>NC_092505.1:80891625-82141625 GCF_047511675.1 Marmota flaviventris
CCCCCATTTACTTTAAAATTTCTTACTCTATTTAATTCTTCATGGGATATATCACAACTCGCCACTAAAATAGTATGTCTACAAAGGCAGACATTGGTAACTGTTAACTGTTTATTTATTCCCTTATATTTTCATATGCTCAGCACATAGAACAGTTCCTGGTGATAGCAAATATTCAATAAAGAGCAGCTGGTTTGGTATTGTACACAACTTTTTGGGACAGGGTTCAATTTCTCCAGCTGCTGGCTAGGGGTTAAGTCACTGACTAATCCTCACCATATTAATTTCTAAGGCCTTAGGTCCTTTTTTTTATATATCATTCAGTTCCTCAAAAGACACATAAAAATGACATTAGACCTAGAAATAAAACGATATTTCATAGGGGAAAAATTAAGCCTATAAATATCCAGATTTTATTTAATTTAATGTTTAGTAGCACCATAAAATTATTTAACAATGATTAACTTGACGGACATTTCAACTGTCTTCCATAAATAAAATATTGAATGCACTTTTCAGGGAATAATACTTTGCCTTAGGAGATAGGAAATCTTATATATCAATATAAGGTGTCTGTAACTTATGAAGTTATAATTTGCTTATGTATAAGAAATAAGAAAAATACAAATAATATAGCATTTCTCCTAGGTAAAAAAAATCATGACTATTTCCTATTTTCAAAAACAAAACAAAACTTATGCCACTGGTTTATGTTTAATTCATTACTAATAACCATTTGAAACTTTCATGCTTAGTTTTTTAATTTGAATAGAGTTGCACAAGTTTTAGAACACTATTTATCAGTATTTCTGAGGACGACAGGGATTGTGAGAGATACTCAGAAATAAATTGTATTAAAATACAGGCATAAAAATGAATGAATGCATATCGTGTCCCTAATTACCTACTCTAGCTGTACCCTAAAAAGCTTGGGATTTGAAATAGAAGGTATTTCCAAAATGCAGTGAACTGTACATCAAAAAAATATCAAGTTTATGAATATATAGAGACTTTTGTTGATTTAAATCTATTTTCAATGTCAGTTCAATTAATTATTGCTGATAGCAGAATTATATGAGATCTGCAATCAGATGTGAGCCTAAGGCAGACCTATATAGTCACCCAATGTCAGAGACAGGGGTGTTGTATTATTTTAAGAAGGCCATGAGTCAGACAAGTTGCTTTTGACAATAATTGCTTTAAAGACCCTTTAGCAAATATCAGCAGAATTGGTTTGTAATTTAGCATGTCTTTCACTTTGAACATACTCCTTAAAGGTTTTTGCATATGTCAGGATTTCTATAAACATAATTTGTTTCAGGTTGACTATCCATGATTAACACTTTCCTTTACTGCTTACTACCTGAATAATTACTTTTTACTGAACTACACACCTTAGTTTTCTTATCATGCACCGAAGATTAAAATCAAGTGTTTTCTAGGTGCTGCTTTCTTGTTTTGCTCTCTAATGAAACACCTTTCAAGCACATTTAAATAAACTGTGAAAAAGGAAGGTTACAAATATAGCTCTAAGGGATTGGGGAAGTTGGTTAATTAAGATTTATTGCAAAGATTCCTAATTATGAGAGTCATAGTCTTAACTCTATAATCTTATTTATCCAACTGGAATAAAATAATCAAGGAACATTGCTCCTAACTACAGCTGTTATTCTATGTGATTTGGAAAGACTTTTCTTAAAGCATTGGTTTAATTATAAACAGACAGCAAACAATTAAGTCAGGATTGTTTAATGTGGTTTTCTTAATATTTTTTAAATATGAGAAAATAAACTCATTGGAAAGAAAAGGCAAGCCAGCACAAACTTCTTCTTTAGTTTCATGTCCCACACTATGCATACATACAGTAGAAAAGCATTACTAATACAATTATCTATAATTTTTGTTGTCTAATATTTTTCTTCCATGCTCATACAAGTATGACCTCATGAACACTTTTATTATTCTGCTTTCTTTTCTCCACCTGTGGTTCTTGCAATGTATCACTGTCTTCTAATAAATGGTTGATTTCCTAACTTGTTTCATCTATTTTACAGACACCAAATTTTATATTAACTTTTTAGATTCTCCCCCTAAACCTGTTTTACCTTTGTGAAATATAAAATATATACATATAATATATAAAACATACATTATACATAATACAAAAATACATATAATATATAATATAAAAATTATCACATGTTATATTTGTGTGTGTGTGTGTGAATACATTAACAATCTAGTTCCTCAATTTCTCAGACCTTGTGTTGTTCCTTTTATTTAGAATTCCTTGTTTTTCTCCAAGGCTCATTTTGCCTTATCACATTCCACTCACCCCTCAGAACAGAACCCAAACTAAATATTACTTTCTTGGGAAGATCTACTCTTATCCTCCAGCATTCTGGGTTTCTCTTTAGCTGAATTTACACAGCACTAATTACATTTTTTTGTGTGAAATTATTCACTATTGGCCTTTCCAGACTTTAAAGTTCATGAGGGCCCACTAGACATTGTACAAAAGGAATATACTCAAAAATATGTTGAATGTGTTGACAATTTCTGAATCACACTTATCACTGTCCATTTGGCATAAATTAATGATATGGAATCTACAGAATAAAAAGCAAACCATTTTTCTGTGGTCACTTTGATCCAATGAAGTTGTGATATGTATCAGATAACTATGGGAATTGCTTCTCATTCACTTGAAAGAGAATTCTTTCTCAAAGACACTCCAAGTGAAGTGACAGTAAATCCTTTCCTCTATTTGAGCTGTGAAATTACCTTATTAAAGGCTTGTACACAATGATGACAATTGAGATTTGGTTCTAGGACACTCAGGTTTTTAAAAACTCTTTTTAAATTCAACACTGAGTCCTGACTATTTTAAATAACATGTGGCATACTCACAAATTTAATTATTTCATATCTTACCCTTGCCTGGAACATCTGCATTTTCACAGATGTGATTCTCTCAGAATCTCAGACACAAAGAAGCTTTCTCGTTATCATCACATGGGGGTAGTTGTTCACACATAAGGCTGGCCATCATATTTTATTAAATATATATGTGGCAGTTTTAGTTGAGGATTTTTATGTATTTTCCAACAAAATTTAAATATATATAGATTCTTAATTACTATTTATATCTACAATAAAGTCAAACTAACAATAATTATTTTTTAATATTTTTCAACTAGGATGTACTGGTGAGGGTTATTTAATGATATCATCCTTTCAGAACAAATAGTCTCAATATGTGAATACATATTGTATTTTATTTCAAGATCAATACATGTCTTATATACATTAATATACTTTTAATGAAATAGCTCATTTTAAAATTGAAAACCAACTTATATTCTATTCTAACGAGTTGAAAAGTAGACTAAACTGTCTTATAATCCTAGAATGAAAGGATACTGTATCTGTTTGAAATTATGTAAATATATTTGTTTTTTCACATTAAAGATGTTTTGTTATGTCCTAAATTTAATTATTTTCACCCCATAGCTAAGAATGGTTATACTGGGATGGATATATATATATATATTTATATATATATATATATATATATATATATATATATATATATTTATGTATATATGTATTCTATATGTATATGATATATAGTATAATATATATGTATGTGTATATGTATATATACATAAATGTGTGTGTGTGTGTGTGTGTATGTATTTTTTTCTTTTTTGGTTCCAGGGATTGAACCCAAGGGCACTTAACATTAAACCACATACCAAGCCCTTTTTATTTTTTTTTTTATTTTGAAGTAGGGTCTCACTAGGTTTCTTGCTAATTTGCTGAGACTGGCTTTGTACCTGTGATCTTCCTGCCTCAGCCTCCAGATATGCTGGGATTATAAGAATGTGCCACTTTACCTAGCCAAGTGGCATATACTTTTGTTTTAGGTGACAGCAATAAAGGTCTCAGAAATAAACAGCTAAAGCACAGAGAACAGAAGACCCTAATGTGCTTTTCAATGATGACACAGTTAACAAGGTTTTATACCTACTAAAAGAGAATGGGCAATAAAAAAAAAGAAAATGAGAATTCCATTTTGAACAAATTTAAATCAAATTCTATGATGTAAAGCTATTTTTCAAATGAAAGGGGAAATTTCTTAATAAATACAGAAACTATAATTGTACAATAGTATTTGGCTTTGCTTTATTTATTAAAGGCATTTCTGCAGATTATCAGCAAGCAGCTTTCCATGTATTTTGAATTAACTTCACATCCATTTCATATGCTTTTAGTAACATTTTGAGGTTTTCTTCCCATACACTTTGTAGGTTCAAATAATAATAACATTTTTAACTTTGTGTTGTAAAGAAATTTTAGGTTCAAAGAAATTTGTAAACTTAAATAGGAAAATCCTGTACATCCTTTTTGTCTAGCTTCTTCCAATGTCAACTATTTGCATAGTACAACAAGAAAACTGAAAGTTGATATTAGTACAATCCAGATTGTTTGTGTAGTATGTGTGTGTGTGTGAGGGGGTGCAACTCTATGCGTATTATGACATACATAGCTTCCTGAAACTACCACCACAATCAAGAAATACAAATGTGTCATTCCCAGAGGGCTCCTTCCCGCTATCCCTTTATATCCCCATCAGTCTCCCTCAAATCTCTAAACTCTGACAAAATCACTAATCTGTTATTCTCCATCTCTACAGATATGCTATTTTAAGAATGTTCTATGAGTAGAATTACATAGTATGCATCTTTTCAAAATTAGTATTTTCAATTAGCACAGTATCTTGAGGCCCATCTAACTTGCATGTATCAATACTTGATTCATTTTTAATATTGAGTAGTATTCCAACACATTCAATTTGTTTTTTTAAAAACAACTATCTGCTGTTAGATTATATTTGGGTTGAATTGTGCATATCCTTCTTCCCCTTAAAATTCATGTGGAATTCCTAAACTTCAGCACCATATGTAGAGAAAGGGCATAAAGAGTAATTAAGGTAAAAGGAGGTTCTATGAGTGAGACCTAATATCTGACATGTTTATAAGTAGAGTATATTAGAAAAATCTTGTGAAGGTGTGTGAGAAAATAGTCACCTTTATATATGCCAAGGGAGAAGCCTCAGAATGAAATCAACCCTGCTGACAACTTGATGTTGGACTTTGAGCCTACAAAACTGTCAGAAATAAATGTATACTTTTTATGTACATATAAATGTATTTTTATGTACATACACATACATACATACACAGTATGAATGTTTTATTTTTATGTTGTATTTGCTATTACTTTCCCTACCAAACTAAAATGGTGCATGAAACTAGTTTTGTCTTTATAAATTTATATCATATCCATGTACTCATTTATAATACTTTTCTTTTTAGGAGGTGTTGGGACTGAATCCAAGTCCTCATGCATGCTAAGCAAGCACTCTACCACTGAGCTCAATGTATAGCCTTATTCATAAAACCTTCTGCTGTAAGGTAACCACTCATGTATCCATATAATTTGTAAACACACCTTTAAAAAAGTTTTCTTTTTATCGCTGAAGCTTTTCCTATATCATGTTCAAAAATATTATGTATACACATATAAAAATCATGAAAGTTTTTGTGGTTGACAACAGCACAATAAAAAATTTATAGGGTTATAAAGGGAATATTTAATTGAATTTATCAGATTTTTGAAACAGTTTATTTTTCATTAACTATAAACAAACAGCATTTGCATACATTTCTCTATATATAACATTTATATATGCATACTGTGTGTGTATACACATATACATACACATACATACACACACAGTATGAATTTTTACTATTTTTTAGAGTGGATAAGGCTGGCTGGAATGCTTTTACAATACAGAGAAGACTTAATTAAAATAACTTCTTACTATTTGCTTTATTTGACATGGAAAAGGAATAGCAGCATAAGAGACAATTAAAATTCAATTCATTTAGTAACATTATTTATGACTGATGTTTGATGTTTTATGGACTTATTAAAAAATATTGTTATATGATTATATTAAAAATAAATACATATATATTAGGGAGAAGCATTTTATCTTATTAGCCTTATTGCTAAGAAGAAATATCAAAAATATCATTGTGTGTGTTAAG
Organism: Marmota flaviventris; assembly: GCF_047511675.1. Lineage (NCBI taxonomy): Eukaryota > Metazoa > Chordata > Mammalia > Rodentia > Sciuridae > Marmota > Marmota flaviventris. Next base: position 80,897,748 of record NC_092505.1, read on the forward strand.
AATAAGAACATAAACCAAAAATTCTTGTTTTGTCCTGCATAGCATATATGTTTACACTGTGCCTAGGGTGTAGGTCCATCAGGGATACTGTGCATAAAAAGAAATAATGAATCTTTTTAAATTATATATTGATAGATTTATTTATTTATTTATTTATATGTGGTTCTGATAATCAAACCCAGTGCCTCGCACATGCTAGGCAAGTGCTCTACCACTTGAGCCACAACTCCAGCCCAAGGAATTATGAATCTTTTGAGAGAATAGCATTGGAACTTACCATTTTGATCCGTAGTCACTGTAATAGCTGTGAACGGTTTGGGAGAAAAACTCAACTCGGAAACTCCATTCATGGCTTCTATTTCAAAGGTGTAATTCACGTGAGACACAAAGTCAAGTACTACCACGGAATTGTTGATCAGGCCAGTGTGTCTTGGGATGAAGCGGAGTCCTCCACCACAGTCCTCACACTGGCTGGGTTCTAAGCCACATTTCTTACAGATTATACTGTATGTGAGATCTTTTCTCCCTCCTGTATCACTTGGTGGGCTCCATTCCAAAATAAGGGCTGTTTCATTGATGTTAAAAACCACATTCCTAGGAGCTGAAGGTGGCCCTAGAGAAAAGCAATTAAAAAAACAAATGTACATGTATAGGACAATCAATCATGCTGCTAAATTGAAAACTTCATCAACAAGTATTTATTGGTCTTTTATAGCTCTTTCTCTAATAGAAATTATAAAGATTATATGATTAAACATATCTGATTATGCCTAGTGAGGAAAGAGTCTTTAGAAGGTGAAGGCAGTCTGTAGTCTAACTTTGGGTGTATGAATTCCAATATTTAATGCCAAATATAGCAAATCTCCAAAAGATATGGTAACTATATTTCTCAAATTTGCTGACTGAAGAATATACAACAAAATTTATTTTGAATTACATGATGGCTTCAATTATTATCTTACTAAATATATCATTAATTTCAAAATTTGAAAAATTAAAAACATGCACATGTATAATACATGGTGTTCAGATTTTTAATCTTCATACTATGGTTGGTATGTAGCTAAAATCTTCATTTATTACCTTTAACAATCACTCAGATTCTGTTCTCCAAAGATTGAGAATAAATGAACATGAATTTAGAGAGGGCAGAAAATGAAGAAGAGAAATGGAAATTGGGGCAGCAGAAACCCTTTATGAGTGCCTTGCCTATTTGAAGATATATAAGCATAATATGGCAGGGGTGAAAAGGAGCTATAAATAATATATGGTCAGGGTGGGGATGTGGCTCAAGCGGTAGCGCGCTCGCCTGGCATGCACGGGGTGCTGGGTTTGATCCTCAGCACCACATAAAAATAAAATAAAGATGCTGTGTCCACCGAAAACTAAAAAAGAAAATATTAAATCTCTCTCTCTCTCTCTCTTTCTCTCAAAAAAATAATATATGGTCAATAGACCTTTAATAAACACAAATAATTATGTCACTAAATGTCTGCCCCTAAAAGAAACGTGCACAATTCTCTTATCATAAAGCAGCCTAAACCAAACTGTCTAGGAGTGAGCAATCATTATCTTTCTCCCTAGTTTTCCAGACAGATCACACTATGTAGAATCTTTAACAACCTTTCATTAGCCCATCCTTTTAAAATTATGCCAATAATCATTTAGACTTATCTGAGTCCTTCAAACTTCAGTTTCCTATCATTCACTGATCATATATTACCTGAAGGTCTTCTCAGTGTCAGGCATTGTGCTAAGGGCTCTGTGTGAAGCACCACTGAATTCATAGGCTGTGAGAGCAGCGCTTACAATTAATATTTTAAAAAAATAACTCACTGTACAAGTGGCTGAACAAACAACATATTTGTGCCATAATTTGAAAGGATTTGTTTTAAGAAATCTAAATCAACTCTCTAAATTTCTGTGGCCAAGAAAATCTACTTAGAAAATGGAAAAGAGTTTTTCTGCAACATGCTCTCTAGAAATTAGAATTTTGTGTAGGCTTCTTTTGGATTTCAAGCTATAGTCATTCATTCATTAAATAAATATTTTGTTTAGTGACTACTATGAGGTAGATACTATGCTAGATTTTCAACTCCGAGTGGCAAAACATGACAGACTTTATTCTTTCTTTCTTTTTATTTACATTTAATGGACTGGTTAGATAAACATATGCATATAAAAAAAACAAATGAAATGTGAATTATAAAAAATATAATCATAGAAATTAAAGGATGGGAATTGAAATAAAAACTTTCAGTAGGACTCCCACTTTTAGTAACATTCTATGGAAGCCCTGTAGGTATGAGGGGAAGGGTGTGCAGAGGAATGGGAAGAATGTTAGAAATTAAAAGGCTATCATTTTCTGTCAGGAAAGATCTTTAAATAGTCATGGGACTGGCAGAAAAGCAATGTGGCTAGAGTATGTGGAATGAGTTTTATGGAACAGGAAAAGGCTATATTATGCTGGACTACTAAACTCACTGAAATGAACATGGAAATACTCTTATGCACAACAGGAAGAAACAGATTTTATGCATGGAAGGAATGTGTTTTAAGAATAACATTTCAACTGCAATGGTCTGAATAAGAGGGGGAAACAGCAGTGAGATCTGTAACTCAGAGTTAAAGTAGCATAATATTAGCTATAAATCCATATGATTGGCTTTGAAGTATGAAGAAGTGTTATATTTTCCTTTTTCTTTCTGCTAGATCCTCATTTCAGCAATCTGTAGGATAGGTTCCTTAGCCACCTGTATTCATGTTATCCACAGCTAGACCTAGAAATGTGATGGGTAGTGTTTCTAAAAGGTACTGGGTGTCCAGATTTATGCCATTTTGTATTCCAGAGGGTTTAGAGAAATGTCTGCCTTCAATAAGGAAAACATGGAGAAAATAATGAACTTGAGCACAGGGGCAAAAGTGGTTTTTACCTTCAACCTAGACTTATGCCTGGGAGATAAAAATGCATTATCATTATCATAATAATGTCTTCCTACAGAATGACATATTCATATTGTTAGTTTTTCCTCTTATTTATAATGGAAAACATGAATTATTATTCACTTATATCTCCACGACTAGGGAGAATTATTATCAATTATGTTATGGGTGTCTACAAGTATATAACCGTCAGCCTGGAGATACTTAGAAAAAAACAGAAAGACCGACACCCCTCTTACTCAAGGGCCCTCATACCAATTTGCATGACGATTAAATAGCTTTTTAATTGCTGTTAAATTATGCCAGCTAAACTGTGATTTCATGCAAATATTAAGCTGTAATGACATGCAGTGAATCATTTACTAAGATTTAGAACTTGGAACAAAGAGAGACAATTAATTCTAATCCTCAGATTCACTAAATTATGTGTCACTGGGCTTTTATGAATGTGGCCTGATTGCTTTGTTATCATTTGTAAATTATACAAAGATTATGTGACATGTTGAAAAAATAACCTGGCAGAAATAATCCTCTTGGAGACATCTGTATTAAAAACTTTCAGGGATTTCCTCATGTTGATTTTTTTTCTTTAACAAAACAAACAATTCACCTATGAAAAAATTCTCCACCCTTCACTCTTCAGACTAACTTTACAAGAAAAATGGCAATTTTTCTAATTTGCAACTAGCAAGTTTTCAAACTCCTCATACAATAAGTCTAACTGTATTACTTCTATTAGTTTATCTTTAATGTTATTTTCTACTAGTGTTTCTACTAGAAAACACTTCTTTGCTTCAATTTTGATTTCCTCTTAACTCTTCTAAAGAATAAAGAAATAGTTTTTTAACAGTGAAACTTATGAGAAGCTTCCAGCAATAGTGTCTCTTCCCTGCCCGGGAAAGCCTTTGGCATGGCAGGCTCCCATCTTCCTGAATAGCAGAAACCAATCATACATGATTTTTATTCCATTTTATTTTGTTTTTGGTTTTTATGTAAAATTTTAAAAACATAAATGTGTTCCTCAAATATATCTGTACAGTGTGTTTAATCCCAAGTGACACCAAATCAAATTGAGTTCAGTGCTTGAGTAAGACTCCACTGGCCGACTGATGCTTGAGACAAAATGTAACAAAATTGCTTCACTTTGTTGACTCTAACATTTCCACAACATTTGATCATAAGATATTATTTTCCCAAAAGCAACTGGAGGGATACCAGCACTGTGCAGAACATCCTTAAATAAAGGCTAAATCAGGAGAAGAACAAGCTTAAGGGTAATATCTCAGATACTGCTTCACATGGTGTAAATTTATATTTTATGTTTATAATTATAAAATATGTTAACTGATAAATGGGCCTTTTTCACATTAACTGAAAAAGTATTGCTCACATTTTTAACTCTATTGCTAATGGTGGTTTGCTGATGCATTTTTTGATCTTAAGAACAAAAAAAGTTTTGATCTGAGGATAGAAAGTTATGAAAGAGTGTTGTTTTAAATTCTATTTGACCAGTTCTTAAGTTACTACCTTCATTAGTTTAATGACTAACCAGGAAGCACTGGTACAGTTTCCTAATAGAAAGCAAATTTATTCATGTTTGAGCTTATGAAGGAGGTATGCTAACCTGAGTCAAAGAAACATTAAAAACACATACTGAACTATCTAAAAATGTTTAGGTAAATGCTTTTGCAAATGAGTAAGACTGTAGTATTTACCAAAGGAAAATAAATACATTGGTACAAATAAAATAAAAACAATCTTAGACATTAATATTGTATTAAAATATGTTTCTATGTTTACAAAAAGACACAATTTAAAACATTTACCCATTGTGTCACTATAAATTTTAACTTTTATTTATAGTCATATTGTAAATCTAAACATGCTTTGAATGTAATCTTTTAAAAATGTATATAATAGAATCATTTGTAAATAAAAATTTGTATCTTCCCCCTCTAAACCACTTCTTGCTTTATGCATAATTTATTTTTTAATTAGATATTTGGAAAATTATGTCAATTAATGACAAAACTGAAACTCTAACGTGGACACTATGAAATAAGTATATCCATTCATTGAGGTTAATATATAGGTCCAAATATTATGTGAAAGTCATGAAGCTATTTAGCTTAGAATGATGTATCAATGTTTTACATTTAGATTTGTTTTTAAACTCTACCACAGTGTGCTCTGCCTAGAGACAGAATGTGTGGCAAATAAATATTAAAAAAGTATTTTATGTAGTTCTTTTATTTCAAAGTATTGTCAAATATTAATTTTCAAAACACAAAATCAGTAAGAATTATGTTTTTCTTAGAAGAGACACCCTTAATAATCCTTAGAGCATTTAATAATTTTATTTATGAAAGACCAATTAAAATTTAAGTTTTCAAGGTAAATATTCCTCAAAATTCAGCAGCATGTATACTTCATAGCCTTTGCATTCTGTGTAAAAACAGATGGCTTCTCATTATCTTCAATATTTTTATACCTACTTTCAATAAATAAATTAATTTTTTATCCATTAGTGTACTAATAGTACCACGATTAAAGATTTGTATGATTTTTTGATTTTCTATTATTCCTAAAATTCATAATTAAAGAAAACAAATATCAAAAAGAAACAAATAGACAAAGTATCATTAATTTCTAAAATAAGATCTAAACTACACAGTTTTATATGTAAGTGTTCATAAGCAGGCCCTGGCCATTTCTTAGCTTCTTATCCCTTTTTTCTGCTTCTCAATGCTTCTACACATGCTGTTCCTAAATTGCTTTTACCTCTTTTTGCTTTGTGGGAAACTCCTACTGATTCTTCATGTTTGGATTTAGGTGCAACCCTCTTTATGAAAACTCCCTGCTATCCTAAGGCAGAATTGGTCACTTTTTTTGGAGGGGAAACTAAGGATTGAATCCAGAAGTTCTTAATCCTCATCCAGTTTTATTTATTTTGAGACAGGGTCTCACTAAGTTTATGAAGCTGTTTTTGAACTTGTGATCCTCCTGCTTCAGCCTCCCAGTCTACTTGGATTACAGGCATGTGCCATTGCGCCTGGCAGAATCATTTTTAAACCTGTTAGGCATGTATTCAAGAAACATAGCTAACGCTAAAGAGTACATTTGGTATTTTCTGTGATTTATTTTATTCAATCATAATAACCCTATCAAGTAGCTGTAAACCTCCCCATAATTTTGCAAATAATCTAAATATTAAATTTAAGTAATTGCATTAATATTCACAAATATTATGATCCAGCTGGATCCAAAGGTAACGTGTACTTTTAACTAAAGGAATGAATAATATGCATGGTTATGTGTAAACCTCAAAGAATTATATTTCCAAGAGTACAAATTTTAACAAATATTGGAAAGCAGAGAGTTCAAGATTATAATCTTTGTAAGAGTCTGGTGTTACTGATTAAGGGTAGTGCTACATGATATGAAAATCAATAGCACCAGAATAGAATATTTTAATCTTGGTGCTGAACTAATAAACACCCATAACAGAATGGGCAGCTACCATCTTGCTCTACCCATTGCCATTGAGGAATGGATAAATCTTCCAAAAAATTCAGTTCTGCAGACACTTGAAAACTTGAAAAGGAAATATTTGTATCCCCAAATTTCTACATCATAGAGTATGGGCATAATTATAACTTGAAAAGATTCCAAAATGGTAGTTATAAACTCAACTTATAAATGTAGGAAAAACAACAACATCCTACATCTTAATACTAGCCTCGGAATAACCAATTTTCAGGATTACAGAGATTTGTTATAACTGTTCAAATCAAGTGTAAAAGGAAAAAAGATGATATTGATTGGGACAGTCCTCTCGGAGTTTCTACTGCAGAGGATATGAATAAATTCATACTGGCAAGAAGTGGTAACTCAATTCTTCAACAGCAGTAGAATATCGTTTTAATATATCTTCTTATAAAAGAACCTTTCCCAAGTAATTGGTAAAAGAATATCTGCTGAAATAAAAAATTAAAGTCATTGTGCTTAAAAACTCCATGATACTAAAAAGACATCTTCTTTAGTCATCTATGCTGACAAAACTAGGATTCATTACATACAAGTTCTACTCAGGAATGTTGGGTCATTTTAATTTTTAAAATATAACACTGCAATAGAATGAGTGAATATTTAGAATTATTTTCTATAAGAAGACAAGTATAAAATACTTTCTATTATAAGACAAGTATAAAATACCTCTAGCCTTCTAGAGGTAATAAAACACATTTTTGCAACTACTCCTTTTCTGGTCTTTGTAAAATTATGCATGCTACCATGCGGTTACATGTATCACCCATCCAAGCAGTTGTGCTTTTTTATTGAGAGATGGAAAATCAAGGAGCCAGAATGGTTTCCTTCATGCAAAATTTAAATTTACAAAAGAAAGAAAAATAAATAGAGAGATGGGGGGTGGGAATAGACATAGCACACTGAGCTGGTGTGTATGTATTGTGTGCATCCTGTATTCACCATGAAGTGGGGGACCTAAGTAAAGCAGCTAACAAGTGGAAAGAACTCCTCTCCTGCTGCATCTAAACCACTATTTATTTATTCTACTCAAAAGAAGAGTGAGAGAATAATGACTTTCTAAAGTGGCCAATTATTCCAGCAATAAAGGAGCCATGCTTTACAATGTTAGCTTTAGAGCAAAAGTAAATTGAAGTTTTACGCTTTCTTCACAATCACTGTCATTGTATATCAAATACAAAGACATGGATATTTGCCTGTGTATTAGGAATGAAGTTGCAAGAAATTGTTTTTACTCACAAGGCATTTGATTACATGTTTAGATAATCACAACAAAACAAAATCCTTAATGGTGTGTATAAGAATTTTGCACACATTTGATTTATGTTTTTTGTTTAAACTTTTCTAAGTAACATAAATTTTTGTTAAATAATTGAATCTTCCAGTACCAAATATTAGCTTTTTTTTTTCTTTTAAAGTTACTCTATTAATTTAAACACATGAGAAATATCAAGGTAGAAATGCTCAGATCATAGAATTACATATATTTTTTCTAGTATCTCACTCATTCACCCTTGTACTCTTACTCCCTTTCTCTGTATCTTTTCAATTTCAGCCTTTTCTTCTTGATAAGTACTTTTTTAGCAACTCTTTTTGTTCTACTTTGTTTCTCCAACTGCAGTGAGTATTTTCCCTTTGGGCCTGGAAAAATCTTAGATGGTTATTTTGATAAAGGACTTTTGGCAAGCAGCAGGGTCTCCTGTGCTCCAAACAGCTCTCAGAAACCACCATAATTGACTGAGAACTGATACTTCAGAGGGTCCTCCATGGCTCTACTCATAAGTACAGAACATATATTAAGGAGTCACCTGAGAAATAAGGTGAAGAGTGTAAGAAATAGATTCAGATATCAGAGAAGACATTCCATATTTTAGTTTAAATTTCTTATTCCTAATTTCCTCTGCATATCTTTTAGTTCATGCGAATGGAATATAATGAAGTATTTTTTTAAAAAAGAAATGGGTTCGAATCTACAAGCATGCTGTTGGTGAAAGTGCACATAAGGACTGTTTCAGAAATGCTTATGTAGTTAAAGGAGAGGTGGAGGCAGACTGAGCCTTGACCTTGTATATATTTTTTTTTAATTGAAGTACAATTTGGGCAAAGAGCATTGGGGTTTGGGCAGTCTTTATTTAGAAATGGGAATATGATCAAGTTTTCGAGTTGTTCTTTGTTTTTGTTTTAAATATAGTAGTAAGTAATTATATGGAAAATTATTTGGGAGAGTTAGAAGGATACTTGCCAGTAGATTAAATTAACCCAATAGAGAATCAAAGAATTTGACTAATTCATTAGCTAGAAACTGATGTGAAGGAATGGAGAGATGATATGCTAAAAAGGAGAAATGATAGAACATGTCAGGAGAAGGAGCAGGGGAAATGTTTATGCTTGGAAGCATGACCAAAGGAGGATTCATTGGGATAAGGAAAAAAGAGCCAGGGTAGATGAGCAAGTCAAGGTAGAAAGCAATGAAACTGGCTTTGGCAGGTTAAGCTTGAAGTTATTAGTTTTATCATCAAATATTTAGTGCCTCCTATATGCCAGTTGTTATTCTGAGTAGAGAAGATGCAGTTTAGAAAGAACATCTCTGAGCCCAAGATCTTTGTCATCAAGTGTGGGAAGAATGACAATAAACAAGGAAGCAAATTTATAAATAAACCAGGTGCTTTTCAAAGAATTATATAATCCACATATCATAAGACACAATGACAAAAAAAGTATAAGTAGAATGGATTCTATTTTTGAATGGGTGGTCAAAAAGTGCCCATGTTAAGAGCTGATATGTGATCCTGAATAGCTAAAGAAAACACTCATAAGAAATATTATATAGAACGCATTCAAGTAGAAGAAACCACTTTCAAAAAGGAAAATAAGCTCAGTGTCTTTGAAGTTTAGTGGTTTAATAAACAAAGGGAGTATGAAGTGATACAAATTCAGAGGGGTGGGATGGCTTCCACAGACATCAAGGTCATCAGATCCCATAATCAGTTAATAAGAAGACTTTGGATTTCAGGAGACCTCTCTAGGATGTAGACAAAAATATGAGCATCACTAATCTATGGATGGATTTGAAACTATGGGAGAGAAAGAGAACATGTGTCAAGAATGTAAAGAAGGGAACAATAGGAGATTCAATATTTAACAAGTGAGCAAAAGAAGAGAAACCATCAAAGGCAACAGAAAAAATGCTCATAAAACTAGGAGGGTGAAATGGAGTTGCAATGTTTTAGAGTAAAAGAGAAGACACATTTTCCATGAAAAGAGTGTTTAGCAGAGTTAAATGTCATGAATAATGGTGAAAAAGAGTTTCTGATACAAAATGGCAATGAACATCATTGGTGATCTTCTTAGATGTTTATAATGGCAGGAATAAAAATCCAGCTGCAGTAGAGTGAGCAGTAAAAGTCTAGATGCAATAACTTAAGAGAATATTAAAAGCAAAAAGAAAGCACTAAAGTGACTGCTTTTCCAAAGTGTTTGTTTTAGAGGAAAGAAAAACCAAACAAGAAGCATATTTAATGATAGAAATTTGTGCATTGTATGTTGCAAGGAAGGAGTTAGTAGAAACAAAAACTTAAGACAAGAAATAAGTAATAACAGCCAGGTCGACAGAAGGTTGAAAGAGCAGCTCACTCCCACAATCTGAGAGATTAGACATGAACAAGACATTTAGTCTTCAGATTGCAGTCATTTGAAATACATAAAATGCATTATGTTGATAAATCACATATATGTCTCAGATTTACAAAACCAAAGAGATAATAAAAGTCTTAATCGTGAAATCACATGCCCTGTTGTACCAGAAAATTTGGGGTTATTGTTTTTTTAGGGAGACGTTGGGAAACAGGGATTTTAGGGTTTTTTAAAGTCATATCCATTATATGTTCACTCACTATACCTATCATTGGGGTAAACACTAGTCAGTGCCTAGGAAATTTTTTTTTTTTTTTGGTATTGGAAGTGAGATAATGAGAATATAGTAAAGAAGAAAATAGAGAGGGTCAATGGGCACTTCCCTTGTCTCCAATCTTAAAGAAATGTACTCACAAAACATCTGAAATCTATCTGCACTGTAGGCATGTAATCTATCCTGAATATTCCCCTTGCTTGTGGGAGCAGTGTGGCTTTCCTTTTCTTTTTCTTTTCATTTATTAATATTCTGTGAAATCACTGTTGAGAAGAGATTCTTAGAAAAGCCATTAGGCAGGGGGAGGCAAAGAGAAGTTTGACACTGGGGATTGAATCCAGGGCTTTGTGCATGATAGGGAAGCACTCTGCCACAAAGCTACATCCTGGGCCCTGTGACTTTCCATTTTATCTTGCCCTCTACTCTCACCACTGCTGAAGTGCACATGGGTAATAAAATGTCCAAATCCTCTCCATTTAATCCTCCAACTTATTTCTCTGGAATTGGAAAATATTAGGGCCATTGTGGCCCTGGGGTTTACCACCTATGTGTGAAATCTTTTCCTGCTAGGCCATTTATTGGCTAAATATCATCCATTTCCAATATTTCCATCTTTAATTAAAAAAATATAGTAACCATACATTCAAAAATCTTAGTTACCTTTCTCCCTGCCCCAGTACTAAGGGAGAAATGTTTACTTTTAAACGTCTACAAGGTTCTCTGAAAGCAATGTTTTAAGTGCTATAGAGACAGAGGATCTGGAAGTTAATGGAATTTGTATCTATTAAAATTTGGCTATTGTTTGTATTTAATGAAAAACAGGAATATTCGATACCTTGTTGGATTCTCAGACTCAAAAGTTCTACATCTTGCTGTATTTACTGTGGACATCTTAAGTCCAGTTGTTCAATTGTTGGGTAGGGTAGTTAGCCATGAACAGGTGGATAGGGGAAAGGCCAATGAAGGACAACTGAAAACCACAGGAGACTTAACTTACAGACAAGTACCTGGAAGATGGCACCTGGTATATCAAAACCTCCCCCAACCTTAATTAAGAAAAACTGCAGTTTCCCAGTTTCCAGACCAAGCGATCATGTCATCAATATCTCTTGTAGCCAAGTTTCCAGGACCCAACCTTATTAGAACTATGTCACAATACTCAAATCATCCCAATAGCCAAAACATCAAGACCTTCACAAAGAAAGCTTGATGGTCCTATTCAAAGTATAGAATAAACCAATTAAGAAGATGAAAAATTAGATAAAGCAGGGAACTCGGTTTTCTTAAAAATTCCAAAATTGTGAGCACCATATAATCCTCTCTTTAGGTGGTCTATATAGTTCCTATGCTGTAAGCTACACTCACATCTTAGTCTATTAAACTTTTGCCTACTATTCTGTGTTTCACTCAAATTCTTTTCTGTGGAGTCATGAGAATCAGCAAGGACAAGAGTGATTGCCCCCACTCTGCAGAGCAGGCCCCAGCCTTATAACACAATGACCTCCTAATGTGTTTTTTTTTTAATTTTCTTCTTCACAATCTAATCATTTAATTTTTAGGAGATATGATGTGTTTTGGAGTTCATGGTCCTTGCTTATTCTACATATATTGTAGGTGTCTCAGTATTAGTCAGAGTATAAATCAGAAAACATTAATGGTTCCAGATAGGCTTAAAGACATAGAGCTTAATATATCTTGTGAATGGGCTTAAAAATTGAGTATGTTCCTTTTTTTTAGATGGGAGGAATAGAAATTATGGAAGCTGTGAGCCCAGCATAATAGTCTCAACATAAATTAGTATTCAACTATTAAATACTTTATTAGAAACTTTTCAAAATAAGTCATCAAATAACAACTTACTTTAACAAACATTTATGTGTATGTAGAATCTGCTACATGCAAAGTATCATTTTTAAGTACTTTTCAAATAACTTAATAATCACGACAGCAGTAAAAGGTATATATTGTTATCACTATCTAGAGTGCAACTGAGATTAAGAGAGACTAAGTAATTCACCCAACTTTTCCTACCTAATAAGTACCAAGATTCACTCTCAGATAACCTAGCTGTGAAAGGAAGTGCACTTGCTATATACACTATGCTAAATCTTTGCTAAACAAGTGAAGGAAGTCCTCAAGGAAATAACAGAAGAGGCTTGAGAAGAGATTTTTCTATGGCTGAACTAGGGAAACCTGATTAAGATTCCACATTTCACCTTTCTTTGGAGGTTCTTTATCTTGATCCCTGATGACAATTTAGGAGGCAGCATATGCCACTCCAAAATATGCCTCTTTGGCATAAATTTTTTTTGTTTGGCTTTGAGCTGATTATTTTGAGAAATTGCAGGTATAGGAAAAGCTTTGAAAACAGAGTTACTCTTTCCTAAGGAAAATGTACATTCATATGGAAAACCTCCTTTTATAAGGGTGTCTATCTTTTGGGGAAGATAAGGATGACTAAACCATCAGACACTCTTACCCTAAGGAAAGCTGTGACCTAAACCTACACTACAGACTTGGCTTCTGATGCTTTTCTGAGCACCTGCCCCATATTGACCCCTTCGAATACCCTGCATTCTTGTTTCAGTTAAAAACGGCATTTTAGCCTGAATCAATTCCACTTGTTCAACCTTTGCTTTTCTCTTGTTAATCTATCTTATGTTACAGGGGTCTGTCATTGCTGAAATCCCTGTGAGAGAGAGAGAGAGAGAGAGAGAGAGAGAGAGAGAGAGAGAGAGTGAGCGAGCAAGAAAATTGTTTTTCTCTCCCCAATAGCAAAAATGGCACACTGTTCCCTATCTAAAACTCTGCCCAAAGATGACAGAATCATTAATTTCTCTGCTTCCTCTTAGTCTGACAAAGGCAGGCTAGCATTTTTAAACTGTAATTTATACTATCAAGCATTAAAAAGGGAAATAAAGAAATGATAAGCTGATAAATACAACTATATGATTCAACAACGAATTGAATAACTTTCCAGATTCATGTACATTGTTTGATCCTATATTTATATCCTTAGCTAGTCTCTCCACACGATAGCCTTCCCGGCTACCTACTCTACTATACCTTGGAAGGATTCTATGAATGGCAACCAATTGATGCCCTCAATTTATGGCCAATAAATAAATAAATAGAGAAGATTCTCCTCTGTCACTCAGGAGACTTTGCTCAGTGTCCTACATAGGTTTTGAGGGATGCTCATCTCACAGGAATACAGCTGTTTGAAATAGTTCCTTTTAGCTAAGCTGGAGTGTGTTGTCCACAGTATAATATAATAATATGCAGTAAATATAAAAGAGGGATTACACATCTTTACTAATAAAATGTTTTTCTGTTAAAAACTATCTTCACAATTAAATGAGAACCAACAATATTCAGAATCTTTATTTTCTTTCTTATAAATTTAAAATCTTCTCTGGAAAAAAAATCTAAGTAGTTATTTTTCAGATTGTAATTTTCTGAAGAAACAAGTCTTTCAGTATTTACAATCAGAAAGTAAAAATTATTGCTAATGAATGTGTTGAATTTTTATTAAATATATCTGCAAAAACTTTTTGGGCAGCGGGTACTGGGGATTGAACTCAGGGGTATGCAGCCACTGAGCCACATACCCAGCCCTACTTTATATGTTTTTAGAGACAAGGCCTCACTGGGTTGCTTAGTGCCTTGCTATTGCTGAGGCTGGCTTTGACCTTGCAATCCTCCTACCTCAGCCTCCTAAGCTGCTGGGATCACAGGCATGCATCACTGTGCCTGGCTGCAAAAACATTTTGCAATGAAATCTACAGTAATGCAGACAAATCTATAAATGGCATTAGTCAAGTTCAAAAATGGACCATCTCCATCATTGTCTCTAAAGAAAATGTGACATTACATGATTCTCAATCTATTTTTGCTCCTGTGGAATTACATAAAAGAAGCAACATTTTGGTATAAATTTATCATTATGAAAGCCAAGTTTCACTAAAATATCTTGTTTATGATTTTAATAAGTTTTTTATAACTAAGGGGTTACATTTTCCTTTTGCCTCACCTAGAAATTCATTAATACATCCATTTCTAGTTTATAAATTAATGCTCAAATATTCCACATACTTGAATATGAGAAGTCAACAAATAATTTTAAATTTCAGAAACAAGCATTAAAATGATCTCACATTTAGATTTAATATTCTATTGTCTCTAACCAAAAAACTGAAGAGGAAGTGTGAAGGTAAATGTGGACAAACTTAAAAGTACATTCTTTTAAAGAAAATTGCACGGAAAAGAGCTTTTCTGCATAATAATTACAAAGATTTTTAAAGTTTCATCTGGATTCTCCCTCACACAAAAAACTTCATATTCCCACACTGGTGTGCCTTAAAAAGGTCAAAGCAAAGAACAGAGGTTTTATTTATAATTTCTCATGTAGTCTTTAACTACTAAAATTTCTTAAAGACAGATTTTTGGTTAGGGAAGATCTGCAGAGCCTCATGCCAATTCTGGTATTTGTATATTGAGGATCAGTATAAATTTTGAGGAGTAAACACTTTCTTTACAAGTGTTTGAAAACAACCATGCTGAAAAGGACAGCTTTTTCCTTGACTATTATCAAAGACAAATGGCATTGATGATACAGGATTTTGTACATTCACTTATTTTTTTTTTTAAATTTCAGATAAAGAAATCCAAAGGGTTGGAAACAGGATGTGCAAATCCAAAATGTAGAGACTTACTGGTACATGCCATAGAAGGTGGATCTTTTACAGCTCGGAAGTAACCCTTTTCACACTGACAAACAGATGTTGCTTCCATGTAGGTTAAACTATGCGGAGGGCATTTAGAACACTTTGTATTACCAGCAAAGGCTTTATAGAATCCTGGTCTGCAAGCTGTAAAAGCAGAAGAAACAATTTCTTTTTAGTTATTATGCTAGAGTTCTTCTGTACAACATACTTTAATTTATACATATTTTAGACATCAGAGTTCAGCATCATATATACACAGAAAGGTCAATATATATGTTACTAATATGTGTAATTAGCTATTCAATATTACTATCACAATCATGACATATTTTAGCTGAGGTTGCTTGCTAATTTTTAAAAGTGTACCTAAGGCATGTATTGATTCAGCCTTACATATAAACATACACATACACGCAAAACATCAGTGCTTACCTAAGTGAGAAGAAACCCATTATTGGCAGTAAAAAAGATGATTTTGTAGAGTTTGGGAAATGGCATTAAATAACTAAATCATATGGTTCAAGTGTACTTAGATTTTCATTCCCCCTCATTCCTTCTAAGTATGCAAGGACAAAGCCCCAGTTTGGCTTGATGTGTCTTTAACACCTCTGTTAGTGGTTAAATTTTCTTTTCTGGTGGCTGGGGCTGTGAATCAGGTAGAGCACTTGCCTGGCATGTGTGAGGCACTGGGTTCAACTTTCAGCACCACATAAAAATAAATTAAAGGTATTGTATCCACCTACAACTAAAAAAATACACATTAATTTTTTTCGTTTTTGTATGGTAGAACTATGTTATTTTTGATAGTTTGTTAACTTTTTATAAAATATTTTTAATGATCTATTAATTTAAGATAATTATAAATTATTAATTTTACATAGTAGTAAGAAGTTATTCAGTATTAGTATCAATAAGCAGTGGTGGCAGATGAACACCAACATCAGTCTCTTCTCTAACTTGATGACAAGGTAGTGCTAAAAAGTTAATAAGAAAAAGGACTATGTCACCAAAATATTTCACTAAACCTGTGGAAATTCAGAGTATATAAATAATAATAATCTTGCTCACATTTTGATAATTAAAATTTCCTTAAAAGCCTGCAATTTCTAAGTTTGAATTTATTATAAAGGATTATTAAGAAAACATAAAAGTTTCAATAAAACATACATATTTATATTTTTTCATTAAATAAATATTCTCTACTTAATTATGCAACTTACCATTCCAAATGTTTGGGTTTTTATTAATTTCCAAATAATTTCAAAATTGGAACCTCTTGAGAAACTTAAATAATATCTTTAAGCTATTACAATATTAAAAATCTAATAAACCAATTTAAAGAGATATGTATATCTAAATGGAGAGCTTGAATTCAGAGCATTCCAATGTTATTTTTAATATCACTTAAATATTATTTTAAAGATAGATAAGAAATATTTCCTTCTTTTGTCAGCTCTTCAAATTTTAGCTATAAACACTGTTTATTATATAAAGTAGTATGCTCTTAGCTTAATTTTTATGCCAACAAAAATTTTATTAATTTATTTGTGATAACTAATACAACATTTTAAACATATAAATCTTATATGAAAGGCTTTAAGCTAATATGCTATTTCCTCTTAGAATTTTCTTCTGTGCTTAGAGAAAAGCTTGTTTCTGTCACAGAGAGCATATTAGAAAGCTTGCTTTTACCAATTGCTCTTATCCAACTATGCTTAAGGCTTGCTCCCTCCTTATATCCGGTCTTCTTTTTAAACAACATAGTATCAGTGAAGCTTCCTTGCATGATCCCCTTTTTAAACTGCAACTCCTGCTACACCATACCACAATATTCCATATTACCCTTCGCTTGTTTTTCTTGCTTCCAAATGACTTAGCAATACCTGACACATGACATATTTAATTTTAGAAACCATTCCTCATGAGGATGTGAGCTCTATTAAACAGAGATTTGTGTCTGTTTTATTTACTGAAGTGCTTCTCCAGGGCTTAGAAGAGTGCCAGGCATTCAAAGCCCTCTATGAGTATTGGGCAATAAATGAATGAGTTGCTGAGGGGCTCCCTTAATTTCCATAAATTCACCATGCTCTTTCTTCTGCTTTGAGCCTTTTCTTCTGTTGAAAAACCTCTTCTCTATCACCATCTTTTGACCCACCTGTTTTGCTAACTCCAGGTCAGGAGTTAGGTCTCACTTCTTTAACAAATCTATACTTAACTTCCTAGAAAAATTTAGTTTCTCAATAAATCTCAGCCATTTCCATCCATATTAGTTATTCTTTGGCAAATACTTATTGGATGGCTATAAGCTCTGGGAGAACAGGTTGGCATACTGCTTAGTGCACGTCATATAGTAGGTGCTCAATATATAATTATTTAATTGAATTGGACAGTGTATGATTACTCTGTTAAATAAATTTCTGTAGAGAATCATACATGTGTATTCAGTGCACACTGTGATCATGGTACCATTATCTTAACTATAAATTTATAATTTTTTCCTTGCTGAATCACTGCATAATAAGTAAGAGATAAAAGTAGTTAGTATCTTGAAAGTGATTTTACTATGACAGAAAAAGGATAAATATTGCAAGGTGACCTAGCTATTTAAAAATCAGATTTCCATTTCAAATTATTATCTATGTGTATTTGGATTTTCTTGCTACTGCACACATATACATATATGTATACACACAAAATAATTCTGCTGACAAAATCTTAAAATACCATTCTCATAGGCATTTATATTTTCTTTATATAACATACATTAATAGTATATAACCTAAACCTCATCAGCTCATACCATAATAGATCATAACTGTTTTATTGTATCTGTAACCTTAAGTTCCTGTGACTGCCACAAAGCAGAAATGGGCATTACCATTCCAGTATTTACAATACATAGCAGATTGCAAGTATATATTTAGTTTTTATAAATGCTTGAAAAATTGAATGAGTGAAATGAATAAATGCTGAATTTACTAACACTGTGAGATCACAAGAACTTTATTTGGAATGAGCATTCTGTGTATCCATTTGGTTTGGTTTTGATTGTATTTTTGCTAAAAATGGGATATCAGTACTTTATGTTCTGAAAAATTTTCACTGCACTTTTATATACCCTTTATTCTTTCTGTTACTCCCTTGTTTCTGTTTATAAGGTATGTAAGCTTCTGCTTCCAGAGAGCAAAATTTACAAAGCACTTCTTGGTTGATTGCTTGCAACCAAGATAAGAAAAATTCCCAACATGTGTCAGTAGTGTACAGAATACTATTGGAAAGTTAAAAGTTACCTGATGTGGCAGTTTTTTGCTTCTTTTGGAAAAAGCTATACATATATACTCAGCTCAGTCCTTCATTGCCTACAATGATTCTAGTTATTATAGCTTCTCTCCACAGTAATATGAATCTATAATTTAAATCCACATCTCTAGGACTACTACATTCATCTAAGGTCTACCTGTCTCTATTTTTTCCCTGTTCAAGTCCACTCCACAGTTAACACAGGTTACATTTCTAAATATGAAGAAGGACCATTTTGCTCTATTTTCTAAAGCAGGAATTGCAAATCATTGTTATTTGGCTAAATGTGACTCAGTACCCAATTTTGTACAGCAAATATGTATAATTTCGAGATAAATTTGATTTTTGGCTCTTGATATACATAGCCTAAAGTATATGCTATATACTACTTTATAAAAAAAATACCAATACTTGGTCTCTAGAATAGAGTCTAAATTCTAATGTTTAAATTTCTTCAAAGTTAGACTCACATCTATTTTTCTAAACTAACCTTCCACTCCTGAAAATTTTAGTCTTGCCACTTCTCATACTTACCATACTTTTTTAAAGATTTTTTTTTAGTCATTGATGGGCCTTTGTTGTGTTTATTTATTTATATGCAGTGCTGAGAATTGAACCCAGTGCCTCACCATGCCAAGCAAGCATTTTATCACTGAGTTACAATGTCATAATATTTAACAGCTTTATTTAGATATAATTTTATTCAAAAACTATAAAGTGTACAATTTGGTAAATGTTGACGTGTGTACACAACTGTGAAACATTACCATAATCAATAATCCAACAATTCCAGGTTTCCTTGATTCCCTTAACTTTTACCTATTTATATTTTCAGATTAAAAGTAAGTTCCATGTAGGTAGTACACTCCTGAGTCTGAGGTTTTTCTATTTTTTTTTTTTACTATTTTATATTTTGTTTTATATTTTAAAAAATTATTATTTATTTTATTTATTTGTCCTACTTAATTGTATATGACAGCAGAATGCATTTCAATTCGTCATAGACAAACGTGGTGTAGAGATGCAGCATTCATACAATCAGACGTATACCTAGGGTAATGATGTCTATCTCATTCCACCATCTTTCCTACCCCCATAACCTCTCCTCTGCCCAATATAAAGTTCCTCCATTCATCCCATGCCCAACCTCCAATCATAGATCAGCATCCACTAATAAGAGAAAATATCCAGCCTTTAATTTTTTAGAATTGGCTTATTTGGCTTAGCATAATATTCTCCAACTCCATCCATTTACCTGCAAATGCCATATTTTTATTCTTTTAACACTGAGTAATATTCCATTGTGTATATATACCACTGTTTCTTTATCCATTCATCTATTGATGGGCTATAAACATTGGTGTGGCTATGTCACTTACTATGCTTATTTTAAATCCTTTGTGTATAGACCGAGGAGTAGGATAGCTGAGTCAAATGATGGTTCCATTCCAAGTTTTCTGAGGAATATCCACACTGCTTTCCAAAATAGTTGCACAAATTTGCAGTCACACCAGCAAAGTATGAGTGTAACTTTCCCCACAACCTCTCTAATACTTTTTCTTGATAACTGCCATTCTGACTGGTATGAGATGAAATCTTAGTTTTTATTTGCATTTCTCTAATAACTAAAGATGTTGAAAACATTTTCATATATTTGTTAATCACTTGTATATCTTTTTCTGAGAAGTGTCTGTTTGGTTCCTTAGCCCATTTGATTGGGTTGTTTGGTTTTTTTATTTTATTTTTTTTAATTTTTATTATTTTTTTTTTTGGTATTAAGTTTTTTGAGTTCTTTATATATCCTGGAGATTAGTTCTCTATCTGATGTGCATGTGGTAAAAATTTGCTCCCAAACCTTAGGCTCTCTCTTCATCTCATTTTTTTTTTTTCTGAGAAGAAGCTTTTTAGTTTGAATTCATCCCATTCATTGATTTTGTTTCTGGTGCTTTAGGAGTCTTGTTAAGGAAGCTGGGGCCTAACCCAATGTGATGAAGATTTTGGCCTACTTTTTCTTCTATTAGGTAGGTGTATAGTCTCTGGTCTAATTGCTAGGTCCTTGGTCCACTTTGAGTTTTGTGTATGGTGAGAGACAGAGGTTTAATTTCATTTTGCTGCATATGATTCCCAGCTTTCCCAGTACCATCTGTTTCCTTGATTCCCTTTACTTTTACCTATTTATATTTTCAGATTAAAAGTAAGTTTCATGTAGGTAGCATATACCTGGGTCTGAGGTTTTTCTATATTTGTTTTTAATCCAATCTGTTAATCTCTGTCCTTTAATTGGAATCTTTGTACTTAGTGCGATTACTGACCCAGGTATGCATTAAATCTATCTTGTTATCCCTTTTCCAATTGTCCCATTTGTTTAGTATTCCATTTGCCTCTTTCTGCCTTCTTTTAGGATCCTTGCATACATTTTATGATCACTTTTATCTCCTTTGTTGGTGTGTTCATTAGCAAAATTTGGGTGAATACACAGAGAACCCAGCAGCTCTCTGAAACTCACTTTCAGAACAGCATTGTGTTATCTCGATACTCCATATTGTGAAATCTAGGTTCCTTCCTTTTCTTCTTAGAGTATCAGATCTGTTCTCTCAATCCACAATACAAGGAGAGAACCTACCAGTGTTTGTCAGGGTCCTCCCTCCCTGTGCTACATCCTGAAAATCTTCTCAAGATAGTAAAGTGAAACAATTCTGGAACTCTCCATTTTTTTTAATCTTCTTTCAGCTATTTGATATCTCACATCTTAAAGTGACTTTTTCATATAGTTTTGCATTGGCTTTCTTTCAGGTGTTTCTTTCAGGTGTTGTATATTAGTCCATTCTGGTGACAAAAAATCAGATAACTGAGTTAGTCTAAATTATTATTCTTCTAAGTCTCTTTTTCTTCCATAAGTCAGTCTTTCTCCTATCTACTACACTTAGTTTCCCAAAGACAAAATCTAAAAACTTATTTTGAAGTACATTGCAATACTACGACCATCAACGAGAATGTCCAAGGTGAAAGAAAAATAGGATAACAACAGTTGGTGAGGGTATGGATCAACATGAACTCTCATATAGCTGTGGAAGTTTAAGTTGGTACAACTACTTGGATAATTGGCAGTATCTATTGTAGATGAACACAGACATATGGTTAGATAGACTGATTCCACACCACATTATATTCCCAAAGAAAAGCTAGCTCAAAGTGAAAGTGGCATTTCTAGTATAACTAATTAGAACAAATTAAAAAATGAATGCATTTAGTCATACTAAGTTCCACTGCTAAGTATCATTTCTCCATTTGATTTTCATCTTCTGAACTTATATTGACAGACAGACCTTCCTCTCCTGGTGTGTTGTTCCTTTCCTTTACCCCTTGCTTTATACTTACTAGAGTAAATCTTCTGTATTCCTTTAGTCTTATTAGTGAAGTATCCTAAAGGAATATGATCAACCAACCATATTGAAAATAAGCTTATACCTTAATTTCTTCACATGCAATTTGGAATGAGTATATTCAATTCAGAATAATTAAATTATAAGCAAATAATTATGTATAATGTATTTGTGAAATGATTTGATTTTATATTTCATTGTACCTACTGATAAATGTAGCAAGAATACCAGAAGAATAAATTTTATGCACTTTAGAAATGGTAAATATATAATATGCAACAAATAAATATTCTTACAAACTTGTTTTATTCATACTTTATTTTAAAAATCAAATGACTAGGCTATACATTGCTAGCAGTTTCCTATTCCTATCCCCATTATCAGAGACCTGGAAGACAAAAGACCATAAGAAATCCCAGTTGGCATATCAGGCCGTGCAGTTCTTACCATTTGATGAAATATTAAATTGCACCTGTGTGGCAGGAACTGATATTTATATAATTGAACGCCTTTCCCACATTGGTATTCTATAGGCTATAAGTTTCGATAAACCTGAATGACTTATCAGTTAAATATGTGAACCGCATTACTTTATACCAGAATTCATGAAAGAAATTTAACAAATAGTCAAAGGCAGTTTCTTGTTGTTTTCCTAGATGCTGCTGTGCAATTGTGGAAGTTAGATTTCATTGTCATGTTAAGTAGAAAAGACAGAAAACACATTAAGGAATTGAAAGATAAAAAGAAAATATCTCCAAAACTTGAGGGTAAACAAGCATAAATATTTTGTTTTCTCAGAATATTCTACAAACAACAATAGAAAGAAAATCTTAAAGTCACAAAATATGAGTCCATAAATAATAAGCATGTGTACTGTGCATTAAAATATTCAACCTAACCTTCCTGGAATGGGTGGGTGGAGCACTATAAAGATAACATGAGAAAATGTATACATAAGTATCCTATTATTAATTTCAGTTTCCTGTTGCTGCCACAAAACAAATGTTTAAGGTGAACTTTCTCTTGAATAGAAAAGCTATTAGACCTACAGAAATATACTGCAGGTTATATATGACTTTCATCATTAAGAATTAAAGAAAGAAGCTCTGGTTTAGGGCCACACATACTATACTCTCTTTTTCCTATTTAACTATAAAATCTAGGCATGATATACTGATCAGCTATTTGAGGATTCTGAAAAGTTACTACACATAGACATATTGAAGATGAAATTTTGAAGTCCTGCTGAGCTGGTGATGAGTTTACTGTTCCTCTCTCCCTTCATCCCCACTCTCCTTTACATACCCCTTACCATAGCCTGAATAAACTGAGGTCACAGAGATCCAGGACAAACAAGCTGATTTTGCTTCAGAGTGGAAATCAGAAGTTATAATGCTCAGAATGTGAAAATCTCTACTCCCCCTTTTTCTATTCTCCCTAGCTACTGCCTAGCCCTAAATCAATCAGAGTAGTGGTGATGGCCAATAACAGAAACCCACGGGAGCCAAAATTCTAAAGGATGGATACCTTCTCTGTTCACTGAAACTGTGGTTACAAGAGGGCTGAGTCAACCTCCATCACATTTATTTTTCTCTCTGTATTGGTTTCCCTTGGTCCTGGATTTGGAGTTAGTAGCAGAAGTGCACAATCAAGTAAATGAAGCATCAGTATTTTAGCCAAGGAATTTTAAAGAGGAAATATGGAAAAGCAGAAATATTCAGGAGAACAAGTAGAGAAAGCATGTTGGGAAAGCAATCCCTGAAAGTACCAACTCCTGAACTTACTCCTAAACTGAATCTATGTCAATCTGATTCTATTTAACATATAAAAAAATAAAGAAATTAACCAAAAAAAAAAAAATGGAACCTAGATAGATTTCAGACTAACATTGAGGATTTAAACATTGATTAGGTAAAGAAGAGGATACCAACCTAGAAACCATACACTGTTTGTTTCTTCTTATTACTATTTAACACATTAACTTATAAATAAACAGGGACATTATACATACAAATATTGGCAAATCTAGGTAAGCTGTTACTATAAGAACTTTGTATACAGTGTTTTAATTACTCTTATAAAAACTGACTTCAAAGAAAAATAATGTGGACTTTGAGAACAGATTACACGGTTTTTATTTCTGTTTCTATATTTTATTAACTCTCACTTCTAGGAACTTATTTTTCTGTGCATCAGTTTTCTCATTTGTAAAATAGGTGTTGTGGTCTGAATGTTTGTGTTTCCCTTCAAAACTCTATGTTGAAGCCAAAATCCCCAACAGGAAGGGAGGGAGAATATCAAGGTACTCCTCGCTTCCACGTGAGGACAGAATGAGAAGATGGCTAATGCAACTAGGAGGGATACTCTGAACAGACAGGTCTGCTGGCACCTGAATCTTATCCTTCTCAGACTCTACAACAGAAATACACCCAATCTACAATAAGTGGACTGACACTGGTATAAATGATAGAACCCAACTCATAGGTTTTTGGGAGGACTTAATAAATGTAATACAAAAAAGGGATCAGAAATGTATCTAACATTTTGCTACTTAAGATCAAGAGATCTTAAGTGTTATACTGTGGCAGACTGTGCTTTCCAAAAATGGCCTCAACAATATCATCTAAACTATATACCTGCTTTTCTGATAATGTGTCTGAGACATTCTTTTCACAAAGAAATAATACCTATCTCTGTTGCTTCCTCTTGAATCTGGTATATGTGTGACTAGAGTGAAGTGACTATATGACATCCTATGTGATTCTTTGGGATGCTTACTATGAAAAACAGGCCACCATTCCAGGATAAGGGTCAAGCAGTCAGGGAGAGGACCATGTGGAGAAGAACTTAGTTTCTGGGCTCGCAGCTCTGGCTGAGTTCCCAGTTGACACCAACATTAATTTTCAGCCAGGTGAGTGAGCTATATATATGAAGTGTGGTCCCCTAGGTTTCCTAGACCAAATACCCAAGCAGATTCTCCATGGGGAAGAAATGAGTTACTCTTGTTGTACTTTGGTCAATTTATAGATTTGTAAGCAAAATAAATGGCTGGTGTTATTTTAGGCAATTAGGTTTGAGAATGGTTTCTTTTGTGGCACTAGGTAACCAGGAAATCTGTTCAAGGCCATATGGTAAGAGAGCCAAAATTAAAGCTGACCACTATTATAATCCATAATCTGCATTGTCACTATAAGGTGCATTAGTGTTCAGAGCAGCATGCATATTTTGTAATCTAGGGCAGGAATGAAGTGAATCACATTTTTAAAAGGACAACTGATGATGGTATTTAGATTATAAATAACTGTTAAAATGAAAGTAGATTTCTGGGACTTGATAAATATGGTTTTAACTAATGGTTTTACTTTCTGCTAGTCACATTTTTTGGGGAAGTAAAAGTTACAAAAGAAGTAAGCAAGACATGCTACACAACTTTGAATTAAAGAATAAATTCATTATAAAGTGAATTTTATGCATAATAGGAACATTTTAACCAAACTCACTCAATACTGTCAAAGTCTCAAATGCTCTGTCTTTTCAGTAAAGTTTGACATACTATCTTTTGCTGGTTTAGTAACAAACTTACAATCCATTCTTCAATTTGACAATTGTGAATGTCACACTGTCAAATATTTTTGGTATTTCTATAGCTGATTATTACATTATAAATTTTACTGAATAAGCAAAGCATACATTTTGTTTCATTTTAAAAATTTATGTTACTGGTTCATTATTCATAAACATGGAGTTCATTGTGATACATTTCTATAAGTAAATATAATAATTTTGTTGATTTAATTCCCCAGTATATCCTCTTTCCTTCCTCTCCTCTTAACCTGATGTTCTTCCTCTATTATACTATTTTCCCCTCCATTAGCATCAGATCACTTTTTAAACCTTTTTTCTCTCATGCTTCCACATATAAGAGAAAAACATAAGCCTTTTGACTTTCTGATTCTTGCTTATTTCACTTATCATGATGTTCCTTGGTTCCATCCATTTACCAACAAAAGACATAATCTTATTATTTATGACTGAAAACAAAGCTCCATGTACACCACATTTTTTATCCATTTATCTCTTGATGTACATCTAGTCTGGATCCGTGATTTATCTACCAAGAATTGGGCTTCTGTAAACATAGAAATGTAATAATAATGTAATAATAATCTGGTTGCTTATCTTCCTATTTGCACCCCTTTAAATTTCTTCTCTTGCCTCATTGTTCTGGCTAGAATTTCAAGTAATCTATTGAATATTCTATGAGGTTGATTTAACGTACAGTATTTTTTTTATGTCTGCAGTATCTTTACTGATTTATTTAAGTCTGGATAACTTATCTATAGGTGAGAGAAGTGTGTTGAAATCCCCAGTATTACTGTATTAGGATCTATTTGATCCTTTACATTGAGTAGAGCTTATTTCATGTACTTACACTCACCAACATTTTGGTCATAAATATTTCTTATTGTTAGATTTTCTTCTTCGATTGTTTCCTTTACCAGTGTGAAATAAATATTTTTTTCTCTTCTGATTAATTTTTTTTTATTGAAATGTGCATTGTTGGATATGAGTCCACATACTCTGGCTTGCTTTCAAACTCCATTTGAACAAAATATTCTTTCCTATCTTCCACTTTTAGCCTATGGATGTCTTTGTCTATGAAATGAATCTCTTCCAAACAACACACAGTTGTTTTTTTTTTTTTTTTTTTTCAATCCATTTTCCAGTCTATGCTTTTTATTTGAAAAGTGGAGCCCATTTATATTCAGTGTATTATAGACAGAAAATTAATATTTTCTCATGTTTTGATTTATGTTTAAATTCAGTCCTAATTCTCATTTGCTTAACTACTCTTCATTGAGAATTTTCCTTTTGGGAGCTCTGCAGTTTGTTCTTATGGTCTCCTTTGTGTAGTATCTTTTATTTTCTTTAATTTTGGATTAGTAGGCATGAATATTTTTAGTTTATTCTTATTTTGGGGGTTTTGATTTCTTCTGCAAATCTGAAAGATAGCCCTGCTAGATACAACAATCTTGGTTAGGTGGTGTGTTTTTTTGTTTGTTTGTTTGTTTTTGTTTTTGTTTTGTTTTGTTTTTTGTACTTGGGATACCTTGTTTCTATCCCTCCTGGATTTTAGAGTTTATGCTGAGAAATCAGACATTATTTTTATTGATTTACCTCTAATTGTGACATGACATTTTTTTTCTTGAGGCGCTTTAATTTCTATTATTGTTCTATATGTCAGGTATTTGTTATATGTCATGGAGAAATTCCTTTTTGATCTTGTCTATTTGGGTTCCACATGCCCCTGTATCTGGAGGTCCATTTTATAACAAGGTTTTGAAAATTTTCTACTGTTATTTCACTGAAAGTTTATTGATTCCATTAGGCTATATTTCAATCATTCCAATGATTCTTGTTTGTTCAGTTAACATTGCCCCAGAGGTCTTGTATATTCTGATTTTTAAAAATTATTATTATTATCATTATTATTATCATTATTATTTTATTTCAGACATAGTGCTCAAGTTCATATACCTTGTGTTCAAGGCCTGAAACTCTGCCTTCAAGGTGGTCCAATGTATGGGTGACTTCCAACTGAATTTAGTTTTTGATTTGTTGATTATGTTTTTTTTTCTTTCTAGGGTTTCTCTTTGGTTCTTTTTTTCTCAAATTCCCATCTCTTTATGGTATTTCCTTTTTGCAACCTGTATTTTCTCTTTTAGTTCATTCTTTAGGTATTCTTTTAGTTTGCTAATCATTTTAACACAACCATGTTCAGGTACTTCTCTGGGACTTCATCCACATCAATACTTATGAATTTAGATATTGAGAGGCTGTAAATTTTTTGAAGATATCTTCCTAGCCTTTTCCCTCATGATTTATAATGTCCTAGATTTACATATCTGTTGAGATTAATTCCTTATTTTTAAAGTTGAAGTCCTTTGGTGAGTAGGTATCATTTTATAATAAGTCCTAAGTTGGTTGTATACCTTAGCTCCAATGCATCCAATCAGCATAAGCAAAGTCTTAGTTTCAACCACAAATGCCTCTTTAAAAGGAGATATTTCATTAAAATAACAATGGTAATTTAAGAGTAAACTGGATATCAACATGTACTATAAATGCGATTACTAATGATCTCTACAAGTTTATTAACAAAGGAAAACTGTGGATGAGAAGTAACATAGAATAGGCTGAAGAGATCAGCCATTAATGATAGTGCACTAAATTGAAATAGAAGATGGATTACAAAAATAAAGAAAATAGAAAAAAACAGAAACAAAAAAGGGAAAGAAGCAGACAGAAGTTAACATTGGGGGAATAAAATAAATACAGAAGAGGGAGTTAGAATGGAAATAGAAAAGAAAGGATGAGGTGTCTAGGGAGGTCCTAATTGACAAACTCCATAAAATTAGAACCCTGGCAAAACACAAACTGTGGGGAAACATTACAAATCAGTTAATGAAATAACTAACATGTGGAAGATTTTCCTTCTTGCTGAGGTTTTGTAATATAGACCTTTCTTTCTAGGATTTTGATTTTGGAAATCCTTAACTGTGAGGCAGTTTCTATGATGACAACATCATGCTATTGGTTTTTAGTTCTGACTCAAGTAGCCAAACTTGTTTGGGGAGCCTGGAGGCTGAGTTCAGCCCTCATCTTCCTGGTGGCCTCTGCTAGGGGGATTTGAAGGGCTCATTTTCAGCTACAGAGTAGACTTCACTCTCAAAATGGTTTTGTTATTTTGCCCAGGGCTTGGGACTACAAGTCTCTCAGGGCAGCTGCCCAGCAGCTTCACCTGCTGTCAGTAGACGGACTGATTTGTGTTGCATCACCTACCTTGTTCTGATAACTCCTGGCCATGTGCTGGGGAGAGGTGTATGTGGTGCATCCATCTATCCTCCAGCCCCTTCTGGGCTTCAGATGGTGCCATGAGGACTCTCTGCTTTTGCCTGACCCTGATCTGACCCAGTTTTCCCCCCATCAGCCATGCTACTTATTCCAGAAATTATACCACAAAATTGAAATGATAGTTCCCTTTGTTCTTTACCATTCTGCAAACTGATCAACCAACCACTTGGAGTTTCTTGCTAGACTTAGTCCCAATCTTAGTGGATGTTTAGTCTTGGGTATTCCAAAAAAAAAAAAAAAAAAAAAAAAAAAAGGAGCTAAAAGTGAATATACACTGTAGGGATTCCTAGCTGACAAGCTAGGAAAGTTCAGGAAAAAAGTCTCATCAAGTTGTCAGTGCTTCCCTGCTTCTTTACTGGGAAATGCCAGTCTCTTTCTAGCCAAAGAGCTGTAGTACTTGAACATAGTTCAAGTTTTCTGAACTTACTTTCTGTTCAGATTGTGGATATGTTGGTCAGTATTTGTTTTTCTTAAATTCAGTGGGAGAATGTCTTTCAGCTCATTGGAGAGGAGCTTCTCCTCCCTCACAGAGCCAAAGCACACCCAAAACTGCCTGTCTGTTGCCTTATTAATTAGTTTTCTATTCTAGAAACCAAAACTTTTGGTTTTCACTTAGTTGCTAGCTCCCCAATTTGCTTGCCAGCTGTTTCCCACTCTCTTCATATTTCAGTTTGCTATTGTAGAACTGCTGTTTTGATTCATTCTCAGAGAGGTGCTACAACACTGTGGATTCCTCTGATCTGCCATTTTGATACTTCAAAAAAATTTTAGTTGGAGTTATTAAGCATATTGGCAGTCAGTATAATAATCATATTTTTTGTTCACTTGGTGGACAAAATCTATGTTTTACCTATTTTATTCTCTTTAAGTCTTACAAATATTCAACATTTTGGGTATTAAAATTCTCATTTCACAAATGAAAAGACATAGGCCATAACAGTTGCTTAATGTCACAGACATGATATATGTACAAGCCAAGGAGTTACTAAATAATATTTTATATTCCACTTTCTACTAACATTTTAAAATAGCTTACCAAAACCTTTGCTCTATATTTCACTGGAATGTTCCATAAATATTGAATTGAAGCAAACTTAAATAGCATCTTTTATGTAGTAGAAGTAGAATACCTATATTTGTCCAGCATGGTTTGGATATGATAGATTCTCATACATTACAAGGGCACAGTCAAGGGTAAAATGCTGTATTCAGCAACAGCAGACACTCAAGATTCAGAACCTCCAATGCATTGCTTGGAATAGCTTTATGTGGCTTTGTAATCAGCAGAAACTAGGACACGAAGGTTTTACAAATGTATGTGTCTGATCAGAATACAGTCTCTTGATTTGGCTTATATCTAGTTCCACACACACATAAAGCCATTCTATTATTAATGCTGTTGACCTGAATCTGAATTTCTCAATCACTATTTTATACCCAGGCAGATCATCTATAAGTTGGTATTTGGATAATCCAATCTTCAAGGCAAGCAGGATCTCTTCTGTAAAAATAAGCCACAGCATTTTATGAACCTGTAACAACTGATTGTATTGGAAAACTGGGAACTGTAGACATGATTTTGTATTATAGAGCTATAAATCCATGCCATTAATTGGAAGCTGTATACATATAAAATTTTGTGTAAATATTTTTTATATCTGTCAGTACATGTGTAAACATTTTAAATATAGCAGAGGAATTCTTAGCAGATTTCCTTTCATGCAACTCTAAACCTTTTCATATTCTATACATTTGCATTATCAGATTTCCTTAAATTGGGACATACTCTAGTCACCAAGGCAAAAAAAAGCTACTGGACCCAAGTGATTGTACTGTCAACATACACAATTATGTCTCTTCCTTCTCTTCCAACTGCACGTTGAATATTTCAATGCCTGCATTATACAGGTGTTTGACTTCCTAGTTTCAATAATGAAACCATCTCAGCACCAGACTGTGGGTACTCCTGAGGAAAAATAATCTTTCCACAAAAACTCTCATCCTCTAAAACAGTGCTTAGCATATATTAGGAGCTCAGTAAATATTTGATAAATGAATGAATAGATGAATTACTAGTTTTTGTTGTACCATAGCTTATAAAAACAAAATTTTATTTGGTGCAGTGGCACATACTGATAATCCCAGCTGTACAGGAGGCTGAAGCAGGAGGATTGCAAGTTCAAAGCCAGCCTCAGCAACTTAGTGAGACCCTAGCAACATAGTGAGACACTATATCAAAATAAAAAAATTAAAAATGGACTGGTGGTATTGCTCAGTGGTTAAGCATCCCTGGGCAGTACACCTAGTTTCCCAACATCAAAATAAAAACAAAATTTTTATATTCAATCAATATTGCTAAATTACATTCTGATACATCTTCTTTAAGGGGGAAAAGCACTTGCAAAAGACACCTAGAATTAATATGAACTTGTACTATACCCACTATCAAAAACATCATAATCAAGTGCTGAGTATTTTAAAAGGTATAAATCAAAATACACACTTTCACGTTGAAGCCTGCAATTTTACAACCTTTGTCTCAAATTGTCACATTGATGAACACATTGAGCTATCATGGTTGACTGCATATTTTAATTTGAATGCATATGTAATTTTCTTTTTCTGCGTCTTTACAGACTGGATACTGAATATAACATTAATGGTGCCATTGCAAAGAACTGTTTATAGCTAATTCTTACTTTTGATATTCTCAAATGGAATACTTTTTATATATGTATAATTATTAACAGCATATGATATAAATAAGGCTAGAGATTATGCAAGAATAATTTTTGAGCAGGTAATGAGTATAAACCTCTCGTTATGTGAGACTATTAGACACTATGTGATCAAATACTGGATGGTATAGAAAGTAAATGCATGAAGTTTCAAGAAGGAACCCATTAATAGTAGTAGAGTAGCTGAAATTGGCTTTTTCACCTGAAGATTTGACACTTTAGCAGGCACTTTAGATGGAAAGTAAGAATGAAAAGAATCAGTAACAAATATGTGGATATGGAAATGAGTATCACAAGTTCTTCTAGTGAGAGAGGAAACCAACTTTAATGAAATGAAGAGTTAACAGAGGAAAGAAGGGATATACATGGTAGTTAATGGGAGCACAGTTATCAAGAGCTTCATATGACAGCCTGAAGAATTTTATATTTTTAACTAAACAGCACAGAAGCTTTCAGGCAAGGGAGAACAAATTTATATAAAGTAGACTCTCATGACAACATACCAAACTTACTAAACAGAAGTAAGACAAGAAGCCAGGAGAAGAGGTAGGAGAACAAATACCAATGTAAATAGAAATGATTTTTTAAATAGCATTTAACTAGACTCAGGGCAAAGAACAAGGTGAATCTTAAGTGCAGTTTAAACATAATTATTAAAAATACTTAATACTACTAATGATATTGACCAAATAATCATGGAAAGCATATAGGGATTTTGATGCAGAAATTTTAGATGCAAATCATTAGGTATTTTCTAAGGTGATTTATTTAACCCTTGTAAATCTCAATTACTCTTTTTAAAAATGGAAATGAAAATACTACCTACTTGTCAGGATGATATGTAATATAATTTATGTATTTATAATGGCACATAACTTATTACACACAATGGGTAAAGGTTAACTCTCTAGTCTTTATGTTAATGAGCTCACAAAAATTCACAATACCAGGAAAGAAACTCTGTACCTAAATTAGTCAAGAAAATAGTTACAAAGGCTAGCCAAATTTTTTCATGTGTATTTTAAATGAATTGCCATTTTCTAATAATTGAATTTAAGAGGGGGAGCATGGGAGTAATAGATGAATTCTAGATTGGGAATAGGGGTGGGAGGGAAAAGGAGGGGGCAGAAGATTAGCAAGGATGGTAGAATGTGATGGACATCATTATCCAAAGTACATGTATGAAGACACGAATTGGATGTCAACATACTTTATATACAGAGATATGAAAAAAAATTGGTATATATGTTTAATAAGAATTGTAATACATTCTGCTGTCATGTATTTAAAAAATAAAATCATTTAAATAAAAAACACTATATTTAATAAAATACATTCTATCTTATATAATACAAAAGTATTTTAATGTTTAACCAAGTTACATTTAAGATTTGACATTTCAAAACTTTTGTATTGTATATCCCCTAATAGTTCATCAGATAAAAAAAACCTAAACAAAATATTGGATTTGGTTTTATTATGGGCCAGGCTATATGGGCAGTGACCAAACAGATTCCATTTTACCCTGAGATTCCATATCATGTAAGAAATGCTTCTCCCATAGGAAAGTCCCACCTCTGTACCCATTAATAGTTACCTAGCATTGTATACTTGGCAACATAAACTAGCAATTCTTAAAATTGTTCTCTTTGGTTTCCATTTTTCTTGGGCAATGTACCTTGTCAGAGATTGATTATCTAGATGTTAGTAACCAACTTGTACTGAACTAGGGCCATTTTGACCCACTTCCCTTCTGCTTGCTTGCTGCTATGCCAACCTGGAAAGTACCAGGGAAAATACCAATGTATCCATTGTATTGTTTCACTAACTGCTCTATTCAGCTTCTATACCCCTGCTTGCTTGCATCTATGTGGTTTTTGCCTTTAAATATCCTAAAATATTGAGGCTCGAGTCTGTTCCTTGCAGAGATAGTTATGGGTTCTGCGGGGAGCAGTCACTGGCCAGCCGGCTAAACACTCTTCAATTTAGACAAAACTAGGACTTGGTGTGTTTTCTGAGTGACCTGCCCCACAACAGATTGTTTATGGCAGACAGGTATTCTGGAAGAAAAAAAGCCTTTATATATCTTTCAATTCAATGAAATAAAGTACTTGTTTGAGACAAGCATATTCATTTTTGTTGTAAACCAATTTGTTGATTAAAGTAAATCAGAGATATATAACAGAGATTTGCACACATATAACTGCCCAAGTTTTATGTGTACTTTCCGTGAAAAATACAGGCCTAGTAGATTATTCAAGAACATATCCAGAAGATACTTCTCCCTTTCTCCCTTTAACTTTTAGGAAGGTTGTATTTTCTAAACCACTCTATGGTTAGTAAGCAAAAATGTCTGTTTTAAATGAATCCTCTTGAAACCTAATCTAATGTGGATTCAGTTGATAAATCCGCATTGTGTGCCCAGCCAGTTTAGTCAATCAACTCTGCTGAGTGCAAACTCTTTGATTTATAAATTTTCTTATTTAATTCTCTATAATTCCTTTCTATGGACTTGAGTGTTTATTATTTTCTCATGCTCACAGAGAATAAGATACCATAAAATCCAGGAACTGTTTTTCCCCTGCTGAATTCCCATAGAAAGAATACAAAACTTCCTTTATCAACTTCACATATAATACAGCATTTATGGTAGAACACCTAAGTCAGGTACCCTAGATTCAAAATTCAGCTCACCCACTTATAAAAGAGGTGTCCGTAGGCAATTTAGTTAATTTATATCTCATTTTCTCATCTGGGAAATGTATATAAAATAGTATTTATCTGATAGGGTTATCTTGGGAAATTATGTATACTTCCAAAGCACTTAGGAACTACCTAGCATATGGTATTATGTAATGATTTACATATACAACATTTTATCTAACAATGTAACAATATTTTCATTTTTGGAGTCTAGTATTTAGAAAATTAACTCCTATTTGGAGAATAGATAGCCATGTCAATACTTCATAACTTCACTATTCTGTAAATAAAACAGTATTGTGTTTCATGAGTGAAAATTACTCTTCAAAATTCTAGATTTTTGCGTATTAGGTGAAAAAAAATATTTAGAGCATATAATTGTATAACCTTTTATCATGCACGATTATTCCAAGCAAAAGACTAATAGGGACGGTAAAAATTTTTAAGTTCTTAGTGGTGATCTTCCATAACAGTCCTCTTTTACAAATGAAAAGACAGAACTTGGGAAAGATAAAGTTCAGTTCGTTCAGAATTATACACTGGGTTAGTGGCACAATTGGATCTAGAACTCAAGAGTCTTGACTTTCTTTTATGTCTCCACACAACAATCATTTCACAGATTTCTATTCATTAAGTATTTCATGAGCTTTTTGTTTCTCTGGTCTCTTTTCTTCTCCTAGAAGTATCTTAACTGGAACTACTTATAATATTTCTGGAGAACAGAAACAGGGTTTAGTTTGTTGTTTGTATTTTTAAATTGGGTAGAATACTTTGATTTGGGGAAATTTTTTCACTTTTTGGAACCTTCTGTATTAATATCAAAAGTCTACATAGTGTCTAACTTTGCCCCTAGCAGGTGCTTGCTATGTGCCTCTAACTCCAAAAAAGATGTAAGACCCGTCCCTTTACATCCATCTCCACAACCAATGCCCAAGTCCACATTAGCCTTATTTATTTACTAAATTATTCCAATGTCCCTTTCTCTCTTTTTCCCCACATACCTTACAACATAGTTTTGACATCACAGCCAGAGTGATCTTTGACATACACAAGTGAACTTTTAAAAGGGGCAGAGACTATGAAGTACCTCTATTTTACTGCTTAAATTCTCTAATTTCTAGAATTACATTTGGAATAGGATCCAAATTCCTTATATAGTCTAAAGGTCAGTTCTATGAGATCAGGTCCTTGCCTCATCTACACTCCGTTTTATGACCATGTCCTTCTTGTTTCTTCTGGATTACCTGAGATATTTGTAACTTAGTAATGGTCCTTTAACCAGTCTCTTATTATATCACATCATTTTAATATTATTACAGTTTGAATTTATTTTGCACACTTATTTTATTTTTGATCACTATTTTTTTAATATTTTATGGTAGATGGACACAATACCTTTATTTTATTTTTTGAGGTTCAAACCCATTGCCTCACATATGCTAGGCAAGGACTCTACCAACCGACCTACAATTCCATCCCATGATCACTATTCTTGAGAATAGCAACTATTCTTGTTTATGCCTTACCCATAGTGCCTATATAAGTGATTGGCAATAGAATTTTGTCTCAGTACTAAATGAATGAACATGAGTTTTATGATCAAGATAAGTCTAGGTATCTTCTAATTATTTGCCAGTGAATTTTGATTACTATTCACTAACAAAAACATATGCCTTAATACAATTTTGTTCAGAGTAGTAATTTCAATAATTCCCTCTTAGTTATACCATACACATGATTTTCTTTTTGGAGACTATTTTTGAGTACGATAATTACGTTTCTTGAATAAAAAGTATATGTAAGATTTCTGAGGGGCAATGTTCATTTATGTCACAAGTCTTTCAGTAATTTTCCTGACTTCACAGAAAGTTGTTCTTGCCATTACTCTATCATCTCTTCAGGATTTCTTTTGCTTGCATGGAACCCTCAGATGTAGAAAGCAACATCATCAGCATGTTTGGTTATGTGCCTACTCACTAGAGTGTTAGTTAGAGCACCTTGCCAAACATGAGCAATCAAACATTATGAGCCAGTGATGAGGATTCTGGTCCTTATGTGCCTGTGTGCCAGTATTAATTCAGGCAGTGAAGAATTTATGTCTTCAGTGGGCTCTGGGAATGTAAGGCCTACGTGTTGCTGCATATAACAGCACTTTCTTAATTAAGGTTGGAAGACAGATTGAGCTTTACTCAATACATATTACTGCATTACAGATGAGAACACTGAGGCAACATAGTATGTGGGAAGATGCCAGCAGTTTAATTACAATATCTTAGTGTTATATAAAAGGGATATAGTTATTTTCCTTTAACTTAACAAAATATTATTACATAATTGAATTTTTTTCTTTTTGAAGTTTTCCTTTAAAGTAAATTTCCCAATCAATAATAATATTTTGTAGACATGTTTACTTTTCTTTCATCAATAAAGGCTGTGTGTTTCAAGGTTATTTTATTTATTTTATTTTTTTGGAGGGAATAAGATATTGTGAATCAGGTAACTTATGTAAATTGCACAGAGGATAAGAGCACTTCAATAAAGAAGTCAAGTTTTAGTAAAAATAGTTACTGGATTTTAGGCTTCTGAAACTTTCAACTTTCCCACATTAACTATAACTGTGAAAAGGAATAAAAATAGTTAATTATTTAAAATTGAACAAACAGAAAAAATGCTCATCAAAAAATTGAGATGATTTTTCAGTGTTGTCATTTTTATAGATATGTTTAATGAGTAAACCTCTTCAGTGATTTAAGAGATATTAAAGCAACTGACAAGGGTTATGGCTTGGTAATTTATTGGAAGAAATGAAAATTTCTATAAAATGTATTTTGATATGTAGGATACCCTTGTGTTGAAATGTAGTGCAAATACATGACTAATAAATTACCTTTTGTTTTGAATTGTTATTGCAAGATAGATAAAATTCACAAACTGCAGAGATATTTTTCTCTATTTCCTAAGATGTAATTTGGTCATAATTTATTATTTTATTTTTTATTTTTATTTATTTATTTGCCATTTCTAAACCATAGTAGTTTAGACTCATGGTCAAATACGTACAAACTTAAACCAACCATTATTCTAAGTCTAATTATAAAAACAAAACAAAAAAACTGCATCAGACTTCACATCTACCTTGTTCTCTTCCTCCAAGACTATGACCAAACTGGCCTTGTACTAGATGCTTATAAACATGTGTAGTCCCCTTTATTGGACTGCAAGCTCCTAGAATATGTGTGTGTGTGTGTGTGTGTGTGTGTGTGTGTGTGTATAATATAAAGAATACACATTTTTTTATTATCCCCTTTCACCTAATATAAGGCCCCTACATGGTGTGTTGAGCTCTGGGAAGATTTCAGTAAATATATATTGAATTCAATAGAGTGAGTGAGCTGAAAAATTATACTAAGAATTTGAGCAAAGAAGACTGTCAATCAAGATGTAACTAAGCACTCCAGGTAAAAATGCTGAGTCTGCAAGTCAGCATTGCTGGAGGGAACACAAGCACAGAGGCTGCCAGATTAAAAAGTACCACAGGAAATAAATTCGTAATTTACTGAGTACTTAGCATGTATCAAGTATGCAGTGAAACATCATACGTGCACCATCTCATTCAATCACAGTAAATTTATAAGGTGGAAAGGATTGCTTACTACAACATATATGAAAAGCCTGAGGCAGTATGCTGTGATGGTGTAGAAAGACCTCATGAATTCTGCATTCAGACTTGAGTTTGATTCCTGGTTTTACCAATTAAAAGCTCCCCTGGGGTACTGACCCAAGAAGGAGCTCCAAGGGCATGTAGGGAATATTTCTCAAAATGTAAAATAAAAATGCAACTGTCAAACATCTATTATTCCTCTTATAATTAAATGAATTTCATGTATTTAAAACCCATCACAATCTGGTCCTGGAAGTCTTTGTAATTTTCTGTTCATTGTATTAATCAGTTTGATCACCCTAAACTATTTTTTGTTCTTCCGTCAGGCTGTGCACTCCAGAGCCTTTGCAAATACTGCTTCTTAACCTAGAACTGGGCCATGAGGCTGACCACAAATCACAGTTTCTTTCTGAGGTTGTGATTTTTCTATTTATTAGGCAATTGCTTATAGCCATTTTTTTCCTGTGATCTACTAGCATCAATCAAACTCTTTATTAAAATTAACTTGTAGACATTTCCAACCTTCCACACTAGCTAATGAATTCCTTGAAGTCAGAGACAACATCAGATTCATATGTATATTATATTTTTTATATTTTCTATTTAATTATATATGATAGTAGAATGTATTTTGATATATCATACATATATGGAATATATTGTATTTTAAAGTGTATATCAATATCTGAAATTAAAAATTAGTTTCTTTGGGGAAGGAGATAATTAGAGTCTTAGGTTCTTAGAGCAGAAACAATCTGTGTTTAGTTATAACAATAACCATATTCTACTAAGAACTGATACAATTCTATAGAAGTTAAGCCTGTAGAAAGTGGCAGAGCCAGGATTAGGACTCAGATTCTACTGCTCCAATTTCAATACTCTGTCCTTTAGTAAATAGTGCCTTCTTCTAGCAGGTGGTTGCCATCCCAGGGGCAGACAAGAATCCCCTAAGAACTACATAAACTACTGATGTACAGGCCAATTAAATCATCTCCGGAAAAGGTAGGGAGGGTTTTCCAATGCTACCCACATAATTCTCATGTACAATCAGACATAAAAAGAACCATAACAATCTATTCATGTTACTTATAAGCCCATTCTTACATTTATGAATGAAATTAGGAAAAATAATAACCAGGTCATTGGCACACCTAATTTCCTTCCCCCTACGTCCCATTCTTGAAAAAGGCAGACATAACCTCTAGGTCTGGATAATCATATATTTAATAATATTAATCAAAACCAAATTTACTTGTATGTTATCTTTCCCCAATAAGATATTAATTATTGGCTAAAGAGAAAAAAGAAGTAGGAGAATTCTCTTTCTCCTTGCCTCACAGATAACTGTCAACACTGGTACCTTCAGGACTCTGGGCATCCAGCTTGGCCAGTGCAGTTTGATGAACTGTAAATAAACATAAAACTTACTCAAAAAACAAGAGCCCCATACTTGTTTATCAAATTTATTTATAAGTTAAAAAATTGACAAAGGGAAAAAATAAACATTTTTCACTATAATTTTTAATGAAAAATATTTTGATATTTTAAATGGACCATTAGGCAAAGGAAAAAAATCAGTAATAGAATGCCTATTCTATTAATGTTGTGTTTAACTCCTTGGCCAAATGAAATTTTCAAGAATTAAAGGGACAGATCCAAATGCTCACCAGTTTCTCATTAGTTCCATAGGTCCCCTTATTTACAATGCTACTGAGAAGATCAGATTTGCACTGCTGTCAAATCCTGTGTGGACTTGGCGTAAGTCACATCAGGGAGAAGGGGATTCTATATTTTCTGTGGTAGAATTCCGAATAAAGAAATTGGAATATACCAACCTTGTCAGAACTAGAAGTTAAGCTGAATCCAGAATCAAAGGTATGCCACATATAACTGAGAGCACCATGAGATTAGTCACAATACTAGGATACTGTGAAGGTATATTTTAACTTCAGTTCCCTGTCCCACTTTGAACTGCATTCAAATCCTTTATTAACTGTTTTGAGAAGGTGAGTTAGAAGAAAGAGGCAATATTGTTATTTTAATTTCGATTTCTCCAGATGTTTTGACCCTAAAACAAAAATCCAGTGTAAGTTTATGATTTGGAAAGGGAAAGGAATATTATGGGGTGTGGGGGAAAATGAGATGAAGAAACGAAGCTCACCTATAAAGGAGATATTTTTTAAACCAATTACCATTATGAGTGACTGGATTTTCATCCACCTGGCAGATTATGAGAATAAAAGCTGAACACACACCCCAGAATTATCCACCTAAGGAGTGAAAAAGTTGGTGTCTTTATATGCTAATTTCCTATTAATCATTTGTTGATGGCAGCTCCTGGAGAACATTTTGGTTGGTCATAAAGTAGAATCCAGCAATAAGAAAAAAAATCTTCACACAAAACATCAAGGTACTGGCAGTTGGATGGGTCAAGGACTCTGAAATGGGAATGAAAGATTGGGAAATGATGGCATCTGCTGCAAGTGGACATGTGCTAACACCAATATAGGAGTCAATCACTCTCACCATGATAGTGGTGGTCTTGTGAGGTTATGCTAGAGCTGAAAAATAATTCCTATTGCTACGATACATGACTCACATGCCTGTGGTGGTGATATAAACAAACCTTTTGTGCTGCTGGTCATATAAAAGCACAGCATACGCAATTTTGTATAGTAGTACAGTACTTGATATGAACATAGGACCATGTTACTGGTTTATGTATTTACTATGCTATACTTTTAATCATTATTTAGAATGTACTCCTTCTACTTATAAAAAATTTTACTGAAGAACAGTATGACATGTTATATTGGCAACAGCCTTATTCAGCTCACGTTTGCCATGTCTCCTGACTGCATCAAGAGGAGAGGCCTAAAGACCAATGCTATCATGTTTGCATAACGAAGAAATCGCCCCAAGACACAGCTCTCAGAAGGTGTCTGTCATTAAGTGACACATGACTATATAGGCTTGTTGTAGTATACTGTTTCTTTCAGAAATGTAATAATGTCCTCATTTATACTCTGTAAAGATTCCGATTCTGTAGACTCTCCTAGGGGGTCTCTACTGACTCTGCTCATGACTTTCCTCAAGTATCCACTGCTTCTAGGTAAAGCTTGGTCAACTTAGGAAGGACTTGGTATTTCCAATCAGGATAATAAGATCTTCTTATACATCATACACACTTTCACCAAACAGCAAGGGAGCTTGACTAAAGTGTAATACTCTGAACTCTTAGAATAGCACATGAAATTTTCAGAGAATCTGAATGCATTTTTAAAAATGGTTCTTTTTTTGTACTCTAGAAGGATAAATGCTTTATGTGGTATGAGCTACATTTTTGAACTAAGTAGAAGACACACAGTGACCTAAAATTTGAAAGGGAGAATAGTGGACCTAAGATATATCTAAGCTTTCCTTAGATGAAAACCTAATAACGTCTAATCTTTAAAGTGGAGAGCATAAAAAGGATACAATGAAAGGACTTTGTTGTAAAAAGTAGGGGGAGAGACACAGAACAGTGCTGAGGCTAAAGAGCTATATAACTAGGATAGTATTCAACTCCACTTTACTCATTCCTAGCCTAATGTCACATAGAAATACCCAAAATATTTAAAAAGCATTATCATTTTAGAGAAAATTTCTTTAAAATTATAGTAGGCTTATTTTTAATCATACTTCTTGCTGTCTCGTGTAAGTAACAATGTTATTTTAGGCACAACTCTCACCTGACCTATTTTCCCAGACATGAATGACTGTGTTTCTCCAAGTTTTGTTTCTTAGGCAATTTGAAACAAGTATTTGAAGAACAAGTATTGTCTTCATTCATATTTGCTGGTATCACATAGTATTGAAAAAATTTGAAAATGCATCTAATATTATTTATTTTTTACAGATATAAGTCATCATGGATATTATAGTCATGTTTCCAAACTGTATAGATACCCTTTAGAACTACTCCCAACATCACCCTATACACTTTTGATAACCAACTCTTAATTATTACTATGAAAGTAATTAAAACAATTATAATATAAAAACAGTATATTACAATAAATAATAATATTTTTAAAATGTGGCCAATGTAGCTAAAAGAAAATTCACTTGCCTTCTTTCCTAAATCCAATTTCATTATTTTCAGCTGTTCATCTTATTATATATATATATATATATATATATATATATATTCTTAAATACTTCCAGATATTTTCTATATATTTATATATTTTTGAGAACAACTGGAAATATGTAACTTTATGTTGTGTGCTTGCAGATATGAATATATAACTCCTTATACATTTTCCTCTACTCTGTTGCTTTATTTATGGGAGATGTTTTTTTCATTGCTATTATATAGATTAGACTCTGCAGGAATTTATCATTGTTTATATAACTTATTCTCAGTATCGACTTTTTATTTAAGAACTACTTTAAACATATGAGTTTGATAGATGTAATGAGTGTAGTAAGTGGATATATTTCTCCTGTTGATAACATGCCTTTTAAATTTCTTTCTAAAGCAAATAAAATATTAGGGATACTATTGGAGCTCTCTATCCTGCTCCTTTTCCTCTTCTGCTACTTCTCCGCAGATTCTTGTCCTTGTTCTTAAAACTGGCAATATATAAACATATAAGTAACTTATTTGCTTCTGTGTTAAAACTCGATGTACATTTTACATGTTTTTTTTTTTTGAAATTTTCCTTTCCATTACAATTCTTACAAGCTATCCATGCTGAAAAAAATATATATATAGCTTTATTATTACAACTTATGTTTAGCATTCACCTATATAAATATACCATAATTTATCCATTCCTATTTATCTGATCATTCAAGTTCCTCAAAACCAATCTGATTTTAAAAATCATGCTGTTATGAACCTCCTTTTACCTGCCCTGAGGTGTACATGTAGGAACATTTTACTGGAAAAAAATGTGGAATTTCTTATATTAAGACTATGGAAGACAAACACTCTTAAGCTTTACTAACTACTACAAAATTTTTCTCTAAAGTGATTATACAAATTAATAGTTTCAAGGGCCACGAGTGAAAGTTTCTATTTTCTCACATCTTGAAACATAGTTGATGTAATCAACATTTTGGATTTTTGCCAATCAAGAATGTGTGAAATGTGGGCTGGGGTTGTGGCTCAGTGGCACAGTGCTTTCCTAGCATGTGTTAGGCACTGGGTTCAATTCTCAGAACCATGTTATCAATAAATAAAATAAAGGTCCATTGACAACTAAAAAATATTTTTAAAAAGAATGTGTGAAATTGTATTTTATTTTTGTTTTAATTACCATTCTCCTCATTTCTAGGAAAAGTGTAGAGGACTGTGTTATTATTTCCAGTCATTCACTGGCCAAACTACAGGAGGGCTGCAACTGCCCTGCCCTTTCTCCCCACTGCCATGGTAGGCTTGATTCTGTGTCTTGCATTTGTAATAGACACTGAAATCACACGCACCATTTTTAAATAGGAGCTTTGAAAACCATCATATCATTCCACCAATTCTCTTCAATTTTTGCTTCAGAGATCAACAGATCCCAGAAAAATAATGATCTTTCCAACTGTATTTATAGAACGAAGAAGAGACATATGACTAAGCCCCTTAGCTGGCATATGATGTAAACAAAAGGTAAACTGCTGTTGTAAGCCACCACTTATATTTTGGGTTATTTGTTACCATAATATAATTAAGGTAGAAGACATTATAGAAATGGCTAGCTTGAGTTTTAGGTGGAAAGATTGCAAAACAGATTGTTAATATTGTGTCTTGCTGTTATTTGACAACGTTATGAGATGAACTTACAAAAAAACCTCATTTGCAATTTTGCTGTTTTGCTAAGAGGAATGGATATAAATGTGGAGAATCCCAAAGATTCCTGTCTTGTGGGCTAAGACAATCAACTGTTTTTCATTTGCATCTATCAAGATATCTTTTAAGTAGTAAAGCCACCCAGACTTAATTCAAGCACTAGGTTACCAGAGACTTTATTAAAACCTTTGAATTGATTAATTGGGCATCCATAAATCCTCTTAGTTGGACAAAATACTCAAGGAAAAAGATTCTAAAGGCATAAGTCTCTCAAGAAGACTGATAAAAATCAAGGTATCAGCAGTTAAGCTGAGAGAGGCATATCTTAACATGATTTATGAGTTTGAATACTGATACATCTAACAGAACAAAACAAACAGATGAAAAGACAAGCAACTATTTGGG
Organism: Marmota flaviventris; assembly: GCF_047511675.1. Classification (NCBI taxonomy): domain Eukaryota; kingdom Metazoa; phylum Chordata; class Mammalia; order Rodentia; family Sciuridae; genus Marmota; species Marmota flaviventris. The sequence goes on from NC_092505.1 coordinate 80,941,800, forward strand.
AGTTGTGAGCTGTGCTGCTATGAAAGCAATTAGTCTGGATTAGATGAGTTAAAACTTTTACAATTTTTGGGCCCCAGATTTGAGTTAAGCCCTGAAGCTGACACATAATGTACATAAAAGGTAAAACTACTGTTGTAAGCCACCATTTATAATCACTAGTCAAATGGCCAGCTTAGGTCCTGAAGAAGACACATTTAAAAGCATCTGCTCAGTCGTGTTCCATTTGTGTGCTATCATGTATAACTAATTAGAATAAAAGATGGTTTACACTTTTTAAAAAGGTTCATTCCCTCAGCAAAAACAAAAATAAATAAAAGCATGTGTTCTTAGATATGTCTAAGACGCATCTATGGGAGGGAGGAAAGGCTTTCCTAGAAGATGAAATCATGGGCATGGAAATCATACCAATGCAGGAGTTACTTTCAGGGCACAGAATCTAAGAATAAGGGGAAATAGCATACTTCTGAAAACAAACCACATTTAATAGTTGCTTTTGCCTTAAAAAAATCTTGATAATCTCTTTATTTTTCTAAAAATGATGCTCTTAATCTCAAGATATTAAAAAGGAGGAAAGAAAAAAAAATGAATTCAGTTTGGAAAATATGGCAAGTTAATATGGCAAAGGGACCTCTTTACTCTTCCAAATTAAAGCTGTAGAAAGTTATTACATATATAGTTATATATGTATTTCTACACATAAAATTATATACTATATATCCTATTTTTAAAATTATGATTTAAAATTTTGAATAAACAGTGAAACCACCACGTTGTTTTGTGAAGACAGGATGACTCACTTTGAACTGAACCATTCCTACTAAAGGCATATATGTCAGCTGCTGAGAAGCCACTGATCATCTTAGACACTATCTGGTTAATTTAACTAAAAACAAAAATGAATGTTTAAAGTCTGAACAAATTTACAATGCTGCCATGACAAGATCTCATCTCAAGTTGTGGCCAGGAAAGTACACAGGTCTGTGTGTGTGCACATACCACACACACCACTTCACACTGCCAAAACCACTAAAACCTTTCAGATTATCAAGTGAAACCATTACTTTTGGTATAATCAAAAGGGACAAAAGGTGCTGGGGCTGGGGCTCAGCGGTGCAGCACTTGCCTAACACTGGTGAGGCCCTGGGTTCGATCCTCAGCACCACATAAAACAACAACAACAAAATAAAGGTTAAATCCTTTTTTTTTTTTTTAAAAAAAAGGGACAAAAGATATTGACAAAGTAAAACTGTGCAGAAAACTCTACCTATTTTTACTTGAGTTGGTAAAAGAATATAAATAATTCTTTAAAAAATTTTGTTTTAGCCTCAAAATGAACATCTGATAAGCTTTGAATTAGAGTTTTAATATTATCCCTTTTCAAATGATAAAATGTAGTCAGGCCAAAAAATAGAGCTGGATAATCACATAATGTAGTGAATCCTCTTCTTGTCCTAACTATTACAATTATCTAATAGTAAACAAAGTTATACTAATTACTGATGAACTTTGACTCCAGTTTCAGATTCAGCAACCCCTCCTTATTTTCAAGGTATATATTTGAGGACATCTATTTGGATTCCGGAAACCATGAATATTTCTGAATGCTGCACATACAACATGTTTTCCTATGCATATATATCTACGATAAATTTTAATTTATAAAGCAGACACACTGAGAGGTTAACTACAACTCAAAATGAAATAAAACAATTACAACAATATACTGTAATACATTATGTAAACATGGTCTCTTTCTCTCACACACGCTGGGTCAGGTAGTATGTACAGCATGGATATGGTGGACAAAAATTACTCACATCCAGGGCAGGATGGAGTGGGACAGTGCAAAATATCTTCCTGATGCACAAAATAGTGAACAATTTAAAGCATATGACAAGGCCTGTGGATCTGGTTCAGTAGTATTCTCCTACTGTGGGTAAAATCCTCAGCACCACAAATCAAAACAAAATGCCATCGTGGGCTGTTTATTTCAGAAATATTCTATTTGTATTTTTGAAGCAAAGAGCTCTCAGGTAACTTTAACATCGGAAAGTAAGTATTGCTGTATTAAAAATGTTCTGTAGTCATAAACTTAATCACTGTCACAGCATGTAAGTAAAAACAGTAAATAGGAACATTTAAGTTGAAAATAAATGAATACTTAAAATAAATGTTATAGGTATAATAACAAATGAAATTCATGTTCACTGAAGAAAGAAAAGCAAAAAATGTTATAAAGCAGAATGAAACATCTCCTTCCAAGATGATGATGTATGTCCTTGAAATGTTTTTATATCTATATAAACTTTATTTATGAACATATATGTACATTCTATTATAAATTAGTAATTTATAATATTTGAGCATTTATATTTTAAGTAAATACCTCTATAATCATTTTAATGGTTTTACTACCTAAAATAGATGATTATAGTAATTTTATTAAGTCATATCCCCTAATTACAATTGAATATTTTCCTATATGGTTTTAACAAAAGATGAATTATTTTATTGGAAACTTATGCTCATTCAAGATTTTTTTTTGGAGGGGGGATACTTAATTAATGGTACTGTTGAATAATGATAAACAATCATATTTTTTTCTATCAACTGCTAAATTTGTAACAGAAAAGTTGTGCAGATTCTAATAGCTTATATGAAAGAAAAATTTTCCTTCCACTTACTATTCCTGAGTAATAATATATTTGCATTACTTAATAATTTGTATTTTAAAACATTTATCATTTTCTTAATTTATATTTAGTTAATTTCCTATGATAATTAACATTTTTTCAAGGCTACAAAATGGTACTTAATTTTTACTTTAGACCTGAGTCAGACAGTATTACAATATTTGGAAAATTACATCAACTGTTTGGTTTTAACTCCTTATCTGAAAATATAGAAAACATATTTATTACTCAGTTCACATGAAAGGTAGAGCTATATATGTGAATGCTGTTTGTGAATTGTAAATACAAAGGATTATTCAATGAAGTTAATCTAGGTAACTAAATGATAAAACATTATTATTTCATTTGAGCATTAAAAATAAACAGCATTGTGAAATAACATTGAAAACAATGTGAAACTCAAGTTAAAAAAAAGTAGATTCAAAATGTTTGTTTTCTTCTTCAATCAAAGCACAAAGAAGAAATCATTCAGGTTTAAACATTTACTGTCTTTTTTATTGGTTCTTTTTGGTTATATATAAAACAATAGGATTCATTTTGACATAATTATAGAAGCACTGAATATAATTTGTCCCAATTCATTCCCTAGTACCTTCTCTTCTCCCTTTCCCTTTCCCTGCTCCCTTCCCCCCTACTCCACTGATCTTTCTGTTACTTAGGTTTTTTTGTTTAATTAGTGTCTTGTGGATGTACATGATGTTGAGATTCACTGTGGTATATGCACATGTGTACACAGGAAAGTTAGGTAAGATTCATTCCCTTGTCTTTCCTTGACTCATCCCTCCTCCCTTGTCTTCAATTCCCCTTTGTCTACTCCACTGCAGAAAGAAGAAGGTTTAAACATTTCCATTGTAAACTTTTGTCCTCATTCCTTCTGGCTTTAAAATCTCAGGCAGCTGTGTACTTGTCAGCAAAACAAAGATTGTGGATTTATGTTTTTCATTCACAAGACTCAAATTTTCTTATTTTAAACAAACTGGATGAAGTCTAGGCTTTCCCGGGCTTTCCTCTTAGGAAACTATATGTGGGGACATTTTTTTTCTTTCTTTATTCTTAATTACAAAAAAAGAAATGTTGACTCTCTTAAAGGTATTTTCTTTTTTTTAATTTTTTTATTGTTGGCTGTTCAAAACATTACATAGTTCTTGATATATCATATTTCACAATTTGATTCAAGTGGGTTATGAGCTCCCATTTTTACCCCATATACAGATTGCAGAATCACATCAGTTACACATCCATTGATTTACATATTGCCATACTAGTGTCTGTTGTATTCTGCTGCCTTTCCTATCCTCTACTATCCCCCCTCCCCTCCCCTCCCCTCCCCTTTTCTCTCTCTGCCCCCTCTACTGACATTCGTTTGTCCCCCTTGTATTATTTTCCCCCTTCCCCTCACTTCCTCTTGTATGTACTTTTGTATAACTCTGAAGGTCTCCTTCCATTTCCATGCATTTTCCCTTCTCTCTCCCTTTCCCTCCCACCTCTCATCCCTGTTTAATGTTAATCTTCTTCTCATGCTCTTCGACCCTACTCTGTTCTTAGTTACTCTCCTTATATCAAAGAAGACATTTGGCATTTGTTTTTTAGGGATTGGCTAGCTTCACTTAGCATAATCTGCTCTAATGCCATCCATTTCCCTGTAAATTCTATGATTTTGTCATTTTTTAATGCAGAGTAATACTCCATTGTGTATAAATGCCACATTTTTTTTATCCATTCATCCATTGAAGGGCATCTAGGTTGGTTCCACAGTCTAGCTATTGTGAATTGTGCTGCTATGAACATCTATGTAGCAGTGTCCCTGTAGCATGCTCTTTTTAGGTCTTTAGGGAATAGACCGAGAAGGGGAATAGCTGGGTCAAATGGTGGCTCCATTCCCAGCTTTCCAAGAAATCTCCATACTGCTTTCCAAATTGGCTGCACCAATTTGCAGTCCCACCAGCAATGTACAAGTGTACCCTTTTCCCCACATCCTCGCCAGCACTTGTTGTTGTTTGACTTCATAATGGCTGCCAATCTAACTGGAGTGAGATGGTATCTTAGGGTGGTTTTGATTTGCATTTCTCTGACTGCTAGAGATGGTGAGCATTTTTTCATGTACTTGTTGATTGATTGTATGTCCTCCTCTGAGAAGTGTCTGTTCAGGTCCTTGGCCCATTTGTTGATTGGGTTGTTTGTTCTCTTATTGTCTAATTTTTTGAGTTCTTTGTATACTCTGGATATTAGGGCTCTATCTGAAGTGTGAGGACTAAAGATTTGTTCCCAGGATGTAGGCTCTCTATTTACCTCTCTTATTGTTTCTTTTGCTGAGAAAAAACTTTTTAGTTTGAGTAAGTCCCATTTGTTGATTCTAGTTATTAACTTTTGTGCTATGGGTGTCCTATTGAGGAATTTGGAGCCCGACCCCACAGTATGTAGATCGTAGCCAACTTTTTCTTCTATCAGACGGCGTGTCTCTGATTTGATATCAAGCTCCTTGATCCATTTTGAATTAACTTTTGTGTATGGCGAGAGAAAGGGATTCAGTTTCATTTTGTTGCATATGGATTTCCAGTTTTCCCAGCACCATTTGTTGAAGATGCTATCCTTCCTCCATTGCATGCTTTTAGACCCTTAAAGGTATTTTCTTCTGGACCAAACTTCCTGGTACCACTTTCTTTTGCATAAAATCATTAGGGAGAGCTATTGAAACTAGACTCATTTTTTATGTTTTCCCCAAGACGAAGATAAAGTTCTATCATCTTGATTTACCTTCCACAAAAAGTGAATGATTTCAGTAGAAAAGTGACTAGATTAAAGAATACCTAGAGATCTGGTAAAGCATTATTTCAGGAGTGGCTATGAAAATATTTCCAGAGGAGACTGGCATATGAGTCTCAGTGGACTAAATGGGAAGGCACCATTCAATTCCCTAGAGACCTGGAGAGAATTAAAAACAGAGGGAAAGTGAATTGTTCTGCAGATGTCTCTCTCTCTCCTGGACCTACAGAACAAACTTTTTCTCCCAGCATCAGAACCTCAGGCTTCTGATGGCCTTTGCACACTAGTGCATAAACCAGCAGGCTCCTAGGTTCTCAGTTCTTCATCTCAAACTTAGCCATGCTGCTGACATCCCAGGGTCTCTAGCTTGCAAGTGGCCTGCTGTGGGACTTCCCAGACCTCCATAATCACATGAGCCAATTCCCCTAATAAATCCTCGCTTTCATATCTCTATATTTATCTGTCTGTCTCTCTGCTATTGGTCTCTCTCTCTCTGAAGAATCAGACTAAAACAACATTTAAAGGTGAGAATATTTCAAAAGAATTTTGTGACACTGGACACTGGTCATCATTAAGAGGTTATTTAAATTATTCAAATGTAAGTCTGCCTCCAATTAGAAACTTTATGTCATCTCAAAACTTGTTTAATATATTCATATAATATATGGCATGAGAAATAATCAAAAAGGACAAAATATAGCAAGTTAGATTAAAGTATAAAATTATATCCTGTGAGATCTAGAAACTCATGAAATGATTTTGTTGTGGCTGGCTATGAATCACATTTCAGATCATCAGTGACCCCAGGTCACAGCCATGAAGCATTCTGTTTCCTCAATAAAAATGTAAATACTTTTGATTCCCTAAAACTACAATAGTTTGTTGTACAATGTAACTGGTCATTTGAAAGCAGATTGATGATGCCATTATTCAAAACAATCCAGTTGAGATATTGATAAATAATACAATAGTAAGTACATCTCTAAGCTTTAGAGCACCTTCTTTTATTTTAGAATACACACTTTGGAAATATTATGGTAAAAGCATATGTACACAAACCTATAGAAAAATATACATGAGTTTAAGCATCACTTAAAAATGAGTCTAATTCACTACCTCATCCCAAAGATCCATTATTTAGCATTGCTTCTAATTGCATCATTGATTTACATTTGCTTAAAATTGTGTCTCAGCATTTCTAGTTTCCTCTATGTAAAGTACCAGTCAGGGGTTTTAGAATGTGGAAGAAACATAGTGCAATGTGTTAGTTCTGCATAATCTATCATAATACATCTATTTCTGAAACAGTTACACAGAAGAGTATTTTAGGATTCTGGATACAAAAGTACATAGTTTCCCAGCTGGTCTTCTACCTCAATTATACATTAATTCAATACATATTTCTTAAGAGATTATGTGAACCAGGAACTATGCAAAACTCCACAGGAAGTAGGAAATAGATGATATAGTTAGTACTCACATACATCACAGGTCTTGACCCTCATTCCATTTAGCTCAGGACACACTCTATCAAACCTGTTTTACTTTGAACTTTCAAAAGTACAGTTTATATGTACTGTGTTCATGCTAGCACCAACCATTTCCTTAGCCTATGACAACCTTTCTGTCATGCTTACTTTTCATGAAAACTACATTCTAAAAGGTTACTGGTAAAGAAAATATACTTGGTCCCCTTTTCTGCAGGTTCTACAATTATGGAGTCAGTCATTCATCGTATAAAAATAGTCAACAGCAACAACAAAATTGTGCCTGGGGCTGCTGGGAATGTAGCTCAGAGGTATAAGTTTGTCTAGCATGCACCAGGTCCTGTGTTCCAGCAAAAACAAAGAAAAAACTATGTCGGTACCAAACACAATCTTTTTCTCATCATAATTCCCTAAAAATTACAGTATGAGAATTATTTACATAGAATTTAGATTGCATAAAGTATTATAAATACCCTTGATATGATTTAAGGTATTCAGGAATATCTGCATAGGTAATATGCAAATGTTACACCATTGTATATAAGGGACTTGAGCATCTCCTTATATGTGTGGGGTTGCTGGAACCGTCCCCTGTAGTCATGGAGGGATGAACAAACCAAATGCCTTTCTTAGTTCTCTACCTCAGTGTTGCATTGGGCAATGTGTTGAATGTGCTTCCTTATTGATATTTCTGTTTTGACTCGTCTGATGGTATAGGCTTCTTCTTTTTTTTAATTTAATATACAGTTTCCCAAAGTTTTTTGCTACTATACTCTTTCTATTCCTGTTTTTCTCAGTGATTTCCATGGTCTCAGCCTCTCACAAATTACATATTATTCTTTTTTTTATTGGTTGTTCAAAACATTACAAAGCTCTTGACATATCATATTTCATACTTTAGATTCAAGTGGGTTATGAACTCCCATTTTTACCCCGTATACAGATTGCAGAATCACATCGGTTACACATCCACATTTTTACATAATGCCATATTAGTAACTGTTGTAAATTGCCTTCTGATGTCTTTCCCCAGGAGTATTTAAACCAAACAAGTAAGTCATTATGTCTTGAACTGAACTAAGCATTTCCCTTTCCTCACTACTGTCCTAAATCTGCTCCTCCTCTAGTTTGCTGTCATTCTGATAATGGCACTATTATTCTTCTGAGAGCTCACAGTTGGATCTGGCAGCCAGCTCTGACTCCAAAGTCATCCAGGTACCATATTTAAGTGGTTTCAAAATCTGGTAGTTCTGTCTTTGTAATATTGCTTGCATGTTTATCTTCTTCTAATTTCACATTCATTATTTCCTGCTTCTTATAAATATAGCTGGCTGGATTCCTAGTCATCTTTCTTTCTTTCCAATTTTCCTCAACAATTTTAAACTTCAATAGATTAATCTTTATACTTATCTTCTGTGACTGAAGAAAAAAATCAAGCTTTATCTTCTCTTTTGTTTTATTCATTAAATGGTAGATAGAATCTCCTTTATCCCTTCAGAATAACTGTGTTCCTGTACTTACTTTTTCATTAATGAATTAATTCATTGATTTATTCAATAAAAACCCATTTAACATATTCTGTCTGCACATCATGTGAAATCAATATCTTTCATCTCTCATAAGACTAGCTGTAACCTTCTTGTTTTAGTTAATGTCTTTTTCTCTAAGACAATTATTTTCCTTATTAGTTCCTACACTTATTTGTGAGTTTGTTATTCCTCTTTCCATTATTCTCAAGAAAAAAAAAGTTGGTCTTTCCAACCAATAATATACAGGGTGCCTGTGTGTAACACATTGAAATTTATTTCTCATACCTTCTCTCAGACCTTATTTCTTTTCTCCTACTCTCTTTTCAGATAAACCTTAAAGTTACCAAACTTCCCCATGATTATACCTTTATACAATATCATTATGCAGATTATATCTGAAGTATTAAAAGGATTTTCACACCAGTGGTATATCCATTTATGTAACATGAAATTTACTGTTGGCAAATACATACAGGTTTAAACTCTCTACAAATTATACTGTTCTTCAGTAAAAGTCAATTCACTTACTCAAAGGAAAGGATTGAAGTGAGAGAAATTGAGGAAAAGAGTGAAGAAGAGCTTAACTATATAAATGATGCTTTTCTATGAAGCAATAGTGTATGAATAAAAATTATGAATTTGTATTAGTTTGACCATGATCATATGGTCATGGTCAGAGATATCAGAGAATGAGCCTGTAAAGAAAGGCTAATAAGCATCTAAAGAAGTATACAGAGTAACCACATTATGTACACTATCACCAGTGATATTCCAATTAGATGTTGGAAGGAAGCAGAAAAGGGAGGGAGGGAGGAAGTAGAAGACAGGAAAGAGAAGTGATAAGTTATTTTCAACACTGAAGGTACTTCTGTTGGCCACTGAATAGAACGAGGAGTATCCTAGATGTAAAATGAAATAGAAGAAAAGAGCTGGCTCTTGCTCCATGCGTCTTAGCCGAGCTACTGCTTGCCTCTCACATACCCAGCTTCTGCAATGGCACAGGTGATTTTGCACTGAATAACATAAATGCTTAAAAATGTACATTTCACCCAACTGAACACTGAACTAGTGGAGCAGCCATCCAACACATCAAGCAACTTTACCTGCAATGCAAATTAAGAAACCATTTTTTTCAGTACTGAAGGAAAACTGTATTGGACACTTTTTAGAGAGAAAACAGTTTCCAATATGGTACGTGAATGTTTCTATGCATAATGAACCTCCGCCAACGTAAAAGCCCACTCCACAATACTAGAAGTAAGTGTTTTTAGAATAAAGAACCACGGAATTAGAATTTTTGGTGACAATAAAAAGTGGGTACCAGAATTTACAAATGATATTTTGAATCATAATGAAAAGAATATAATTATTTGTAATAGCTTTATACCAACGGATATTTCCAATTGTCAGTGAAACTATAATCATTTTATGAATGTATATGTCATCTTATAAAAAGGATGGAACGATTGACTTTATTTAAGAATGAAATCTACAGTGAATTTTCCATACTAAATCCTCTCAAGGACTGGGGGATGTGGCTCAGTGGTAGAGGTCTTGCCTGGCATGCATGAGGCCCTGGGTTCCATCCCCAGAATTGAGAAAAAAAAAGGGGGGGGGGGAAACAACCTCTAAATCCATTCAAAATGGAATTATATTAAAGCCTCTAAATTATTTTTTAAATATTGCTAATTATGAAGTCAAGGAGAAAGATAAGCCTAAAATCTTAATTTGTGTAATCTTTAAATAAGTAATTAAACTTCATAGCATTAAAATTAATGCTATGAAACTAATAATGAAAGTGGTGAGTTATCTCTTTTAAGAAGCTTATGACCTCAAAATATGATAGTTTTCAAAACCTATTATCTGTTAGAATAAATTATTAAGAAATTGTACTGTTGATTTTAAATAGATTTCACACTAGTAGGACTTGAATAATTAGGCGTCTTCATGCAAAGCATCTCAATGAACACCATTTATTCTTTAAAGTCTGATACAAACTAATCACTTTTGACAACTTATATCTTAAATCACAGAGTTATCAGCTGGCTAGATTTTTAATACCCAAAGTTTTAACTTGAACATAAATGGCATGCCTAAGCCAAAGTCTAGTTAATAAATAGGAATTATTTTTAAACAAAAGATTAAAAATCTGAATATATATATTTCAACATACAGTGATGTTAAAAGAAACTACAACAAAAATAAATATATATGGAGACCCAATCATAACTTCTCAGAGTCTAAATGAAATGGAAAACATGGGGGTTTCATTGTGAAGATGCTGAGCCCAAAGTAGTAGATTTCTGAGGAAGAATTAGAATGGATGGACACAATGTATGTTAGTTTCCCCTGTGGATTTTACTTTAAGATGGTGGCATGTAAAAAGATCAAGGATCCTCAGTGGCATAAAGGAAAGGATCCATGCTTTAATCTTTTTTTTTTCACCACCTGGATTTTCTTTTAACACAACCAGACTACAGTGCACTGCTTTAACACAAATAAATAACGTGTATTACCATAACCCGGGACAACCACATTATACAACTGAAGGATGCTGCGATTTGCCTCTCAAACAGTCATGTGTTGGAGGCTTGGTTTTCTGTGTGGCAATACTGAGGTGGTAGAACCTTTAGTGGAACCAAGTGAGAGATGATTAGGTCTTTGGGGACATCACCTTTGGAAGGTATTTAGGTAGTTCTTGAGGCACCCTGGTTAGGTCTCAAGAGAATGTTGTCATAAAGAAGCAAGACTGATCCCTGTCTACTTTCTGATTTCCTGGTTCACAATAGGATACCTCCCTCTTACACTAGCTCCCTCCATGATACCAAGTGCCATGCGACACAGCCAGAGTCCCTCACCAAGGCTGGGCAGATATCAGTGCCATGCTCCTCAAGCTGTACAACCGTGAGCTAAATACACTTGTTTAAAAAAATAAAGTACCCAAACTAAGGTATTTGGTGAGGCAGCTATTTATAATTTACTTTGTAGGAATGGTGCCTCTAGTGGATTACGTTATTGTTTTCCAAAATTCCCTGGCCTATCTTGTGGGAGAATTGTATACCTATCCCCACCTGGGTGAATTGTGAGCATCTGAATTATCTTTCTCCAAAAATATATAAGCAGAAGTTCCAGCATGATTTCTGGATGTGAGCTTTAGGAGTCTCAGTGAGTTTCACTGTGCTTCATGCTCTCCTTTATCATTACTAGAAATTCATAATAGAAACCATTACTTTAGCCTCAGACCTGGCATAAAGGTGACATTAAGTAGAGAAACAGATGATCAGTGGTAGTCATATAGCATGAGAAACATGTTATTATGATAATTCACTCTCATTTGAAGGCTATTTGTTACTGCAGACTTACTTTTTCCCTCATGAGGAACTTAAGAGCCCTTCAAATTATGCAGTCTGCAGCCTGAACAACTATGCACAGCAGCCCTGCCACTACATTCTATTTCAGCATTCTTCTAAAAATGCTTTGAAAACAAGGTCCTGAAAATAATTTCTGGATCTGCGTAAGTATACATTTTGTTAATCATAGAAGAACTTTTTTAACTTATAATGTAATTTGCTCTTCCAACCTAAATTTCATAAACTATATACTCAGGATACATATGATTACAGGCAGAATTACTTCCAGTCCCGACCATAGAAACCAATACCCATATGGTTTTCACCTTGCTAAAGGAAAAAAAGGACATGCTTCCAAATTTTCCATTCTACCTACAAAGAGTGAAGTCATAGATATCCTAATAATTATTATAATTTTTTATCTATAAAGGTGCTTTTAAGTAAAACTGACTGTTTAGAATATGTAAATATTCAGAAGTAAGAACCATGTTTCTTGCCCTTCACAGCAACACTTATATATTTGCACATAATAACAACAGATGGTATTACCAAATGCTTGTTCCATTAAATTTAAAACTTCCTTTGGGAGCGTAATTGCTTTCTACAATAAAACAATTGCCCAAATCCAATATTAAAGAAACACAGAGGTCCCTTAAAAGGCAAACCTATTTTAAATGGAAGAGAAAATTTCTCATATTTTACAGGTGTGCAAAAATCTAGTCATGTACTTGTCTTTTAAATTGAAACTAACAGTATCTGTATTGTCAGACAGCATTTAAAATTGTGCTGTATAGACAAGACACATGCATTTTGTAGTGAATACTTGAAAATATATTTTCAAAGAAACCATTAATCACCCAAAGATAATCACATTTCAACTTCCAATATGAAGCTCTTTCAACTACTGCTTTCTCCATAATTTGTCTCACACAATGGGGCTCACTGATGTTAATGGAAGCTTCATTACCTTCTATAAAAAACTTAGTTGGCAGAGTCATCCTGATTCCAAGCAGTGACAATCACTTCTAGTCCTCTGACTTCAGTCCCTACACCCTGACTCTTCTCTGCTCATTATATAGGCTCATACATTTTTCATTTCTCTTTAGAGCAAGACACTGTAGATATACTTGCTCTGATTTCCCTCGCCAATTTACCAAATACTTACATCAATTAATTAAACTTCAGAAATGCTTAATTTATACCTTGTAAATGTAAGGCAATATGTATATCTTGCAGAATATATACTCTTGGTAATAACATATTCATTCTGATGTTGGAAACACTGTTACATCCTATAAATCTCTGAAGTGCAATTTAGACAAACTTTTCTGAGACTAGGAACGACATACTTTGTTGGGGAGTCAGGAGACATTTGAGGAAATCATTGTGTATAGTTGGCATTTCCAAGGAAGAGATTACATTCCAGGATTACAGCACAAGCAAGATGCAAATGGAAAAAATAAAACATCATACCATTAATGATAAGGTGGTCAGCCTTGCTCTTCCTCTGTATTTGTGGGAAAGCAGTGACAACCATGTTGTAACAGTGGGGCGAGGTCCTAGAGTGGAGGATTTTACATGCTGAACTATAGGTTTGGGATATTCAACTAGCTGGTGAAAAATAAAAAAAAAAAACTGCTGACAAAGTTATATAAATTTATTCTGATAGACTAAGATTACAGAACTTTATGAACACCCTAAACTTAATCCTTTCTCTATTAATTGTAAGATGACATCATCATAGATACTGAAACATTAATGTCCACTGAAGCAGAGCTAAGACTTTTCACATTTCTAAAAATAATCTCTACTCTTCCTCAATATGACACTGTATTTATAAAACAAGAAATGTGGTAGCTCTAAAAGTTTGTAGGCTAAATATTAAGCACATATTCAGTATTCAGTTTCCTTCTTTAATTGCATTATGCATTTTTTCACTTAATATAACTATTCACTTTTTTAAAAAAAATGTGTACTTCAAATGGTCCCACTTAAGCCCTTCTCCAAATACAACAATATTAAACTGCAGCTAGAAGCATATAAATATAAAACCAAAAATATTCTTAAATGGTAAGAAGTACAGATAACCTTTTCTCTATCATGTAACTTAAAGTTATCAAGTGACAATGCTAATGCCAGAGTAGCTAAAAACTATGTGGAATCAAATTTCCCCTTATCATAAGTGCATAAGTGCACTTTCAGCATGGCACATTGTACTAACAAAAATTTATTAATATTTTTATTTCATTGTATCTCTGATATTTAGTTGTAATACCTTTTCCTTCAGGTTATTTTAAATTGGGTCTATGTAAACTATAATAGACAATATATGACATGTTCATAGTAATCTACTTAATTAACATTAGTTTCATTAAATTACATTTTAGGGGACATTTTATTAAGTATATTCAGAAATACCTAAAGTTTCAGGATTTAATATCTATCAGAGCATCTGTCTCAGCCATGGCCATCTACATCACAAGTCCCCTTTCTTTCCAGCATTCTTATCAGGTTTTAGAGCAAATCCATGTCTAATTAAAGACAGCTTAATCACTCCAGTCTTAAAATTAAAAAAAAAAAAAGAAAAAACCTGACTTTGACCAGTATTATTTGAATTTTCCACGATTGTCTTCCTCTTTAAATTTTACAGACCTAATAAAATAACTTCATCTTTGTATTATAGTATGAGATTGGCACAATAATGGCATCCTAAGATGTCACTGATCTAACCTGGGAACCTGTGGAAATGTTACCTTACATTGCAAGAGGGACTTGGAGGACATTTTGGAACTTGAGGACATTTTCCCAAATCGTCTGGGCAAGTGCCTCGAACCTACTCACATAAGGCCTTAAAAGTACAAAACTTTCTCTAGCTAAAAGATGAAGAAAGGGGCTGGGGTTGTGGCTCTGTGGTAGAGCACTTGCATAGCATGTGTGAGGCACTGGGTTCGATTCTCCCACCGCATAAAAATATACGAAATAAAGGTCCATTAGCAACTAAAAAATAATTTGAAGAAAAGATAAAGAAAGTGTGAAAGAGACAAAAGAGGAGGGGGTGGGAGAGGGAGAGAGACAGAAATGGCAGATTCTTAGTGTGAGAAAGAAGTGACATGCTCCTGCTGGTTGGGAGATGCATGGACCTGAGAGTCTTCCAGGAGCTAAATGTGGATTCCAGGTGACAGCCAGTATATTAAGAGGACCTCAGTACTACACCCACAAGAAACTGGATTCTGTCAACAACCCGAAAGTGCTTGAAAGCAGATTTTCTCCAGAACTCACCAGTAATACTTAAATCATTTAACACTTTGGTTTCAGCCTGATGAAATAAATAGCAGAGAAATCAGTTTTGCCAACCTGGACTTCTAAGGTCAAAAGACTATGGAATAATAAATGTGTATTGTTTTAAGCAGCTAAATTGCTTTTATTTGTTAAAGTAGCAATGAAAAACTAATATATAGTATTACAACTTTTTTTAAAATTTCAGCAGTTCTTATGTTTGTTTTGAGGTTTATTTATAATCATTCAGGCACATGGGAAGGGCTGTATTACATCCTTTTTCAATAAGATGGGTCTTAGAAACACTGAATAATTTCAAGAAGATTATGTACAGCATACTGCAGAAGATCAGAACCCAGGTGTTTAAGTTTTTGGTTTAAGATTCTTCCATTATAACATAAAGAGAACTGATTTAGTATTATAAGTGCAGAAAAATATTAAAAATTGGAATTTTCTTTCCTTAATACTGCTTTTCTTGACATTTAAAAGAATCTTAACGTTTACTTATTCTCAGATTAGGAAAAAAAAAAAACCACTTTAGCCTTCTAACTTTTCTTTAGGTATTATAGAAACCTAACAGTAACACAGAAAGCTTGAAGTGTTGAAATTCCCTAGAAAACATACAGAACTGTGTAATATATAATCTATTTCATCTACATCATACACAGAAGTTTCCCAGATTATGATGGTTCAACCTACAATTGATATTTAATTTCATGATGGTGCAAAAGGGACACACCTTCAGCAGAAACCTTACTTGACAGTCTGAATTTTTATCTTTTCCCAGGCTACTGGTGTGTGGATACTCACTGGCAACACTGGGCAGTGGCAGGTAACCTCAGTTCCCAGTCAGCCTCTGATCAATGAACAAGTGATACTCTTCAGTGCACTGTGCTGCTAAGCCATGACGTTTGGTAGGTTTGGAGTATTAAATGCATTTTCAACTTACCATATTTTCAACTTAGCATGAAATTATCAAGATATAAACCCACTGTAAGACAAGAGCATATTTATAGAGCTCATTTGGTTTCTTTATATTACCATCTAAATTACATATTCAGATATGGTCTAAAAATGTGAATAAAGTAAGCATATTTTACTTCAATTGCCTCAACTGATTTAGAGGGTTATTTCATTTTTCATACAATGTGATCTCATGACTAGGTATCTTTTATATTTTTTTATTTTATTTTTTTTTACTTTTTTTAAGAGAGAGTGAGAGAGAGAGATAATTTTTTAACATTTATTTTTTAGTTTTTTGGAGGGCACAACATCCTTGCTTGCATGTGGTGCTGAGGATCAAACCTGGGTCGCATGCATGCCAGGCGAGCGCGCTACCACTTGAGCCACATCCCCAGCCCATGACTAGGTATCTTGAACTGACTGTCTAGAAGGGTTTTCAATGGGACTTCTTCAGTCTTTTCAAAAAGATACAGTCTTTTAAAAAAAAATAAGAACAGATCAAATTTTCTTAAAATTTTATTAAAAGATGCATAATAGTAAAAATGTCATAAATGTTATTAGTTTATTACACATGCAGTAAAAAAAAAATTCAAGGTAGGTGTTTAATTCAAGTTAAAATTAGGAGAAATAAGTTTGTGAGGTCTCTTGTACAGCATGGTAGCTCCAATAATAATGTAATAATGTAAACTGTACTTCAAATTTGTTAAGTCAGTAGATTTTAAATGTTCATACAAAGAAAAATATAAGAAATGATGGCTGTTAATTAGCTTGGTTAAATAATTTCATAATGTATTTATCAAAATATCACAATGTACTCATCAATACAAAATTATTTGCCAACAAAAAAATTATAACAGAATTCAAAGGATTAAAAATATAGTTATATAAGTAATGTTTTAAATTGATATTCTTCCTAGTGGTATTTGCTTATTTATAGCTAATATTTATACTGAATGGTTTTTATTTATAGAATTAATGTTCAATTAATTGTGCTATAAGAATTTCTCAGATTGTGTTGACTCTTCCAAGTATGAGAAATTTTAAAAGGTACATAAATACACATAAGCCTTGGTACAGTTATGTATGTCAACAGTCCCAGATACTGAGGAGTCTAAGGTAAGAGGATCGCTTCAGCCCAGGAGTTTGAATAATTTTTATATCTTGGTTTAATACATTGTAACTACAGCTTGATGATTAATATCAAAATCCAAAGCTATATCCTGTTTAAAATGTGTATTGTTCTAAAAATAAAAGATTTTTATAAGACAACAGAGTTATTATGCTTTAAACGTTTTCACAATAAATACTACAATTACAATTTTTGTATGTATGATATTAAGTTTAAATCATGGCTTTATATCATTTCTCATTCATATTGAAATTCATTTGTAATTTCTATCTATATTATTGCTATCAGGAAGAAAAGCAATAATATAACTCCCAGAGATACCATTTTTATGTTCACAATCATTTTTTAGGGGTCATCAGCACCCACATAATTGACCTTATTTGACTTTCTGATGTGATCAGAGGTAGATATTTAATTTTGACAATGTGTAGCACAGTACCCAGGATTAGAGCTGCTCTCAAAGTTGGAAGAGTCCATGAAATTTGAGAAATCCTATACAGCATAATTAATGGAATATTACCTATAAATAAATACCATTAGTATTGTATTAGACGTCAATTCTTCGAAGGGGTTTTATGTTTTAAGAAATGGCTTTAAGTAACTATGTATTTTTACCCTTTTGAATGCCGTTACTGAGAACTGTATTCAGCAAACATTCATCAAATACTAGTTATGTTTTAAAGTCTAGTCCTATCTAGGTTACTTATTGAAAAGGGCATTTTACAATTTTTTAAAAAGTAATTCCTGTTGTGCTGAAAAATACTATTGAAAGACACCACTTTGTTTCATATTAATAATAACCAGTAAGATATGAGGTTAAATGAAGACAAAGAGTAATTTAGTTACTTTGAGTCAAATGGAAGGAATGGTTATTTTTATTTGATTGATTGCTCTTATCAGTTTTGGTTAAACTACTCATAATTTGATTGTCCAGAATTATATTTCCCAACAGTTATTTAATGCCCATCAAATACTTTGAGGAAAAACTGATATATGTAAATTGCAGAAATTACATGTATTGACTGCTGTCAAACTGGCAAGGCTATAATGTACACATTGTGTTAATTGGACATCTTTATTTTTATATCAAAGCATTCATTAGTTGAAAATTTTACTAGGTATGTACCAGGGGCATTCGGCTTCTCTTCAGTACCTGTGCCTGTTTAGACTCTTAGAATGAACAGAATGTGATAAAGATTTTTTTTTATTAGTACAATCTCCAAAACCACTAGCAAAACATCTTGATAGAATCATGAAATAAAAAACAGATGAACTAATAACAGAAGATAATTCATAAGGCATAGGGAACAAAATGCTACCCAAGCTATACTTTGGCTCTCAATTTTAGCATGCTCTAACTTCTAACCTGAAGAGAGAATGGCATTGGGCTTTCTTTCTTTCTTTTTTTTTTTCCTCTTATTGTAGAGGGATAGAAATGGACAATGAAGTAATTAATTATACACTTAGAAAAGAAGCAACCATTAAAACCATTCTCTATGTAGGCTTTGAGAATCTATCAGTTGCACAGTCAAACTGAAATAGAGGATAACGATTATAGAGTAAATGTTGAATGCATTTACTCTATAAATGGTCGAAAGGCAGTATGAAAGAATAGCCTTACTTATTATCCATTACACATAGTCTTTCCTTAGTCAAAACTAGAGATGACAAGATTTCAATTTTACTCTTCTACACATTTAAATGTTAGTTCTGCAATATTTCTCATTTTCTGTTTAAGTATTCAAAATTACTCATATACAGTATTGTACATATACTATTCTTTGAGAATAGGATAACTAACATTAGTATGTGATTCAGAGATGGTTTTATTGTAATCAACTTTTCACATAAATTGTTTATTATAAAAAAACAAAAGCCATTGAAGTACTGACTTTTACTATGTCTTCTAATATAAACTCAATTTTTATTTTACTTTACTGATTTCATAAACTTGGAAAATCAACTGCAATATGTTAATACAATTCTTCTATGTTTCTCTTTTTGGGTTTACATTTAGTGAAACAATCATTATAAAAGAATACAATCCCAAATAAAATCTGGTTCTTCATATTATGCTTCTCAAACATTATGGTAATTAAACTCTAAGGTAATTTATTTCCCCAGGTAAGCTATTTAGAATCTCTGGACTTTAATTTATCTTCCCAAATTATACATGAAATAATAACATCTACCTCTTGGAGTTATTGTTCTAAAGCATAATGTCTGACACTAGCATTTAATACATTTTATTTATTAACAATAAAAATACTAAATATTATATAATGTAAAAGTGTTACATACTTATATTATGCAAACAATATTAAAACTAGATTTTAAATATAGATTTTTACATAAACCACCATAATTGTAATGATACCATGTAGTTTCATTTATTATGTGGATTAAAAAGTAATAAAATAATTATTTCTTTTTTAGAATAAAATTTTTCATGCAAAAATAATTTATCTAGATTTGAATTTCAAGTTCTTTATTACTTGTTAGGAGCGCTGAAGCTTCTCAATGAGGGACAGAAATCTAAGTATAATATTTCTCTAGTTTTTAGAAAATGAGGCTACTAAGGTTCAGCCAGTGCTAAATTTAGACTATGTTGATTGTGTGTGCTGATGCTCAAATGGCCAGTTCTAAGAGAAGAAAGACCTATTAATTGCATCTGGCTGACAGATGAAGACAGTTAAGGAAACATTTTTTGCTTGCTTTATGAGGCTTGATATACTTCTTGTAACTGTATTTAATCTCTTATTTATTCCAATTTTATCAAGCACCTTCTCAGTAAGGGGAAATTTGTAGAGAAATTATTATTTAAATAGGGGTTCTATAGGATGGACTTTTTTTTTTTGTAGAAAGAGATCCAGAAACACAGTATTTTAGGGAAAAGAATGAACAAAAACATAGAGTTGGAAAGTAATAGGATCTACATCTGTGTAATGACTGAATCCAGGTTGCTGGAACACTTTTTTTTTTGAAGGGACTAGTGCAAATTAAGACAAGAAAAGTAAGTTAAGCCAGTACTGGAACATTCCAGCTTAAGTGTTGCATTTGATCTTAAGTTAATGGGGACTGTTTTAATATTTAATTTGTATGCCATTTATCAAGTGCCTAAAAACACAGTTAGTATATGCTTCAAAATTTAATAAATGAGGGCTGGGGATGTGGCTCAAGAGGTAGTGCACTCTCCTGGCATGCACGTGGCGCTGGGTTTGATCCTCAGCACCACATACAAATAAAGATGTTTTGTCTGCCGAAAACTAAAAAATATTAAAAAACTCTCTCTCTCTCTCTCTCTCTCTCAAAAAAAAAAATTTAATAAATTAATAAGTTGATGAATTAAAACCCCACAAAATATACCCAAGACAATGGCACATTATAATGAATCAAATGACTTGGAAATTAAAAGAGAGACTAAATTTAAATGTTTTATATGATTGAAGGATAAAGAAGTGAACATAAAGGTCTGTCAAAGAGCAGAAAATTATCCCACTTTCAAATAGCCTGTTATAATTTCCTGGATGCTGTCAGAAGATAAAAGACTCCTGGATTAGAGACAAAAGATTTCATTACTCACAGCTATAGAGGTATCCAGATTATCAGCATCTGTGTTGGTTCCTCAAGTCCCAAACCCTGCATAGATAAGTGTTGTTTGCATAATTAGGTAGAGGAACCTGGATAGTTTAAAACAGGTAGTAAGGTTGCCTAGAATCTGCCCCTGGGGGAAAACTTAATTTCTTATTACTATGCAGTTCACAAACCTACCTTTGCTCCATAGGGAAACACTAAATAAAAACACAGAAATCTGCCATGAATAGAGTGATTCTTTGAATGGAATTTTCATTACCATTTTCTAATTCAGGACTTCACTATTGGGAGACAAGGCAGGTTTGCTTGCTTTTATTTAGTCTGCATATCAAATATTTAACTTCATCAGGAGGCTATTTCTTGTCATATTACATTTTATCAACACTAGTAGAAAGAATAATTACTTTATTGACTCTATACCAAAGTTCATCTTATGCTAGGAGGATAATGTTAAATTCTTACAAGAATAAATTACAAGTCATAATTTAACACTTCTGGACTTTTCTCAAAATGGGAGTTAAGTTCACAAAACTCAGTATGTTAAATTCATAGAACTCAATATCTTTCTAAGCAGTTCTGTCATCTAGACAAAATCAGCTTTATAAGTGATTTTTAATTCTAGCTAATATAGTCAGAATACTTCAAAAATTCTCATTCTATGAGCTATAATTTAAAACACTTATATAGTAATAAAATGATTAATCGATTCTACAGTTAAATTAAAATACCAGAAATATGGTGTTTTGTTGTTTTTCTTATTAGCTTATGATAGTGAAGTCCTTATACATGGTTTGATCAGGTGGTAGAATTTCTCTTTATGTTTATGTTATAGATATTAGAGATACAATTACCTTTGTTAAAGGAAAAAAAAAAGTAAATCAGAATAAATCTCACTACACGCTTTTTAGATTCCATGCAGCAAAGAGTTTAACCTTAACCAAAATAAGACTGGCCTTTACTCCTAGTTTACTGCAACATAATCTCTGAGCCCTTCAAAAGCCAAGACTGACTGGACTAGCTTTGCTTGGAAGCCTTTGGTCTGCTAAATAGTTAACAATGTAATTTAGGATTAGGAGAGCTCTGAGCCACAACAACAATGTGATTTAGGGTGGGCTTTGGGTCATCAATATGGAGGTACTTGAGAATGAGATAAGCTCTATGGAAAATCAGTGGTCTTAGTGCGCTTCACAAAACATCACAGACTAAATAAATCATAAACTATAGAAATTTATTTCTCACAGTTCTGGGTGCTTGGAAATCCAAGATCAAGGCACTGGTAGGTCCAGTGTCTGATGAGAATCAGTTTCTGTGCTTTCCAGGAAATGCCATGTTGCTGTATCCTAACATGGGGGAAGGTGGAAGGATAAGAAAAACAACTGCTCTCTGAAGCCTATAACATAAGGGCATTAACCTATTGATGAGGGTTTTGCATATGCATAATGAGATGTCTTGGGGGTAGAACCAGTCTTAAAATGAAATTCATTTATGCTTTATATATTCTTTATAAATACAGACTTAATAATTACCAGAAGCCCTGCCCTCCCTTTAATAACATGAATGGAGTTTCAACATGAATTTTGAAAGGAATACAAACTATCACATAATCCATGCCTTTGTGATAGAGCCATAATACAAACTCTCTTGAATGGAATCCCACCCAAGCTGAAACTTGGGTATGCTTTTCTGATTGGCAATATTCTCTATTTCGACATGTTGATTGGAAGTTCTGTCCTGACTCCCTGTGAAGAGGATAAGTGGAAGCTGTTCATTTGGAATCCTCCTTTATTTGTCTGCATTTGTTCAGACTGCTATGAGAGGATATCCCAGTAGTAGTTAAAGTAATAACCTGGGTAAAAATTGGGTGGCTAAAACAATAAACACTTCTCATATTTCTTGAGGCTGGCAAGTCCAAGACCCCAAGAACCAAGATGCTGACATATTCAGTGACTGGTGAGGACATTCTATTTGGCTTTCAGATGGATATCTGGTCACCATATCTTCACATGGCAGAAAGAGTGAGAGAGCTCTCTGGAATCTCTTTAATCAGTCTCTCTGATCCCACTTATAAGGGGTCTAACCACATGAACTAATTACTTTATAAGGGCCACATGCCCTAATATCATGCAAATATTAGGGATAGGCCTTCAGTATGTGAGTTTGTGGGATTTGCCATTATTCAGGGATAGGACTTCAATACACAATTTTGGGGAACACAAATATTCATAATACTGCCTCTCTTCTTTTTTGTCTGATTTGAATCTGTATCCTTTGACTGTATAAACTGGGTCTTGAGTATAATAGCTTTCAACAAATTCTGTCAATATTACTATAGTTTGAATATTCCTTATCTGAAATGCATAAATGTTTCAGATTTTATATATTTATTCGTGGTGGGTTTTTGGAATATTTGTATTTACAAAATGAGATATCTCAGGGATGGGACAAAAATCTTAAAATGAATTTATTCATGTTTTATACACACATAATCTAAGGCATTTTTTAAAATTGTGTATTGACCAGAAACCATTGGATAAGTTTAAATGTAGGATCTTCAGATTTGGGAGATGATTTTAGATTTTCGCACTCAGGATACTTGATCTGTAGTGAATTTGTAAAACAAGTGTCCTTTGGGGAATTTCTAACTTGCAACTGATACCATAAGCAAAGGTGATTTTGTGTGCATGGAGGTCCCTCTAATATTGCCCAATTTACTAATATCAAAAAAAGCATATTCAGGTAATATTTCCTGATTTTTGTAGATCATATTTTATACTTTAAGAATTTCAAATTTTTTATTTGTATATGATAATACATAATGAACAGCATTCCATTTTGATTTTTTTAAAAAACATCAGAAATTTATTAGTTGCTCAAAACATTACATTGATCTTGACATATCATATATCATACATTTGCCATTTTGATTTTTATAATATACATTTAAATAGATATGAATGTGTGAATATAATTTCATGAAATTCTACAATATTTTCTCGAATACATTTTTAAATGTTTTAACAATTAAGTATACCTTACCAAAAATAAGTATATATTTAAATATCTAATTGGACTTTTAAAATCACTAATAGCTAATTCGTCCTCATTTCTACTGTAAGTGACTTTTATTCTTAAATGTTTCTCAATATTGTTGTAAACTTCAGGAACATATTATGAAGTCTTTTCAGAAGTGATTCTTGAGTTTACCAAATAGTAGTTCAGTGGATTAGACAAAGGGGAATGAAGGAAAGGACTGGGGATAGGAATAGGAATGATATTAGAATTAATTTGATATAACTTTCCTATATTCATATGTGAATAGACCATAGTGAATCTTACCATCATGTACATGCACAAGATTGGGATCCTAATTACAATAAGTCACACTCCAATGTATGTATGTCAAAATACACTCTACTGTCATGCATATCTAAAAAAAACAAATTAAAAAAAGAAATATTATCTATTGTACAATCTCAAGGATCCACATTAAATAAAATGCAGTCCACTGTTTCCTAACAAAGAGCTGGAGATCTCTTTCTAAGGAAAAATGAGGTCAAATTCACCAAAGTGATTTTATCATTTCTTTTTAGGGATAATATTAGGTACAATTAAGACAGACCAAATGACGGACTTATAGTCTCTTGTTACAATGGTGTGAAAGGCAATTTACATGAAATTATCAGTATTAAACACTTATTATATGGCTACTGTGTGAAAACTCTACACAGGGTATTGCCAAGGCTCATTCCCAACCATGAGGTTTTGGATTTAGCCATAGCAATTTTTAGCCTCAGAGTTTCAGATTGACTTGGGCGGGCCACATGCATCAAAGTCCTTTAGGTAGCCTGCATGAGAAAATATGTTCTCATTACTCCCCCTTAGCACTGTAACCTGGTGACAGTTCTTCTTTTAGTCATGGGCCAGAGGAAGCAAGCCAAAAACCCCTGTCATCTTCTAAATTCACAGCATGAAGCTATAACATTTCTTTAAGCCTTCTTCTTTTATTTCTGTCTCCTACTGCCAGTCTGTCAAAGTCGCAGCAGGAGATAAAAATGAAAAGAACCATCAAAGAAACCCATGTGCAGAATTTCCCTACAGGAGCTTTCAGCAAGAGGGGTAAAAAAATGAAAGTGGCTACATTGACACTTGCCCTCCAGCAAAACATTAATAAAAGGGAAAAACAAATGTATGCTTGCCCACCCCTCAAATATGTCCCCTGACATCAGGAAATAGAATGTTCCATTCTTGTTACACGCGAAAAAAATCAATTGCTAAAACATTTTGCTATGAGGGATTCTGAAGTATAAAAATTGAAAATGGTCCATAATATTCAGGTAGAAAAAAATCAGTGTAAATTTCTGTTCTCTTCAAAGTCAGAGTTTTACATAAAAATTTTGACAAAATTGTGTTACTAGTAGTTTCTTCAAATTTGATATAAAAATAAACCATTAACACAGTAGCATGTGATCATGAAAGCATTCAGCTCTTAATTTAAAATAAACTTATAACAAGTAGCATAAACTAGAAGAACATTTGAATTCAGTAGTTATTCTAACTTCATCAAATTTATTAAAAAGATGAATTTTTAAAATTTGAAAAGCACTTAAATTTTCTCTGAACTGCCTATGCTATTCTAAAAATTGTTACATTGTACTATATCAATAATGAAAAAAATTGTTAATTCCTAATTGCCTTTCTGCAAATAATCTTTCTATTTTGGGGCAATTTTAGAATTATAGAACAATTGCAAAGATGGCACAGAGTTCTTTTATATCATTCATCTGGTTTCCAGCAATCTTACCATTTTATATTACCATAGTACATCTACCAAAACTAAGAAACTGACATTACTACACTATTAGTAACTAAATTCTAGTTTGTGTTTAGATTTTATCAGTTTTCCAGTTCCTTTCAAGGATAAAACTAAGGTACCACATTGCATTTAATTATATGCAATGCCACCCCTTGCCTGTGACAGTTTCTCATTTTTCCCCATATTTTTATGACCTTGACAGTACGGAAGGGAACTCACCAGATATCTTAGACAATGTCTTCCAATTTGAGCCTTCCAGATTGCTTTTAATCTATCAATTTTCAGCATAATTCTCTAGTTTTGCCTATGTAGAATTATTGTATAACA
The DNA here is from genome assembly GCF_047511675.1 of Marmota flaviventris. Taxonomy (NCBI): domain Eukaryota; kingdom Metazoa; phylum Chordata; class Mammalia; order Rodentia; family Sciuridae; genus Marmota; species Marmota flaviventris. The sequence continues at coordinate 80,967,724 of NC_092505.1, forward strand.
CATCATTCAATTAAAAAATATTTGTTATGAAAAGGAAGAAGCTGTACTTCTGGAAGTGCTTGCTAGTAGATTCACTACTAAACAGCTTTATATCCAAATAAAGGTAATCGGGATGAGATTCCTTTATTAAATCAATAAGCACTAACTGAATTCTAGCTTTGATCCTGGCATTGTGCTTTATAGAGGAAACAGTGAAATACAAAATAAAGTTTCTTTTCTCAAAAGGGCATAATTGAGACAAAAGAAAAGTCAAGAAAACATACAATTATCTAGAGCAGATGATGGGGTGTGTTTAGTGTTAGAGATATACCTAGACCACAAGGTTCCCAGCGGCAGAAAACTATGACTGTAAAATAATTTATCTCATTACCTTTATACATGTTTCCTGCACTTCACTCTGTCAAAAAGCAAGGAAGAGACATCTGCTTAGGCAGAAGACCTAACATCTAAGACAAATTTTGTAGAATGAGCTATGTTTCATCGGGAGTTGTCAGAAAGGAGATTTAATCAAAGGAAGCAAATGTTTAAGTGTGGCTGAAGTAAATATAGGATGCCAGAAGGCTTTGCCAATGTCTTTGGATTTTATTGAAATGTGGAGGGGAAGTTAAGGGGAAATTATCTTTTCTCTATTGATTTTAAGTAAGAGCATGACAAATAAGATTTACATTTTTAAGTTTATTGAATTTTTCAATTAAAAGAGAAACTGACATCATTCCACATATTGCAAGTGTTTTCTCTTTTCATCTCATTTTAAAATGTCTTTGCAACTCAGAAGGAATATTCCTTAGTAGTAGGAGAATGAACTGAAGGTAGAAGAAATTAGGAGGAGGAAATAATTAGAAAAATGTTAGTAAAATCAAGACAAAATAATGAAGTTAAGACTAAGAAGTGGGGGCAGAGTTTCTAAAGAGAGGTGGAATCTACAGGACATGTGCATAGTTGATTGTGAAAAAGAGTAAAGGGAGGGCAGAGGATGTATCACTTCTGAATTTCTGCATAGTTAATAAGGTGACTACATCTCTGTGACTTGCCTAAGACACGCAATACAAGAGGAAAGGAACGAGTGGGTTGTTAGATGTGAAAATATTTCAGTTTTGAACAGTTTGGGTTGGAGATGCCTGAGTTTGAAGATATAATGTAGAGATGAATACTAAGTTGGTGATTATTGGAAATGGAGCTGAAAAGAGAGATGGTTAGAAATATGGTTTTGGAGACATTATCATATAGATGGTATTGGAAATAATAAAACTAGATGATATATTCTAGCAGCATAGAGAATGAGAAAAGAAGGCTGTTATGGAAATGATTGGGAAACATCCACATTTCATTGATGGGTAGAGGTAGCCTACAGAGCAAAGCATACTCACAATGAATGACAGCCAAATAAAAGTAGAGTAAAACAAGAACATTTTTATCAGAGAAACCAAGATGGAGGTTACTGTATTCCAAAGCAGAAATTAAAAAAGGAGAGCAAGGTCAACAGTGCCAAAGCTGGAAAGATCAGTTAAAAGAAGTACATAGCTCTAAAATAATTAACACAGGATGTCTATGTTGGTTAATATGAAGGGAGCAATTTGAAAATACGGTTTGTTTCATATGTAAATATTTCAGTGTGTATGTCACTATCAGTTTGGTACAAATTTGCTAATAGATCAGAATGAAACAACTTGAAAGTATTTAAGAAGCATAAATTCATGGGAAAAATATTACATCATTTTTTAGATAAGAACTTTATAACCAAAACATTGCTAGGATTGTTGGAAAGTGTTCAAGGCTTTATATAATAAATTTTGCTACTGACCCTTAAACTATAGTTTCCACCAAAAATATTGCTTTGTAAAAATAAAAACTCACTTTGTTTGACATATTTCAGATAACAAAAAGCAATCTTTCCATTTAAAAATGAATTCTTCAATAAACATGGTTTGACACAAAATGAAAGACATATGTTGTAGAGTTCTAAGACTGATTGGGAACTGCCAAATTCTTTGAATGAAGAGTGATTAAAATTGTTTTCTTTTTGTAAAAATAAGAACAAGTGGTAATACATTCAGGAAGCTGGAAATTAGCACAGTTCAATGAAATGTTTCCTAAAGCTAAATAAGCTATCTTAAAATTAGTACCAGAAAAATCAAAAAGACTTGAAAGTAGATAAGAAAAAGCCATACAAAAGGAAGTAACCAAGAAAAAGTTTTAAAAAACATTTTGGATATTAAAAACATTTTTAAAAAGCAGGAAAATACTCAACTGGATCAAGAAGAAAATTGAATATAAAAGTAAAGAATATCCAGAAAGTTTTAATTGACCATGACAATTTTTTACAGTTTTTCTATTATTATTTTTATTTGTTCTACTTCATTGGATATGACAGAATGCACTTCAATTAATCGCACACAAATGGAGTGCAACATTTCAATTCTCTGGTTGTACACGGTGTAGAGACGCACCATTTGTGCAATCATACCGGTACCTAGGTTAATGATATCCATTTCATTCCACCATCTTTCCTACCTCCATAACCCCTCCCAACCCACGGTTTTGCCCAATCCAAAGTTCCTCCATTATTCGCGTGCCGCTCCTTGCCCCCATCATAGATCAGCATCCACTAATCAGAGAAAACATTCAGCCTTTAGTTTTTTGGGATTGGCTTACTTTGCTTAGCATAATATTCTCCAACTCCACCCATTTACCCATAAATCAAATGCATTTCTATCCATAGGTGATGAATCCACTGACAGAGAAATTAGAAAAGCTACCCCATTCAAAATAGCATCAAAAATATAAAATATTGGGAATCAATCTAACAAGAAAGACCTCTACAATAAAAACTATAGAAACTAAAGAAGGAAATTGAAGAAGACCTTAGAAGATGGAAAGATCTCCCATGCTCTTGAATAGGAAGAGTTAATTGACCATGACAACTTTGTTAAAACTATTGGACAATTGAAGAGTAAAAAGATATAGTAAAATGTAAGCTGTATCTTGTATACTGATAAAGATCTAGAAGGTAATTAGAAAAGATCCCCATGTGTTAAAAATTTGGAGTGTTAGAGCTATGTTTCAGGATATATCTGTCTCAATTGTTTGATTTTATTTACTAAGTGTGATTAATGCACTTTCAGTGTAAAATAAATTTTAAAAATAATAAAATGCGTATGGAGTTGAGGATACATTTTTTGTCCTATTCAGTTCCAAATTCTATATAAATAGAGACTTAGAGATAGGCAAAGACTGAACATTTTTGTTCCACAGGAGCTCAAGAAATATCGAGAAAATTCAGTGCATAAAAGAGTGTTAACACTGGGAAATGAACACTTGAGTACTAGAAATAGGAATCAGCAGAAGACCAAGACAGTGGAATTCTAAGGAGCAAAGGAAAGTCTCAAGACAATAAAAATTGGGTTAGTCAGCTTTCTGTCACTGTGACAAAATGCCTGCTATGATCAGCTAATAAGGAGGAATGGTTTATTGGGGCTCATGGTTTCAGCTGAAGATTGCTTGTCCCAGTTGTCTTCAGTCTGGTGGTCAAGACAGAACACCACAGTGGAGTTTTGCAGCAGCAGAAGTTGCTCACCACATGATGGCAGAGACAGAAAAGAGTAAGGGTTGCAATAATCCCTACAAGAGCATATCCCAAATGACCTAACTTCTTTTTTATTAGGCTCTACCTCCTAAGGGTTCCACCCTATCCCCAAAGCACCAAGCTGAGGACCAGGCCTTTAGCACACAGGCCTTTGAGGGAAACTGTCTTCAAACCTCAGGAAATGTACAGAAGACATTAAAACAAAAACAAACCAAAGATGGGAGACACAGGAGACATATCTAAAAGAGATTTTTTTTTTAAAAAAGGAAGAAAACAGATGAAATATTTAGCATTAAGAACATTTTTATTAAAATATAAATCACAAAATCCATGGGAAAACATGTTTTTTTAAAATTAAGAATACTAAAAAAGGCATCAGGAGCATTATTAATTCCAGGTTAAGTTAGTCATAGAACAATTTTTTTTTTCAAATTTTCTTGTGTATTATATGGCTAGCAGTGGACATATTTATAACATTGTACTAACAGAAATATTCAATAAGTAATTAGCAACACTTGAGCAGTGGAAAGGAGGTTAGCCAAAGTTGCCAATCTATCATAATACATAATGTGTACTAAGATTGTAATGTGTGCACATTGTTGAGGTATTTATGCTGGCTGATATCATCTTAAAGAACACTTCCACAATTTCTACTTGTGAAGAAATACTGTTGTTAAATTTATCTTTTTTTCACATGAAAATATCTTTATTTAACTATCATCATTTAAAGATAGTTTCACTTACTAATTAATTCTGATTAAGTTATTTTTTTTCTTTGCATTTTGAAGGTATTTTTCTATGCATTTCTGACTTGCATTAAAATTTCAGCAGTTTCCTGTCTGTTGATAGTCATTCTTTTGTAGGTGATATATCTCTTTCTCTCTGGATTCTTCTTAAGCTCTTCTCTTTTTTATGGATTTATTCTGAATGTATATATATATATATATATATATATATATATATATATATATATATATATATTTTTTTTTTTTTTTGCTTATTTCATATTGAACTTCCTGAATGCATTAATTTGTTGCCTTTATCAATTTATAAAAGAAATTTAGTCATTATACTTTAAAATATCCCCACTTCTCCAATTTCTCTATTCTGTACTTCTGAGGCACTGCATATTTAGATTTTAGAACTCCTTATTATGCTCTATTTGGCTTTATATTTTCTTCCTTGTCTGTGTTTCAATTGAGAAATTTATTCAGATTTATCCTCTCTTTCACTTCTGTTTTCAGCTTTTTGCTACATGCTACTTAGCCTTTCTGCTGCATGTTTATTTTGAAAACTTTTTATACTGTTTCATTTTAATAGTCTTTTCCTCTGGCTTTTAAAAATCCATCTCTTAGTTCTTTAGAAATTTTATATCATATTGAGGCTATTTGTACATATAGATTTGTTGATTTTTGTTCTTGCTGACTCATGACAGCTTGGTTCCATGAATGCTGAACACTTTTATGTCCAAAGCTCACTTTTTATTGAATATTAACTATGGGCATCTTAAAGGCATAATTGGGGATGCTTACCTAGAAAGAGAATGTACAAATGATTCTTCAAGGGGGCCTCTGAAAACTATCAATCTGAGATCACTTTGAGGGTTCCTGTTTTAAAGTACAAATGTCAGGTCCAGATGCACTACTTTGCTAGGGGTTGAATTTTTTGTTTATGTGATACAGCACTGAAACCAGCTTTGGCCTCAGGACAACCTCATTTTATTTTTCTGCTTACAACTTCCTGTTGTAGTTTCACTTTGCTGGTGTATATGTGCACAGCTTTTCCAGGTTTCTTTTACTTTCTAGCAAACCCAGCAACACACTGACACTTATTGTATTTAATTAGGATCTAGCTGAATTTTATCTAGAAGTCTCATTAGAGTGTCTACATACCTATACTAAAAGTGTGAGTCCTTTTACTTCTTGTCACTCCAGATAAGGTACAAGAATCAGCACATTGGCATCGCCTGGGAGCTTGTTAACAATGTAAAATCTCAAGTCACAGTTGAGATACTCTGAATCAAAATGTGTTTTTTAACAACATTTTTTAACAAGATTCATGGGTGACTTGAATATAGTTTGAAGTTTGAGAGACAGGGCTCTAATGGTCTCTTAACGTGCTTATTGAATGTTTTAAGAATGAATGAATAAAACTTGACATTTGGATGGACATTCTCTAACATATTTTTAGAAATTAGTATCTTCTTTCAATATAGTATTTTTTTTTTAGCAGAATTCTTTGAAGCAGAAATGTTGTTTTGATTTTCCAGGGGGAAGTGTACCAAAGTGAAATGGCAGGAGTTGAGCACTCAGAGTCAGTAAGGTTTGAGGCTCTAGGATCAGAAATGTCCAACTGGATCTGAAACGTACAGGCTTCCTCAGATTCATGACTTTCTCATGTTCATATGAGATCTACTGGAAAATTCAAGTTTTGTGCCATCATGTCATCTCTTCAGAACAATATCTGAATAAAGCAAATACATATATTTTCAAGTTTTTATTAATCATCTGGGCATCACCTTGGAAGGAAACCAATATATGGCACCCCAAATATACCACTTTGGTACACTGGTTATTTTGAACTGAAGGCATTTGAAATCAGCAGAGTGAGGCACATCTGTACACCCCTTATCTGCCTAAAGATAGACCCTCCAGAATGAACACAAATGTCATAAATCCCTTCCCTGGGAGTTTCATCAACCAGGAAAGATTATTGCTTATCACAGTAGAGGACATCAGGAATTAATATTATGACCAAACTTTGTCACAAACTGTCACTTCTCCCATCCATTCTTCTAAGAGCCCATTCATCATTTTTTTTTTTTTTTAATAATTTACTTTCTCCAACATGGTCTGCTTTTCCCTTAAAGTCAACAGTTATTTTCCCCATGTTTTTTAATTCGTTGTATGCAGTTCAAAAATGCATTTTTTTTTTAGAGAGAGAGAGAGAGAGAGAGAGAGAGAGAGAGAGAGAGAGAGAGAGAGAGTTTTTAGTATTTATTTTTTTAGTTTTCAGCAGACACAACATCTTTGTTTGTATGTGGTGCTGAGGATAGAGCCCGGGCTGCACACATGCCAGGCGAGCACGGTACCGCTTGAGCCACATCCCCAGCCCCCAAAATGCATTTTTTGATAAACTAAATATAGTGCATTTGGCATTAAAATACATTTGTTACTTGTATTTTGTAACATAATTAAAAGCCATAAGGATGAATATATTTATCTCAAACACAATGCTATAATGCTAAGCAATTGGAAATGTCTGTAAACATAATGCCATTCAAATGTTATTTTTCTCTTAAATGTCTGGGTAAGCATGTTTAATTGGCATTTTATAAAATTACAAATCTGAATATTTTAAATTTTTGATATATGCTCAGTTTTGTTGAAAACTCCAAATTCAAATGATTGGACTACAAAAGCATATATTCAGTGCTATTACTTAACATTTTTATTTTTGTCTATTATAATTACATTTTACTTCTTTAAACGTGAAAAAAATCAACAAATTTGATATTATTGTTTTAAATTTTCAAAATATGAATTCATTTTACTTACAATGTTTTTTTTTCTTAGTTTGGAATATATTTACTGATTTGTATTTTTAATCATAAAAATAAGCAAAATAGTATCATTGAAAGGAATAATCTTTTAAGATTATTTTACTCCGTTAATTGTTTTAAAACCAAATCCCAAATTAATATCTTGGATTTATTTTCTCATATTTCCGAATGATGATACTTGATGTTTCTCAATTGTCTTCAACTGTGTCTAAACTTAGGAACAAACTGCGTACAAAAGTAAAAATATTAGTGCCCAAATATTCTCAAAATCAATTACCTCAGAATTTCTTGAGTGTAGGACATAGATATCAGCACTTTTTAAAACGCTTCTTCAATCATTCTAACATTTATATGGAGAAGGAACCACAGACCTATCTTACTAAAGTTTCAAAACAATTCTATTCAAAACAATAGCAAAGAAGCAGTCTAAATATTTGGTTTCAGAAACAGTGAATTGGCAAGAGTATCTGTTTTTATGTTGCTTAAAACACCTCATCCAGTTACTGAATGCTGAACATAATGTATATGAAATACAAACCTAACTTTAAATCATTCTTAATTCATTTTTAAGTGATAACTCCATATTAATTATCTGAAGTGTTAGATTTATGTATTTTTTTAAATTTCATCAAAACAAATAAAGGCAAAATCAATTTTCCCTAGTTCATATATTAGTTTTATGAAATCACCCTTACCTGCTAAGAGAATTTTACATACCATACTCAGTATCATGAATCTAATATGAAATCAACAGCTTGAATTATGTTGATGTATTCAAAAGAATAAAATTTAGAATTTACTCTTGAACAAATTAAATTGATTAGTTGGGAAGACTTTTTTTTTTTTCTTTTGTGGTGCTGGATTTGAACCCAAGGCCTTGGGCATGGGGAGGCAAGCACTCTACCCACTAAGCTATATCCCAAGCCTGGGAAGACTCTTTTGACTACTTTGGTCACCATTATATGGTATTCTTATCATTTCTTATACTATTAAAATATCAATTATTAACATTAAAATTTTAATACTAATTTCAAAAAAATACCATTATGCTATTCTAAGAATAGATATCATCAAGAATGAAATTTCCAATTTCCTACTCTGTATATTCATATTTTACTAGCCACATTATGATTACATATTTGTATATTAGCCTCAGTTGCAGAGAAGTTAATAATTATAACTCTATCTCTGAAAACTCACATGTAAGCATTTATATCCTGCAGAGTTATTTTAAATGCTTTTGTTATTTGTATTATTTATCCAATAAATGTTTAATTAAGATCGTGATATATTTTTTCTGGGAAGACACAAGACAACATAGATATGAACAAATTACATTTAAAAAATCTAGTCATAACAATCTTAAACCAATTTACTTTCTGTGCTTTTAAAAGTTTTAAATATATGAAAGAAACTTATTGCTTAGTGTTGACCAACTTTTTTTTTTAATTAAACACTGATGCCATGAAATACACATGGCTTGATTCAGTATTACAGGACCGACATAAACACCTTTCCTATTTTATCCACTTCTCTATGTTAGTCATAGTAATCATACTATTCCCACCAGATATCAGGGGTCTAAAACCTATGCCTGCTGTATATTAAGAGATAACTCAACCCTTACCAATCAATGAAAGTGTTACACATAGCAGTTATCTTCTTGTTTATGGACTCTTCTAATATTCTATTTTTAAATTTTGTACAAACACATACACATGTGCGGGCGCACACATGACATGACATTTTATCATGTTGTTTTGCTAAAAAAAGTTGTACTGAGTGGCTAGAGAATAATATACTGAAGGAAAATAATATTTTTTCTATTTTATTAGTTTATTCAATTTAGCAGCAATCTTAGCCCTAGAAGATTGTGCACATTTATTACTATTGGTAAATTTATTTTGAGTATCTACCTGCTTCCTTCTGAAATGGTAACATTGCACTCAGATTCATACTCTCTAGATGATATTCTGAATCCAATAATTGTCTCTTTGCTAAGCTTTGTATTCTCAATTGGCTAAGAGTAGAGTTATCTGATAAACTGTCATTTTAGGGGCTGTAGAATAAAATTGATAATACTTTACTGTGCTAAGCCCTGTAAGGTGAGCTGTTATTTTAAAGAATGCCATGCCGGGGAAGAAAATTAGAAGGTATAGTTTTGAACAAGAAAACATGTCAGTAACTCCATAAATCATCATGCAAGGAACCATCTACCTGAATAATGCAGAATTTCTTAATAAAGAGGTAGAGAGTATAATATTAAGAAACCATTGATTGAATGAATGACTTAACAATTTTCCATTGCTCATAATTTGGGTTTCCCCAAATTAAGTAATCAGAGTACAAAAAGAAATTTGCATTCAGCCTTTCATATGTTATACTTAACACATACATTGATTTCAAAATGGATAATGAATGCTCTGCAAAGAAAAACCTCTAAACACCACAAGGTATGTATATGTGTTCACGTATATGTGTTTATAAATACATATATATATGTGTGTGTATGTACACACACATAATTTTTACATTTCCATTCATTATTATCAATATTATTTGAGGACCAGTTTCTTTTAATAGCACAATGATATTCATAGATTTTTTTCACACATGTGTAATATTACATTATTCAGTGCCATGTAATTTACAGATTTTATTCACTTTAACGTTCTATAATCTTTTATTTATTATTATCTATTTTAAATATTTGGTGGAAAATTGCCAGTTTTGTTTTCACCTGGAAGGTCATATAGATTATGTTTCCAACCACCAGAGACTATTTACCTGCTCTGACTGACTTGTTACCACATAGGCTATATACTAATGTATAAGCAGACAGGTACACTCTTTCATGAAGAGAGCTTGTTCTCTTATTATTTTTAGCAATAACAGAACAGCAAGAGAAGAATATTCATTATTCTACATGCCCTGACTGAGGAACTTTTCTGATCCTCCCTTTTTGCTGCCAATATCTTGGCTAGTTCCCTAGAGAATACCCCAGGCATCTTGTTGGATCATTTTTAGCCTTCCATTTGCAAATAAGGTCATGTGTATATAACTATCCTTTTTTAGAGGAATGAAGGGACTAAATTTCTCTACATATTCTTCCAGTATTTTCTTCATTTGATTATCATTTTACTAAGGAATCTGGTACCAAAACAGCATTACAATTATTTTACATTTATTACTGCTATAGTTCAGTTTAATTATTTTATAATGAAGAAATATTCTAAGTATCCACTTATCTATTTCTTTTTTTTTCAGATAGTACTTTGGGGACTAGAAAGATAATATATATACTCACTCGCATATTATTTTCTATCATTTATCCATTCATTTCTATATAAGTCATTGTATATAATAAATTCTATTTACTTATATTTCTGAAATTTCAATACATAACATTGCATACATTCATATAATATATATATATATATATATATTATATGAGTACACAGTATATATATGTGTGTGTGTGTGTGTGTGTGTGTATATTTGTACATATCCAAAAATCAAGCAAAGTACACATTGGGGAATTAATTAACATAGTACTCCTTTTTAAAATACTAGTTGTTTTCATGCTCTGTTATGATCATTTTAATCTGCCTTTGTAGTGTTAGGGTTTTTACAGGTATAAATCAACTTCATTATTGATTGCCCATATACAATTAACTTCTGAGTGATTAAAGATTACTTTGTGTAAATTAAGTAGCATATGAATAGCTGCAATAATTATAACTAAAAAACTTTTGCAGCAACATATCCTTTCAGAATCAAATTTAGGCTTTCTTGTGAAGAAAACAACACATAGTATGGCTATATCAAGAGTAAACTGTGGAAGAATAGAGTAAATATTTTTAACTTTTAAGAATTAGATCTAGAAAAGTATATGTAGGCCACATATATATAGGTATTGTTGTTTTCTTAACACAAGTTTTATGCAGTCATAGCATGATTCATGTCCATAATACTTAATGTTCTTCTAATGCGAGATGAATTAATGTGCACAATAAAGTGAGAATGACTAAAGTATTTGTCATACTGGAATGATACATCAATTGTCTAGAAAACAGGATATGCACCAGTGAGAATTTTATAATTCATCAAGTCTACTTAAGATAATGGGTATATTTTAACTGATTTAGAAAGATGACAAAAGTAGCATTCAAGACAGAGTCAGAAAATATGAGTCAATATGAAGAAATACCTGAAAAATCAAATAGAACTTAGATACTAACAAAACAAAAAAGTTAGCATGATTCTATACAGATTGGATTATCTCTGAAGGCCAAACCACTTTACAATAAAAGCAACCTGGATTTAACTATCCATATGTAGAAAAATTGTGAAATTCCAGTTTGACAGATGGTAACTAGGGAACAACTGAAGAAAGAGGCAGTGGAGCCCTGAGATATTAAAAGAAATGCAGGAAGAGTACACAGTATACTGCAGACATATTTGCCATCTTTTGGTGTGGCATATTTAAATTGCTGGGAGAAAGCTGCTCAGTAGTGATGTGTCAATAAATTATTTCTTACTTACCTCTTTATGTAATTATTTGGAGGTAATTTTGCAGTTGCATTGTGCTAGAACACCAAAATTAAAGCAATCTTGAATGAATTTTATATTTTTATTTTGCTCATTTTGGGACTGAAACAGCTGTTTAGAAATGTGAGGAAATTACTGTTTTCTTCTGCACTGGGGGAATGCTGGCTGAAGCCTCACACCTGGAGTTGGCTTTCCTGGGCTGAGCTCCAAAATGCCAGTGCTGTGCTGAGGATTTGGGGACAAGAAAACTGCAATCCCCTGGTGATCAGAATCAGGCGGGAGTAATAATTTGTTAATGTGGCCACGGGCTCTAAATCAATAAGTCCCAAGCTGCGGTTAAGGAAAGAAACCACAGTGCCTTTTCAAAAGTTTGAGAGCCCAGCAGTACTGTAAAGGCTATATTTGTCATTTAACGTAGTAGGAAATCCTACACGTGCATCAAATAGGCTTTTGTCAGGTAATCACAGTCTTGGGATGCAAACCTGCTTGCCATTTGGTCTTGAATAAGTCTCATTTTGTCATCCATTCACTCAACTGGAGCACAGTGAGATCTGCACCTCTGATTGAAGACATTTCAGTCTTCTGAAAAAATGAACTACATTGATGGCATTTACTTATAATCTCATTATAAATGAAGTGAGTACCATAAAACAATCTGAAAGCATCTAATGCAGGGCATGAACTTACTGAAAGGTATATGTATCTGAGATGATCTTCTGGGCTATTTGGTCAGAAGTTTTTGATTCATTAATTCAAACATGACCACTGATATGTTTGAATACTACTGACTGAAAATATTTAATTTTAATCATTTACATATCTATCCACATAATCATAAGGATTTTATATTCAGTTTTCTATTTCTTTTAGGAGGAAAGAATAATCCATTACCTATTCTAAATTCAGAAAAATTAAGACAAACATGTAATGTATTTTATATTCTTATAGAAGACAAATTATATTTAGCTCCCAAAATTCTGCCTGATGATTGTCTGTCCATTTTTAAACCAATTTTTAAATCAATGGTAAATAAATACATATATATATATATATATATATATATATATATATATATATATAATATATATGTATATTATATATATATATATATATATATATATGTATATGTATAAACAGTGATAACAAGTGTGATCTTACATTTTAGGATTATCTTAACTTATTTATACTGTAGTATAGCATTTCACTTTTTTTATTGTTAATTTTTCTTTTTTTTTAAATTTTTTATTGTTGGTTGTTCAAAACATTACAAATTTCTTGACATATCATATTCCACACTTTGATTCAAGTGGGTTATGAACTCCCACCTTCACCCCATACACAGATTGCAGAATCACATCAGTTACACATCCATTGATTTACATATTGCCATACTAGTGTCTGTTGTGTTCTGCTGCCTTTCCCATCCTCCACACTCCCCCCTCCCCACCTCTCCCCTCCCCTCCCCTCCTCTCTCTCTACCCCCTCCGCTGTATAACCCTGAGGGTCTCCTTCCATTTCCATGCAATTTCCCTTCTCTCTCCCTTTCCCTCCCACCTCTCATCCCTGTTAAATGTTAATCTTCTTCTCCTGCTCTTCATCCCTACTCTGATCTTTTGTATCACTTATAATTTAAAAGAACTCAGTCTTGTTGAATTAAATAAGTCTATGTTCTGGTTTTTGTTTGTTTCTTTCTTTTCGTATTGGGATTGTACCCAGGGATGCTTAACCACTGAGACACATCCCCAGTCCTTTTATTTTTTATGTAGAGACAGGATCTCATTAATTTACTTAATGGCTCACCAAGTTGCTGAGCTTGGCCTCAAACTTGTGATCCTCTTGCCTCAGCCTCTTGAGTCCCTGGGCTTACAGGTGTGTGCCACCCCACTTTTTGTTATGTTTGTTCTGTTTGTTATGCAACATGCCAGAAGCAATCAACAGGAGCATGATTCAATCTATATCCAAAATAAATGCTTTCTCTGCTAAAGGTTAACACTTGTCCTAAAACATCACCAGAGTTTCAATTCAATGAGGAAAATAATGGTCTTTTCTGGTGGCACTTTATAAGTAAAAACAAAACATCCAGGGCATTGGTTTCTTTTGTCTCTGAAGCTGAAAGCCCAAAGACATGACATTTTGCAAGAATCCTTCATGACATCCTGCACTTCTCTAAGTAATATTGTTAGTCTTCTCCTAATGAGCTAAAATGTTTCCTTTGGCACTTGGGGGGTCAAGATTCTCCAATTAAGATTAGTAAAAACCTTCAAAAAGTGGGTCAGTTTTGTATTTTAGTGATGATGCTTTCAGCAAGGCAGAAGATAGTTCTGGAACTGAAGATGCCTCTTCCTGACATTTGATACTTAATCTTAAAAATTTCTGATGTCAAAAAGGAGAGGTAAATGTAGGACCTGCATGGTTTTAAGCTGTACTAATTGCCAAGGTTAGGCACTTATTTCTGCACAAGTCTTACTAAGATCAGTGGACTATCTCAGGAACACAGGATTTTATATTTTACCTTTATCCAAAAGTTCAGCTGGGGCAGAGATGGAACAGGTAGAATGGATCAGGTAGAGGGTGGTTGCCTACTCTCAAAATAAACTGCAACAATTAGAGTCTGTTTAAGGTAATTTGTGACAAGATACATGTTAGCTTTTCTTTAAAAGATATTAGAGGAAATAGTGTGGAAGCAAAACTAGAAGAGACTCAGAAAAGAATCCAGGTTAGCCTCATTCTTTAACTTCTCTCTCTTTCAACAGGTTGATGCTTTAAACAATCAAAGGCAACTTCTCCTTATGCCTATAATGGCAACTACTGGCCACAGTTCTGTATTTTAAAACACCAAATTCTTAATAAAATACTCACATATCTTTGAAGTTGCTACATTTATGTCCTTTATCTTCCCTCCCTAAATTTCCTTTGGTGATGAAAACAAAACACTGGTAGACAAAAATGTCTTACCATGGGTAAGTATTTGGCATTCACTGTTATTTGGGACTGCATCTAAATTATATGAGTTAAATAATGAAGTGTGGAGATTTTGACAGGTGACTATAAAACAGTTCATGTGAATCTGCTGTTACAAACCTCAGTTTCCTTATCTTCCAATTATGTTGATTAGAATTGGGGTAATTGGTCCATTTTTTATGGTACTAATGTAAATGTTTACATTATTATAAGGTTATGAGTCGGGTGCCAGGGCACACAACTATAATCCCAGTGGCTCAGGAGACTGAGAGAGGAGGATGACAATTTCAAACCCAGTCTCAGCAATTTAGTGAGGCCCTAAGCAATGCAGTAAGACCCTGTCACTAAATAAAATACAAAATAGGGCTGGGGATGTGGCTCACCAGTTGAGTACCCCTGAGTTCAATGCCTGGTACCTCCCCACCAAAAAAAAAAAAAAAGGTTATGAAAGCATTCCACAGAAAATAAGCATTGCTGGCTCTCAAACATTTAAAGCTGGAAACCTGAAAACTGTCAGGGGACTAGGAGAACTCAATCTCATTGTATTCTCATTTTAGCAGTATAAACCTCTAAATACATGGAACCAGCTCTCAGGGACAGGGGTTCCTGACTTGGAGCATCTGCTCAGTTGCATAGTTTAAATATATCACTAAGGATGGTTATAAACTACTACTTATAGTCAATAGGCAAAACTCCCTGCCCAGAGTAGTGGCATACACCTATAATCCCAGCCACTGGGGAGGCTGAGGCAGGAGGATCCAGAGTTTGAAGCCAGGCTCAGCAAAAAGCCAGGTGCTAAGCAACTCAGTGAGACCCTGTCTCTAAATAAAATACAAAAGAGTTCAGTCCCCAGTACTAAATAAATAAATAAATAGATAGATAAATAAATAAATAAATGAATGAATGAATACATAAATAAATAAAGTTCCTGAAGATTTAGCAACAGTTTCCTGTGAAGAGTAACAAGCTCACTCCTTTACTTCACTGCTCTAGGCTACAATGGTCTTCAACGTTTTCTCTCTACATGCTCAATTTATTTAAAAAAAAAAAAAAACTTTCTCTGAAGACTTCTTTTCTCTACTACACGATTTAGCATTTTCATGATTCACAGACATCTAATAATACTTCCTATGTTTCTAATTTCACTTTCCAAAAGGGTATCTTAGTGGCTTAGCCTTTTTTTTTTTTTTTTTTGGCATGTGTTTCTAGATTTAAGGAGGGACAGGTATTGATGAAAACAAAAATGCCCATTGTGCTGCCTAAACCAGAATATTGCTGAAGCAAAGCAAACTCTTACCTAAGTACAAGTGAGCAGGAAAAAAGGGGAGGTAGGCTGTCATATATGTAAATAATTCAACATAGCAACACATTAGGATTGCACATGTGCATATTTAAATATATCACTGAATTTTAAAGGACAACAGTGCTTCAATTCAATCCAAATATAAAACAACTAAAGGTGTCAATTCCATGTGTTACTATTTCATGTTTTAAGTAAAAATATTTTGCATTTGTATCTAATTTGTGATTTATATTTACGTTCGGGTAAAAGACAAAATAAACAATATACATTAATATTATTTTGGATAATAAACTTAGAAGCAGCATAGGTTACAATTATTTATACAGCAGAAAAAGTAAGATTGTTCAGGGGAAGATATACATACACATAAGGATAATGGTACTTTTAAACAAGATATAAATGTTATGATAAATGTACTTTCAAGCCACTTCAACTTGAAATAATATTAGCTACCCATGTATATTGAATAAAATAGCAGGATTTCCTATAAAAATACTATGTACCAGCACCTTATACTTTAATCATATTATGGGTTTTCCACTTTCACAGTCTGATATGTAAAGATTTTCATACAATTAACAGCCTTCATATGTGGGTTTTAAGGCTCTTAGTGACAAAAACACACATTGTGTGTGGATGATACAATTTTTCAGCTTTTTCTCATTGCTAGGTATCAATGCATTGTATGCAAGCTCATAATGAATCACTCAATTTCTCTGATGCCAGGATAGTTTTATCCAGCTAAATATATTTGTAGTATTTTCTTTCTTCCCACTAAAATACATTTGTTTCATAAAAGGATTAACCACTCAGTAGAAAATTGGAACACATAAAATCAATATATTTCCATGCTTACCAAATCAACATGATGTATAACAGCAGGTGATTCTGAAATCCATTAAAAGAATCTGGTTTCTAAAATATATGTGTAAATTCAATTGAAGTCTATAGGCATTTGCTTTATGACTGTGTAAGGGAGATATTGTTAAGTACACAGATAAAAAATTTAAGATGATTTCTCTATCAAGCACAAAGCCTGGTGACATCAGAGAAGAAACTGAGAATAGTTCAGAGAGAGAGAACCAAAGTGAATTTTCCTTTTTCCTCCCCAAACACAATTTTGTGTGAATTTTAAAATAATTTCTAGATTATAACCTAGATAAATATTATCAAATATGATAATTATTCTACTTGCTACTGAAGACATATCTGTAAACAGGCTTATTTTCTGGCATGGTATGGTTTCATTGAATAAATAGATAAAAAAAGACATATAGTAATATTTATAAATATTAGTGGTTATAAATTCCCTAAAAATAGCTAATGTAAAACACCTAAGCATCCCAGTCTGTAAGCAGAACACATGAAGATTTGATGTCCTTCAATATAGTCTTTTAAAAATATTTTTTAAGTTGTAGATGGATATAATAACTTTATTTTGTTTATTTATTTTAATGTGGTGCTGGGGATTGAACCCAGTGCCTTACACATGCTAGGCAAGTGCTCTACTACTGAGCCACAACCCCAGCTCCTCAGTATCATCTTAGAATCTCTACCCAGCACTATTTTGAGCTAGATCAGATCATTTTTGCTTTAGGCAAAGTAAAGAAATGGAGTACTGGCAGCAATAGTTATTTTTTATCTTCTGTCCTGAATTGCAGTCCTAAATAGCATAATCCTTTCAGACAAAAAATTGAACTTCACTATTAAACTGGATCTAAAACCTCTTGAGATAGTGGTTATATAGCCTTTGTTGCTTCTTTAGCATCTGTCTTTGAGCAAAGTTTCTATGATATGGAAACAATGGCACCCAACCAAGGGAACACACAGGAATGTAAAAAATAGTTTGCACTTGGATTTGGAAGCTGTCCATCATGTTATCCAACTGGATCCACATAAAAGCAGAAACGTATACCAAAGTGCTAAGTGAGTTACAAAATGGTCAATCACTGAGTTGACTTCTCTCTCTCCAAGAGCTTGATGAAAATAAAACTACATAGGAAATTATCCCTAAGAATTCCTGTAATTAAATTTTCTCTCTCTCAACTTTCAGACAACTGCCACTACTTGAGTCTGGCTCCTGAATGTGCATTTGTGAGTTTTTCTAGAGAAAAGTACATGCTGGTTATCAGATTCTCTGAAGGGTTAAAATCTTAGTAATTGTAAACTTCTCCCTTAGGGTATGACATTCACATTTTGGGGGCAGGAGTAAGATGGAAAGGGATATATCTTCATATATATTATATTGAAAAGAATTTGGACTTTGGTTTAAATCACTTTTCTCCCAACAGATGTGTAATGTTGCAGTAAGTAATATTTCTGAATCTGTTTAGTCACTTATAAAATCCCAAAATAATAAACACTTAAGATGAGGTATTTCTCATCTTAATATTAGATTAATTCTTTCACATATTATAGGATATTTTTGTTAATTCTATAATACTTTTGACAGGTAACAAAATAAAATATGTTTACACTTTTTAACATGCCATGAATGTTGAAAGCCCTATTTGTGTGGTTCATGAAAGAAAATCATAATGTGTATGTGATAATAATAATATTCACATATCCTACCAGAACACAGAGTCAGGTTGTTTAATATATAAAATAGCATTTTCTTAAACACCTTAAAATTTTTGAGGTCAGCTAAGGACGGATTATGAAAAAAATTAAAATCTAATGACTTTTTTTAAACTATACATGGAAATAAATAATACTTTTATGTAATCAACCTTGAATTTTAATCCAGACATTTCAGTTTTTAAAACCTTTTCCTTATATTTACAACTATGTAGCATATTTGAGTTTGTTCATTATCATTTTGTATTTCTAAAATGCCAGAAATTAACTTTCAAGTTTCTTCATTTTCCTAATGGTACATGTGGACAACTATAGTAGCAACATATACACAATTTTATATATTTTTTATAAAAACATATGAAACTTCCACACCAAATTTTATAAGACTCATTTGTATTCAGTTTCTAAAATGAAATACTATTTCTAGGAAAACAAGATTTATGATGATTTAAAAAAATATATATACAAATTATCCTTCCTATCTCCCCTGAAACAAACATTATTATTACTGTGTGTATATATGTGAATACATGACTAATGTGATTCTGCAACCTGTATACTTAGAAAAATGAGATATTGTATCCCATGTGATTCAAATGTATGATATGTCAAGGTCATTGTACTGTCATGTGTAACTAATTAAAACAAACAAAAAAAGAAAGAAAAAAATACAAATTATAAACTAAAATTAAAACATTTCAACAAAGGACTAATAATTATGTAATGAAAAAGTTAAGTTGTTTGTCAATAGGAAGAATAATTGTTGAACCAAAGAGACAGATCAAAGACATTGACAGAAATGAATATGAGCTCTAGTTGGGAAAGAGATGATAAGGAGACATCTTGTAATTTAGTTCAAGTTTTTTTTTTTTAAAAAAAAAGACTAATTACATTCCAGTGCTACAAGGAGAATTGCATGTGAGTCAATGATTTTATCACTGAACTTTTAGGAAATAATGAGACAGGAAATGAGGCTGCAACCCTGGAATTTAGAGAAGGAATCTCAGCATTCAAAACAGAGAGAGAGAGAGACAGACACACAGGGAGACTGAGACAGAGACATAGACAGAGAGGTCCTTTAAAAAACAAACTGCTTTTTATGTTGATCTAAATGAAACTATATTCTATAAGTTAATTTTCAGAGATTCTCTAAAGGAAAGGGGAAGACAAAAAATCACCCAATGGGTTTGGCATAAATTGCTTGACATTAAACAATTCCTTTCCCCAACTCAACATGAAAGTACAAAAGGGAAATAATACAAAAATGTGGGCAACTGTATATGTTCATTCTGTTTGGCCCTTTCCATGAGTTTGAATAACTCCATTTACATAGGCAATGCAAAAATACTCCCCCTTTTCCATTCATAATGGACACTCAGAATCCTTCTGTTTTTCTCTGCAATTCCATTTCATTTCCTTGCAGCTGCTGGATTTCTCCTCAGATTTTAGACCTGCTCTTAAAGTTAATATCTTAAGTTTCTGTGGCTTTGACTTCTGCCACTTCATTAGGACTTTGTTCTGGGTTCAGCTTTTTAATCACTCCAGGTCTCCATGAGAACCTGTAACCTGTCAGTAGCACACTAGTTGATGGCCCTGACTGACCTATGCCTGGATTCATCAACAAATACAATTGTTCCCTGCATCTCAGGATTGCATTTGATAGTTTTACTTCAGGTAACTTTGTAGGTAGTATTCAGCTAGAGAAATGTATGTTAGATCCTGAGAGGGCAAAATGGATTAAAAGTGGGTATATGAATGAAGGGTGTAGAGTATTGAGTACTGGCTCCAGGTCGGTGTATACTTTCCTAGGAAGCTGGCTTAAGTCTGCCCTCTCCTACTGTGTGTGTGTGTGTGTGTGTGTGTGTGTGTGTGTGTGTGTGTGTTGTTAGGGACTGAACCCAGGCCTGGTGCATGCTAGGAAAGTACCCTACTACTGAGTTATACGCTCAACACATTCACTTCCACATAGAGGAGGAAAAGTTTGTTTGGTGCTCACAGTTTCAGAAGTCTTGGTCCACAGATGGCTGACTTCATTGCTATGGGACCCAGGTGAGGCAGAACATCATAGCAGAAAGGTGTGGAGGATAAAAGCAGCTCAGGATATGGCAGAAAGGAAGCAGAGAGAGCTCTGCCCACCAGGAAGAAAACATAAACTCCAAAGGCATGCCCCCAGTAACCCATTTCCTCAAGCCACATCCTACCTGCCTATGGTTAACCACACAGTTAATCTCTATGAGTGAATTAATACACTGATTAGATTAAACTCTCAGAACCTAATCATTTCACCTTTAAACTTTCTTCCATTGCTTTAAATGTAAGCTTTTGGGGTTTACCTTACATTTAAACTACAATGCTCAGCTACTTTGTTTTGGTCTTTAGCACCAATTCTAGGTGGGGTGATTATTAAATAGGCAGAAGACAAATTTGGGAACCTGGCACACATGGATAGTTGGGTAAAGTTCCAAAAGATGGCTTAACAAGCTGGTGACCACAGACAGATTCTGACATGAATCATTAAATATATATAAAGAGAATATTTTAAAATGTGTATGTAAGGTAGTGATATGAAGGTTAGCATTTCTTGTATAAAAATGATTTTAACTTTCCTTGAATGCTTCTTGTAAGTAAATAACACAAAAAGATTTCCAAAAAGTGAATGAAATCTTTGTATTGCTTAGTGACATGCATAATACTTGATGATACCATGTCAGTCTGCCAGTAAGTCTGCCAGTGGTCTGACTTTGACCACACCAAAGTCAGAGAAAAGAATAATAATGTATTAAACTATTGTATTTTTTCAGGTGCCTTTTTACTTATTTTTTTTTGTAGCAACCTCTATAAAAAATTTGTTGCTAGAACCAGTCTACAGTTAAAGTTATAGAAGTTAAGCAAGACTATAGGTTCTAAAGCCTGGACTTATAACATTTTCATGTCCTTATGTGTTTTTAAATGGACAAGTTCAGCCTATACAAATGGATCTTACCAGGTACTCAAACTGAAATGAACATGAAGAAGAAATAACTTGCAACAAGAAACTAATGTGTTAAGACTGAGCTTTAAAAGATTTATGTTAGATAATATCTTTATAATAGGATGTGTTAAAAGATAAGGAATTACCAGTCTCTGCAGGTTTAAGAATAGGCTGAACCAACATTTGTCAAATGTACTTTACACATGAGTCAGTTAATTTGAGTAGGCAGCTTCTAAGGTATTTTTAAATGTAAAAGAAAATCTTTGATTTTAGAATATTTATGATTGAACTGGTTCCAGAACTGAACCAGAAAGCATAATTTGAGAAAAGAAATAAGCAATTTTCCAGACAGAATCTACTAAACACTCTGAATTGGAAGTTGATAAATACTCTAAAATAAGATTCAAAGAACCAGAAGACTTTGAAATAATCCTTTTCTTATAATATTTCTCTGGCCCTAGTAACTTGCAAGTACATCTTAATCCAGTATAATCGTTTAATGATTTTATTCAAATTGCTGAATTTGAACACACAGCAGTCTTATTATTGTATACAGTATTAAGGTATCATGAGGAAGTTTTAAAATTGTAATTTCTTATCCTTTAATTGGAAATTCTAAAACAGATATTCATTGTATTTTTATACTCTGCTAAACATTAAAGGAGTTGAATGTAAAAATATAAAATACATACGTCTTCCTATGTGAAGTAACTACAGACTACTTATAAGGAATTCATGCTCTTTCTTTTCTTTCTTTCTTTTTTTTTTTTTTTAACCTAGAGGTGCTTTACCATTGAGCCACATCCCCAGTCCCTTTTTGTTGTTTTTTTGAGACAGGGTATCACTGAGTTGCTTAGGCTGGTCTTCAATTTGTGTTTCTCCTGTCTCATCTTCCTGATCTGCTGTGATAACAGGTGTGCAACACAGTTTCCAGAATCTAGTTTATTTTTCAAAATAAAATAATTTTGCTGAAACAGTTATTATACTGGTTTCTACTTATAACCTAATAAATTTCTAGTGTAAGAAATCTTGTGATTTTCAGATGTATAGTCTGTATCAAATGAACATAGTGAAGCTCAGAATCTTGATTCAAAACTACAGGAATGAAAGCAACATGATATTGGCATGAATACAGACATACAGATCATTGAAATGGGATGGAGAAATAAGAAATAAATTCATACATTTAATGTCAAGTGATCTCTAACAAGGGTGCTGAGAGTACAGAATGGGGAAAATACTATCTGATAAGTAGTGCTGGGAAAACTGGATATTTATATGCATAAGATTGCAACTAGACTCTTATTACCTCATATACAAATATCAACTCAAAGTGAATTGATTACTTAAATGTAGGACCCGATTCTATAAAACAACTGGAAGAAGACATGTAAAAAAAGTTTCCTGGCATAGGTGTGAGCAATAATTATTTTATAGAACTCCAAAAAACCACAGCAATAAAAGCAAAATGGATAAGTGGAATTGCGTCAAACTAATCAGCTTCTACACAGAAAAGGAAACAAGAAAACAGTGAAGAGACAACCTACAGAATTTGAAAAACCATACATTTGATAAAAGGCCAATATCCAAAATATATAGGCAACACAAACAACTCAATAGTAAGCATATGGTTTTGATAAGTGTCTCAAAGGCCATATATTAAAAACTTGGCCTCAAACCTGTGGCACTATTGGGAAGTCAGAGAACCTTCAGAAACTAACAAAAGTTAGGTCACTGAAGAGATGCCCTTTGAAGGTGATATTAGGATCCTGTCCATCCCTTCCTCCCTCCCTCCCTCCCTCCCCCTCTCTCTCTCTCTCTCTCCCCACCCCCAACTCCCTGACATAATGCACTGCCTCATCACAGATTCAAAAACGAGATAGCCAACTAATCATGAACTGAAACCTCTGAAACTATGAGCCAAAATTAGTCTTTCCTCCTTATAAGTTTACTGTCTCAGGTATTTTGTTACAGTAATGAAAAGCTGACTAATAGCCAAAAAAGAAAAAAAATCCAAATAAAAAGTAGAAAAAGGACCTGAGAATATAATTTTCTACAAAAGACTTATCAGTGGCCAATAGGTATATTAAAAGGTGCTCAAAATCACTAGTCATTAGGGAAATACAATTAAAACCATAGTAAGACATCACTTCAACAATTGTTGGAATGGTTATTATCAAAAGGAGAAAAGATAAGAGTTGGTAAGATTGTTGTTTTGGTCAGATTTTGTGCTTCTGTGACCAAAATACCCAATCAAAACAACTTAGAGGAGGGAAAGTTCATTTTTGCTCATAATATCAGAGGTCTCAGTCCATAGCCAGTTAATTCCATCCCTTTGGCCCAAAGTGAGGGAGAACATCATGGAAAAAGAATGTGGTGGCAGGAAGCTGCTTCCCTCATGACAGGAAGGAAGCAGGGAAGGGAGGGGCTGCAGGGAAGATTACCCCTTCCAGGGCAACCTCCCCACCTTCCCTGTGATCACCTCCTCTAGTTCTACCCACCCTCCTACAGTTACCATCCAGCTTGTTCATTCAAACTAGGATGGACTAATCTGGTTACAGGTCTCATAATCTAATCACTTTACTTGTGAACATTCCTGTCTAAACATAGGATATTTTGAGGGATATCTCACATCCAAATCATAACAGATTTTAATATAAGAGAACTCTTATACACCAGTGGAACTCAAACTAATATAACCATTAAGAAAAATATTATGAATATTCCTCAAAAAATTAAAAAAACTACCATATCACCAACAGGCCTATTTCTGAGTATGTATCCAAAGGAAATGAAATTAATGTCAAAAAGATATCTATAATCCCATGTTTATTGTAGCACTTTTCATAATACGCATGATGTGGAAATAACATAAGTGTGTATCAATGTTTGTTTGCATGGAGATATGTGTGTGTGTGTGTTTATAGATATATAAAACGGAATATCACTCAGTCTAAATAAAGGAGAAATCTTGGCATTTGCAACAACATGGATGAACCTGGAGAAATTATGCTAACTGACTACAACGGACACAAAAAGACAAAAACTGTATGATTTCACTTGTACATGGGATATTAAAAAGTCAAATTCACAGAACCAGTAGAACAGTTGTCACCAGGGGTGGGGGAAGACGTGAAATGGGGAGATGTTAGACTAAGGGTATCTAGTTTCAGTTAGGATAAATATATTTTTGATATTTATTGAATAGCATGGTGAGTAAAGTTAATAATTCTGTATTAAATATTTGAAATTACTAAAAGATAGATCTTAAGTGTTCTTACCATAAACATACCAAAAAGATAATTATATGAAGTTGAGGATGTGTTAATTGGCTTGACTGTAGTAGTCATTTCATAATGTATACCTACATCCAAACATCACTCTATACACTGTAAAAGCATACATTTTTTTGCATGTGGATTACACCTTAATAATGTTGGGGGAAGTAAAGAGAACATGAACCTCTAGTTTAAACCAAAATATTTTAAATAAGCCAGTATTTTAAAAGTGGGTAATTTGGGGTTTTGTTTCATTTTTTGTTTTTCCCTTTCTCATATATGCTTTCGCTCTAAAAGAAAACCTCCTTAGGCAATGCAGGACACTAAGAAGAAAATTCCCTTTGCTAACTCATCTTCCGTTTAGCTTTGGGCCTAAATTCTGTTTAAATAATTATCACCTACGAAAACTAGACCATAAATACTAGGATTCTTTTCCAGGCAGTTAGGTAATATAAAGGTGATGCCGTTTCATAGTATCTTTCCCATGACATTGAAATGTTTCATTATTATATCACATATGTTATTTGTGTCCTCAAAATATGCTTAACTCCAACATCCTAAACACTTTTCATCCCACAAGGATATGGAGAAAGTCCTTGGAGCATAACGTTAAGTAGTGTATGCAATTATTTTAAGTACACTAGGGAACATTTAACCAGAAACAGGATATAATGATATCTCATTTTTGTTTTTCTCTTCAATCTCATTTTTTTTTCATTTTCTCTATTCTCATTCTCTCTTCCCATCTCATTCATTTCAATAATTGTAATAACTTCAATAATAATGTATATTTTATAGTAATGAAGCCTATGCATTATGAGGCTGAGTTACACATAGAACAAACAGAAAGGGTTGTGCCAAAGTCACAGAGAAGGTGACAACATTTTTGCAGTGAATTAGTATTTCCTGTCATGCTCTGATTCTTCTACATATCCTACTCTATCACCTTCCACTACAGCAATTCACCAGCTCTCCTCTAGTAAGTTTTTCCATCTCCCTAATAATAATTACCTCTTGTAGTTGTCCTTGCTTCATTCTTTAACACTTTCATGGCTAGATTTTTTAGGCTCCCATTTAGGCTTCTGCTCATAATCCATCCTATATTATGTAACCAAAACTTCCTTTCTGAAATAATATGATTAATCTATTCCCTTTCACAAAATAAAAGAAAAACAAATCCTTAAATAGCCATCCATTGAATATAGGGTAGAATTATTTTAACGCCCTTTGATACCTGACGTTAAGTTTTGTATTTATTACATTCTGCTACCACCCCCCCGCCCTTTTTAGCAATACTTAAAGTGTTTTTCATGTACATTCATGACACCCATCAGAAATCAGGCTCAACCATCAAAAATTAGTTCAAATATTACTCCTTCATTAACTTTATTTTCCAGTAAATCTGTTGTCAGAAATTAGTTGTGTTTCCAGGGCTTGCAATAGTACTCTTCACAATACCAAAGATCCCTTGTCCAATTTTATTACTTCAGCTTACATGTAAATGTCTTCCACATAATAATATGAATTTTGAGAGGGGAAACAAAAGCAACTTATTCATCTTCATATCCTCTATGTATACAACTGGAGTGCCAATATAGTTTTTGAATGAATGAGCTGGTTCACAGAAATGAAAGAGAATCTTTCCTTTTCACTGGAACTTAATCAAGGAAGGAAATTTTGAAAACTACAGAATTCTAAGAATGTTACATATGTCTCAAATAGGAAGTTATAAGAGCCTAATGTTTATCACTTATTCATGTTTACATAATACACAGGAAGAAACAATTTGAAAATAAGATGATATCTAGCCAAGAATAATCAAAATAAAACTCTGAAGTTATGAAACAGTAAAACAGAACTGCTGAGATAGTGGATGCTTATATGTGATAAGATTTTATTATAGTGTTACAGTGGTAAGATGCATTAATCAGGTAAATCCAGTAGAGTAGTACATGCAGTCACATTTACTAGTGGAATTAAAAATCTTTTCCTGTAAGAAACTGTCGATACCTCTTTGCAAAGTGGTTATTTGTTGTTCTTAGAAGATTAGTATCAACAACTTCAGATTTCTCTGTATGTAAATTAAGTTTGATCATCATTAGAAGCTTTCCTGAATGTAAGGTATAAACAGTGTCTGATTAGAGATATGGAGATATGATAATACTACTTTTGCTACATTGAAGTTTTACTTATATATTCTGAGTGAGTAGCATAATAGCTGCAGATGTTGTGTTATAGGTAGTAATCGCCTCCTCCTGTTGATCAGGAGCTGGCCATCTGTCCCAAGATATCCCAAGCGAAAGATGCAATATCTGCAGTCAGAGACTGTCTACAATTAATCTATAAGTAAAATAAAGTTATTAAATTCCTCATTATATCTCTCATAACTCTACATATGCATAAATACTATTGTATCTTTATTTTCTTTATAACTGAATAATGAAGAGTAAGTTTATGGGCCATTATTCCTGCTAGAGATTTCTTAAAAAGAGTTAACTCATTGTGTCCAAGATAGTTAAGAAATACAGTCAGCATAGAGCCTCTATGTTTAATTTCCCAACCCTTCTAGCTATGAAACTAACTCATACCCACTAGGAAAAGTATTGAAAGAAAAAATAGCGAGAGAGAGAGAGAGAGAGAGAAAGAAAAGAAATACAAATTAAGTGTCATGAGAGAGAAGAGGGGAGAGAGAGCAAGCCATGGAGAATTAGATTATTTTCCAGGTGGAAAAGGAAAAAAAGCAGGGAAGGTGCTTGTGTGTGTTTTATAGATCAACCCCATTCCCTTTGGACTGAGGCCTTCACTACCCTCAGCTGCAGTGTTGGCTGCTGCGAGAACACAGCTGACTATTTGCTTGGATCTTGCTCTTGACCAAAAGATCACACCCATAAGTTGTCAATGAGGGGATTCAAAGGATCACTCAGCCTCATTTCTGAACATACATTTGAATTTCAGCACAATCTGTGGGGTTAGGCGAAGCCCTTTCTGCAACTGCATCTCAATTCACTCTCCCCAGCTATGTATTCTTTACTCTGTCTCAGGAGGACCCCCCCCATAAGTATCCTGAATGCAAATCCTGGTTTAGGGCCTATTTTCTATGGGATCTAGCCTAAGATAGGATAAAATGGAAGCAAAGCAATAAAACAACGTGCAGGTAATTTTTTCAGATATAATAATGTAGAAATATAACCATCTCCAGGACGTGGTTAAGTTTGAAAGGAGCAATAGTAGTTCCTCATAAGGCCTGACACAGCTCCAACTGATAGCTGTTTATGAAATGAATAACTAGAATTCAGTCAGGTATGCTGCAAGTATAGAGAGAGTAAGCTAGAAAAGACATCTGGGTGTTGAATTCTTAGACTGCAGGTCTGACTTGACAGAAACAATCAATGATTCTCAAGTTAACATATTAAGAGCATTTGGAGACATCCTATCAGTTATTGTGATGGCATTGGTGTGGCAGACTGGTTTATCAGCATAATGCAGACTTTAAGAGAAGGAAATAAAACGAACTGAAAGGGACATACATTAAGACCTACGAGACAGGTCCTTGCTTTAAATGTTGAACAAAGATTTATAAAACATTTTCTATGCAAAAAAAAGATTCAAAAAATTTATTAAATCATTATACTATGCTAGAAGTTCCCTCCCAGCTTCCACATAGTATGACTACACTGATTAAATTTTACATACAAAGTTAACTTCTTCATGTACTTGGGAGAAAACAAGCTATTATTGGCTTTGAATCAATAAAATTCTCAAATACTAAATAAACTCTTAAGAAATAGCGCTTAGCTTTTTTCTTTCCCTCTGTAATGTCTCCAAATGTGTGATTCATCTGATAGGCCTAAATATTGTACTAATGATCATCAGGGATAACATTTATTTCTCTAATACTCTTTTAAGTGTAAAGGATATCATCCCAGTCCAAAGTGTAATTAAATGTCTTCAGAATATCAAATAATTCATGAATAGTTGTTCTGTTGTATTTTCAAATTAGAAACATGCAAATACCAAAATATCGTTTACATATAAGCCATCTGAGAGGAGGAAAGATTGCCTCTGCTTGCTATTCATGCCAATCATGAAATGAATACCACAGTCACAGATTGTTAACTGAATTTTAAGTTTCAATACACAATTTGGAAATGAAGCACTTGTAAAGCCATCCTGGATATGGGCAAATATATTATGGACAAATGTATTCATGGTCAAATACAAAACAGAACAAAGTAATAAATAAATGATATTTCACGTTTTTCTTTGAAATTGAGTTAAAATATAGTACATTTAAAAGTCTGAGCCCAGGGCTGTAACCTTTTTTCAATCAAGGTGAACGTGAGAACTTTCCTTAAGTCTACTTAGCTTCAATCCCTACCTCGCCAATCAGATGAATGTGGAGAGCCTGCTCTGTATCATAATGCTACATACTGAGTAAGTCTGTCCTTCAGGGGTAAATTTCTGCAAATATGATGGAATTTTACAAAGAAATAAGTGCACATTTCTTGAATGGAAAAGAGTAACAGAAATGAAAAAATCTGAAGGATCTTGGGAAAGTTGTAAATTGAGAGAAAATATGTTACAATAATATAAATAAGGCCTTTCAGTGTGCATCTAACCAGAAAAGCAATTACATTTTTGTTTCTAGGGAAAAATATAATTTTAACGATTCATTTAAATGATGGTGACCTGCCCACCCAGAAGCTGTTTTTCCTTCCTTCCAATTTATCTGTAGATGAAAATATGCATTACATATTGCCACACAGCTGTCACTCTCTACTTGGCAGGAAAATTGAAGCTATGATAGCACATATTGCTTATTATACTAAAAGCTGAAAACAAGTTCTTAACTAGGTACATGTCAAATACAATTTTTAAAAAATTCACTCACAACAAATGAACACCACAATAATAGATCTTGAAAACTCAATTTACAAGATATATTTTATATGATGGAAAGAGAAATTCATGAATAAAGACCAATTTTATTCTCACACCAAAATTCCACATTTACAAATGAATAATTGTAGCTGCTGAAAATAACCTCTAAGTCTGCACATGACAAAAACCTCTAGGTGTATAAATTAGAGCCTTAATTCCTCCCTGAGTTTGGCATAATTTTCACTAAGACTTGAAATTAGACACAACACCAAAATTTATTTTCCTATCTGCTGTAACATTGTATCCATGTCAATAGGTGGAGGGGAGAGAGAGAGAATTGCAGATGCTCACTGGTTGGTATCATCTTCCTATCTAAAGTTCTCTTCAAAACTTTTTCCTAAAGACTTCTAGTAATAAAATTTCCAGGAAAATGATGCCATATATACTATCATATATGCTTAAATAAGTACATATAATAATTATATATTTTGTAGTACTTTCTGCAGATTATGATAATGAAGGCCTAATTTTAGTGACATTATGAGCAAGTCACATTGTCTATCTGTATTCCAATTTTCTCCTATTTAAAATTGAAGGATTTACACTGGTTATCTAGTATTTCTGGGGTTCTAAGTTAAAACAATAACAACTAAAAGTGAAATATAGAATAATATGATTTATCAAGATAAATATTTTTAAAAAGAGATGAATCAGACACAATTAAACAGAGTTGAGTTTGATTTCTGATTTCTACTTAAACCTGTGACTAGAGACTGGTACCTAAAATTTTGTCTAAAAGAGTGTGTTCAAAGGTAAAACACCATCAGGAAGGTGATTTCATTAGACAAACTACCATGTCTAAGTAATTTTTGACATGTAATCACTCGTCTCCATTTATAAATCTTTTAGTCACTTTATCCCTATGAATGAGAATAATCTTTCCACCAGAGAGATTAAAATGCAATGAATATACAAATTATCTACACAGAATAATTGAAAAATGTTTTAAAAAGTTTTGTTTTTAATGTGTTCATATCCCAATAGGTAAAAAAATAAATAAATAAAGAACATTTCAGAGTTTCTTAATATCTCCTGGAATTTGATTTCTATTTACCCAAAAGATTTCTTGGCATGATGCCCTCACTGTTCCAGTCCAAGTGATTATTTTGGATGAAGTTGTTAGGTTGGCATATGACCACTTCTGCACTTACAATTATCACTAATAATTTGAGTAACTGCACTTATTGTCTGTCCTCTACTAGGCCATACGCTTCATTGAGGTCAAGAGAATTTGTCCACCCAGTTCACTGCTGTCAGCATCTGTCACAGCAGTATGCCCTTAGTCAATAAATATTCTGCAGTTAATGAATAAATAAATCCTGCACATCCTGACATCTCCATTTCGAAGGTCTCCAATTCTCATGACTTTTTTTTCCTATCTTCTTTTCTAGCACGCAAGAAAACACAAACAAAGGACTCTTATAAAAGTTGAAAACTTAGCAGCTTTTATTATTTTAAAATTTTTCTCCAAGTAATGGAGTTATTGACAGTTGTTTTTTCCATGTCTCTTTTAAAATTTATCTCGAAAGTGTAATTTGAAGCTATATATTTGAGACCCTAATAGAACCATCCTTTACCTGAAAGGGGATTTGTCAGGGTTTTTAGCCCCCATCTCCTCCTGACCAGTGGGAGAAATGGGAAAAGCACGCCCCGACCAAGAGGAGCCAAGAAAGGTAAAGGACAATCAGACCTGCCAGGGAGAACAAGTCAAAGAAGGATCTCATTTAATAAGGAAGTACACACAGCTTATATAGGAGCCAATCAGAATAAAGGTCAGAGGCGTGGAGCAAGTTCACATGTACACCCATCCCATAGTCTGAAAGGGAAGGCACAAGCTGTCCACAAAGGCGGAAGACTCCTGGACCTGTCCTGAGGTGGTCCGCCTCTTCCGTCACTGCTCACAGCACCACCTTCTGGCTGATCCCCAGGAGCTGTCCCAGCCACATGTGCAGCCTCAAGACTAGGAAGCAGGCAGCCATGCCCTACAGGGAGTATTATTTTATGTAGTTCCACTGTGCTAAAGTAGGTCCACAGAAGACAGTCTCATTTTATAATGAAATTAATTCACTAATCTAGCATGTATTCTAATTTAAGCTTAAATTTTTTTCACCCAAATTTGAGCCATCCATGAGTATAAGAAACTGAACTGCAAGAGGTCCATTTACATGTTTCATCAGGCAGCCTTCTCTGGGAAAAGAACTTACTAAAAGAAAAGTGAACACTGCATAATTTTGTCTGAGGACACATGCTTAGAGTTGCTCATTCATTCAACAAATAATTGCAGTCCAAATCAAATAAATCATGGTTCTTGCTTTCAAGCATCTTACAATAGGGAAAGCTTGGCAACAAGTCAATAATTATAAAATAGTGCACCGAGTGTCATAGAACAATGGTGGCTATGAGTATGGCCTGTCATCTGTCACTCAGGTTGTTCTCTGCTCAGTCCTTGAAGTTTGACAAGTGTCACTGGAATGTCACCAACTTTTTTTTTTTTTTTTTGTACCAGGGATTGAACCCAAGAGTGTATAACCACTGACCAACATCCCCAGTTTTTTTTTTTTTATATTTACATACAGTGTCTCACTATGTTGCTTAGGGCCTTGCTAAGCTCCTGAGGCTGGCTTTGAATTCACAATCCTCCTGCCTCAGCCTCCAGAGCTGCTGGGATTACAGGCATGAGCCACCATGCCTAGCTTGTCTCCAACATTGGATATCCACCATAGTCTTGGACATCACCATGAAAAGCAAGAGCAAGACGGGACAATGTTGACTGAAACATTGTAGCTGTGAAGAGAATCCTCAGAACACCTTCATGTTAACACATGGGAATTTCTAAAATAATAATAAAATATCTAGAGGTGAGATCAAAGTTCCAAAGAGGGTGAGAGCAGTGTCAGACATTCACTAAAGTGCTATTGTTTAGCTAGTACACCTGAAAAAAAAAATCAAATATGAAAGAGGTTACCTTATTTATAAGATGGTAAATTCTCTGCCTATATTTTTTCAAGCAGTAGTTTCTGCCAGAAGTATATGGAGTAGGCAATTATTGAAACAATAACCTCTTCATCTCAGATCTCATGAGTCTATAATGGCCTACAATAAAACACTGCATATATATATATATTTTTTGCAGGGGGATCAGGGATTGAACTCTGGGGCACTTGATCACTGAGCCACATCCCCAGCCCTATTTTGTATTTTATTTAGAGACAACACCCACTTTTGCTGAGGCTGGCTTTGAACCTGCGATCTTCCTGTCTCAGCCTCCAGAGCCGCTGGGATTACAGGTGTGCGCCACTGCGCCTGGCTGCACACACATTTTGAACCAGCATTGTTCTCTTTTCTTACAGACTTTCTTTCTTGGCAATGTGATGAATTTTAAGGAAATGGAAAGGATTTGTGTCTATAAATGCAATAAAGTTTGTGCCATTTCCTGGACCCTTTTCAGAGCCAACTCTTGTCTAATCCCATACCAGAGTTGGAATGAGTAAAATCTGCAAATATCAATGATTCATGCTGACTAAGATATTTTGGCATCCACTGATTGATTTTTAAATGGGAATGCCTGCTCTGCATTTGGTTTTAACTATTGATAATAACCAGCATATTGTTTTCATGTGTTCTTTTCCTACTGAGCTCTCCACTGACTTTCCACTAACACTCCTTTCCTACCACTTCCTGTGGTGGGTAATACCATGGCAGCTTTTACCTAGCATGCAATTTACCTAGGCTTGCACTGCATGATATGGGAAGTACCAGCAAGAATTATAAAGGTTTCAGAGACAAGAAAAGGTATCCTGCTATGTTTTGAATGAGGCCAAATTTAGTGAAGGAAACTTAGGTCTCTTATGTACAATAATAATTCTGGCACTTAGAGAAGTATCATGTAGTTTTATTTGGAAACCTAAGAATATAAGTTATAAAATAAATGTTTAAAATATACAACACATAATTTTTCTGTATAAAAAAGGCCACTCTCAAAAAGAATAATATCCTTGGGCTGAAAGAACTTGCAACCTATTTGAGCAAATTACATGGAGAAAACCAATGAAGAACAACCAAACATAACCTTCACTAAATGATAATGTGGCATACACTGTATATGCTCTCTAGAGATTGTTTTACTTATCAATTAATTCTGATTGATAAGTAAAATCCTCATGAAAGACACAGACATGAAATTGACTAAATAAGGTTTGAAATATGCATTCCAGAACAGAAACTAAAGGATGCATGCAAACACTGATCAGAATCATCTATATGGAATACACCTGAATTCAGTTAATTGCAAAACAAACAAACAAACAAAAAAACTACCTTTGGGTTGCTAGAAGGAGAACATGGGCTAAGCTTGATAATAAAGTTTTAATAAAAGTAGAGGCATATAGACTTGATTTAGGCAACAGAAGAACATCACAGTGTTGAACATGATGAAATAAAGAATGTGGTATAGAACAAACATATAAACAGGCACTGTTACCCAGGATGACTTGATTCCAGCAGCAGGACTTCAGGTAGAAAACTAGTTTGAAAAGCCTTGATAAAACTGAAATATCTTATTACTCTTAATTAAAGCATTGTCAATATTTATTTTATTTGCATAAAATAATAATATTAATATATACATGGCTGCCAAGTTCAGTGTCAGACTCATGCCCTAAGTAATTCATCCATATATTGAACTTTTGTGTATGTAGCATGGTTAAAACATGGTAGGTTTGGTTTAAAGATATAAAGATGGTAAATTTTCTTTCTTTCTTTTTTTTTTAAGTAATCCTATCCTATTACCTAGTCACCTGGAACACTTGGATGCCAGACTCCTAAAATTGTTGCCATCCTTTTTCCTAGACATACCTTTGGTGAGTTACCAAGTTTTTCTACTGTTGAAATGTTATCCAAATCTAACTACTATGTTCCTGTTGCATGACTGATCAAATCCTCATAATTTCTCCCTAAGGCATCATATAACAGCTTTTTTCTCTGGTCCCCATATCTTTAGTCTCACATCTTTTCAATCTGTTCTTCACACTGCCACGAAGAGATTTTCAGAGAAAAACAAACAGATTACATTTTATTTTTTCCTTCTTTTAAAACATTAGTTTTTAATTCACACATAAGATTATACAAATTCATAGGGTACCATGTGATGCTTCAATATGTGCATTCATTGCATAATGTTCAAATTATGATAAGTGTATACATCTACTCTAAAACACTTAATAACCACCTATGATCTCCTGTTCCATATAAAACTCCTCAGCAAGTACATAAGGCCCCACCTACCACTAAGGCCTTACTGGTCCCTGATCCCACTGTTTTGTCTCACAAACCTTTTATGTTTTTCAGATTTCATGTCCTCATGATCTTACCTTGAATTTTCTGACCATTGTGTAATACTCAGGGCAATTCTTCTAATACTTTAAGGAAAATTTGAATGTTACTTTTCTTATGAACCCTTCCCCAGATTTCCTATGAAAGTTCACAGACCCCGTGTTTCCAAGTATTATGTATGTTCTTTTATTATAAAACTTTGGGGGTAGCTTTATATTATATGTGTACCTATTTCTCTATTTTGGCAGTTATCCATCCAGTAGATAGGTCATGTCTTGGCACAGAAATTTGAAAATATTTCTTAAATAAGCAAATGAATTTATCCTGTCACATAAAAGTATTAAATTTATTTATATTTAGTAGCTTTATTGAAATATGATTTACATACTAGAAAGTTTAATCAACTAATTGTTCAATTAAATATTTGATAGTTATTAGTATATTTATAAAGTTGTATAACCACGCCCAAAAGCTTAATTTTAGAACCTTATCATCATCCCCAAAGAAAATTTGAATCTATTATAATCACTCTTCATTCCCCTCTCCCTCTGGCTCTAAACCACCTTTAAATCTAATTTCTATCCCTATAAGTTTACCATTGTATACATTTCATATACAGTAATTCTCTATGTAATGATGTTCTGGCCATTGGTTGGCTGTATATAAAAGACAGTGGTCCTAAGATTATATTGCCTAGTAACATAATGATGTCTTAATTTCTTCTAGTATACTTTATCATCTTCCCACACCCATGAAATTGTCTAATGATACACTTCTCAGAAACATCCTTGTCATTAAACAACATGTGATTGTGAAAGTTCCTAACAACAGCATCAGACAGAGCAGCGGGTGGAAAAGTCAATTAGTCATCTCAACTAATTCTCTGAGAATACAGCTGTCCAAATGGAACTTAAGGTCTAAATGAGACTCTCATCCTCGGAAGCTTCTCTTGTCCTTGGTTAACTCTATTGCTTAAAATTTTCATTATTGAAAACAAACTTGTTATTTTAAAGGACATATAACTCTGCACCACCAAGACCTTTAGTTTTCTTGCTCTGTTAAACCCCATAATTTGTCATGACTTGTGCTTCTATAGAATTGTTCAAAGGTTTGGTAACTTCAACTAGTTGTCAAATCAAAAGACAGGGAACGTGGGCTCATTCTTGTGCTCACAAAGGTTATTTCATTTTGCATTTATTTATTCATTTATGGTGCTGGGGGTGGAACCCAGGGCCCTACACATGCTAGGCAAGCATTCTAACACCAACCTACACGGCAAGCCCTTGGTGTGACTTTGACATTGACCTCCAGGAGGGAGGCTAGAGTCTGAAACACATGGGAATATCTGCTTAAATGAATTAGAAATAAATAAGAACTTCAAAGGAGCAGTTAGAAGAGACACATAAGGGGGTCTTTTGAATTACTTGCATACCACCAACAAAATAATGATGATACCTAGTCAAATATCTATTATAGCTTATTTGGAAGTCAAAAATTAATAATCACTGAAAAAGCGTATACTAGACATTCAAACCCACAAAGAATTATGTGGAGATAATTTTTATAATTGACTCTATGCTAACAGTGACATTTTAGAAATGCCATTCAATATGTCTGAATATTCCTTTGTAAAATAATGTGATTAGACAAGATAGCTACCAAGTTCACTCCTAACTCTAATATGTTCTAATTAATTCATTTTTATTTCTGGGTATCATATCTATTTTCTATTTCTATATATCTATTATATATATTTTCCCTGTTCCTGCATTTATGAATAAAGATATTTTGTTCAAAATTTAATATTACAGCTTGAATTGGCAGAAAATATAGCTATGATAATTAACCCATGCAGTAAAGAATTACAAATCAGAAAAAATATGCCTCAAATACGTTAAAAATATAAATTAAAGCACATTATAAAATGGCTTTGCATTAGCCAATTAATATTAAACTTTATTACCAAATATTATATTCCATATTGATATGCTATTTGGTAATAGTAAGGATGTTTTACTCATTTATCTTTTTTAAATGTCTGGCTATTTAAAAATCTCAATGCTTTCCCCAAAATAATGTTTAGGGAGGGGTTAGTATTGGGACAGAATAGGGAGAAAAAATTACAAGGAATAATGTAAACCATACAGAGATATTTTGGTTCAAATAGTTACAAATAGAAAAGAATAAGTAATTCTTGTCATACTACTCTGAGCATGTTCTTAGTAACAATTCACAATGTTTTTAAATAAAGGCAAAGTTGCAGCATATGCCCTGGGTTATTTCTTATCTCCTACTTACTAACCCCCTTTGCAGCCACAGCAACAAGACACAGTGCACTGTCTCTGGAATAGGTTGCACCTGAGTATGAATCTCAGCTTGATAACTCAAGAGCTAATTGATCTGGTTAACTAAGTGATCTAAAATCAGTGGGTAAGCATTAAATAAGATAACTTAAATAACAGGATCCCATAGCACCTTGGTACCTGGAAGCACTGAAAGAATGGCTTCTGTCATTATCACTCCTCTAATTTTTATGGGTATAATAAAAATATGTATTATAAAAATTGATCTATTCACTATTATTGGTGTTTACTGGAATTGTTTAGAGAACATTAATTTGATTGCTAGGTGAATA
Organism: Marmota flaviventris; assembly: GCF_047511675.1. Lineage (NCBI taxonomy): Eukaryota > Metazoa > Chordata > Mammalia > Rodentia > Sciuridae > Marmota > Marmota flaviventris. Next base: position 81,005,420 of record NC_092505.1, read on the forward strand.
TTTACAACTTTTATTCAATTATGTTTGGAGATAAGAAATTAAAATATAAAGTGAAGCAGATTTTACTTATTATCTTAATTTGCCACTTATTATATTCAGAGCACAGTTTGTATGGCCAAGACAATAGTGTCTATTATCTATGGCATTATACAGTGACTTTTAACTCATTATTTAATGAAAATATGCATATACACTGGGGAGACTTTGTTCTATTAAGAATAACCAATCTTTAGCCAATCTAAGATATATAAGTCAAGGTACATCAAATAGCGATAACAAAGAACTCCAAAATCTCATTGGTTTACTATGCCGCATGTTTATTTCTTAATTACTCAATAATTCACCATAGTTGGCAGTGGGCTTCTGTTCCTATGATCATTCAGTTATACAGGCTACTTCCATCTTACTTTTCCCCACAGCACAGGGGCTTGGAGTCCTCCACTGGATATTTCTTAGGGTATGAGGAAAAAGATGGCAGAGAGCTTTACAAATTATATAGTAGGGCTTTAATGATCCAAGCCTAGAAGAGGCTTATATTGTTTTATTATTATTCCAGGGCCTGTATTAGTCATATGATTCACTCAACCACAAGATATTCAGGAAAACTGCATCCAGATGGGTGACAAAAAGATACAGAGTATTGTTTCTGACACAACACACTATCAGTAAGAAATACTAATTAAGAAATATATAATCCTTTCGTAAGTGAACATGTTCATAAAAAAGAACGTGGAACACAAAAACAAATTATATGCAATATTAAACAGATTTCCAACCAAAGTTAGTTCTTAATTTCAAAGAAAAAGACATGCTTAGGATTCTAAATGATCAAGAAAATACTTCCTAATTAAAAATTAGAAAGTTGACAGGAAAAAATATGTTTAAATTTTATGGTCAGCAAAGCATGATGGGAAAGCTGTGGATAGGTCTGCTGAAAATAGATACCCCAACTGTGATTAACAATGAGGAAGCTTAAACTAAGTTAATGAATAAACATGTTGACTTTCAGCTTCAATTCATTGGAATAATTAACTCACATTAACATATCAACAAGCCACTAATCAACAGTCTAAAGTCTCAGGTCACTGAGTACTTCTACAAATATATTTTAGGAATTTTTTATTGTTACACAGCCTTCTGCAAAATTTCTGTCCATATTTTTACATGCTTAATTGCACAGAATCTCATAAATTCTTTCTGAAAGTGTTTTCTTAATGTTAATTTTATCATTATGTTAATGAGAATATAATAGAAACTGCACTCCAATAGTAATACTGACAGCAGAAGCCACCAATTTGTTAGCAATCATCAAACACTAGCAAGCACATTCATCAATGGAGGACAGAACAGCATGGCAATTATATTTTTTTTCCTGATAGATTTAGAGAATTGTACTGTTGTAAGTTATAATAAGAATTAGATTATGCTCCAAATAGCCCCTCTTCTTTTGTAGATTTATATAAAAAAATGTATTATCTTTTCCCATCTAGGACAACCTTGTTATCACAAGGTTCCTACAAATCAATCTTAGAGTCCTAACTACTTTTTCATCCTAACTTAGGCAAAGATTATTTCATAGAATATATCTTAAGATGTTATAAATCTTGGCCACATGACAGCAACTAATTCACACTCTAAATCTACCTAGACCTCCCTGTTTTAATTTACCTTTTATGTCTTGCTTGGAATCGTTTTGTTTCTCCCATAAATTGTGTTTCCCATCCAGATCAAATACATAACAAGATTATGTAAAAAAGCAGGGAGATAAAAGAAATCCTAAAAATTAAAACTTAAATTAGCAATTAAGGTTATTACTTCCAATACCAAAAGTACAATGATATTTGAATAATTTGAAATAATCAGATCCAAAAAAGTAAAGTGAATGCTTTAACAGTTTTAGAGGTCTGTAATAAACACTTGATGACAGCATGTTTCCAAGGAATCAGATTTGGTTCACCTCCTGGGTCCAGCACTTGCCAGTCCTATGACCTTGGTTTCTTGTGCTGCAGTGTCCTTATACTGACAATGAGAGCATTAATGATGCCACTTCAAAAAGCTGTTTTGAGAACTGTGATTCCAGTTAAGGCACTCAGAAGAATTCTTAGTACACTGTAAAAACTCTGTAACTGTCATTACTGTCTCTTCATCTCGTGGAATTAGGTTTCTAGACTCAAATTCCTACATTTTTTTATTCATTTTATATTGTTTTTGCAAAATTTTAATTTAAAAGTAACAGAGAGGTGACACTGGTAATGGTATAACTCATACCCACATCATTATTCACATGCACAGATGTTGATTTAATAAACACTCACTGCTTTAAATTTTTTTGATATATTAACTGCATATATTCTGATTTATCTGCTGATTAAAATACCAGAAAAAAATTCTTTGCATTAAATTTTGTTAAATTAGTACTAAAAAACATTTATTTTACCTATCATGGACAGACTTGATATGACATATGACACAAAATAGTCACTATATTTTTGTGCTTGTGATCATCCAATCTTGCAGTGAAGTTGTAAATTATCATCAAATAACTATATATTAAAAGTGTCATATGAAGTTTTTAGTATTAAAAAGGAAGCAATATTATTTTACTTTCATTGAGATAGTATTTGAGTTACAACTAACAATTGAACATCTATGATAATTTTTTTCAACTTTTTAAGTTCAATGCTTTTAATTTAAAACCATTTTTTTTAAATTAGCGTTTATTTTTCACCCAAAAAAGTAACATAAATTATGTAACTGGCTATGTCTTCTTGCTTTGACTATCAAGAAGCAAAATACAGCAAGGATTTCAATGTTGATGGTCATTTAAATTACTCATTACCTTGTTTTCTTTTATGTATCTTTGTCTTTTATTAATGATTTATTGTATGTTATTTTAAAAACTATTTAATTCTCTTTAATGTAATACATATATAATTTTAAGCTCCTGATACTTATATTATAAACATTGTTCTAGTTTCCTAAGCTTTATTTTCTGTTTCTTTTCATAACATAAAAATATTACTGCTTTATTGATAAGTGTTAAGAAAACATCCCAAAAGTGGATTTTTTTTCTATGAGAATTTGAATTACTTATAAAATTTGTTAACAAATGATTAAGATTTTGACATGTATGCTTGTGTTACTCAGCTTTCCATTACTGTAACAAATATCTGAGATAAAAGGAGAAGAAGTTTCTTTTGGCCAATTTTGGAACTTTCAGTCCATGACCAACTATAACCTATTTGGGACTGTGGCAACATAGTATAACAGGGCATGACTTTGAGGTCAAGGACCCCATTTGCCCCATGGCAGGGTACAAAAGGGAGGAAGAGGAAGGGTTGGATTCCCATTTTCATCTTCAAGGGCATATCCCTAATAAGCCTAAATTTGAACACAAAAATTCAAAAAAATCCTATGTCCCTGATATTAATTACCAAAATTGTTTTCAATTGAAATTAACATTTGAATTTTTTAAGCCACTTCTAAGTGGTCTGATTATTCAACCCTTAAAAAAAAAGTAAGCATCATGCAAGAGGCCAGAGTTTACAAATTATCTTAGCTTTAAGTAAAAAACAACTGAATATACTGACTTCATTCTTGCATGTCTCACTAAGAATTTAAATGCCCAGGTCAACATAACTCATGACAGATTATATTCTCCTTTTAGGTTATATTTGGTGCTTTAGAAAAATCACAGGCATGAGGTTGAAGGCCAAGCACTCTCAATACTTATGAAGTAAGTAAATCTCATTATTAATCATTACTTGAACATATTTTTGTAGTGCTATGAAGTACTCATGGATATACATGTACACAATAATATGCTTCTAAACTATTCTAAATATAACCTTGCTATGAAAAACCTAGTGTTCAAGTATAGGGTGTGTAGGATATATAAGTGTGTGTGTGTGTGTGTGTGTGTGTGTGTGTGTGTGTATTTCTATGGGAATTTTATTGTTTATTTAAATGACTATGATTGTATATATTCTAAGGGAACTACAATGAAGAAAAACATTAGGAGATAGCAGCAGTTAAATTTGAGTTACTTATTAAATGTCATTGTTAACAAATGATAAAGATTTTTACTTGTATAGTTGTGTTACTCAGCTTTTTATTACTGTAACAAATATCTAAAAAAGAATAAGTTTATATATGTATATACATATATATATATACACACATAAATATATATGTGTGTATGTATATATATATATGTATGTATGTATATGTGTGTATATATATGTATGTGTGTATATATATATATATATATATGTATATGTGTATATATATATATATATATATATATATATATATATATATATATATATATCCTTAGTTTAAATTCACACACACATTTTACAAATACATTTTCCTTAAATATTTGGATACATATAAATTAAGAGCAAAATTAGAAATAACAGCATTACTAAAATCTGTTCTTTCTAGTTCATAAAGTTTCATTTGCTTTATAATGAGCTTCATATTTTGTCCACTATCCCTGGGATGGGTCTCTCAAGTTCATAGCTCAAGATGCATCATCAGGAGCCATTACACTCTTGCTCTGAGCATTATAATGGGAGAAAAGGCCAAGAACACAGAGATTCAATAGTATAGTTCCTGGAACAGCAGCATTGATCTCATTTAGGAACTTGTTATAAATACAATTTTTCAAGCCCTTCTTCAGGCTCAACTGGAACTGAGACAACAGGTGGGGATCCAGCCATCTGGTTTTTGATCAGCCCTTGAACTGCAACAATGTATTTTTAAAATTTCAGCACTTTCCTCTTTTCTTCTCCTGCCCCTTCAAACACAGTGTTTCTGCAAAGTATCCCCATGATAATGTTAAAAGTCTTTTAAAATGTGAAAGCTAAAATAATAGTTTGTGTAGCAAGACAATAAGAACTTTACAATTATGATACTAATCAGAATGAGCTACACTTGACATTTTCTTCTATTTCTTGTTTATATTTCAATCATTGAAACCTGGAGGAAATAACCAGATTTTAATAACTGAGAAAATGTTAATAACTCAAGATAAATAGCTGCCAAGCACTAATATTACTAAACTTTGATTTGAAGTTAAACTAATGTGACAACACAATTTTTAAGAGACAATGACAAGTGACATTAAATTGTTGCTTGCTTGTTCTTCCATTTAAAAAATGAGAAAATAGTTGTTATGACAACAACTATAATAAGAATGGAAAGTAATTAAAAGTTACTGTTTACTTTTGATATCATGATCAGAATATTTAATTCTATTCAAGTCAGTATTTTTAAATGTTTTGAAAATATTTATTGCCAGGGTTCTAATAGCAGAAACTATATAATATAATTTTCTCTCATATTTCAGAATTTTTAAATGAAAACAGAAATTGCTATGTAATTTACAAACATGAAACTGAATGCAATATAATAATCAACTTGCATAAACAGTAAGCATACATTATAGAACACAGAACAAAAGAAACTCTGTTGAGAGGGCAAGTCAGTTTGATGCTCAGAGCAGATTCCTTATACTGTAACCAGCATATGTTTTCTAATGTTGCAAGAGTCTGTGTCATTAAGGGTGATTTGGCCATGACTCAGGCAAGCTCAGAGGGACCCCCTTTGCTGTGCTGTATCTAAAGCTGCACAATTAATGGCTGATAAGAACCACTTATCAATCTGAGAAAAGAAGCTGTTTTTCCTCTGACAACCCCAAGACATGAAAAGGAAATGTTTAGTATTTTTTCCACTCCCGTAGGAAAAAATGCTCACAAAATAAATGCATAAAACTACAACTGTAATTTTATAAGTTATAAGATTTAACCATTTGGGATAAATGGAATAGTAATATTGCATCACCCTAAAAATGATAATCTTATATATATGGTCAGAGAAAACAGATTACCATAAAGATATCACAAATCATAAAAATTCATATTATATGAGACCTAAAATACCTTATGTACATTATTTCAGTAAATTTTCACTCTCCATCATTTAGGTATATATATTTTTCATAGACCAGAATTAAGGAAATTCATTATTGAAAATTATATAATTTACTTAAAGATATATAGTTTACCAAAAGTTTGTATTATTTTTCAAATGTAGAGTCATATCTGGGATGCAGCTGTGTAAGCAAGAATTCTGTTTCTCAGTTCCTATCATCATCCAGATATGTCTATTGGTGAGTTCTTGCCAATAAATAAAGGTGATCATGCCATTTCCACTGGGCCTTCTCCATGTTCCCTTACTTTATCCCCCCACTGTAGGAGGGAGGCTGAGACCTCTAGGAGGCTAGGACTATGAGATGGCAGAGACCTTGATCTATGAATTCTATTGTGCAGGAGAATAGCTTTGCATCTCTGTTGGTTAAACTCTGGATATATTTGGAATTTTGTTCATGTTTGGATATTGTACAGTTTTAAAACAGAAAAACTAAGTTGTGAAACAGAAAAAAGACCTGTGTGTCTTGACTCCATAAGACCAACGGTGGCTCTTACATGTTATCCTGATATACTTAAATTGATCTTAGTAGAACTGCTGAATATTTCAATGACTTCTTCCATCAAAGAGAAACTCTCTGTACTGTACAGAGTACTCACAACATTATTAACCAGCTTTTAATATGTCCTGAGCATGTTAGTAATTAATTAGTTGATGATGATAACCAAAATAAAATAATAATAGTAATAATAATAGGAATGCTAAGTAAATTGACTCACCAACTTTGCAGATATTCTTTTGTGTCTAAGATTTAGTGAAAAAAAGGAAAATAAGTTTAAAAATCTTTATTTAAGGAAGGATTCAGATACCTCATTTTTTGCTTAGGCTTAAGCTTTGTCCTGCAAATGTACAGTTACAGCTCTTCCATGCATTTGGAAATTAAGGAGTGCTGTCCATACCTTTACAGAGGTGAAATTGTGACATCCATTTGATTATTAATATTTTGCCTGTAACTCTCGTATCCTCACTCCCACTCCAGTATTCTCTCTGATATCTCTACTGCTGGGCACAATGACCAACACAGTATAAGATCTGATTTATACACACATTGTTAAATTCACTGAAGGAAAATGATGATAAAGATCTGTAAAATCAAAGTTCCATTTTTTTCCAGAGAAAAGATTCTATTTATTGTATTTTTAGTTTTTGTGGTGGTGACAATGTAAAATTAAAAATTAAAACTTGTTAACCAAAAATATATTAAAATTAGAAAGAAAGAAAAACCCACAATTTTAATTTAGAATATTTCAGAGCACCAAATTTCTGATCAGTTATTCTGAACCCATCACAATCAAGTGGGTCTTCTCCCAATCTCAGACAAGACTTCGATGTTCAGGCCACATATGACCCCATTAACTCAGAAAATATGGTCCTGAAGATAAGGTATTTCTCTTTTTTTATAGTTCACTTTTAAATTTTAATTTTTGCAGTGCAGTGAAACATAACCACATTGAGAGTCATCTTGACAAAAACAAAAATATGTAACCTATAGAATAATAAACAGGTAACATTCAATAAGTATATAGTGGTTACCTGCTAAGCATCCTCTAATCTCCATAATAATCCTTTAACCCAGATTAAGCCTACTTTTACAAAATGGAAAACTGAACCTTAGACAGACTGGATATATTTCCCAGTGTCACAAGCTGTTAAATGATGACCCTTCATTCAACTCTTTTTCTTGGGAACAGAAATTATGCTCTGAATTCTATGAACTTTCTGTACAACAAAATACAAATAGTTGTTCTGTGTAGTTTGATTATCTCAAATTCTTTGGTCAACATTGGTTCTGATAGGACCCTTCCTAAAAACAGTGATACAGTATATACATAATTCCACAGGTTTTGCTTTTATGGTTAGTGATTTTTGGAACCACAGAAGAATATGTCTGAATATTGATTTCAATTAGTATTGATGGATTTTATTGGAGTTAATGGATACAGTGCAAAATGGTAAAGACTTCTGAGAGTATGGAATATATTGTAGGGAACATCAATGAAAAATCTATGCTGCAAATCACTTTATTGTCTGAAAATTGCTCAGGATAGGAAATCCTACAGCCCAGTCTTGGGACAGTATTGGCTTGTCCCAGCTTTTCCAGTAAAATGGGAAAAAAGAGTGATGTCTTAATTACAAGGCTTTTGTGAGATCAAATATGAAGTTTGTGGCAAATGACAGTACATGTTAAAAACATCTCTTTTATTCTATTCAACATACATATTTATATTTTTCGTGGTCTTGAAAGTATGATTTTTATAATTTCTCTTAGTTTTATTCCCCACATTATCTAAAAAAGCAATTTAAGAAGTAAATCTAGAATCCCTAAGTTCTAGAAAGTGTTTTTACTTGTGGTAATTCTGTTTAGCCAATGAGTCCATTATGAATCCCAATTTCAGGCACAGAATGTTTAAAATTGAGGTAATGACTCCATTACCCAAGCTGAAACACAATAATTCAGCTTTATATGTACTATATCAAGGCAAACATGGTAAATAGGTGTTTCCCTTGTGAAATGTAAACAAATTAAACTTCGGTCATATGAGCCAATAAATTAGAATTTGCTTTTTAGTTACTGTAGATTGCCTTTCCTTTCCATTCCTTGAATTTTTGAATCTTACATGTGATGTAATTTACACACTTACTGAGCTGAATATATTGCCACCCATTATAAATTGAGAGTAAAAAAAAAGTCAGAATGTCTAACCGCCCTTTTCTTTATACTGTAATGCCCTTCAGGAGAAAAAAGATGTGAATTTATAGTGTGTTCTACAAGTAAATGCATGAAACATATGAAGCTATAATTCACACATAAAGAAACTTCAATATTTCTATTTTTTCTAATTTCAAAGGTTTTAAAGCATTAGCTACAAAATATCCTTATCCAAAAATCTAACCATAAAAAGATAAAAAAGAAAGAAGCTTATTAGATTCTGAAAAAAGAAGTAGCAAATAGCTTGTCTCAACTAAATTAAGGTAAGGTCCTTAGTCTGTTTTCTAGAATGAAGGGAATATAATCATTTTATTAAAAAAAAAAAAAAAAAAGAGGGAGGCCTTGATACGTCTCCATGAAAGATATGGTATGAGCAGCAATTATAAAATTAAATAGAATTGCATTAAAATAAATAATATTTAGACTATCAATTGCAGTATACTACTTATCAATAAAATAAACAGTTTAAATTCAATACAATTTATTTTGCTCTGTCCCTTACTCAGGAAATGGTGAAAATAAACTCCATGTGTTTTCACTTAAACCAGTATCACATCAGTTTTCCATCAGTTTTTGAAGCTAGACTGGTTATAAAATTTATGAGTCCTTCAACCCTCTGTCTACAGTTTGATGGGTTCACCGAAGCTCTGGAGAAGTCACTTTTCCACTTTTAGAGTTAGGATGGAAGCTGGCCTTGCCTGGAACCATGAAAATAGCAACCTCAGAGTTCATTACAATGTATGTTATCCCAGAGTTTGGAGCTACTAATACACAGACACAGAGTGAGACTCACGTAGATGGTTTGATTTCAATTTTGTTGCATAGCTCCTTTGTACAGAAGTGAAAAATGACAGACTTTTGAGATTCTGAAATTCTCCACATTTTAGGGTGGAGTGGGATGGGGGAAACACCAAAGGAAAGCTATTTTGTGTGAATTTCATATTGTTGACATTCCATCATGGGACAAAAGGATTAGAGAAAAACCAAACCTTAGATTGTTAACTGAAATACATTTTAATTTAAAAATATCAATAGTTCTAAAATAGAACTGTGACAAGATCACAGGATATCCAACATCTTATTAAAAAGTTTGTGTTTCTTGGCTATTTTTTCATAATAATTTCTTAGTTGTATGTTTTTCAGACATGTAAGTATTAAGCCTTACATTGAGTCAGTTCTTACTGGTATAAACTTACAGATCATTAGAGAACAAAAACTTCTCTACTCATTGTTAAACACCTAATAGCAAAATTTCCTGAGGGACCACTTTACCACACTAGTCCCCATCCTGGTTTTCTTTGCCCTTTCCTTTACAAGAGCTGGCAAATAAAACTGCCATAAAAGGAGGTGATAAGGGCTTTGCTCCAGTTTCAAAGCCAGTATCTATAGAGTGCCTTACAGATTAGAAAACATACTGAATGTTAACTCTCTTGTGCTAATCTTGTGGACGATGATGTGTTAAACCACCAGTATAATCCATGTTTTAAATTTCCATAATGTCTAGAGTGTCATACTTAGATGCTGCTTTCAGCTAGGACTTTTTTTTTCATGTGAAATGTTGGGCATTAAATCAGGTGAGTCACTGGTATAGCATTTGTGAGAATCCTGGCACACAGACACTGGGAAGAAATGGTGGGGACTGTCAATCAAAACACAAAGAAATGGGGAAAAGACAGTTCCTTCCCAGGCAGGCTTTAGGATCAAAGTGGGGAATAATTCAGAAGAGCAGAAGGAAGGAAGTGAAGCATAGGCAGAGGGAACAGAAACACCAAACAGGGAATATATAGTAGGACATATGTGTCCTCAGATGATGAAACATGATAAACAAGACTAAGAGAGGAAATAAAATGTGAACATACATGCTAACCATATAGCTGGAATTCAGGCATGCTTCTCCAGAGACCTGACAGCACTGAGGGACAGAACAGCTCCAGGTACCTAGAAACAGGGAATGAGTCCCAGGAAGGGATAGTAATACTAATAGTAATAGTACATGGATAATCATTGCTCAGTCTTTATCAAAAAAAAAAAAAAAAAAAAAAGAAAGAAAAGAACTGATAAGATTAATTACCCATAAAAATATAGTGACTGAATTCCAGTATGAATTTGAGTCGCATGAAACTTTAAATTCTGGGATATCCACATACTAATTTTGTGACCTTCGCAAGTATGAAACATCTCTGAACATTTTTCCCCAACTGAAAAATATTTTAATGGGAAATGAGAGCACAGATATTTTAAAATTACTTTGGATTCATGTAGCACTCAATAAATGAAAACTATGTAGATAACGATTCCATTGAACATAGGAAGACTTATTAGCAGAGTATCTCTAATACCTTGCCAGCTAAAGCCCTCTGGTCTGAGGAATGAGGAAAGTGGTTACTCAAGGCTATTGTTTGCGAAGATGCTCTCACTGAGGAAGCAGCACACTCTACTTCAATATCCAGACCCTTACATTGTAAACATTTGTTCTACATTGCTCAGATGAAAAACAACTTACACATTTTCATTTTCAGTTGTATAAATCAATGAAAGATGGTTTTGAATACCCATCTGTCTGGTTCATTGGCTCCTTAAAGTTAAAAATTAGCTCTGGCTTTTTACAGTCCAGAAATCTTGCGGGGAAAAAACAGCTCTCAGTCCAATAGAGATTCTCATTATTCAACTCTGATGAACATGTTAACTCTCTTGTGCTAATCAATTGGAGCTTTGCTGTTATTCCTAAGCTACTAAACTTGAAGTTCAGTCTTCAGATATCCACCCCCTCCAGAAGTCCACTCCCACCCATCAAAGGCTTTTCTAGTACCTGTGGAAGTATAAGAGAACAGAGGAGACTCCACACAGAACCTGCCACACAATGCTCCTTAGTTCCCAGGTCCAAAATAATCCTTGCTTTTCTGTCAACTCAGGTTTTTCTTTCTTCCCACAGTCTTGGCATCCTAGCTTAACTTCTGTCTGGCAGGGGCAGTGCCTAGACAGAAGACAAGGCTGCTTTTTGGCATACCTATAATAGGAAAACCAAACCTAACTATATTAAACATGATTTTCAAGTATTCCAAAAGAAATGAATTCTATTCTTCCACTAATAGTTGCCTACTATTTAATTACTCAAAGTTATTTAAATTATATGCAATTCAGTGAGGGGAAGAATTCTTAAAGACTTATCATAATATTAAAATTATAGACTAGTAAATTCTTTAGATATATAAATATATGCTTCCTTAAAATTTATTCTAAACTTAATAAAATACTCTTCATGACAAAAAATAAGCTTTTTTTCAATAGTATACATTTATTCAAGTATTATTATTTAACAATATATTTAAACATTTAGGATGTTCAAAATGTTAAACACTAAAATGTAACCAAATGAAAGTTAGAAAATAACTGTCAACATGTCTGTAAACATGGATGCATGTGTATGTGTGAATATATTTATATCTTCTATATTTTATCTAATATAATAGTATGTCTTCTAAGTGTATCAACGAAGAATAGTAAAATAAATTAAATGTTGTAAAACAGCATTAAAAACTAGATATGCCACATAAAGGTATTTAATATGTGTTACTTTATTCTCTATTTTAGAAAATCAATGAGTTTCAAAATTATTTTTTATTAAGGTCTACGCAAGTAAACTATAATGTGAGACATGCTGGCTCAGCACATATCTAAACTATAACTGAATGTAAATACTGAAGTAGAGGATTCTTTTGTTATACTCAAAAGTTTTAAATTTTAGCATGAAGACAATATTGTAGCACAAGATTTTACCAAAACTATCACATAATGGTTTTGCAATTCATCCAATCATTTCCGGAGAAGATTAATATTAATTTATAATGGCATATAAACAGTTCCTAAGTGAGAATGTTCAATTTTACCTCACCAATTTTAAAGAAAACACTTCTCAATTTATTGCATTGTGATTAGAAAAATATTCTCAGGTTAGCTACCTGAAAAGAGACAAAAAGGGTTTTAAGAAGGAAAAAATACAACCAAGGCTAAATTTTGTTTCTGAGGCCTAAAAGAAATTAGTGGAAATTTAAAAAAAAATCAATTGTATTAATCTAGTTTATCTGAGTATTTATCATAAATACATTGGATAAAATTCATAAGTCTTGAAAGGAAGGGAAAAGCCTGTGAAATACATGAGGCAAGGCTATAAACAAACTTATGTGAGATCTAACTCACAGACAGCGTATGCCACAGAGCACTGGATTGTCTTCAGTATCCCAAGTGACTTGCTTAAGGTCATACTCAGCCTTTTCATCAGCAAATCACTGTGCATAAGCATACGGGCCACGAGCCCTGTCACTTTGTTTATAGCACCATTACCTCAAGTTTGATACAAATTTTATGACTCAGTTTGTCAAAGTTCTTCAACCCCATCACTCAAACCATGATTCTCTGAAAATAAAAGGTAAAGTTGGCAAGAAAAGGACATATATTTCCTAAGGCTGAGTTAACCCAATGATGTTTAAAGATAGCATTAAGCTTTCATATTACAGCTGCCCATATAACCTGTGTAAACTACCTTCTGGTGGAAGAAACACTTCTTTATAAATTTTGATTTACTAGACGGAGAGTAAGTCAAGTATAGGAGCAATTTGTAAGTTGTTATTGGAAGTTATTTCAAAGTACAATATTTTGAAGCAACCATGCATCTTCTGATCTTAAAATGTTCTCATGTTAAGCTGGAAGTAATCATAGAACTTCAAAGTGCTGAAAGTATTTCTATATAATTAGTAAAACCATAAAAGAAATATGTTGCTAAGGATTCAAAGACTTTTCTTATGTTAATATTAACACTCTTAAGTAGTTTCTGTAATATTTAGATAAATAAAGGTTTGAAGAACTGAAGTGTGATAAAAAAAATATTTCTAGCTGGTGGTGGTAGCACACACCTCTAATTCCAGTGTCTCTGGAGGCTGAGGCAGGAAGATTGTGAATTCAAAGCCAGCCTTCCAGCAACTTAGTGAGGCCCGAAGCAATATAGTGAGAATAAATAAAATATTTTTTAAAAAGAGTTGGGGATGTGGCTCAGCAGTTAAGTGCCCCTGGGTTCAATCCCTAGTACAAAAAAATCCACATTTATTATATTATTGTCAAATATACATATTGCTGCTACCATTAAGTACACAAAACAGCATCAGACACTACAGAGCTATTAGTATCTATTGAACAAGGCCCATGCCCTAGAACTTATGAACTACTGAAAGAAGATTTAAAAGTAAATGATAATATTGTATGTAAATACAGTAATTTCATAGACACATTAAGAAACCAGATCTTAAGATAAACTGAAAGAATTTACAATTAAAAGAAGAAGACAACAAGCCAGTGCATGCCTATAATCCCAGTGGCTCAGAAGGCTGAGGCAGGAGGATTACAAGCCAGCCTCAGCAACTTAGCAAGGCCCTAAGGAATTCAGTGAGACTCTTCTCTAAATAAAATACAAAAAAGGGGCTGGGGATATGGCTCAGTGGATAAGCATCCCTGAGTTCAATATCTAGTCAAAAAAAAAAAGCACTTGGAAGACAGTTTAGTGTGAAAATAACACCCTCAAAATATGCAAAAACAAGAATAAAGAAGAATAAATCATATTATTGGAACTAACTGTAATCAGGTGGAAAAGATTTTTGATTGGATGAGGAGTATACAAAAGGCAGAGAATTCTTTATGGAAGAGCATTTCTAGTGTAATAGTGAAGCATTGTTAGAAGAATCTGTGTTACTGCAGCTTAGTAAGTGTGTGCATTTGTATCGCACAACTACTATATAGTAGCCTGGACAAAGTCAAGGGTATTTGGCTTCATTTGATATTTTTGTTGTGAATGACACAAATTTAGCAACCGGTGGTTTGGTGGTTTGTACTTTGTAAATAAATGAGATTTTGTTTCTGTGAAATTTCGCAATAGATGAAAGGGAGGATAAATTTGCCTTCATGGCAATTAAAAATTTGTTTTCACTATTATAAGGTCTTTCCTGTTCCTTCCCCTCTCTCTCTCTCTCTCTCTCTCTCTCTCTCTCTGTGTGTGTGTGTGTGTGTATGTGCGTGCACGCGCGCACACACACACACACATACTTTAAGAAATGAAGAGCATCATTCCTATCCAAACCTTTGAGGAAGCATTTTAACAATCTAACCTGACTCTGCCAAGCATTTTTATAGATTTTATACCTACTTACAAATATGGCATATATACATGCAATTTCTTTTTGAAGCAAATATACATTAATATTATTAATGTTTGTTATGTTACTTGTATTTTTGTTTTGTTTTTAGTTTTGCTTAAACATCATGGACAGGGTTCAACTTCAGATTTATTTTATTCTTTTTAATGGCTGAAAAAATTTGTATATACAGAATAACTTATCTACCCCACTTTTGTATTGACAGATATTTAGAATTTTTATTATTAAACTATTACAAATTATAAATATGTGGTTATCTTTGTGTTTATATGTTTAAAATTTTGTGTAAATATGTGCTGCGTTAATTTCTAAAAGTGGAAAGCTAGAAATTTATATTTAAAGAATGAATTTAAATGATGGTAAACATTCATTTGTAGCATAGATTCAAGAAGAAGGAAAAAGATTTGAAAGAGACAGAAGACATGGGAATCATTAACATAAATATAGACTGACAAAGACACTACAGAAAATGGTAGGTAGCAGTAGAAAGGTAAACAGTGAAGTAGAAATCATGGTATGCTGTATATCAGAAGTTTTATAGAATTGGTGTAAACAAATAGCAATGTTATAAAATGCACATGAAGAACTGTCTGAGAAGCAAATACCAAAATGGGTCAAAACTTACAATTAGTTAATGATCTTCAATTATTAAAAGCAAACAGTCTCCATTCTTAGAAAAAAAGGAAATATTGTGACACTTAAGAATGGTTTTGTAAAATACTCAACAAGATGTCCCTGACATCCAGGCAGAGAGAGAAATAAAAGTAGAATTATGTTTCCAAAAAATTCATGGTAGTGATAGGAAGAGTGGATTTAAGGCAGCATCTACCTTAACAACAACAACAACAATAATAAATTATTGAAATAACTTGAACACAAGATAATTGTTAAAGCTTTTTTAACAATTATTAAACTAACATAAGTTAAACTAATTATTTAACAATTATTCAACTAACTAGATGCGGTTAAACATTGTGCTCTTCCATCTGAGTTGAAGAAAGGATATTAAACTGGAATAAACAAACTTAGAAATTGAAAGATATTTTACTATTTATCATTAAGCCAAGCATTTTCTAATTCAAGTATTTGTAGCATAAGAAGAAAAATCTATGAAAAATTCTGAAGTGTGTTAAATATTATCAGATGGTTCTCAAAATATAGTTACAGGAGTGTATGAACTTTAATACTGAAATGCATTCTTAAACATAAGGAAAATAATTTGGTCAATATTGAATATATTAAATGGTGACAGTCACAGTTTTGGCTTATAAAAGAAAAAACAAGCCTGCTGGACTGATTGTGCCACAGACCAGACATGTGAGTACATTTCACAGGTAGTATTATAGGTATTGCATGCATGATCACCTATTACGGATGTCCAGCAGATCCTAAACAAAATCATAGCATAAGTAACAGAATGTTATGCTAATGTGAAAGGCAATAAATTAATTTTCCTAAAATTGCATACCCATTTTCTAAATAAAAGCTGTAAAAGGACAGTCTACATGGAAAGATATAATATGACTGAAAAAAACAGGGGAAAAATTAGCACAACTGACAAAATGATCTGGAAAACAATTCTGAAACCCATAAAAAGCAATTGCATTTAATGAGCATTTTTACTTTAGTACAAGGTATCAATAAAAAAGCATATGATTATACATAATATGTATATGATAGAAAAATAAAATAAATGAGAGGCTATTTGTCATAGTTTTCTGCTTTCCATGTGTATAAATTTCCATATTTTTATTCATATTTTTGTAATAGTGTGTTGTATTTCTCAAATATTAAAAATAACATGCTCATTTTTGAAAACTAGAAAGTATAAAATGTGAAGTAAATCATAATCATTAAGAGGTTTAAGTACTCTCACTGCAAAATGATAAATATATGAGATGATGCATTTGTTAATTAGGTTAATTTATTCATTCCATAATGTATACTTTCCAAAACGTCATATTGTGCATAAATATATATACTTTTTAACTGTCAAAAATCCTCAGCATTGTAGTGGCACATACATAAAACTGGCACACAGACCAATGGAACAAAAGAGCCCAGAAATGAACCCACACATCTACACCCAACTGATTTTCAATAAAGACACTCAGGACACACACGGGAAAAGAACTCTTTAAAAATAAATATGCTTGGAGAATTTGATCTCCCACATGCAGAAGAAAGAATGAAACAAAACCTTTATCTCTCACCATATTCACACACCAACTTAAAATGGATTAAAGACTTAAATGTAATTCCTGAAATGATAAAATCAGTAAAGGAGAACAAGGGAAAATCTCCATGACATTGGTCTGGGCAAGGAGTTTTTTGATAAGGCTCCCAATGCACAGACAACAAAAGAAAAAGTAGACAAACAGGATTATAACAAATCTTCTGCACAGAAAAGGAAATAATCAGCAGAGTGAAGAGACAACCTACAGGAGATAACATCTGCCAATTGTAATCTGATAGGGAGTTAATAATATCCAGAATATATAAGCAACACAAACTATTCAATAGCAACATAATGAATTATGTAAATAAAGATAAAAAATGATATTTGTAAAAAGAAGATAAAAATATAAACACCAAAAAAATGCTCAACATCAGTAATCATTAGGCAAATACAAAATAAAAACCACAATGACATATCATCTCCCTCTAGTTACAATGGTTATTAACCTAAAAACAAGATAAATGTTGATAAAAGTGAAATCTAACATAATGTTGGTAGGGATGTAAAGAAGTATAACATGTATGGAAACTAATATATATGTTCCTCAAAAAATTAACCATGAAGCTACCATATGATACAGCAAGCACTATCACTGGGCATATCTCCAAAGAAAATGAAATCAATATGTTGAAGAGATATCAGCAACCTTATGTTTATAGCAGCACTGTTTACAAAAACAAGATAAAGAATTCTCCTAAGTATCTATTAACAAGTAAATGGATAAAGAAATATGATGTATGTGATGTTATCTCTTTCTCTCTCTCTCTCTCTCTCTCACACACACACACACACACACACACACACACAGGAATATAAGTGAGCCACAAAAAATGAAACTCTGTCATTTGCAACAACATGGATGAACCTGAACGACATCTTATTAAATAAAATAAGGCAGACACAGAAAGAAAACTACCACATGACCCCACGCATCTGCAAAAAATACAGAAGTTGACTACACAGAAGCACAGAACAACAGTGAGTACTACTATTGGCAGGTGGGCAGAAGAGGTTGGTCAATGAGTTTCAAATTACTGTTAGGTGGAAGGAATAACTTCTGGTGTTTTGTTGCACAGTCAGGGGACTATATCTAACAATAATGTATTTTGTATTTCAAAATAGCTAAGAGGATTTTCAAAATTTCACCTCAAAGAAATGTTAAATGAGGTGATGCATTATGTTAGTCAAATTTGATCAGAACACAGTGCACACGTGTATCAAAATATTATTTGGTACTCAATCAATTTTCATAGTTATTATATGTTAATTAAAAATAAAAGTAATAAAATAGGGCTGGGGTTGTGGCTTCACAGTAGAGCACTCGCCTAGCACATGCCGCATGCTGAGTTCCATCCTAAGCACCACATAAAAATATATAAATAAAATAAAGGTATTGTGTTCAACTATAATTAAATAATATATATAAAAAGTAATAAAATAAAAAATAAGAAAATGTATTCATATAAAATATACTTCCTTAGCAATTATGAAAATACAAGGATGTGTCACTAGGCAAAGACAAAAGCTTTATATGTATATATATATATTGGGGAGGGGCAGCGAGGGGTACCAGGGATTGAACTCAGAAGCACTTGATCACTGAGCCACATCCCAGTCCCTATTTTGTGTTTTATTAGAGACAGGGTCTTGCTGAGTTGCTTAGTGCCTCACCATTGCTGAGGCTGGCTTTGAACTGGAAATCCTCCTGTCTCAGCCTCTAGAGTCCTGGGATTACAGGCATGCTTCACCATGCCTGGCAAAAGTTTTATGTTTTAATAGATTTTTTGTTCATAATTTTAAGGCAAATTTTTAAAAATCATTCAAATTGATAAAATAAATTTTAAGGAACAACTTTTATTTATCAAGATATAAAGAGTATTTTCTAATGTTTTTTAAATCATTTTAATAGATGCATGAAAATTTGATTCATTATGGTATATCAGAAGGTTGATAAACAATCTCATATGTGGACATGGAGGCTATTGTTTCTTTCCTTTGTTATATATTATAATAGACAAAATTATAACCTGTATGGGTAGGTATAGTCTTAGAAAATAAGTGGAATCACATGGTAGATATGCATGGACTTAAAGATTGCTTGCTATACTAGTAAATTCTGTCCTGAAATGATTATTTTAATGTATCACACTAAAAGTGTGTCAGTTTCAATGCACCCTGGCCAGAAAAAAGTGCACACTCATTTGTTAAACATGTGTTAGTTTGATAGGAAAAAAAATAGCTTTCATACCCAATAGTAACCTATCTTTGATTACAGTGATTTGAACATTTCTATTATATAGTTTTGTGTTTGTTGTGTGTATGGTGCTAGGGATTGAACCCAGGGTCTTGTGCAAGCAAAGCAAGCACTCTACCAACTGAGCTATATCCACAGTCCCTGTTTTTATTTTTAATGTTTATTTGAACTGCCTGTTTTTTGGCCTTTGTTTGGTTTTCTATTGGGAGGGTAGTATTTTAAATATAATTTATAAAAGTTCTTTATGTGTTAAAATGTAAATGTATAGAATATTTTAAGTTAATTTTATTTTTCTTATACTGTTTGGAAGATATTTTAAAATTTTCATTCACTTGTGCCTAATTTCAATAATTCAATCATTCTGCATTAATGTTTATTTAAACTCCTGATTTTAACAAAAATATTTGACATTTTGCTTCATACACATACGTTGGTGGTAATTAGCCCAAATATTTTATTTCTATATATGATAGAGACATCTTACTGAGTAAAAGAGATGTGAACAAAGCTAGAGAAAAACTTTTAATAAAAACTGTAGGCACATAACTATATCCAAACACTTCCAGAATTTGAAAAAGAGTGGGTCATTTTTTTTTTAAAGTCTTTTTCTTAGATTATGGTCTAAATACAACTATGAAAATATATAAGCACATGTCTATGCATTCTAAGTGTTCAAACTAAGCTTACGTATTACAATATTGGAATATATGACTTCTAATTATACAGTTTTCCTTATATTCATATCAATATGAACATTATATTTACTTTTGCATGAGCAAAAATTCAAATAAGCAAAGCCAACATAGGTGTGAAATATCATATGTGTCATAGACATGTATGCTTTATGTATAAATACTACACATTCTTAAATTGACACTTTAGAATTATATAGTTTTAGAATTATATTTTTTTCCTCTCTGCTTCATCTGGTTATCTGTAGTTCAATTTGTGAAGTGCCAAGAAGTCATTGACAGTGTTTCTTCATATCCTGTAATTTCTATTCTTATCACTATTGCACATTTTATACATTCCTAAATTTAGGTTCATCATGCACTCTCTTTGAACATTCTCTTAAAGATTCCTCTTGCAGAAATAGTTACAGAAAATGCTAATTATGTGATATAAGTAGTTTTGGAGAGTTGTCAGGCTTTAGGGGAGGGAAATTACTTATTTCTGGAGTAAGTTTTGTTTGGAAAATAGTCTCTTAAGGAAGAAAACACCAATATGTGAAATGGCTGCCATATCTTGAATAACTACTTCCTTCACAACCCCAAGCTAACACTTGAGGTACAGTTATAATTTCCAGTACCACAGAGTTTGCCATACATTGTACAACCACATCTGGGAAGGTCACATTATTTCAATAATTGCATAGTTAACAGACACTTATTGAAAGGATATAACATGTTTAAAAACATGGCTCATGATAAGCACTGGTCAATTAATTAATTTAATGATTGTAATGAAAGTAAAGGGGAAACAATCTCAATTGCTATCATGGTGTCATGTAAAGCACATGTTTCATAATGATAACTATTAAATTAAAATTTGTTAATGTTTATGCAGGAATGGAAAATTTAATTTATAGTGTCATAGATATTCTAAAAGCTAAACATCACAGTGCTTTTCACAATGTGATGCAGCAGCTGCAAGCCCCATTAATAAATCAAATTATCATGGTAGTAAAAACAACCCACAAAAGTCAAGGGTCAAATGAAAAACTAGAAAAAAAATTGAGCATATGTCATCTAAATACCCAGATTTTCTAACATACTTATCAATATTAATCTTTATTATTAAATGAGTAAAAAAGTAAATAAACAAAAACATGAAAATGTAAATGTGTCATACTCCTGTTAAAATTCTCCTTTTCAGTTCTGTATAATTCAAAATTCCCCGAATTGTTTATTTCCCCCATACACCATTAACAAAATTCCAGCATTTTGCCTGAAGCTATGGGCTGTCCTAATTCCTGAGGAAAGACATACCAGAAAATGAACAAAAGAAGTTCCACTTTTTTCTCTACAATTTTAGAAAGTAGAGAGTATTGTACATTATAAAATTCATTCTGGTAATATCACACGTTGAGAACCTTCCCAAAGTTGTCAACTGTTCTCTCCAATACATTATGGAGACATGTATGAAAATACATAATCCTGTTCTGCTTTCCAACTTTAAACAGCATGTGGATGTCTCATTTGAACCAAGTAGTCTAGATGCATAGAGTTCAGAGAACAAGTCTATAGGTGTAAAATGCAGAGAGTAATTTCTAAGTTTGTTCCTGCATTTTTTTGTTTTCATTATTTGTTGATTTAGTAACCACATTTATTTCTATTTCTTCACAGTGTAAAGATAAATCAAAGCTGCTTTTTCACTTATGTGTAAAACTAAAATAAATCCAAAGATACTATGGGACTCATTATTAAAAGGAAACATTTAAGAATCTTAATTTCACTTTAAATGGCACTGTGCATGTGGGTGAACACACACACACAACATAAATAACCTAAAATATCTCAAGACCAAGCTTACTCATATATTTAAAAATTAAAACACTGTTAATTAAGTCACTATTTTAACATTAACAGATCATCTAAAAATATTTGATAGTATTCAAGGGTTGCTTAGATTATGGGAAAACATACAGTATCCTACCCTGCTAGGGAAGGGTGTGAACTGCTCTCAAATTTTTAAAAGCAAGTTGGAAATAGGTATAAAAATATGAAGTGTAAGCTCCCATTAACATACCAATTTTAATTTCATTGATATTTTACATATTAAATCAAGTAAGTACCGCAAATACACAATGTTAGGTACACTGACTTTCTGCTTGCAATAGACCAGAAAAGAAGAGAGACAACCTAAATGCCATGAGAGGACAGAGAGGAAGAATGGCAAAACAAGTAGTGTCACCTTTGTGAAATACAACACAGAAAAGGATCTGTTTAAAATGTATGTAGTTATAGTATTCTTCAATTTGCATAAGACAGCATATATTGTTCAGGTATCAACAGAAAGTTTTAATCAGGAATAGCAAATAAATAGAGGGTATAGCGAGATGATTCATAAATTTAAAAAATATGTTGCCAATAAACATGTTGAAAACATAATTTTTATAGGATTTGAATAAATGTAAATTAATTCTTTTTGAAAATAGCATACATTTTGTTTTAATAATTTAAAGTTCTAACAAAAGAGAGAAATATTTATTGATAAACAACTTAAAAACAGCAATAATCTTTCATATATAACATGTATACATAGATTATTTCCCAAAGGCTATTAAAAGCCTTAATTTTTGCATACAATTTAAGATTATATGAGATGGAAGTGTCACATTTTTACAATATATCTGATTTGATTGTTTCAGTTTTGTTTTATAAAAAGGATGCATTACTAATATTTTCTTTA
The DNA here is from genome assembly GCF_047511675.1 of Marmota flaviventris. NCBI lineage: Eukaryota > Metazoa > Chordata > Mammalia > Rodentia > Sciuridae > Marmota > Marmota flaviventris. The sequence goes on from NC_092505.1 coordinate 81,028,228, forward strand.
AAATTACCTTTAGAAAGTGCAACAGATTTGACAGAAATTATTAGACAAAGTTTCTCCTGTGTGGCCTAAATAAAGTAGTACCATCTGACACAGTAAGATTAGTTGTGTGAACATAGTTAAAGAAATTTCCATTGTGTGATAAAATCTCTGAAATTTCTTTCCAGGGTTAAGAAGATGATACTCTCTCTCTTGGCTCCATTGCCTTAGGCTATTTATTTCTGGTCACTGATCTTAATACTGTGAATGTAGAAAGTGGAATAATAAGATTGAACAACCTAATTTTTCTCCTGTCCTGGGTTCTTAAATCTCCCTCAAGGAGAACTCACCTTCAAGTGAAAATATCTTTCAAAAAGTAGGAATCCCAATGGAGTATTTGGGTTAGCTTTATGATATAAGGAAATCATTGTAAATTATTTTCTTTAAACCCCGCTTGCTCAACAGTCATTTAAAATATTCAGACACATGCACACATACAAAAACAGGCCATTTACAAAAGGAACATTATTTTGGAATAAATAAAGAACTAGTTAAAATATTGTTCAATAAAGAAATGTTTTCATGCCATATGACATTGATCAGAAAGAAAAATGGAGTAGGGTTAAGGGATGAATTACATGCAAAGTATACCATTTGGATGCCACAGTTTCTCTATCCTGAGAGACAGAGAGGAAAAAAAGAAAAAGTAAAAGCAATCTCGTATCTTAGCTATACATACAGCACATCCATAGATTCTTATTTTAGAGTAAATCTAAGTCACATGTGATGTGAATAGCCATATGTAAAAGAGAAAGCAGACTCTCCTCATAAAAATGGTAACAGAAAATAGGATAAATAGAAGAGGGCACTTTTTCTACTATGCTACAGGAAGTTACAGAGCTTTTGATGTAGAAGTTAATCTGAAGCCTGGAGTGGAAGACCCACATGCTGTGAGCAAAATGCACCTCTCAGTAGGCTCCTGAACCTAGGAAAAAATGCATGGTTAATTTAAGCTCTGATTTGTACCACGCCTAATGGGAAAATCTAAGGTTAGATTAAGAAGTGTTTGATAACATTTAACATTCAGGCAAAGGGCAACACAAGCAATGGGCAACATTGCCTGTAGTTTATATAATAATGAGTGATTTGCAGATTTTATCATTATCATGTGGGTGAGCACCAGTGTGCATGCGTTCACACTTGCCCCCCACACACACACACACAACATAAATAACCTAAAATATCTCAAGACCAAGCTTACTCATATATTTAAAAATTAAAACATTATTAATTAAGTCACTATTTTAACATTAATAGATCATCTAAAAATATTTGATAGTATTCAAGGTTGCTTAGATTATGGGAAAACATACAGTATCCTGCCGCAGTCTGGCTGGGCAAAGTCACTGGGTGGTGACGAGCAACTTGTGAAGATTGATACAGCAGGAGCGGGAGCCGCTTTATTATCAGACAGTAGAGGTATGTATACACTTAACTGATTATACACAGCTTATCTTAATTAACATAAACTAGATACAGTAGTCAACCAATAAGGAATCCTCATCATCTTAATGATTACACACAGCTTAACTTAATTGACATAATCTAGACACAGCAGTCAGTCCTTAAGGAATCTCTATCATCTTAATGGCTCCCTGGTGTTACTTCACAAACCACTCCCTCTGGCAAAGTGCCAGGCGCCATCTTGACTTGTCTGTGGCTCAACAGTATCCTACACTTTTCTATTTTAAAATTCCCTTTAGAATTAGAGAGTATGATCAGTATTGGTAGCTCTCACAGTCTCTCATTCTACTTCCCCCTGTTATGAGAATGCTTCATATTTCAATGTATTTATTAAAGTATACTGCCAATTAGAAAATATAGAACATGTATATTATTTTGTTTTGCTCATTCATTAATGAAGGAATATTTATTTATTAATGAATAATAATAATAATAATTTTAAAATTCCCTTTTCTATTTTAAGCCCTAATAACCAACAGTATGTGTTTAAATTGTTGCAATCAGTAATTATCATCTATCACATGATTCTCAATTGATTTCTGTCCTGGTTTTAATTTCCTAAGGCTGCTGTGAAACAAACAGAAAACAAAACAAAATCAAAAAAAACTTTTCATTTGGGTACCTTAAAAACAGGATTGTATTGTCCCATTATTCTGAAAGCAAAAATTCTGTGTTTCCCTCTTTTTTGGTACCAGGGATTGAACTCAGGAGCACTTGGCCACTGTGCCACATCCACAGCCCTAGTTTGTATTTTATTTAGAGACAGTGTCTCACTGAGTTGCTTAGTGCCTCGATTTTGCTGAGGCTGGCTTTGGGCTTGCAATTCTATGGTTTTAGCCTCCTAAACTGCTGGGATTACAGGCGTGTGCCATCATGCTGGCCTGTGCCTCCCTCTTAATTTGGCTTATAGAGAGTATTATCTGTCTGCTTGCATTGTCTTTTCTGTGTTTCTGTGTTTCCCCTTTCCTTTTTACATAAGGATATCTGTTACACTGGATTAGGGCCAAGCCTAATAATCTCATCTTAATTTGAGCATCTGCAAGGATACTATTTCCAAATAATGTCATGTTCATAGGTATTGGGAACTGATACTTCAATAACTATATGTGGGATACATTTTAAACTGTAACAGTCCCTAAATTCAGGAGGAAAAAGACACTCCTATAAATGGCATCACTTACATCAACTATTTTTTATTGAGGGAGTGGAAAATGGTAGGGAGTGGAAAGTTTTCCAAGATGAAAAAGAAACAGTAGCTGATATGTGAAGTTTGGAAAGAATAACCTAGGTTGTAAGAAACCACAATACTGGCTAAAAAAGTTCCCTTACATTTTGAATCACTGACAAACAGGGGATCCCATTCCTATTTTCAGATGGGAGATGCCTAATATATAATGATGGTATATTTTGAGGAAAAGAATTACCATAACTAGCCTGTAATAGTCTAGAATTACAACTGTTAATTCTATGAATTGGTGGCAAAAAAAGTTCCTAGCATTTTATTAAGCTGAGTGAATCGTACCATTTATCTATTTCATTAATTGATTTTGAGATCATATCCAGGATATCAGGTACTGATAAGACACAAGGGCACAAAGACAAGTTAAACACCTTCTGTTTCCTCAAAAAGACTAACTGAGGTGACAGCCTTACCAGAACACCCATAGAGAGGAAGAATGGCAAAACAAAATGTCACCTTTGTGATGTAAAACAAGGTATACTCTATATGGAAAAGGATCTAAGTTTAAATGTATGTAGTAATAGTATTCTTTAATTTGCATGAACAACAGAGGTCACTTTAATCAATAGCTCTGAAACTACTTTCCACTTGGGCACATATGCAAGATGCTTGTAGCATGCACAAAATATTCTTATGGACAAAGACAAATTGTTGACAAAATTTTTTAAAATTATGGTAAAGACACTCAATAATTCAAAATCACTGCTGTATTAGCATTCCTCAATATCTCTGTACCAATTAAGTATAATGTCTCTTCTCCCATAAAAGAATATGTAACGTTACAGAAATAATGTTGACTTTACAATATCTTACAAAAAATTACTCATAAACTTTAATAATGTTCTATTTAGTATACATTTTTTTAGCACAACTGACATAGACAAAGAGGAACATAAATGTCAGATGAGCTTCTCTGGCTTAGAGAGTATGAGCATTATTGATAGCTCTCACAGTCTCTCATCTCTACCTCCCCCTATTATGAGAATGCTTCATATTTCAATGTATTTATTAAAGTACACTGCCAATTAGAAAATATAGAACATGTGTATTATTTTCTTTTGCTCATTCATTAATGAAGGAATATTTATTTATTAATGACTATGTTCTGGATATTTAATACCTGCCTTTGAAGAATTTACATGTTAGGGATAATAACAGAAGACAATTAGACAAATAGATGATAAAGATAACCTTGATTAGTATTAAAAGCTCTGGAAAAAAAAAAGAAAGAAAATGAGATACAAAGAGTGAGTAGTGGAGCAGGTGGAAAGCTCTTTTAGAATGGAATCAAGGAAGGAATTGCTGAGAACAGTTCGCCATGCTGCATCTGTGACAGAGCAACAAGAGAAGAAAACAGCCACAGCAAGCCCAAGTGGTATGAGGAAGTCAGGGATGGTGGCGAAACAAAGTATTCCAGATTCTTATCACATTTATAAGTAGAAAATGTATTTTTAAGAGGGACTTCCCCCTCATTTTTCCTTTTATTTAATTATATGCTGGATTGTAAGATTTAATAACCACAAAGCACAGCCCATTAGTAACTGCTATAAAGGTTCAAACTCTAAGAATGAGCAAGTAAAAAAGCAATATTTTTAATATCATATTTAATTCAAAATACATGCTTATTTTGCCAGAAACTCTTAATTGTGTTTACAGCTATTAAATGGTACATCATCAGACTGCCAAATAGATGCTGTTTAGGGAAAACTTTAAACAAAATTATTTCCTAATGAAAAATTAGAACTCCTTTCCTAATGTGGCGAAATACTTAGAAGTAAAATTTTCCTAATTTTAAAGTGCTAGCATGCATGAGGCCCTCGGTTCAATTCCCAGCACTGCAAAAGAAGAGGAGTTCTCATTTATTTTTCTGATTTTAAATGACACATCGAAATAAATAATTGGTGAGAGAAAATGTGTGTGTGTGTGTGTGTGTGTGTGTGTGTGTGTGTGTACAAGCTGCTATAACCAAGTACCATAGACTGGGTGGTTTATAAATAACAGAAATTTATGTCTCACATTTCTGGCAAGAGGAATCCTGAGACAAGCATGCTAGTGTGGCTACAGGTTGTGGTAGGGCTTTTTTATGGTTTTGGGGCTGATGATTTCTACTATCTCCAAATATGGTGGAAACAGAAAGACAGAGCTCTTAGGTATCCTTTTATTACAGGTACTAATCCTATAATGAGGGCTCCACTTTCATGACCTCCCAACACCTTACCTTCTAATACCATTACACTAGGGTTATGATTTCAACATACAAATTTGGGGGATACAAACATTCAGTCCATTGCTGGGTTTGTGCGTGTGTATGTGTGTAAGTGTAAGTATGATTTGGGGGTTCATGTACTCATAAAAACTCAGCTGCCTTTGTTTTCAGGCACGGTATATTTCTTTTTACATGCAAGCAATTAATAGTGAGAATGCATATACCCATATTCTAGGTGCATCTGGTAAAGGCATTTATTCATGTCTAACTTTCTGGCTTTTCATTCTTGTGGCTTTATTTCAAACCTGTAACCTCTATTATCAGTATTTTGCTCCCTGCCTTGTCTCTCTCTTAGCTTCCTACTCTTGACTTCCAAAGTTGCCCATAACATCAGGCTTTCACAGCTTCCTCCAGTCTTGAAGGAGGAAACACTCAAATTTCTTTATCCACCACGGATTTCACTATGGACACTACAGAAATACAGAAGATAATTAGAAACTATTTAGAAAATTTGTAATCTAGTAAAATAGAAAATATTGAAGACATTGACAAATTACTAGAGTCATAGGATTTACCCAAACTGAAGCAGGACTATATATATACAAGTTAAATAGCAGTTTCAAGGAATGAAATCAAAGATGCCATCAAAAGCCTACCAACCAAGAAAAGCCCAGGATCAGAAGGATTCACAGCTGAGTTCTACAAGACCTTTGAAGAAGAATACCAATATTCCTCAAATTATTCAATGAAACAGAAAAGGAGGGAACACTTCCAAACTCATTCTATGAGGCCAATCATCCTGATTCCAAAACCAGATTGTTGAGAGCCACAGCCGAAGGGGCCCCAGCAAACTTCCAGCTGCCAGCAAACTTCCAGCTGCCGGCTGATCATTGGCTCACAGTGGCCCCGGCAACATCTAGCTGATTGGCTCCTCTGCGGTGATGCTCATTGGAGATGCTCATTGAGCTGTTTCCCCTCCCTTTCAGACTTTGGCACATTGCCATTGTGGACGTTTGTATCTTGTTTGCTTAGTCCAAAGCCTTCAGTTCAGACAATGGTAGAGGAAGGAGAAGACATATTGATTCAAGTAAAAGAGAAGGTCTGTCAAGTTAGTCAGACAGAGGAAAAGATTCAAGTAAAAGAGAAGGTCTCTCGAGCTACTCAGACAGAGAAAGAAAGTGTAAAACAGAAAAAGCCATCAGGGGGAAAGTTATAACAGGAGACTGCTACTAACACCTTTCTATCACCAGAGGGTGTAAGTGTCCAACCAACAGCACCACCTCTACAGGAGACTGCTACTAACACCTTTCTATCACCAGAGGGTGTAAGTGTCCAACCAACAGCACCACCTCTACAGGAGACTGCTACTAACACCTTTCTATCACCAGAGGATGTAAGTGTCCAACTAACAAGGCCACCTCCATATGTTGGGAGGCCCCCAACCCCTGCAGTTGATAGTTGGGATCTTGAGACAAGATCTCAAATATTAACATGCCCTGTATTTGAGGCAGGAGGGCAGCGAGTTTACCATGCTTTAAATTTCAAAACAGTGAAGCAGCTAAAAGAGGCTGTAACAACCTATGGTCCTCAATCACCCTTCACTGTAAGCATGGTCGAATCCATTAACAACTTGAACATGACGCCAGCAGATGGGGCTAATATGTGTAAAGCTGTGCTAAATGGAGGACAATACCTGTTATGGAAGGTTGCCAATGAGGAATTTTGCAAGGAGACGGCTAGGCGAAATGCAGCAGCTGGTTATCCTCAGAGAAATCTAGATATGTTGTTAGGAAAGGGACCTTATGAGGATCAGCAGCAACAAATTGCATATGATCCTGGTGTATACGCACAAATTGCTATAGATGCAATTAAGGCATGGAAGACTTTACAAGGACATGGAGGTTTACAAGGTCAATTATCTAAGGTAATACAAGGAGCTAATGAACCTTATGCTGAATTTGTAGATAGGCTTATTCAAACAGCTACCAGAGTTTTTGGGAATACAGAACAAGCAATGCCGCAGTCTGGCTGGACACAATCAGGAACCACTTGTCAAAAGAAACTAACTTTATTTTTAGAACCACACACGCCAAACAAAACAGCTCCTCAGGAAAAACCCTCAGAGCCCCAACTGCCACCACTGGCTTCCCACAAGCCTCTCTCTCAACCACAAGCCTCACCACCTCCCCCCATCCTCCTGCTCTTGAGGCCGATTGGCTGGGTCGCGTGGACGGAGCCAAAAAAGTCCCCCAATGAGCAGCTCCATGGTCTGAAAGGGCAGGGAAACAGCCCAATGAGCATCACCGCAGAGGAGCCAATCAGCTAGATGTTGCTGGGGCCGCTGTGAGCCAATCATCAGCCAGCAGCTGGAAGTTTGCTGGCAGCTGGAAGTTTGCTGGGGCCCCTTTGGCTGTGGCATCTCAATCATCCTGATTCCAAAACCAGATAAAGACACATCAAGGAAAGAAAACTTCAGACCAATATCTCTAAAGAATGTAAAAGCAAAAATTCTCACTAAAATTCTGGCAAACCGAATACAAAAACATATTAAAAATAGAGTATACCATGATCAAGTGGGGTTTATCCCAGAGATGCAAGGTCAGGTTCAAAATACAGGAATCATAAATGTAATTTATTACATGAATAGACTTCAAGATAAGAATCTCATGATCATCTCAATATATGCAGAAAAAGCATTCAACAAAATACATCACTCCTTCATGTTCAAAACACTAGAAAAACTAGGGATAATAGGAACATATCTCAACATTGTAAAAGCTATCTATGCTAAGCCCAAGGCCAACATTTTTCTAAATGGAGAAAAATTGAAAGCATTCCCTCTAAACACAAGAATAAGACAGGGATGCCCTCTTTCACCAATTCTATTTAACAGTCTTTGAAACTCTAGCCAGAGCAATTAGACAGTTGAAAGAAATTAAAGGGATATGAATAGAAAAAAAAATAAACTATCACTATTTGCCAATGACACAGTTCTATACTTAGAGCATCCTTAATATTTCAACAGAAAACTTCTAGAACTAATAAATGAATTCAGCAAAGTAGCAGGATATAAAATCAACACCCATAAATCAAAGGCATTTCTTTATATCAGTGCCGAATCCTCGGAAAGAGAAATTAGGAAATTTACCCCATTCACAATAGCCTCAAAAAAATAAATAAAATACTTGGGAATCAATGAAAAAAGTAAAAAACTTCTACAATGAAAAGTACATAACACTAAAGAAAGAAATTAAAGTGGAACTTAGAAAACAGAAAGATCTACCATGTTCTTGGATAGGCAGAATTAATATTGTCAAAATGACCATAGTACCAAAAAAAATATACAGATTTTTTGAAATTCAAACAAAATCCCAATTACATTGCTCACAGCAATAGAAAAAAACAGTAATGAAATTAATTTGGAAAAATAAGAGACCTAGAATAGCTATAGCAATCCTCTGCAAGAAGAGTGAAGCAGGTGGCATTACTATTCCAGACTTTATACTAAAGAGCAATAGTAACAAAAACAGCATGGTATTGGCACCAAAATAGACTTGTAGACCAATGGTACAGAATAGAAGACTCAAGAGACAAATCCACATATATACAGTTATCTCATACTAGACAAAGGCACCAAAAACATACATTGGAGAAAAGATAGCCTCTTCACCAAATAGTGCTGGGCAAACTGGAAATTCATGTGCAGCAAAATGAAAGTAAGCCCTTATCTCTCACCATGCACAAATCTCAATTCAAATTGGATTAAGGACCTAGGAATCAAACCAGAGATTCTTCACCCAATAGAAGAAAAAGTAGGCTCAATTCTTCATAATGTTGGATTAGGTCCTCAATTCCTTAACAAGACACCCAAAGCACATGAAATTAAATCAAGAATCAATAAATGGAATGGATTCAAACTGAAAAGTTTCTTCTTAGTAAAAGAAACAATCAGTGAGGTGGAGAGAGCCTATAGAATGGAGCAAATTTTTACCACATGCACATCAGATAAAGCACTGATCTCCAAGATATATAAAGAACTCAAAAAACTTAACACCAATAAAACAAATAACCAATCAATAAATGGGCTAAGGAACTGAACAACACTTCTCAGAATGATATTCATTCAACCAACAATAATATGAAAAAAAGTGTTCAACATCTCTAGTAATCATGAAATGAACATCAAGAGTAGAGTAAGATTTCATTTCACTCCAATAAGAATGGGAGTTATTAACAATATAAGCAACAATAAGTGTTAAGGAGGATGTGGGGGGAAAGACACACTCTTACGTTGCTGGTGTGGCTGCAAATTGGTGCAACCAATCTGGAAAGCAGTATGGAGATTCCTTAGAAAACTTGGATTGGAAATGCCATTTGATCTAGCTATCCCACTCCTCAGTTTATACCCAAAGGACTGAAAAACAGTACACTATCCTGATACAGCCACATCAATGTTTATAGCAGCTCAATTCACAATAGCTAAACTGTGGAACCAACCTAGATGCCCTTCTATAGATAAATGATGAAGAAAGTGGGGTATATATACACAATGGTATATTACTCAGCATTAAAAGAGAATAAAATCATGGCATTTGCAAGTTAATTAATAAATGGATTTGGAGAATATCATGCTAAGTGAAGTAAGCCAATCTCAAAAAACCATTGGCCAAATGTTTTCTCTGATAAATGGATGCTGATCCATAACGGGGGGAGGAGTGGGGGAGAGTGGAGAAGAGCTTGGGAGGAATGGAAAAACTTTGGATAGGCGAAGGGAAGGGAGGGAGGAAGGGTGCAGGGAAGATGGTAGAATGATACAATGATACAGACATCATTACCTTAGGTACACATATGAAGACCCTAATGGTGTGACTCTGCTTTGTGTACAACAAGGGAAATGAAAAATTGTGCTCTATGTGTGTACTATGAATAGAAAAGCATTCTGCTATCATGTATAACAAATTAGATCTAATAAATAAATAAATTTTGAAAAAAATTCTTAACTCACTTAATACTTCTGTTGATCCTCTCTATTGTATACCAACCCTTTCTTCCCTTTTTTCTTAAGGTTTTCATTTTGTTTATGTTTCTCCCACCCCCCATCAGCTCATAAATCACTTGGATACAATTCTTATGCTGTTAAAAGAATTAAAAAGTAATGGTTTCTCTTTATCCCTTACTCTTTAATGAACTGGTGCATATTTACATATTTCTGTAAGCTTTCTTTCCTCATGGAACCCATTTCCCTTGTTATAGAAATGATTGTCTCAAAGATGGCTTTAACTAGATGAGTTTTCAGTGTTATGCTTTGTTTCAGTCTATTTTACCTCATTGCTTCTCTAAAATCTGTGGTCCTGTTTGCTTACACTGACCTCCCTGGGTTTGCTTATGGCGCTATGCTTGGGTTCTCTCACTTTCTCTCTTTTTGCTCCCTTTCCTCTCTTACCCATTGCTTCTCTTCTGGATATATTAAGTTTTCCTGGATAATTTCAGTCTTTCTTCACCACCTAGAGCCTTCTGATTTCAAACTTCATACTCTGACTAGACTTTCTTTTCAGCATCAAATATGAAAGTTCATCTTTCATTTACCAACTATGATTTTTATATCTATATTTAATGAAAATGCCTATGATGGGAAATTTTAGGATCTTCACCTAAATCTGAAGCTTCTTAGACCGTAAACTATGTCTTAGTGACCTTTGTATTTCTAATACAAAACAATATTATCTACTTCACAGAAAAGATTAAATGAATATTCTAACAAATTTAAGTCAACTCATAAATATGTTGTGAATTTTAAAATGTAAAATATGCTATTTAGATTTTTGCTTAAGCCAGAAGGACACTGGTAGACAGCATAAACTAAATAATAAACACTGAAAATCACCATTATTTACTGAAGGTAAATAAGAGAGAAAAATTTAGGATTCATGAATCCCCACAGTGCCATTTGATCTAGCTATCCCACTCCTCAGTTTATACCCAGATTTCTGTAAAGTAAAGACAAACTTCCCCTAATCATCTATTAAGTTATTAAAACTGGTCTCTGCTTCTGTATTCTGTCTGCTTCTTCAGATCAATCTAAATTATCACAAAGATTCTTGTCTTTGAAATTATCCCTGAATAGGTTCTGACAGCTATTGCTCTGGTTTGGGTACAATCGGGAAAACATTTAGAACTCAGACATGGAAAAACTTGACTTTCACTTTAACTTCAGTAAAGCAAAAAAATAAAAACTTATACTTGTAGGTAAGTAATGGATATCCTAAAATCTCCATCATTGCTAAATTAACTCACTGTATATTTACTGTGCAAAGAAAACCTCTGTGAGGCGGCTTGCTATAAAATGCAGGAAAAGTTAGCAGCCATAGACATCTGTTTCGAAAGATAAACCTCTGCTTCTTTTGAGTCTTACCAACAGAACTCATCCCATCTGGATCTAGTATGTCTTCTACAAGACTGTTCTGAAAATATTTTATGAACCTCTTCTGTTTGCTGAGGTCCCTAAAACCTAGAAATTCCAGGACATATGTCCTATTTTATAACTGAACTCAATAATGTAAATGACTTTTAGATACTCAACTGCATTAAAAAAAAGTTCTTTTAATTCATATGTTGTGCAATCTCTGTACCTAGTTTTCATGAAAAATATGGGCACTTTGGGGATTGCTTTGTAAATGTTATATTTTCTTCTGTGAAAGTTCTGTAAAGGAGATTCTGTTGGGAGAAGAGAAGTTCCCAGAAAAAGAAGCACTGTCAAATACTTCTATAAGCCTATGGTACATGAAAAAAAATCTGGATTGGAAGTAACTGACAAAGAATTAAATAGAAAAATAAATGTACTAGATATCTATACCCCCCCTTGATATTATTTTTGAGAACTATAAATTTCTAAAAGATACTTCATTCATTTATTAGACAAATATTTATTGAACACCTACTCTGGGTTCCTAGAACCTCAAATGAAGGTAGTTACAAAAAATAGCAGTTACAAACTTGGATTTAAAACTCTTTTTAGACATGTTCCTCAATCATCAATAATTAGATGAGCATTCTGAACATCTGTATTCCTTATGTATTGCTATTTTCATATGAATTTTAAACAATCAATATGATTTTACAAAGTTTAAAAAGGAAACTTTACAAAGTCACTAAAAATGAAACATTTCAGATTTTCTGAATAAAACAGAAAGCAGCCATACAAAACTAAAATGAAAATGTTGGCCCACATGGCACATTAACTCATTTATGGTAACAACAAAGGTATAGATTCCACACTTTGGGAAACACCTGTGACATGTAGCACTGCCTTGAAATGGTTTAATTTTCCAATATTAACTGTTAGAATCTAAGCATCTTGATTTCAGAAATCATGTCTAATAATTTTTAAATTCACTTCTTAATAAACAATGGATAATCAATAGCTTGAATTATAGAATATACAGGCGCAGATCCCTTCAGTTATACATACTCAAATTTTCTTTGAAGAGTAATTGCATCTTACTATTAAGAGATGATTTTAAATGAAAATCATCTAACATTTTATCTTTAAAAACTATGTATTCTAAAGAAAGACTTTGCTTTTGATTTGGTAGCATGCATATTTCATGGGCTGTACTTTGAATATTTAACCAAGAGATTCGATGTGATTACTTCAGTAACAATTCAATTTGAAATGTCAACTATGTTCAGCATTTAAAAATTAATAGCTAAATTCCTTTAAGGATCAGGGAAATTTTGTTCTGACTTAGAATAATTTTATAGCCTATGAATCTCCTTGTAGATTGTTTGCATGTTTTAAGCTATTCTGAATAATGTACTCTCTGTAAGGGCCCATTACTTCAAAGAATTTTGACAGCCATAGCTCAAGGTATTAATTTTCATACTAGATATATATTTCTCTTGGCAGCATGTTTGTCAAGACACAAATACACTTCACCCAAATTTTGAGTATGTACATTTTGAATAGGTTAGAGCAGTATATAAATATTTTTCGAATGAGAATTTAATCAAGGCTTCATCCCCCCTCCCTTTTATTTGATTTCTGAGAAGAGAATGAGTCAGTGAAGTAGGAAATCTGAAGTAGCAGGCTTCAAATCAAAGTGGCTGGAAAAGGAGTCCAGGCAGTGCTGTAGTTTTCTCCAGAAGCAAAGAAAAATTATAGCAATTCTGAGCAAAAGGGTGGAGAGCTTCATATGTAATATGAAAGTGTAAATAGGAAATCCACTGATAACATACTTGTTGGTATCAGAAGCACTTCTTACCTAAATGAGGTTGATGGAAACGTTATTACCTCTCAGTGGCATCAAGAAGAACAGTCAGAAATTCCCCTGGACTGTCAATACCATCTTAGCAAAACCTGAGATGATATGTTCAGTTATTCATCTGAGAAACTTCTCTTTAATATATTATTATTGACATACTACTCTGGGCTAGAAATTGGTGAAGTACTCAGAAAATAACATGGGGTAAACAGGTTCTGTCCATTGCAGCTAAGTGGGCAATACAGACTCAATCAAACACTACTGCCCATTAATATGTACTTAAAGAATGAGATAAATGGTAGGAAGGAGAAACAGCTTTGAAAGAATATTTTGCAAGACAGAAATCCTTCAAGGATTGTTGAATGAGAGTTAGCTTCTCTGAAAATTTGACAGAACCACACCTTTAACATTTGATCATTTTATTTATAGTACTTACCATGACCTAGGTCACAGTAAAATCTGAAATTCATATTGCCACACATGGTTCTAAGGAACTGAGGATTCTGTATGAATTGATATTTAAAGGAAAACATAGTTAACTCCATACTCTTCCCAAGTTTTCTTCTCTATATAGTTCCAGAGTATATGCACAAAAAAATAGCAGTTGAATATATATTTTCATAGGTGTTAGATACAGAGCCAATATCCTTTCACACATTAGAGAATATGGACTATGCTGTTTCTGAAGTCCTTGCCCCTTCCATATGTCTGTAAGCACCTAACTGCCTTTTTTCCTCCTACCCCATTTAAAATACCTCCAAGTACCCTGTAATCCATTGTGACAGTCATCAATTTATGAGCCCTCAACTCTAAACCCATCCTTCAATATTTGCTTTGTGAAAATAAAGCTGGTTTCCTTTTTCCTTGCCAGTTTGTGTAATGTTAAATTGTGTCAGCAGAGGGCGCTGGAAGGACACTGGAGGAGAAGGGTTTCTTTCTGGATTGGTGTTCTGGGCTCCTCCTTCAAAGTATGCAGCCTGCTCACTCCTGCTCTGTCCCCAGAATTTGACTCCTGAGGAGCAAGTGGCTAGTTCTGCAACATGCAGAGCTTTTTCAACACTTGGTTCCTATAGTACGCAATCGTCAATAGCACCCAGCGTCTCCCTCATACTTCTTTCTGTAGTTAGACTTATCTCTATGAAATTGGAGGGCCAATTTCTAGCAATTTACTGAGGGTAAATTTCCAGCCATTTCCACTGTGTTAGCACCTCAGAAACTTCTGCCAGGCATTGATCTCTCCAGCAAGATCTAGATCTCAGCCCTGCTAGAGTGGGGGATGGGGTCTTCTTAAGAGCTCTGTCTTGGTCCTAGGCTTGGTGTCTATGCTTTCTGCTAATACTTTTTCCTCTACAATTCTCTTAATACTTGGAAAAACTCACCTTAATGACGTCCTGTTAAAGTCAAAATTCTTTATATTAACTTTTCACTGTCCAATGTACTGAGGAATCTTTGTTTCCTTATCAGATCTTGACTGATACAGCCATTAATGATATTTTAACTCCCAAACAAGGGCAGTGATATCACAACTATGGGATGTTTCATGTGCCACTTATATACTGGTATAGTTTCTGTTCAGTCTTTATGACATAACCAAGTCACTGGGAATCTTAATCCAGGGCTGGTCCTTGGAGAGTCCTCTCCACTCTCCAAGGACCAGACCTGAACTAGTGTTCTTTCTTCTCATATTCATCCCAGAACAGTTTTGTCATGTTCTTACAATTTTCACATAATTGTTGCTTTACTCATTTAACTCCCAACCACAATAGGAGGCTCTTTAAGGTATATACACCCAGCACAGCATATATTATAATGAGCATTTTAAAAATTGTTAAATAAATGCATGCTTGAGTGAATTAATGATCACTCTTTTCCTTCCTACTCCCTGTCTAATCTGGGCTCCTTTCAGGGTCTTGTCCTCTCATTGGACTTTCAGAGGCAGGGTATCCAAAGCTCAGTCTTATTTCTTTTCTCCTTCTCATCTCCCTGTTCTTCTCCCAGCTTTCTTTTTTCAATTCCCTCTTCCCATATAGTGGTAGTTTTATTTCCATTTAAAACTAACTGTATAATGTGTTACAAGCATGTAATTCAATTCTATCAGCATCCAAGAAACCAAGGGATGATCAGCTCTCTAGAATGTATGCATGTGTGTGTGTGGGGGGGAGGGGGAGTGGTAAAGAAAATGGACTTACTAAAATAAGAGAATTTTTTTCAGATTTGGATATGACAGTTTACTATGGCAGTATCATCTGTATCTGGCTCTCCAGTTCAATTCTTGCTCCTATTTCTTGCCATCCATCTATATATCAAAAGATCTTCCTTCTGGGCTGAAAAAGGAATTTATATAGTTCCCACTCCTGCTCAATTCCTGTTTGATAGTTTCTACGTACCTCTTGTCATAGAGACAACACACCATATCCAATTCCTGTTATCACATTTCTTGATATTTAGATCTTATGATAAAAACTTTAGCTATTTATTCACCTAATTTTATAATTTCTATTACTAAGATTTTTGCAAGTCTTCACTTAATTGAAATTCCTATCTACCCCAGCCATCATTATCTACTTCTCTAATACAGGATTTCTATTTTTGTGTTCATCAGCTAGGTTCTTGAGCTGGATGTTAGTTGCTTTAATAATGAAGAATATAAATTAATGAATAATTTTGAATATATAATTCTCTATTAAAAGAAAATCTATTAATTAAAGAAGAAATTCATTGGACTTCATTCACCTGATATATGTGTTATATAGATCACTCACAAAACGAGCTTTTCAAATTCTAGTGCAACAGCACAATGTTAAATATCAGTTCTTATTTTACATCCATTTGATAAAATGATGAAATTATGTCATACATATAAATTCTGTTATCCTTGTTTCCTAAAATTATAGCCACAGAATAAAATAAGGTGCTTAAGTTCATTAATTCTAATTGTAGGATCTATACCATACTGGTTATTTAATCTCAGATTTTTTTTTGTCTATAATAGGAGGATAACATCTAGTAGAGGATTAAATTATACAATGAAAGTACTGAATTTAATGTTATTTTTTTTACAAAATATTATTTCCTATTTTACTGTCAATACATTAAAAAACTTTATGGTATTTGAAAAATGAATTTCAACAATTATGCCTATTACTATCTAATTTTTTCATAAATTATTCTTGGGTACTTCTTTAATGAATCTAGTACTATATTCTTGGTCAGGAATAAATTCAACAATAATGTCATGTGTGTGGAAATATGAGCCTATTTATGATGACCTGATTGTTTTATATTTCTCACAAATGCATGAGGTAAGAAGTGGCAATCTTTCTTTGTTCCCACATAACAATATTCTTGATGAGGATATGACTGAAGTAATTTATTCAATTTAGAGCCTGAGAACATAAAGCCCTATAGTAGTGAAGCAACCTGTAGGAATTGCAAGGTGTTACACTTACCAAAATCTAGAAC
This sequence comes from Marmota flaviventris, assembly GCF_047511675.1. Taxonomy (NCBI): domain Eukaryota; kingdom Metazoa; phylum Chordata; class Mammalia; order Rodentia; family Sciuridae; genus Marmota; species Marmota flaviventris. The sequence continues at coordinate 81,044,897 of NC_092505.1, forward strand.
GATTATCTTCCCCATGAGAGAGGATTGTCCTAAGGACTCTGAGGTTTGCTTTCCAATGAAAGCATTTAGAATGCAAGAGAAAGAAATGTGTGTTTCCTATGAGATAGCCGATTTTATCTTGCATAGGCAATTATTATAAAGTCATTGGAGAAAACAATTTGATTCTCAGATCAGGCTCAATGACTCTGAAAATCAGATACTTAGAGGTGTATCTTTGCATTCCTTTCTTCTAGGGTTTGCCTCTTTGCTCTGACAGCCATGAAAACAATAGTTTTTTTTTTTTTTTTTTTTAATCTCCTTTCACTTTGCTTTTGTATATTTTATTTAAGGCTTGTCTTTGTCCTTATCTCCTAGTCTTAGTGTTTGATCTAAAGACTCCACTGTTCAGGCAGAGATAATCCACCCCCACAACCGACCGCCCCAGTAACAGAATGAAAAGCACAAGCTGTTGAGGTTAGCTTTCAGTTGAGATCAGAAAGACATTTTCCCTCCAGCATTATTCTGAGGCTTTTGTGTTTTTGAGAAATTGCTTCACATATGAAAATATAAAAATAATCTTACTCACAAAAGTCATAAGAAGACTTGCTCAAGCAACCTCAGTTAGATCACTCTTTAATCATTAGAATTGATTCACAGATCTCTAAGTGATTTTTAAAAGTCCAGCTGCAGGCTAAAAATGATTAAAGGAAAATCCATTGTGATTTATTTGGCCCTTTATTAAGAGAAACTTAAGTTACTGTTTAATTAAAAATTATTTCTGGATATTTGAATACCTATATTGAAAATCATATACAATATTCTCAAACAAGTAACCAGTAGAGATATTCTCCTCTTACTCAGATTATATTCATATTTAATGTCTCAAGTAAAAGGTACATGTGAGTTTAATATATATGCTATATATTCATATATATGATATGTAAAAGTATGGATACCTTTATGTATGTATATGTGTACAGCAATGTCTTTAAAAATAAAATCTATTTAATTTAGAATAGCATTGATTGCCAATTTTTTCTGCAATGTAACTGAATACTATAAATTATTTTCATTGCTTAGAACTAAAATGTGATGAAAATATTGTTTAAATTAAAATAGGAAATCTATGGAAAAGTCAATATTATATTAATTTAGGGAAAAATGAGAATGCAACATATAATAAACCCAAGAAAAGTAAAAAAGCTAGGTAATTCATCTTATTTTTGTATAGAAATAGAAACTTTAGTGCTTACCAATGATAAAGAAATAGTCTAAATTAAGGCTTCATTTCAAGAGGGCTCAATTCTCCTGTCTAGTCTAAGAAATAAGATAGGAAGTTCTTTCATGTCTGAAGTAGACTAGGAAATTAAATATAACTCAGCTACGTACAGCATTCAAATTATCCTATTGTTACACATAGATTAGAAGTATGTCCCTTCTTAAAAATAATAATAATAATAAACTGTGAATGTGAAAGTTTTGGTAGGTGCTCCTATCAATGACTCTCAATTATCAATACTCCTGATACACTGATCTGTTTTCCTCTTGTTCAGTGACTCTGGGCTTGGTCAGATGGTTTTCTTTTACCAATGTGACATTATCCTTCATGACCTAAGAGGAGGCTTGAGTGACCTTTCACACTGGGGCATGCCCTCTTGAAATAAAATCACCACCTCGTAAAATCTCCTTGAGGAAAAATGAGATGCAGCTGTGGAGATCCCAGGCTCCCCAGCTGGGTACAGCTCCCTTCAAGGCAACCTGCAGCTGTGTGCAGCCATGTAATGGAGCCCTGTGAGAATAGCGACAGGCAGGGGACCCAAGAGACTTCTCCTACCACCTCTTTCATTAGGTGGATAAGTTTAGTTATCAAAGGTTTCACTTTTACACATGGGTATGTATCTGTAGAGCAAGATTAGGTGGGAAGACAGTTCATTTGTGATGAAGTATCCTTGGCTTCCACTATAAAGCAGAATCATACTTACATGACTATTCTTTCCCCTTTTTATTTATTTCTGGCCAATAGGAGAGTACATTTGTTGACTGGCAACAGGAATGGGTCACATAACTTCCTGCAATTTCTTGGCAACAAACAAGGATGGTGATCACATATATCCTATCTGTCTTTACACTATTTCCTCACATTTTCCCATTAGAAGTGTATAATTTATCTGAGCCAAGCATGGTAGGACATGCCTGAAATTGCAGCTGAGGCATGAGGAATGCCAGGTTCAAGACCAGCTGAGGCATGAGGCTGAGGCATGAGGAATGCCAGGTTCAAGAGCAGCCTCAGCTTAGTGAGACCCCATCTCAAAATAATTTTTTTTTTAAAATGTGCTGGTAGTGTGGCTCACTAGTAGAGGGCCTCTAGGTTCCAACCACAGTACCAGCTACCCACAAAAAGTGTATGATTTATCTATAAGAAGCTAGAGCACTGGTATCAATAATTGTGGTAGTTGTAGTATCAGTCAAAAATAGCAGGTACTGTGTGTAACGTACTGTGGTAAACTTCTTACTTTAATCATACTTTACAAATGTATGAAGAATTGAGGACTTTTAATATACCCTTTTTTTGGAAAAAAAATGAAACTTAAATGAGGATCCTGGGCTATAAACTAGGTCTGTTTAACTCTGGAGGCTAAGATCTCACCCACTGTCCTAAATACTTAAACTATTTGATATTCATCTACACTACTGAAGCAGCACTCTGAAAGGCTGGGTCCAGCCCCAAGCAGTACTCTTTGTCAAGATATTAGAAGCAAAGTTTTATCTAGATGTTTTTCCACTTCTAGGAAAGGGCTACACAAAACAATTGTCAGAGCCCACAAGATGTAATGAGACTTATGACCACAAACATTTCCTGGGAGAGAGGGTCAAACTGGAAGAAACATTCCTCTCCTTCTCGTGTCAGTGCTTCTCCTGCTCATGAGATGGGGAAGAAAGACAGGGTTTGTAACAAAAAATAAAAATAGGGCTGGGGATATAGCCTAGTAGTAAGAGCCTCTGAGTATATCCCCAGTATCTATGTATCTATCTATCCATCGCTCCCTCCCTCTCTCTCTCTCTCTCTCTTTCTCAAAAAAAAAAAAAAAAAAAAAAAAAAAAAGATTGGGATGCTGTACTGTTTACTCATTTAGTGAAATGAGTCATCATGAGATGAATGGCATTTCCTATAATTGTGGGTAAATCAGTGATCTTGATTTTCTCTAAATAAGTATTAGAAAAACAATATTCTGGATACAATAATATGAAATATCTTTTGTAGAAGAAAGTGTTAACAATACTAGGCAAATCATAACTACAGACTATGTAAGGATAGAACATATTTTAAGTTGCAGAGGAAATTAAATAAATTTACAAATTAAAATACCATATTTTATTAAGGCAGATCAAAAATTTCCCAAATTAGAAATGTAAGACTGAATTTTCTATTGTAGCCTATACTTGCCTTTGGAAATAATTATATATGTAGATTAGGTATATATTTACTATACATAATAAATAATACATACATAAGACACAGGTATATATGTCTAATATATAATATGTATACAATAGATGTATAATATATAATACATACATATACATATATACATGTAATACACACACACACACACACATATTTAAGAATAAATCAGGGATAGGGAGTTGGCTCAGTGGTAGATAATTTGCCTAGTTTGCACAGGGCACTGGGTTCAACCCCCAGCAGTTCAAGCAATTAATAAATAATAAATAATAGGTGTGCTAAAGGAAAAATATAACTATTCAAAAAAGTACATACATGATTTACCAATAGAAAAAAATCATTTCCAAGTACTTTATAAGGAAATAGATGCCGAGAGGACACTTTTTCCCCAACATTACATTTTATCTAACAACCACTCTGTTTTCTTAATGTCTCTTACCACACTTATGAACTCAGCTGTTCATTTTAGTGTCATTCAGCAAGCCCTTGTGTATTTCCAGATGCATCTAATTCCTGAAAGAGCATAAACCTTTCTAAAAATTAATGACCCAGGAAGAAGTCTTTCTATAAACAAACCATTTCTCCTCATGAATCTTAATTAGAAGAGGTTTTTAAGCTAAGATTTCCCAAGTTCCCTCTATGGATGAGGGATGTTCATTTATTCCTTGCTACTGTATCATAATATATTTTCAGCACTCTCAGGACTTAAATCAGGTAGGCTATCTATAAGCTGCGTTCTCAAACTTTGACGTGAATGAGAATCACTTTAGAAGTTTGTTATAAATTCATATCTCCAGTATGTATCCTCAGAGGCTCAGGTTCAGTATGATTGGCTAAGGCAACGCAGATCTCTCTGGCACACATTATCCTTGAATAAGTTTCTGATTTGGTGCCCTTTAAGAGCAAGTCTATAATATTTTGTACAAGGAAAGTAAGTTGAATGTGTTGGTCAGTTCCCATTCAACTACTTAGAATCACATTAGCATATGTGATTCAGAGTAAGGTTTTGAAAAATATAACTAAGCAAAATCATCCTCATTATTTCCCACACAGGGAAAAAAAAAGTAACCAAAATGAAGAAAAATGGAGAGAACAAAGGGAGAAAATAAAGGTATCCTTGTCCGTGGAAAAATTATAATAGGAAAAATACATGAAAGTATCTACTCAATTATGAAATTTAAAAATTTTAAGTATATATAAAATCAACAGTATCATATAAAATAGGTTAAATAAAATTCTGAGTATCAGACAAAAATCAGACATGAATTTCATTTTTTCTTAAGAATAACAGCTTTTTAAAAAACACTAATTAGAAGTATTTCTTTCATTGATTGCTATTGACATATTCAATATATTTTTCAAAATAAAAAAATTAACTCTTGGTGCCTAGTAACAGAATGACTTTACAAGTAAATATTGATTATTTTTATTTAAAAAGTTATTTAAATCAGTTCAATGACTATATTGTCCTAGTTTACATTATTCCATAATGGTGCACTTAATAAAATATCTTAAAAGGAAAATAAATGAAAGTGAAATAAGTGTCTCCCTTTGCCAGATGAAATGCAATGTTCTCTAATATTTGTTTTTAGTAGTCTCATTATGATCATATGTTTTTATATACCAAAGGAAATGTGGAACTTGTTTTCACCCATTCATATAAGAAACAATTATAAAGAAATATTAAATTTATAGGCCTTGATGCAGTGGCTCTTTTTAGGAATTCAGGTAGTTTTCCTAGCATGCTTTTGCTTATTAAATATTATGCTAATCTGCTGCTTCTCCAGTCTTCTTGCTTTTTTCATCTTCCAGTTATTCAACTCTTATCATCTTATTTGTTGGGTAAGCTCCATAGGAACTTGCTACCAGCTAGCCATGAAAGACAAAAGGCTCTCAGTGGGCACTGTGGTAAAACAGGAAGAATCCTGGACTTGAAATTTTGGACCCATCAAGTTCCATCTAACCTAGTGAAACACAAGGACTGATCCAACTTTCTTTGGGTTCAAGATAAAGAGCTTTAAATGGGATTCAGGAAAATGAGGTGCCCTGAAGCTTAAGTTTGTGTCCTACAAGATAAATTTAACTTTGGAGTGATAGTCTTACCCCCACCCCATTCTAATAAATGTAAAATGTAAGGCACACTGTCTTACACTATTAGATTAGTGTAAGGTGTAAAAATTTAATGACATATGTGGAGGTGCACTGAGGTTCTTACAAATGCAGATTGTACAGGAAACACTGGTTCCTATTAAGACTGACTTTGGGGACCTTATATTCTTTTTTTTTTTTAAGTTTTAGGATACTATTTTATTACTATCCAAATAAGTCCTTTCTATACTTAAATGTAACCCTTTCACAGCATTATTTCTGTATCCAAAAATTTCACCACTGTGCTGTTATCAAATGATGGAGTTCAAGTTCATCAGTACTTTGTTTTTAAGCAAGGGTTTATAACACAAAAATCCCATGGGTCTTTTGCTTTTCTAAGCTGTAGCAGACTGTGGTAAGCCAGAGGTACCTTCACCCCAGATGTGAATGATCAATACATTCTATTTTGGTACATTTAAAACTTTACAAAACAAAAACTATGTTTTTTTTTTTTTAATTAAAGTCTAACAGGGAACTATACAATATTCCTCAAACTTCAGGTTTCATATACCACCTTCATCATTTTGGTTATCTCTTTTAGGCTTTGAGTCATAACTCCAAACAAATTTTTTTATGGTTCAAGGTGTTTCAATACTAGTTCCTTTATTGGAGAATGATATTATCCAAGAGGTTTCCTTTTATTTTTTTTTAATTTTTTATTGTTGGCTGTTCAAAACATTACATAGTTCTTGATATATCATATTTCACACTTTGATTCAAGTGGGTTATGAGCTCCCATTTTTACCCCATATACAGATTGCAGAATCACATCAGTTACACATCCATTGATTTACATATTGCCATACTAGTGTCTGTTGTGTTCTGCTGCCTTTCCTATCCTCTACTATCCCCCCTCCCCTCCCCTTCCCTCCCCTCTTCTCTCTCTGCCCCCTCTACTGACATTTATTTGTCCCCCTTGTAATATTTTTCCCTTTCCCCTCACTTCCTCTTGTATGTACTTTTGTATAACTCTGAGGGTCTCCTTCCATTTCCATGCAATTTCCCTTCTCTCTCCCTTTCCCTCCCACCTCTCATCCCTGTTTAATGTTAATCTTCTTCTCATGCTCTTCGACCCTACTCTGTTCTTAGTTACTCTCCTTATATCAAAGAAGACATTTGGCATTTGTTTTTTAGGGATTGGCTAGCTTCACTTAGCATAATCTGCTCTAATGCCATCCATTTCCCTGTAAATTCTATGATTTTGTCATTTTTTAATGCAGAGTAATACTCCATTGTGTATAAATGCCACTTCTTTTTATCCATTCATCTATTGAAGGGCATCTAGGTTGGTTCCACAGTCTTGCTATTGTGAATTGTGCTGCTCTGAACATCGATGTAGCAGTGTCCCTGTAGCATGCTCTTTTTAGGTCTTTAGGGAATAGACCGAGAAGGGGAATAGCTGGGTCAAATGGTGGCTCCATTCCCAGCTTTCCAAGAAATCTCCATACTGCTTTCCAAATTGGCTGCACCAATTTGCAGTCCCACCAGCAATGTACAAGTGTACCCTTTTCCCCACATCCTGGACAGCACTTGTTGTTGTTTGACTTCATAATGGCTGCCAATCTAACTGGAGTGAGATGGTATCTTAGGGTGGTTTTGATTTGCATTTCTCTGACAGCTAGAGATGGTGAGCATTTTTTCATGTACTTGTTGATTGATTGTATGTCCTCCTCTAAGAAGTGTCTGTTCAGGTCCTTGGCCCATTTGTTGATTGGGTTGTTTATTATCTTATTGTCTAATTTTTGGAGTTCTTTGTATACTCTGGATATTAGGGCTCTATCTGAAGTGTGAGGAGTAAAGATTTGTTCCCAGGATGTAGGCTCTCTATTTACCTCTCTTATTGTTTCTTTTGCTGAGAAAAAACTTTTTAGTTTGAGTAAGTCCCATTTGTTGATTCTAGTTATTAACTTTTATGCTATGGATGTCCTATTGAGGAATTTGGAGCCCGACCCCACAGTATGTAGATCGTAGCCAACTTTTTCTTCTATCAGACGGCGTGTCTCTGATTTGATATCAAGCTCCTTGATCCATTTTGAATTAACTTTTGTGCATGGCGAGAGAAAGGGATTCAGTTTCATTTTGTTGCATATGGATTTCCAGTTTTCCCAGCACCATTTGTTGAAGATGCTATCCTTCCTCCATTGCATGCTTTTAGCCCCTTTATCAAATATAAGATAGTTGTAGTTTTGTGGATTGGTTTCTGTGTCCTCTATTCTGTACCATTGGTCCACCTGCCTGTTTTGGTACCAGTACCATGCTGTTTTTGTTACTATTGCTCTGTAGTATAGTTTGAAGTCTGGTATCGCTATACCGCCTGATTCACACTTCCTGCTTAGCATTGTTTTTGCTATTCTGGGTCGTTTATTTTTCCATATGAATTTCATGATTGCTTTCTCTATTTCTACAAGAAATGCCATTGGGATTTTGATTGGCATTGCATTAAACCTATAGAGAACTTTTGGTAATATCGCCATTTTGATGATGTTAGTTCTGCCTATCCATGAACAGGGTATATTTTTCCATCTTCTAAGATCTTCTTCTATTTCTCTCTTTAGGGTTCTGTAGTTTTCATTGTATAAGTCTTTCACCTCTTTTGTTAGGTTGATTCCCAAGTATTTTATTTTTTTTTTGAAGATATTGTGAATGGAGTGGTTGTCCTCATTTCCATTTCAGAGGATTTGTCGCTGATATACAGGAATGCCTTTGATTTATGCGTGTTGATTTTATATCCTGCCACTTTGCTGAATTCATTTATTAGCTCTAATAGTTTCTTTGTAGACCCTTTTGGGTCTGCTGACCTTATATTTTTGTATAACCCTTCTGGGCTCCTGGTTCCTCTCTGTAGTCTCCCTAGATTTCAAGATTTTTGGACTGCTTGGTCATCTACTTTAGTCGACTAATTTTGATCCTCTCCTTTAAGTCTTGCTGATTCTGGCTTACTCACTGGCTCCAAGTGCCAGACATGCTCCTGTTCATTGCTTTTGGTCGCACAGTAATGTACAATTTCAACCTACTAGTCTTCCTCCAGAACAACTATCCAAGTGTCTACTCTATTAGGAATCTGCACCTCACTGCAGTGCTCCACCCTTCATTTGTGCTCTGCATCCCATGCCATTTACTCCCCAAAGATAATGTTAACTTTGACAGATTCAACTTTAAAAGTCTTCATGATAAAATATCTTTATTACTTCATTCAGGGGCTACTGCAATACCCTACATAAGGTTCCGAATTAATCCCTATGTTTTTAACTTTTTCATTATTATGGAAGGGTCAGTTAATACTTGATGCTTTGTGGGTCATGTGTCTCTCTCTTGCAATTCTCATTTCTGCTCTTGTAGTGCATCCTAAAGAATCTTAAGCAATACTTAGATGCATAAGCATGATTGTGTTCCAATAAAACATTATTTATCATCATTTAAACTTTGTACAATTTCCATGTATTATTTTACCCAAGCATTTAAAAAATGGATAAGTCATTTATAGCTCTCCACTTTGTCAACCTTTGCTCCATACTCTCTTGTCCCCTACCACCAGGTTCACCTTTCAAAATATTGTTTTCACTATAACCAAGAATTTGAGGCACTTCTCATTACTACTCATTACCCACCGTCAAACAAATGGACCTTTTTTCTGGACAGTTTTCCTGGTTTCCATTCTAAATTATTATTATTTCTTTTGCAACATGTACCCTATGTTTCTGGTTATTGCACTTGAAACTAATTTTACATTTACTTACTTCTTAGATCTGTCTTTATATCCAGCCTGCACAACAGTTTGCAGTGTATCCAGGTGGGCCTCCCTGGATAGAGATGACATTGTACTGAATGTAATTTATAGGATTGCCCAGGCACTCTCCTAGGGTTTATTAAGTTTCTGCTGGTGGAAACAAGATGCATTACTTGAAACCTTCTATAATCTCCTATTATTTTCAAATGAAATCCAAATACCAGTCAGGAATTAAAGGAGTTTAATAATGGCTTCTGACACATTTTTTACTTTACCTTTTAATCAACCAATTCGATTAACTTACTTAAAAGACCAAAACACCCATGTTCTTTCATCATTGACTATATTCAGTGATACATTATTCCACTTTACTCATTTAGTCAACTGATACTGAGTGGCCACTAAATTCCAGATTAAGACAGCTACAAAAAACACATTACAGGCTCTTTCCTCCAAGAACACATACACTAATGTGAGTCATACACTAAAAGAAAACACGAAAAGTCTTTGACAACTGCTACAAAGGAAGCTAAATTCTCAGAGTAAAGAAGCATGGAGGACTTCCTGTAGGATCATAACAGAAAATGGGCAATATTTACCAGGCAAGAAATTGAAAAGAGGTATGTCAAGGCATTGTGAACACAAGATAGTTCAATGACATGAAGGAAGCATGTGGGGCAGGTATAGAAGACATGTAATTAAAACAGTGTTAAAAGTGTACATTCTAGAGCCAGAGTGCTTGGATTCAAATGCCAATTTTATCACTTAATTAGCTGTGCAGCATTAGGCGAGTCACTTTAGTTCAGTTTTCATCTGTATTAAATGGGAAGAATAATCACACTTATCCTGAAGGGTTCATGAGGATTCAATACATGTACACTTAGAACATAATAAAAAAATAAACATTGCATTATTTTAATTGCAATACTTCTTGTCATCATGTTGGGCATTTCAAATAGATCAGCATGGCTAGTAGAGAATTAGATGGGGGAGCATTATGAATGGTCTTATAAATGGACTATCTGTTTGAAATATACCATCTAATGAGTTTGGGTATGAATTCCCCAGTAACCCAGGTGTATTCTGGAAAAATTTTAACAGAATCTCTAAGTATGAGATCTAGGCATCATTAAAGCCTTCCAATCAATGTTAACATTAAGTCCACAGTGAGAACCACTGAAGTAACTGGAAATGGTCTTTCTCCTGGAAGCTATTGTAGCACTTCTTGCATAACTTTGGGATATGATGTCAAATACTGAATAAGCTTTAAAAATACACATACCTGAATTCCATTCCTTGACTCTGGATTGTACAGAGCCAAGGGATATTTATTTTTACAAAGTATTCCAGGTTATTCTCATATAGGTGATATGCATATGAGCCTTTATATAAACATTGTGCATTACACATGACATATATAGTATCTTGCATTTTAATTGTTATGCAAAGTTTTATCTCCTCTGCAAAATAACAAATTCCTGGCCACAGGAGTCAGGACTTAAGCACTGAAAAAATCCAAGCCATCCATAAACATATATACTACAATTCCTTACAGAGGAGAATTAATAGGTATTTCTTTGTTCAATTTATTAAGGGAAAAAAGGGAGCTCTCTAATGACACTTTTCAAACTCTACATGTTCCAGTAGTTGTTTGTAAGATATTTTGTCAGCAAAAATAAAACCATTAAAACTACTTAGTAATAAATGGAAGAGTGATACACAGCTTATTAATCGGTTCACAAATTGCCTCTAGTAGGTATTGCCATTCTCAATTTTCACAGTTCTCTGAGGGTCCTGACAAGCCTGTCTGAAATGGTATCATAGGACATGTTTCCTGGATAAACTTATTTGCTCTGACAAGATCCATATTTTCAATCAATAGAAGTCTCATTCACAAAGATTCTTCATACTAGGGCTAAGTAAATTCAAGTTCTATATTAGTACATAAATTTATTGAGTGAATTCCAAGGTTATGCTAAGAATTACATTATTTTAAGTCTACTTCATTCCTAAAAAATCAGGCAGATATATAACATTGATGTTTTCCTTGTAAAGTCTTCCACACGGACAGTACTCAACAAATGATCAGCAATCCTTTAATTTTTTCTAAGTCTATGAGAAGTTATAAATAAGCAAACAAATAAATAAGGGAGTATCATAAAAGGAAGCAGCTATCACAGGCAATATTTGTGCTCAATATAAGCAGCAGCAATCTCATAGTCATATATCTTTTAGAATTGTGGAACAATACAGAAATCATTAACTCTGTTTCCTTACCCTTGCTTAAATCTCTACTTTAAAAAAAAAATCTTTTTTTTTTTTTTTTTTTTTTTTTTTTTTTGTGGAGACCTCTCCATTTTAGCTTACAAGTAATTTTTGATGTTTCTAAAGGCAACACACTCCATTATGGGGAAACAGATTTCCTAGTATGCAAATGAAATTTTAACTTCCATGGTCTCTTGTAGGCTTAATGCTGACTGTGCCTTTTAACCTTCCGACACACATCTCAGCCCAAGAGTCACAAAGAGTCAAAAGGCCTATAGAAAGCTCCTGTCTGTGTACTAATTAGTAGACAAATTAGTTCTGGCATGTTTGCTTCTTATCTTTTGCTTCAGATGTTCTCCCTAGTCAAGACTACTAGAACATGGATATTTGCTTTTGTATCCAGAGTCTCTCTCTCCCCAGGTCTCATTTTTTCTAACACTTATTTAGATGATTCTCACCCTGAATTTCCCACTGATGCTAGTGCCCAAACCTGAAGCAGGCTGCCTGGACATAACACCTGGTCTCTGTCCAGTGCCTGGGGGCATTTCTCAACAAAAGGAAGATAAGCAATAGAATTATCTATTTTGTCTTCCAAAAATGTTCCAAGTATTTAAGGAAAGTTATATTTTTTTTTTCCTGAACACTTTTAATTCCTGTGATGTTTTTAATAGTTTTTCACTAAGCACATTTTCCAAATAATGTGTACGCTATTCCATGAGGTCTGAATGCTGATGACTTGTAAAACTAATTACTAAATCTACTTAAAAATACTATTTGTACTTAAAATTTAACATGACCCCCAACACCAGCATTATTATCCTCACCTTATGGTTATATCAGTTGTTTTCCATTATCTCTCTATTCAGGATTCATCAAATTAACAGGAATACTTGCTCTAGGATAACGTTTTACTGCCCCCAGATACTTGCTCTAGTAACCTCCTAACCATTTCCCTATCTTCACTTTGCTCCTTTGAAACTATTTTCAACATAGCAGTCACAGAGATCCTGTGAACATCCAAGTCAGATCATTACACTTCTCTGACACCTTGTCTCAATCACATAAAAACCAAAGCCCTGGCACTGGGCTTACACAACAGGCTCTCCAGTTCTTCAGTGACCTTTTATCCCACACACTCAATCCCCCAGCCCCACTGGTCCTGAACTTCTTCAACATGCTTCCGCTTCAGACATCTGTTCCTGATATTCCTTCTATCAGGAAAATCTTTCCAAGATACCTGGGTACTGACACTCTCAGCTCCCTCTTCTATTCATTCAATTAACAGTGTCAGTCCTTTTCTGGTCACTTTATCTAAAGTTGCACATTCCTGGGACCACACAAACACTTTCTTCACTTTTTCACTGCTTTGGGTCTCTCAATAGCATTTATTTTCTGACTTATTTTAAAATTGTATTTCTGGTTTCTGTCCACTACTCCTCTCTCCTTCCCACTATAAACAAGATTTTAAAAAACAGTGATATTTGCTTGATTTTCATCACTGTTTTAGCTCTCATATATTTCAATCAATGAATATTCATCAAGTGATTTCCACATGTTCAAATATTGGAATTCTAATGAGTGATCCTTCAGTTTTTCTTGCATCAATCCCACCTATTCCTAATGCCACAGCTCAGAATGATTTGATCTTTTCATGGGATTACTATCTTCCTCATCAAGTCTCTAATTCATTACATGATACATCCTGCTCCAAGAATAATCTTTACATTCAATTATGTACTATGTCATTGGTTAGAAAATAAAACCCAAACTCTTGAAGATGACATTCCAAATTCTTTTAATGTGATTCCCAGGCTTCTGTGAAGGTCTCATGATTTCTCACCTCTGTGGTTTGCTCACATGCAGTTTTATTCACCTGCACTGAGGCTCACTCCAGTCCCTGCTTATTAAGACCTATCCTTCCCTCAAGCCACTACTCAACTAGTATATTCTTAGTAAATTATTCCCCCACCCAAAAATAAATTTATTCTCTCAACAGATTTGGCCATAGCGTAATTAGATATGCTTATCATAGATTTCTCATTAGTTTATGAGCTCATATCCTAGAATGTCAAAAAATCTTCATCTTAGGCAGTCATTATACTTATTTTATTGAATTATTTATATGTCCCATATTTTCATTCCTCTTTATTTTAACAAAAATGCACTTTGTATCTTCATCAACGGTATTATTGATCAGAGAATTCCATTAAGTAGACATTGATTCAACAATACTGGACCTTCATTTGTAAATAGTGCCATCATGAATGATTATCAAATATCTCAGTGAAACTGACATGAATTATAGCATTTCTGCAGAAACTCATCAGATGGATAATTTAGTTACTCAGATATGGTTCATTTTAAGTAAAATTATTTCCCCAGTAGTCATCATCTCTTTCAACTGAACTTATGAAAACCAATTACTTAATAATGCATCCTAGTATTTTACAAATATTCAATATCAAACACACTGCAATGCAGATTTAATTTCTGTAAGTAATCTGTACAGAGTTTTCCTATCTCTAGAATTCAGGCAAATGATATGTGCTACAAAACCCTTAAGTCATATTGTGGATGTTACTTTCACCTTTTTTCTGGTGTTTTATAACTTACAAAACTTCAGATATTAATTAAAATCAATATTTTCTTTGAAATTTGTCTAGGTCTTCTTTAAGAAATACATATGCGCCCTGTCATCATATCCTATGCAAATTAAAATCCAAGTCAGTTAAAACCTACTATTAAAGTAATTTTACAATTGCTAATTTATCAATTTTTACAAGGCTTAAATATTCCTTTTTAATCAGAAAACAATTTGAGCATTTTAAAACTTTTATACTGGGTTTATCTATATTTTGTCACTTATAACAATATTCTTTTGAGTATTTGACTAGCTTTTTTTTTAACTATGAAAAAAATCAAGAACGGTAAATAAAAATGAAAATAAATGCTGGTCATAAGGCACAGTGCTAGTAGATAATTCCTAATCTATGGGCCTGGATAATGAAAATGAATCACAGAGAATACTGTTCTATTTATAAAAATTATAACAAGGCAAAATGATAGATATGTCAGTTTGATTTTGCTATTTATTTTGCATTGTATAATTAAATATCAAAACATCATCTTGTATACTCTACAAATACAAAATTTTTATTTGTGAATCATGTTTTAATATAGCTGAAATTTATTTTAGTTTTAAAAAGTAAGAGCTCTTATAGGTAAATGAACAAACAATTTTAGGTCAAAATGGATAAAACAAATTAGTGCTTTGAACCACTTACAAAAAGACTATCAGATAAATATTGACTGTTATTTTTGCTCTACGCTATTTATGGTAATTTATCATTTTGTGATACTCCAACCCTTCCCCATCATATTGTAATTAGTTTTGGATGTAGCCATCTGGTAGGGAAATAATCTTAATTGAACTCCACAATGTTACAAAATACCAGTATGTGATATTTTCTTTAAAATGATACATTTGAGAAAAGAACCTACATTGTTAACTATACAATGCTGAATATTATCATCAGTGCATGACGCTTTATGGATCCCTTGAAATCATAGAAACAGTACAATATACTAAATTATTTGTATACAAATTTAACTACAGAATTAAAACTGATTTATAGAATAGGAAATATTGATGTGTATCAATCACAACAGTTAAATTTCCACTGATTCAAATGGATATAATTCTTCACAATAAAGGATTCTTCTGTATGTTTACTTACATGAGAAAATTTCTTTTCTTAGAATTTATAATGATTTGCCAATTTTTGTGTTTACAAAGTTCTTAATACATGTTCTTTAATTTTTATAAAATATGTGATATTTTGTACACATGATCTGTATGTATAGGCTAATAATCATTTGAAAGTCAAGAGCTGTAAATCTGTTTAACACATGCATGTCCAGACTTTTTTTCCCATCACAGAGTGTGTTTGGTTGTTAGATCCCTTTTTTTTATACTTTCTCCCTTCACACCTGCCTGCCTCCCTCCTTCCGTCTTTTCTTCCTTCTTATTTTTATTCTTAAAAATTTATAATAGGCATCTTTATGTTAGACTGGGTTTCAGGGAACTGAGGTAGTGGTAAGGACATGACCAACAAAATCTGACAACACAGATACAAATCTATTCTTCATCACTTACCAGATGTTTCACCATAACAAAGTTAAAGGATTAACCTTACAAGTTTTCTTCTGCAAAAATGGCTTCGAGATTACCTACCTTGCAAAACTTGGAGGGTTAAATGCAATCATGTATGTAAAAGTGAAAAGCACCATATTTGTCGTATAAAATTTGATTAATCAAAAGTTAATTTCATATTCTTGCTCAGAGTGTTTGATTAATGACAATATAATTACATTCAACATGAAACATTTCCAAGTCATGGTGTAAACAAAATGCTAAAGAAAGAGAAAAAAGTAACTAAAGCCTTCTCTAAAGATAAGCCATATGGATATTTGGCTGGAACCAAAAGGAAAATAGGACATTTCCAGATGAGAAAAAAAAGAAAAGTTGGGAAGGTATGACAGGTGTGGAAAGCAGAGTCTGCATGTGTGTACGGCTGAGAACTCTATTGGAGAGAGCACATTACTGGAAGCTATGGTGCATTGGAGAAATAGGAAGAGATATTGTAGGAAAACAATTTGTAAAGAACTATAAACGCCCTGTTAAGAAGCTTAGTGTTGAATATAAAGCTGAAGTTTCCAATATCGTATAGATTTTATAGAAAAATGTTTGTTTTACCCTCACTACATCTTAGATGTTTCTTATCTTAACTGGATATCAGAACATGCATTGGTTATTGAAGAGCTAGACAAGCAAAAGGGTCCTAACCAGGGTGTAGAAGTCACTCACAGTGGGAGGATGAAAAGTGAAGAAGGGATTAAGTTATGGAGCACTATGCTGTACCTGCTGCTCTTTGGTACAAGATCAGTTAATATTCTCTTAATACTTGCTGAGAGTATCATTATGGAAATGCCACCATTCTTGGAAAAGTTTTCCAAGGTTCCAGATACATAGAATGATCCATTTATGTTTTTCATGTACCATTATATTCCTTCTCTGGGATATACACGGCTTAACAAAGTTCCCAAAGGCGAGAATAGGCAGCTTTGATTTGAGAATACCCAGCTGAAAGGCTGTCTCCACAAAGGGAGAGCCTGTCCATAGAGGCACTGCTCAAATATTACATCCACTCTCTAGTTCTGCATAGAATAGAGGCCAGAACTAACTTGTCTTTGGTTCACAAATTCCAGAAGATGATGAAACCATTGGATCAATAAGACCATGGGGTTAATTCTATATAATTACGGATTTCAAAAACAAAGAATAACAGTACAGTCTTCTTTTCTTGGAGAAAAATAAGTTATAGCATTAAAAAACAAACAAACAAACAAACAAAAAAAACAGAATACAAGATCACTGCCATGCTCATGTGACTGAGTAGTAGATGGGGGAAGTTGCTTCACTTTACCATTCTGCTGTTGTAGTTACCTTTCTGCTACCTACTGTCTGCTCTAAGCACTCACCTGCTGAGATCAAACTGGCAGATAGCTACACTGCTAGGCTAAGTCTTCACACCAGGACCTACACTGCCTGCTGCAGAGAATCTGAGTGGTAAGAGAGTTGTCAAGATTTTAGTTTGATCTGATTGTACACAGGGCTGTATATCTGAACTTATTACTCCAATCTGGATGTAGTTAAGTGTTCACATTGTACTCAGAGCGTATTCTGAGATTCAAAAAGTGCAATGCCCCTGCTGCTGAGTAACTGCACCAGCTTCAAAGAAGAGGAAACAATCTAATGCCAGAACCAAGGATAGAGATCTACAAGGAGGCAAGCACGGAGGTGTGGCTTTCCAGCCTTGTGGAGCTCTGAGACATGGAGATGTGTAATAAACATTAATAAGAGGCAAAATCTTCAATGGTGAGGCTGAGATAGTGTGAAATTTCAAGGAATGAGGGAGATTTAGATGAGAACTATATCATGTCAGCTATTGTCACTATAAAAACAAAATCTGAGGTAAGAAAATACCTGAGTTAGCCAAATTATAAAGTGATAATGTTTATTTTAGCTCATAGTTTTGGAGTTTTTAGTCCACAATCCACTGGCTTCATCACTTTGGGCTTGTGGAGAGGCCATACACCCTAACAGGAGCACTAGCTGGAGCTAAACCACTCACCCCGTGGCCAGGAAGCAAAAGAGAGCAAGGAGAGATCCCAGAATCTTCTTCAAGGGCACACAACCCAATGACTTAAAAGACCTCCCATGAGACCCACCTCTTCAAGGCTGTATCACCTGCCAAAAGCACAACCCTGGGTACCAAATCTTTAATACATGGACAAAATCCAGACACAAGCAAATATCAATTCAGTCAAAGAACTTAGACCTCTGATACTACACACCGGTTAACTATGACTTATCTATGGTTTCAAGGCCACTAAATTTGTCTCTCTGATAATGTAAGGAACCAACTCAGTGAATAAAAAGGCAAGCATTATATTAGCCATTACAGCCAGTAATGGCTAATAGACTCCAACTTCTGAGTTTTCTGCAAACCCTAGGCATTAAAACATAGAAATAAAGATGTGGAAGAATCAGGGAAATTATTTGATTTCAAGGATTTAATGGTCAAGTGCCAAGTACACTACAAAAGCATGAGATAAATGCTGTAAAGAGAAGGGTATGTAATAAATATAAAACTACATGGGAACTGTGAGAAAGCTGGTCCAGTAGTCATTTCATCAACCTGGTTGTTTTTGACTTGGATTCTTGGTACAGAGGAAGGAAACAAAACTAAAGGTATCATGCCAATTCTTCTCAATCTTCTAAAGCAAAAATATAAACAAGAAGCAATTGCCAAAGAGACAAAATGAAAATTTTCTGAGTAAAGGTTGCTATAATTCCTGGGTGTACAAGTCCTTTGGTGTTACATTCCTCTCAAATGTGTCAGTCTTAAATTCTAAATACCATAGTTAACAATATATTTAGCAATGATATAAAGTTTTTTTTTTTTTTTTTTTTTTTTTTTTTAATTCATGGGCACATATGAATCATAGGTAAGACAGAGAGAATGGTTAATGCAATTTCCCCACTTCATAGTCAACAACTGCATTGTTTCTTTGGTGTTACTTATTATATAATAAATTATTTCTTGAGGATTTGACATAGCCAAGGAACTAGATTATGTTGTTTCAGGAATCATCTCCAGTGATAATATGAATTTTTGGATCATTATAACTATGCTAAAATCAATTTGGATTTATCAGAGAAAAGGAGCTGAAACAATAACATAAAAAACACTCCAAGGAGTTCAAATTCCTATAACATGAAGAATTTAGAATAAGCTGTTCTATCCTTCAGAGCAAAGGCCATGATAAATTAAAAATGGCTTGCACACTTTAATCATAACCTATTTTCTTTTGTTTGTGTCTTACTTTAAGAGCCTATTTTGATAAAAATCTTAGGTATAATGAGGTCCTTTTATTTTATGAATATGATCTATATTTAGGATATTAAAGTCCATACAAAATTCCTATTGTAGACTTGCTTTCTTCATGAGAATATTTTCATTAATGTCTCTCTATACTTGAGATGTGAATGGATAGAATCTGAAAATTACTTAAAGTAAATAATGAGTTGATAATGCTTAAATACACTACTTCAAGTAGACATCAATAATTATGATAAATGTTTATCATTCTTAGAATCATAATTAGCAGATGTCTACTGAAGTTATAGCTTGTCTAAAATAACAACCTGGTAGATCAAATTTTAGACTGCTCCATATTGTTTCTCTTTTCTGACTATGTTTCTTCTTCATCATCTTCTTTTCCTGAACATCATAGTAAAGGTTACCAGGGCTTATGCTGAAACTGCAATTTGCTAAGCTCCCAATTAGATTAGAAGGACTTACTGCCTAACAGCTTACTTCAAAGTATCCCCTGGCTGCAATAAAACAGTCAAATCCAAAGTTGTAAACTTGTAGCAAACAGTTGCCTCATTTTTTCCTTAACTCTTTATACCACCTGTTACAGGTAATTTTTAGATAAACATGTATTTAAAATCCATCTAATCTCTTCAGGCTATGTGAAACTAAAAATTAAATGTAAAATACTAAAAACTGAGTAAATTTTGAAATGTAACAAAAATACACTCACATTAATAGTCTACTATTTCCAGTTCTTTTAAAAAATGTTTCCATTACTCTCATATTCCACTCTAATTATTTCCCTTCTCCACAAATTCTATCTTCACTTCTTCATTCTTAAATCCGTTTCAAACTGCTTGTGTCTCTACCACTCCACATATTTTATTTTAAGGTCATTTAATTCCTATAAATTTCAAATTCAATGATCTATTCCCAAACATTGTTTTAACAAACATTATTCAGCATTTGACGTAGTAGAACATATTTAATATTTTTCTTCATTTTTCTCCATTTACCCTTTGACTCAGTTTGTCTCCTCCTCCTTCACTGACTCTTCCTTTTCATTCTTCTTCCTAAAGGCTTTTACTGGCCACCTTAAAGAATCATGTCTTAGGTAATTTTCTCTTTCTCCATACTCTCTCCTTAACTTGAGCACATTGATTTTCAAGTTTCAAATATTATTTTTATGATGTTCACTCTTAGATAAATATTCTCAGTCCATCAACACAGTTATATACAACTTTTTTGAATGTCGTACTACAATTTCACATTGAACATACCCACAATTAAATCTTTTTCTCCTAAAATCCATTTTTTTCACCAATTTTGCCATCATATCCTTGCTTCCTCCTTTTTTACTTGCGTTCAGTCCACCTCAACACCCTGCTTTCTTCTACACACTTGATCATCTTCAAATGCTCTTTCAGAAATATCTCTTCTCTTTATTGTCACTACCCTTGCTCTGTCCAATATGATCTCTCACCCAGTCTTTGACAATAATCTAACTTGTTTCATTGTTTCCTTTCTTACTTCTGATAATTGATTTACTATCATCTCATCAGATCTTATCACTCTCAATTCCCTCCATTTAAAATCCTTTAGTGGTTTCTCATTGCAAGAAGAGCAAAATCCAAGTTCCCTAGTATGGCATATAATCAATTCTGTGTGCTCATACCCTGTCTTGTCTTTCCAACTTCATCTCTTTCCACTTTCAACATGACTCATTGTTCTACTGGAACATTATTATATTGCAAAAGTCACATATAAAATTAAATGCAAAATATTAAATGAATAGTTCAGTGGAAAATTTCAGCAAATGGTGCAGTCCAGATTGTAAATTTAAAACCACACTTTTTCTCAAGTTAATCTGGCTTTATGTTTACAAAGGGGATAAAAAACAACTGAAAGATTTTCAAGTTGGGAGACAGAAACAAATGAGTATTTTGCTAAAGATATATTTTGAACCTATATAATGAAATAACCATAAATATTAAAATGTGAAAATGCTCAAAACTCAGGGATTTTGTTTGTTTCTTGTTTTTTTTTTTTTTTTTTTTTTTTTCCAGACAGAGTCTAAGTTGTTGAGGCTAGCATTGAAATTGTGATCCTTCTGCCTCAGCCTCCCAAGTTGCTGGGATTACAGGTGTGTACCACCACACCTGGTTTCAAAACTGAAGTTTTTAATGATTTTGCTGTGTTAACTTTGACAAAAATGACAATGAAATTAATAATAATGGAGATAATATTCACTATTATCTATGCAGTGCTTATTATATGCTTGTCAATATGCTGAGTACTTTGAAAGCATTTTCATGTTTAATTCTCTTAATAGCCTAGTGGAATAGACACTATTGTTATTTTATTTAAATAGATTAAAATGGTAAGCCATATCACTTTTGTCCTACCCAAGAACATAAACAGCAAGTGAAATAATTGGATCTGAACTAGGCCACCCTGGTACTAGATTTTGTGTTATTAATTACTGTTACTGGTAAAATAAACTGATGTATTTCATTCTATACAAAATGATTATATTGTAAGCTAAGTTTTTGAAAGAAAGAGAGAATAAAATCATCTCAATATCTCAGAAAATACTATGGTTTGAATGTTTACCTTCCAAAACTAAGGAGTTGCCAATGTGATAGAATAAGAACTGATTACACCCTGAGAGCACCTCCTTCACCAATGAGATTCAGGCCTATTAAAGAGAATTCAAGAATTGGAGGCTTGTTGCTTTCTGACTTCTACCTTTGAGGAGACAGGGTTCCTCCTTTCTAGAGGATGCACCCCTTATCAAACAACTCAAACTACTAGCAACCTGATTTTGAACTTCTCAGACCTTAGAACTGTAAAAAAATTAATTTCTCCTCTTTATAAATTACCCAGTCTCCATTAAATTGTTATAGCAGCACAGACTAAGAAATAGATTTTTAAAATATTAATGATATAATTCACATTTTGATTTTTAAATTGCTCTAAAAATCTTTTGGGGCTATATTAACAAAATTATCATAAACTATATAGCTTACAAACAAAAGAAATTTGCTTTTCACATTTCTGGAATCTGGAGTTTCAAGATCAAGGTTCTAACAGATTTAGTGTATAAAGAGGGCCTGTTTCCATGTTTATAGATATCTGTCTGCCTACAGTGTCTTCAAATGGCAGACGGTACAAAGGTACTGTCTGGGGTCTCTTTTTTATTTTTATTTTTTTTTATTATTAGTTTTACATGATAGCAGAATGCATTTTGACATATACTCCATATATGGAGTATAATTTTTCATTCTTCTGGTTGTATATTATGTAGAATTACTTTGGTCCTGTAATTACACTTGTTGTGCAATATGCCGATTTTAAGTCCTTTAGGTATAAACCAAGGAGTGGGATAACTGGGTCAAATGCTCTTTTTTATAAGAATACTAATCACATTCATGAAAAGTCTATCTTTATGACCTTCGTCACCTCCCAATACTACCACACTGAGAATGAGATTTCAAAATGAGGAAAAATGTTTGATTCCCAATATCCTAGATAATGAAATAAAAACAGGATTAAATCGAAATATTTTTATATATTTCATTATAACAAATTAAGAAATCAGTCAGATACATTATCCAGTGACCAAAGAATAAAACTGTTCATGTAACTCTAAAAGTGAATATCTGTCAACAAATATTCATCTTTATAGACAAGTTAAAATTTAAAGAAAATTATTTTAAAATATGGAATATGCTACAAAGAAATCTTGCTTTTTTAAAAATTTTTTCTCTCTTTTTTTGTACCAGGGATTGACCCAACGGGAGCCACATCCCTAGCCCATTTTTATTTTGAGACAGGTTTTTACTAAGTTGCTGAGGACCTCGCTAAGTTGTTATAGTTAAGTTTGAACTAGTGATCCTCCTCCCTCAGCCTCTCAAGTTGCTGAGATTATAGGCATGCACTACTACATCCATTCTTGCAATTTTTATGGCTAAACTCTCAACTTTCCAAATAATGATAAAACATCTCCTGCTTATAGCTCTAAGTCACAATTCATTTCTTTAAATCAATCCACTATTTATAAAATGGGGTCTTGAGGGCTATAGTTGCAAGGTATCTAGATACATGAGTCGAATATTGAATACCAAAGAATTTTAAAAAAAAAGTAATACCTTTACTATAGTAGAAGGGGAACATGCCCTATTTCAAAGTATACTTAGGGAGGTACAAAGAATAGAAACAATGAGAAAGGGGCACCATGTACAAAGTCCAAATGTCTATAAGTTATGAATCAACAGAGATTGCTTTTCATCTGTGCATTTGTACAAAAGAGAAATTTTATCTGCAAAGCACCCTGGGACTTGAATTGCTAAAAGGGTGCATGCCTTGGCACAAGAAAAAAGAAGAGGAAGATAGTGGAAAGCTGAGAGGAGCCAAAAATAACTAAAAATTATTGAATGTTTCTGCCCTTCTTTAGGAGAAAACAGAGAAGCTTCTTACATACAGAAGTTATCTTATATAAAAAATTATTTAACCTTATTTCTTTCTTTAAATATTTATTTTTTAATTAGATGGACACAATATCTTTATTTTATTTTTATGTGGTGCTGAGGAACAAACTCAGTACCCCATGCATGGCAGGTGAGCACTCCACCACTGAGCCACATCCCCAGCCCTATTTACCTTATTTCTAATAGGATTCTGCTTTTTTTAAATATATGTTTATAAAAATATCTCAATCTTAATTGAAAGGAAAATAAGGGACGGGGTATTAAGTGAGTAGGATTTACATTTACTTTTAAATTGCTCTTAGAAATCTGGCATTATATTCTGAAAATATGATTACATGTAAAAATATGGGTATAATTTTATTTCTTTCAAAATAACCCTCAAACAGTACAATGGTAAAGGAAGTTTTTAAACTGTGGTTTGAGGAAACAGTTACTTTGAAGTTTCAGAAAAGTTCAAAAGAAAATACAAAAGATCTTTCCATCTAATGGATTTACATATTCTAGTTACAGGAACAATTCAGTTAGAAATCTAAAATCAGTACTCAGTATGTGTGTGCATATTAGTTTTACTAGACTGCCTTCAAAACAACTGGTATAGGCAGTCTACTAAAAATAATAGCTAAACCAGACAATTTTAAGCAATCAGCTAAAGACAAAAGAGCCATCTTCTCAGAAAGAACTATATTCTAAATGTTTTAAACAATAATTTAATGTTAGAAGGACTTCAAGTAAAGGATAATGCCTTTAAAAAAAACACATCTGATGATTCAGAATTTGAAAAAAGATTTTAATAGAAATTGAAATGTCATTTTAGAGAAAGGATGAATCAATTGGTCATGCCATATTAAATGATGTGCTCTTGGACAGTAAATGATTTTATATATTCATTCTCTAAATCAGGAAAATATTTAGGTTGTGATAAAGTACAGCAATGGCACTGATGATTACAAAGATTGTGAGACTTCTCCTAAAAAACAAAAGCAGAGTTATTTTGCTCAGATCTGTCCACAATACAACATCTCATTGAAGGTAAGAAAATGAACAATTCATTGCTATACTCTCATGACTTTTTGTACAGAAACATAAATTTAAAATTAAAAGATGGATTATAATTTATGACAGTTGAAGATAATGCTTAAATTAAAATTTGTTGAAAAATATTTTGCTCCTAAAATGCCAATATTTAAGAATCAGACTATAGATTTAGACTATAACCTGATTAAGGGATACAAAAAGGATTGTGGTCATCAGTAAGTTTAAAAATGAATTAAACAGACAAATAAAGTAAACTCCTTGAAGTCCAAAGTCTGAGTTCTTATTTTTCTTTTGTTCAGAATAAAGCTTAGAAAGATTTATTTTATTTTAAAAACCATTATCAAGACAGAGATCTTTTTATAGAAAGATTTGAGATGACTCACATAGATTCTAGGTGTAAGATGCCTTATCCTTTCCAAAGATGGCCTTGCTCAGAATGGCAGGAAAGTAGCAAATCCCTGAATGGTAGAGGGCAGATGAGACTCAGGGTGAACCAATGGGAGGTCATTTGAGGGTACTCTGATTCGCAGGTATTGAGTTAGGTTACAGTAATGTGCCCTTTGGATAAAGCTGGTAACAAGAATGTGTCAAGTTAAATTTCTGCTCCTTAGCATAAATGTAGTCTAAGAGTAAATTTAAATTGAAAGGAGAAAAAGAAAGAGATGTTTATTGCACACTTTAATATTTGGACTAAAGTTTGATACCACCAAAGAATCCACTTTGAAATGAAGGTCTTCTTACATATTGGTTTATAGCATTTGGGGCTATTCCAGTAGAATGTGTGTGTTCAAAAGTTTAGAAATTTTTGATGACCTTAGAAATGCACTGAAAATTTCTTCTTCAAAACTCTAACCAACTAATACTGTCACCATCAGTAAACTTATACGATACTATTATTACTGCTGTTCTTAGGTTATGGTTTATTATTTTTTAAAAAAAATCCATTTGTTTAAAAACAATCAGTCCTTGTATTACTTATATTTATTTGCTTCAGAATTCATGCAGTAAAATTATTGTTCATGTTCTTTTAAGTCAAATTTAATGAGATATGATTCATCTAAAATAAACTGCAGCCAAATTAATCAGTGCACAATTTGATGAATTTTGATGAAAATATCACCACAATAGAGTTATAACATATTACCATCATCCTCAAGCGTTTCTTTGCTTCTTTGCAACACATGCCTCCCAGCAGGCTCCACTCTAGGGAAACACTGGTCTCACTTCTATTAGAACACAATAGTTTGTTTTCTAAAAATTATACATCAATCAGTATGTGTTCTTTTGTGCTTCATTATGTATCCTTTTCTAGCTTCGCTCATTCAGCACCTTGATTTTTCAAAATTTAGTATCTCTCATATAAATTATTTTAGCCCATTTTATTTTCTCATTTATCTTGAAATCAATTTAAAAATTTTCTTAATATAAATTATTAAATATATCACATGGGATTTAAATTTCCATACGAATTAAGATTTTTTTACTATATTAATAACTAAACAATGAGAGCTTTATAAAAACAATAAAGAAAACACATTTTATTAAATTATCCATCATGTTTATATTATTTCAATATTTAACAAAGTAGGTAAATATTTGTTGCATCTTCTTTCTACATTCAGTCAAAGTTGAAGTAGGATGCTTCATACATATTAAAGTTTTACTATTTTACAATTACTGGGTAAAACTGATGCAAATATTCACAACTAAAAAACAAATAAAAATGTTAAAATTTGTAAAGTAAAAAAATTATAAAGTTGATTTAGTTCTGATATATCGCAACTAAAGTTATTTTATGAAATTGAGTTATATCATTTGTTTCTCACCTGTAAATATTTGCATCAATTTTATCCAATAGTTTAAAGGAAAAAAAAATATTGGCTCAGACAAGCAAGCACTCA
This sequence comes from Marmota flaviventris, assembly GCF_047511675.1. NCBI lineage: Eukaryota > Metazoa > Chordata > Mammalia > Rodentia > Sciuridae > Marmota > Marmota flaviventris. The sequence goes on from NC_092505.1 coordinate 81,071,347, forward strand.
CACTTAAGGAAAAGGTTTCTATCAGTTCAAGAATCAAAATTATAAAAAAATGTGAAGTTCGTATTTAATTATGTTCTCTAATAAGTAATTAATTGCTTGTGTGAATATCTGTAAGAAATATTATTTAATTAATATTTTTAATTAAAAATTATTAGAAACTTCCAGGCACAGAGGGGAACACCTGTAATCCTAGCAGCTCAGGAGGCTGACACAGGAGGATCTTGAGTTCAGAGTCATCCTCAGCAACAGCAAGGCACTAAGCAACTTGGTGAGACCCTGTTTCTAGATAAAGTACAAAACAGGGCTGGGGATGTGGCTCAGTGTTTGAGTGCCCCTGAGTTCAATTCCTGGTACCCCCCAAAAAAGAAAAAAAATATATTAGGAACCTAAAATGAATGGAATCTACAAATAGCACATTAATAATGGTTTTTCAGCTTTAATAAACTGAAAAATCATTATTTCATATTTTTAGCGCATTCGTAAATAACATTTATTTAGGGTTTTAGTGTTCATGTTGTTTTTCCCATGCTGTCCTCAAATTCATAAGCTCAAGTTGTCCTTCTACTTCAGCCTCCTAATTAGCTGAGACTATAGGTTTGTGCCACACTGTGCTTTAGAAATGACATTCACAAATATCAATGGCTTTTTTTTTAACCAATAACAAACCTGCTGAGAAAGAAACTAGGAAAACAATTTCATTGACAATAGCTTAGAAAAAAACAAAGTAGCTAGGAATAAACTTAACTAAGAAAGTTAAAGAACTAAAGAGCCAGGCACAGTAGTGGCACACTCCAGTAATCCCAGCAACTTGGGAGGATGAGGGAGTAAAGATCACAAATTTGAGAACAGCCCCAGCAATTTACAAAGGCCTGAGCAATTTAGCAAGACCCTGTCTCAAAATAAAAAATAAAATAAAAAGGGCTGGAGATATGGGGTCATTGGTTAAGTATGCAGAGGTTCAATCTCCAGGACCGCCCCCGCCCCAGAAAAAAAAAAAAATTGAAGGAAGAAATTGAAAAAAATACAAGAAAATGGAATCCAAAATATAAAGGACTTCAAAACTAATAGCATTAAAATGGCTATATTACCAAAAGCAATCAATGCAATTATTAGCAAGATACCAATGACATTATTCATAGAACTAGAAAAAAATAATTCTAAAATTCATATGGAGACACAAAGGACCCAGAACAGCCAGAGCAATATTGAGAAAAACAGCAAAGTTGGAGGTATGACAATACCCAGTTTCAAAATAGATTACAGAGCCAAAGTAATAAAAATGGCATGGAACTGGCATAAAAACAGACATGCAGACCAATCGAATAGATTAGAAAGAAGAATCCACACAGTTATAGCCATCGGATTCTTGACAAACTAGCCGGAAACATGTTGGAGAAAAGATAGCCTACAAATGGTGCTGAGAAAACTGGATATGCATATGTAGAAGACTGAAACTAAGGGCCTGGGGTTGTGGCTTAGCTGTAGAGCACTCACCTAGCAGGTGCACAGGTGAAGAGTACTGGGTTCAATCCTCCGCACCTCATAAAAATAAATAAAATAAAGATATTACTACATCCTTCTCTCTCACCATAAATAAAAATCAACTCAAAATGGATCAAAGGCCTGACTTTAAGATCTGAAAATGTGAAACTGCTAGAACATGGAAAATACTTCCATATATTGACACAATGATCTCCTGAACAGGACTCCAATAGCTCAGGAAGTAATAGCAAGAACTGACAAATTTTAAAAAATTATACAGTAAACAACAGAGTGAAGAGACAGCCTACAGAAAGGGAGAGAAATCTCTGCTAGTTACTTTTCTGACAAAGGATTAGTGTCAAGAATGTAAAAAGGACTAAAAATATGAGCACCAAAAAGAAAAAAAAAAGAAAAAGAAAAAAATACAAATAACCCAATCGATGAAAGGGTAAAGGAACTAAACAGACACTTCTCAAAAGAGGAAGCACAAATGTTCAATATCTTTAGCCATTGCCGCAGTCTGGCTGGGCACAAAATAACCTAGCCACCACAAAGCCTTGTAGATTCAAACAGCAACTCTTTATTCCCGAACTCTCACCAGCACTCTACATGCATGTTCTGGGAAAAATACACTCCCTCCACCGGGCTTTGCGTACCAATACTCTCAGAACCCCGGGAGAACTCAACGGGAACTCAAGGAGCGGGCACCTGAGGCAGCAGGATCCTCCCTAAACCTGGAACCACCCTATTCCAGCAGGATCCACCCTAAACCCAGAGCCACCCTAATCCCTGAGCAGGGTCACCTTTCAAACCAAAATGCCATGCGTCATTCCTACTTGGCTATGGCTCTCAGCAAGCCATCATGGAGATGCAACTCAAAACTACATCTATCTTCCATCTCACCTAAGTCAGAATGGTGATCATCAGGAATACAAAAAAATGATAAGCACAACTATTCTTTTCTATTTTGATATTCATGGTGATCACACCACCTACTAAAGAAGGCTGATGGAAGGCTGGAGAGGATGGCCAACAAAGGAACCCCTTTGACATTGTTGATGGGAATGTGAATTAGTACAGCCACTACAGAAATAAGTATGAAGATTCCTCAAAAGCTAAAAACAGAACTAACATATGATCTAACTATATCTCTCCTTCATACCTATCAAAGGAATTAAAGTCAGAACACCATAGAGACACCTACATACACATGTTTATTGCTTCACAATTCATAATAAACAAGTTATGAAATCAGTCTAAGTGCCTATTATGGTTTAGATATGAGGTGTCCCCCAAAAGCTCATGGGTGAGAGAATGCAAGAAGATTTAAAGGTGAAGTTATTGGTTATGAGAATTTTAACCTAATCAGTGCATTAATCCTGATTGGGTTAACTTATAGGAAAGTAGGGTGCCACTAGAAGAGGCAGGCCATTGGGACAGGTCTTTGGGATATTTATTTTGTCCTTGCTGACATGAGTCTCAGTCCCCACCATCTCCACTGAGACCTCTTAAACTGTGAGCTCCAAAATAAAATATTCCTCCTCTAAAATTTTCATTCAGATCTGTTGGTCACAGTGGCAAAAAAGTGGACTACAACAGTGCCCACCACTGGATAAATGGACAAAGAAAAAGTGGCATATATACCAAAAGGAATATTATTCAGTCATAGAGAAGAACAAAATCATCTAATTTGTAGGAAAATTGATGGAACTTTAAAGTATCATGTTAAGCAAAATAATCCAGACCAGAAAGATAAGTATCACATGGTTTCTCTTACAAGTGGAATCTAGAAAGGAAAAAATAAAATAAAGGCAATGTGAAAATAGAGGGGAGAGTATTAGACAAGAGTAAGTGGACCTGGGGAATGGGGAGGGAAGGGTAAGGGTAAGTAAAGAGCAGATGAATATAATCAAATTATGTTATATGCTTGCATGAATATGCCCCCATGAAACCCATCATTTTGCAATTAATATGTCCTCATGAAACCTATTGTTTTGCATATTTATATGAGTTAATAAAAAAGAAATAATATTATCTAGCTGTGTTGTTACAGAAATATAATCAGGTGTGTTTTCTGTTTGTTTATTTTTGCTTAGAGTGAAAAATAAAGGATACTTGACAACCTACTATTGTAGTATAGTACAGATAATCTTTCTGAATGATTTAGGTAAGCACAACTATACTTTTCTATTTTGATATTCATGGTGATCACACCACCTACTAAAGAAGGCTGATGGAAGGAGAGTATTTTTATCGAGGTCCTATTATTACCAGACACTATATACAGTATTTGATTTACATTGTTTTGTTTAATCCAATAGTCCTTTGGCAAGTATTATCTGCATCTGGCAAATGAGTAAATTGTTGTTTAAACTGGTTAAGTTTTACAAATTCACCCACGGAATAAAATGCTGCAGGTTAGTTCTGCCCTCTATTAGCTATTACTTAATGACTAAACCAGTCTTCAGTTTTCCTCTTCCATGCAAATGAACCAGTTCCTTCAAATAATTTTTGATGAGTAAATCAAGCATTGTTATTCCTACCCTCAAATCCTCTCTAGTTTCTTTTTCTCAAAGTTCCAAAATGATATTAAACACATTTAAAATGTTAGGCAGCAGAGAAGATTTAGCCAATGACAATTTGAATGGCAAAAATTCTAGACACCCAATTTTACTTTGGGGACCAGGATGTGAGTAATTGGAATAAGTCTGGAAAAAAAAAGACATTTGTGTCCATGTTGCAAATCATTCTTGATTAAGAACTATTAGAAACGGGTCATCAGCAAGATATTTTACTCCAACCACATAATAGGAGTTATAGCCACAAAGGGATGTTAATAAAAATAGACTTTCTTTAAAGGCAGTATACCTCTGGGACAGAATCTATATCCTCACAGTTCTAAAATAGGAACTGAGACCATTGTAAAGCATTAGAAGGTTGGGTTTTGGTACATTAAACAAGCAACTGGATTCCTTTGTTTTCAGACAGAGGTTTCATTAACATGTTAATGTTTATTCATGACAATTCTTAACAGAGTAAAAATAGCTAAAATTCTATTGAGAACAATATTCTTCAGAAAACATGAACACTTGAAAAAAGCAGATATAAAGTTTTTCTATCCAGTTTCAAACCTCATATAAGAACTATATTTTTAATTAATTCTTCCATTAATCCCAAAACAAACTCCAATCCTCTTTCCCTCCTTTGTTGCACCCTTCCTCTGTCTTCTCTCTCTCTAGTAAAAGTTTTAAGCTACTAGATTATAAAATTTGAAAAGAGTATAACATTTGGCATAACAATAGGGACTGCTTATAAAATCAAAGATATTATGCTAAATCCTCTGTGTACATTACCTCATTTAATCCTAATAACAACCTCAAGATTTATGTAATGCTATCTCCTCTTCATCATAGGGGCTGAACACTGCTCTATGAGTGGCAGAATTCAGCTTTGAATTCAGCAAACTTGTCTTCACAGCCTGCATACTTCCCCACCAAACTACATGACATCTTTTTAAAACTACTCATAGAGGCAGCATTTCCCATTATATCATAAATAACTCCTTTAATGGGTTTACTGTTACACAAAATGCTTTCATTCTGCAGGGATTTAATAAACCAGAAATCTCATCACCAAATAGTGGCTTTGTGTTGCTTTATTTTTAGGCAATATTTCAAATAAGACAAATCGAAATCAAGAGTCATTGAAAATATCAACTCTAAAATAGGAAGAAAAAATACCCTGGGAGCAATAAGGCAGCAGCTTTGTGAATGTTAACTCTTGGTGGGCTGAGTCTGTGCCAATGGATTATCTTGGCTCATAGAAGATGTCAGTAAAATGAATCCTGTAAACATTCTTGTTGATTTCATGACTTTGAAATTTTGAACTATATCTTCTATATTTAAATTCTAAATTTAGCTCCTCAAAGAAAAAACAACAACAACAACAACAACAAATATCCATGTGTTCATTTCATGCATTGTTCAAACTCTCCATGTTTGAGATTGTAAAGTGTTCATCTTTAAGATTTTTTTCCAGGTCAGTTAGATATAAAATATGCCAGGATTTGTGTGTCTACTATAAAACTAAAATGTGATTTATTCAAATGCTTACAGTTGATAATCATTTAATGACAATTTTTATATGAAATCAAGGAAGCTACAAAAAGACCTTCTGATGACATGTTACCACCTCTTATCATAACTGAGAACAATAATTTATTTTGGTATCAGTGATCTCAAATAACTAATAATTTAAACATATAGCAAATACTTGTGTATTTTGTCACTTGAAAGAAACCAGTATTATTTGAAAAATTAAGCTGTCTTCTCCAATCTAATGCTATTTCCATACTAGGTCTCAGAACAGTGAGATCAGCAGATGGGACCACAGAATATGTTTATTCCCATCTGGACTTTGATATGCAAATTATTGTTATAAAAGAATGTGTAATGAACTGACCACCAGATCTTCTCCTAAGAGACTTCTCTAAAAGAGGGAAAGAAAGGACAGAGACTGAACTCTGAGAGGGATAAGCTTTGCCATTTTACTCTCCAATACAATGTACTAGAATGTAAAACATATCCTCCATTAAAATACATTTTAAAAATCAACTTCAGGGTTTAAAGTATAAATGTTACAAAAATTCTGCTAACCTTACAGTTGATTATCTACTCAGGGTTATATCTGATTGTATGCATAACAGAATTTTATAAAACTGTTCAAAATAGAAAACAAGATTTCGCTATTTGAGGATTTGTATGTAAGTGAATATACATATACAATAATTTTTAAAAAACACTGTAAATTATTTTTTAAGTCTAAAATTTTACTTCTAAAATTTACATAATATGAAATTGAAAAATATATTTTCCCTGATAACTGTATTTTACTCTTATTAGCTTATATTATATCTAACATTTCACCAAGTAAATAGATACAGTAGTGATATCAGAATATGAAAAACAAATTATAAAAGACAAATTACAAAATGAAAATAATATAAGAATGTAATGCCCCAAATCTAAATCACATTCTGGGAAATAAATTGTTAACTGAAAAAGTAGATATACAAGCATACAAAATTATAGTGTTGTCACCTATGTTGGCTCCTTCCTGTGATCCCAGCATTTGGGGAGGGAGGCAGGAAGGTCACAAGTTTGAGGCCAGCCTCATCAACTTTGCAAGACCCTGTTTCAAAATAAAAAGTAAAAAGGGGTAGGAATGTAGCTCAGTGACAAATCTCTCCTGGGTTCAATCCCCACTACAAAAAAAAAAAAAAAAAAAAAAAAAAATGTGGAATTAAAAAAACTTAAAAAAAATCAACATAGAAATTTAAAAAATTAAAGTTGTGAAAGGTATGAAATAGTTGCAATAATTTAATCTCACAATATTTAAAAGTATGAATCATTTTACTAGCAAAATTAAAATAAAAAGGGTAAAAAATAGAAAATGTTTTCATAAAAAAACACCCATTTTAGTTGAAATATGCACAACAACATATTGTGCTCTAACATAACAGCAATTTCAACAAAGACCAAGTTGAATTTGCTCATTTCTAGTAATCTACTAATTCACAAACTCCAATACCTGGGGAGAGATAACTTAAATTGTTCATCAGGTTTTGCCAGATTCAGTATCCCCAGTCAAGAGAGCAATAAGGAACAATGAATGGACTTTGGAATAATGTGAGTACAATCTGGTGAAAGACCTTCTCCAATATTTGGAGTTGCCAAAAGTGTCCGCTGTAGTTTGGATATTGATGGTCCAAAGGCCTGTGTTAAAGGCTGAGTTGCTAGCTGTGGCACTACTGGGAGGTGGTAGAACCTTCAGAAGGCAAGGACTAGTGGAAGGAAGTTGGGTCATCTGGTGTGTGTCCTTGAAGGGCTCACTGGGCCTCGTCCCTAGCTCTTTTTGCTTTCTGGCTGCTATTAGGTGAACTGCCTCCTCTAATATGTACTACTTGTACTGTGCCACTACAAGTCCAAAGAAATGGCCAAAGGACCATGGATCAAACGTAAAACCATGAGTGAAAATAAATCTTTCCTCATAACAAATCCATTATTTCAGGTAAATTAACACAATGTTTCCTTTGACTTGTTAAATTAGATTTCTCTTCTGAAACATTGATGGGTAAATGGACCAACTTATTGCTGCTCAGTCATGACACTGTTCAAAATAGAGAGTTGGAACTTCCTTTTATATCTATAAAGAAAATGAGCTCTATGAGCACCCTGCCTTCACACTGTATGTTGAAGCAAGGCTATGAACTACCCTTGGGCCAAAAAGATAGGAATAAGGCTGAGGGGCTTAAGCTGACCTACTAACATTCGTTCAAGCAGAAACCATGGGGAAAATGTATCCCAGCAGCAGTATTTGTTGGATTTTAACAAAGAACAGAAAGATGAAATATATGGAGCTGAATCTTGACCTGCTTCTCCAGTGATCCATGAAATGGGCACATCTTACATAATTCTCAGCAGAAAGCACATACACAAGAGAATTAGGCACTGGAAGTTCAGGCAAATTGAGGACATCTGAAGTGATCATCATCTTGAGAAGCAGAAATAACCAGCAAAAAGACAACTGCAATCTCTCTGAATCAGGTCAAGACATTTGCCCATTCCTGTAACATTAGAGAGGGAGCTGGCATAGAGGAGGCAGAGGAAAGAGATATCTCCAAGACCACCCACATCCAAGTACTCATGAAATTACAAGAGCTGTTATCACAGATGGGAAATGTCAAAAAAGCTTTGAGTAAAATTTCAGATTGACATTTTCAAATAAATAAGTAATAGAATAAACTAATAATGCCATAGCTGAAAAGTTGTGGCATTGGTCCAAGAAGACAACAAGGAAGATGCTATTGAGGAAAAGAGGGAATCTCATAAGAACATAGCTGGGGCAGTTGTTGGAAAATTTAAAATGCTGTCCCATTAAAATAATGATATGTCGTAATTCCTCAATACATCAGTTACTGTACTTTCTATACTCAGAATAACATTACTGTGTTCTGTCTTTCTGGATAATACCATGGAACAGAAAGCTCTGTTTTCTATTAAAGTCTGTGGCATACCCAGAAATGGTCAGACCCATAAAGTAGCATATTGGAGAATGCATTCATTCAAAACATGTTTTTCTCATTGCTTCATGTATTTCAAGCCCAATTCTGAGATAATAATCTTAATAATTGGGAAACAGAGTCAGACAGGTCCTTGGTCCTAAAGAGCTACATAACTCTGGGAACAGACCATAGTTGAGGAAGAGCTGTAGAAAGAGCTGTGTTGTAAATAAGCTAAATAATGAAAAGTTATGGGGTGGGTGGATCAATCTGTTCTAATAAATGCATGGAAAGCTCTTCTGGTTGTGACAGAGGGAGAGAACAACAAGTCAAGACAAGCTAAATTTCTTGAGACACAGATTCAGAACTGGCACACATTTATAACTTATACTCCATTTCGTTTTCTGAAATACATAGGGGAGGCCAAAATTAAGGACTCAAGAATAAACTCCTGCCACTTCGTGGAAAGGACTGCCAAGTTCAAAGGGAAACAATATAAACAACACAAAGAGGTTAAGAACAGGGACCAAGAATTCAAATGAGGGATCCTGTATTCAAACATCACCCCTGTATTCAGACATCACACCAGTATTCACACATCTCTTAGACAATCACACAACAAAGAGGGTAATTTCACTAAGAGAAAGTGATCAGTTCATCAAGAGAATGTGACAATCCCTAAACATTTATGAACCTAACAACAGACTTTTCATAATAGTATTGGGCTAAACACCAATCAGTGCCTAGGAAAGCTTGCAGAGTGACAAGAAGGTCTCTGAAAGACTGTGGTGATGAGGGAGAGGTAGAAGGGGAGATAGCTAGCCACTTGGCTTATCTGAAGTCCCTGGGAGAGGCCCTGAAGATAGAGTGACCTTAGTTGTAAAGTAAAGGAATATGCTCATGCAACATCTGAAGAAAGCTACCTGCACAGTGTGTATGCAACCTATCATATGAATACTCCCCCAGGTTGAAGGCAGGAATAGCCCTCCATTATATTCCAGCCCACCATCACCCAGGAGTGAGTAAGTAATGAAATATCCAAAACCTTTTTGTTGAGTCCAAGTTCTTTCTTTGGAATTTGAAAACAGTATCCTTGAGGTATTTGTAGCCTTTGGGTTGAACGATTACATGAAGCAAAAACAGAAATTCTAACAAAGAGAATAGACTACCAAAAACAAACAAAAAACAGAACACAATCAATCAATTACTATCAAAAAAGTGATTCATAAAAGGAAAAAAGATCAATGAAAAGGATGCATTAAAATTAAGACTTGGAAATTTCTTAAGACAGGAAACAGAATAAGGAAAAATAAATTTGACTCCTAATTTTGATGAAGGAGTATGTCAAGAACTCTGAAATAATAATCATGCATACATTTGTATAAGTAAACTGAAAAAAAATTAATCAAACATATTTAAAGGAACAACCCATAAATAGGACCAAAAAGATTTAAAATGACCCTTTACCAAACATGACAAATAAGCTCATGAAAAGATATTTGATACTTTTAATCACTGGGGGTAATTAAAATTGATAACATAAAGAGAAGCCACTATAACCTTTCAGAGTATTTAAAATAAAAAAGACAAACCACTGAGGATATGGATCCATTGAGACTCTCTTATTCTGCTGATGAAAATGTATAATGAACAATCACTAAAACAGTTTGGTATTTCCTTTAAAATGTAATTATACAAGGCTAGGGCTGTGGCTCAGCGGTAGCACACTTGCCCAGCATGTGGGAGGCCCTGGATTCAATTCTTAGCACCACATATAAATAAATAAAATAAAGATCTATCTACAACTTTAAAAAAGTATTTAAAAAATGTAATTATACATTATAACCTATATGCTCAATTCTTTACCTGAGAGAAATAAAAATATATGTCCAATTGAAGAACTACATACAAATATCCTTATCAACCTTATTTGTAACAATCCCAAATAGAAAACTACCAAAATTTCCATCAACAAATAAACTGGTATCGAATCAATATTCTACACTCAAATAAACATATATTGATTACTGAAATAAACAAATACATGAAAAAATTAAAAATAACTATGCTGAATCAAAGCAGCCGGGAAAAAGAGTATATATTTGTATAACCTTGTGATATAAGATTCTAGAAAATGTGAACCAATGTATAGACACTAACATATAAAGCCACAGAGACTGACCACAGGGAATAGCAGGAGAAAGGAATTACAGACTTGCATAAGGAAATATTTGGGGACGACAGATATGTTCATCATCTCGATTGTGATAATGTGTTCACAGCTATAAACAAATGTCAGTGCTTATAAAATTACTACTTTAAAAGTACAGTTTATTTTATGTCATTATAATTTGCAGGCCATCATTAAAAAGCCTTAAATGTGTTTCAATTTTAACTAAATGTTTCATACTTTAAAGTAAACAAATCTCTTATAATGTAAATAATTCTAATATAATTTTTTTATAATCAGTTTAGTTCATTTCTAAAATTGGGAAGTTCATATTAATTAGGCAATTATCTTCTTGAGATGAAGAGTTTCTCTCAGAAAACTCAAGAAATTCTTGAGCTGGGTATATAGCTCAGTGCTCAAGCACTTGTCTCTCCTTTGTTCAATTCCCAGCACCAAAACAAACAAAAGTACTTTCAGGTAAAATAGTTTTTATTTATTTAAAAAGTGGAGTGCCGAAAGAAAGCTCAAAAGGAAATGAAATAGACTGGGAAGCTAATAACAATCTAAGAGGAATATTTTAAAGTATAGATTCTGTAGAAAGTATTTATATTTAGAGAAACAGCTTTGAATTCAATGTGAAAATTCAGATTTTTTAAAAATTAAAACCATAAGTGCTGATTTAATATTGAAAAATATAGTACTCATTTGAAGTCATACTGAACCTTGCACAAATCTGATTTCTATATAGATGACTGTTTGACTATCCGAAGAATCAAATGTAAAAAGCCATATATAAGGACATAAGTGGGCAGAAATTATTAATGAGCCAGGTGCAATAATTAAGACCTATCACTTCTAAGATCTTCTATTAAAAATTAGAAAATACAGCTATAAGATTTTAGAACATATGTTTAATTATTTCTAATTCATTACTATTATACTATCACCTCAGTAATGACCTCACAGGATTTCCTGTTCAATCACTGTGTTTATTAAATGAACCATCACAGGTAAAAACATCCTAGAGCACCAACATCTGAAATAAGCTGGTACAATACACATGCTCAATGTTTACTTCATTCACCATTTGGGGAATTACAATTGTACTTGAACAAAGTTGTTAGTTTTTCTTCAGAGAGAATGAACAGTGGAAGAAAGAACAACCTGCATATCTGTGAAAAGCTTTAAGAATGCCAAGGAAAGGTAATAATTCAAGCCATTCTGAAATAAAACCTAACAGTGTTGAGTTTCCTTAAATGTCTTCCCTTAATTGAAAAATTTCACTTCCCACAGATTTTCTATCAGTGACGTTTTCCTGTTGGTAATAAAAATTTTAAAACCACTGCTTTCTGTGAGATGGGTGAACATGGTAAAGCTCTTAGGGACTGGGGGTCACATGTAACTCCGGAGAAGCTGGGCTTCCTGGACACAGGGCCATTCCCTCCAGCACCAACCTCACCTGTAGTGTCCTACTTCTTTCATTTATCACTTACAAGCTCGCAGGCTTTCACACAGTTCATACTAATTAGTCATATATGAATATTTTTTAATACTAAATTGGAAGTGGTGGCAGTTTTTCTTTTTTGCCTTTATAATAGTTTTGTAATTTTAAAAGCATGTTTATTTTGGCATTTGAAAAATGAACTAGACAGGTCCCAATGACTTTCTTAATTTAGAAGTGGAATTACCAGTAATGCAAGCACTCCTGGATCCTTATATATTTGTTGGAAAAGATACAAATGTATATAATGTTTCTAAAGAAAAGTATCACTGTTGTTTTGTGTGGCCCTACTCAGAGAAAGAGTCAGAAAAATCATTTCAGGTTGCTGCCTTAGCACTGATTTTTTCAATGCATCATACCTTTCCTTTGTTTTCTTTTAGTGAAGTTGTCAACTAATAAGACTTTCTTCTGATACCTTTGATGTATAATGCTAATTTCTTTTTTACATGAGCTTTTACTCCTAATTTTAATTAATAACTTCTTATGAAAAGGGAGTGAAAATGTTGACCAACATAAGTCAATAATTTGGTAATTTTTTTATCTAATAACAAAATTTTTCTCAATAAACTTCAGTTTAATTTACTTATCATTGGAGAGTTCATGAGATCTACTAATGACATTGTATTAATTAGAATTAAATCTTTCATCTTGATTATGAATATATATAAAAGGCGAATTCTGAAATGTTGACCATCTGGGAAAACAGTCAAGCTGTCACAAAAAATTTAAGACATTTTTCATGAAATACTACAATTCCATCGCCACTAGACAGTAAATACACAAACACATTCATTGCTATTACATTAAGGAGAATTCTCTCAAAGTAGTATCACATTCTCCTTTCAGAATTCTTACATATTTTGGTCATTAGCCCTTTGAAGTAATATTCATTTAAAAAGACATTCCAAATGTTGAACTCTCTTTAGCATTTCATTGTTGGTATGATAATTATTAAATGATAAGCAGATCATTTAATTGTGTGAACATCACTAGCATCTGTTTCAAAAATCATACTGCCTTCCTAAGGAAGCCAGATATCCATCATTAACATACATACACACACACACACACACACACACACACACACACACCCCAAAAAAAGAAAGGAAAATACCCTCAATGGAAGGAGGGATAAATCAAATAATCTACTCCATGTCTATTAAGATTTTGCATATGTATTCTAGGCTATGTGGAATATTGGAAGAAAAGAAGAAAGAAAGGAAGGAGTTCTGTTTGAAGAACAAAGATTCAAATGGCAAATACCATAAGGTACACTTACACTTAGGAAGGAGATAATAATGTCCACAGTGAAATACTGAATATTATTTTAAGATTAAATGTCAAATTAGTTTTCAAATCCTTAGTTATGATGAATTATTTGAATATGTGTATGTATATAATTTTATCATATATTTTATAATATATACATATAATATACATACATATTATATATTATATGTATAAATATATACCTATAATAAAAGTAACTTCAAAATTATTTAAATAGTATTGAATAGAATGGCATATGTGTATTATTTTACAGGGACCATGTTAATCAGTAGTTTCCATAATATGATAAATATGCAATACATTTTTGCTAACTCTACATCATACCTTAATAAACACACTTTTTTACATTGCTGAAAGTTCAATATTATCTGAAGGTAGAAATAAAACCTGAAAACCTACTGAAAATCGAGTCTTTGGTTCACATAAATCCATTTTCTAGTAATTTTTAAGTAAAATACAACCTAAATTTTAGTTATCATTTGCTTCTCTACATCCTTTAATACAAGGAATATAAGCTACTTATCAATTTTTAAGAAATGCATTTTTTTGTGTTTAGCTTGGACAATAGTTAAGATTTTGCTGAATGAAATAACAGCTAGTACTAAAGAGAGTCCTTCAGAAAGTTCTCCTAAGTGATTAACACTATACCAACAACCCCCAAAGAAAAAATGTGTGGGCGCGCGTGCGCACACACACACACACACACACATTTTAGATTTATTTTATGAATATGTTCTTTTCTCTCAGATTCTCTTAATAGAATTTATCTTAAAAGATCAATACCTAATCCTTTATTAAATACTTTTGAAATTTTATTCCTTAAGCACAGATGCTTTAATAAAATGAATGAATAAAAAGACAGTATTTCCACTAGAGGTTTTATGCTGTGTTTAATTGTTAAAAAAATAAAGTTACACATTAATACCTTCCTAAAAATAACACATTTGACCACCTCATTTGTATTTCCAGATACATAGCAAGAATCTGTAAGCATATCTGTAAAGAAGCAGATAGCAAATATTTTAGAACTATGTAGGCCATAGAGTTTCCCACACAACTACTGAATTCTGCTATTTTATTTTCAAAGCCTGGAAAGATAACATGCAAACAAATGGACATGGGTGTGTTCCAAAAAACCTTCATTTACAAAAATAGGCTGTGATTGGCAAGCAGGCTCTCAAAAGTTTCCTCTGGTTGATCATAATCCATAGTAAATACCCATGTGATTGCTTCCTAATAAAACAAACAGATAAAACAATGTTGGCATAAATTTAATCCTTTATTAGTAATGTTTCTTTTTGATTCTTTTAAATTAATGTTTTGTCAGAGTTGTAAATGTCTATGAAAGCCTCAATTTGTATCCTACAAATCAGTATGTTTCTGTTATAACTTTGCCTCAGAGCTGTTTTATTGCAATGCTAAATCCTCTGTGGGATTTCTCTGCCTCTTAATAGATCCCTGCACTGCACTGGATACTAATTTCCTACATTCTAAAGAAAGCTGCTTTAAACTACGAAGGCATCTCCTCTGGGGCCTACTAAGAGGTGGCAGTACTATCCCTACATCCAAATCACTATTGATCCCCCAACCCAATCTTAATCTCTGTAAGTAGGATTCACCGAGTTAATTAGCACATCTATTCTCTCTCCATTAATCAATGATCTCTATTTTACCATAGTTTAATTACTTCATATAATTTAACCTATTTTCCCTTTCTACTTGGAAATATGAATATAGATTTCTCTTGAGGTGTTGATATTATACATTTCAAGTTTCCCTTGAATACATTTTAATTCAATTACTGAATTATTGTTCAGATATTTTTCCCTTTTTATTTTTCAACATTCTTCTACATTTCATTCCATTTTTATTTTGAATAAAATTTGGAGTCATTTCTGCTGATTTAGAAGCGGCAAAAACAGTAACAATAAAATGTGATTTGTTCATAACTCTGAATTAACATGTGTATCTTCCAAATATCTAAATTTCTCATCCAAGAACTCAATAACCTAATTATTTTACACTTTTTTAATCACTAATAACAATTTTGTGATTCACTGCATTAGTTTGAATATGTTCATCCAGGTTTTTTATAAAGAATATATATAATTTAACATTAAAGCAATATTTCATCAAGACCAAGTTATTCTACTGAATCAAATACCGGTCAATTAAGAGAATACATTAATATATGACATATTCATAAATAGGTAAGTAGGGAATTTAATGGTCATCTAAATAAAAATAAAGGAACTTATGATCAAATATGAAAACTATCAATAATTTGCCTCAGTAGTGTGTGTGTTATTTGCTATTTATTTTATAGTGTAATTTTGAAAATTACATAATTAAGTATAGAATTTCATATGCATGGCAAATTGGTTCACATTAACAATCTATAATTACATGGAATACACCCACATACAATTAGACTTTATAAAGAGTAGGCTCTTGGTCATAATGCAATTATTAAATTAATTGAGAATAAGCTCTTACATAATCCATCTTTATTGCGATTTCAAAGTTTTACAAATTAACTAATCTTTTTATACTTAATTGAATTAAAATATTTAATTAGTCAACATTGATACAAAGAACATAGGCTTCTTTGGTTCATTGGGATACAAAATAGCTCATCCTGTATAGCAGCTAACTTCAGAGGAATATTAGAAATAAGACAAAGAAATGAAGGGATATTAATCATTTTAAGAAAATGACCAAAAGTACTATGATCCTATTATAGAATTCTGTCCAAGACAATGGGTAATTATCTCCGTCCAACACAAAAGGTTTACATCTTTCAAGAGATCTTCATGATTTTTTACTGTAGTTATTTTTAATACTCTCAAATAATGAGAATAAATCATGCTTTTTCCTTGTCTGCTGCTGAAGATAAAACAGATTTTATGCTCCCAAAGTTGCCATCAGTTGTTGCTACTCCATGCTTCTTTATGTGGTGATAGTCTTTGTAGAGCAACAAGAAACTGGAAATCTCCATTCCTCTAAATTTATCGCTGCACCATGGTTTTTCATGCTTTTAAAACTGAGATTACTTTTTCTAGTAATAGACTAACATTTCTAGTAATTCCTTATTTATTGAGACTCATTCTCAAAACAGATGGTTTCTACTAAATTCAGATTGAAAATAGTAATCAGTTATCAAAATTTATTTTTCACACAAAATCATGATGGAAAACTATAAATAATAATAAAATTTTCCCTTGTAAAGTACTACACACCAAAATAGAAGAAAATTCGAGTACAAACATTTCTTCTTTAAAAGGCCACAGGCACAACTTAGAACACTAGCAATTTCTTAAAATTGTATTATGTCATTGTCTCAAAGAACTCTAAAATAAGAATCTCTCCCCATCACCATAATATATACTCTTATTTTATATACAATACACAATTATATATTTTATATAACATATATATATATATACACACACACCTATATTTACCTTCAGAATCCTCCTCCAGAAAATAGTAGTAATTGTAACTATAACCAAAATCAAAATGTTTTCTGCATAAAATATACAATTTATCTTAAATAAACATTTTTTTTAATTTTTTTTTTTTAGTTGTAGATGGACACAATGCCTTTATTTATTTATTTATTTATTTATTTTCATGTGGTGCTGGGGATTGAACCCAGTGCCTCACGCATGGTAGGCAAGCGCTCTACCACTGAGCTACAATCCCAGCCCTTAAATAAACATTTTAAGTGTATTTATATCATATACTCTATTCTTAAACCCTGAAACACCTATCCCTTTTTCTCTATCAATTTTTCTATTGGTTTTTATAGACTCTATTACTGGAAATTTAAACTCTGTAGTCCTTCTAAGTATACTTCTATAGAGCTTAGATGTGAGAATATCCTAAAAGAACTTATTCAATGTTCATATAGAATATATGCAATCAATCATACCACTGTAGTTTCAATGCTAGCTCTGAATATAGAGAAAAGAACATATAACTTTAAATCAGCTCCTACATTTTATAATTATCATAATTTTTTTAGTTATGTATGTGAGATTAGGCCCCAACTTCCTTAATAAGACTTCTTTGGCTCAAAAATTAAAAACAAGAATCAATAAATGGGATGGACTCACACTAAAAAGTTTCTTCTCAACAAAAGAAACAATCTGTGAGGTGAATAGAGAATGTACATCTTGGGAGCAAATCTTTACCCCCTCACATAAGATAGAGCACTAATTTCTAGGATATATAAAGAACTCAAAAAGCTAAACTCCAAAATAATAACAATAATAATAATAACTCAATAAATGGGCCAAGGATCTGAACAGACACTTACAAGAAGATGATATACAATCAGTCAACAAATATATGAAAAAATGTTCATCATCACTAGCAATCAGAGAAATGCAAATCAAAACCACTCTAAGATTTCATTTCACTCCAGTCAGAATGGCAGCTATTATGATGACAAACAACAATAAGTGTTGGCGAGTATGCGGAGGGGGGGGGGGAAGGTACACTCATACACTGCAGGTGGGAGCAAATTGGTACAGTCAATATGGAAAGCAGTATGGAGACTTCTTGGAAAATCGGGAATGAAACCACCATTTGACACAGCTATCCTTCTCCTTGATCAGTACCCAAAGGACTTAAAAACAGCATACTACAGGGACACAGCCACATTAATGTTTATAGCAGCACAATTCACAATAGCTAAACTGTGGGACCAACCTAGATGTCCTTCAGTGGATGAATGGATTAAAAAAATGTAGCATATATACACAACGGAATATAACTCAGCAATAAAAGAGAATAAAATTATGGTATTTGCAGGTAAATGGATGGAGTTAGAGAAGGTAAAACTAAGTGAATTTAGCCAATCCCCCCAAAACCAAATGCTGAATGGTTTCTCTGATAAAAGGAGGCTGATTCATAGTGGGGTAGGGAGAGGGAGCATGGGAGGAATAGACAAACTCTAGATAGGGAAGAGGGGTGGGAGGTAAGGGAGGGGGTATGGGGTTAGAAATGATGGTGGATGTGATGGACATTATTATCCAAAATACATGTATGAATACATGAATTGGTGTAAATATACTTTGTTTACAACCAGAGATATGTGTAATATATGTGTAATAAGAATTGTAATGCATTCCACTGTCATATATAAATAAAAAAATTAAAAAACTTATATTAAATAAAATATTAAGAGAAAAAAAAGAATGTATAACTTCAAATCAGCCCCTATGTTTTATCATTATCATAATTTTATTAGTTATATAGGAATACATTATTTTATTAGTATGATTATCATTTACTCTTTAATATGTACATATTTATTACAATATTTTACAATTATATTATACTGCATTTTTATAAAATTAAGACAGTTTTATTTGGTGAAGGTTTGACATTAAACTTTCAATGAACTACAAAATACATTAGTGAGAAATTTACTCCAACTGTTTCCTGGTGCTATTTGTGGGTTGTACATGGAAATAATCACACTTTCTTCAAAAGATTTGAATCCTGTTTATTGCTATGGAAAAGAGGTTAAATTTATAAAAATAACTTTTAATGTTTAATTAGGAATATATATTCAGTTCAGTTTGTGTTTTCATGGAACATTTATATATGTGTTAACTGTTTGTTGGATGATCAAAAAAGATAATTCTCTATTACCTGCACTGGATGGAGATTAATATTGCTGCTTGCACTCAGAACCTTTACCTTGTTAATTATATAACTTTTACAAGTGTGCTATCGTGACTTTGTCAAGCTTATATAACACATGTATGCCAAGACTTTTAAGAAACTGTTGTGTCTTCTATGTGGTTATTTTTACATTCATTGGAAGGCCATAGATGATAATGGAGATGAAAAATATATGATTTGGAAACGAGGCACACCTGGAATTCTTATGTGAATGAAAAACAAACTTCTGAATATTAAGATTCTAGGATTTAGAATTTGATTTTGTTACCTCGGCTCTTAAGTAGTACCCTAAATCAAGTATTAAAAATACCTATGGCTATGCCCTTCAACTGACATGTAAAAAATCCTTGAACTATGACATTAAGCTCAATAATCAGGGGGCTAGTGATATGTAAACTTAAGAGGAGGCTAGATAAATGCAAACCTTTATTATGTTATAATACTATTTTTGGTAAAATTTTGAGCTGGAAAGCCGGGCAAGAGTATGGTGTGTGTGTGTGTGTGTGTGTGTGTGTGTGTGTGTGTGTGTGTAGAATGTTACTTGATATATTTAAGAAGATACTTTCAGGAAGAGAGGAGCCCAGGCAATAATTAGCTATGCTGCAAGCTTAAAGAAGAGCAAAAACAAAAGCAAAAAAGCAAAACTGGAAAACTGGAAAGCATTGAACAAAATCAGTTGATTCAGGATGAGAAAGGGTGATTTTTTTTTCTACATCAAACAGAGAAAAAACTAAGAAAAAAATATCTTAAGTACCAAAGATAGATTGAGACATCCTAATAAAGAGACTCTACCTCATTTCGTAGACCTACTCACACCTAATGTTTAAGATGACCCAAACTTAGCTGCATTAAATTAAAGGAGGAGTTTGAGTAAAGCAGCAAATGGGTAAGTTAATAAATGGAGCACACCTAAAGGCTATGGACTTGGTGTGTGGATTCTGGCACATGGAATTGACAAATATATCAAAAGGATGCTATGAATTTTAGGAAATCTTACTGCCAACAAATCATGAGTATAGACTAAAAGAGGCTATGGAGGTAAAACTATCCGTGCACTCCAGAAATGGATGAGCATGGCGATAAAAGCAGCTCACCCTCCAATATATCAGAAATGGTCATGGATGATTAAAAAAAAAAAAAAAAAAAAAAAGCTCACAGAGTGGAGCCAGGAGACATTGACAACAATGGATAAGAGTGCACCACTGAATCAGCATTCAGGAACCTCATAGTGCCTGCCCCATAAGTTCCATCATTGCTAAGGTGCAGTCACATCTGTGTGTTCCCCTTTTCCTCATTTGACTTATTTTAAATTCTACATATTTATGAGGTACAGTTTAATAGTTTAATACATGTATATAAAATAAAATAATAAAATTAGGAAAATTAATATTTCCATCTCTATTAACATTTAACAAATTTTAACATAATTTGTACATAATTGTGTAGCAAAATGTGATTATTTCAATACATTTAGTACATACTGATCATATCAATGTAATCAACATTTCCATCTCCTTATCATTACTTTGTGTTTGAAGATATTGAGATCCACTCTAGTAGTTACACATAAAATATGTAAGTTTACTATAAATTGCAGACACCCCACTGTTCTGTAGAACACTAGAACTTCTTATTTCTAATTGTGTTTAGGTGCCTATTACGAAAGTTTGCTTTATTCTTCTTCCCCCCATTCTTCCCTGCTTCTAGTAATCACTATTATATATTCCAAGTGATTTTGTTTTTAAATATCCATATAGGAGAGAGAACATTTTGTGTTTACCTTCCTGTATCTCATTTAGTCACTTAACATAACCTCCAGCATTATTCCCCTTTCTTCCTAGGAATATTCTATTTTTTTTACACTATTGTATATTTTATGTTAGTAGTAGATGGCTTGTCATTTATTTGTGCATCCCCACACAACAAGAAGACATATTTAAACCTGATAGATAAAACATAGTATTATCAGACACATGAAGATAAGTGTGTCCATTTTGTGGGAGAGGAGACAGACTGTTTCAAAGATGAACAATTTTATAGAAAAATTTAGACTTTCTAATCCATGGTTGGAAACTATTGTTGAAAAGTGATTACTGAGCAGGGACATCATTTAAGAATATCCTACTCCATATTTATAGCCAGGTTTGGTCATGTACTCATTCTTACTGTTGGTTTGTGATAGAAAGAAATCTGTGTCCCTTCAAATATGAATTGATTAAAAGGAACATGTGCTTCCTACAGTCTCTGAGCTGGACACAGACCACTTCCAAGCTCTCAGGGATAGCTGCTTTAAGAAATGCAAGAAGTCTGGTCCCCAAGTCACTGCATGAAGGGGAACTACCCACCTGTCAACCAGGATACTAATACAAATTCTTTGGTAAATTTTTTATGCCTCTTAAGTTTTTTCTGTATTTAAGGACTGGGCTGGTGCAACTAATAAATCAACAAAGGAAAAGGAAAAAAAAAGTAAAGAAAACAGAATATGAAATTCCCAGACAAATTAGCCTATGTTAGAAATCCAAAGGACATTATAGACAAAAATGCTTAGAAATATGGCCAATATCCTCAATAAAAATGAGGAGATTAATTTTGATTCCAAATCCATTTCAATATGATTTGAAAATCTATAAGAAATAATATAAAATCCATAAAAGAGAGAAAGGAATTACAAAACAGATTATGCAGAGCAGAAACAATAATAAGAGAATGAAAAAATTAAAAGCAATGAAGGTAAAAATATCTCAATAGATACAATAAACTCTTACCTAGATGCTATCAAAAGTGAAAATTCATGATGTGAAAATTGGTACTGGGACTGAAATATTCAAAATAGAATTTCAAAGAGGACAGAGTGAAAGTCTTCAACAAATCTTAATAAGAATTCTAGAAATAAAAAACAGAAGAAAGCAATACCCATCACCAAAAAAATAAAAATTACACATAAACACACACAATAAGCAGGAGGAAAAGTAGATATACATCTTGATACATCATCCTGAAAATGAAGAACAGCAAATACAGACCCTACAGAAGATCTCAGGAGTAATGACTGTCAGGACAGCAGCACATCATTAAGCAGCACATTCTCATAGAAAGGAAGTAATTTTTTCAGGGTACTCAAGAAAAAACAATTTTAACCTAGTATTCTATGACCAAATAAGCAATCACTGAGCAGGGAAGGCAAAACAAAGGGCTTTTTGTGCATGCGTTTTGGGGGGTGCAGATTGGACCCAGGGCCTAACAGGCACTCCACATCTGAGCTACACCCACAGCCCTAAAGATATTTTTAGACATCCATTAAAGAGCAGATCCACTCATAGAATCCTGCCAAAAGAACTACCAAAGAATATACTTCAGTGAAAAGAATATTTTAACCCAGAAGAAAGGAGATAATCAGAAAGGTGATGAGTTTAAAAAAATACTTTGTGTAACTAAGTATTGACTCCAGAGAGCTAATAATGTGTGTGTGGTTTTTTTTTTTTTTTAAGGTAAAATAAAATTCTAGGCAATATTCACAAGGAAAATCACAATTCCAGGGGTTGCAAGGTAGTTCACGCTTAGAAAAAGAACAGATACTAGATCAATTTATCCCTTTCCAGAAATATATGTGCTCAAAATATTTTAAAATTTAAACATAACCCCTATAGAAATATAATTTATAGTTTTCAAGCCAGAAAAACAATATAGGGAGTAAAATTAATGTTAAATATTATTTAAATAATTTCATAAATATTTTAATTTCAAGACAGTTTATATTTTAACCTATTTTTAAAATTGTGATAAAGAACAAAGAATAATGTAATTATTCACCTTTACTGTGTCTCACTTAGCAATAATTCCTTCTATTTTTAGATTCCTTTAAACTTCTAGATTTCATATTCTTCTCAAGTCAGATGAAAGCCTGGAATTGCTTCATGACAAAGCAGCTTTGTTTGGAATCGAAGGTCATATTGCAAGAGTTTATATTTACTATGTGAAAACCTTTCGAAAAAGAAAATACTATTTGGGCCAGTAAGTCTGCCCTTTTTTTTCTGATCCCAATCTCACCTTCCAGCTTTTCATCATATCCTCAAACCCCCTTATTTAATGCCAGCAAATCCTGGCCTCTCAAATTTCTTTATGCTTTCTGCTTCCACAGTCATCTTTGATAACATGATTAGACAGAAGATCATAAACTCAGAGTATAAATATTTCTGAACTGCAGCAGAGGACTGTGCCACGAAGCCTTAATAACAACACTCTTCAGAAGATCAAATCAATAGCTAAGTCACTAAAGGCCTTGTATATCCCATTCACCTCTATGCACAATAATGCAATGGTCTGAGAAATGCCACCATCCTTCCCTCCTGAATTTTAAAGCAGCACTAGAAGGAAAATAAACAAATAAAAGCATGTTCTAGAAAAAAGCAAAGGTTTTGAAAAATTCTCAATGTTTTAGAACTTTAATTTCTATAGCTAAATATTATTTAATCATATCATGTTATACTTAAAGAAAGTATCCTTGTAGTATATATGTATGCCCAACAGATATAAAACTCTAAACTTAAACTGACATTTCTTATTTTTTAAATTTTTTTGGTGATGCAGATAATTATCAATTTTTATTTAACTTTAAAATATGTACAGTTTTAGGTACATAGGACTCTAAGTAGAAATGCTACAACCTTAATGAGATTATCTTAAATTAATGTTCCAGAGGAGATTATTAGGGATTCATGTCACTTTAGGACTCAGACAACTGAACAAAAATTGCATTCAACTTTGCATGTCATATCCAGTCATTTCTTATATTGTCTTAAAATAATCTTAGATATGTAAAGTGAAAGACTATTTGATGTAAGTTAGAATTTCCAATGCTAGTCCAATCAACTTCATTTTTAATTCAAATCCTTAACAAGAATCGACATTAAATAAAATAAATAAATTACAAATTCTATGTCTAATATCAATATCCCCAGTATGACAGTTTCAGTTAGGAACTTATGAAATAGAATTAAAATAGTTATCAAAAATAAATTGATTTGTAAAACAAAATTATAATACTGCTTGTTAGGTACAATACAGTAACCTATATCCTTGCATTTTGTTTTAAATTTATCATATATGCCATAATAAAGTTTCTATTTAAACTTGATTGACACTACAAGAATAAGAGTATTTCTCTCTTTTGTGCTTCTAGAATTTGGATCCAGATGTACCTTAATATTGGAGAAAGGCATCACTATTTCAAACATTCAGTGATATAATTCTTTAGGATATAATACAATAATGAATTATATAAACATAAGTACTTATATATCATTCAGTAGATACAGATAATATAGATATACATGGATTTATTCTACTTTAAACCACCTTACGTGTCTACTGCATAGTTAGAGCTCTCAAATTAATTCAAGCAAATTATGAAAATATACAAAGCTTCATTGTAAATTTTCTTATTTGTGATCTTTATCTGCAAAGTTCCACATAAATCTGTATTTTTTCCATTACTCTCGGTAGCCTAAATTTCAGAACGGATGTGTCAATTCTGTCCTAACAATAACTATACTGGACTACAGAAAACAACAGCTTGAAAGGGGTCTTAAATAATGTGTAACAGACCTCCATTATTTTGGGCTTGGCAGACAGGAAAAATTAACACAAAGTAAGAGCACCACTGATTGGAAGAGAGAGGAAGAAAGGGAGGGAGGAAGGAAGGGGGAAAATAGTGGAAAGAAGAAAGGAAAAACTCACAACAGCCCATAGGAGAAACATCTGAGCTTCAATTCTCAGTCTAGTGTTGGTCATTACTGTTGGCCCCAGAAAATGAAGCTCTGTTTTTAGTAATTTAGTGCCCAGTCATAAAATGATGGATGACCATACTTTCTAAGGCCTTCCAGATCTATATAATACTGAAACCCTCACTGAAAGGAGCTTTCTTGTTTCATAGATGAGGATAAACAGCGCAGGGAGCAGCTCCACCAGAAGCTAAACCTTTACTCAGGAGAGTCCATGCTCAGTGCCACAGAAACACTCCCATCAACCAGTTTCCTACCCTTTATTACACAGGCGAGGTTGAAATACACCTCTTTTATCTGATAGCCAGGTGAAACAAGCAAATAAACAATTAGTAAAAACTGTTCACATAGAGAAGAGAGCTATTAACTCACTGAAAACCCAGACATAGGACATTTCTGCTACACTTCAGAGGATGAATGAAATGCCATTGCAGAAAAAGGAAGAAAAGGGCACTGAGCAGCTAAATAAAATATGAAAAAAAAAGGGACAGGAAAAGCACAGAAATTTTTCAAAAATAATAAAAGTAGAATAGCAGACAGAATTATCCAAGGCTAGGAAAAGAACAGAACAGGGCCCAATTGTGAAGTCACTTGAATATTATTGGGAATAATCACTTTTAATATACATACCAATAAAGAAAAATACTAGAATAATTATCTGAAATAAAACACACTAAAAGAGTATAATTAGGATGTAGACAGTAAGCAACCTTAGAACGTCAAAGATCCTAGATATAGAATTATAAGTGTATGAAGCCATTCTTAGACATTCAGCTCTGATAAATCTTCAAATAACTTTAGTTGTATTTAAGACCAAATAAGAACCGCTGTGAACCCAGTCCAGATATCCTGACTACAGAATTGTAAGCAAATAATTTGTACAGAACATAGGATGCTGCCACAAAAAAAGTTTAAAAATGGGTCTCTATGTTAATCTCCAGGATATATTAAAAAAAACTCAACACCATAAAATAAATAACCTAATCAATAAATGTGCTAAGGAACTGAACAGACATTTCACAGAAGAAATACAATAGATCAACAACAACAAAAAAACTATATGAAAAAAAAGTTTAACATCTCCAGCAATTAGAGAAATGCATATCAAAACTAAGATTTCATCTCACTCAAGTCAGAATGGCAATTATCAAGAACATGAGCAACAATAAATGTTGGCTAGGATGTGGGGGAAAAGGTAAACTCATACATTGCTCATGGGACTGCAAATAATTGCAACCATTATGGAAAGCAGAAGGAGATTCCTCAGAAAACTTGAAATTGAATCACCATTTGACTCAATTATCCCACTCCTTGGTTTATACCCAAATGACTTAAAATCAGCATACTATACTGATGCAGCCACATCCATGTTTTTAGCAGCTCAATTCACAATAGCTAAACTATGGAACCAACCTATATGACGTTCAACAGATGAATGGATAAAGATAATATGATATATATACACTCTATAATATTACAAAGCCTTAAGAATGAAATTATGGCATTTGTTGGTAAATGGATGCAGCTAGAGAATATCACTTTAAGTGAAGTAAGCCAATCCCAAAATACCAAAGGCCAAATGTTTTCTCTGATATGTGGATGCTAATTCACAATAAGGGGCAGGGTGTGTTTAGGCCAAAATAGAGGTACTTTGGATTTTGTAGAGGGGGAGTGAAGGGAGAAGGCAGGGGTATAGATGTAGGAAGTATAGTAGAATGAATAAGACATCATTACTATATGTACATATATAATTATATGACCAGCATGATTCTACAACATGTACAACCAGAAGAATGAGAAATTATAATCCATTTATGCATTCTAATGTCATAATTAGAACAAATAAAAAAACTAGTCTCTATATCCACTCAAATTCCCTTTTCTTTGCTAATAGCATGTCCTTATATTTAATTAAAACCATATGTGGTTATTTTCAGTCTTACAAAATAACAAATAGATATAAAAACTGATTTCAAATTTAGTAAGCCATGGACATAAAATTCAAGTTCAATCCTTATAGTTTCTGGCATATAGTAAAGAAGATGATGAACATTTATACTATCCCAACTCCCTTATATTTCTGAAACCAGGTAAATAAGAATAAAGATAACAAGACATAAAAATAGACATGCAGAAACACTGGACAATCTGAGGATGCTAATTTATCATTTGTCCAAAATCACCTTTGCCAGACAATAAAGAAATATTAGGACATATACAAAGAATAAAATTTCACACAACAAGCATGTTAAGTAAAAAGATATCTAGTCATCATGGTTGGTTACTTTAATCCTATGGTCTATGCCATAAAAATACAAATATAGTAAAAGCTAATCACATAAATCCTTGGATTATTGAACAATTTTAAAAATATTTTTAAAATTTGATTATTTTTATCAATCAAAGCCTGTAACTTCTATCTACTTTAAAATGTGGCAAAACAGTATGGTTCCTTGGGTATATTTTATTCCCAGTTCTAATTGCCCTCCCATTCACTGAATAATTTTTCATATGTATAAAATATTTACTGTAATAAAAATATAACAAAAAATGTAAAGTATTTTATAAATCTATCCAGGATAATTTATGATTTATTTTTGCTCCATTATAAATCTTTGTTTTAAGTGAGTAAAAATTTCAGGTTCAATCTATATTGATAAATCTGAATAAAATATATTTGAGTGATTAAATAGTGGAAGAAGACTAGTTCATGCTTTATAAAATACACACTACTGACTTTTCATGCCAATATTAATGTTCTCCAACTATAAAACATGAGGATCACTGGAGCCTCTAGCAAACTTTTCAAGAATCAAGAACCCAAACATTTTATGAGTAGATAAATCCTTTGAAAAGTTCATATATATTACCCATGACCCTCATATAAAAACAAGTATTTTTTTCCTTATTTACTTTTTCTCAATTTTTTTAATGAATATGAATATAGCATCAATCAAGACGTCAAAAAATTCAATATGGCACTACCGGCAAACATCTGTATATAATTTATCTCTGAGAAGGAAATAACTCTAGTATGCTACAGTTTACCAAGAAAATAACTTTTTTTTTCTATATTTGTGTTTTGGTTTTGAGTACTAAATGCAAATATAATTGAATAGATGATCTTTATCAAGGGTATATAAAATCTTTATATAGATTCATTAAATTAATAAACCCTCATAAGATATTTCATATAAAAAGGGAAAAATGTTTCTCTTTTAAAATTACAGGTCTTTCATTATCTAACCCTGTGTAATGCTAAACTTAACTAGCATTATGTAGTATTAATATATCCTAATACTTGGACCTTATACAAATACTGCTATTTTAATAAATAATTACTGTGTCATGTGGCTAGAAAGTGTACTTAATAATAACAAGGGACAAATTAATTTTTGAAAAAGTCAATACTCAACCTTCAACCTTCAAACACATAACACCTGTATAAACTAGCTTATTTTTTTAAAAAAAATAAAACATATGAATTACCCCTTTAAGTATAATTCCACTTAAATATTATTCTTTTATTATAATTCAACATGAAAATGCAATCATTTTTTAATGGTGTTTCAATATGACAGTGTCTCTAAACCACCAACACAGGGACATTGGGCAAATCCTATTTTGAATCCCCATTGGTTTTTATTACTATGGTTGATTTTAGTCTTCTTCATAAAAGTAGGTGAAAACCACAATACCTAGTGTTTAACTCCTTTATCAAAAGAAAAATGATATATTTTCCCAGGAAGAAAAAAAAAGGTTATACATTTTCATATAGATAATAGGAGTCGATTTTTTGTATAATTAACTATTAGGAGCAGTATCAAAATGTTTACTATTTTCAAATTATTGTAGAACATGTTTACTTTTAAAAAATAATTAAATGCAAAATAAATTATTTAAATGTTCCTTACCATGGCAAGAACCCTCAATTTCTTCATATCCTGTACTGCAGATACACCTTCCAAGAGGAACCAGCCAATCTCCATCTGCTCCACAATATAGTTTAGGAGTATCACGCTCTTCGGCACTCTTCACACAAGAGCCCCGTACTTCAACCAAAGAGGAAGAGTCAACTCTTGGGATGGTATCAGGAAACATGGCCAAGTTTCGAACAGTGAAGGGACACTTTTTGTAGAAAACACGAACAGAGACCAGGGCAATGCATGCCCCAATGTCTTGAAAAGCCAGATAAAATCCCTTTCTTTCTATAGGCCCCACTTCACGAATTTCGGTGTTGAGTTTGAGGATGCGATCACCTAAATCCATCTGGGTAAAACTCTCATCAGCAGCAATTGTGTCAATCTTTATATACTGGCTTGGCTTGAATTTAATTGCATGGGACTCATCTGATTCCATATAATACAGATTGAAGGTTTCTTTGCAAGTCCCCAAGACCCAAGGGATGCTGTTACAATCCCTTAGTGTGAACTTCATTTCCACATAAATTTTCTGAGCTGCATCACGTGAGATCCAGTTTGTACGAAGCCAGTTGTTTTGGTTTGGCTCCATTACATTGCATACCTGGTAAGTATGAATAGGCCTATTGTGTTCATCCATTTCAGTGATGGCATCCCACTGTGAAAAGAAAAAAAAATTAAGTAATTATAAAACGACAATGGTGAAATGGAAACTTCCAAATATTTTAACATAAAGTGAATTAAAAGGATACAAATGAAGCTGTTCAAAGCAATAATGCAACAGCATTTTAATCATGAGCCTCTGATTGAGAGGATGGTT
This sequence comes from Marmota flaviventris, assembly GCF_047511675.1. Taxonomy (NCBI): domain Eukaryota; kingdom Metazoa; phylum Chordata; class Mammalia; order Rodentia; family Sciuridae; genus Marmota; species Marmota flaviventris. Next base: position 81,101,067 of record NC_092505.1, read on the forward strand.
TCTGCAATTGACCATCCCTGTATGAATCTTGCCTTCTTACATATTAACTGTATGACCTACAGCAACTTTATTTAATATCTCTAATTTCCTTAAGTGTAAAATTAAACTTAATATTACCCATTTCATAGGACTGTTATAAAGTATATACTACTTAAATACATAAAGAGCAGTTTAATTATTTCCTGTAACACTAAAAGAACATAAAGAAGCATTCATTATCTGATTAAAGAAAAAAAGAAAACAATGAGACACATGATATATGCTCTCTGGTTTCCCCATCTGTCCTCATATCCAATTTGCCACACATCACATCACGATGTTTTTTACAGTATTCAGTAAAATATTTACATGGCTCTTTGGGGGGATGTTTACATGGAGAAAAGGGTCAGAAAAATCACACAAGAAATATGAAACTACTCAAAGACAGTATATAATGATACTTAAAGTTGTGCATTATCCTTGATGTCAAATTTGAGATGTTTGTGAAAAAAATTGTTTCTTCGATCATTGACAGAAAAAAGAGGAGGAGGAAGAGGAGGAAAAAAGGAAGAAAGAAAAATAAAGAAATTAGAATTGGACTTAATACCAAAGCAATTGATAAATTTCATTTTAACCAAGAAGAGAGAAAATACTTTACATTAGATTTCTAAATTTGAATTTGATTTCCTAAAATAAGAAAATAAATTCAAGATTGGTACAACTGTAAAAGAATATGAAATTTACTAACATATCTGGAAATTGGGACCTGAGGCAACAATATAAGTTTGGGGCCTTACATACCAAGTGTATAAATATTTTTAAATAGTAAATCATACTTTAAATAAGATGAAAATTTAAATTTTTATATTTTTACTTTGTAAAGCCAACTTCCTAACAACCTGGGATGCCAGGTCCATAGAAAAATACTTGTATTCTTTAGAATAGCAATGGAAGTATGTGGTGGTCCATAGAGGGCTAGCCCCTATTTCAGTCAGTCCTACTGTTGTTCCATTCCTTGACTCTAGCTCTATCCCAAACCATGAGGGCTTCACCATGTACATATGGTGGCCTACAAGCCTTCAGGTACAAGCTGTGCTCCTTTCCTGCTACCCAAAGCTTCCAACTTTGGTCTTCCATTTAACTTGAGACGGGCAGAACAATGCACAGTATATCCATTGGAGGATGGACCTCAACAGGACATGGAGTTCCTGAAAGAAACCCTGATCTTGAGAAATAAATTATGGGGTCTTGACAATCTATGGTCTTATGTAAGTGGAAAGCATAGGATTTATGTGGCAAATCTCCTCATCCCGCAAGGTTAGAGTTTCATGAAAAGGAGTAAAGCCAGAGGAGAGAAAGGGCAAGATCACGAAAAGCTCTAGACAGAGAGCATGGCCTTCCTTTTCTGGGTCTAAAGATGACAGGAAGATAAAGAATACCCAATTTGGAATTTGAAAATATTATAATTATTCTTTATTAACTTGCAGAGTTAAATATAATATTTAAAGAACCCACTAGGTTCTACCTCACTCTTAGTCAGGTAATGTAAACATTTACTTCAAAACACTTTTAACATCATAAAATATATTGTGAATCTTAGAGGTCATGTGTTAATAAGAAATTGATAATAATTAATGAATTTACTGTATGTGTCAAGTTCCATAAAAGTGTTAAAATGAGGATACAAGGATACAAGGCTTGTTCTCATTGGAAATATTATTATATCTTTAAAATAAAAAAAATTAGGAAAATGTTACTGATAGCACAGGTTTGTTTATAAGTAACAATGGAATGGGACATATAGTAAACATAGTATGTGCTCATATGAGAACTTATTCATGAATTGGAGTGTTTTGGAAGGATTGGCAATGAAGAAGGCACATGACATGCACCTTAAAGACTAAAACAATTCAGTAAGGAAGAGGGGAAGATGTTGAAGCTAGTGTATAAAACTAATCTACATGCCTACACTGTGAGAAAACTTTAAGGTTGTACCACAGATATATAATGGATTAAATTTCAAAATTTCATTCAAAACAAATACATAATTCATTTTCTATGTGTGTAGATAAAGGTAGAAATTAGATAAACTTACAAATCAAACCATCATTAATTGTCATTAATTTGACAATTTGCTTCAGCTGCATTGCAGTCACTGAACCCAAAATATTCTAACTCCTTAATCTCCTGATACTTAATTTTTTTTCAAATATGTTTTATGTTGGAATAAAATAGTATACCCATTTGCTATAATTTGGATCTGAAATATCTCCACCATGTTAAAGACTTGATTGCTAATCTGTAGCACTTTGGGGAGACTGGCCTAATAGAAGGAAATTAGATCACTCAGAGAGTGTTCTGAAAGGAGATATTGGTTATCCTCTCTATACACACACACACACATATCCTCTCTTTTCCCTTCATGACTGCCATGAGGTGAGCAGCTCCTCTGCCACATGCTCATTCCACTATGTACTGTGCTGCCACAGACCCAAGGGCAATGATGTCAAGTGATCATGAACTGAAACCTCTGAAATAGTGAGCCAAAGTAAAACTTTCCTCCTTATAATTGGATTATCTCAGGTATTTGTCACAGTGAAAAAAAAATCTAACACACCATTATATAAAAAATTTGCTAATATACAATGTAGAAAAAAACTTAGTAAAGCAAACCATACGTTTGCAAATCATTTCTGTTTTTATGGCCAACATAGGTAGAACAAAGATTTTTTTGTCTTGATTTTATAAGCCCTTTCTTTAGATCAAGTTGTGGATAGATGAATTACAAAGCGATGGACAGAAAAGGTTAAAAACTTCAAGTTTCATGATCAGTAAGAAGTTTTGCTTAAGCAAGAATTAGGTATAGTCCAAAGGACTATTTCTTTGGACTACATATTCATCTTGGATGTAATGACCTCTAAGGAAACTATACACTGAGTTTATATTCATTAAAGCTTTATACTCATTAAAGTAGCATAGAAAGGGCTGGGATGTAGCTCACTGGCAAAGCATTTGTCTTGTATTCACAAAGCCCTGGGTTCCACCCCCAGTTCCAAAAAAGACAAAAAAAAAAAAAAAAATAGTAGTAGTAGTAGTAGTAGCAGCACGGATTTTCATACCTTATTAGTATTCATTTTCATGATACGAGTAAGGAATCCAAGGCTCCAAAGTTAAAGTAATTGCTCATTGTTATACTTGTACTGACCATGAACTAGAACCAAGGCTTCTGGCTTGATTTTCTATAGTCTATGATGTTTTGGCATCTTATAAAGCTTGTTGAGAGAGTTGAGCAGATGAAAAAACTTCCCTCCCAGGGCTAGATAATTCTTAGAGATTGCAAAGGGCTGAAGTGGATCTTTTATATGCCAAACAACCAACCCCAAGTCTAAATCCCCAAACATCCACTTATCTAATTTTCACACAGGCAGCCAATATTCCAATATTCCTCTTGTCCTAAATCATCCCAGGCTGGGTATGAGGCATTTAGAGACCACCCTTAAAGTACAAATCCCACAGGAATTATTTAAACTAACCATGCTGAAGTGCCTACTCTGCAGTACCTTTACTTGGAAATCTCATTAAAGGCTTCTGGCCTAGAGTTTTGCCATTTACCATCTGACCAAAACCTCTATTGTCTTTCATAGCATGTACAGACTCCCTCTGTGGGACTCATGAGTAAAGAAATATACAGACTCCCTCTGTGGGACTCATGAGTATATAAATCTTCCAAAGCCTTATTACTTTTCCTGCTATAGACACCACAACTATATCATAACATATCCAACCGTAACTATAACATATCCAACATGCACATTCTTAAAATAGTCATATGACTCTTAAAACATTCTTTCCCAGAAAATCTCTGAAGGAAATCTCCTTCTTGCTAAAGCAACAGTTTTCATTAACCAAGATAGTTCACATGACAAAACTTGCACTTATCACCTATAATTCATATATCCACTCCTGTACCCAAAGAAAGCAACTCATAAAGAACTGCAAAAAAAAAAAAAAAAAAAAAAAATTCTTTGTTCTACTTACACAGGCTATAAGTACGAACATAGTTTACAAGATACTCTACTATGAAGAAGCTTCAAGGACTTGTTTTTTTTGGTTTTCTGAGCTTTTTTGTACATTATACATTGGCTTATTGCTTTTATATTATGATACTGTTAGTCTTACATGAAAAATATGAAAAAATTAAGAGCAAAAAGAATACGTGAAGGAGGAATTGGTATATTTTGCTTCAGTGCCTGCTACATAAAAGCAAACAGCTGATGGAATTGACTAATATAATAGCAGAACTAATGAGATGTTTGATTATTTTCATCCTATATTTTCAACATTTAGGTGGTTCATGTATATTTAAACATTTCACAGCTGGAAAATAAGTATATTTGTTTTACTAGGGGTAACAGCATTTACCCACTGGATACATACAACAGGGCATTTATCTTAGTGCTGAGCTCTTGCCATTCCCATCTCAATTGAATATTTCTTAGAACTGACAGGAGTACAGAGCTCTAAATAGTCTGTAGTGTATTTATACCTGAGCTCTCTCTTTAAAAAAAAAAAATCTCTACCCACATATGAAGTTTTTGTTTCCATAACAAGTCAAATAAACTAGGCAAAAACTGAATTACTTTTGAGAATAGAAAGTTAGAACAAGAAAATTAATACTTAAAGCAGAAATATCATTGAAGAATCAGACTGCTTTCTTTTCTCACAGATATTAAAATAAGTCAAACACATAGCCTTTGTAGGGAAGGAATGTTTAGATAATAAATTGATAAACTGACCATATATCCAAGTCCTCATATAAATGTCTCAAATGCATATTTTCTTCCTTTTGAAAAATATTTAGAATGCAACAGGAATATAAATTTTATTCCATAGTAAACTTTGAAATTTTAAGATAAAAGCAGATAATTTCTCAAAATGAAATGAACTACTTCAAAGCTAATTAAATTTTCAAAGAAAGTGAAAGTCCTGAAAACTCACTTAAAGAACTAGCAAAGGAAAAGATCAATCACCCTCAGACTAATACGTTTACCTCTGTATCCCTAGAAACACATGGTAGGGAGGAAAATCATGCCCTGACTATATGAGGACCATACACAGCTGCAGGGCTTGCTGATTCAAGGGGAATAAAAATAAAAATCTGTAAAAAGTAATGTTATATGTACTGATAGGAAGGAATGAGACAGAAAGCACTCCAAAAACATTGGAGAAAGACAATGCTGTACAGAAGTACTTTGGTCTTTACCTCTGCCTCCTAAAAAATAAGTATTCATATGTAGATCAAAACTTTTTCCTCCCTCTCCACTCTGTGCTTTAATAAAATTATTGATTCCTGAATTTATTTCTGTCGCAAACTGTAACAGATCCCAACTCATGCCAATATGAAAAAAAAAAAAGTTTGTGGAGAAATGTTTTTTTCTTATCTTTTTATTCCTCAAAATGTGGTTGTGATAAACATATAAACGGGAAGCCATGCAGAGGAAAGTCTACAACAAAGCACCATTTCAAAGATACGACTCCAAAAAAGTAAATGACCTTTCAAGTTGTCTAGTATTACTGGCAGATGATTAATTAATAATGCAATAAAAGCAAATTATTCATTTTTCCCAATGAGCATTAATCTAAAGATAGCTTAAAATAAAACAAAAACAAAATCCTGATGAATTTTTAATTCCTTGTCAGGTTCCCTATGTAATTCGTTCCACAGTGTTTTAAGTCTATGACTTAACTAATTAGTCCCACAGATAACCAAGTTTATTAGAAAAAGGAGCAAGAGAAAAGTAAAACATCAAATTCATCCTAAGAAAAAGAATGCTTCAGAATGAAGAGAAGCTTTCATTTGGTAAAATGGCGTCTATCTGATTTGTTCAGAACATTCTTCCTGCCCCTTGCATAAGAAAAATAAACTATAGTTATTGAACACACAGGCAGCTCATTATGTAACTCTGTCGTGGCTTAATTGTTTAAAGCATATACATCTAATATTTTCTATCAATGAAAAACTTCTTAAAGGGCCTTCTTATTCTAATATGATATTTTCCTCACAACCACTTAAAAATTCACTTTGAGTCAATATACTGACATAAACTTAGAAAATTAGTGCCCTGAATTCTGCTGCTAGGCATGTAGTTAATAACATAAATCTGTTTTTGCAGCAGAAAAGCGAAGGCTCTGCATTTAAATGATAACTAGTTTCAGAGAATAAAATGAGAAGCAAAATGTATCATGTGCAGATACATTTCTATTTCACTTTGGGCAAACATAAAACTTTTTTATTAGTACTACAAAGATATTTAATTTAAAAAGATATGAATTCAGTGGTATATCTAGAAGACAACTGCTGAGACTGAGTAAGTTTTACAAATAAAGTTATTACTTTTTGTGGATTATTCCTATTAATAGAATCAAAATATTATAGCAATGAGGATAATTTCCACTAAGAAAAGATCATCCCATTAAAAACATCAAATATTCATGAAGATTAAATGTCTGATAATAGAGTCCACCTTCTATATGTCCAAAGATCTTAACTGGCATTATCAGAAGTCAAGAATTTACTGAACAAATGAATAAAAATTCTGCAAATACCATCTTTGAATATTTACAGCAATACTACAATAAAGAGATGTCAAATATTCATCTAAATTATTCTGCCTTAATATTCAACAATACCTGAGGACCATGCTAGGTTTCATGGGAATTCACAAATATAGAAAGCACAGAATAATTATCTCACAAGCCACATTTAATTTAAGTCTTGAACTTATATACATTAGCATTTGTATGAAGCGTTTTATCCTGGTTTTAGAGATGAAGGAACTGACCTGAAGAATGAATTAACTCACTTGAGATTTTAAAGAAAACACAAGACTAAACATCAAATGTATCTGAAAATTTATGCTGACCCATATGAAAGCTTTAAATTAAAATAAGTGTATGTAGAATGCTAGTTCTACAAAAGTAGACACTTTGTGTTGTTCATCAATGCATCCCCATTACCAAGGGAATATTTACAAAGCTCACAGTAGGTTCTTAGTATTTGTTGAATATTCAGGTGAATAGCACGAGGCTTGAATTCTAAATTAATTCTCAATGCATCTACTAATGTGGAGACTTATTGTTTCTTAGGTCAAGATTCTAAATATCATACATGTAAAGAAATATGTAAACTTTTAGCACTCTCCCAAACCAGAAATGTTATTTTAAAGATATCAGAATAATGTAGCTGATTATAGATAATTCAGATGCCATGCCTTAGCTGAAGCCTAGAAACAACAAATGGCTTTTTGGGCATTATGCTAATGCACAAGATTTTTAGTACAAGAAAATTCAGGTTTAGAACTCTCCCTCTTTATGTGTCATGTGCGCGCGCGTGTGTGTGTGTGTGTGTTTTCAAAATGGAGGTAAGCAAAGAAGGAGGAGAGAAAAATTAATTTGGGAACATATTTTTGCATTGGGAGAGATAGTGACCCGAGAAGAGCAGGCCATATGCAATCAAGGCTGCTTGGCAAGTACCCTTTAACTGAGCAGGATTTTAATAAAAAAGGACTACTTACAGATTCTGTCAAATCATCCATCTTTGCTCTAATTTTTAATTAAATCCATAGTCCACAGCTGTAACTATAATTAATTTTATATTTTAAGTAAAAGGTACAGTATTTAAATACATTAATTTATGAATTGTTAATTCTTGCAAATATCAAGTATAAAATACTCAAACTGTACATATGAATGCAAATTGGGAGATACAAGTGTGATGTTCTATGCAAGTTATAGAAGAAAATGATTACTAAAATAAAATATTTAAATATATTAAATGCTGCTGAAAGGTGTAGTAAAATAAAGAGCTCAATGTATACTGCAATTATTAACAGAGAAGTTACTGGTGGCCAAGACAAGAAAATATTTGATGAAATGTTGCTCTGGCATTCATCTTCATGCAGAAATCTGAAGAAGAGCTATTTCATATTGCAGACACATAATGTGTAAAATAATTAGTAAAGAATCTTTCAGGGTAAGATCATGATTCTCTATAAACCTTATTTGATCAAATTTTGGCCCACTAATGTTGCCTTAACACTTCACAGTAATATTTATTTTTCTCTTGTTATTTTAAATACCTTAGAACTTCACAATTATATTAAAATTAAAACTTTAAGACTTTAGTCCCACTGGAATGACTTCTGGTAGGACAACCTTGTTCAACATTAGAATTCTACATATGAACTATGTTTGTTATCACCTCAAACACAACAGAACAGTCGAATGGTAAAAGAGCAGCAATAATAAATAAAAATAAAGCAAATGAGGATTTGCATAGAGCAGTGATGATAAGGAGGCACTGAACCGTCATTCAGAGGTGTATGTGATCAGGTCTGGAGACCTCAGGGGACACCTCTCTCCCCAAAGTGATAAGACTAACTAGATGTTACCTATTGCACATGAATACATCCACTTAGATATTTGAAGATTTGGAAGTTTACCACTTGAAATGACTATGCTTTCTTTATTCTCTGCAAACTGGGAAATGGGATTATGATATACCAGGGATATGATGATATTGTTTTACCCAAAGCTAGAGTTGTACATATACTAATAACCAAAGATGTTACTGTTTATTTCATGCAAACACAATAGGAAAGATCAGAGTAAATCATGTATTTTCCCCCAACTTTGTATTTTAGCTTATCTGTTCACTTTTACATAATAGGTGGGAGAAAACAGAAAGAAACCCAAAGTATGACATATAATTTTTCTGGAAATGAACTCAAGTTGCACTGTGTATACAGAAATACCCAAGCAGATCTGGCAAACAGCCATACCCTAGAGAATTCTTCCCTAAGATTTTGTTACAATTAATTGTAAATACTGGTAGAAAATTCCTCCAAAAAAAAAAAAAAAGAAAAGAAAACCTATTCCAGGAATGGGTTCTCAACAATGGAAAAGAGTAGGTCTTTAAAAGCCCCAGAAATAGGTGAAGTCGGCAAAGATTTGTAGGAAATTAAAGCTTGTGCAAGAAAGGGAGTATCTGAGTTAAACTAATTTGACATAGGCCTGTTGGTGTTTTATATGAGGATGATAAATTAAAACAAGTATTACTAGATAAGTGCTTAACATATGAGTATGTTCTTAGTTTTTGCTCTTCTATTTCTAAGCAGCTTTCAAATTAGTCAAAAAAATTGCTTCTTAGTGCTTAGTCCTTTTTCATTGTCTTTGTTCTCTGTTCTTTTTCATTGTCTCTTTTCTGTTCCTTTGTCTTGGTAAACCACTACTGGGAATGAAGTTTTGCTAAATGGTGCTAAAGGTCACAAAGAGTTGGTTGGACAGTACTGTATACCAGAAAGCACAGGCAAGGACAACCTTAACTCTCTCCATACAAGGCTGTTTCTGTTTAGGTTAATGTGCTTTAGCTCAAACAACATATTGAAGTCTGAATGACAGGGTGAAGATTTCCCATGACTCTTTATAAATAGAACAGAAAAAAAAAAAGTAATCTGGGAATGTTTGCTTCCATTCTAAGTTCTCAGCTCTTCTGAGAATGAAATCTCTTTCATCTGAAATACTATTGTTGGCGTGTGCTCAGAATGCTAGTCTTCTGGAAGCTGCTTTATCATTAGGACTGTGAGCAGGTCCCAGTCAGAACTAGAAATAGAAATAAGATCATCATGTTACGCCCTCTCCATTATACTATCTGCTAGTCGGCTTTTCTTTGCTGTGACTAAAATAACTGACAAGAAAAACTCAGAGAAGTTTATTTTGACTGATGGTTTCAGAGGTTTAGTCCATGGCTGGCTGATTTTGTTGCTCTGGGATTGAGATGAGGCAGAACATTTTGGTGGAAGGGCATGCCAAAAGAAAGCTGCAAAGCTCTTTGCAGCCGGAAAACAGAGTGTGTGTGTGAGCAAACACAAGGAACCAGGGACCTATTTCTTGCAGCCATGTCCTACCTGCCTGCAGTTCCCACCAGTAATCTATTATTCCACCAGAAGGATAAATCCATTGATGAGGTTATAGTTCTCCTAATCTAACCATTTCACCTCTGACCTGTCCTCCATTGCCACATGAGCTTTTCAGGGAATTTTTGTACACAAACTATAACACTATCCAATCCTGTTCTCCAAACAATCCTATAAACTACTTCAGTTTAATTTTCCTAAGGCAAAATTCTTAGCTAATCAAATTCTTTCTCTAAAGAAAATCAGGTTTACATATACTTCTTCAAATGGCATTTGATGCTGCATGAGCTGACGTCAGTTAAGTTTAATTTCACTTCTTCCATGAAGCAGATGCTGTCAGAGTTCTGCCCATTTCCTATAACTTTTCAGGGTGTGCTAACATCAACTCTATGTATGAAGACTGAACCCCTGACAAAAAAAAAAAGAAAAAAGAAAACTATAGAAGTTTTCTCTGTATACGTGACAGGTCACCAGTGCTAAGAAATTAATACCCCTAGGAAAAAATCATCAAAACATGATTAGTAGAATTTAGTGAATGAGACATGTTTTATACCATTTCCCTGAATGTCATGGTGGAATTAAGCACCAATTATCTATGGTATCAAGCAGTTTCATAAAGTGCCCTTTAATGTTGACATCATCTTCTTTCTGCATCACTTTCCTCCCCAATCCATGCCCCTGAATTTTCCAAATAAACTACCAAATTTTTGTTTCAGCACTAGCTTATTAAGGACCTAAAACAAGACAGTGGGCATGAAAATGATTCCCAGAAGCAGGTACCCCACTAACTGTATTACTCACTTTCCAAATGGCCAAGTACTCCACTGCTGTTGAGATAATAATGAACGTTGCTATTCTGAAGCATCTCAACTGCCAATATTATTTCTGTGGTGAAGTGGGATTTCATAGAGGCAGAGGCTAACATTCAAGTAAGTAATATATTTAGGATTTGAATGAGTTACACTCCAATAGCAAAGGTAATTTATAAGGACAACGGTCATTGTTAAGTGCTATCAATGCACTGAAGAAAGAATAACAACATACTCAACTGATCCAACCTCCAACTCATGGAACAATCTGACAAAGAAGGTGTTAATAATATCAGGTACATATGCAGAACAAGATCAGGAATTGACATCAATGAATCAAACTGTAGAGAAAGATGACACTTTAGCCATGATATATCTCCTGCAGTAAAGTCAGGATGGACAAGGAAGGATTTAAGTTCTAGATTGAATATAGATGGATACATTTGGATTTAAACACAGATTTTCCTGAAGTCTGTGTGTGTACAAATGTGACTCCCTCATTATTGCTAGACGACCAGCAGCCTTTCTTTGCCTGGGAGACATTCAAAAGCAACATCTCAGTCAGGTGTCTGGCAAAATGAAATCTGCCCCATTAGAGCTGTGCCTTCCCCCTCCCAACTTAAGAGTTCAAAATCAATAATGAAGATCAATTTTTGGTATAAACCAAATATAGATACACACTGCCTTCATTGAAATGGAAGGGATTATTCATCTGAAGAATAATGTATACAGGCAAGATTGCAAAATGATGGTTTTTAATGGATCTTGAGACTGTTGCGTAATAGAGGAAAGAAAGGCAGATCACAGTGAGTTGAATGATGTGTGACTATTCACCAAGGACTCTGGGTTAATGGAAGCTGGAGCTGGAGTTTGTATGATATACTATTTTATTAGGATACTTCTTCAAAGCATGTGGGAGGAGGAATGATGACCTAGAGTCAAAAAGATAATATTTGTTCAAAGTTTAGATAAAGAGTTCAAAAGAGTCCAACAACAGAGTGCACAGGAGTGGGTTTATTACATAACACTAGGGAACTGCCAGCTGACTATATTCCTGTGACTAACCCTTTCATAAAACAAGTAAGCAAAAGAAGGAAGAAAAGGAAGAAGGGAAGGAATGAAAAGAGGGAAATAGGATGTTGGGGGAGAAAAGTGCAAAGGAGAACACCTTCATCTTGAAAAACAGTCTTGGTTGTTCTTTACAGACCAGATTTGAAGGTTGTTGTGAGAGTTTGCTTATGAAAGTAGTTCCCCAGTGTCAATAGTAATGTTGGGATTTTGGAATATCAGAGGCCAGAAGAGGAAAGATGAGTGAAATTATTCCAAGTGCCAAAAAAGTGGCCAAGTTTCAGTGGCAAACTTAGGGATATGTAGCACTGGATAATAGATTATTCTCAGGAATGAATCAGATGGGAAGCCAGAGGGGTACTGCAGGACCCACAAAACCAAAGAATTTCAAGACTACATGCCATCACAGGCTGTCAGCTCTGACAATGAAAAAATCCCTATTCTAGACTACTTTCTGCAGTGCACCAGTTCTCATACCCCAAGCCCATCACCATAACACACACCTCAAAGTAGTCCTTCACCAAAGGACCCTAGGGGATTGGGTAACAATTATACCAGCTCACATGCCCTGAATGGCGTAACTGAGACACTCCATAGACATGATTGTCTTTGTGCCATTTTGTCAGGATCAGGTTCCAGGTTCTCTGCAAAGCATGTAACGGGGAAAAATGAAATCATCATTATAACTTTTTTTTGTTACTTTCTCTTTTTTCCTATTCCTATAATTCTCTTACCCTAATATTTCTCTCTACATGTTCAAAGTTATTCACAGTTAAAGAAACTATATATAAAATAAAATTTCCCCAATATTTCCAATCAAATGTGAGTTTTGTTTGTGTGGAATTTTGGTTTCCCTTTCTATTTCCTGAGCAACGTATTTATTACTGAAAAACATACTACATGGGACAACTGCACATCTACATGCAAAATATGAAGTCAAGACCTCTTTCTTATGTCATACACAAAAATTAATGCAAAGTGGTTTACAGACCTATGTGTAAAAGCCAGAACTCTAAATATCTGAAAACACAGAAGTGAACCTTACTTTAGATGGTTTCTTAGTTATAAAACCAAAAAGAACAAACTAAAAAAGAATAGATTACCTTTACTTCAAAATTAAAAACTTTTGTGCAGTAAATGATACCCTACAGAAAGTAACAACCCAAAGCATTGGAGAACTATTTGTAGATTCAAGTTTGAGAATAAACTGGTATTAGAATATGTAAGTGTCCTGTCAACTAGAAAACAAAAAGTAAATAAATTAAAAATGGGCCAAGGATTTGAATAGACATTTCTCCAAAGAAAATAGACAAATGGCTAATAAGCATATAAAAAGCTATCAGAATAATTTTCCATTAGAGAAGCACAAACCAAAACTAAAGTATAAAACCACTCCAAAACCACTGGGATGCCTATAAACAAAATAACAGACAAAAATATGTATTCATGAAAACATGGAGTAATGGGAACCCTCAAACATTACTAGTGGGAATGTAAAGAGGCACAATCACTGTAGAAAATTATCTGTCAGTTCTTTAAAAATGTTAAACATAACGTTACCATGTGACCCCTTACTCCACTGCTAGGTATCTATGCGAGAGAATTTAAAACATTTCCATACAAGAACGTATACATGAATATTTATAGCAGCATTCTTCATACTAGCCAAATGTTCAGACCCAAATATTCATCAACTGATGAATAGATAAATAAAATGTGGTATATTTATACAATTAAAGAATATTTGGCAATTGGAATGACTGCCAAATTAATCCTAAATAAATAGAAATATAGCAACATGGACATATCTTGAAAACCTTATGCTAATTGGAAGAAGCCAGACACAAAAGACTGCATTTATTATATGATTCCATTTATATAAAATGTCAAGAACAGATAAATCCATAGAAACAGAAAGCAGTTAAGTTTTTGCCTGAGGGTGGAAGTGGGGGTTGAGCAGGCACTCCTCATGAGCACAGAATTTCTCTCTAGGATGCTGAAAACACTTTTAAAACTCTTTGTTGATGAATGTCCAAGCTCTGTGAATATACAAAAACCTATGAATTGTATACTTTATACTGTGACTCTCATATGACATTAATTTTATCTTTATTAGTTATCTTTTTGAATTAAACATTGCATAATGTTTACTGTTTTCCCTCTTGGACCTTATGTCTGTATTATTTAGTTGAAAGCTGAACAATCTTGGGGAGAAAAAAAATAATTATCTTATTTCTGTAATACTTCTGGAAAAGAAGGGGTGAAGCAGTCTCAGGGAAAAGTAGATTCCAGAAGTCAACTGTTACGACACAGTCCTGTTTTCCAGTGTTTATTTCTTGACTTTTGTCTCCCTTATGGTGGTACATGGAGTTAGTACACATGGATATAAATACAGCTATGCAACTCAGAGCTTAAATCCCTATAATTTTTTCTTCTTAAATTTGCACTTTAGAGTCACATATAATTGTAAATTATGGACGTGGTATATGAATACAAACTATGTGATCTGGGAGATTCATTTTGGTTCTCAACTATTAATAAAATAAAAATATATTATATACATAATACTTATAATATCTACAAGAGTTTATTCTAATAATTAATAACATGGGACGTAGCATAATAGCTAATATGCATTATATATTGAAAACATTCGTTCCTAAAATAAAGGAAATTCATCCATGTTAATGAAGGAAAGTATGCCATAAGGTAATAGTCAGGAACCATTAGATTAATATATAACCCATCAGATATTCCCTTTTAAAGTATGAATTGAGAAACAGGAGATGGGAGGTGAGATATAAATGGGATTGCTAGTAACTATATGAAAGTAAATCTGAAAGTTTATTATATAGCATAATTATAAAGAAAATGTGAATAATGTGGAAATTTAGCTAATGAAGAAACAGATGAGTGGGAATAACTAAAACTATAAATTCTTCCCACTTCTTGTTTTACTCCTACATTCTCTTGGTAGATGATTTCTCACTATCTGATTTATACCTAGACACCTCACCTCTTCACTGAATTCCAAATTTATGTATACAGCAGCCTTTTTGACATACTTAGATATCTTCCCAATATGTATCATGAATAATGGGTGCAACAGATCTCTTGATTCTATCTACTCACATCCCCCCACCACACCAGTCTTACCCATTTTAGTAAACACAACCACAATCTGCCATACAGCCAAGGCCAAAGTCTAAGAATAATACTTCATTTATTGTCCCCTCTTCAAATGTGGCATTTATTCAAGAGCTAAACACAGACATCATACATTCAATTTTCTCCATCTGTTTTGCTAATAATTTAAATGAAACCATCACCATCTCTTGCTGGCACCATTGCAATCTCCATCCAATCAGTCTCCCTAAGTCTCTTCTTGCCTTCTCATAATCAACTTAATAATCATAATAAAACAAAAATGACTTTCAATAATACAATTATTGGGATCTCATCAATAATGAAGACTGTGAATTTTAGCAATAGAAATAACAAGCACTTCATAGTCATGGTTCACTACCATCCGTACCTCTCTCCTACAAACAGTAATAATGCCATATAAATAGCCAGTACAAGACAACTGAAATCATTCAATAAATATGTCATTATCAATAGTAGTAATATTATTGATCAATGTTATTAATAGTATTTATTGAATAAATACAAAGACTTTATAAGAAATGTTACCCATTATCCTCAAAAAAACTAATAAAGAAGGTACTAGTGTTATCCACATTTTACATTTAAGAAGACTGAGTCTTAAGGACATTGAGTCTTATATTCCAAAGGCTGAAAACTTGCAAATAAACTGAAAATTAAAATCTAAAAGGGACCATGACAGTAGTGCATGGAAAATCCCAAATTCTAGGAGCAATTGAATCACATTATTGTGAAAGAGTGCAAACCTCCTAATTCTCACTCCCAAGACTTCAGGTTCTCTCTTGAAATAGTTGCTGTGAGGCATGACTTTACTACATTTTCTCTTTGTCTTGAGGTCCAATAGTTCAGTTTGGGAGGAAGATGTCATGTATGGGAGTCATTATTGGAAAAATTCTCTCTACTTAGGTTAAATAAAAATTCACAAAAATAAACTTTTTCCAGGTGCCTTTCTTTTTTTTTTTTTAACTTAGAAGAACTATAATGTGACTTGGTTATTGACTCCCAGGGATTCCATAATTTTCAAGCCACCAGTCAGCATTATGATGACAGGCATTACCAGATGACTGAAATTTAATAACACAAATTATACTGTTCACTCATAAGATTCTCCTAGTTTCTGATATATTCCAATTATAGACAATATAGTGAAACAGGAGAGTTTCATTGAAAGTAAGCACACTTCTGCATATATGAAAATATTTCCAAATATCAAAGACTCTATTTTGTATCTTCATTTGTTTTTAATATTCAAAATTGAGGGTGTCGTTGTCTAATATGTTAATGTCTTTAGCTATCTAGCATATTCAATGTTTTTTTTTCCTTTATTTATTACTCAAATATTCCCCAACCTCTTAGATTCCCCTCCCTTTTGGATCTTGTGTTCTGATCCACCATTGTCAATGCATTACTGTTATTCAAATTCCCTTCAATGACTCCTTATTAACATTCACTTATTTTTGTTTCCAAATACTCGGCATATTATCATATTATTCCTGCTCTGTTCAACATAATTTTGCTAACTCCAAAAGTTATTTACTTCATCAAAATTATAGTTTTCTTATCACCGTGGTTCAGATTTTCTGTACCTTTAATTTCCCACTCCTGTGTTGTAGTTTGTATATCTGGACAACTTTTTTTTTTCACTTTCAATTAAATTTTATTTTAATGCCTTTCTGATAAAAAGGACAATTCTTCTACCATATTAATGCATATAAAATGTGTCTTCTAATTTAATTCTAAACTCTGTAACTTGCTGTTTACATATATATTTTATTTTCATTCAAATGTTACTATACTCAATTAGAAACAAGGAAAATTCCATGTGAGTCTACTGGTTTTCATTACAGAACCTGGAAAATCTGATGATAGTGAGCTTTGAGGTAGGTGCATTATTTGTTTCCATTTCAAATCAATCTGTTCACCATTGTTTAGTAGATGGATGGGTCATAGCTGTCTGGGCGCAGTTACACTCTCTAATTCATTCATTAGTAGTAGTTATTATCACCTGTGTAGCCTTTACTAGAGCAATTTCTTAATAAGCTTCTAAAAGAGGGGAGAATGTGAAAAGGAGGATTTTCTGCTAATTACCAATTTCTTAGCCGCTTCTCTATGTACATGGATTGTTACTTAAGAAAGTTTAGAAGATACTTGTGAAGAGATTCATACTTACGGAATAATGTTTTAAATTTTCTTTTCATGTTCTTTTTACACTGTAGAATACTTTTCAGTTTAACAACCTCTGACACTGACCTGCTGATATATTTGCTCAGGAATGAAGAGGGCATGTTTACTCCATTCCCACTGAAATATGATTTACATAACTATGAAAAAGGATATGTTTTTAACATTTTTATCCCCTAGAGCTACCAGCAAATGATTCCTCTACTGATTTCTTCAAAGCATTTTTCATATCATACAAACCACAGTTTGTACTGCTCCTACTTGTGAGGAATGCTTTTCAACTGACAACTTTTTTTTTTTTTTAATTTTTGTAGTTGTTAATGGACTGAATGCCTTCGTTTTTATTTATTATTTTTATGTGGTGGTAAGGATCAAACCCAGTGCCTCACACATGCTAGGCAAGTGCTCTGCCACTGAACTACAGCTCCAGCCCTGACAACTGTTTTTTAATTAAAACGCATTCATCTGAAAAATAATTAGCATAATGTGTAAAAAGGTGGGAAATATTGGACTTACTGACATGGATAAAAAACTGAGTTTTTATTCATTATATATTTTTAAATCATTGAATTCCATCTGTGAAGTGAAAATAAATATTTTTTTCAATAAAAATAGTATAGACCCCTACTTTCAAAGTTCTGCCTGCTTCTCTGCATGTAAAAGCACAATGATTGTTTTAAAAATCACATTTTACTTTTCACAATTAAATTTGAAATTTTCCAAAAATAAATTAAGAAAACACTAGGAGTATTGGTACAACTGAATATAAACAAACATAACTTGCACAATTTTTGTGAAAACTCTTCATGTATCAAAAATTGTTTTCCTTCTGCTTTCTTTGAAAATACACTTCACCAAATACAATAAATATTCCCTGTACAGGCAATGAAAAACCATAAGCATTATGAATAAATATCAATAATATTCACATATAAAATTGATATTAAAATACATAGAATTATAAATAAATGTAAGCAATATAAAAAGCCCAAGGATATAAAACTCCAACTGTAAAGACACATATGGTCCACTTTTTTGGAGGGCACCCTGTCAGCACTCATCAGATTTATAATTTTTATATTCTTTGATATAGTATTTACATTATTAAAAATATATTCTATGAAATAAACCACAATAATGTACACTCAGTATTTCTTCTTGTGAAAAATTAGAGACAAATGGAATATCTAGAATAGGTAAATTGATAAATTACAGTTTTCCTACATTTATGACTATACTATAAATGTTAATATAGCTCACTAATTCTTCAAAACATTTAATAACACATTCAATAAGTATTTAATAAGAACCTGTTTTACCAATTTTTATGTTGGGTACATATCAGTTAAAATCTAAGACAAATTCTCTGCTTCCATGAAAATTTATTTGTAGATAGTTTAAAAAAATTATATATATATATATATATATATATATATATATATATATATACACACACACACACACACACACACACACACACACACATATATACACACACACAAATATATTTGTTGATAGACCTTTTTTATTTATATGTGGTGCTGAGAATCAAATCCAGTGCCTCACACACACCAGGTAAGTGCACTACCACTGAGCCACAGCCTCAGCCAGTGTAGATAGTCTGTTTAGAAAGAAATGTTTAAAAAAAATTACCAGTAGTAAAGTGCTAGAGAGAAAAATGAAGTGAGATAAGGTAGGGGTGAGTGAAAGAGGGAGGTGTTCTTTTATATGAGGTAATGGG
Organism: Marmota flaviventris; assembly: GCF_047511675.1. Lineage (NCBI taxonomy): Eukaryota > Metazoa > Chordata > Mammalia > Rodentia > Sciuridae > Marmota > Marmota flaviventris. The sequence goes on from NC_092505.1 coordinate 81,119,984, forward strand.
GAGCACTTCTCTGATGTGGTGATATTTGAAACCTGACTCCAGTGCAAGCTAACAAGATATCTCAAAGAACCCAAAAGGAGGAGGAACAGGTAAAATCAAAGGGCACAAGTGAAGAGCAAACACAGTTTATTTGAGAAACAGCAAGGGGCCAGTGCACTAGAGATCAGCTTGCAAGGCTGGGCGTGGTAAGAAATGAGTTCAGAGAGCCTTGGGGAGTAAGATCACAAAGGCTCTGGCATGCTGTCAGGAGGATTGTGGCTTTCACTTACAGTAAGATTTCAAACCACTATAGGGTTTTGTCATGAAGAATGACAAGATCTGGCTTACATTTTAAGTGGGTCACTCTGGTTGCTGTCTAGATAATTGGCTGAAGGAAGGAAGTGAGGAAGGGACACCAGTTAAAATGCTATTGAAATGGTGCAGGTGGAGGGAGACAGAGTCTGAATTAGGAGAGCTGCAGCAAGAGTAATGATTCAAGATAGATTTTAAGGTCATCCTGACATGATTTGTTAATGGTTTGGATATGGTGTACAAGAGAAAAAGAGGAACTGTCAAGTATGAGATAAATTAGCACATTCTGATATAGAAGGTAGTCTGTGATATATTGTCAGGTGAGATAAAAGATATCTGCAGAAAAAAAATGTGTATATTGGATACATTTTATTAACTGATGTGATTCTGCAATCTGTATATGGGGTAAAAATGGGAGCTCATAACCCACTTGAATCAAATTGTGAAATATGATATATCAAGAACTATGTAATGTTTTGAACAGCCAACAATAAAAAATTAAAAAAAAAAAGAAAAAGAGATCTGGAAAGGTAGATATTAAAATTTAATGGCAGAAACATATGTATAATTACTCTATTTTTTATTTCTAAAATGGCCTAGAAAAATAAATACCAACTTTTTCCTTAAAAAAATGGAGGCAGAAGGTGGAAATTTGAACATTTGACTCCATTGATTTTGATATTATTGAGTATGCTAGCATGTATTATCCATCGCATTACTATTTGATTATGTTTTTATTTTTTGGTGGTACTGGGGGTTGAATCCAGGATCTTGCACACCCAAGGCACTGTTCTACCAGAGTTTTACATCCCTGGCCCTCTACATAACTTTTAAAGCAATTGTAAAAGCCTAACTCACTGGAAGAAAAAAGAGATTAAAACATGTATGATGAGTTTTTAAATTAGAAGTTAATGTAATTCAGATAAATGACTTGGAATTTTCAATACCATAAATACTAAATGAATCTCCAAATACAACTTTTCAATTGACAGTAATTTAATCATTGGATATATAAATCTTACCATTTCATTTTTCTATGACATAGAAGCTAAGCTGTATTTCTAAATGTAATCTCACTTAAAATAAAAAAAAAAAAAGGACATTTGGTTAGTATACCAAGCAGCATGGGAAACATATCAGCATATAGTACAGTGGAAAAACAGGCTATGGAATAAAATGTTCTGTATTCAAATATTTCCTATGACATTGGATAATAAATAAATTTAGAAAATCTACATGGTCTTTGTCAAGCACTGCACTGAGTGGTGCTTATCAGACCATTCAGAAGTATCACCCTCTTGGTTGGAGAGTGCAGTGGGATATACTTAATGATGACAGTCTCTTCCTGGTACACCATAAAACAAGAGGACAAATTGCCAGTTTTGATAATAAAGGATTACATTTTCCAAGAACTCTGGCTATATAGTTTCTCTTTCTCTCTCTGTTCCAAGTACATTGCAGTTTTCTAGACTGCTGAAAAACCATCTTAACCCTCTGACTTTATCAGTCCTCTTTGTCTGCTTTCTACCTTCCTTCCCAAAGACAGTTCTACTTTCATCACCACCCCAAGTGATATTTTATCATAAACATCTTAACATCAGGGATTGTCTCTCAAATACCTAAATCCTCTTCAGCAAAAAAGTATGTGCATTTTTACCAACAGGCATTAGTAACAGAGTAGTTAATTAGAAGCATTTTGTAAATACTATACATTTACCAAAAATTCATCCTCATTAGGATAAAAGATAATAAAACTTCAAAGGTGTATTTTAATTTCTTTGTGTCCCAAATATGAGATAAGGTATGCAAGAAAAGAGAACTGAATCAAATGAGAGATTAAAAAGTAATGCTGGGTAGCCAGGCACAGTGGTGCATGTCTGTAATCCCACCGGCTCAGGAGGCTGAGCAGGAAGATCACAAGTTAAAAGCCAACCCTAGCAACTTAGCAGCTAAGAGAAACTCTGTATCAAAAAAATAAACAAACAGGACTAGGGATGGTGCTGAGCAGTTAAGTGCCTCTGTGTTCAATCCTGTCGTACACCAAAATAAATAAATAAATAAATAAATAAATAAATAAATAAATAAATAAATAAATAAATAAATAAAAAAGTGCTAGGTAGACAAATCAAAGTTACTGGACTTGTGTCATTTAGTTATAAGAGCATATAAGAGCAATATTGATCATGTTGGGGCAGGGAGAGGGGGACTTGCCTTCTGCCAGAGAATTTCTTAATTATTTATTCTTATAAAAGAGATTTGAGGGACTGGGGTTGTAGCTCAGTGTTAGAGCACTTGCCTTGCATGTGTGAGGCACTAGGTTGGATCCTCAGCACCACATAAACATAAATAAACAAAATAAAGGTAAAATAATTTGATCTTTTAATAAAGAGAGAGATTTGAAACAGTGAATTAATTAAGAAATAAGTAACAAACTTTTTTTTCCACAATCATAACAATACTGCCAACATTGAATATCAGTTCTTCATTAAGTAAAAAGAAAACCAAAACATTCTCACTAAAATAGACTTCATAAACAAGAACAGTAAAAGAATGAAAAATAAAGCTGGGCTAAATTATAAGAACAATGTATCTAGCCAGTACCACCTCTCTTAAATCACTAATTCTAACAGAAATTATTTCAGTGTTTAATAATGAAGAAGTAATTAGACATATTAGACATCAGTAGACAATTGTCAACATGGAGATGACAGTTACAATGTCTAGGCAGCAATACAGACTACTTGTAAAGTAATAAAAAGTAGATAAAGTTGAACTTGGATATATAAACTAAAACAGTAATAATAAAAAATGATTTTACAGATCATAAGGTTAAAGATTTGAGAAATAATTAGTGATTAAAGAGTAAGGAAATCTTAGATTACTATTCATGAATAATGATGATTTGTTTCTCTTCAACTTCCATTGTTCAGTTGTTTTAATTTTAAAAATCCAATTACCACAGTCATTTTTCCATGAACTAATATATCACAACTGAGAAAACGACACAGTCTTTGATTTCACAGAGCTACACCCTCATGAAGGAGCCAGCCACAACTCAGTGCGCTTCAGAACAGCAAGGGCAACAAAGGTTACCCTAGCGTTGCACACAGGGTACCATGGGAACATCAGTGATTATCTCTGCGTAAGCAGTCATAGGCTTTATAGATTAGGGCATAGAATCAGTATTTGAACTAAGGCAGGAATAGTTTTGAGCAAAGCAAGAACTAGAAACTAAGAGAATCAGTACTAGGTATAAATAAGCACATGAGAAATTATCACACAGGATGTAACAATGGTTGTTGTGGTTGAAACATAAAGCCAATGGGGAAAGAAGGGACATGAAAAAAAAAATAAGCAAATACCAGGTTTCCATGAACCTTTAATATCTGCTAGTCACCATAACTTGGGATACTGACAAGTCATTGAAGGTTTTAAGACTGTTCCCCTAAACAGAATTTCAGTATTTAGAAGACATAATGATCCAAATCCATTTAATGTAGTGAACCCTACATAAACTATGGATTGTGAGTGATAATGATATGTCAATACAGATACATCAATCATTACAAATGTGCCACACTGTGGAGAATTTTGAAGCCCTGGGGACAGCTATGCAAGTGTGAGGTTAAGGGTATATGGATAATCTCTGCACCTTCTGCTCCAGACTTCTGTGAATATATAACTGCTCTAAAAATACAGTCTCTTCTTTTAAAAAGGGAGAAAACCTGAAGATTTTTACTGAGAACATGCTGATTTAGTATAGATTTGCCACATTTTCTCTTTTCTACATACATTTTGAAGACTGATAATATTTTCTAAATACCAAAACTAAAATGATTTTATTTGTCATATATCTGTTCTCTTTCACTTTTCTGTGGTGTTTAATCTTCTAATTTTATTGACAATTGCATACATATTTCATCATTTAATGATAGCTATAAATCTAGAATAACATTTATGTGCTATGCCAAATATTTTAAATTTATCATTTCACTTAACTCCTAAAAAAAAAACCCATAAAGGTAAGCAATATTTTAGTTAGTTTACGGACTAGGAAAATAAGTATAAAATAAGTTGACATAGTTAAATAAACATGAGCAAAGTCAAACTCATCTATTTTATTTTATAGAACTAGTAATATATGCTATTTATTTGAGTAAGCTGGGAACCTATTAAATCTCCAAGACATAATTTTAAAAAATCTTCATTATCCTGAGTCAAATATAAATTAGCTGATAGTAATATTTCCCTGGCTGCACAATTCAGACAGTACAAGCATGAGTGAAAAGTACTTCATTTTAGGGAACCTGTTGGCGCCGAGGTCCATATTGGGCAGCACAGTCATATACAGGACTACTGGATGGGAAAGTAGATATGAAATCAGAAAAAAAAAAAACACTTATGAGAATAATTTCATCAACACAGGGTAAAGATGATGGTACTTTGACTATGGATTGCAATAATGGGGTTAAAGGTAATCTAATTCTGGGTTTATTTTAAAGCGATGTCACAGAAATGTGTTTTCTTAATTGATTTACAGTCTTTGTAAAATGATGTCAATATACCTCCAATATTTTGTATTGAGGAAGGGGATTCTAGAATTTCTCTTTTGTGAAACCATGAAGACTGAGGAAAAAGCTGTTGAGATGGGTCAGTTTTTTATATACTGGATAAAGACATTCAGTTAAGGAATTCAGAGAAGCCAAGCCTGGAAATATACATCCAGCTTTCAAGTAACATGTTTAAATCCTTGAGAATGAATAAAGTCATGTGGAGGATATATGACAATATAAGATTTGAAGTTTTTATTCCTGGAGGAGAAACCAGTCAAGGAAATGAAAAAGGTAGAAGGAAAAACAAAATAATGTCAGGGAAGCCAAGGGAGAGGACTATTTTAAAGTAGAAGTAGTCAATATGTATGAAAAAGGCTACCCATGAATCAAATAAGAGGAAGGATAAATTAGACTTTTGAATTTGACCATGTGAGTGTTATAGATGATCCTGCATTGTTTTGGTGCAGGAAAAAGTCAACTAACATGGTTTTGTGAAAGAAGATGGTAAATATAGATGGTTCACTCATGGAGACAATATATAGACGATTTCTTAAGGAATTTTGTAAAGAAATGTATAGAGGGGGATGTGTATAGTAACATAACACATACAGGCTGGTGGTTGTAACACAATTGATGATACAGAGCACTATTGATATCAAGAAATACATACCAGGAACTACAAAATTCATGTCCCTTATATTTCAATAATGAGTCCGAAATCTTAAGTTTGATTTTATTGTTATCATCTTTAACTTCATTTCATTAGAAATTTTACAGTTTATTCTCCAGCAAAATGTAGGCTCCTAATATGTCTTTCATTTATATTTTAATACCATTCTGTGTACATATACATCATATATATATATATATATATATATATATGCATATACATCAATGTATATATGTGCACACAGACCCACATGTGTATATACATAGAAGCACAAGATATATGTACATATACACACAAACACACACATGTAAGTAAGTAGATATAGTCACTATTATAAGACCAAATGAACAGGTTGAACCAAATTATCTTTTAGCCACCAAACTGTCTCTGAGACAATAAATCTTTCTTAAAGCCTGCCTGCAGATTTGCTATATTCATTGGAAGCATGTGTTTGGGTCACTATTGCTTATTTTCAAGTCACTATCCTTGAAGCTGGCCTATTTATGACCCATTATTCTTAATTGAAAAAAAATATGTTTAATGTACCAATTCAAATTATTTATGAAGTAAACAGGTGAGGCTGTTTTTTCTATATCTAAACCTATTACAAAATTGTGCTCATTGTTCTATTTTCCCTCTAACAATTACTGTTTTATTTCTATTCAATTTCAGTAATCCATACCACACTTACAGAATTTAGAGTAGTTATGTTTGTTACTTTATGATAAAAAGAATTTTACATTATTATTTATTATTATTATTTATTTTATGTTTAAATACATCTGATAAATGAACAAGTCAATCTCACTGAGTGTGTACTAAATACAAGATATTGTTATCAGAATTTTAAAATATGATTTGGATCACCATTCTAGGTCTGTCTACACCAGCAGTGTCTTACACTACTAGAGCAGCCACATTTACCAACCTTGCTTTAGATTTAAGGCAGATGGACTTTCAAAAGTCCTTGAATTAATAAACACAAACAGGTTTGAACTGATGGTCTATTTTCAAACAAGTCAATAAAGCAAGTATTTATTTTTAAGGCTTGACTTTGAATATTTAGTTCTTCAACAAACTTTATAAATTATTAACACTTAAAATCAGCTTATTAGGGTTTATGGGAGATAAAAATATAATCATATTTTGAGATATGATTATGCCTCTCAAGGGATTTATAATTTAATGCTAGGGAGAAAAGAATAACAACATGAATCCCCTTAAAACAATATTTATAATACAATGTAAATGTGATAAAGCTATTAATCAAGTATATTGATCATTGTATAATTTTCCTATTAAAAGTGTCCTAAACTTTAGAAGTACCACATTTTCATTAAGTAGATCTATATATAATAGCATTTTAACATAGTTTTTACACACATGCAAAGATAACTCCCATTTTTTTGTGTACCTGTTGTTTCAGAATAAAAATATCAGGGTATTTCCTATTGTCTTTCTTAGACCTTTATGTAAAAATTAACTGTATTCATTAGTTGTGAATTCATGACTCTGTTGTCAAAATTTTTTGCCTTTTTCATGTTTGTAAATTTAATTCTAGGCAATTACATCTTTAAAATATCCTAACTGTGCATCATAAATACATTATTTATACTTGTAATTATTGTATGGAACCACTATTCATAGAATGGCTATCATTCCTTTTTATTTAACAGACTTCAATGTTTTGGTGATTCACTCTATTTTCAAAAGTATAAAAAAATCTGAATTCAGGTCTTGAGATTAGTCTTAAGAGAAAATAAAATACTTTCAAACTCATTTTGCTAAATCCCTGACCTTTATCTCCAGAGTCTACCCAAGCTTAACAAATGATCATCATGTGAATATTTATTACTTCTAAAATTTCACTTAAAAATCAAAAGCATTACTATAAATTTCCTTGAACCTGAAGTATACAAAAAAGAGAACTATGGAAATTATCTACTGTCGTTTAAATAATATACAAGAACTTGAAATTTTTGACAAAGATTTTATAATGTATAATTGAACTTCATACTCTCATAATGAATTCTTAACAGCTTAACATTCTTTTCTAAAAGTTTGCATAAAACAAACACCTTATGTTTTTGATTAGCTAACTTTGCATGCTTTAAAATCATTACATTTAATACATATTTTTGAGAAGCCAAAATTTTTCACTGATATTTAAAAAAAACAAAAACCTTAAAGGTTAAGTTCAAATTAAAATGTGGACTTTTTAATGTACTCAAATCTGGGGCCTAAAAACGACAAACTGCCATAGAAAAAGAATCTTTCTACTTAAAAATATATGCCATACATGTATATTCTGTTTTCCTAGAAACTTTTCCAACCTGGCTCCTATGGAGCTGCAGCATGTACATCCAGAGGAGAAGTAACATCGGGGTCTGGTGAGGCGGTCTCTTCAGTGCCTTCTTGAATTTTCCCCCCTTTTAGCAGTGTTGAAAATAGGTCTGGAAAAGCATAGGAAAGCTATATCAAATTTTCCTTAGGAGGTTTTTTCCATACTGTTTTATCAATTTTGCATGGTGAAGGTGCTATATGGTATGACATTAAATATTCATTTTCACTAATGAGTCCTCCCATGTCAAATTAACAATATCCTCAAAATAAAGAAAATTACATTATATTAATTCAAATTAGGATATATTTGAAAATATGCATGTGTAAATTAAATAAAGGCATCCTTATAACTACACATACATATATACAGTTTCTAGGGAAAGCTGAACTATTTAGGATGGTATTTTTATACAAAATGAAATATGATTAAGGACAATCTGGGACTTTTTATAGGCTCTCTTTATAATCTGGACTTATTAAATATTATATGCTCTTAAACAAAAATATGAGATGAATTGTCTAATAAGAAGTATTCCCATGTGTACTACATAGAATATTTTAATATATATACACATATAAAGCTCATATATATATATATATATATATATATATATATATATATGTGTGTGTGTTTGTGTGTGCTAATCCCAAATTAAAATATATCTAATTATATTTTGACCTTGATTAATAAAAGGTATCAGGGAATTGTATATGATCCTTAATTTCTTCAAGTAAATAGCAAAATTATTTATAACATAAAAATATTTTTATTTTTCTCCAATATTGATGTGACAAGTAGGTAAACAATTGATGATTCAATATATTTACAATATTTTTACTAAAATATACAAAAATGTTATTCATATGAGTACCATCTTTAGCTTTATTTAAAAATAACATGATAATACGTATTTAAGGAAGACAGTTTGCCAAAATAGTAACCATTAATCTAAATGCTCTCAGTGTTGTTGGATCATTACTACTTGCACAAGGCTTGAGTAAACATTAAAGAAACAACACTATTTGAATCCTTATATTATGAATGCAGTGGACAGAAATTGTAAATGATATCACTCCCTCATTTCTTTGGGGGGCTAGAATAATAAAAACAAGTAATAACAGTTTAAATTTTACAAAGCTACAAACAAAGATAATAATTTAAAGCTATCATAGTTGAAGGACTTTTTACCGACCTATATTTTCATATTTAAGATTTACAATCCTTTACAAAAGGGACATCTGAAGTATGTGGTTATTTTGTGTTACTGTTAAAAATCACATGAAGAACATGAATTTTTACAAATATTCCTAAATCTACTTACACATGACTGACTACAGCATAGTCATATATAGAAAAAAAATTATAGCTACTCAATGTCTTTTATTTAATAAAATACAAATCTATCAGAGCTTATTATTTTTCCTGATACATTTTGTCTGATTATTCTTAAAGTCTGTATTTGACTATTTCAATGTCATGGTTAATAAAATAATAAGGTATGTTGAAAAATTAGTTTTTAAAAACAAATTATCACTTGTATATGTGGTAATTTACAACTAAAATTAGAAATTACAAATGTGTTAATATAATTTCTTTAATAATTTGACAGAATAAAATTAAATCAAGATAGTCATTACAAATGAAATCTAAAAGTAGAAATGAAAATTATAATTGCAACCAAAGAAAATCTGACAGAAATTCATATTATCCTTCTGACTAATGAAGTTAAAAACTAAACAAAGTGAAGTTTCTACTTACAAACAGCTTTCTTTCTTGCTGAAATATGTGCAAATTTATTTCTCCTTGAAAATAAAACCCACTGAAACAGGAAAATGTATTGCACATTTTGAAAGAGAAATATTATCGAAGGCGTATTTTAGCATGAATAATACAATATTATTGAGAATAACGGTGATTTAATGACAAAAAATTCTACAGTGAGGATGACCACAAACATGATATTGTAGATATTTAGAAAAAATAATTTAACACTAAACAATCAGAAAAAAAACCTGCTGAACTGAAAATGTGATCAAAGATAGGCAGCTGTGACAAAAACCCTTCAAACTAAGGTCAGATATCACAGATAGTAGTTGTAACATAAGCAAATGAAAGCTTTCCAATTCATTTATAAAATGAATTCTGTGTTAAAGACATCTTTTAAATCTGAAGCAATCACAGTTCAAACAAAGAAAAACAGTAAGATTAGTTTGATTTGAAAAAGGGCTCTCATCAATTTCTGCCGATCATGTTGTCATTTTTCTTCAGGAAAGCAAAATTCAAAAGATTAAAAGCAGCATGCTATGAAAGAAAACAAACAAAAAGAACCAGGGAAAATTTTGTCACTGAAAAAAGAACAGTCCCTGAGAAAACTTTTCAGTTATAAGATATATAAACTAAGCACATTTTAGAGCTGATACTAATTATCACTTCATTTTACTTGACTTAAATACTGAATATATGTTCAAAAAACTTCAGGTACTTCAGTCCCCCAAAATAATATGTTGAAATGCAATGACCAATGTGGTGATTTTTGGAGATGGAACCTTTAGGAGGTAATTAGGTCATAAGAATTGACTCCCCCCCCCGCCCCCTGCCACCATACACACCACCATGAATGGAATCAGTCCCCTTAAAAAAAAAAAAAAAAAAAAAAAAATCACTCCTCAAACACTCTTGGCCATTCCACAATGTGAGGACACAGTAAAATAAAGAACAATCTATGCATGAGGAACATCCCCTCTCCAGTTACCGAATCTTCCTCTGCCTTAAATTTGAAGTTTCCAGGTCTTTAGAATTATAAAAAATAAACTTCTGTTTTTATGAGCCACCCAACCTATGATAATTTGCTATAGCAGTCTGAACAGACTAAGTAAGGTGCTATAACAGGAGGCAAATGACATATTAGCACATACATGTTTTTAGTATAATTATCTCAAATTAATAAACAGAACACACGCATACTGATATCAGCAAATATTTAAAGACCATACAGAAAATTGTTGCAGGCAATTTAAAGCAGCATTTTATAAAAGAGTAGAAACTGCAGTTCAAAGGAAGGTGGAGTTTTCTAATCATACTGTTTCTTCAAATACAATGAGGAATAGACCAATGAAGCAAGAGAATGACAGCAAGCTCATGAACACTATTAAGTGTTCCTATGGTATAAAACAAAGACTAACACAATTATCTGGCATTAAAGTGTTTTAAAGTTACCAATGATGCTGGAGGGCAATGTGTGTCTTCTACTACTATCCAAGCTCATATCTGAAATTCTAACCGCATATATGGTGTTATTAGGAAGTAAAGCCCTTTTCTGGTAAATTAGATCATGAGAGTAGAGACTTCACAAATGGGATTGGTGCCCTTATTATTGGACCTCAGAAAACTCTATTACCTCATCCAACAAGTGAGGATACAAGTGAGGATACAAGCAGCAGTCTACCAACTATATTCAATACAGAAAATGGCCCTCACCAGAACAGACCAAGTTCACCAGAATCTGATAATGCACCCTGATATCAGGTTTCAGCCTCCAAAACTGTGACAAATAAATAACCATCATTTAACAGCCATAAGGACTGTGTGCTTTGTTATAATATTAGAATCTAAGACAAATACCTACTGGGGTGATGTGCTACAATGCCCTAATGCCCCCATTTTTGGCAAAGTATATCATGAAACATCTCTCTACAGTGAATATTTTGGATAATATTGATCTGGAGCTAAAAATAGTATATGTGACAATGGACAATGCTTGTGGTAGAAAAAGATCAAAATTTTCTGTTGAGTAGCTTATTTTCTTAGTTGGTTTGGTCTGCAATACCAAGTACCATAAATAGGTAGTTTAAGTAAAAAATGTTTTTATTTCAATGTTATGAAAGATGAGAATTCCAAGAACAAGTTACTGGTAAACCCAGTCTCTGGTGAGGGCACTCTTGTTTGCTTACAGATGGCCGTTTTCTCATAACAACCAAGAACAGAGTGATAAAGTAAACTCTCTTCTTATAGTTATAAAACTCAGTCATGGGGACCCCATCCTGATGACTTAATTACCCCCCAAGGCCTCATCTTCAGATACCATCACACTGAAGATTAGGCTTCAGCACATGAATTGGGGGGAATAAACATTTAGCCTATAACATTCCACCCATGGGCCCTGAAAATTGATGTCCTTTTTGCATGTGAAGTACATTTGTTCCATTCTAAAAGCCCCCCCAAATTTTAACTTATTCCAGTATCAACTCTAAAGTCCAGCATCTCATCTAGATATTATCTAAATCAGATGCAGATAAAATTGGGTATTTTTCCTGAGGCAAATTCCTAGCTGTCAACTTGTGAAACAAAAGTTATATGTCTCCAAAATATATAATAGACATTCCCATTCACAAACGGAGAAATAGGAAGGGAGCAGGAGGTGACATCCCAATCAAGCAAAAAACCTAGTAAGGAAAACTCTGTGAGGTCTGAAGTCTTGAGACTAATCCTCTTTGGCTTCATGTTAAAACTTCTGGGGACTCAATAGGATGGCAATGCCACCATTATGGCTCAGAAAATTCTGCCTCCATGGTAGCTCTCTGTGGTAGCCCTATCCATGTCTCAGGCCTCTGCTGGGCAAGGGTCATGCCCTCATATCTCCACGTAGCTTCTTTTAAGGCCATTTGTCCTACTGTGACCTAAATTATGGCCCTGATGATCTCTGAATTGCCTTTTGGGTTTTTCCTTTCCTTTTTCTTGAACAACAGAACATATTCTATCCCACATTAGGCCCTAATGGCAATCTTTCCACTGGTACAATTCCATCTCTATTCCTGGCTTCTGGTGAGAAGCTGATTAAATCTGTTGTTCATACCCACACCAATTTCCTTACCCAATGGTCTCTCTGCCACATCTTTGGCATCCTCTTCCGATCATGCTGTCTTATTGTTTACATTATGGACAGGCTGATAATTTTCCAAATCTTTTAAGTTCCAGTTGCATTTGCCTAACAATTCCAACTTCAATTCATTTATTTCTATTCACATGTTCCTATAAACAGTCAGAAGGAACCTTCAATAATTTACTTTGAAATCCACTCAGGAAAAGAGATAATAATAACTTGCACAATCTACCTTCCGCAATTAACTAGAATAGAAACAATTAATGTAAGTTACTTGCCACTTAATAATAAGGATTTTCTTTTTGCCACTGACCAATAACATAGTTCTCATTTGTCTGAGACCTCATCAGAATAGCTTTATTGTCTGTATTTCTACCAACATTCTGTACATGATTATTTATGTATGCAACAAGGAAATAGGAGCTTTCTCTGTAGCAATTTTTTTTTCTTTTTGAAACTTCACCAAAATCAGTTTTAAAAATCCTTTTGTACAAATATTGGATTTTTCTAGTATGTTGTCATAAAACTCTCCTAGCCTCCACCCCATTACCTAGTTTCAAAGTCGTTTCCAAATTCTTAGGTATTTGTCACAGGATCATCCCATTTCTCAGTACCAATTTGTCTTCTTCCATGCAGTTATAATGGAATATTGGAGACCAGGTGGCTTAAAAAACAAACATATTTCTCATAATTCTGAAGGCTTAATGTCCAGGATCAAGGAAGATATACTGTCAGGTGAAGGTATTCTTCTTGTTTTGAGATGGCCAGCTTCTCCTAGTATTCTCACATGGCAAACAGGAAGACGGGGGGGGGGGGGGGGGGGAGGAAATTCCCTCATGTGTCTTCATATAAGAACACTAGTCTCATTCATGACAACTCAGGACCCCAAAAAGGCCCCACTTCCAAATATCATCCTATTGTGAATTAGGCCTCAACCTGTGAATTTGGGGGGAGGGACACAATCATTCAGTCTATAGCAGTTGCCACTACAAATTACCAGTATCTCTCAGGTAACCTAGAAATCCAAATCAGTGTACCTATTTTTGGCTTAATAGGCACAGCTAAAACCAACTGGTATTGAGATGTAAGGTGTAAACAAAGCTCAGTTCTTGAACCTGGGAAGGAATGGACACTAATACACCCATCAACTACTCTACTGACCACTGGGAGTCATCTGATGAGAGTGCAGGATTCCCCTGAACCATGGGAATTTCCCACTCTAGGTACTATATCCTAGAGTGACAACCAAAAAAAAAAAAAAAAAAAAAAAAAAGCAAAACATAATAAAATTAAAAATTAAAGTTCTTTTGACAGTGTGGAATGATAGTAAAGATATTTGGAACTAGGTAGGAAGGACAAAGTTAGAATAATGCAACAATAAAATATATCTCCATTTAATATTGGCAGAAGGTGAATGTAACGTAAAACCACGATAAGATGGCAACTGGTGGGGGGAGCACCTCAAATACAGACTCAAGAGTAAATTTTAAAGAATACATAAATTTTGTGGCTCTGTAGTTTTAAATGCTATTCTTAGATACTAGGTTTTCTTAAAGGATTGCTTAAAAATGAACTATACAGATGTTTTCAGCTTCTGATTATGGTAGATTCACTTATATTAGGCTAATGGTGAAAATTAACTCTGGGGATGGGATAGAATGAGAGTATTTGAGAGACACTTTAAGGAAGCAGAAATTAAAAGAGGTGATACCCTTGATGGATGAGATTTATGAATGTTTGATAGTTTGGATTTCCTACTCTGCCCAATAAGCACTGAGGGTAAGCAGGTCTACAATGAAACATAGACTCAAGCTGAAAGGTGCAGCTTCAATAATCCTATATTGAGGAATCAGAGGTTGAATATTCTGGCTATTAGAGCACTTGGAAAATATGTTGGAGGGTAGGACTGTGAAACAGATGAATCCAGAAGCTGCGCATCAGATCCACAATCCTCACCTGACTCAAGCTGCTGTGCTGAAGAGACTGAAAGCAGCACAGGGAAAGCAGCTGACACCCTGAAAGAGCTCAACAGATTTCAGCACCCCACTCTAAGGGAAATAAGAATTTGTAGTTTAAGCCCAATGAATTCACAAGGCTTTGTAAACTCTCCATCTTTCCACTGAAATGGCAGAAGAGCCATATTTTAGGAATAAAAACTTTCTCTTTAGATTAAAGGATTGTCTCTACAACCAAGTACAAACCAAAATAGAATGAAAATGCCCTAACACAGTCTAAAGCCAAGCCTTGAAAGTACTATGTGAGCATATTAATGCCCAGCTGAAAGAAAACACAAAAGATTTTGGAGGAAAGTAACATTCAGAGTGTCTAAAATATTCCTTTGTCCAGTATGAAATAAAGAGTAATAAACAGGAAAATGTGACTCAGAATAAAGAAAAAAAATCTGTCAATTTAAAACAAAGAGACAAACTAAATGTTGAAGTTAGTAAAAAGGACTTAAAGTGATTAGGATAAATCTGTTAAGGAATCCATAAGAAAAGATGACCATAATGAATGAAGATAAGGAGAATTCAGTAAAAATATGAAAAGGGCAAAATAAAACAAAACAAAGAACTAAAAATAAATTCAGAACAGAATAATGCATTAACTGAAAAATAAAATCTATTAGTTGAGATGAAAAATATATTGGCAAAAAGAATTAATTAACCTCAAATACAGGCTAACAGAAACCATCCACATAGAAGTAGGAAAATAAAAAAGAAAAAAATTTGAAAAAAAAAAAAAAGAACCTCAGTGACCTGAGGCCAGAATGAAGATGACTTGCATACAGGTATATGAATTTCCAGTAAGAGAGGAAAGAGAAATTATGACATATATATTATTTAAAAATAAGTACCAAAATTTTTCTAAGTTTCATCAGAGAGAAATCCACAGATTTAGGAAGTCAGCAAATTTAAAGCAGGATTTAAAAAAAATATCATTGCTTCTATTTAGAATTGCAGAATGGAGATTTTAATTACAGACATCACTTGCTAGTTCTAAAACCAAATTGAAAACTAGTATTAGTCATTTTTTGAATGGTTAAAAAAATGTAGTAAAGTTATTGGAAGAGAAAATAGTTGCTAAATAATAAGAGAATTGAACACTGGAAAATATTTCAGAATTGAAATTGAGTCTAAAGAACTAAAATCATCATCATCATCATCATCTTAAACTACTTCAGGAAGTATTGATATTATAATGGGCCAAATGAATTCCATGATGTGTCTTCCATTTCTCTTTTTCCCTGTACACTTATAAATACAATTTTGAAACATCATTGTTTGCATATGGCATTCCTCTTTCAGGACTGCTGGTCGGTACTACTCTGTTTTTGTTTTTGTTTTTTTTCCTTTCTGTGGAAAAGTGAAATGAAGATATGGAACCTGTCTCACAGGATGAAATATTTCCTTAATGATGATTAAAATTATATTGTAGCACAGAAGTTCAGAGACAAACACGAGAAATAACTAAAAAGAAAGTGTCATTCAGAAATTCTGAGAACTACTAAAAGGTATGATCAATTTATAAAAAGGAAATATTGATGTTCAATTAGCAAGCAAAGTATTAGAAATTAATCCACATTTAGTTTTTTAAATTCAATATATAATAAAAAATGTCAATCTTATATGATTGGTTGCAAAGAACCAAGTATTTTAAATATGTGGGTACATCATCAGCAAATTTATTAACTGACCAAGGACAGTTCATTGCATAAAATGAAAATCATTCTCTAAAAGTCTAATACACATATTCTTACAATTTAAAACAATTTTACTGCCAAATTTCACATTATTAAAGAAAAAATACTAGTGAACACTCTTACATGGAAGTATAGTTATTAATTTCTCAGAAAAACTAAGACTTGTGAGTTTTTTTAGCATTTACTTTGAGCAGTGATATTAATCAAAAAGTATTACAATTTGAAGATTATTTGGATTTAAATACAATACACTTGTAGGGCTTATTGAGGAAATTATTTTAAATTATTATTGATGTTTATAGAGTTCTTGTGGATTGTTGCAGATATTTTGCAAAAGTTCTTTCTTTTAAAGTTATGTGCATGAATTCAGCTGTTTCCAGAAAACCAAACTGTCAAGAAAAGATTGTGTGTGCATGTATGCACGTGTGTGTGTGTGTGTGTGTGTGTGTGTGTGTGTGTGTGTGTTTCAAAGCTGGATGCATGGGAAAGGAGAATGCCATAGTTTTGTTGATATTTGCCAAAATGTCAGTAAATAATACAATTTTTGATGGAATAAATCTTCAATTTATGTGTTTTTTTTTTGTACATTAAATTACTATACCACCTCAAATTACTGCAATCTTTTCACCAATTGTCATAAAATTTTGTCACTGATACACTATAGTAAAAAAGGAACTTCTAATAAATGAAAACTGCTGTCTGGTCATTTCATGTTATTTAAAAGATCATCACACTGTCATTTATTATATGCCAAACATGTTAAATACCCACATGTTCTGTCTGACTCCTGAATCTAAAAGTAGTTATGTTTCACATATTTAGCTTTCCTCCAATTTCAATTTAAAATTCACAGTCACAAAATTACTCTGAATCAATGTAATTTCATAATTGATAGTTTCTGTTTCAAGAAACTTTTATATATCCTAAACTACCTCATGCTTTCATGATGATTCACAACTTGGTTCTGAATCTTTCCTACTTTCCCACTTCTAGGAGAAGATGTTAATGAAATAATACAAGAGTTTTATCATAACATAACTCATTTCATTTGTAGAACTTAGGAAATCAGAGGTAATTTATAAAAAATTTAAAAGCTAAACTATTTGCTATCTAGATATTTTTCCATGGCAAAATATTATAAAAGTATAAATATGTTTAAATTTTAATAAACATATTTAGCCTAAATATTTAATAGATGTTGAATAATTAAGGTCTATAACTTTTGAAACTTAGAAATAAAATAATTAAATATATTATTAGTAAAAGATGTATTAAGGCAATTTAATTCCTTTTAAAATCTGCAGATTATTTTTATTGAATATTAATTTTTTTCATTATCTCCTTTCTCTGTATTTAAGCAATGTAAACACAGTAAATACTAAGAAGATGTTCTCTCTTACCTGGCTTTTGTTAAATTAATAAAATGCAAAAAAGTAGGCTGAATAATTGAGGGGAACTCTATGATATAATGATTTTTTTAATATTTTATTTTGAAAAGTTTTCACCAAAATAGTATATAGAAAGATATAAAGTTAAAGAAATTTAATTGCTTAGATTCAGTAATTACAAATGCCATATTTTTTACCATTTGAAGCATTTTAAAGTAAATTTTAGATATCTTAACATTTAATTGTAAATATTATAGTCAGATTCTTTGAAAAGAACCCTCCTACATAACCACATAACTATGTAACCACAATACTGTTTTCATAAGTAATAAAACTGCCACTGATTCTTTAATTTTATCTAAATATACACTCTATTTTCGAATTCACTTGCATATCTATTCAAGGTGGACATTTTGCATTTAATTGTCTCTACCAAATTTAAATCATTCCTTTCTGTGGATATTTCGCCTAGTGATTTTACCAATCTTTGTTGAATTAATTATTTCACTAGGTATTGAAAAATGGCAACATTTAATTTTATCATTCCTTCTGTTTTTAATTAGAAGTTTGTTTGTTTGTTTGTTTGTTTGTTTCTATGATGAAAATCTGACCATCATGAACTAGAACCATCTAGCTCCTCAGAAATAAGAGTTCCTACAGGAAAATGAGCATAAATTATTCTTATCTTTAACTACAAATTTTCAGAGTAAAGATTTAATACAATAGACAACTTCAAAACTTAGGCCTTCTCCTGCCTCTCCACCCCACATCCCACCCGACCCCATGTAACATCAAACCAGATTCATGCATTTTAAAACACTTAACAAGTTACAATCAACTTTACTCAATATTTTTTATGATGTTTAAATCTATAAATCTTAACCAATAGAAGCCCCATCAAGCTACTTCTGCCTTATTACAAATACACATTCAGCGCAGTAAAACTTTGACTCTTAGTTGATTTCAAGATCATCAATAAAAATTAACTTATCATTTTTCAATTATTCTAGTTGAAGGGCTTTATGAAGGTGCTGAGATATTAGTCTTTGCCAATTCATAACAATCAAATATTTTAACATATGAGAAGAAAAGCAATGAGTATTACTATGTACTACCTAAACAATATAATTTTCTGAAAATTTTAGAATTTGAAAAATATTTAATCAAACATATGTATTAAAAATGTCATAATAAATACAAACATAAACATGTTTTGTAGTTAACTATTCTGCTCCTCAGTAATTATTTTTTTATGATCTGAAAAAGAATAATATTGCTGATTTTCAATTATCATGTTTTTATTCAAATTTAGAAACTAATGTTGTACTGATCATGAAGGCAAAAAAAATAATAATAATAAGGGTAGGGGTTTTTGCTCAGTAGTAAAGCACTTGCCTAGCAGTTCTGAGGCCCTGGGCTCGATTCTAAGCACCACATACAAATAAAATAAAGGTATTGTATAAGAAAAATAAAAATTAAAAAAAAATATATAATCACAACTGAGTTTTTGTTATATATATTCTCCTATATATTTCTCTTTATAAAATTATATACAACATCCTTAGTCCTAAAGTATAACATAACAGGCCTAAAAAAACAAAAGACACTATTATGGGATGAATCCATTAGAGATTGTAATTGACTTCCTTTACTTATTTCTTATAATTAATGGCCTTAAAGAATAATGGGACAGATCCACCCACACCAGCCTGCACAGGACCCAGGCTCACAGTAGGCCGGATTCCAACCCTCCACCAGCAGACACCACCAGACCCAGCCTCCAGCACAGGACCACCCCTTCCAACCAGTAGACTAAGAAGGGTGGTCAGGCCTGGCCCAGATCCACCCACACTGGCCTGTGTGGAACACAGGCTCACAGTAGGCCCAAGTCCTTTCCTCGATCAGCAGAGGCCCAACTTCCTGCACAGCACCACATCTTGGGATCAGCAGACTACCAAGGGAGCCCAGGCCCAGCCTATATCTTCCCACTTCAATTGGCGCAGGACCCAGGCCCAGGGAAGTTCTGATTTCACCTCCCTCCCCCCATCTGGGAGCCTAAGCTTAACCCACTTTCATCTTGGGACACTGCAGTTACCACCATAGACTTCCCCATGCAGTAGCTCCTTTTTGATATCAGACAGGGCCTAGAAGCAGCTGCATCTCAGAGCAGGCATCCCAAAGAGAGTGTTAGGCCCACCCTTCCGGCCCCATCTCTGTAAGACATTGCTTCCATCTTGGGGCACCTCAACTATTATCTCCAGTTATCTCAGCTATTGTCACCATCACCTTTAGTTGAAGTAGTATACCTTGAGGGACACCAGCAAGATCTGGTAGCCCAACATCAAGGTGAGGTACAGACAAACTGCATGGGTACTACAAGAATATAGGCTACAAACTGTAATATCTCAGATACACACTGCAAGAAAGGAAGACACAGACAACATGAAAAAACAAGAGAGGAAAGTTCCCCAACCAAATCAGGATACTATAATAACAGAACCCAAGGACAGTGAAGTTGAGGAAATGTCAGAAAAGGAGTTCAGAAGGCTCATAATTAAAATGATCTGTGAATTAAAGAATGACCTAAATGAGCAAATACAGGCAAAAATTGATCCCCCAACAAAGCTATAAGAGAGCAAACACAGGTAGCAAAAGATTACTTCAAGAGAGATAGAGACTCTGAAAACCAAAAAAATAGAAACCAAATAAAAATCTCAATAGAAAGCATAACCAACAGACTAGATCACTTGGAAGAAAGAAGGTAACATAATGAAGACAAAGTATACAATCTGGAAAGTAAAATTGATCACATAGTGAAGAGAGTAAGAAACCATGAGCAGAACATCCAAGAATTATTGGACAGCATCAAGAGACCAAATCTAAGAGTTATTGGGATAGAGGAAGGCACAGAGTTTCAAACCAAAAGAATGCACAATCTCTTCAATGAGATAATATTAGAAAACTTCCCAAGCATGAAGAATGAATTGGAAAACCAAATACAAGAGGCTTACAGGAACCAAATGTACAAAATTACAACTGATCTACACCAAGGCACATTATTATGAAAATGCGTAGCATACAGAAGAAGGATAGACTCTTAAAGGCTCCAAGAGAGAGGAATCAGATCACATGTAGGGGGTGAACAATTCGTATCTCAGCAGATTTTTCAATCCAGACACTCAAAGCCAGGAGATCATGGAACAACATATGCTAAGCTCTGCAAGAAAATAGATGCCAACCAAGAATCTTATATCCTGCAACACCTAGCTTTAGATTTGGTGATAAAATAAAAACCTTTCACAATAAGCAAAAGTCAAAAGAATTTACAACTATAAAGCCTGCACTATAGAACATCCTCAGCAAATATTCCAAGAATAGAAAATGAAAAACAATGATGAAAATCAGCAGAGGGAGAGATTAAACTAAAGGAAAATCTAATCAGAGTAAAAACCAACTCACGTTAAATACCAAAAATAAACAAAAAGGGCTGGGAATACAAATTATGTCTCAGTAATAATGCTGAATGTTAATGGCCTAAACTTACCAATCAAAAGAAGTAGACTAGCAGATTGGATAAAAAAAAAAAAAAAAAAAAAAAAAAAAGAACCCAACAATATGCTCTCTCCAAGAGATTCATCTCATAGGAAAAGACATCCACAGATTGAAGATGAAGGGTTGGGAAAAATCATACCACTCGCATGGACTGTGGAAGCAAGCAAGGGTTTCCATCCTTATATCAAATAGAGTTTGAGCTAAAGTCAATCAAAAGGGATAAAGAAGGACACTAATACTGCTTAAGTGAACCAACAAGACTTAACAATTATAAAATATATATGCCCCAAACAATTGAGCATCTATGTTCATCAAACTCTTCAAGTTCAAGAGTCAAATAGACCAGAACACAATAATTTTGGGTGACTTTAACACACCTCTTTCATCACTAGATAGACCTTCCAAACAAAAAAGAAATTATAGAATTCAATAATACAATCAATAACTTAGACTTAACTGACATATATAGAATATTTCATTCTTCAATGAGAGAATACACTTTCTTCTCATCAGCACATGGATCCTTCTCTAAAAGACAGCATGTACTATGCCACAAAACAATTCTTAGTAAATACAAAAAAGTAGAGATACTACCATGTATTCTATCAGATCATAATGAAATGAAATTAAAAATCAACGATAAAATAAGAAAAGCTACTCCAACACCGGGAGACTAAATAATATGTTCCTGAATGAACATTGGCTTGCAGAAGATATCAAGGAGGAGATATTTTTTAAAGGTTAATGAGAACACAGATAAAACATATCAAAATCTCTGGGACACTATGAGGGCAGTTCTAAGAGGAAAGTTCAATTAATGGAGTTCATTTCTTAAAAGAAGCAAAAGTCAACTAATAAATGACTGTAAACATTACATCTCAAAGCCCTAGAGAAAAAGAAAAACAAATCAACACCAAAAGCAGAAGACAGAAAATAATTAAAATCATAGCTGAAATCAATGAAATTGAAACAAAAGTAACAACTGAAAAAATTGTGGTTCTTTGAAAAAATAAATAAAATTTACAGACCCTTAGCCATGCTAACAAATAGAAGGAGAGAGAAAACTCAAACTACAAACATACATGATGAAAAAGGAAATATCACGACAGCAACTACAGAAATACATAAGATAATTGTAAATTATTTTGGAAACCTGTACTCCAATAAAATAGAAAATATCAAAGGCATCGACAAACTTCTAGTCATATAATTTTTCCAAATTGAACCAAGATGATATACACAATTTAAAGAGATCAATTTTCAAGTGACGAAATAGAAGACACCATCAGAAGCCTACCAACCAAGAAAAGCCCAGGACCAGATGGATACACAGCTGAGTTCTACAAGACACTGAAAGAAGAACTAATACCAATATTCTTCAATTTATTTCAGGAAATAGAAAAAGAGGCAGCACTTCCAAACTCATTCTATGAGGCCAATATCACCCTGATCCCAAAACCAGGCAAAGACACATCAAAGAAAGAAAACTTCAGACCAACGTCTCTAATGAACATGGATGCAAAAATTCTCAGTAAAATTCTGGCAAATTGAATACAAAACATATCAAAAATATTATGCACCATGATCAAGTGGGATTCATCCCAGCAATGCAAGGTTGATTAACATGAGAAAATCAATAAATGTCATTCATCACATCAATAGACTTAAAGATAAGAATCATATGATCATATCACTAGATGCAGAAAAAGCATTTGACAAAATACAGCACCACTTTATGTTCAAAACACTAGAAAAACTAGGGAAAACAGGAACATATCTCAACATCATAAAGGCTATCTATGATAAGCCCCAGGCCAATATCATTCTAAATGAAGAAAAATTGAAGGCATCCCCTCTAAAAACTGGAACAAGATGAGCTTGCCATCTTTCACCACTTTTATTTAACATAGTTCTTGAAACACTGGTCAAAACAATTAGACAAAAGAAATTAAAGGAATACACACAGGAAAAAACTCAAATTGGCATTATTTGCTGCTGATATGATTCTATACCTAGAAGACCCTAAAAGTACCACCAGAAAACTTCTAGAAATAGTAAATGAATTCAGCAAAATAGCAGGATACAAAATCAACATCCATAAATCAAAGGCATTTCTGTATATCAGTGACAAATCCTCAGAAAGGGAAATGAGGAAAAATACCCCATTTACAATAGCCTCAAAAATAAATAAACAAATAAAATACTTGGGAATCAACAAAAGAGGTGAAAGATCTATATAATGAAAATTACAGAATCCTAAAGAAAGAAATCAAAGAAGACCTTAGAAGAAAGATTTACCTTGCTCTTAGATAGGCAGAATTAATATTATCAAAATGACCAGACCACCAAAAGAACTATACCTATTTAATGCAATCCCAATCAAAATCCCAATGACATTCCTCATAGAAATAAAAAAGCAGTCATGAAATTTATCTGGAACAATAAGAAACCCACAATAGCTAAAGAAATCCTTAGCAGGAAGAGTGAAGCAGGTAGCATCACTATACCAGACTTTAAACTATACTACAGAGCCATAGTAACAAAAACAGCATGGTATTGGCACCAAAACAGACTGGTATACCAATGGTACAAAACAGAGAACACAGAGACTAACCCACCAAACCCACCAAATTAAAATTATCTTATATTAGACAAAGGTGCCTAAAACATGCATTGAAGAAAAGATAGCCTCTTCAACAAATGGTGCTGGGAAAACTGGAAATCCATATGCAACAAAATGAAATTAAGCCCCTAACTCTCACCATGCACAAAACGTAACACAAATTGGATCAAGGACCTAGGAATTAAACCAGAGATCCTGAGCCTAATAGGAGAAAAAGTAAGCGCAATGTTTCATCATGTTGGATTAGGCCATCACTTCCTTAACAAGACTCCTAAAGCCCAAGAAATTAAATCAATAATCAATAAGTAGGATGAATTCAAACCGAAAAGTTTCTTCTTGGGAAAAGAAACAATCAGTGAGGTAAGGAGAAAGCCTACATCTTGGGAGCAAATCTCTACCCCTCACATATCATACAGAGCACTAATCTCCAGGATATATAACTCAAGAAGCTAAGCACCAAAATAAATAAATAAATAAATAACCCAATCAATAAATGGGCCAAGGACCTGAACAGACACTTCTCAGAGGAGGATATGCAATCAATCAACAAATACATGAAAAAATTGTTCATCATCACTAGCAATTAGAGAAACGCAAATCAAAACTACTCTAAGATTTCATCTCAATCCAGTCAGAATGGCAGATATTAAGAATACAAACAACAATAAGTGTTGGCGAGGATGTGGGGGAAAAGGTACAATCATACACTCCTGGTGGGACTGCAAATTCGTGTAGTTAATATGGAAAGCAGTATGGAGATTTCTTGGAAAATTGGGAATGGAACCACAATTTGACCCAGCTATCTCTCTCCTAGGTCTATATGTAAAGTATTTAAAAACAGCATACTACGGGGACACAGCCACATCAATGTTTATAGCAGCACAATTCACAATAGCTAAACTGTGAAACCAAACTAGATGCCCTTTAATAGAAAAATGAATTTAAAATAATGTGGCATATAATACACAATGGAATATTACTTAGCAATAAAAGAGAATAAAATCATGGCATTTGCAGGTAAATGAATGGAGTTAGAGAAGATAATGCTAAGTGAAGTTTGCCAATCCCAAAACACCAAATGCCAAATGTTTTCTCTGATAAAAGGATTAATTGTGGGGTAGGGAGGGGGAGCATGGGAGGATTAGACAAACTCTTAAGATAGGGCAAAGAGTTGGGAGGGAAACGGAGGGGGCATGGGGTTAGAAATAATGGTGGAATATGATGGACATTATTATCCAAAGTACATGTATGAAAACATGAATTAGTGTGAATATACATTGTATACAGCCAGAGATATGAAAAATTATGCTCTATATGTGTAATAAGAATTGTAATGCATTCCGCTGTCATGTATAAATAAAAGAAAAGATTTATGGGTTGTAGTCAGGCACAGTGGTGCATGCCTGTAATACCAGCAGCTGGAGGGGTAGGAGGATCTCGAGTTCAAAGTCAGTCTCAGCAATTTAGCGAGGCGCTAAGCAACTCAGACTCTGTCTCTAATAAAATATAAAGTAGGAATAGGAATGTGGCTCATTGGTCAAATGCCCCTGAGTTCAATCCCCCGTACTCCCATCCACTGAAAAAGAAAAAAAAATAAGAATTATGGGTTGAGCTAGATATGTGGCTTAGTGATACAGCAGTTGCTTAACCTGCATGAGATCCTCCTAACATGTCTGTAAATTATAATTATTTAAATATTTATTATAGAGAAATAAAACCAATTTACTTATCTTAAATTCCAGCTATTTTATAGAGGCATTTATTTAAATCAATGGAGTGGTTCCTTCCCTCTCAAAATATAAACACATGCATATATACACTTCCTAAAACTTGCAAACATACTAAAATATTGTGTGTTATAGACATACATATGCAATTAAGATAAAGTTCTCTTTAAAGGTTCTATAACTAAAATACTAAGGGAATATTTATATATCAAAGATGATAATTATTTTATATGCAAATAAATTTGCTGGTTTGTTTGTTTGTATACAGAACTTAACTGGCCATAAGACGATTGACAACAATTTTAAATAATCTATGAAGAGGGCTGGGGATGTGGCTCAAGCAGTAGCTTGCTTGCCTGGCATGCGTGCGACCCGGGTTCGATCCTCAGCACCACATACAAACAAAAATATTGTGTCCGCTGAAAACTAAAAAATAAATATTAAAAAAAAAGAATCTATGAAGAGCAGATTTTTGGCTCTAAGCAGGTAATCAATAAATCTATTGCAAATACAGTCAATAAATAAATGAAGGCATGTTTTCCTTTTGTTCAATATTTTTGGTACTTTCTCTTCACTACATTAAAGAGAATTTTATATATTCTGTTCTGAATCACCTTTTTTTTGTGGGGGTGGTGGTGCTGGGGATTGAACCCAGGGCCTGGAGCATGCTAAGCAAGCACTCTACCACTGAGCTACACTTCCGTCCCCTGTTAATCACTTTTTAATGTATTTATTTAAATTTATTTTGAAATTTAAAACTGAACATCCTTTGTTACAGAATGAGATGTCACTGACAGAACATTCACATAAATACAAAACAGTCTTACTAGATGTTTTTTTTAAATTTTTCCCTCCACCCACCATTTATGATGACCAGAAATGAAAAAACAAAAATAACTTCACTTGCCTTTTTCTTCACTGGATTTATAACAAGTATTATGAGAAAACTTTAAGAAATCTTTGCCAACCTCAAAGTCATATCTTTGTTTTTTTGTGTCTTAGTAGAATAAAACCTGAAACTATATATACTTCTGTCTAAAACTTAATTTTAATGATTATTTTATTAAAATACTAGGGTAACCAACAGGTAAATGCTACAAATTCCAGGTGTACCCTCAGAAATATACATGTTTTGACACACTCCTTTTCTTCTTCTATAAAGTAAAATAATACTTTTCAACCAAACTGAGGAGAAGATCAAGCAAAAGAATCCAAACTGTACTTATGAGCACACAAAGCTTGAAGCAAAGAGATTTGTCAAGTGAAGAAATAGTAAGAAAAGTATTATTAGAGATGGACATACATTTCTTATCTGGCCAAAGGCATAGATTTTTTAAATATCTATGCAACTTTAAATAGTATTCAATATCAAGAAATTATTATAGTCAATTATAATCCCTGCCTCAATTGACTGAAAAACGATGGTTTCGCTTATTGAAATAGACATAAATATATTTTTTAAATTCCCTAAAGCTAAATTAAATGAAGTAACTAAAAGAGTCATTTTTAAGCAGGAGACGACATTCCTTTATAGACAATATTCATGTGCTTTTATGAATTTATGGAATTTATTATCCTATCACAAACTTTAATTGAATTCTTAAAACTTCTTTTATTATATACTTCATGTACAGACATGTAAATTCAATCCTTGCTCTCAAACCTCAATCTATGAGCATATATTGTTCCCCAAAAGGTTTTCAAATTGAGAAGTTCATAACAAGTCATATTTTCCCTCATTTGTAGAATAGTATTCTAATATGTGATATTATTTATTGTTGATATTAGTGTAAAAATTACAAGATATTATAATATAGCCATGAGTAGGATTTTTCAATTATAAACTTATTAAACAATGACTATGTTCTATAGTTGCCCATATTTTCTATAAATAACATAGCAAAGTAAATGAGAGGTAACTTAGATTTCATTCTATGTTAACTATGAAATTTACCTTCTGGTAAGAAACTGTGACATGAATATACTATCAAAGAAATACTTCATTTATGTATTTGGGTTCACTTTAAAAATTTATTCTGGAACACATTAAATTCATAAAGTATTATAACATAATCCCTCAAAAAAACCATTGTGTCTATTTGAGATGCCTCAGCATCTAAGAATGTGAAATAAAATACTAAATCAAATGTAATATATTATGCTTTCACATCACTACAGTTGGTTTTGGTAGTCCTTAACATACAAGTTGGAATGTATACATATTTAATGAATAATATTTCTAAGTAACTTAGTATATAATTAAATGTTAATAAAAATAGATCAAGGTAAAATATGTTGAAAAATGGTAAGTAATTCTTAAGGCACAATTTGTAAAAATAAGACAACTGTGTTTAACTCTAAACTACTAAATGATGTTTAAGATTTAAGAATGATAAACTTTATGCTTTCTTTACTACTAATTACACAAAATATTGTAGTCCCATTGATGCAATAAAAAATGATTTAAATATCACATAGCTACAACTTTTTTTTTTCCATTAGGGTAGAATTGAAAGTGCCTGACAGGAGTTTCTTCTGGTCATTTGCTTTATCAAATTCAAACATTAACCTTCATGAAGAGAATCTACACAAATGCTTTGTTTCAAAGTCCCTTTGAAAAGGGTTTCTAGGACATATTTTGTCTAATTTGTCCACAGATATACCTGGACCATTTGATATTTCTCTGTGTTTTATGCACATTGCAAGTCCATGTTCAAAGCGTGAAATGCATATTTATTTTCACTAAAACATCATTAAAACCAACTACAAATTACCTTAAGTAAAATATGATTCAAACACAATTTCAAAAAGCTTTGTAAAGTAAGAAACCAAATTATAAAATTGACTGTACGTGATTTTTAATGTGCTTCCTATTTTTATCTCATTGCTGCCTTAAACAATGCCTTCCATCACTGAAAGTTCAGAGAATTCCACCATATGAAAAAAGTGGTTGCCTTCATATATTATACAGTAATGCCTTCATATACTAGCTATAACTGATGGTACAAATTCTCCTAATTAATTACATCCTACCTCTTAAGTCTTAAAGCTAAGAATTTAAATAATACCTTTTCATGTTTTAATAATATTAAACTACAAATATTTCACATTTGAATTTTTATTCAGTTGAAAAGGTAGGTCACTAGTAGATTTTCCTTCAAGAACTATTTTAACCTCTAGCATATATGTAAATTTACTATTAATTTTTTATAAATTACAAACTTGTGTGCTCCAACATCTATATACCACAAATTTCAACAATGATTGGGTCATTAAAACAATTTGGTGGGTCACGAGTGCCAAGGTGAGAGGAAAAGAAGTAACATAACTAGAAAAAGCAAACTATGAAAGAATAAGGATAAGTATTGTTTTTTTTTTTTTTTTAATTTAAAAATAATAGGTCTGTGTGTGTGTGCACGCAGCATGTGCACTGGTTTACAATGGAAATAATATCTGCCTATGGAAAAAGTAAAATTTTAAGGATACTTTGAGGAAGAATAAAAGAGTTATGTGGGAAAAAGAAGTTCTTTATCTGTGATTATAGAATTGGAGCCTCTGAAGGCAACTATCATGATTCAAAAACATCAGATCTCTCACTCTTCAGGAAATTACTTGGTACTAGACTACATGGATCAATTAGTAAAACAGACCGATTTCTAATTTTGCAAATTTCATTTGTCATTGGTGGGGTGAGGTCTCTGGTACAACTTGATTGCCAGGTATTTTGAACCTACTGGCCCTCTCTTTTGAAGGTTATCATATGTTCTTCTCAGGCAATAACAAGTCCTTTCATCAGATGGTCTTCTATGTGATCTGCCATATTAGATGTCATTTCCTACCTTTTGAGGATAGCTCCTTCAATCTCCTCTTACTCACTCCACCCAGGAACCCCCATCCCTTCTGTCACTGCCTTTTCTATGGGTCGCTTCAAAACTTCTATATGTAACTTTTTTTTTTCTTCAGTTTGTTCAGCAAGACCTTTATAAACCAACAACTAAGACAACAATACCATTCTGTTAATATTAACAAAAGTAATAAAGATAATTTTAATTGTGAAATCTAAAAGAGGAGTTCACTACTCTCTGAATTTATAATTATAAAGATTAACAATGATGCCATCACTCACTTTTTCCATCCACAGATGAAATCTAGATTATCATTTCCCTCTATCTCTAGTTGGACCCCTGTTCACAATGCTGATCACCTTCAAAAGTTTGTCTCAAGATTCTAAATCATCAGATAAAGTAATTACTCCTTTTAGGTGCCCCTGGACCCAAGAAGCTCAAATATGTCCATACCTTTCTTCACACATTCAGGAATATAAAGAGGTTTACTCTCCATTTTTTAAAAGAATTATTTACTATTTTGTAAGCATTTTAGTGACTTGGTTTATAGCATTTTAAATAGCAAATTATTAAAAGATGGACATATTTTAAACCACATAGAAACAGAAAGCACATGTAAATTTTTAATTAAAGGCCAGCATTTCACCACTTCACATCTCTAAAACCCTACAAACTATGCACAAACACATAGTAATGGTGCCTACTATTCTTTCCTAGATTTTTTCCCCTCATCTGTGAAAAAACTGGGACAAAACAGTAGATATTTCATAGAGTTCTTTTTCAAATTAAATATAGAAAATGCATAGGAACCGTATCTGGAACATAGTAAGTACCACAAGTATATACATATCTATAATAAATACTGCTACTGCTGCAAATGACACTGTTACCCACCTCATGTAAGAGCTAAGGCAGCATAAAGAAAATATGTATTAGAATAAGATATATTTCTATTTAAATCCTGACTTCCTAAAAGAGATGCTGGTATTTTAGAATTTTTTTAATACTTCATTAAGCTGGTTTCCTTATTTAAAAATGAGACTAAGAATAAAAAATTGATCATTTTGGTAAGAATTAAATTTGAATATATAGTTAGAATAGTAGATACATAATAAGTGTTCCTTACATTTATTCTGCACATTGCCTTCCATTCAAGCAACATGTTATTCTCCCGAATTCTGCCAATAATTTCACAGCTTTCGTTGGAGAACTGTGGTTTTCTTCTGGGATAGATGAATAACCTACAGTATTTCATGTGTCACTAACATAAAATGTAAGCTTGTAACATGCAGCCTGTTACTAACCCTCAGATATAAATAATTAATATACATCAATAAAGTAATTCAAAACCTAAAACAAAATTAAACAAGTATTTGAATAATGTGACATTCCCCTTACTTTAAATATTATTGTTAGTTGCCATTGTTTAATTACTTTTTTCATTTTCCTTTAAAGGTGACACCTTATTTCTTCAGTGACCTGCACTTTTCTTATTCTTTTTAAATTTTATTTTAGTTATACATGAGAGTAGAATTCATTTTGATATAATTATACAAGCATGAAATATATCTTATTCTAATTAGTACCCCATTCTTATAGAGGCACTTTTTAAAAGCCTATGCCTTGATGTCTATGATTAATGAGCACTTACATATAATCATGGTGCACATATTTAAGTACTATTGACCAAAATGTTTTAAATCATCTGTCTAAATTTTGTTTTTTCTAAACAATGACATCATTGTCCTTTTTATTTATTTATTATTTATTTACTTTGTGTGGTGCTAGGGGTTGAACCCAGGGCCTGGCAAACACAAGGCTAGTGCTCTACCACTCAACTTCATGTGCCCAGCTCTTATAATTATATGTAGATATATAATTATTCTTTGAGACAGGGTCTCCCTAAAGTAGCCCAGGTTGTCTTTGATCTGGTGTTCCTCCTACCTCAACTTTCCAAGTAGTTGGGATTACAGAAGTGAACTACCATGATGCCTAGCTTATTTTCCTCCTAATTTAAATAAAAAATCTGGATGTATAATTTTGCTAAAGTAAAATTTTATTTTCTTATTTTACTTTACTTCTTTCTCCTCATCTCACAGAAGAATTTAGATGATTTTCAACACACGTTAATTTGTTTCAGTAAAAAAGTATGGAGGGAACAAAAATCACAGTAGATAATTTTAGATTATTTATAAGTTTTTACATTTCCCTGGAAAACAGATTTATTTTTCAGATTAGTACATTATTTCTTTTGATAGAAACTTCTTTATTAAATTCTAAAATGCTGCCATTTGTTTCTGACAAAGATCATGAAACAGTCCACTGATTCAATGAACCAAATTTAACTAAATTGGGCTTTCTGGGACTCATCTTCTTTTTAAAACACAAACCATAACTGCTAGAACTAAGTAAAATGGAGTAGGGTCTTCAATCACCAAAATCCTTTTAAAATGTGAATTGGATGTTACTCCTATGGAATAAAATCCACATTCCTTATGTGGCATACACAAAGTCTTTCAAAACTCAGACTTTCAGTTCTAACCTTTCACTGTTTCTCCCTTCCTCAACCAACATGCACAGTAAACACTATGATGCTTCTTTCAGTCACTGTGCTTTCTCTTGCTTAAGTATTTGCCAAGATGTCTATTAAAACTCTGTATTTCCACTATTTTTTGCCTAGCTAAATCCTACTCACCCATTATGGCCTTCCATTGTGTGCTACATCTCATAAGATTTTCTTAACTTCTGTGGCTAGGACACACACCACTTCTAACTTTTTTAGAGTATCTACTATTATTCACATTAATACACTTAGGTATAATAATATTTAAATTTCCTGAAATATTGAAATTTCACTTTTCAGTAATCCCTTCAAGATGATAAATTTCATGATGGCAAGTTTATTGTTTTCACTGTTGAAAGGGAATTAGACCCTGTTTATTCAAAGTGATTACTTTAGTCATTTCATTCATGTCAACATGACAGGACCCTTCTGGGGCAACCAAATTTTATACCATAATTACAGCATGATAAGGAAGTTAAATGTATCCATATATTTAAATACATATATTATATATTATATATATATATATGTATATATGTATACATATATATATACATATACATATATACATATATATATATATACACATACATACATATATTTATGAGAAACTAAATGAAGTCAGAAATAAAGATCTGGAAAAAGAGATTATCACAGTGATGATAAAGTTAAAAAGAAATAAAACTTATGAAAAGTGAATCTTAATATTTTAAGTGTATTTCATTTACTTATATTCCATTCCTAAATAATCTAAATTCTTTTAAGATGGGTACAGTCTGGTTCATACTTCTTGAATTCTCCATTTATAAGGCACCAAATTGAGACATCCTATACATAAAGTAATATGTCCTATAATAAAAAGTAATATAGGGTAGAAAATGAATAATTTTAAGAAAATAATGTCAAAATATGAAAAAGCATTAAATATATGTTGAAACGGGTATATTAATTTTTTTCAAAATAGTTTAAATGTTTTTATTTTACTTTTTATTTGTTCTTATTAATTATATTTCAAAATTCATTCTGCTTTCAAGTATATGAAGAATAACATCTCATTCTTCTGGTTGTACATGATGTAGGATTACAATGGTCGTGTAATCATAGATGCACAAGGGAAAGTAATGTCCTATCCACTCTATTATCTTTCCTATTCCCATTGCCCCTCCCTTCCATTCATTCCTCTTTGTCTAATTCAAGGTATTTCTGTTCTTGCTGTTCCCCTTCCAATTTTGTGTTAGCATCCACTTATCAGAGAGAACATTTGGCCCTTGTTTTGGGGGGATTAGCTTATTTCACAAAGCATGATATTCTCCAACTCCACCCATTTACATAAATTCCATAATTTCACTTCTCTTTGTGGAAGAGTAGTGCTCCATTGTGCATACATACCATGTTTTCTTTATCCTTTCATCTGTTGAAGGGCACCTAGGCTGGTTCCATATTTTAGCTACTGTGAACTGAGCTACTACAAACACTGATGTGGCTGCATCCCACTAGCAACCCAAGCAGATGAGATGAACTGGGTTCAAAAAGAGATGGCTGCAACATTAAGCTTAAGAAAATGGGTAAAAAGCACAGGACACAGAGTAATTTTCATATTGAGGGTACGACGGCACTTTGACCTTAAGGGCCAGCTTCCATGCTTAAAAAGGAGCACTGGAAAAGAGCATGCACCTGGAATCTATTTTTATAGGGGACTAACAAAGGAGTTTGATAGGATGTTCTTCACCAAAAAAGGCAGGGGACAAGGTTTCAAGAGTGGAATCTTGTTTCCTGATGTCAATCAATCTGTTCACCACAAGACATCTTGGCAAATCACACCATCTTAGGTACTGTGTGGGGTCTTACGCAGAGCTTCAGAGGGAGGCGCACCTGCATCATGCGATAATGCCAGGCCTATTCCCTCATATGCACAATAGCTCACACACACAGCCCATGGACGGCTCCTAACTACTGCATAAGTGCAGCATGCTAATTTAAAGTCCTTTGGTTATAAACCAAGGAGTGGGATAACTTCGTAAAATGGTGGTTTTATTCCAAGTTTTCTGAGGAATCTCCATACTTCAAAAGTGGTTGCATCAATTTGCAGTCCCACCAACAGTGTATGAGAGTCCTTTTTCCCCCACATCCTCACCAACATTTATTGTTGCTTATGATCTTGATAATTGCCATTCTGATCAGAATGAGATGAAATCTCAGCACAGTTTTAATTCGCATTTCTCTGTTAGAGATGTTGAACATTTTTCATATATTTGTTGACCACTCATATTTCTTCTTCTATGAAGCCTGTTCAGTTCCTTTGCCCATTTGTTGATTGGGTTATTTATTATTTATTTATTTATTTATTTGGTGTTAGGTTTTTTGAGTTCTTTATATATCCTGGAGATTAATGCTGTATCTGTGGTGCTGGTGGGCAAAGATTTTCTCCCATTCTGTACACTTCCTTTTCACATTCTTCATTGTTCCCTTTGCTGTGAAGAAGCTTTTTAGTTTGATGTCATCCCATCTGCTGATTAATTTTACTTCTTGCACTTTAGGTGTCTTGTTAAGGAAGTCCGTTCCTAAGCTGACATGATGTAGATTTGGGTCTACTTTTTCTTTTATTAAGCACAGGATCTCTGATCTAATGCCTAAATCCTTGACCCGCTTTGAGTTGAGGGCAAGAGATAGGGGTTTAATTTTATTTACTGCACATGAATTTCCAGTTTTTCTAGCACCATTTGTTGAAGAAGCTATCTTTTCTCCAATGTGTGTTTTTGGCACCTTTGTCTAGTGTGAGATAATTGTATTTATGTGGGTTTGTCTCTGTGTCTTCTATTCTGTACCACTGGTCTACATGTCTGTTTTGGTGCCATGAAAATTTAGAAATAGCTCACAATCTCATAATAGCTTTAAAAATGGAGAATTATTCTAACAAAAGAGGTAAAAGACCTCTACAATGAAAACTAGAGAACATTAAAGAAAGAAATTGAAGAAGACCTTAGAAGATGGAAACACCTCCCATGTTCTTGGATAAGGCAGAATTAACTTCATTAAAATGGCTGCATTATCAAAGGTGCTATACAGATTTAATGCAATTCCTATTAACATCCCAATGACATTCTTCATAGAACTCGAAAAAGCAATCATGAAATTCATTTGGAAAAATAAAAGACCCAGAATCACCAAAATGATCCTTAGCAAGAAAAATAAAGCAGAAGGCATCACGATACCAGACCTTAAATTATACTACAGTAATATATGTTCTAATTTTAACAGCAAAATTCTAGCTAAACACAGAGACAGTCATTACTAGTCCATAGACTGACAACTCATTTTGTTTCATTGTTCCAGATGTGGCCACACATAAAAATTTAAGCATTTTATTGTTCATGATATACAATATAATTATATACTAAGAACAGAATTATAATATTAATATAATAATATACATAAGCTCATTTTCAAACTATTTTAATACAACTACATCGATTTTGTATAAATATTCACAGAAGGGGCTCAGTGGTAAAGCGCTCGCCTCACATGTGAGAGGCCCTGGGTTCGATCCTCAACACCACATAAATAAATAAAATAGAGATACTGTGTTCAAATACAACTAAAAAATAAATATTTAAAAAATATTCACAGAACTGTAAATTCGGACTTAATGGATTAAGTGGCATTGTATTAATTTTATTTTTAAAAGTTCATTTTTTATTAAAGCATATTAAACATATCAAAAGTTGTAAGTATTATAAAATAGGAAAGAATTTTCCCAGTACCATGTTTGAACAAATGTTAAACTTTGATTTTATTAATTCTATATTTTTGCTTCAAAAAATAAACTTTTACAAATACCACTAAAGGTCACATTTCCTGCTTTATTCCATGGGCATATGCAAAAGTAATTGCTTTCTTAAACTCAGTGTTCATTTTTCATATTTTATTACATATATTTATAATTTTTCTCTTAAAATATATTCTTAAAACTCAAAGCCTTCCATATTAAAAAAAAATACCATCTTCTTACATTAAAGTGAGATTACCTGAGAATGATTAGTTTGGACATTTTAGTGTCTCTGAATTAAAGAATTTTTGAACAAACACAAAAAGCATCATTTTCTGACCTATAGGTCAGAAAGGTTTGAGTTTAATAATATATTCAACTTATTCCTGATTTTAATTTTTATGAATACCAATATGTACTTATTAGATTTAATGGAAAATTTATAAAATGGTAGCTAAATAATACAGCCAACCATATGTGTTGAATATTTATAAAGCTAACATTTTTAATAGCTATCAGTGTTTTCCCCCGAAATACAGCTTGATTTTTCAGATAAAAGTCAAAATGTTACAATTATATTTTAAGCAAATATGTCAAAATAGAACAGTTCATAAGGCATTTGAAAGCACAAAATATAAATACAATGAAAATAAAATATGATTTTAGAGAAAAATAATGTTCTTTCAGTTACCAATAATTATTGTGCTACTAACTGTGGCCAGAATTCTGCATACATTGGTAAACAGGATAAACCTCATGGAGCTTACATTACTATGGAGACATAGACAATTATCTAGTGTCAGCAAGAAAAGCATAAAGGATAGGGGATAGAGAATAATAAATTGGGAAGGTTATTTTAGACAGATTGTATACAGCCTTTTCCAAGGAGATGACAAAGGTTTGAGCAAACAAACTATTGAATGAAGTGAGAAAACTTTAGCAAGGGACATCCAAACAGAAGAATAAGTTTAAAGTAAAGTTCAAAGAAAGAAAAAGGCAATGTGGTTTGTGCAGAGTGAAGAATGGAGAAAGTCACAAATGAGGGGTTGGAGAGTTAGGCAGGGCATAGTCATTTAGAACCTTGAATGAAAGAGTAAGTCCTTTGAATTCTGTCCCAAGGGTCAAAAGAAGCTATTGGAGGTGTTATGTCAAATAGCCATATGATCAACATATAAAGGAATATTGTGGCTTCTGGGGGCTGGGGCAAGGAGGTCAAGAAACAGGAGAGTGATCAATTATTAGACTATTGCTACACAAGGATAAAGATGATAGTCTTAAGATGTGAGATTGAAGCTGTATTTTGATCGTATAAAGGAACCAAGGCTGAATCCCAGATTCTCTGACAGAGCAATTAGGTAGATTATTTTTGTTGTTATTCTTATATATATAATCAGAACAGAGTGCCCTCTCTAGCCCTATATGATATCTATCAACAATTTCTACTAATATACCAAGGACACACCCACTATATTTTTGAACAATGTGAAACATAAGAAGATAGTTTTTTAGATCAATATAAGATGGACTGGCTAGGGGGCTGTGCAAACACAAACTACTAACACTACCAAATGGAAAGGCAGAGGCTTATATTATATCTAGGCCAATGATCACACTGTGTGACTGAGGAAATATGTGCCCTAGATACACACAAGACTTGTTCAAGGTCAGGCACAAATTCAATAGCAGAGACAACACCAACTTCCATCTACAGTTGTGTGTTAAGAAAGTTGTTGCTTTAGGCCAAAATGCTGCAGTGGCTCACATAATGTAACTGTAAAGTTATTCAGTAATTGAGATTCATTATGTCTTCTGGTTTCATTCACTCATTTATACAGCATATATATTCAGTACCTTCAACATAAAATGAATGCCTAAGATGAAATACTTATGGTATTTTCAAATTATTTCATCTTTAGTTTCAAAATGTATGAAGTAATTTATACAGAAATCACAGTATTATGATCAGTTGCCACACATTCTTTTTGAAAAGAGACAACATATTAAAAAATTCAGTAGGTAAAACCACAGATTTACACTCCTTTATCACCAACACATATGCATTTTACAGTTACTTTAACATCTCATATATGGATATTGGTATTCCCAAAAGCCAATGAGAAGGAGATAGCAACAATAAAAATAAACCAGTTTTGAAAGATGCTTGAGAAAAAAAACTCATGTGTATTTTTCTTTACTTTTTCCAGAATTTTTTTACTGGTTATCTTTACTTTAAAAACTATTTCAAAGATTAAGATTCTACTAGACTAGGTTATAAAATGAAATATTATTGCAGTTTTCTTAATTATATGGGACATGGACCCAAATAACTGCCATCTATACTAATAATACTGGTTTAAAAATGAATTCCAAGTTTATATGAAATTTAGCTTGCTGAGAGCCATAGCCAAGTAGGAATGACGCATGGCATTTTGGGTTGAAAGGTGACCCTGCTCAGGGATTAGGGTGGCTCCAGGTTTAGGGTGGATCCTGCTGGGAATAGGGCAACTCCAGGATTAGGGCAGATCCTGCTGGGATTAGGGCATATCCTGCTGCCTCAGGCGCCTGGTCCTTTGGAGTTCCCATTGAGTTATCGTGGGGTTCTGAGAGAATTGGTATGCAGAGCCCCGGTGGAGGGAGTTTTTCCCAGGTAGTGTGTGTAGAGT
Source organism: Marmota flaviventris (assembly GCF_047511675.1). Taxonomy (NCBI): domain Eukaryota; kingdom Metazoa; phylum Chordata; class Mammalia; order Rodentia; family Sciuridae; genus Marmota; species Marmota flaviventris. Next base: position 81,158,548 of record NC_092505.1, read on the forward strand.
GTCCATGAGAGCTCGGGAATAAAGAGTTGCTGTTTGAATCTACAAGGCTTTGTGGTGGCTCGATTATTTTGTGCCCAGCCAGACTGCAGCATTTGGTGGCCCGTACGGGGAACGCCTGAAGCTTGGGGGTAAGTGAAATTGCTCGCACCTGAAGGAGAGCAAAAAAAATGGGTGACCATTTCAAAAACCAATGTGTTCTTGTTTTGATTTATTTTGTTTTTATTTCAAGTTGCCTGTCCCTAGAACTTTCTCAGGCAAAGTGGGGAAAATGGTTGACTCAAGGTTTGAAGTTGTTCGCCCCCGAGGAAGAGAAATTGTTAGAGGAAGGAGGCACCCCAGTAAGACCAAGAACAATAAGGGCATATGTTGATACAATACAAAAATGTAGCCCATGGCTTTTTAAAGAGAAGTTGTTAAATATATCTCAATGGGACCATCATGGTATCCTGTAGAAGGATTTTTCTTCAACAAGAAAGAGATGGCTAGTTCTGTTTACTACATTTGTCTAAGATCTTGGTTTTTACAGACATCTGATTAATTTACAAAGCTAAAGTGTTAAAATATCAACCACTAAATATAAAATCAAGTACTCTTACTTATTAAGTTACATAAGGTAATATATTTAAACATTATGTGTGTTTTCATAAATTGGTAAATGAAAAAAAAGTTTAATATTGCTTTCTGTCTCTGTCTTTGCTGAAACAAGGTTACTAAGAGTTAAGATTCTATGAGGTGTAATTTATATACAAAGAGTATAAGAAGTTTCAGTTGGGTTTAAATTATAGTATTATAGTACCATAAAAAAACATGAAAGTATTTCATCTTATTAAAGTGGAGTAATTTGTCTAAATTCAGAAATTTTATAAGGATTGTTTCAGAATGTAAATTTATAAAAAGAGTTGATGGCTAAAAAAGAGATATATAAAGATTCAAGATGTGGAAATATATTTTAATATGGAAGGTTGAAGAAAAAAGAAATATTTCTAGATGAGATAATCTTTGTGTGGTAAAGTAAAAAGTTGTAAAATGTCTAAGTAAGTTACAAAAGGCTTTAAAAGGTTAAATTGAAGGTGGTTAAGATGCCTTCATGGCAGAGGAAAGATTGCGTCATTCAAAGCCTAGTTAATCTTAAAAGCATTACTTTAAAAAAAAATGAAAACGGGAAGATAATAGGATAAAAGCAATTTGGATAAAGAAGATTAAAAATTTGAAGTGGAAAACTTTAAAGACAGAAGTACAGAAAGGTAAAAAAAATATAGAGAAGATGTAGGAAAATAGAAAAGATGTAGGAAGACAAGAATTTTAAACCCACAAAGTAGGAAGCAAAAAAAAAAAAAAAAAACTAGGAGGGAAAAAAGCAACTAAGGGTGAATGTGCAAACCTTAGAAGAAAACTAGAAGATAGAAACAAGATAAAAAATGGTTAAAAATGTCAAATAAAGGTATTTCAGATAAAAAATGCAAAAAGCTAAGACAACTATTAGATACAAACATTCAAGATAGAAAAAGGTAGAAGAGAGAAGTTTAAAGTCAAATATTGGATAAAATAGAAGAACAAGGAGATTATTAGTAATTTTTTCAAAAAGCCCATCAACTTTAATTTCTGGTGGTAATGGAAAGGTCCTGACCCAGTGATTGTCTGGAGTCAGGGTTCTGTTTGTGTGTTTCCACAGGGAGAACAGCAGCCAATTTGGATTCCAGAGAGACTAACCAAAGTGATTTATACAGACCAAGAAGAAGATGATTTGACTCAAATCCATAACAGCTGATATCCAGAGCTCCAGCTTGGCTATTCTTACATCTGCGACGGTGATTAACCAGGAAGCTTTTTTCAATATCTATTTTATTATTGCCTTTTCCCATATCATAAAGTTCTATTTTATTTTTTGAGCTCATACAGACCTAGGTTAATGTTTTTCTGATCAGTTTTATTTTTTGACTGTTGACTTTTTAAACATTGAATGGAGATTTCACCTGTGTAAGCTACAAGGCCTTTACTATTGTCTTATGTGTTGTATGTTATGTGTGCACACTTGTGTTTTGTGTTGTATGTTTGTGTGTGTGTATGTCCATATATCATATATGAGGAGCGCTCATGAAAAAATGAATCCGAATTTTTTTTTTATTCACGTGATTTTAATGGTTTAATTTAGATTGGGTAAACAGCTGTTGAAAATTGTTTTAATATGTGAACAAATAAGGAGGTTAACAGATCTGTTTGTTTACTTTCACCTTTCCTTTTCATTATATTTAATAATTCTGTTCAGGATAATGTAAATTTTTCAGAAAATTGTTTTCTTAGTACCTGTTGGAATGTTACATATTTTTTTTAGCATCATTGCCAGAATTCCTATCTTCATCCCAGTGCCGGTGAAGACAAAGATAAAACCAAACTACAGCTTCTTTGATAGCTATCACAGTAAACTGTATAAACTGATGCATCAATGAATAATAACTCAACAAGTAATGCTCAATCAAGGACTTGATTTACTTTGGGAGGAAATGGACATATTGATAGATTCCTCCACTTTGAACTGCTTGCAGAACTTGCCTGGACTATGTAACTATCTGTTGGTGCAGCGAATTGTGGTAGTGCTGGCGTATCTTTGCTGATGGTGTCACCGGTAATACAATTTTTCTAAAGGAGCCGTCAATTGGCTTGGTGTCGTGGCATTTCTGTATCCTCCTCCCTTATGCTAGTGATGGTCTAAAATTTGGGGACCAACAGAGGTGAGGCAAAGAACCTCACCCCCCCAATGGCACCAAGGCCAAATTTGGGGGCCAACAGAGGTGAGGCAAAGAACCTCATCCCCCCACTGGTGCATAGGCCTATCCACAAGTATGGCTGTATGCTGGACCGGTAGTCAGTGATGGGTATGATCCAATTGCAGTGGTACCAACCTAAGACAGGAGGCTGACGCCTAGAGGTCAGCTCATCTGATGATGGGTAAGAACCATATGTTGTGTTGGACAACCTAACAGGCACGGTCTCTAAGCCACATTGCTTGTTGTATAATTAAACAGAAGGGGGGAGATGCTGAGAGCCATAGCCAAGTAAGAATGACGCATGGCATTTTGGGTTGAAAGGTGACCCTGCTCAGGGATTAGGGTGGCTCAGGGTTTAGGGTGGATCCTGCTAGGAATAGGGCGGCTCCAGGATTAGGGTGGATCCTGCTGGGATTAGGGCATATCCTGCTGCCTCAGGAGCCCTCTCCTTTGGAGTTCCCATTGAGTTTTCCCGGGGTTCTGAGAGAATTGGTACACAGAGCCCGGTGGAGGGAGTTTTTTCCCAGGTAGTGTGTGTAGAGTGTCCGTGACAGTTCAGGAATAAAGAGTTGCTGTTTGAATCTACAAGGCTTTGTGGTGGCTCGGTTATTTTGTGCCTAGCCAGACTACAGCATTAGCTGTTTTGAAAAATCTCTTCGAACTATTTTTTCAGAGAAGAGCTGAGCAAAAATAGCCAGTTAAATTACATGAAAAACACTGTATCTGCCATAAAAGACCTAAGTGTCTCCATCTATTTATCTACTGCTGAAGCCACAAAGACTGATTCTCACTAATCAAATCAATATTAAGGAAAAGAAAATTTTAGCTCCTATTCTCCACTTTTCCCAACTGCTTCAATTACATTATGAAGCTCTGAAAACTATTTCTGGTCTCAGAGATTAATCCCAACAAAGTCATTCCCTTAAAACCAGATTAAGACAATCTTTTCATGTCAAAGAGTCTCCAAATCAACCCAAATTGCTCTTCCTTTCAAAGCCATCTACAGTTTACAATAACAAGAACACACAGAAAATGGTTTTCTTTGTTCAAAAAATTTCAAAAGGAACTCAAATACTTAGTTCCTTCTATGTACAACAGTCATTTTACCCAACCAACTCCTGTGCTGTGCTGCCCCTAGATTCCACTGCACTTCACTCACTCAGTTAGCCACAGCTAGACACCATTCAGCACAAGAAATACAATATGAAATATGAAATGAAAACTGATAAGTATACTTTTTCATTTGTTTTCTATTTGCAATCTTACCCTGCTAATCTCAGATACAACTAATATAATCTATCCAAGTACATAAAATGTAAGAAGTAGACAATATAAAATCCAAGCTTATGGAAAAGCTGTGCAAGTTTTGTTTGTTATTCTCTATCACTGGTGAAACAGTATGACAAATATTTCAAGAAGTATCTGAAAAACTTTGCAAAACTTTGACCTTTGAGTTTTATTTCTATAATACAGATAGAAAAGTGGGAACTAATTAAATAAATGAAGCTAAAGTGATCTTTGGGAAGGAACTATATTTTTAAAAAGTATTATGGACTCTTGGAAGAGAAGTACAGGAAAGCTGACCTCACCCTATTCATTTGAATGGTACTGTGAACTATGATAATTTTCCAAAGTTGTATATTTCCAGACACAGTGTTAGCCATTTTGCTCCATTTACACAAAATACATGAGTTTGGGGAGAACTACTGGATAGCTTAAAAATAACAAAATAACCATTAGTTACAGGAAATGAAGTTAAAATACGAACTATCTCCAAATCTTTTCTAAAACTTAGTATCTTTCACAAAGTATGAAAGATAAAGACATTAAAATTATCACTGCCAATGTAAGATTCATGGAAAAGATGCAATGTCAATGCAAACAAACGATAAAAACATGCAGCAATTATAAAACAACAGAAGACAAATATCAAATCAGGCTTTCTCCCTGGTTATCAGCAACAGGTAAAGGTACAGAAATAGCAGCTAGTCACCAGAAGTGAATCAATCCTAGTTTGTAAGTTTTCCACGATTATGATGAACAGATAATCAGAAAAATCCAAAGAAATAAAAGTAAATTTTTAACACTTTTAATAATAATCAATGCATTGTAATAAAATATAAGATACTTAATTGAAAACCTTAAAAAACTTACAAAGAAATTATTGACCTGCATGCAAATAAAATTTTCAAGATAGTGCTAAACACATCTTAATGTATAAAAAATGAAAATCAAAGACATGCCTTTTATTTATAATTCTCCATTCCTTTGATTTCTGCAGATTCTTTCATGATGACCTTCCATAATATTTCACCAGGAATGTGAGACAAGTGATAGGAAATCATCATTTATAAATGCTAATGTTGAGGCCTACTTTTGACCATAAATGTTTCCTTAATACCAAATTACTTCTCCCAGATTCTGGAGATCATTTATTATTTGCAAACCTATTTCCAATAATCTTATCCTTAGAGATTCTTGTGTCCTTTCTCATATCAAACTTTCCAATGTTCTGGTTACGCCTATTTACTTCCAGTGAGTCATATTCTGTACTAGTCATAAATTTTCAGAGAAAAATCTGATCTTAAAATTCTTTACCTCTTAACTCAACAGTTACCTTAGACACCTATTGTGAAATTCCACTGCTACTATGTAGTCTCATAAATCCCAGAAGGCAACATAAAAAGTTAAGACGAATAAGAAATTTTGTGGCTGGAAACTTTGGACAGAGGTACAAAGACACAGAGATATTTTAAACAAGATATGATAAGGCACCAAATACGTGGCACACAGGGTGCCTGAACCTTAAAATATGAAGAGAGAGAGGCGGGGGTGGGGGGAGAAGAAAGCAGGGTATATAGAATTTACCTCTCACTTCTCTCTTAAAAAGTATGCTGAGCAATTTTTTAATTTTGATAATTAAATCTGGATAATTAGATTTTTAAGTAAAAGAATAAAACATCTTTTGAATAATTTATTGGACTTCACATTGATTTATCAATATGATTTGTACTCAGTATACCTATTAATTGAAATTTAATACAATGTAGTAAGACAATTTCTGGAGAAATTGTTGTCTTTATGATTTTGAGTTTAAATTATACGAAAGAGTTTATTTTAAACACTTGTAGTTAAATTCAGAATTTATTTCATTTGCAGTAGGACATAATATTTCATATGATTTTTTAAATATGTATTTTTGCATTTAATTTATTTTAAAATCAATTCATTTTAAATATATATTTTAGCATTTAATTAATAGAATTCAGCACACACACATATATATACCCACACATATATATATGGATCCATATATATCCATATAAAACATATATATATATATGTTATGTATATTTTATATAATATATACACACATATATGATGAATACATGTGTGCATACACAAACATTTTTACATTGGTAACATACTTTATATACTTACAAAGTTAATAAACATAAATTATAAGATTTTGCAATGTACAGGTAAACTATGATAAAATATTTTGTTCTGATAGCCAATAAGTTAACTGTTTCAAATACTTGTGTATGGCAAATTCGTACAAACTTCTCTAAATTCTACAGAAATCACAGTTCTTGGCAAGTCCTAAAAAGCAAGACAAATTTGATGAGAATGATTAGCAGTCTTCTTAAATTATAAGATTTTTTTTTTTTTTTAACAAGTAATAAGGTTTTATACAAGTGACAAAACACAGGAGATATCTCACTTTAGGTACATTAACCACCCTAGAATTTAGTGCCATAAGATTATGAAAGAGTTTGGTTTAAACACTTATAACTTTTAGCTAAATTTATTATTTATTTTCTTTGCAGTAAGACATGATAATATTTCATATAATTGTTTACATATGTATTTTCACATAGAATTAGAAGAATTTAGGATTCTGCATGACTAAGCCAAGTACCACAGAGTGCAGAACTACAGGTTCAGACTAAGAATTCTGACCATTAAAATTACAGCAACAAAAAAGTCAAATGAAGAATATTTTAAATATTTTCCAGTTAATTTCAAAGCAAAGTTCTATACAAGTATACTTTTATTCACAGAGAAGAAGAGATCTTAAAAAAACTTAAGAGTTTTTAAGTTATTAAAAGTTTTTAAGTTATATAAGTTATTAAAACTTCAAGAGTTTTTAAGATATCTAAAGCTATTACAAAATACCAGAAATTTAGTGAAAATTTAGTTAAACTCTTTGGATATCATAAATATGTTTAATGAAACATGTACTTTAAATTCTAAAAACATTTTGCTTTTTGCTCTTGGAAGATTTAAACTAGGCAATTAACATCTTTTGTCCCTCTGTGTGTGTGTGTGTGTGTGTGTGTGTGTGTGTGTGTGTGTTGCTGGGGATTGAATCTGGGGCCTCACAGTGTGAGACACTCTACCACTAAGTCACACCCTTAGCCCTGGCAATTAGCATCTTAAAGGATACATCATATGTACCTTTTGCATTCCCTTGCAAGATTCTCATAAATGCTAACAGCATGGGGAAAAAAATAAGGCTCCCGTTGACTTTATGATTGTATTTTCTTTGCAATACACAGAATGGTTACCAACATGAACAAGGACACTAGTTTTAATGCCCTTTGCTCATGTAGCCTATTTATAATTTCAATTTGACACACGAACCACAGTCCTCTTCTCTTTAATAGTTAATTTTCCACTTGCCAGAAGCTTCATGTTACCACCATTCTGTATATCAAAATTAGGTATTTATCATGATTCCAGCAGTGATAATATATCTACAGACTTCTTCTATACCCCTTCAAAGAGGGGTCCACAAAATAATTGAACTCAGTGAGTAAGTTGTTATTAATGCAGTCTTTCAGAATTTTTATTCTAGATCTTCTGGTGGCTTACCTTAGGCATGCTTAATTTTTCAAGTGCTAATAAACCATAATACTTGCTCCATTCAAGTCAAATAGTCAATACTACCAAGGAATCAGTATAGCTTTGGATTCCTGTGCCATGAGGGAGAGATACACATACACAAAGTTCTCCTCATTTTAAATTGTATAAGAATCTCCCAAATTGCTAGAGAAAACATGCTTTTTTTGGGTTATCATCTGAATTTATTTCAATTAAGTTATATTCTTATTAGCATATACAAGATGAGTTAATTGCTCTTCAGTTTAAAAAGTATGCACTGCAAATATTTACCCAAATGGTTATAGGACAGTTTAACTTTATATATATATATATATAAATTAAGCTTGATGACTTCTTTTGTTGGTAAAATTAAAATGTCCCTATTCTGGCATCTTTGAAAAATCAATCCATACAATACTTCCCTTCTCTAAGGAAAATCTCAAATTTATTTTGGCATCCAGGGATCATCATAATATGTCATTAGAAATTATGTTAATCCTATACAAATGTAATATAGGAAAATATTATACTAAAATAAGATAATTATTGGACTTCAATAAAAATTTTCTTAGTTTTTTCCTTAATTTCTAATATTATAAAAATTTTATTGAAAATACTAAGCAGTAATGATCATAATTTTTAAAAAATTTCTTAATGAGCATGTTTTAAAGTTTCTAGGTCATAAAAAACACAACTTTCCCATCAAAATCAGAACAATCTTCTAATATTTAAATAAATATCAACTACCCCATACCCCAGTTTATCTATTAAAAATATATAAAATGCTGACTCATGTTTTTTCTCATGCAATCATCCAAACTTGATGGGCTTTGCTCTAGGTGATACCTCTCCCAAGAATACTCTTTCACAAACATTCACAGGGCTCACCATTCAATTTTTTAGTGTTTTTCTCAAATTCCCCATTGTTCTATCATTCTTATCTCTTTATTGATTTTTTTCTTAGTGTTTCACCACTTAACATTAATTTACATATTTAATTATTTTCATTCCCTCACTACTAACATGTAAATATCAGAGACAGAACCTTTGTTTGCTTTTGAGTCTCCATGTTTAAAATATATCTGGTGCACTATAGATACTCAAAATATACTTGACTAAATGAATACAGTAAGTACATGCAGCTGAAATTTTACAGAGCCAAGTGTTGTCTGACTTCCAGTTAGGCTCTGTCTATGAGGTTAGGGAGGCAGGGGCATTCCCACAGTCTCAGCAACACTGCGCTCACTGTCTCTGGCTCCAGGTAATGTTGCAGCTGCAACAGAGATGTGGATTCCAGCCATTCCAGTCCTTTTCAGGGTATTTTCCTATCTTTTCATTCTATTTCTCAGTTTCAATAGAATGCACTGATATATTAAATTATCAATATGTTTTGTGACACTGGCTTTATTATCCTTACCCTCATTATAAGTCACAATGATATCTTTAGGTCCCCATACTTTATTTCCAAGTATAATACAAAAAAAGTACATTTCATAATAGGTATCTCACATAAATCAAAGATGATGTTTTGCAGAACAGACACATTAATGCATAAGGTCAGTCAAAACCAAATAGTTCATTATACCACTATTTCTAAGATTGATTGTAAGGTGATTAACAGTGACTTGAAAATTCTTAAAAATCATTATTATAACTTGCAGAATTTTATGCAGAAAATGAAGCCAATATCTTCTCTTTTCCATTCAATAGGAAATTTGTTAACACCATCTCTCTTTTATACATAAGAACCAAAACACCACTATCCAGTTGGCAACACGGGAGGGATACTATCCCTTCATTGGGAGTTTAAGTTATAAATCATAGGGTTTTGTTTTTATCATATCTGCTATAATTCTAATAATTTTGCAGGTCCAAACATTTTACTTATTATAAAAGTATATAAATGTATGTACTATCATCTGTAATGTTATTTACTTTAAAAAATAACAAAATCATAAAAGCCATCTTCTCCCAGAGTACTTTAAATCCAACCCTGAATCCAGGATATAATTGGCTTACCATAATATAACAATTTAGAGGACACCAAATAATTTGTTTATGTTTGTATGCATATTTTGCAAACATAATAATTCCAAAATTTTTATAGGCATTGTTTTTACAAAGGTTATGAGATACACATATATACATCTTGAAATAACTTTTTATTTAGCCAAACATATATCATGACTCTCCCTCACAAATCTGTACATATAAATCTATCAACCTCCCCTTTTTATGACAGTGAGCATCCTTAAATGCTTGGACCTACTGCTGGTCACATTACTATACTAGGATTAACTTAGGGCCCATGGCAGAGATTTTCAGAATGTTCTGGATGATGAATCTCATCAAATTGGCCCAAACTGACACTTACAGAAGGATTCAATCTCTTTGAGTATTAGCCTCTCTAAGCAGGCTGCCTCCAATCACGCAATGTCACTACTTATGCACAGAAGTGATACAAGCTCTCTTCCACTCTGAACCAAATGTGGAGCCACAGCCAACATGTGAGTTGCCTTTAGAATAAAAGAGATAGGACCAACTTCCTATCACGTCATGAAACCAAATTTATATTCAAACTATGTCCTGTTATGTTCATATATGATTCAGAATGAGGGAATTCATGGATATTCTAGTTATTTGAATTTTTTTTCTCACACTGTAAAAATAGCTACAGGACTGACTGATGATGTCACTAAACCTTTGTGTTTTCAAATGTTTCCTCATGTCGTCCTCCTCATAACAAGTTATTATTGTAAATCAGTCTTTGAGCAGATGCAATTGACAGAGATGAATTGGATGCTTAATCTCACTGGCACATGTCACAGCTTGTTCCTGTGACCAGGACATTCCATGTAAAGCTTCTTGTTCAGTAACATTCTTAAGATAATGAGGAATTTCCAAAAGCAAACATATTTTTCCATGCCTGCCAGTACCATCAAATTCTCTGTTCCTCATAACCCCTATTTCTTTCCCATTTCCTACACTTTCGCATTCATTGTATTCACTAACTTCTTCCTTTTCCCTCTATTAACTATCTTACCTTATAGTTGAGGACTCAAAAATATATTACTGAAATATTTATGTCTTAAAATACTCTTTATTTTAAAGGAGACTCATATTCAATAAGATAACCTCATATAACTGAACTTAAAGTCATGTGAAACAGAGAATTTAAAAAATAATTTTCCTTTCTCCCCGCAAGAGTTGTTACCTTGGCTAAAGGGGGAAAAAATTCTTTAATTTTTTTTAAAAAATTAAGTTAACCTTCAAAGTACTTTCAATGATATTAATGATTTTCAGTACCAGTTAATTTTATCTGCAGTAATATAACTGAGATCAAAAAGACTTGCATGTAAGAAAAATATTTAATTCCTTATTTGTAGAATTTAATTAAACACACAGCAACTTTTACATTTTCCTCCAAATACCATAGGTAATTTCTCCCTTTTGTGGGATTTTACAAACAGATAACATCAATTTACACAGTCATACCATTGATTAGAATCTTTTTTTCTTGTTCGTTCACAAACTATGATGCATTGACCATGATTAAAAAAAGTTTATCTAGTCATTACTTTTCTCTGTTAAGGCATGTAACAGAAAAACATTATTCCAATAAAAGTTAGTAGATAATAAATAGATAGCAGAACTGAACATTCTGTTTACATGAATTGTCCCAGAGTAATTAATAACAGTGCCCACTTCATTCTCAAAAGAAACAAGTTGGATAATAATTTAATTTCTCATGATTTGTAGTAGAGAATACACCAAAGCCTCATAGCGGGAAACGTGTAAGATTACTAGTAATGACTGAGAAAATATTATGTATTTCCATATTTCAGGAACTTTTCAAATTTCATACAAGGGCTGTTGGAGGCCATATCTAAGTTATGAGTTAAGATTATTTCATCAACTGAGAGAAAAATTTGCAACATCTGTTTGTTTCCATTCTTCTGTGTCTTGTATTTAATAGCATTTCTTCAGACTTCACTAAAGGTGGCATCCACCATGACAATAGGACTACTGCTAATAATAAAATGCATGACAGAAGACACAGAACAATTAATTGCTTTACTAGAACATAAATAACTACTACTACTACTACTATTATTATTATTGTTTTTATTAATGCTTATGTGTTTAATTCTTCTTCGCTTTCCTTAATGAAAATGAGTAAATCAGAGTATTAGGTGTTAACCTTGAAGAGACAGTGAATGAAAGTATTAACCTCATATTGAATCTGCTGATGTATTTGATTGTTACACTGCTATACTTTAAATAATAAATTTAAATTTTATATGACAATGAAAATTAATAATCTGACATATAGTGGCTGAAGAGTGTCATAGGAAACTTCACATTGGCCTAGAACCTGTAAATGTGACCTTATTTTGAAATAAGAGTTTTTGCATATATAATCAAGTTAAGATTATAATAAATTAGAACAGATCCTAACTTTTATGACTACAGTTCTTTCAAGGCCACCTGAAGACACCTACACACAGAGAGGGAATATTGCCATGAGAAGGTAGAGACAGAAGGTAGGATGATGATGTAGTTAAGTTAGGCAAAGGAAGCTAAATATTGCTGAAAACACCAGAAATTTGGAAGGGAGAAGAAGGATGGTCTCCTGGAGCCTTGAGACAAGCTTGGCCTTACCAATTACTTAATTTCATAGTTTTGGCTTTTAGAACTATGATATAAATTCCTGTTATATTAAAACAACCAGTTTCTGGTACTTTGTCAAGGTAGCCACAGGAAATTAAGATATAGCATTATATAATAATTCCTGATTACTCATAATGAGTTATTGGAATTATCTACAAATTACACTTCTTACATGCATACACAAAGATTCATTGGTCATATACATTATTTAAATAATTTATGAATGTAAAACAATGGGAACATAAGAATCCTTGGAAATTTTGAGAAAACCGACTCCTCAAATGAGACAAATGGTAGCTGGAATTAGGGGATAATGATGCTAAAGTTAAGAGCTCGAATGGTCCCCAAAGACCCCTGTATTGAGGGCCAGGTTCTCAGCCTGTGGCAGTACTAGAAGTTAGTGGAACCTTTAGGAGGTAGGACCTAGAAGAAGCAAGTTAGGTCCCTGCGGAAATGTCCTTGAGGGGGATATTAGAACACTACTAGCCCCCTTCTCTTTCTGTGCTTTCTGGTTGCCATGAGGTGAGCAGTTTCTTCTACCATGCTTTCACCATGTGTACTGCTAACAGCCCACCAAAAGCAAAAGGTCCTTTGATCATGGACTGAAATCTCTGACACCATGACCCAAGATAAATTTTTCATCCATGTAAATTGATTATCTCAGGCATTTTGTTAGAGTTACAGAAACCTGATTGATGCAGGAGAAAAGATTTCCAAAGCTGCAAAATTACCTTCTATTGTGTATGTTAAAACAGAGTTCTTCTATCAGTATTTTTTTTCCTATTTCAACATAAATCTATTTCTTACCATTAGCAAGGCTCCCTATAACAATATTTAAATCACAGTATAAATATTCAAAAGTAATTATGCAGGTAGAGTTCATTACTTTAATATTTTAAGTATATCTGGAATAATAAATATTAAAATGTAAATTTATTATATGTGTCATGGCTTGGTGAGTGTCCACCATCCCAAAGGACCATTTGCTAAAGGCTTGGTCCCCAGGGTAGTACTATTGTTAGGTTCTGTGGAACTTTAGGAGGTGGGAGGTCACTAGGTCACTGCATGGGGGGCCATGCTTTTAAGGGGGATTAAGGTCCTTCTTTTGCTGTCTCCTGGCCCATGACAAATGACTTATCCCACCATACATTCTCTACCATTGCCATCTGGTGTCTTCACAAGAGGCACAGCAGAATAGAGCCACCCAATCTTAGACTAACACTTCTAGAACTATGAGCCAAATTGCTAATAAGTTAATTGCCTCAGGTTATTTCATTACAGTAAAGCACAGCTTACAAATACAATATGTAAGAACTAAACTTCACTTCCAGTAGTGTTCCATTTAAGGGTTAAATTTCAACTATGCATCACTGTTTTTCACAGATCTTTCCTTTTTTTAGCAATATTTACTTCAAAATAAAAAACAATGTGATTTCTTAAAATCCAAGTAATGTAAAACATGATAAAAATCAATATTTTCCTTTTTATTCATTTACAGGTCAAAAATCTTAAGATTTTAGGATTTAACAATTAGGTTTTGAGAAATTCCTGGCACTAAGTAACAGCAGTAACTACTTCACTAATGAGATCTCTTCATTCCATCATGTCCACTATACTTTCTGTGGTCAAAGAGAGAAATTATCAAATTCACATATCCTTAGATGCTAAGATATTCTGTGAAGATTTCTGTAATAGATTGATAATGTCGATCAAAACACTCAAAAATACTTATGCATTTTGCAACCCATTTGGAAAAAAATTTTAAATAAAGGAAGTCATGAACTGAATTTTTATATTAGCACATCTCCCCATTTATTTTGCTATTATCTCTATATGTGCAGCTGTATTAGAGTTTCTGTTATCTTTGTTAACATCTGCTCAGTGACAAATGACATATTTAGTTTTATACAGAATAACAGGCTGCAGGAAAGTATATTTTAAGGACACTCAACCTGGACAGACTGCCTTTTCAAACAGAGAGTGAGTCTCAGGGCTGAGTATACATAAAGATATATTTAAAAGTGAATACCATTCTTTCTGTTTCCAAACTGAAAAATGAAAAGAAAGAAACAAAGGGTAAGTATGTTAAGTGAGTATGGTAAGATGTTAGTACCTACCTAGGTCTGCTTGAAAACAAATAAGATAGTCCTCAAAGAGGTACTGTAAGAAGAAATTTGGTCTGCTAATACACATAGCAAGATCACTATTTTGTATCAACAATCTTGTTAAATGGCATGTGTGCTAAACTGAAGCTTCATATGACACATCAAATAGGTTACTGGCATTGAATGCCAAATGATGTTTTAATAAAAATTTCATCAACAATGTGTTGGCAAGTGTGGATATCTTTGAGGGAATAGCAATAGTATATATTTCTAAACAACTTTCTTTTTTAATATTTCTTGATTACAATAAAATTAAAATATTTTCATAATGATGTTTTCCCTGAAAAGCTATAATGATATTTGGGGAAAGATATTTCAAGCTTGTGTTAGTTATTTAATGATAAAGCAGAAATGTTCACATTCTTTGCTTTTAAATATAATCTTGAATGCTGTTTTGCAAAAGGGCTAGTTCTAAAATTTTAAACAAATGGCTTACACTATTCAACTCTAATGAATTAAAACTTTGCAAAAACTAGATAGACAATAGGCCCTCATATCCAAAAATTTCCCATCAAAGTGATACCATAATCCCCTGTTCCTATGTCCATTCCCCTTTCCAATAAATAATAAAATGCAAAACTTGAAAGTCATACAGACAGGATAAAAACAAAATAAGAAATCATAGAAGAAAAACTACAGGAATGCAAAGCACTAAGAAGACTAGATGCCACAGGCCTGCAGAGACTCTGGTATGAAAGCAAGACCAAGATTGGTAGCAGGGACTTTTAATGTTTCTTCAGTATCACTCATGTGATACTGAAGACAGGGGCCAGGCTTACTGCTGACTTTATATGCCATTTCATTACTCACTTCAACACATGAAAAGAAGTTAAAAACAAACATTGTGTACTGAGAAATCTGCAGACTTAATTTGGCAGCAAGGAACTGAACCAACCTGAAGAAAGGAAGTGAAAGGCCAAAGTAGTGAATCAAATAAGTCAATAACAGAAACATAAAGTAATCATGGATGAAAATAATTTCATAATAAATATAATAAGATTAATAAGCACATGTAAGATGAAAATAGTGACAATGACAGAAAAACCTCCTTAATGAAAATAATAAAAATATAAAGGGGGCTACAGAGTGATTTGAAGCAAAAAAAGAGATGACAGCAAAAAGAATCAGAGACATTAGAATACAATACTAATTATTTATCCTGATTTACCTAAGAGAGAGAAGGAATTTAAAATCATGAAAGGACACTTAAGAAATATAGGGACTAGACTAAAAAGTTCAAACATTTATCTCATGGCACTCATGAGGGAATAATACTTGAGAGTTTTCTAGATGAGAAGAAAACAAGAAACAAGAAAACCCCTTGAGTCGTAAAATTAAAAGTGGATTCTGAGATTTGAGCTGACATTGCACCGACAAAAATGCCCACCAATTATTCCTTGAATTTCCTCCACATCTGACTCCCCTTGATGTGAACTGACATACAGCTAGTTCTGGTCAATTCACTGTAAGAAATGATGTGTCAGGTTTGGGCCTAAGCATGGAGTACACTGTGTGCATTCTCCTTCTCCTGTGATTCATCTTACACTTTAAAAAACGATCTGTGGCACAATTCATAATTTTTCTAGGACAACTGAAATATACCAGAACTCTGTCAGGCAAGCCAGACCTTATGGCTACCCAAACAATTAATAAAGTGTTTACCAATAGCAGGAATAAAAAATAAATATAATATTTTGGCTGTGCAGCTTTCTTCACTAGAGATTGATAATGTGGAAATTTCATAGTGCAATTTCTCACTGGTAAACATAAGGAAATTTCTTCTAATGTGCAATGGAAAGTACTGAATTTAAGGCAAGCATATAATTGAATTATATTAATAACATTACTAAATTGAGCTAATTCAATGATAGATTTAATTCTTGCTCCCCCAAACACTGTCTTTAAGAATGTATATTCAAAGCAACACACACACACTCCTAGTTTTATGTTTTTACTTGAAAGATTTTAATTTCATTGAAATATTTTTATATACATTGCTTCTTAATTACAGGGGAGATGAAGACTATATTAAGCATTACATTTATAAGCCAATAGGTTTTGCTTTGCTGAAATAAAACAAAGTCAAACCCTTTTAAGAACCTATTTTGCTTACTATGGTACATTACTTCAAAATACTAATTGCATGGAAAACAGATTATAAAAACCCATTTAACATTTAACGCTGACCTGTGCTTTTTGAAAGGTTGACTGGCTAGTATAAATTCTCTAAAATTTGCAGTCCATCTATCAACCATTAAAGATCCATATGTTCTTATTTTTATTCTCATCTTAATAACAAGGTGCAGGATTAATAACCTTCTGGGGTTAATATCTCCCACATGTGATTCAAATCATCAACTGTTCTAAACTGGTCATTAATTCTTTGAAAGTGTATTATGCCTTGATTGGTGTTGCTTAAATAGCTTATAAGTTTTTTTATAGTCTTTTTTATTTCATAGGTAAATATCTTTTCCTTCCACCTTTAAACTCCCATTCTGGTGAGAAATTTGATAATGAGGCGATGAATTGGATGGTCTAGAATACAAATATAAAAGTTAATGTATAAACTTTCCTACTTGCACTCAAAACAAATGAAAAGAACTCAGTTCAATTTTCACCTTTTTTAACAGCTGATTCTGTAGAAAGCAGTATATTATAATACCTCCAAAACTATCTCCATTCCAGAGATAACTGCAAAATATACCCTTTAAGCAATGTCCTATCTAAAATGGTGCCGCTGGTGAATCCACTTAGCTATTCAGCCAATTTTTAGGGAGCTTCCACTATATGGTGGTTATTCTGCCTCCTAACTCACAGAAATCAAACAAAGTATAATTCTAAGAATTCACAATCCAGTAAGAGACAGACATTAGAACAGTGTGAGATAAATGCAATGCCAGGTATAAATTTCAGGTGTTCCAAAAAAAAAAAAAAAAAAAAAAAAAAAAAGTTGTTTCCTAATTCCATCTTCAACAATGTAAAGATTTCCAGAAAAGGGGAAGAATCATTTGTGCCTTTAAAGACCAATAGGAGAAAGGGAGATCCAGAAGGTGGAGACTGAAAAAAGGAGAGATAAAAGAGGTTTTTCCAGACAGATTCAACAGCATGATCCTTTATCCAGAAACAAGAAATAAATCTCATCGAAGAAACCATCAGCTTCTGAAAAGCTGGCAACAAGATGGCTCAAGATCAGAGGATTTTCGAAGATGAAGACAGAAAGGCAGCTACAGGTTAAATGGTAGGTAGGAGGAGGAGGAGGCTGAAGTAGGACAGAGATATGGGTATGAAATCTTCAATTTAGAAGATGAGTTCTGAAAACAAGTTGAGGTACATATTGAAAAGACTGGAGAAAGGGCTGGAGAAAGACAGCAAGTGACCAATTTAGGACACATCATGGTAATATGTAGAAGAAATAATTAAGAATCAAACTATTAACAGTAATAGATGAAACTGATGATACTTGAAGGAGTTTTAAGAGAATCAGCAAGATATGGTAGCTAGATATGGGGGTCTAAGAAGAAACTGGTCACTTAAAATAGTAAATGATTATAAATCATCTAGTCTAACATGTTTTATCTGGTCTTTCACTAAAGGTCTCTTAGAGTTTTGAATTTCTTTTTTGGATTAAGATGCAGACTCATTTATAAATGAAATAAATTATATTTTATTCTAGTTAAAACACTTATAAAACAATCTTAGATTTTATGTTATAGAAACTCATATTTTAAAAATGAAAACTTCTGCGACTGGGGTTTTGGCTCAGTGGTACAGCGCCCGCCTATTGCTTGTGAGGCACTGGGTTCGATCCTCATCATCACATATGATTAAATAAAAAATAAATATATTAAAAAATGAGAACTTCTCTTAGAAGTAGGAGACTTGAAGTGAAACTACTGAAGTAGTAATGCAAAAATAAAAGAATTAGAAAACTACTATAAGATGTAAGTTAAGGATATTTGGCTTAAAGCAGTTCATACCATTTTAACAATGTATGTTTACAGGAAGAAATTTTCAGGACCATACACAAAAGAATAGCAGAGATACCAGAGAAATGAAGTTTATACATTTATACTTTCAGCTGACCAAAAAATGAGGCTAATGACATGTTCACAGATTCAGTGAACACTTCACATCTGATTTCCTAAATCACTATAAGCTGCTTTTCCACCACTTCTCTTCCTTATCATAGAATTAATCCCATCATTATCTAATACATGCTCTTTCAGCTAATGAAAATTAAGGCAGCAATTCATTTTCTTTGCAGATGATGCTTTACAGAAAGGAATACTCTTAGGAGACAGAAGTGACATGAATCATGTAGTTGCTTAGATATTAAATATTTTGAAGTTCATCCACTCTAATAAACTATGCATATTCAGTCACCTGTTTCCCACATTTCCTGTTCACAGGGAAGGTTATTTACTCATGCATGAGTTGACAGCATAAGCCAGGGGTTCTCCCCTGTTCTCCTTGAGGAAATTCTACCTTCCATGGCTTTTCATGTTTACTGGTCTGCCTCAAAATAGTGCCAGTAGCTCACTCCTTGTAATTATTATTTGTTACTACTACCACTGGAAGCATTACAATCTGCATTTACAATCTGGCCTTCTAAATTAAGGGAATTCACTTTAAAAAAAAAATTTGTCATTGTAGATGGACAGAATACCTTTATTTTTTTATGAGGTGCTGCGGATGGAACCCAGTACCTCACACATCCTAGGCAAGCCCTCTGCCACTAAGCTACAGCCTCAGCCCAATAATTCACTTTAAAAAAAAAACAAAACAAAAAAACTGACATGTAATGCTTGTATTGTACATACTTACACATTATAATGTGATGATTCAATGCAAATATACATTATGTAAGGAGCAAATCAGAGAAAGAACTAGACTTGGAGATTCAGCAGCAACATGATTAGCTCAAGAGTTACTGACTACCCCAGTGTTTCTTTTTCTCATGGCTTTTCTTCTACCTTTACTTTGGTCTTACTACTGATGGCTACCCTTTCACTCTTGCTCTTTTCTCTTCTAGAACTGTCATTTACATGACTAGTTTATCAAAGCCCCTCTACTTTAACCCTTCCACATGTATCTTTCTGTACATCTTTACAGCAGAAGACTCTGTTTTTCATTTTTCTTGGGTGCTTAACATAGAAATCTTGAATTGCTAACAAAATGAATCTGATTAGATTAGCCATTTATGAAAATCCACATGTGAGAGGTGACAGGCAGCTCAGTGATTGGGATGCCTTTATATGAGGTATCCATCTTTGTTCCAATAAGATGTGATTGATGCACTAGGGCATTATAGCACCAACTGGTACTGATATTCCTTAGTATTTTGATTAGATAACTTACTTAGAAGATGGTTTGAGAGTGACAGGCACTTTTATATTTCTAGTGTATTTATTACTGGGTGGTATGTTTTTTACTAGATTAGTCTATATTTTATACTAAATTATAAATCTTATACTAAATTTTATACTAAATTATAAATTATAGCAATAACAGGTTGTAATAAAGTCATAGTTGCAATATATAAGCACAAAGAGATACAACTAAAAATGACACACCTATGAAATTTCTTTAGTTTTTCAATGCAAACATGCAACAAATATCCTTATTCAATTCACTAAACAAATATGTATAGTAATTAACCATCCTTAGCTTTTGGATATCCTCTTGTTTTCAAAGATGAATTAATCTTTCAGTACTTTTCTATAACCGTGTATCATCAAACAAAATCTGTTTCAAACAACACTGCAACTAGTTTCAGTCTTTGCTAGATCAGTTTTACAGGTTTTTTATTACCCTGCACAGCATCAATGTCAATTATCAATCCATAGTTAAAGGTATCTTATAATAGATAAGATTTTTCGATTTGGAATTAAGGTAATCCTAGTTTTAATTACTATTATCACAAACTTGGGCAGGTTTTGAAAATTGTCTCAGCGTCAGTTTTTTTCATCTATAACAATGCTAAAAATATTTACACTACATCAATTTACAAAGATTAAACAAAAATACTAAATATAAAAAAATGCCTCAGTGCAGTTCTTATTTTTGACTAAATATTAATAACTTAAATATTCTGGGGCACAAATTTACATGGTTCTTCCTGTGAAGACAGGAACTAAATTTCTAAGAGCTCCTGAGTGTGTCATGTTCTACTGCTTAGATTGTGCACCACAGAAAAACTCCAAAGCCTTCCTGTATTTGTTTTTAATTAAGAATAATGACAATAATTCCTGCATACAAAGTTCTAACAGTGATTTATTTTTTAAATTAAACAGACTTGAAAATAAAGTTTACCACTACCAATAGTGATTGAAGTGCAGAGAAAGTAAAAAGAATTTAGTGCACTGAAAGAAAAAAAAGGTCAGCAAATATTAAGTGAAGTCAAATTCATGAAACTTTTAAGCAAATATTTTAACCAATACATAATGATTGTAAGTGTCAAAAATACAATATTTTTTTCTCAATTCAGCTTCTAAGAAGTTTAGAAGTTACTAAAGAATAAGTAAAAATGTCCAACATTTTCATGAAAATGTTCAACATCTTTAGCCATCTGGGAAATGCAAATCAAAATTACACTGAGATTTCACCTCACTCCCATCAGAATGGCAATCATCAAGAATGCAAATAATAATAAATGTTGACAAAGAAGCAGGGGAAAAGGAACTTTTACACACCCTTGGTGAAAATGTAAATTAGTACAACCACATGGAAATCAGTATGAAGGTTTTTCAAAATACTAAAAATAATTCTATTCTATGACCCAATTATCCTAAATCCTTGGTAAATACCAAAATAATTAAAGTTGGCATACTAAAGACTAATGTTAAGATACATGCATACCCATGTTCATCATAGCACAACAAATAGCCAAGTTATAGGATCAGCCTAGGTGTCTATCAGCAGATGAATGAACAAATAAAATATAATTTTATACACACACACACGGGAGTTAGATTCAGCTATAAAGAATGAGATTTGGGCTGGCGATGTGGCTCAAGTAGTAATGCGCTCACCTGGCATGCATGGGGCGCTGGGTTTGATCCTCAGCACCACATAAAAATAAAATAAAGATGTTGTGTCCACCGAAAACTGAAAAATAAATATTAAAAAAATTCTCTCTCTCCTTTCTTTTTTCTAAAGAATGAGATTATGCCATTTGCAGGAAAATGGATGCAACTGGAGACCATCATGTGAATCAAAGTGAGCCAGACTCGAAAGACAAGTGTCTTATGTTTCCTCTCATACCTAAGCTAGTGGTGGTTGGATAGGGAGGACATCATTAAAGTAGAAGGGAAACCAATGGGTAGATGAAGGGAAGCAGTGGGAAGGAGGGGAGAGCAAAGGAGAGGTACTGGGAAGCGAAGTTCATCAAATTATGATATACACATATATCAGTGTGCCTTAATGACCCCCCTATTCTATGTAATGAAAATGAATCAATACAAAAAAAAGAAAAAAAATAGAAGTTACTTTTCCATTTTAATAGGTAAAAATCTGAATGAACTGAAAATTCAACTCTTCTTAAAACAGAGAAGTACAATCACAAGGCAATCCACTCCTCCCCAAATTGGAGAGACAATGGGTACAGAGAATCACAAACCAGAGAAGCAGAAACCTACCTATAGAAACTCTGTAGGAACCATTCTAGTTAAACCTAAACTTAATTGACAAATTTCTTGGAGTGTAGCATAAACAATTCTGATAGTTAAAACTCCAGGAGGATGTCCTTGCATATAGTGGGGAATATCAGGAAATCCAGAAAGCTCAGAAAACACCAAGAAGGATAGATGTCAGAAAACAAAACAAAAACCCTTACACCTAGGCACATAATAATGGAACTTCAAAAAACCAAAGATAAAAAAAATCTTGGAAAAATCCAGTGAAATTGAATACCTTACTTATAGAGCAGCAAAGATAAAATTACATCTGACTGTCCAGAAATCATTCAAGAATAGTATACAGTAAAATATGTAATGTTCAGCAATAAAACAAAGATTTGAAAACTAATAAATCTGAAAATATGTACCCTACAAAATGTCCCTCAGAAATAAAAAAGAAAAAGATTTTCTGACAAAAATTGAAAGGATTTGTTACTAGACACACTTTACAAAAAATGTTGAAGAAGTTCTTCAGAAAGAAGGAAAACAAAGACACTCAGAAATCTGGAGCTACTTAAAGAAAGGAAGAGCAGAGGAAAATGTAACCTCAAAACCTTCCCTGTCTTTCATTGCCCAGTTTCCCTTTTCTCTTGCCCACGGGAGCCACAGGAGGTCTCCAGGCAATTCTGAGCTTACCAATGCTGATATGTGTCTCAAATAGGGACAAGCCCTGGAAAGGAGCAATCCCAAGAAGCAGAGGTGGGTTTCAGATCATGTTCCTTCAATCAGAATAAATAGAAGAGAATGCTTGGATACTCAACTTGACCCTCATCAAAAGGCTCAGCAGTCATCCAGCAAAGATTATTAATTTACAGGTTGCTCTTTCAAAATATATGAAAGTCATCAAACAACAACAACAACAACAAAATGTAAGAATTGCATGTAGTTCCTTAGTCCCTTCCCAGTGGGAATCCCAGGTTTATTCTTTTCCTATAGAGTTGCTTTCAAGTAATACTTTAAACTGAATAAACTGTCCTCCAGACTTATCTCTTGGGTAATTCCAATTCAACAACTTTTATGGGGCTTTTATCATACTAGCAACTCATAACTAAAGTTAATGAGTCTGTATTTATACTCAGTATTTGCTTTGGCAATCCTTGGGTGTGAGGTTAAATTCGCCATATATCATCAAAATATGTTATACATAATAAGCTGAATGCACTTCTCAGATAAAGACCATGACTACCATTAAGGCAGTAACTTTATAATGATCACAACCCCACCCAACCACCACCTCTAGTACTCAGCACAATGGTTTTCCTATGATCTATGTGCCATGAGTGACTATATTAATGAGCTAATATTCACATTTTATATATGTTTAGATAAAATGAAAATATAAAAGTACTTATTTAATAAAAAGCTGCAAAAAGTAATATTTTGTGGCTCTAGAGGAAAAAAAATATGCAATACATTATGAAATTGTGATTCAGTAAAAAGAAAGTAAAAAGTCTATATAGAAATCTTCATTTCAAAATATTTAGGGTCCTTGCAATAACAATAGTAGTAGTAATAGTAGTAGTAATAATGTTAATGTTTATTATGAACAATATACTTTTAAAGTTCTTTACATATATTAAATTAGCTGATCATCACAATAATCTAATAAAATGAATACTATTATCATACCTTGCCCTTTGTATGGATGGAGATTATTAGAAATTATATAGCTTTGAGATGTTAAACACTGAAATTTATTCATGAAACCTAGTGCATTTTTTTCAAATATGAAACAACATAATTAAAATTAACATGATGAACATTTAGAACATTACCACATAAGCTGTGAAGTTTCTTGGTGGAAAACCATTTAGATATATCAGTTTTGAAAATAGTAACAGTTCACTTTGACAATATAAATTATCACTAAAGTTCATATTTTCAGAATTCAAACATATGGTAGTTTGAAAACATTTCAATGATTTATCAATGAATCAAGATGCAATACTGAAGTCTTATACCATAATAAATTAATTCTTATTATATGAAATGTAGAAACTATAATATCAAAATAAAATTATTACTAGATACTACATTCTCTAATATATATTCAGTGTTTGAAATTTCATAAACAATGATATTAGGAAATGATGCTCTTATTTGTGAAAAAAATGTATGTTTTTACACAGGTTAATTATAATGTACACTTTTTAATTATAGAAGTCCTTAGTTACTAGGTTCACTTGTAGCAAATATGTAGACATAAATACCATGTGTTCCTATTTTCCTGAGATGATTAATTTTATGTCAGCTTGACTAGAGTCAGAGATACCTAGACAGCTGGTAAAACATTTCTTGATGTGTCCCTGATGATTTTTCTTGAAGAGGTTAGCATTTGAATCAACAAAACAAGCAAAGAAGGTACTTCCTCACAAATATGGAACCCACTGAACAAAAAAGGCAGAGGAAATTATAATTTCTTCCTATCTCTTGAGCTAGGACATCCATCTTCTCTTCTCCTGCCCTCACACACAGGAACTTATTGTTCTTGGGCCTTTGGACTTGATTTCATCAGTACACCCCTTTTCTTAAGCTTTATACCCAGTCCTTGAACTTGGAGAGAAACCCTTGTATTCTCTGGTTCTTGAGCCTTTGGACTAAGACTGAGTTACATGACTGGCTTTGTTGTTTTCCAACTTGCAGACAACACATTTGGGGATATAGCCATCATAATCACATAAACCAGGTCCTATAGCAAGCCTCAATCCTGCTTGGGTCAGTGAAGTCTCTCCACATCCTCTACCCCCAAAGACATCTCCTTTTTGTTCTGTTCCTCTGGAGAACTCTAATGCACTAAGAATTTCAGGTTAAATCCTCTAATATCAACTAACTATGTCTAACAGATAAGATCATATAATTTGCATGATCCTTCATTATCCAAGCTCTAAATATTATCAAAGACACAAACACAAAAAATACATATAATGAATTTAAAACCAACATTTGACATATGAAAAAACAGATTTTTATCCATCTCTAATTTTCATCATTAAAATAAAATGCAAACTAACATCCAAAATACTTTTTTATCGTAACATTAAAATTTTCTTAAGTTTTTGTTAAAGTTGAAATCATCTAATATTGAAATGTAAATTTGATTTTAAATGTTGAACAATTATATCTAATACCAGGACAACTACATAACAAAGATATGATCTACCACTGAACATTAAAGACTAACTTTTAAAAGATAACTACCTCTTAGTAATCAAAAGAGTGAAAATAAATCAGAGACAAGAAAATATTTATTTTCTTGCTTAAAATATCACTATGAACATAAAAACAAATTATTATTTCAGATGAATTCATGGAGTATTTAAAAATCAAATTATTTCTATCAAAAATAGTAATATGTAATTACAGATTAAATAAATATCTTAGGGAAATCTTATTAAGAAATTTATATATATTATAATTATCAAGCTGTATTTAGGTATAATTACTCTTACTAAACAGTATGTAGCTATTAAAGAGCCAGCTGTCTTTTGAATTATAGAACCAAACTAAAAATATATAACTATTAAGTTTCAAGTAATATAAATTTAATTATTAAAGCTCAAAGGAAACAAGATTGGATTTTTAATCATGAAATGCCTTTTTGTATTGTGAGAAGCCTTCTAATCTTCTGGTTCATAGTAGTTACTTCTCATTAGTTAGAATTAATATTAGGCCAAGATGCTCCAGTATGACAGACCCATGGCTGTGTGATAATAAATGGGATCTAAGCTGTAATGGATAGTAGGGGGTTTCAGTTACGACATTTAACTATGGGTACTATTATAATAATTGTATTTTCCCTTTGTTTATAAAATTATTTAGTGGCTAAAAGTAAACTGAGAAAGTAAAAACTTCAAAAGGAAAGAAGTCCATATGAGATGAGAGTTAACATTTCAATCAGAGTTTGGGAATCGATGGTCATTAAGCCTTAACACAGTGTTCTGTCCAATGTTTAGAATAATTCAAAAATTTTAAGAACTTTATTCTAGGAATTTATTCCATTCCTTATCTGTCAGTGTAATACAATAAGATGATAAGATTATGGTCTTGCAAAGTAGCTAACAGAATACTACGGAAATCAATGGAAAAATGTGCACAAATTTAAATTTTTGAGCAGCATTAAAAAAGTGTTTTCACACACATAAAATACAGGCACATATTTTGACTTTTATATTTTATTATGTTAAAATCAAGCTTCAAATATCATGATTTAATTTGATGAAGGTCATGTCATTTATATTTAAAGCATCTTTCCAATTTTCCAAAGCCTATTTCATTTCCAGGGGTCTGCATTATTCTCTTAAGCAAAAGAAAACTTCAGTAATTTTTAAGTAAATTGAGAAAGGTTTTATTCTCACATTTACTTATTAGAATTGAAATACACACTATTAGATCAACTAAGACACTTAAATTCTGTCTTTTGCACTGTGGCTTAGCCTGTGATGACAGCTGTACTTCCCAATGCAACCCCCTACTACAAGGAGACAAATGAGTCTCAACAGTCCTGAAGCTTAACACACATTAAGAATTGTATGAGAACTAATATATAAGAATTGATAATAATACACATTAAGAATGTATGTTTAACAATCCCATGTTTTTTCTGTAGCCATTCCTTTACCTAGACAGTACCTTCTATTTTTTTTCTTCCAGACCATATGTGAGTCCTTCACAGTTTATTAAAAAAAAAAAAAAAAAAAAAAAAAAAAAAAAAGCTGATACAACACTTCTCATACCCAATTTTCTCTCACCAGAATTAATCCTTCCCTTAATATTCTTTCACAAAACATTACACAAAACTATGTGAAGACACTTTCTTTGGCCTTCTGATTGTGCAGTATAATTTCTATAATGTAAGACTGCCTGAGGCTAGAAAAATCTGTTATTTAAGCACACTTAACAGGATGCATGGCACATAGAGCATAAAAAAGAAGTTTGTTAAATTGAATTCTGGAAAATGGTTAAAAGAAAATAAACTATAAATTATACGTTGATACAAGCAAATGTTTCAGAAAATTAACATATTCTGTTTCCACTTTTGTAAGATATGAAGTCATTCACTCAAGACTATTCATCCCTTTTCCATGTTCACAAAATAGGGAAGCTCACCCCTACTCCAATGATCATAGCAATTCTATTCACAGGCACACTGTGAATGCCTACTCCTGTAACTATCAGCATAGCACTCCTGGTCATCTGGCTTCTTTAACTTAAAAAGGGAGGAAAAAAATAAAGAATTATGGAATTACTGATTAAATTTCTTTTATTTTATATAGTACATTTTAGTATTTCATCTCAGTTCTGTTTCTTATATAGAAAGAAAGCTTTCAATTTAAAAAAGTTATTCCAAAGAAATACATAATTCACAGGAATAGTAGAATATGTTAGATAGAAATAATAGAAATACAAGATTTACTATCTACTAATAGAAATATTAGATATACTTTTTATCACAAATTACTATATTATCTAATCATCTTTTCCACACATGACATATTCATTAAACTACCTAAATTAGTGCCTGAAAAAGATAATAGTTAAAATTTTTCATTCAAATTAGTCTGACTCAGTAAAACTAAGAACTCAAGAGTCTTATAAATCCAAATAAATATAATTTCAATTTTAATAAGTGGCTAGAAATTATTGTTTAAATTTTATATAGTAATAAATGGTTCCCACAGATCTTATAAGTAATTTAAGCTACATTGATGTCTAGATTATTTTCATTCTTGGCATTTTTAATAGTCTTTTTTCAAAGTTCTTCCTTCTTACTTATTAGTTCTTTTTTTTTTTTTTTTTTTTTTTTTTTGAGTTATCTGTGCCTGGGTCCATCTTTTTGGACCAGCAGTTTTATTTTTTGATTATTATTAGTTGTTCAAAACATTACATAGCTCTTGAAATATCATATTTCATATATTTGATTCATTTTAGCCTGTAAACAGCATTAAGTTTGATACTTACCAGTAATCTATCCTCCTTATTAGAAGATAATTTAAATTGTACATTTTCTTTAACACTTTTTTCTATCCATTTTACTGTTTCCCTTGAATTGCCGTGATCTTACCTTAAAATTTATATAGTTTCATCCACATATATTGTGAAATATATCCAGGTGCTTTTATATTCAAATAGTCCTACTTCTCTCAATTAGTAAATATAGGTTATTATTTGGGAGATAACCTAAAAGTATTATAGCCCATACTAATGATAATATTTCAATGTGATTTAGTTATTTACTTTTTAAAGTTTGAATCCACATGTTATTTTTCCCTCCACAGTCTAAATATGTTGGTCATGGACCTTTATCTTTACCTGTTAGAATCTTAGAAGAAATAAAAAGCAACTAGCTGTGAAATGACCATCCATAAGCGTCAAGATTAGGATATATTTGGCTTAGGACTTTTGCTGAACTATCTCCTAGCTTTGTGACCTTGTGAATGTTATTTAATGCACCTGAGTCCTCAATTTCCACATGTACCAATGAGGATGAATTATATTTGATGTACAGGACTGATCTGAGTAAAATGTTTTGAGGTGAAGTCTATCATGTGGCAAATGTCCAATAAAACATAACCATCAAATACTTTCCTACTTCATTCTATTTATCTTTTCTATCTATTCATTTTCTATTTTCCTCTTCTCATCCCCCTATTCTTTCTCTCTTTCCTCTTGGTAATAGTTAAGTAGTGTCCCAACTGTAAATATTGTGTGTGTGTGTGTGTGTGTGTGTGTAAGTGTATCAAAGAAAAGAAATATGAATCAATTAGTTAAAGACTGCACATTTGTAAAAGGTCTTTCATGAAGTTTTCATGGCACTCTCTTAGCAGTCACCAGAAAGACACAAGTTTAGAGTCAGAAATATCTTAGTTTTATATTCCACCATTCACCATTTGGCTGTTAGTATTACAAAATTTGTTAGTGTTTTCTATTCCTCACTCTTTTTTAGGACTGGGATTCTCTGACAAGAAAATAAATATAGGACACACTTCAAAAGGCCATTGTGAAAACAAAATACGCTGAGGGCAGTGTCTGGAAAATAGAAAACCATGAGCTAAGTGGCTCCTTTCCTGACAATCCTGCCCTCTCTCTTCCATAACTCCCCAATCTACTTCATAATATCCAGAGAAAATTCATCACAAGACTGACAGCAGCAACTTCATTTATGATTCTCTAACTCTCTGCATTACCAGTTTCCTCAAAAATGAGGCCTGATCAAGCCATACATAGTCACTAGAACAAATTCATATCTTCTGTTCCTCATGTGATACCTGGCTTTGACTACATGAGGCCAAGAATAATGTCTCTAACAGCTTTTTCTCATTTGTTTCAGAAAATGTAAAAGAGGGCTTTAAACTACTTAATGTTTGGAAGTGTTTATAAGTTGTTTTGTATACTGTAGAAATTACATCTATGTATTTATTTATACATTGTGAATATCTATATGATAGATGTATATATCTTATGATTATATTTATATAAGCATACACACACCTTGGAATTATATTCTAAAAGAAATCTTCATTCATTTTTTCATTACTTAATGATAAACATGGTCCATTTAATACTTAATTAACTGATGTTATTAACTCAAAGTTTATTTAACACAAAACTGAAGTTTATTAATTTTCATGGAAGAGTATGATGATAAAAGCATAATTTTACTTTTACAGACATATTTCTCAGAAATGGATTGATGAGCATTTTATTGAAATAAAATGAAAATTGAAAAAATACAGAACATAAAATAAATCTATAAGAAAATAGGATGATAAAGTGTTAATGCTAAGCTTTGTGAGTTGAAAATATATATTTTAATGAAATAAAATGTAAAATTTAAACAGCAATATGTAAACATCCCCCCCAGAAATATGTTTTAATCAATTTTTCCTTTCAAATTTAAATTTCAGATTTAGTGGTAGAAGCAATGTAAAACTTATGAACAAAGAATATGATGAATGCAAAAATACAGTTTCTGTGAAAAAAGATTAACTCAAGCATAGCTGAAACATTTGTTCCTATTATTGAATATTTTAATTAAATAGAAAAATATCAAGTAAAAACTTCACAAACCACTCTTTTATATTAGCCTAATATCAACAAAAGATGTAGAAATTCATTGCAATTTGAAAACGCAAAACAGGCCAAAACGAAAAGTCAATTACAACCATAGCTAAAATGTCAGTACATGAAAAACTGTATTTTGTAAATCAAACATCCCAATAAACCTTCAAAATCAACTATTTCCAGCTAAGAACACAGTACATCATCTTGTCAAGTTCAAACATATACTACATTAGTAGACATATTTTCTATTCAAAACCAAATTGCTAGTATCACACAATCTACTTGTGATACTCTGGAGCTTGTTTATGCACAAACACAAGATTAACAAATGTAACATACAGAAAAGTGTCTGAAACTACACATGGAAATTCATTTCTGAAGAAAACATGGGAGAATTCTAGTGTTACAATGTATAAAACACAGCATTAAAGGATAAGATGTAATTTAGGAGCAAGGCTTCTAAATCATTGATTTAGAATCACCCCCTTCAATCAACAGTTTAATGATATTTTAATCTTTTCTATAGGATTTAAGTTATAAGCCAAAATTCATATTAAATAGATCCAAAAGTCTACTATTCCTTCAACTCTTACAAGAGACCTTAACAAGGATGAGAATTTTTAAAAGACATTTAAACTTACCCCATTTAATGGATATGTCTTCCATCCTAGTTCTCCCAGCACAGTTGTCGTATCTAGCAACACAACTGGAATTAAATAAATAAAACTTGGATGAATTTCTCAACTGCTGTAAAAATGTTAAATTATTTAAATCAATATCACCTACTCTTATTATTCATCACATTAGCTCGAATAATTTTATTACTTGTTTTTATATATTAAATATTAGCATATAATAATATCAATGATTTGATAAATGAAATAGTGATAATTTTAAAATAATATACATACATTTAGGTTTAACAATGCTGAAATAAGTAATTAAAAACAATTTAAAAGCCTTTTATAGCAGATATTGAATGATAAAACCACGTCTGTGTATCTCTACTTTTATAGTCTTTTTATACTTTAAAAAAAAATATATTAACGCCAACAAACTTCTGTTTTTATGTTATTAAATATCCTTAAGTGTTATCAGCAAAGTATGAACTGCTATCTTTAAAGTAGACTATATCATTATAACTAGATATATAATAATTAATAAAGGATGCAAAAACAAAAATTATGTGCCTTTTTTGTAACAAAAAATAATTCTATCTGGTTTAAAACAAGGCATACATGTAAACAAATAGTAAGCACATATTCTGTTAAAATTCTAAAATAGCACTCTTGCAATTAAGTTGAACTAAGGTTGAGAAAGCAGCTCAGGAGGGCTTCACAAAGGACATAAAGCTTGAGCTAGGCCAGACAAAGGTCTTCAATCACATGTAGTGAAAATGTTTTTTTATTTTAGAAAACCATCTATAAAGTAACTGAGACATGACTAAAAAGAGTTGTTCAATTTCTGGAGACTAAGAATGGAAATTATTTTGAAGTAGGAGATTGGAAACAATGCTGGAAAGGGCTGGAGACTACCTGATTAGAGATTTTGGGATGTTTCTGGTATTTCCAGAAAGAAAGAATATATATATAGAGAGAGAGAAATATAGATATAATCAGACCTATATTTTCATCTATTAATTCCCAGGCCCCACAGAAGTATGTAGGCCATGGGTTACACTGAGAAACAATGCTTCCATATCTCATTGTTAATTTCAGTTAATCTTGCAAAGAAGGTGGGTTTTATTGAGCTCAAAAAAAATTACAATGCCAATGTGATTATGACCTTTGGCATCTACTCTTTAGTGTCTTTGTAAGGATTCCATAGTTTCACTTGAGTAGCATTATATGGTACATTTTACTAATAAACTTTAGAATATGAAACTATCATTAAATTTCTGTGATAAAATTTACTCATTGCAGAATACTGGTACTAAACATTTTTTTTGTAAAACTAACTTATAATTTTTAAATTTTTATTGTAGAATTTTCCAAACATATTTCAAAAGAGATAACTGCTTAATGATCTCTCATATAATATTCACCTGATTTTATTAATTACCAACTGTATGGTCAATCTTGTTTTATCTATGTGTGTTTACCTTCTCTTCCACTGAAAGATTTCTCTGAAACAAATTCTAGTAATTATATCATTGCATCTGTAAAAATTTCAGATTTTCTAAAATACTTTTATATTAACTATATCTTAATTAATAGACAATAATTCGTTAATGTCAAATATCAAGCCAATGTTTAATACTCTTTGTTGTCTCAAATCAACAGGAAATCAAACTCCAAATAAATGCTATATATTACAATGAGCTGGCATTCCTCAATTAAATCTCCCATTATATTTTCCAGTTACTTATTGGTTTTACTTGCTATAAAATTCACCCTTTCTAAAATGCACATTTCTATGAATTGTGCAAACCCCCACATTCATTTAACCATGGCTACAATCAGGCTATAAAATATTTTTATTATTATATATATTATAAAATATTTCCCAAACTTCTTGTGACCCTTTCTTTATAGTGAATCTCTTCCCCATACTATCCTCTGGAAATTACTAGTCTGATTGCTGTCCCTATAATTTTGTCTTTTCCAGAATTTCAAATCATATAGCATGTTGCCTTTTGAGCCTGTTTCTTGCACTCTGCTTTTGAGATCCATATATGTGGCTTCATTTATTAATTCCTTTTTACTCTGGCAATGATTCCAGTGTATATAATTCCCTTTTGATGAACATATGGACATGGACTGTTTCTAATTGGGAAAATTGTATATGAAGCGACTATGAATTTTCATGTATAAAGTTTTAAATGAACTATTTCATTAATACAAGGGAAGTAACTAGGAGATATATTACTGAGTTATACAGAGATTACTTATAAAAAAAAAAAAAAACTGTCAAATTGGATTCAAAATGGCCACAAAATTTTACATACCCCATAGCAGAATGTATGGTTTTATACTTTCTTCACCTATCAGGCCCTGGTATTAGCCAGTTCCTTTTAAAGATGTTCTTTCAGAGGTGCTATAAAGTATCTTTGTTGTTTTATTATGTATGTCCCTTAATGACTAAATAATTATTTTTTCACTCCTTTAAATCAAATTCCTAGGGGAAAAAAGATTGTTTTGTCCCACATTCCAGGTTTTCTTAATTGACCATGAAATACCACTGAACAACTCCCTCATTTCCTGCATTTTCTTTAAATAGGTAGATATATCTATATCTAGTGACTTGATCAGATTCACTTTTTTTTTTTTGGTCTGCCAAATTCACTGGTGGTATTTCAGAGCCCACATCCCAGAAAATAGGGAAAATGTCAACATGAAAATAAAACAAAACGATTTAGCAATCAACTTTCATAAGCTTCCACTGATGAAAAATAAATAATTTGAGCATACACAAGGATAATGACCATAAGAGACTGAAACACTTCACATATGCTTAAATCCATGCATTCAAATTGACTATATACCTAGTGTTAACTTTTGCTGGATGTTAGAAAAACATTTTTAAAACTGGTTAAGTAAACTGAAGAGAGTAAAATGTGTTATTATCCTTTTCTTCATGAACTACTTCTACATAACAAAAAAGTTAATGAAGGACATTTCTCTTATTGAAATATTCAAGTTAATAAATTAAGAAGGAATGACTGAATTAGGCTACACCATTTGCTAGTAATAATTAATAAATATATTTAGGTAATGGTTTTCCACGGCTGCTAACATCACAGAAAGAAATAAAAGGAGACATAAAGAGCTAGAGCTTTGAAAAAGTCTCTTTTTGTAGTTTAATTTACTCCATATTACCACACAATTCTAACAAACCTGGAAGTAACAGAATGAAAAGCACAGTAAGGATGAAACACACACACATGCACGCACACACACAACACAATGACATCTGTGAACGAATATGGATTCATTCAATGCAACAAAAATAATCTCACATATTAGACAAAAAGATAAACACAGCACTATAATAAACAGTAATAGCAATACGATTATCTTGTTACTGAATGAACGTTCTTTTTATTTTTGGTATGTACTCTGGTGGATAATCCAGATTGTCAACTTGCTTGGATTAAGAGATGCCTAAAATTAAGAAGTTTCTTGGCATGTCCATGATTTTGTTTTCGGGAGTGATGGGCATGACAGTGTCAAGCTGAAGGGGAGACTCAGCCTAAGGTGGGCAGCAACTTCTAATAGGTTGGGGATTGGATGGAACAAAAAAGAGGAGGAAAAAGCCAAACAGATGCAAAGGTTATTATTCTTGAGCAGATGTCCCAATTGCTAGTGTGATCCCCAGAGAAACTCAGATTCCTGCTCCTTCACTTTCCCAAGCAGACTCTGACAGAGACTCCCTAGGAAGTTTCAGGCCTTTGGTACCGAACTGGAGCTGCATCTTTGATGCCTCTTCTGAAGCTCCAGCTGCCTGGACTGAGGAGCTACTGGTTTCTCTGTGTCTCCAGCCTGCAGAAGGTCATCATGGGACTATTAAGCTTCTGATCCTGTAAGCCAATGAAATAAATCCCATTTTTGTAATCACACACATATATATTCTGTTGGTTCTGTTCCTCTAAAGAATCCTAAATAATCCACTATTCAAAAGAATAGAGATGTAATATCCATGTTTACTTCAAAGTACTGAGAAGTTTCATGTTATTTCATACTTTTGAAATAGCTCATTATTTCCCTAACAGGTGGGAAAAATGACAATACAGTCACCAAATAAGGACATAGCATATCCTTCAAGTAATCTCCAAAGTGTTCTAAAAGTTTTTTATTTTCCCATTTAAACAGATCTTTATGAAATCAGTACACTAAGAAACAGCTGGGGCTGGGGTTGTGGCTCAGTGGTAGAGCATTTGCCTAGCATGCATGAGGCACTTGGTTCGATCCAAAGCACTACATTAAAAAATATATAAATAAATAAACAAAATAGAGGTATTGTGCCCATCTACAACTAAAAATATTTTGGAAAAAAAAAAGACAGCTTCATTCCTATGTACATTGCAGCAGTATTCACAATAGTCAAGATACGAAAACAACTGATCAACTGTGAATGAATAAAGAAAATGTGGCACAGACACAGTGGAATGCTATCTAGCTGTAAAAAAAGGAGTGAAGTCCTGTCATTTTCAACAACGTGGATAGAACTGGAGATCATTGTGTAAAGTAAATTAAGCTGGGAACAGAAACAAATACCACATTTCCTTACCTGTGTGTGGAATCTAAAAAAGTTGACCTTACAGAAGTTAAGCATAATACGGTAGTTACCAAAGGCCAGAGACAGTGTTTGGGGGCAGGGGAAGGAGAACAAGAAAAGGCTGATCAAGAAAACAGGTACTTTAGGTTACATTTGGAAGCAAGAGGTTCTGGTGTGCTATTCCACAGGACAGAAACTGCAGATGATTTAATAACTTACTATGCATTTCAAAAATCTAGAAAACAGGATACTGAAAATTTTCAGAAGAAATATATATGTATAAGGAGAATTATGGGTTTAACCTGATTTAAACATTACATAATATATACATGCATTAAAACATTTTGATACCAGTCTTATAGATCAGGATCGGTCCTTGTTCTGCTGGTGTTGAAGATTAAATACCAGAAAAACACCAAGGCAAGTGTAGAAAGCATGTTTACTTTAAAAGACACAGAGACAGGAGACTTCTCTAAAGAGAAGGGGACCCAGAGCTGGAGTGGGTGCATCTTGCTCTTTTATAGACCCCAGAACCAACTACCTTCTCATCCTTCTCCATGTATGTGCCTAAGGGCAGGAAGGAGCAGCAACTCCTTATGCTGGAAAGTGCCATCCCAGAGGTGTTAGCTGTTAGCAACCCATTGTCTTTGCTTTGATTACCAACCAGCATCTTCTCAACCTCATTATTCATTACCTACACTGACTGCCAGACCCTCGGTCCCTGCCTCAGTTTGTTGAAGGTTGTGACATATCCTGTCCACTCAGGCCAGTCAGGGCTGCAGGCAGATGGCTTTTTGGAAAAGAAAACATGTGGGGAGTCAGCACAGTAGGCTCATTTCATATAATTATTCTATTAACCTAATGTCTCCACGATCCTCATTCATCTATCCTCTAATAATTTCATAGTAGTCCCTTAATATGAATATTTTGGGTGTTATTATGTTCAGCTAAAAAGGTAAAAATTTTATAAACATATTTACAAAAGTTTAATAATCTTTGATGATGTAAATTATCTTTGATAATGTAAATTATATAAAGAATAATAATTTTCCCTATTTTGACAAAGATCTAAATTTCTATTTAAATGCTTGCTGTCTATAGAGTACACCCAATATTTTTAGTTTATGATCCTTATTCTTTGTTTTGAAATAGCTTTATTGAGGTGTAGGACAAAAATTCACCACCTCACCACTTCCAAACATTTCCTCTGGTCAATTTGTGTTTGTTTCTCTGGTTTCATTTTGGGTTGTTTGGTGTTTTTGTTTTTGTTGTTGTTGTTGTTTATTGTTGTTGTGTGTGTGTGTGTATGATTGTTTAAAAAAATACTTAAAAAATTTAATAGGGGAGATCTCATGTTAAGTGTACAGACAGCATTATAGGTACTATGCTAGACAGCATAGAGTTCATTCATTTGCATAACACACTGTATAGTCATTGGACAGCATCTTTCCATTTCCTCCTCCTCTAGGGCCTTGCCAACCTTCTACTGTTTCAATGAATCTATTCAAGATATTCATCTAAATGAACTCATATAGTATTTGTCCTTTGATGAATGGCTTATTTCATTTAACATAATATCCTCCATGCCCATCCATGTTGTCCAATGTAGCATAACTGCCTTCTTTTCTAAGATATTATTCTATCTATTGTATGCATACACCATTTTTTAATTTTATCCATTAGCCACAGGTAAGACACTAAAGTTGTTTTCAGGTCTTGCTATGGTGAATAATGCTGCAATGAATATAGCATACAGATAACTCTTCTAAATTCTGATTTCAATTCTTCTAAATATGTACACAGACATGGAGTGACAGATACTGTGATGGCTCTATTTTTAATTTTTTGAGGACTCTCCATACTATTAGCCATAATGGTTTATCAATTTACAGCCCCTCCAACAATGAATAAAGATACTTTCTTCTTCACATCCTCACTAGTACTTATTACATTTTGGTCTTTTGATAAAAGCCCTTCTCAGGTGTATGCCAAT
Organism: Marmota flaviventris; assembly: GCF_047511675.1. NCBI lineage: Eukaryota > Metazoa > Chordata > Mammalia > Rodentia > Sciuridae > Marmota > Marmota flaviventris. The sequence goes on from NC_092505.1 coordinate 81,195,983, forward strand.
CTCACAGTGGTTTTGAATTGCATATCCCTGATAATTAGTGATACTGAGCACCTTTTTCAGATACCTGTTGGCCATTTGAATGTCTTCTCTCCAGAAATGCCCAATGGAGCATTTTGCCCATTTTTTAACTGGGTTAATGGATATTTTTTGCTTCTCAATTATAAGAGTTCCTTATGTAGTTTGGAAATTAACCAAATGTTTTTTTCTTTAAATACTCAACTTACATGAGAAAACTAAAGCTCATGAAGGATATATAATTTTCCTTGAAATAACACAAACTGATAGATTTGGATTCTTGTCAGGAAGACTGATTCTAAATATTTTTCACAGTATTTTTTCCCTTACCATATTAAGTTGAAATACAAAACTCCATTAATAGGATTTTCTTTTCATTTCTGTATATACAAGGAAGCAACACTATTTCTCCTGCAGATTGTACCTCTTCCTAAATTTGATCCTAGATTTCTCAAAGATTTATACAGAAAATTCACAGGCACTACCCACAAATGAAGACATTCAAATATAGGGCTTACTGGAGAAACTGTTCAAAAATCCCTGCTATATATTGAAATTTATCAAAAGAGATTTTCTTTTATATTATACATAGGTATTATGGTCAATAAATTGTTTAGTCAATGTAATAATTATTCTTTCTAAAACATTTAGACTGTTTTGATTTTGATATTTGTAATTGTATACTCCAAAGTATATTCATTTAAAAGAATGGAAAATATATATGTACAGCTATAAAAATGTAGATGCTTAGATAGTATGTTGTGTTCCTTAATAGCTTCCAGGAAATTGGCCTAATTGCTTTATTTCATTACCCTGCAATCGTACATTTTAAAAATTCCAAAGTACAATAATATTTAAAATTTGCATTGCAGACAAATCAAGGACAATGCATTGATATTAAACGAACCTAAAGATTCGAAATTTCCTTATCATTATATGTGGTGAATGTCTTAATTTTATCATTTGTTTCATATACAAAAACCCCACAAATCTAGAATTTCCAGCCACACTAATTACAATGAACCCAGAAAGGTGAGAGCTCCTCCTACTGGCTTTAAATGAAAGTTATCTAGTCCCTACCAGAGTTCAAAATTACTGTAAACCTAGCAAAGAAAAAAGAAATTATACTGACATTAACATCAGTTAAAAAAATAAATACTTTTTCATTTTAAATTTAATGATAATGTTTTAAACAGCAGTAATAACACATTATCTATTTAAAGGGTACAACTGAAATTATAATTATTTGTATATATTGTAATGAATGAGAAATTAGATAAACCAAAAAAGTAAATATTAGGCTGAGGATATTAACATGAAAGTATGTATTTTCTTAATAAGCAAAATAATGCATATGCTTGCAAAACTATACCAATTTTCCTATTAACTTTAAGAACAAAACTTTTCAGCATATTCCATTTCTCTGAAAATATCTTCTACCTTATTAGCATTTCCTTTACTCATTCTCTATTAAAAGAAAATTTCACTATATTCTAAAAGAAAATTTCACTATATTCTAAAAGAAAATTTTAAAAAATAGATATAACTTTGGAAGTACTAGATTAAATCTGAAAGAATAATTAAGATTCAAAAACTCAATACTAAATTTTAGCTTTTAAACAATTTATCAAGTCTTTATCCATTGTAGTGAGGGATATTAGTTTTAAAATAGTGTATTGATTTATAATACATAATAGATCAGCTTTATTCAAACAAAATAATAAAAAGGATAATTTTATTTATATGCCATTTTGAAAAATTAAACAGGACGTAAATTAACACTAAGAAATCATTCTTCTAGAATAATTTTATACTGAAAATTCAACAAATTCATGTAACAGTATGTGAACTGGGTACTGAAATTTGTCAATATTAAAAGTTTAGATGATCATAAATACATATTAGGAGAATTTTAACATACTCCATACAAAACAAAAACAAGTTTTGTTTTGTTTTTTTGTTTTTTTTTTTGTTTTGTTTTTTTTTTGTAGAATCATTCAATTTAGAGACTGTTGGGCCCAGAAAGGGAAAGTTAATCTTGTAAGTCACACAGTAACAACACAGCAGTAGAGGCTTAGGAAGGGTCTAAGACCTACTTACTGTAACACAATCTACCATCTCCCTTAACTCTAAAACCACAGCAAATCAACAAGAGAAACATTCCTGATGTGAGGACCATATATAATCAAAGAATACTTCAGGTTACAGATTTATAAACAGAAATGTACCTTTATATATTTAGAAATAGACTATTTGAATATTATAAAGTTTAGATGCTTTAACTCATTATGTCCCATTTATAGAACACAAAAAAAATTAAATTGAGCAAGGAATATACTGCTTATGGAAACTCTGAAATAAATACTTATGTTTCTAGAGTTCTATCCTTTTGAGAAAATAGATGAATGATTACTGGTAATTTTCATTGATTTATTAATATCATTAATGACCATAAATCATAATAAAATCTACATTATCATTTCCAACACATTTTAATGGATTGGGGTCAATTTTAGCGAAATAGTCCCAGAACTGAAAATGTGGAACCTAATAGATTAAACTGTCTCACCCAGCTTTGACAAAATTACATATTTGTGCTTGGTGAAAAACCAAAGTTTTTATAATTCAGTTCTATATACTATGCTATCTACCCTCATATCTAGTTGGAACCAATATTTAATTCCACAAAAATTAATGTCTATTGTTTTAAATACATATGTTGGATAATTGTGTTTAGCCCCTGGTATGTCCCTGTGTGTACTGACATTATTTTAGGACAACATATCCCAAAAGGTATCACCTCTTCTTGAAAATAAGTTTATCTACAATCTGACATCAATATTTGATTGTTAGTTGTACCAAGAGCACTTTGTCTTATTGTTGTTGTTGTTAATTCCACTGTTGCTTGTCTTATTTTTAATATGGGTGATGTTAACAATTTTATCTACTCTAAGTTTTGAGCATTTGAAAATCCTACTTGGAAGGTAATGAGTAAGTACCCGGGAAGGTTGAATAACTCTTTCAAATCAGAGGGGAAAATACCAAGTCTAACTCAACTTTAAACTCATATACTCATCTTTCTACCCCACTAGAAAAGGATATCTTTAACAGAAAGCAGGTCTGTGTGCCTTTTATAGAATAAACATTCCTTTTTAGTTCTGATGAAAAAAAAATTTTTTTACTATTGACTTAAATAGAAAAGGCAAAAAATACACCTCTATAATGCTGTACTTATAGAACTTACTTTGAAAATAAAATAAACCAGTTTGCTATTATTTATAAGACAAGGAACACTGTATCAGAAGTGCCACTGTAAACCTAATCCAAACAACTAGTGAAGTTCCCTCTCATTTTGACACCTTCCTATTTCACTCTGTCAAGGCACCTGTAGATCATCATCCTACTTAACAGAAGTTTTATTGGCTTCCTCTTTATAATCATTATCATTCCTAAAACCTGTCATCACCAGCACTTACCATAGAGGCCAAAGAAGTGGGATATGATCTAGCACAAGACCATTCAGCTACAGGTTCACTCCTGGGTGCCCGAGCAAAGGCATTAAGACCCAAGAAACACCTCAGAAGCTGTGCTCTCCATCAGACAATTCAGTTGTCTCTAAGGTTAGAAAATGACAGGATAGGAAATTTGCCATGTTCCTAATTAATAGCAGTATATAGTTTTTCCTTTTGACATCTTCAGCACTTTAGCCTATAAGTAAATTAATTCTTTACTTTATTACCTAAGTTATTTGCATTTGTTTAAATTATTACAGAGTTTAAATTGGTACAAAAGACTACTATCTTTACTCTTAGATTTTCCAGTCATATTTAATAAATGTCATGAGTTTCTCATCTCACACAGAAGTGCCCCAGTTAGCCCAGACCATTGAACCTGCTCCCCATCGCTTCCACAGCATCAAAGATGCTTTTTGCCTTTCTAGTTCTATCCTTTCTTACATTTCCCACTTGTCTTTCATGGGCTTTGGACAGTCGCCATTTTTTTTAAAGAATATTATGAAACTTAAGGTTTGAAAAATTGTTTTTATACCTCTGGCAAAAGAGATTATAACTACTTAATTCAAAGTTCTAACTATAACATAATGGCCATCTCAATGCAAAACCTTTTCTATAGAAAAAAAGAAAGGTCTAAAAAAGCTACTGAAACTTTTATCTCAAAAGGAAATAGTGGTTTCATATTGAAAAGGGAAAAAATGTAACTTAAGAATTACACAAGATTTTTTTCTCTCACTGAAAATGGAAGGAATATTCTCCCTGCCTTGTTTTACACTTCATTACATATACGTGAAATTCATGAAAATAAATTTTAACTTTGTTCAGTAGGGCATATAGGGACACAGAAATGTTACTTGATTTTATCTATTGTGTTTTGATATTATTCCCACCAATATTTATTGAGTCTGTAGTATTTACAACTCTATTAGGCAAGGTAGGATATAGTTTATAAAATATAATATTTACCTTCAGGAGTATTAGCTGTAGGTATATCACTTCCACTATTGGAATTTTTGTGTTACAGCCTATAGCATACTTGATTCAAACATGTAAATAGGAAAACCAATTAAAATGGCCTTATTTAGAAGTTCAGACAAGGAAAGTATATTTAGTAGACTGTGTAGAATTAAATTGATATTGTAAAAGGGCAGACATCCAATATCACATCAACATCACCATCAAACTGTCAATAATTGAAACACTTATCCCAGTTTTTATGGAAGTGACAAGGTTGAAAAGATTGTAGAAATTCATCGTAGGAGTCAACAAGATGAGAAATAATAATTCTCTAGCAGTAAAATACTCTCCAAAATAATCCCAAGTACAAGAAGTATCTATCAAATTTGCCTGGAGAGAGTACTTGACATAAAATGGGATTTTTTTTTTTTTTTGACTGGGGGTTGAAGCCAGGGGCACTATACCACTGAGCTACAATCCTAGTCCTGTTTTTGTTTTATGAGATAGGCCTCAGTAAATTGCTGACATTGGCCTTGAACTTGCAATCTTCCTGTCTCAATCTCCAGAACTGCTGGGATTATAGGTATGCTCCACCATGTCCAGCTCAGAATGAGTTTTAAAAATTAAACATTAACACAAGTAAATAATGTAATAATCCAAACTTTAGTCAACAAAAATGATAAATTACCAGGTAAAAATCTTAAACTGTGTTGTCATAATTTTGAAATAAATACATATTAAGCAATTTCGAAAGGACAAAATTTTGTTCATTGAAATTATGGTCAAATTAAGATACCACAATTATATTAGTTTAATTCTGCCAACAAAGTATGAGTGTGTGAGAGATAAAGAGTAATAAAATGCTTGAATTAATGAATGCAGCTAAGAGAAGAGAGTCTGGGCAAGAACCTCATCTTGAATAAAAAAATAAATTTTAACTACTGAAAATGTGAAGGACAGAAAAAGTCAAGTACTTGAAATTTAAATGGTCATTGTGCTTAGTTTGTGTTGGAGATGATCAAGGGCTATTTATATACCAACTATTTGAGATATTGTTAATGGGTAAAGCAGTCTCTAGAAAAAATAAAATGAAAATAGACATTCGTTTAAGCATTGAAGGGCTGTGAGAAGATACACATGTTCCATAACATGTGGAATCCTCTTCTGTGCTTCAAATGATACAAGTATTTTAGCATGAAGTGCTCTCAGGCTGCTCACTCTCAATCCAAACTCTGTGCATCTATCCCCATTTCCCACGGTGCACAGTGTTTAATTTTTTCCTTCTCTTATGAGCTGTCCCACTAAAAGCATCTCTCATATGAAGAAGATAATAACTAAAGTAGCACATGAAGATACTAATATTCATTTCTCCTGATTATTTGTGCATTATTTATTTATCCAACTTAATATAAATTGATTATAGCATCTTTTGGGTAATAGTGACTTGGGACTCTTCATGGCATTCCTAAAATCACACTATCTAAGTAGTTTCATAAAAATATGCACAAAGATAAGTCTTAAAATTTCAACTTCAATCATGTCCCAAGAAATTATCTACTGGATTATATCTTCTATGTATATCCTGGGTTGCATACATGGCTTCATTATTATGTGCTTGTGTAATCTTGTCCAAGTCATAATTTTTTTGTGTTTAATATTTTAGTTTTAGGTTGACACAACAACTATCTTACTTATTTTTTAAGTGGTGCTGAGGATGGAACCTAGGGCCTCATGTTATTAGGCAAGCACTCTACCACTGAGCCACAACCCCAACCCTGCCAAGTCATAATTCTTATTTCACTAAAGAATTGTTCTGCTCTAAAAGATGTAATTCCCCAAGTCTTAGCACCCACTCTATCCTGGCTATTAAAACTGTGATCTTGTTAGAAACTTACTAGGGTCAAGTAACAGTATAGAAAAGTAAGAGTGACAATTAAATTTGTTTGTATGACTTGTTTGTTTGTTGACATGACTGTCTTCTCCCTTTCTCTTTTAATTGATCCATTCCAGGAGTCTTCAACAGAAATCTGAGCATAATCCTGTTTTATCTTAAATTTTCTAAATCTGGGCTTTTCAGTTGATTCTAGAATTACTATCCACAAAATCCACTAGTCTCTTAAAAAAAAAAAAAAAGTGGAGTTAAACTGCCAATATTGAAGATGCTTCTCTAAAGCAACTAACTAAACTGTTTCTGAATACTGAAATTTCTCAGCCAACTGCTTCAAGATGTGTTTATCAGGTCATGAAACTTGATAATTTATTCATAAAATAATATACTTTCTGAGGAGATGCTATAAAAGAATAATTTGAATAAAAACATAATTTTCCAACCCTTCTATCCTAATTTCAATATCCTTGACTACCTAAAGGATGTGTATTGTCTTCTGGGACACTAAATTGAATTGTTTGGTAAGTAATATTGTTGGTGCAACAGAATGGTCTATAACAAGAGAAATGGGCAGAAAAAATGTGAACACTTAAATAAAATATTAAGACAATCAGTTGTCATATCATTTACACATTAAAAAGCTTTTAGCACAATTATTTGATAAATAAAGTCATAAGAATTATGTAGGACAACTTCCTACTGAAAACTATTGAGGAAATGTCAGAGCGAATGTAATGTCAAATTGAGAGACACATGAACTATAAGACAGCTCATCTTTATTGGCATGTTTCTGTACTGCAGAGGAGTCAGGAGGAGGAATGGTTCATAAATGAAACATTTACAAATGTGACCCATGCCAGGAGCAGTATTACTTTAGTATACAGAAAAGAATGACAGATGGAAGCTTTATTGTTGGAATAAAAAATAAAATTAAAAAAACCCACATTATTATCATCATTACCCTGTAGGGAAGGCAAGTCAGTAAGTACTATTGTCAAATTGTTTATTACCAGGATCTTGTGCAATAAAATAAATGCAATAGAAATGATAATGGCATTTTAACATTTAGAAAATGGAGAATATTTTATTCAACATGGGTTTCTCAAGTATAATTAAGCATAAGAAAGCAGATGCCTGCATTCAGAAGACATTGATTAGTTTTCTTAATTTACTGATTACATAGGACAATGGATTATGGGAAGAAATATATAATGTTGAGAAATACTTTTGGTGAAGTTAACAGGATCCATATCTGTCCTAGACTCTCATGGTAAAAGATTTCAATTTTCATCTCCCCATAAAGGAGTGATCATACCTTTGGAGACTGATCCTTGCTAATTAAGCATGCAGGAGACTAACATAAATGAGAAAGACAATTTATTCACTGATGATTTATCTCCCCAGGGAATCTCCTTCCCTGCAGGTAAGTCCATTCAGGAGACCAAATTATAGATCAGAGATTTCTTGGAGAGTACTAAATTACTATAAAGGAATGACCCTGTTTTATTTTGAAAACTCCTCTTGATCTCTTTTAAGGAATGAAGAATTTTATCTACCCATGTTAAAGCTCTCAACTTTAAATAGTAATAAAGCAACATCAAGAAGATTTTGTTTTGTTTTATTTTCACTTAAATTGTTTTTCAAATATATCTTGCTACCAACTGCTGTAACTCTGGCATTTCAAACACCATTTATAAGACATGTTAGAGTGTCATAGCCTATCTTTTATTGCCTAATTTTCGGCTTAACTATTTTTAACTCAGTATTCCCCTCACCTTTTTGACACTAAAATCTCTTTAGCACTAAATATATATTAACATTTCATACTAAAATATTCAAGAGAACATGAATAAGAAACTTTTGCCTTAAGATATGCAACCTTTGGTATCTATGGGAGACTGGTTTCAGGACCCCCCATGGATACTAAAATCTGAAGATATTCAAGTCCCTTACATAAAATGGTGTAGAATGTGCATATAACCTATACACATGCTTCCTATATTTTAAATCACTTCTAGATTACTTGTAATACCTAATGAAATGTAAATGCTCTGAAAGTAGTTTTTATATTACTGTATTGTTTGGGGGAAAATGATTAAAAGTCTGCATGTGTCCATTAAAGACAATAGCTTTTTTCCCCAAATATTTTCAATTTGTTAGTATATGAATCCATGGATATGGATTCTTGTTGATATAGAGGATTGACTGTATTCGAAATTTTTTGGCATGGCACGCAAGACTATTCTTGTCTTGGTCCCATCTACCTGTTTCAATTCTTCTTTTTATAGTACATCAGTCCCATTATACATTACTTTTATACGCTGTTAATCCTCAAACTCACCTTGCCTTCTCACGTTCCACCATTCCACTCATTCTATTCCTTTCTGTTTGGAATACTCTTGCTTTACTGATCCCACAAATAGAATCCTAGTCACTATTTATGGCTTACCTTAAATGTGGCTTCATATAGAACCTTCCCTAATTTACCCCCAAAAGATGGAGATGTCCTCCTTTCTATGATCCACTGAAAACTGTATATAGTACTTGACTAAGAGTAATATTCTTACTTTGCCATGATATATGCATTTCTTAGTGTAAATATTCGCCTATAGACTGAATTCCTTGAAGGCCAGAACTCAATTTTAACTTCTATATATTTCCCCATTGTTGAGGGTTTAAAAATGAAATAACAGCCTCTCAATTTTCTGTGAACCTAAAATTGCTCTTAAAAATGAAAGGCTTTGTAAAAAATTGTGCTGTGAGTGGATAATTATGATTGTAATGCATTCCACTTTTGTTATGTAAGAAATAAAAAAAATCTTAAATAAATAAATACATACATACATAAATATAAGGGAAACAATGATACAAATTACTTCTGATTTCTCATCAGAAACAATGAAGGGGAGGAAATAATGGAATATCTTTGAAGTGCTAGGGAAAGCAGAAAGTTGAAATTTAAGTCAAACTTGGATTACATATGTAGGAAAAAATTATCTTAAAAGTGAAATAAACATATTTTCAGAAAAAAAAAGAAAGGCTTTTTAAAAAAATACAAATATTGGAATGAAATTATAAAAGGAAAATAAATGTTTGAGGAATTATGAATAACTACATATAAAAAATCTGCAGTTAATAAATAGCTCAAATGTGATTAAAAATGGCTAACTTGGAGTAAGTGAAAAAATGGTATACTTTCAGTAGCTGAAAAAAAGTACTGAAAAGAGTACATTGGAGAAGGAGTAGCTAAGACTATAATTATAAATTTATTGGTTCACAAGCAATAAATAATAAAAATACTTTGTACTTTTATGTCAGATTGTGCCAAAATTTAATAGAGCACTGACAAAGTCACAATAGTAATCTTGAAGTCCTGATCATATGGGAAAGGGAAAAAAAAACTACTGAAAAGAAAACATGATCCAGGCATGTAAATAATTTGATCAAAATAAATCAGTGGGAACACAGGAATATTTGTCTATATTAGTTTATATGTAAATGCAAACATGAAAGTATACGCTCAAGAGTACTTCAGGGAAAAAAAGCTAAGAACAGTGGGAACCATCTATCCATAATAAACTAAGTCTTGTGATGCACCCAACATAAAAAAAAAAAAATAGCTTTTTTCCAACTTCAGTAGCCATAACACATTGTCTAAGAAAAGAAACATGAAATGACATCTAAAGTCATTTAAAAAGAGCTATAGAAGTGGCTACAACTTCTTTGAAGTTAAATATAGGGATCCTACCGATTTGACACTTTCATCTGGAAGTGGGCAGAATGATATCTTTAACAGAGCTCCAATATAGTTTTCATATAAATTCAAACTTTTGGTAAAGTTACTTTTATTAGACACTAGGTATACTGAAACATCAGGAAATAAATTTTAATAAATCTCCACACTTCTTATTGCTTTAAGACGCAGTAACCAACTTTGATGACATAACCTCTGTTGCCTGGAAGAAGCTGTGAACATGGAGAAGCACAGGAGGCTCTAGAGCCAATATTTTACATTATTTCTTGGGAATCCTTTCTGAGAAAGGGAGTACAAATCACAATAATCAGCAAGATGTAGCATACTCTGACTGTAGGGTTATCAGCTGTTATCCACTATATTCTCTATCCAGTCAACTTATTTACAAAGAACTGGGTACTATTAACTTTAAAAAGTTTATGCTAACTTGAAGGAACTCATAAAATAACTAAGAAAAACCAAATAATAAATAATTTTAATTCCCCAATCCTAGGCAAGAAGCTCCAATGTGAGAAACAACAACAATGATATCTGCCTTATCATTAACACCACTGTCAATTATCTGTCCAGCAAATACTCTGTAAACCCAAGATTTACTGCCCAGGGAACTCAAATAAATTTTGAATAAAGGGCAACAAATTGATAAAAAGCAAAACACTTTGCATTAGCAAGTTATTTTGGGGGAGTGAGCAAGATATTTCAAAAATTAAGTAATCAGGTGAGCTATCAAAATCATGGAAATGCAACTGAGAACATTTAGTAAACTGACTTAAACTTGTGAAACAGTGATTTAAGGAGACAATTTCAAATTCATCTTGTCCAGAAAATTAAACTTCAATGTATACCCCCCTTATATAGTACTGAACTCATGTTAAACCAAATTTTTTTCTTAACAGTTTTTCTCATCTAGAAATTTAATACATCAGGTGCTCCAGACCAATTCCAAAATATCATACACTATATGCAGGGTCAACCATGAATTAAAACATCTGATCAATTAAAGATACAGCTTACAAATACACATTTATTCCTTGAGGCTTTCTTATAACATTCTCGAATATAGTATTTTTCTTCAGTATTGCTTAAATTTCAACATATATTCTGAGCAAGTCTCAAGTGACCAATATTATGCTTTGTTCCTACAAGATTTTGACATTCAACTCTCAAGTCTTTTATTTTCCCTTACCATTAATAAATTCCTTGAAGCACTCCAGGACATATTGAACATATTTTTCAAAACTTCTATTTCTCAAAAATATTAAACTCTTTGGGCCTTCCTGCAAGCCAACATGCTCTTCTCTTTAGGACTAACTTACTCATCCTCAGTCTCAGTTTACATGATTCTCCTGATATCCTATGTCTAATAGTGCAGAAGTAGCACATTTAAAGGGTCTCCTTAGGCCAAGACACATTTCCTGACAAAAATGCGTGAACAAGGTTAACTACTTGATCATTTACCTCCATGGTGAGACTAAGTTTAAGAATTTTAGGAACTTTAGTCATCTTGCTCATCAACATTTTTCTAGGTTCTTGTGCAAAGCTCTATGAAAAGGCTATTATAAAAATCCAAATAAGAAATGATGATAACCTTGGCATAAAAATTCCCCCAACTGATGAAGGTCACAGTAAACTCTCCTTCCTATCAACATTCAACATATCTGTCAATTTCTGTTTCTTGTTCATCATGAGAATTCACATGCTATGTTTATTCGTCATTATAACATATACCAATTCTGATTCATACTATCACTTTTTGAAAAAACAGAACATCATACTAATAAGGAATAAGAAACCCTGATATATCAAGAGTCTTACTATAGATCACTGAGGTAATTTTAGTAGCAGATTAAAATTCCTAGGTATAGTGCTTTTACCACTGTGCTGTAAAAATTCTATATTCCTAGCTTCCAGAACATTCCATGTTTTTCAACATATTTGGGCTTATATAGGGCAGGACAGCAAGACATTTATCTCCTACAACTGTGTCATATAGTTTACAAAGAATATTTGATTACATTAAGTGGTGATTCTTTTTATTGGAAGAGCTATACTTAAATATTATTTTACTTATATTTCATATGTTCATCTTTTTAGGTATATTTTATTTGATTTTATTTATCTGCTACTATTCCTTCAAGAAATATCTAAGTCAGTTTTACCCTGCAACCCAATGAAATCTTAAGGCAGTAGCATTAATTTGCCATGCCTTTTTGCTCATAATATTATAAATTTTTGAAATAGGACATTTTAAGTTCAAGAAAATAACTAAAATTCAAAACTCATACAATTCTGCTATTAGTTTTCTCCTCAATCAATCTGATTTTTGCCAAAGGTATGGAAACCTGCAGTGTTGAAGGAGTGTGTGTTCAGATTCTCCTCGTAATCTCTCACTAGCTGGCTATGATTTTCAACTCACCAAAATTAAGCCAATGAAATAAGTAGGCAAGGGGTGTGGTTTTGTGAGACTGGTTGTGTCTTGATCTGGGTTTTCTGCTAAGACTGGAAGATAGTCAAAGGGGAGTCTCTCCTCGGTGATCATTTTAAGAAAATTTTCCTGCTGTAAAAAATTTGATCCTGAAAGAAATACTGCTTCTTCCAGTTCAAGTTCCTCCTCAGCTCCTAGATCACATCATAAGACTAGGAAGCCAAATGAGCTTTTAAGGCAGTATTCCTTCTAAAGAGATCCAGGATAGTTCCATTCTTACTGTTCCATATCTATGGCATGCAATGTGTATCTGACTCCCAGGCACAACAGGCCTGCTTCTGCCTCTGCTATTCCATCCCATGATACTTATATCATAGACTCCATCATAATCCTTATGCTACCCAAAATGCAGTGAACTATGATTACCCTTTAAGTCTCCCCCTTTGTGTTCCCTACTCTAAAACAACACCCCGCCCCAACAAAACTGAAATTCTGACACTGGACATCTCTAATGCTGGACAAATAGGTTTTTAAGAAAACTTTAACTACAAGCCACACAGGAAAACAGTCTAGTTAGTACCACTAGTATGTTGAGATTCGCAGGTATCATCATCTCTACATTCTTGGCCTAGGAATTTTAGCTAAACTCAAGTCTCATTTTTAAAACTAGTAATCAAACAATTTTAGCTAATAATTTGATCTCTGCATGTCAATCACATTGCTAAACATATTTTGTGCATATTAACTCATTTGCTATTTATTTCAACCTTATTAAAAACTAAGATGTCCTATTACTACCTTCATTTTACTAGTTAAGAAAACAAAATCTTGCCAGACTTGGTGGCAGACTCCTGTAAAGCTGCCCAGGTAGATGTGGCAAGAGAATCACAAATTCTAGGCCAGCCTGATCCACTTAGCAAGACCCTGTCTCAAAACAAAAAAATTAAAAGGTTGGAGGACATAACTCAGTGTCAAAACATCCCTGGGTATGATACCCACCATGAGTGAATACAAAACATACATACATACACACACACACACACACACACACACAGAAACTGAAATTCCGAGGAGGTAAAGAAACTCTGGAAACACAGCTAATAAAAGGCAGAAGCCTTTGAATCTAACAGCAACTTTAAAGCTCAAGTACCTAAAAACTATGCTTGATGCCTCTCTGAGCTTATGAATAACAAGAGAATAGAAAAGTGTAATAGTAAAGGAAATAGAACAGTCTACAGTGCAAGAAGAATGAAAGGAGAAAGTGATTTCTGAGACAGGAGACTTCAGAGGGATTCCTGCACTCTTTTGGTTTCCTGCCTGAAGGATTCTAATAAGAAGCTATAAAAAATTAACATAGCAAGACTTGAAAGTTTACATGATTTTATATGGATCTTCTCCTGACATAAAACCAACAAAATAATTACCTTAATATTATTTATAATTTTAGAAATAAAACATCATAAAACTTGATTTTAAATTAAATTGATTTTATAAGGAGTTCCATTATACTGCCTAATCTCCCACAGTGTGGAATGAATAAATATTGAGTCAGAGTCATTCACATTCCCTATGAACAATAAAATATTTAAGCTGGCACTTTTTTAAACTATTACCTTTGAATTTTATAATATTTCACACCTAATCTTCTCAACTGGACCAAGGTAATGAACAAATCTTATGACAGAGGGCTATGGACATTTGTATTCGGTCAGCAACTTCTGAATTAAAGCCTGCTGGGAAGCTAAACTTCATGTCTTATTTACTTCGGCTTTGAAGGCTGCTGAAAAAGACAGCTCTAACTTTTGATAAGCCCATATTTTCCCCTAGGAAATTTCCATTTTTTTCCCCCAAATTGTTCTGGGAAAAGCAGTTACTATATGTTGTATAGACCAAAAGGCAAAATTAAAGTTGTTTCACTTAAAATATCTGAATCTCAGTATTTTCATGTGTTTAAGCTAGATTACTACCCTTAAAATTTTTTATAAGCAATAAAAACAAAGTAATTTGGGAAATTTAAGAAAAAGAGGAATAAATACAATCCAGACTGGCATGAAATACATATTTTTTAGGACTTCATGGCCAATTTGCCCTACATCGGGGAACTCTTGAACATTTTTTTTAATCATTTAGTATTACATTGCATGGCAAAGTGTATCAATCGAATTTTCAAATTTTTAAAATATGGAGGCTTAAGTGTTTTTATAACAACTGGTGTAGTCACTATTGTTTTCAGAAATTTTTATCAGATCTTTAATTTTCTTGAGTTTGCTCAGAAAATTTGGATTTGAACAAATTTGTAAAAAAAAATAATAAAAATAACTTACTCTATGATTACAATCACTTTTTCAGAATTTTAGTACACATCAGTATAATTTCATTATGGGGATGAAGCATATTAAAAACTAAATAAAGCCTGACCTGTAACACAAATTTAATTAAATACATATATTTAACATGTACCCATGTATATGCAAATGTAACATGAAAATATGGCATGAAAGGTATTCATTTTCATTTTAAGCCCATGTGGGATGAATAAATAGATTTCTTTCAGCTAACAGTACTCCTAATGAATATTATTTACTATGTCAACTGTTATGGGTTAGATTGAGGTGTCCCTCAAAAGCTCATGCGTGAAACAGTGTTAGAAAGTTCAGAGGTGAAATGATTGTGTCATGAGAGCTTTAACTTAATCAGTGCATTAATCCCCTGATAGGGATTGATTTGGTGGTAATTGTAGGCAAATAGGATGTGGCTAGAGGAGATGGGTCCCTGAGGAATGCCTTTGGGGTATATATTTTGTCCTTCTTGATCAGAGCTCTCTCTCTGCTTCCTGGTCAAGTCCTGAACCACTTTACCACACTCTGCTGCCATGAAGTTCTGCTTCACCTCCAGCCCCAGGAAATGGAGCAAGCTATATGCAGACTGAGACCTCTGAGGCCCCAGAATAAATTTTTTTTCTCCTAAAATGGATCTTTAGAGGTCTTTTGGTCACAGCAACAAAAAAATCTGACTAAAACATCCACTGTCAGCACATAAAACCACTTTCCTAAACTTTCCATCTTGTTAACATTAGCTTTTAGTAAATGACTATCTAATAAGCAATCAATAAATCCATAATATGTACAAATGAATGAACCGTACCTATTTTATCTACTTAGCCCTTAACTAATCAAATCAATTTGTAAATGACTTGCAATAGCTATTACATATCTTTTAGGAAAAAAATTAAAGTTTGGCTTCAGTAAGCTCATACTATTCCCTAATTTCCAAAAATACAGAAATATTTTTTCATATAATTTATCCCCTAATATATTAAGCAAAAATAGCTTACTAAATAATGGTTTTCTTAAAGATTGTAATCCTAGAATTCCAAAAATCTTTTATTGAAAATATTTCCTAATCTCACTAATTATAAATTCATACTGATATTTATTTAAGTACAGAATGTTCAATCAGACCTACAAGTATTTCTTTCTTCTTCTGAGTAGCATTACTCTGTTTTGTATTAACAGTAATGAAAAAAAAAAATTAAAATGTGCCCTGTTTGTGGCGATTTCTTAGAGTTCCCTTTATATCATTTCAGTTTCTTGGAGGGAAAAAATGAATGTGGCAATCAATATTTTGATAAATGTCCAAAATTATTTTATAATTTCCTCCCTTCTGCTGCAAGGGAAAGAATATCAGTAAATATGACAAATTACTGACTATTTGGAGTTTGATTTCTGAGCATTTTTGCAAAACATTTTACCACAATATGTTTTTTTATTCATTAATGGACCTGTTTGGGACATTTTCTTTTTACTTATAAAACATTAAATACCATTTTCTTACACAAAATTAATAGCTGAGGCAAAAATAATTAGGCCTTCCTTCTACTGGTTGAGATTTGAAACAAAAATGGAGGAGAAACCAGGCTTTTGAGAAATCCCAGTTACTATGCTCTAATGAGCAGGCACCAGAAATTTGTCCACTCTATAAGAGCTGCACCAGGATCAAGGAAGAAAGACTCTTACAGTACAGATGAGACATAAAACCCAATATACTTCCCCTGACAACCCGATAACCACAAGCCAACCAACCAAACAGGAGATCCAGGAGCAATCTAGACATAGTGTAAGAATGGTCATTAAGATTTTTTTTCCATTTTCAGTTATAGGTATGGTAAGGTAAAAATAACTGCCTTGCAATCAAAGATGTTGGGTGGGCTTTTGGGTGACCAGCTACTAATACAGTCTCTCTTGGCATTACATCCATAAACTTCTAATACATCACCACTACTTATGATGAGTTAGCTAACCATCCCTGGATTTCATGATATATCTTAGAATCAGAGCAACAGAGAGCCTCCTGAATCAGGGCAACAGACACTACAGAATGCAGTGTTTGCAGAATAAATTTCTTAATCTCTGAGCTTTTAAAGACAGAGAAATCTGCTAGCTTCTTCTCTTCTAGGAACTCAAATCAAAGAAAACCTGACCAAGTGTTGACATAATTAATATGTTAGCTCTCACTTCAGGTAAAGATTAGAAATTCATCATCAGAATTCACTGATGGCTGTCAGGAAGTTAAGGAAAACAGAGCAAACATACCAAAAATATGTTTTTAAAAAATCTTTTATTGATTTTATTTTTTTAAAAATACATGACAGTATGAAATATGATATGTCAAGAGCTTTTAATGTTTTGAACAACCAATAAAAAAAATAAAAAATAAAAATACATGACAGCAGTATAATGCATTACAATTCTTTTTTTCATATTTTATTGTTGCACGGTAATTGTGTAATGCACATAATTACATAATGGTGAGATTTGTGGTTATATATTCATACATGCACACAAGACAACAATATAATTTGGCCAATATCATTTCGAAGTACTTCCCCTTTCCTTCTTGTCCTCCCTCCCTTTGGTCCCTTTCGTCTATTCTACTGATTTCCCATTGATGTTATTGAGATTCTCCCACATTTCTTTTCCTTTTTCCTCTCTAGCTTCCAAAATTTTCACTAATTTATATGATAGCATTTCTTGGATAGAGGTGAAATAATTTTGATGATGTGAAAACAAACATATATTAGGTGCTTAAAAAAACAAAATAAAGCAAAAATACTTTTAATAAACTATTGAGAGCAATCAACATGACATTTGGACCAACATTAGTGGAGAGGCACTAACAAAGCTACAGATGTAAGGACTTTATAGAATTCTAGCTGGAGAGTCTTTGCATTATAGCACATAAGCCACACTGCATGGAAGTTAATTGGGCACAGCATGAGACCTACCCTAACACAACTGCTCACCAAATTAATAAGTCTCCCTTAAGCCCCCACCTTGAATCCTTAAAGACTGATTATATTTGGAGAAATGCAACTTAAATTTTTCATATGCTGTCACTTAATTACATTATCTAAAGAGAGGTAATTCATTAAAATCTGAAAATTAATTTTCCTGTTTCATGCCAAAAGCTACTTTCTTAAAGTCATTTTTTCCTCATTAAAAAAAAATTCACTCATTAATTTAAAAATATTTATCTTGTCTTTGTACTATTTTTTATGCTGGAAAGACAGTAGAGAAGTGACATATATATGTGTGTGTGTGTGTGTGTGTGTGTGTGTGTACATATATATATATCACAGAATGTACAGTATATTTTCTTTTATCTACACATTTTCAAACTTGGTCTTCATGAGTCTATTATTTATATTTAATTTAATCATTTAGTCTCATACAGCTAGATTGGGGATCAGTTTTTCTTGGACTATAATTGCCTGTTAGGATCAACTTGGGTGACTTATTTCAGCTGGTATTTTCTCTCTCATTATTTGTCTTGATCTCTTGGGCTTTCTTTCTCTTCTTTGCAAGTACCATTCTACATTATTTGTCTATTGCTCCTTCATGTATCAAGTTCTGTTGGAGTTATTATTATGTGTATGCACAACTGATTACAGAAACTGTTTTTATTTAGTCCTCACCAAATGATCTGGCACTCTTACAGTTTATCAGAATTTTACCACTTTCTGATAAAAATCATGCCATGACTCTGAACTCACTAATCATAAATTGAATAGTCCAAGCACTTAATCTTAAAAAAGTAAATAAGCCAGTAATAGAAAATTAGTTTTTAGCATAGAAATAATACAGGATTTATATGAAGATCCTTTAGGATTATTCAGAATCAGTAGATAAAGAATTAAAATATTTTTTTTCATTAAGGGAAAATTATTTTCCATATATTCCAGTTATCTTCTAGATGCATTTTGATTATACCTAGGTAAACTCTATTTATAAAAAATCATAAGTGCTCCATCATATTTGATATCTCTATAAAATAAAACAGATAAAGTAAGACCTTTGTCTTTGAGAGGTAAACACAATGAATGTCAGAGAATGATTAGCATATATCCAGAGGCTAGTCTCATTTGCCCTACAAATAACTTGGAAGGGCAAAAGAATACTGCCTAACACACATTTTTGCATCTAGTTATGGTGTCAGACAAAGTAAGTTTAAGTAAAAGTGTATCAAGCACTCTACAACACCTGGAAATTGAAGTGGACAATAACTTGAATGGGGTCAGTGACTGGAGATCAAGTTTATGGATAAAAGTTAAGGACTGAGGCACACAGTTTAAGGACATCACCAGGACTGGGTATTAGGGGGGAAAAATCAAAGCCTAGAGATTAGAATGACTATACCAGATGAAACTAATAGCAGAACTATTGGTGAGTTGCTGCCTTTTGTGGTAGTTTTAAAGTTGACCCCTGAGATTTTTCTATCAAATTAGGGCTACTCCTGCTCTCCAGACAGCAGGAGAACCATCTCTGCACATGGGCCAGTAAAAAAAGAATGGTATGGTTTCAACACACTTTGCATATTTTATGTACATATAAATGTATTCAAATAAAGCATATTTTTTAAGCAGTATGGGTTTCTTTAAAATACAGTGGAAAGAAAGTTCAGGTAAGAGAAATGTATTTTTTTTTAATTTCTTATTACTATTAAGTATTATCATTTTAAAAATAAGCTTTTCTGCAAAGCGTCCTATACATGAAGGCTAATCCAGTGTATATTCATAACTCTAATCCGTGAGCCTTTGAGTCTTCCCATTTTGGCTTCCTATTGATTGCAGTGATTGTACCAATCATTAGATT
Source organism: Marmota flaviventris (assembly GCF_047511675.1). NCBI lineage: Eukaryota > Metazoa > Chordata > Mammalia > Rodentia > Sciuridae > Marmota > Marmota flaviventris. The sequence continues at coordinate 81,215,685 of NC_092505.1, forward strand.
CCAACAGTCTCTTTACGCTGAACACTTAGGGCTGGGTTTCCCTGCTAGAAAAAGGAGTTCATGGGTTCTGCAAGCTATTGCTTCACTGAATTACTATCGTGCTTTCTTTTTTTTTTTCCTAACATTCCCTTACTGGCAGAATTACCTTACAAAACAGACAGATGTCCTTTTCTTCCCAAGTATATCTGACTTTTGTAAAGAGTCCCATAAATATTTCTCATTTCTAATTTAAGAGTGCCATTAAAATAAACATGCTCCAGAAAACAAATATCATGTAGATATTCTTAAGTCTTCACATACTTTCTCTGCTATCAAGTCCCCAAATACTTTCAATTCTGTTTATTTCTAACTGAAAACCAAACACCAAGTCCTTATTCTTGCAAAGTTCAAAACAAGACCCACTGGTTAATAGGTAAAATAATGGATACAGCTTTATCAAGAATATTCTATCCTTGGCTGGGGTTGTGGTTCAGTTGTAGAGTGCTCACCTAGCATGTGTGAGGCACTGGGTTCAATCCTCAGCACCACATAAAAATGAAATAAAAATATTGTGTCCACCTACAACTAAAAAATATATTTTTTAAAAAAGAATATTCCATCCAATTAACTTCTCTATATTAAAATTCCATTAGCAAGTATAAAAGAGAAGTAATAAAACCCAAATTTGAGAAAAACTCCATTCTCAGCTTTTGCTTGTGGGTGGGGACAGGGCAAGCTTTGGCCTCTGCAGTCCAGAAAACCCTTTAGTGTTATCACAGCAGGGTCAGCTCCTAAGGCTGAAGCCAACAAAGCCTAACTTCTCCAGGACTACTGAGTGTAGTCTTGGAGCTCTGTGGTGGGCTGTACCCTCCTGTGTTGCAATGTCCTCCATCTGCTCACACCCACATTCTTTCCAGGTTCCTGTCTCACAAATCAGAAGAATCAAATTAACCACACAATGGAGGGCAACAGTGAGAGGAGGAGGATTTATTTGAGTGTCTAGAATAGAAACAGAACTCTTGCAGAGACAAGAGGGGGCCCAATAGGGGTTGCCCCAGTGTGCGCTAGTCTAGGAGGTTATACAGCACTTGGGTCAACACTATTGATCCAAATTTATGCTAATCAGGGTTTGAAAAAAATACTAATGCTACTGGTTAGCTCTTGAGTCTGAACTTCCATTCAGGTCTGTTCCCCTTCCATTTTCTTGCTGTTGGTAGGGAAACAAGAGGTTGAAGTCCGTTGTTTCGAGCCATCCATGGGCTTTGTGTGAGCTGTGCGCATTTGAGCATATGAGGGGACTGGTCTGGTGTTGTGCGCTGATTGGGCTATGCGATGCAAAAGTGCCTTTCCTCTCCCTCTGCCTGTGACCCCACACAGCACCTGAGATGGGTGTGTCTTGCCAAGGTATCCACAAAACATCATCAAACAAGACTCCACCCTTTGAAATCCTACCCCTTGCCTTATTTGGGTGGAATATTCTATCAAATGTCTTCTCCCCAATAAATAGGGGGGTTTGGGGTGTGCTCACTGTTGCTCTTTCCAGTGCTGCCCAGCTTCGAGCTGACCCCTGAGGTCTCAGTGCCATCCCTGACCCTGGAAAAAAGGTATTTTGTGTTTGTGTGGTCTTTTAGTTGCCAGCCCAATTCACACAGACTGACCCTGATTCTGTCACCCATGTGGGACATGGGCGACAGTGTACGGAGGGTGCATACTGCAAAGAGAAGGGGTGGAGCAGGCATATATACACCTGAGCAGGACTGGTCATCACAGTGTGACAGACTGGTGCCCTGGTTTGCCTCTGCAGTGGGCTTACCATGCCTCATGCCCACCAAGCCTCAGGCATAGCCCACCAGGGCTCCCTCTCCTGACCAGGGCTTGGTTTCACTAATACCCCAGGTGATCTCAGATATTTGCTGTGAGAAGCTAAAAAGAATGGATGACATGTTTCAATTTGCACAAAGGAAATTTTCAACTAGATGCTCAAGAGAAGCTCAAAATGAATTCCACTCTGATCCTAGTGCTTTTGTTTTTACATTGGTGATATAATGGAATATTTCTTTAAATTTTCTGATGGCAATAAATTGTAAAGACAGTGGGTTGAAAACTGCAGTTCAAAGAAAAGCTGATACAGATATTTTAAAATATACACCAAGAGTAAACACCCAACTTATGCAAAACGAAACACCTTCAAAACCAAGATATTAAATAAAGATGTCTGAACTGTAATATTCTAAACCTGAACAGAGCAATGTTTCTGGTATTATTTTCTTTGGAATTCTTCCTCTCTATATTGAAAGTGGAAGGTAGGTCTTAAATAATAAAGACTTTCAAGAGGGAAAAGTTAAAACCGGTTCAGGTACAATAAATTCTGAAAGGTCATAATACATATCACTGTATATAATTAAGTATTTGGAGAGTGTTAGCAAAAATTTAGGGTGCATTTTAATCTAAATATAATCTTAGCCTATTTATAAGGGCACAATTTAAAATGTAGTGCTAAAGAAACAATTAGAGGTTAGGGAGGGAAGCCACACTTTGTGGGAATCTAAATTGTCAGACATAATCATCTGGAAAGCAGCATCACTTTTTATTTCTATTTTTTGTCATTACATAAAAGACAGCTCCAACCCTTGTCCTCCCACACTGATTACAAAAGGGCAGCTAGCACCTATTTTTGTTTTAGCAGACACAATCTTGGTTCTCGAAAGTGTAGTCCTATTAATTTATCCTGAGGTCTGGGGTAAAGTTCCCCATTATTCTGCATGACACTGATAGCACTCCTGGTTCTGTCATGCTTTGATTAAGATCTTTTGATTCAGATTTCCTATGATACCACTACTATTTCCTATGATACACACACAGGAAATTAAATCGGTTTGTTGGAGAGATGTCTGCACTCCCATGTCCTTTACAGCATTATTCAAAACAGCCAAAACAGGGAAAGCACCTAAGTGTTCATCAATGAATGAATGGATTTGGAAAATGTGATATAAGTACACAATGTGATATTATTCAGGCTTACAGAAACAGGAAGTTCTGTCTTTTGTAGCAATATGGATGAACTAGAGGATATTATGTGAAATAAGCCAGGCAGAGAATGACAAATCCTGCCTGATCTCCCATATATGTGGGATCTAAAAAAGTCAAACTCGTAGAATTAAGAGTAGAAATGTGATACCAGAAGCTGGGATTAGAGGTGAGGCTGATGGCAAAAGGAGAGACATTGATCAACAGGTACAAATTTATACTTAGATAGGAAGAATAATTCTGGTGTTCTATTAGACAGAATGATGACTATTGTAAAACATAATGCACTATATATTTTAAAATAGCTCAGAGGATTTAAGATGCTCTCCAGACAAGGAAATGATAAATATCTGAGGTAATAAATATGCTAATAATCCTAGATTAATCATTTCACAATGTACAAATGTATTGAAACATCATACTGTACCTCATAATATGTAAATTTTTCAACTAAAAAGAGATTTTTAGAGATGACATTTTCATGCCCAAGACCTCAGGCTTGCAGTAGTGGCCCTGCTAGAATCTTATCTTCCTTTGAGGAAGAAATTGCAGGATAGATGGGAGGGTGACCCTCACCAGAGAATCTTAAGGAGGGCAGATACTTCCTCTGCTCCCTTCTTCGCAGTTGTTAATACAGGCACATGATATAAGAGTATTCACTAGAATGTTCCAGTCCAGGACTTTTAATCTGGAGTGAGTGATGATAAGAAGCACAGACAGAATTAATTTCAGTAGTGATGATAAGAACAGAAGCAGTGATGATAAGAACAGAAGCAGTGCTGACAGCATCTGGTACTAAACTGCTCTCATAAAGAAATGCAGATTAGTACACCGTGATACTAGCTGTTACTTAACGTTATTAGAAAGCAAAACGGTTTGCAAATATGTACTTTTGGTATAACAGGCAAGGTATGTTGTAGAAAAAAAGAAAACCAGTTCAATGAGCTTAAAACAATATATGTTGATTTCTCCCTCAAATGACTCTCTTCTGTGGCTGAGAGGTGCTTACTCAGAAACCATAGCTGAATAAGAACCCACGAACTTGATCACTGCTGGTTACCAAGGAAGACAGAAACTGAGGATCTAGAGAGTGTTACACTGGCATTTAATGCAACATACACATTGCTTCTGATCTACACTCCTTGGCCAAACAAGTCACATGGCCTTATCCAACCACAAAGACAGCTAGGAAATTCAATCCTTCCATATGTTTGGAAATCAAGATGCTAGAAACACTGAATAAACATTATTAATCACTGCCACAATTTTTGCTTTTACTTTTAAAGTTCTCGGTTTCCTTGAAACTTTGAAACATAGATGAATTTTGATTGCCAAAGTGAGGCCAAGAGAAGTTCTTCTCCATCTCTCTCTCCTAAATACTCACTCTAATGACTCCACTTTATCACATTCAAATTTCTGTTCTACCTTATAACTCTTTCCCCCTAACCAAGGTTCAGTTTCATCTCTACTTTAAATTTGTACTTTTCCTGCCTCCTTCAATATTTTACCTTCACCCATAAGTCACATGTGAGTTGGAGAATTCACACTGCCATCCTATATACAGGCAGACAATAATTCATGTTCCTACTCTTCTCTCTACCAACAGTTCTACTCTCATTTTCACTTAGATCTTGAAAACTTTGTTGCTGTCCCTCTTGCTTACCAAGATGGGTCCAAGGTTCAGAATAGCAAAGGTGCTTTTAACACCCTATAAGAGTGAGTGGTCTGGATCACTGATAAACTTGCTGAGCTAATAAAGATGAAAGCAATAGCAACTCTATGGAGGCTCCTCTGACCTCACAGAAATTAAGAGTTAAGGGCTAAGAAACAATTCTAAACAAATTAATCAGAGATAGAAAAGATATCCCCATTCATCTCCAACAGATGAGTGTGTACTATGCTCACAAAGGCAAATAATCCGATTTTCTGGAAGGGCAAATAAAGGAAATTATTCTTGATCCTCACAAAATACAAACAGATAGTACAACTTTAGTTTTAGCCAGGTGGTTGGACCCAGACAGGAGATTAACCCTAGTCCATGAGCTCTGAGCTACTTCCCAATTATTACTCTGAATTGAACACTTTTTAAGAGTGGTGAAAAAACCTTTCGAGTTCATTCTTTCAATACTCACTTGTCACTTTTATATTCACTGCAATTTCTTCCATGAAAAATGGCAACAGTGTCCTAAATGGTCTTCCATTATCAATTCCTGTCACCACCTGCAATCACTGTTCATTCTGGGGACAGAATAATCACTTGGAAAAAGAACCTGGAATATTTTATTCGTATCCTCCACTCCTAAAATCTGTCAACAGATTTTCTGCTTTGCTAACAAATACATAGTAAGTGCTTCCAACAAGCCACCCAACAATTAGAGCCAAGAGCTGAACAACCAATTTTTAATTATGCTGACAAGATTTATTAGAAATCTTTGTAATTTTTTTTTCTTTTTTGACAGGAGGTGGTGAGTTCCTACTCTGCTGGGTCAAATCCTGGGGCTCAAGCAATCCTCCCCCCACCTCAGCCTCCCGAGCAGCCAGGACTCAGGACTAGAAGTGTGTACTGCTGGTATTTCAGAAATCTTTCTTTCCTCATTCTTTGTCTATCACAATTATTTTTTAACTGATATTTTTTAACCCCGCCCGAATCTATTCTCCAAAGCACGTTTTTATCTTTCAGAGAAAGCATTCTATGATACTCATTTCATTTTATACTTATTTATTTCTTAAAATCTAATCATTTTAGGGGTTTAGAAGGTTATCAGGGACAGAACTCAGGGTCACTTTACCACCACTGGGCTACATCACCAGCACTTTTGCTGAGGGTCTTACCAAGTTACTGAGACTGGCTTTGAACATGCAATTTTTAGGCCTTAGCCTCCTGAAATGTTGGAATTACAGGTGTATGCCACTGCACCCAGCAAAAATCTAACGGTTTAACAATAGTTCTCAGCTAAAATTCTTCTAAAACCCCTGAGTCTCTGGGGGATATTAAATATTAAGTGCACAAATCAAATTTTTTAAATTTCCAATTTACAGTCTTTATATCAACACACACACACACACACACACAAATTTACTCAAAACCTTTTCCCTTTAAATGGGAAACCATAGGGATGCAAACCAATTTCAGTGGAGACAAAGTGAGCACTCCATCAGTCTGTTCCAATTGGGTGACACTGTCCATTCTCAGTAACATAGTATTAAAATATCTACCCACAGATGCCCACTAATTAAAGTAGGAAGCAATGTAACTAATGGGGAGTTATATTTAAAAGCTTAAATGTAGTAAAGATAGTATGTAATTAACCACTTATTTGGGGGGGAGCACTTTCAACACCACTTTGAGTTATTTGGAGGTAAGTACTTAAAACCTAATTTATTTCATCATTGATATGCAGAATATGAACATCATAAAGATGAAACTGAAATTTAATATAAATTTCACAAATTACAAATATCAAAATATTAAAAATTTGTTATACTTTATAAAGTAGAAACATTTTAACTGATAAACTATACATTTGAAATACTGAAAAATCAGTTATTCCTTAATTTAACAGCATATAAACTCTCAAGAAAAAATAAAACATTTCCTTATATTTTAACTTTAAATTTGTTATACTTTAAAAATATACAATAATCAAAATGCCTTTATTGAAATCTATCACATTCCAACAAAAAAATGAGCTGTTATTTATATGTATTAGAGATATTTGTCATAGTAAGAAGGGTCAAAAGTACAACATGGTTGAAACATGTTGACCTGAAAGCTCAGGATGGCCTCATTTTTCTCTGGTGACGCCCATCCAATGACACCACCAAATTGATTTCACTTTCCCTGACATGCCAAGCTCCTTCTCTCTCTTTTCTTTGAGCAGTTATTCCATCCTTTGGGAAAGCCTTTCCCTGCTGACTCTCCCTCATCAAAACCAATGTTATTCAAGACCCTGTGCAGCATCAGCTCCTATGAAAAGCCTCCATGAACTCCTCCAGGCAGAATAAGTTACACCACACTTCCTCTTCCTCCAGGAAATCCTGTGCTTATTCTTACTACAGAGTCATTACCATACTGAATTATAATAACTAGTGTATATATTTTTCTACTCTGTGCTCTTGGAATTTAAGCCTTTCAGTTAGAGAAGCCGTTTCCATCTGTTAGGACATAACTTGAGTATGCAGGGCACACTTCTATCCGTTGTATGACAGCTGCTATGAAAAGTCACCTCTAACTCCTAACCTTAGAATCAATCAATTCTTGGACTCCCCATCTTATTGTCCAGTTTAGAGGCCCTCACACAGTGCCTTCTTTTTATGCTTTTGTCCTAGATTGTCTGGCATAAGTTTCTTAATCGCTCTGTGCCTCTACCTTTTCCTAATTTATACAAAGGAACATCATAATGGTATCTACCCCTTAGGTAAAAAGGAGGGCAGAATCTATGCAAAACTGCAGGCTACCATTTCCCTTTGTGCCAAGTTTAAACATGGTGGTAAGGTCCAGACTATGGGCAGCACAGAATGAGGCACATTGTTAGAGGCAGAGCTAAAGTGCACCTGGTCAAGTACAACCTCAGTGACCACTGCACTCAGCTAGCCTGCCTGCCCTTCTGCCTCCCAATTGTATTTCCTCCTTTTTGACTCAAGAGGGAGGCAGGATAGCTCTTGTTTAATGCTAACATGAGTCACAGTTTCTGGAATTCAATTAATGTTTGTTCAGTAAATGTGGAGTGAATGATTAAATGACTTGATCGACAATGTGTGAAGATGTTCTAGCAATGCTGTGAAACTAAATGAAATACAACAATTGTGTAGTACTTCATAATTTTCAAAACATTTTGACAAACAACATTCCATTGCTGCAACTCTGTAAAACAGAACCTCCAAGGATTATCAGCCCTTCACAAAGGTGGTAACTACAGTTGGAAGAGATTAAAATATTTGCCCAAGGCCACAAAAAGACCAGCCTAATTAGCCTGTCCAGTGCCTGTCTGGGATAAAGGTTATTGCTTCTTAAAGCCTCTTCATATGTTTTCCTTGATTTCAATGAATTAGCAAAACTTAGGTTGAATATTAATGAGCTATATGATTTTGTTGGATAGTTATTTATGTACTAGTACCATGTCTGAGAAAACAAATTTTTGGTCAATTGAGGGAATGAGAGAAGGGAATACTTGATAATCCTGTTTATGGAAAAAAAAAATCAGAGATGAAAGTTGTTTGTCAAGTCCTGCGTAACTCAAACACTGACAAAGTTTTATGTTAATATAGTCTTTAGGTTACATTTTAGAGTTTGTTTCTACATAATTAACCTTTATCATAAAAAAATGAGATGATTTTATACGAATACTATGAGATACAATCACTAGAACTTATTTCTCCTTTGTGGAAATTAATAGAATTTCTGGCAATATTTTTTGTATAATTTTCCTTTTCAAAATCATTTGGTATCTTCAATTAGAAATGACATCACAAGCTTTATCCCATCACATTTCTTAGGGAACTCAAATTAAAAGTCAATATGTAAGCTATTCAAAGACACTTGGTAGTTTTTGGCAAAATGAATTAATTTCACTGAAATTTTATTTTCTATCTTATGTGATAACTGATAATTCATGTACATGAATTCATGTAATTCAGTATTCTTGTAGAGATTCTAGTATTCATTATGCCAAGAAAAGCTAAGTGACTGTGTACAAGTCACTTAATATTTTTCGGTTTTATTTGAGTCAATGGTATGTCAAAGTGTTCTGCTAATGACCTCTGGCTACTCATCTACATTTAAATTCCATTTTATAGACCAAATTGCCCAAAGCAATCCATCAGTCAATAACAATCCAAGGAAAGCAATTCTTCACTTAAAAAAGTCAAAATCAGTCATTTTCATCTTTCCATGACAGTAGAATTCAAAAAAGTCAACTTTAAAAAATCCACATAAATATAATTTTATCTAATGTAATTAAATATTAACATTTTAAAGTTGAACACAACATTTTGATTACTTTTCCAGTACAAATATAAACATTTCTCACTTGACATAATTTTTTACTATAGGAAATAGAACACATCTTAGAAATAATATATAAGTATATTTCTGGTAAGATAGATGCAAAGAGATAATGCTGTAATAATTGAAAGAGTAGTTTGGCATTAGGTCTTCATAAGGGCAACACAGGGTTATGCCATGTGTCAATAAATTCTGATTTCCAGTTTGTCTTCGTGAACTATTTTTTTCTTTGATTAACCTCAAAATAATATTCTTTGAAGTCTGGTTACTTAGTTTCAGATAATATTTTTAGATTAATTTCATTCTTTTCTGCCCGCGAGGCACTAATAAAAGACTTAAGACTACATGAAGCATCATCAAAAAACAAAAACAGGTAATGTGGTCATCTTATATTAGAAGTTGAGAAATGAAAATCAGCTAGATTTTCAGCTTCAAGTTCACCAAAAAGAAAAATGCAATCAGAGCACCTTACATTAAGGCCAACATGGTGGGGTGGGAGAGGAGTACATAAAAATGCTGCTCAACAAACATTGTATATGGTAACTATTTATCATTAAATCATCAATAAATAAATCAGTATACCACTTTGACATTTTTGGAATTCTTCTGTATCCTAGTAAAACTATAATATTTCAAAACTTTCCCTTCACATCACTGACTGAAATAACTAGGAATAGTTCTGAAGTGACTAACAACAAAAGTTAACTACTAAGATCAACCAAGGGGCTACTACATGCTTATGGCTAGATTTTAATAATAATAAGAATGATGTTCAAAATCCATTACAAATCATATTTAGAAAGGTAAATCTGGGCTGGACCCCAATATAGGTAATTTTTCAAACATGCCTAAATTATCTTGAAGCACAGTCAGTATTGAGAAACCCTGGCTTCTCAGGATAGAACAGTTAGCATAGCACACAAGGTTCCTTATGTCTTGACCTGTCTAGGGTTCTTCCAGCATCTTCTGCTTCACCTGTGAGCCTCTCAGTATTCTCAATTACTTACCAGTCACCCTCCACAATTCTATCATGTATGTTCTCCCCATGCCCATCTGTTGATACTCCCTCTAGATTAGTACCCTCTAGTCACCTAATATATAGGTACTCAAGTTTCAAGTCTCATCTCAAGCATCACTTCCCATAGACTCTCATGATGCCTATAAGTAAATATGGCCACCCCTTCCTTTGAACCTTCTGGTAACTTGTGCATACTTTATCACCATACCTACAACACTCGTCTCTATCAACTCAATTGTCTCCTGTTAGATAGTAATAGGAATTCATGGAGGGCTACAATTAAGTTTACTCACATATGCATTCCTAATATAGACCCAAGATAATATACTTAAAGTGTTGGTGGAGTTTGTAAATTTCAAAGGTAGGATCTAGCATTTATTCCAAATATATGAGTAACTTACCAGCTTATGAACTTGAGCAAATTACTCAAACTGTCGATGTCTTAGATTTTTCAGCTGTAGAACTGAAATAAATATGACCTATTTCTTAGTTCAGATGTGAAGACTGAATGAAATAATGCACTAATTGCTTAAAACTAATAATTTGATTACGGTTGGATATTATATGACTTTGCTTGTTATTGTGTAGTCAGACACCTGTACACATATTCCATTTATAAACCCCCAAAACAAAAGTAAATAGTGTTTTTTTTCCCTTTCTTTTTCTTTTTGCTATCTTATAGATAATTATGGCAAGGCCAAAATATAAAGCCAATTTCCAAGAACCGCATTCTTCGTGAGACACAGAAATGGGATTCAGTCCTAGGCTTATTTGATTATGTAGCTCTGAACAAGGGTTTAAAGAAAAAAAAGAAGGGAAATAAAATTAAGTATTTTTCGGACCAAACTTTTAACAGTAAGCTATTTTATAAATCCCTACTACTTTTATTGAATCTGAAGAGAAATATCATTAACTCATTTTTAGTCACTTATAGAGCTAGAAAGAAAAAAAAATCATTTTAAATCTAGAAATCAAGATTTTTAGCCATCCTTGGCATTTCAGAGATCTCCAGCTCTTCATTAGCATTTCCAATATGCATAGTTGAGGTGTCACTACAATTGTTAAGTAATTCTTTCTTCTAATTCCCCTTTCTCACTTTGGCTTTCATTTATTCTTGAACAAAAATACTTAGGTTATCCATGACTTTCTCTTTATTCCACAACAGTCTGTTTTATCTAAAAAAGAGCTATGGGCAGAAGGCCTCGCAAAATGCTTCTCCAGTATGGTCTCTGTGTAAGGAAAACACTGCTTCACTTCCACATTTTTTCCTATTTAATGCTTTAGTATTCAAAGTCTAGAATTATGCAAAATTTATGTCCTCTGCAAACTTAAGGAGATGCAAATGGCCATCTACCAAAAATGAACAGAGACCTTCCTCAGGATATTCTCTCTTCCTCCAGAGATGTAAGGGAAATAGTTATTTTCTGATGTTCAAATAAACTCATATTAAGTTATACAAATTTATAACTGATAAATTCTCAGATCATTATTTTTTCTAACCATATTTAGTCACAGTTTGTTTTTGTTGTAAGTCAATTCATGAATCTTAGAATAAAATAGGTCAAGCATTCCTAATCTGAAAATTCAAAATGTGAAACTTTCTGAACATTGACATGATGTCACAAGTGGAAAATATCACACATGATCTTAAGCAATGGGTCAGAGTAAAAAAAAAAAAAATGCAGGCATTCTAAAAGTACTTTACAAATTACCTTTGGGCTATGTGCATAAGATAAATATGAAACAAATGGAGCTTTTTAGATTTAGATTTGAATCCTATTCACAAAATATCTCATTATGCATAAGCAAATATTCCAAAATCCATAAAAAACCCACAGAATTTAGAATACTTTGGTTCCAAGCATTTCAGATAAGGATACTCAACCTATAGTCAAGGCCCATTACTTATAATACCCTTATAAAAAGCAATTTCACAAACGCTGGGGGCTGGGGGAGAATCTCAGTCTGGTTTACCTTTTTTTTTTTTCTTTTTTTATTGGTTGCTCAAAACATTACAATGATCTTGACATATCATATATCATACATTTGATTCAAATGGGGTGTGAATTCTTATTTTTCCCACGTGTACAGATTGCAGGATCACATTGGTTATACAGCCATGTTCACACATACAGCAATACTAGTGTCTGTTGTGTTCTGCTGCCTTTCCTATCCCCTCTCCCCTCCCCTCCCATTATCTCTCTCTACCCCATCAACTGTAACTAATTTCTCTTTTTTTTCCCCCCTTTCCCCTCACATCCTCTTTCTTAAACTAAATCTCTTACCCATCCTAGGAGATCATGTGTTTACCCAATTCTCTTACATTTAGACAGAAAAGTGTATTCATTCAATAAGAATGCAAGTTTTGGAGTCATAATATCTTATCCAACCCTTCCTCTGTGTTTTACATTCCTGTAGTACATTCCTTGAGACATACCACAAACTGAGTGGTCTAGAATGACAAAAATCTATCATTTCAAAGTACTATAGGCTTGAAGGTTGAGACCAGGTGTTGACAGATCTGGTTCGTTCTGAAGACTCTGAACCTGCTTTGTGTCTCTTTCCTTCTTCAGGTAGGTAACTGGCCATCTGTGGTGTCCTTGGCTTGGAGCTGCTTAATCCCAATACATACCTACATCTTTACATGACATCCTCTTGGAATGCATATCTGTATCCAAATTTCTCTTTTTTATTAGGTGTCTACTATACTTCAGTATGACTTTTTTTTCCTAATTACACTGCAATAATCCTATTCTAAATATGATCATATTTTGAACTCTTAAGGGTTATGACTTCCAACATACTTATTTTGGAGGTACACTTTCAACCCATAAGACTATGATTAGTAAACATTAACCTTGGTTCAGGTTATTTATTTTGCATCCTGATATCCTCACCTATAACATGCATATGATAATAATAAAATCTACTTTAAATGTTGTTGTAAGGGTTACATAAGGACTTAGACTGAAGTACTTAGAATGGTGCCCAGCAATGAGTAAGCACTCAGAAACATTGCTAATATTCTATTGAGTATAGAAGCAAAATTATGCCTAACTCTCATGGGCTGAACCAAGAAATTCTATAGGTTCTTAGGTAGACAAAATCATATTGTCTACTTCTTGAATTTTTAAGAGAAGTTTTAAAATTCTAGAAGAAATTATTTTAATGATAATATTACATGATAATTGATAAGATAGATGCTGGGTTTTGACCATCCATTATTCATTCCATTTGTCATATTCTACTGGTGACAACATTTTTTAAGGAATTCCTCATTCGACATAGTGACCAATCATAAGATTGTTAATCAAGGATCCCTACTCTTTCCATGATGCTCGGGGCATGACCCTATCAAGGAACATTAGGTTTTCTCTTGCAGGACTAAGATTTTGAGATGAGAAATACAAGAACAAGAAGAAATTGGCTGAATATAATTCAGCCAACGATATGGGTGACTAATTCCTGATACCTCAATCCCAGGTGTTGACTACCCTTTCCAGGGCTGGTTCTCTAGGATTCACTTCAGTTCTGAGGATTATCCAGTATCATATAAGTGATTTTTTTCTTATGTTAGCTAGCTTCATGGCACATTGCTTGTTTAAAAAAAAAAAAAAACACTGAATGGTCAGAAATGGGATATTCAAACCATCTGCATCTAAATCATGTAGGATGCCTGTTAAAAATGAAGAATCCTAAATACTATCTCAGACACATTTATATGCAATCCTTTGGAATGGGCCTCAAGACTATCTAACTGAAGCCAGTTTTACAGCAATCTTTATAGAAACTAAATTGTTTTAGTCAGCTTTTTTGCTGCTGTGACTGAAAGAACCCAACCAGAACAATTTTAGAGGAGAAAAAGTTTATCCAGGGGCTCACAGTTTCAGAAGTCTCCATCTAGAGAAGGCTGACTCCATTCCTCAGGGCTCAAGGTGAGGCAGAATGTCATGCAGTAAGAGGGTGGCAGAGAGAAGCAAGACGAGCAGGAAGCACAGAGAAAGATGCCAGGCATCAGATACAAATATATACCCTAGAGCCACACCCCGCAATTCCCTACCTTCTCCAGCCACAACCCACCTGCCTCCAGTTAACACTCAGTTAATCCCATCTGGGATCAATTCACTAATTAGTTTAAGGTGCTCACAAGCTAACAATTTTCCCTCTGAACCTTCTTGCATTTTCTCACACATGAGCTTTTGGGGGACACCTCACATGGAAACCATAACATAAGATTGGTTGTTAAGTTATATCCAAATTGGGGGAAAATCAAAAGGAAGCCAAAATCAAAAGAAAATTAAAAGGAAAATCAAAATGGTCATATAGAGTGGGGCCAGGGACTAATTCAAATTGTGTGGCTTCTCATTAAGTATGTATGTTTTTATTATTGTTCATTAATCAAGACAGCATATAAAATGCCTACTAGATTTAATATTATGGGGCAAATTTTAACAAGCAGTCAATAAACAGAGAAGAAAAGACATGTAATAAATGGCCTTATAACCACAAAAAGAATATATAAATATAAAAATGAGATTTAAAGGGTAAATATGACTTAAAGCCATAACTATTAATTTCTGATTTTAAAAAATGTCCAATGAATACATAATCCAAGAAATGAAATTCTTTATAAATATTTTTGAAATAAGTTTTTATTTCTTTTAAACAGATTACCATTATTTAAATGGAATGTAAGTTCTATGTTTTTAAATATTTAAATGCATAATAAGAATAATAGTACTTAAATTTAGTATCATTGCATTTTAAAATCCTAGAAGTTGTTTGAAATTCTTTGCCCTATTTAGAAAGTGCACAGATCTAACTTTCTTAAAAATACCTTTCTTTTTTTATTTTGTGATCACTAATTTGTCCAATTAGCTTTACCAAATAACTTAACATCCATATAAATTCCGTTAGTAAAGTAAGTACAGTCACTTATTGTACTTAACTAACTTGGGTGAATTAAAAAAAAAAAAAGTTCTAGAATTAAATTTAAATGTACAATTCAAAAGATTTTGTCTCTTATTTTTCCTAGTATGTCAAATCCTCCATTGTCTGGAGATACATTTTTAAATGTCCATTTATTGGGAGGGGCTAATAACTATAAAACATGTTCATGTTTTTTCAGAGATACACCTTCCATAAACCCATAGACCATGCCATCCATTTATTTTGTACTTAAATTAGAACTGATTATTCCCTAATATTTATAGCATCAAGCAAGTTATATTTGCCAAACTTTAATGTAATATGACCCCAATTACATTATAAAAAGCAAAATTGTGCACATTCTTTATAGTTCTTTTCATGGTAGCGATAAAATGAGATACTTAGGATTATGTGAATCACTGCATTCCAGTGAGAAAAGAATTTAAGTTTACACAGTGTTTGAGATGGTGTGTTGTGTGTGTGTCCGTGTCCATATATGCAGACATACAGTACTAGTGGAGTCTAACAATATGTAATCTATTTAAAAATATTGTTTACATTTTTTAAAACATTCCATAGCTCAAAACACAAAATTTACTTCAAATATGTTCCCTTTTCCTATGTATGGTACTGTTTAGCACGTAAAAAGGATTTCAGTCTTTAAATCAGAATGTTGCAAAGAACAAGGTGACAGGGAGCAGACATTACTTCTGTGTGTACTTGAGATGGGAAGATACCTCTTCGTTCTGAATTTTTTTCCCAAATTATCAACCCTGTATCAACTATGTTCTAGATTTTTCCACTCAAGGATGGAGAACATTAGAAGAGTGTAAAAGGCAGGACTGTAGGTGTTGAAAATCAGTACTCTCCTGTAGTAAAGGCACATGCACCTCGTTCTGTGCTAGCCTCATTTGGTGTGGCAAATACTCCTTGGCCTGCCGTTCCCTCTGCTCTCTCTCACCTATGACTAGGCAGTGCCACTGGCCTATTCATTTCTCAGCCATGGCAGTTAATTAAGGAGATAGTGGATGAAGGGCTATGAGTGTGAAGAAGACAAACAGACATACATAGAGTTTGGCCAGGTGGGTAGCCAAACTGATGGAGTTTGACTGACCACAGGTACCTCAGAATGTTTATTGTATAGATCTTGTTATCAAAAGGTTATTTGTGGGAAAGTTTTAACAAAGCGGGCAATCTGAAGGATGCAGGACTGGTAAGACCTTAGGGTCATCTTGTTATGCTCAGAATCCTCTATCCCTGGGAGTTGGTGCCTAAACTCAAGGAACCAACTAATAACTCTGACCCTTTGCACAGAATTTCCTCAGGCCAGCATCACCATAGCAAGTGGGCCATCTTGATCTGCATTTTTTGGCACAGGTAATTCCCTGCGCAAACACAGCCATGGGAGTCAGAAAGACCATGATTCAAATCACCACTCTCCACAAGGGAGGAGTCAGCCATTGTTGTTCATCTGGATATTAGGTAAGTGGATTTGTGTTGCTTTAGACTTAAATTGGAAGGTAAGAAACCCCACTTAAGAATAACTTCCAAGCCCAGTGTAATGACACACACCTATAATTCCAGCAACCTAGGAAGCTGAGGCAAGAGGATTCACAAGTTTGAGGCCAGGTTCAGGAATTTAGCAAGGCCCTCAAAAATTTAATGTGACTCTGTTTCAAAATAAAAAAAAATAAATAAATAGTGTTGTAGCTCAGAGGTGAAGCCACCCTAGATTCAATCACCAGTACCAAAATAAATAAATAAATAATAAAAGTACAAGTTACATTAGTTGTAATTCTGCAACTGCCCTCTTGCCAAGGAGCTTATTATTAGTACACAAACTACTTTTACAGTGATTGTAAATGGGAGTTTTGCCTGCCAGTTACCTATTGATCAATGTGTGCATGAGACTTCAGGGGCAAGTATCACATGAGAAAAAAACGCTGAGTAAAGAAACTTGAGATCCAAGCAATAATAAAATAATTGAAAGACTGTTTGGAATGAATGTGAAATATGTAACTAGTATATAAAGAATTTAACATAATAAAATAAAAATAATCATTGCAATTTATGAACTAACAAATATAAAAAGAGCAAATTCATATCAAATATTTTCTACGTTTGCACTGGACTCGAACACGTTCATGTTTTCCATCAGAAGCTGAGAGCAACTGTAAAAATAGGGTAATCTCAGACTAGGACAATAAATACAACATTGAAAAAAGTTTTAAGGGGAAAATGGGGGTTTGTTTCCCTTAGTTTTACAGGTACCATTTAGGTCCCCTGGATTCCAGTATCACATCAAGAGTCCTTCTAACTAAGCTGGCAGTGCTTTTGGAGAATGGGATAGGGCATATATAAAAACAATAAGGATTTAAAGTATCAAAACTCTGAAAATAGGGGCTGGGGCTGTAGCTCAGTATCAGAGTTCTTGCCTATCATATGTGAGGCACTGGGTTCAATTCTTAGCACCACATAAAAATAAATAAAGGCATGCTGTCCATCTTCAACTACAAAAAAATTTAAAAATTAAAAAACTCTGAAAATATTTTCAATTCAGTAGAGTCTAGTTATCAGTCAGATTCTGACAGGCTAAGTAAATAATGTACTATGATAAAATACTTTAAACATTTATGATTTATACTACAGTAGAGAATTGAAATAATAATTTTATGACACAGCAATAAATAAACATATTCCAGGAATTAGGTAACGATTAAAGGGAAAAAATATCAACCAATTTTATAATACAATTATTTAGTTCCATAATTTAGAAATAATGCCTATACTAAGGTGTTGTAATAAGAATTAACCTAATATCTATACCCAGGTGGACTAGAATAAGCCCAATCAACCTGCCTGCAAACACATTCAGGCAGAGTGATCAGTAATCCATTAGTTATATCAGCAGATCCATAATTTTTTTCAGGTAACTATTTAAGTTATATCAGGTTTATCAAAAAATGTATGATTATTTGTTGTTTCAGAAAAACTATATCCTTGTTTTTAGGAGAAATGGGGAAGGCCATAAAAGGTTGGATTAGAAAAGAGGAATAATATTATAATTTTGAAACAAGATTGATAGTTCTCAGTACTTTTTGACATTCTAAATGTACAAATCTAAATGTCAACAGCTAATCATGGGTAATCTGCTATTAGTTTTTCTGTTTAAAAATACCAAGTTTTGGCAGCAATTTCTACTTCCATGTGCTATTAAAGGCACATTTCTGAAATATAACATAGCCAACCTATCAAAGAGTAATTTAAATAATTTCTAAAGACAAATATTAAATAAAGCCAGTAATTTCAAAGTTATGAAACACAAGTAAAAAAAATTCATACAGTTAAGAAATATAAAATTAGGATAAAATAAAAATATAATATGATAGGGGATAGCAAGTAACAATTTGCAGGACCATTTCAAATTATATTTAATGTAAAGCTCATAGATATGTTCATCTAAATATAAAATAATCAATAGACTGGACCACAATACAATCTATTAAAATTTAATTTTGTGATTTTCTACTTTTAAAGGTGGCCCTATCAAATATATTTTTTAAAGAGTAAGATAAAGCAATAATCAACAAAAAATACCTCACAATTAAATGTTGTATGTTCAAAGACATTAATTTTTGTATATTTATCTTTCATCTTTAAATGCAGAATAAGTATTAAGCTTTAAATACAGAAAAATTATTTCAAGGTTATTTAAGACTAAGGTCTCCAGAGGAGTTAGTCATCTAAATTCTCTTATTATTTTCAGATATCCACAACAATAAATCCTCATAAACATAAGACTCATTCTCATTTCCTATGTTTAATGTAAGATTCTTACTTGTTTCTGAAATTTGTATTACTTTACTTCATTTTATCTTTGCTATTTTGTTAGTATTTTGAGTTCAGGCATTTCTCTTCAATTTTATAACACTATCCTTGCAGTGGGGGCAGATCTTATTTTCAGTAATTACACAAAGCCATGTCCAATTTATGGACATGACCAATACATTAAGTGGATATTTATTCTCAATGTCTCCATGTATTAATTCCTAGCTCATTGAGAACAGTACTTTTCATCTGTTTAAACATCAGTTCAAATCCACAGAGCAGCAAATGAATTATTGTTGAATCAGTTTGGAAATTCTAACAAAGTATAGAAATTATAGAGATTAAGCTGAAGTATTTATAGCTGAGCAACAAAAGATAAAATGAACATATAAAAAACTCAAAGGTTGTTTACATACTGCAATGAAGAATTATTTGAGAACCTTATAACTGAAGTATGTTAAAAATTTTATTTGATTTAAGACTTTGTAGCATTTCATAAAAAAGAATTTAGTCTTAATAATGCTACTAAAACTTTGGAATTCTAATATTTTAAAATAAATCCTTAAAATTTAATTCCATATTTCCAGTTAATGGAATTCTTGAAAAATCTAAAAGGCAATGCATCCATAAGTAGATTCCTTGTAATAAACTCATGAAGATTATAAAGGTTATTATATGTGTAATTTTTACTAAAAAATACTAACAAAGTGTTATTTTAATAAACTGTGTGAACCACATTTTCTCTAATTTTTAAATTAAAGTCATTATAGTACAAATCTATAAGACCATAAGGTATTATACTACATGTACCTGTTTCATATAGTATTATAAAAATAGTCATAAAATTGAGTATGTTAGATTTTACTTGTTTTGAAGTCAAGTCATGTTAAGCAATATGCTACACCATCATATATAATTCCCAAGGGTTTCTGGGTTTTAGATAAAAATGAAAAACTCTTACCAACTGTTCCTTCATTAAAGTAAGCATATAAAAGGGTCAACATAATAGTGAATTTCTCTCAATAAAGTATTCTAGATTCTTAAATCTTTGTTTTTGTTAAGGCATTATACCAATGACTAATAAGTAGATTAATACAAAGATTTTCATTTTATTTTAGAAATTAGTACAATTCTCTTATGATACTGTGCAATGGAATATAACAGTTGGCTCAGTTATTGGTCATCACACTTTATAGAAACTACTGAATGTTTTCACATGCATTCACAATATTTTTTAAAATATTTTTTAGCTGTTGATAGACTCTTATTTTATTCATTTATATGCAGTGTTGAGAATTGAACCCAGTGCCTCACACATGCCAGGCAAGCACTCTACCACTGAGCCACAGCCTCAGCCCCAAGACAAATATTATTTAAGTAACTTTAACCCAAGAAAGAGACAGTGAAAGCAAAAAATTTTCAATATTGGATAAAATGGTGTTTTAATAAAGTTTGTTATCAACATACACTTCTATACTTGCAGAGATCAAAGGACCTAGAGCAGACTATTTTATTCAGTATGTATCTCCAGGGAAAATTCTTAACCAACAGGCTCATTTTAAAAATAGTGTTCTGATTTAGCTTTTTTCCTATCTTTATTTTTATTTGATTTTTGGTATGTTTATTGCTACTTAGCTACTGCATTATATGTAAAAATCTACGTCAATTATGTGAGATATTAATTCTTAAAATAATGTATTTATTGAACTCTATAGTTAAATTTGCCAAACATTTAATTTCAATTACCTTTACCAATATTAAATTATCATATCACTATTAAAAAAAGTCAAACTTTAAAAGTAAAAATTAAAGTGCCATTAAGACATAGTTCAACTCAAATGTAGACACAATCATTTTAGTTATTCTAAGATCATTCTTACTTGGAATGCATATTAACACAATACCTCTTTATTTCCTAGTTCAAAATATTTCTCTTTATGATCTTGCTTAAAGTATAACTAAGTAGGTAAATTTCTATATGCTATTTTTTTTAAAAATCATGGGTATTTTTAATATTAAAAGCAAATGATTTTTCTTATTCTAGATGCTATGCCCTACTTACTAAGAATTTGTGTCCTTTTGCAATATTCATGTACCACAAAACAAGTATCACTGTATACTATAGTCACCCAAAGAACACATAATTACCCCACTGCTATATCATTAGTAAATTAACATAATAAATAAGTTATAAGTATTTACATTTAATACTTACTTTTTTCAGATCCAGATATCCACAAAATTACCAAAACTGCAAGAGTAAAATAACAATTCTATCTCCTAACATCTATTTCCTAAGGCCATATTATCTAATCTCTCATATGATCAAAAAATATGACTTCTACACATGAAATTTTTTAAATAAAATAGGAATAGGAATAAAGATTTTCAATTATATCCACTAAGTACAGTTCACCAAACAGGCCAATATCCAGAGGCCTCTGCAGTACCTGAAAATGCAGATGAATATATTTTTGAGGATATGGGTTGACAGCACATACTTTCATTCCAATTCCTGCTCCAAAGTTCAGTTACAACATAAGCTCACTGGTATCTGAAATTGGAAACTTTTATCTTCAACATGAATTCAAGTTTTTAATAATTAACCCCCTTTAAATAAATACAGCAGAATACGCCAGTCTAATTTGCCTTCAACAAAACTTCATTTTACTTGTCAGCCTATGAAAAGTCATTACTGCATGAAATATTTATTTTTGGTACATATATTTGTAAAATGTATACTTGTATATTTTCTAGTCATATAATTAAACAAAAATCTACATATCCATACATACAGTTAACAAGATTCTTATAAAGCAATTTTAAAATAAAGCAAATACCGCGTATTTTTTTGCTCCCTTTTCTTCCAATCTCATTTACTGTAAAACTCTTCACCTTACAAAAAATAAGTATTGATAAAAGATTCATAACAATAACAGAACAGACTAAGACACTAGTGAAGACTGTGTGAGATAATCATCATTGTAGCCTTCAATAGCTAGCATATTGCCTAATATTTATTTTCTTTCTTTGTAAATTTTATAGTTACTATGGACACAGTATCTTTATTTTGTTTATTTATTTTATGTGGTGCTGAGGATGAACTCAGTGCCTCACATGTGCAAGGAAAGTGCTCTGCCCCTGAGCCACAATCCCAACCTTAATATTTATTTTTTTTAACTTTGAGAAAAATGCAATAAAATTATAGATTCTTTCAAATAAATGGTACACAAACATTCTACACCATGAGTCTCGGTTATTAGTCCATATCACTCTGTATTATCACATAGCAAATATGTTTTTAAAGATTTTCTACCTAATTAAAAATTTGATTTTCAGGGGGACAAAAAAAATACATACTGGAAATGCTACACTGGGTCTTATGTTCTAAGAGGGAAAGTTCTCCTTGAGCCTCTACCAAGTACACCAGCCACCATATAGCAGAACTTCAATCGATGTTTTTAAAAATGAATATTTTCACTTACTTTTAACATATTTGTCAGTGAAAACTGAAATCATATATTCCATAAATAGCCATATGATTGAAAGAGATTATTAAATTTTTCCACATCATCTGAAACATTAAAGTAAAATGTGAAGTTTACTAAATTTTAATAAATCTTTTAAAATATTAAGAAATGTTTAAATGAACTATCTCCAAATAATGAATTTTGTAATATATACTAACTATATATGAGTGTTAAGTGAGGAATTTTACGCTTATATATATTTAATAGTTATGTTCATATGATATTATAAAAGTCAAAGTAATGAGTAAATAACTTCTCAGGAAAAATTTTAATTGCATGAAATTTCTATAGTTTAGTTTGAAGTCTAAAAACTTTTCCCCTCATTCCTACCACCAGAAATATCGTGTATACTTCAATTTCATTCTTTAGGTTTCATAAGTTCTCTGAACATCTATTTGTTTCTTTTCATTTAAAACAAATGCAGAGAGAAGATAAATGGAAACTATCTGAAAACACATCTGTTTTATATCCGATATTTGAATTTTTGTTTACAATAATAGCAATTTGATCAAAACAGAAATGAATAAAACTGGTACATTTGTAAACCCTCAACTATCACTCTTATTAGAAAAAAACTAGATGGATTATTACATTGCCTTGTGAAAATGTCCCTAATTATACCAACATCCACTCTGACAAAAATAACTGTATACGGAAAGCTGCGAAGTCTGAAAAGCATCAACAAATTGTACTTGTTGATCCAAGATGAATGTACATTATGCATAATGGTAGACGTAGCAAATTTGTACTATTAAGGTTATGTTTTAAATGACAATCAGCTTGGGCTGAATAAAGTAGGAAATGGACATTGCATCCTTGCTATGTAGTTTTGTTCTACCCCATTCCTCTTATCTGGTCAAATATCAATAATTATATAGTAAACTTCATTTTAAAGGCAGGCAATGGAGCATTTATTTGAGCTCCTTGAAAAAAAAATAGTAAGAATGCTGAATATCTAGATCTATTTCTCTCTAGGGAGAAGATCATCTCATACATGCTAGCTCCAAGATATATCTCAGGCTTACCTACCTGCTCTTCAGTTTTATTACCACAGCTCTAGGACAGGCCACCATTAACAACTCTCTGAACAACTCTGTTGGACTCCTAATTCTGCTCTTGCCTGCTTTCAGTCATGTCTTTGCTTACTTTCTATAATATTCTTAATATTAGTGAAATGGCTCATTTTACTCATTTGGTTAAAAATCTCCCAATCACTTCACCTTTCACCTGGTATAATGTAAGAAGGTTTACTCCTTAACTAGTGCTCTTTTTTCTACTCCATGGAATCTGGGTTATTGACTATCTTTCAAATCTCACTTCTTGCTTGCCCAGTAAATTCCAGTTACACTGGACTTGATTTTTCAAATACATTAAGCTTATTTCTCTTCCAGGCCATTGCTGTGGCAGTGCCATCCACTTTTAATGCACTTTTTCCTGCTCTGCTTAATTAATTATTTCTCTTCCCTGAGAATGAGGCTTAAATGTCACCCCCACGTACACACAGACCTAACTGTCCTGTTTTACACAGTATGTCTTTCCTGTTATTTTCTATCTCAGCACTTTTGTTGATTCTGCCATAGAATTTCTACAACCTTTATTGTTTTATTTACTTACCAAGCTTCATGAGGATATAAAACACACCTGCCTGTCCCATACCTTTTCTCCATTATCTAAATTTTATATTCTAGGGAACAATATTCAATAAAATAAAAATTAATGTTTTCAATTTTTAAGTGATGAGATATATAAATATCATGAGTTTAAAAGAACATGAGATGCATAAGCAATTTAACCCCTATGTAAGTATGGTTTGATAACATGGTTGACAATGTACATTGGATAAAGTCAACCTATTTTGACTATTTAGCTATATATATTGATCTCCACCATGTTTATACTACCAAGAAGTGTTGAGTCAGGGTATAATAAAAAGACTTCTAGCTCTGTTGTGTGAAGCAGAATCTAATCTTTCATGGTGACAACTGAAACATAGTGTTAGGAGAATCATATGTGTGTATAAGGCAGGAGGAGGATGGAGAAAAGGAAGTGATATTGAGATTGTGTGACAGAGAAATAGCTTGGTATATAAAAAAAACAATAATGTCTTTTATATTTAAAAAAGTTTATACTAGCAGTGATTAGTGAAAACAAAATACTTTCTACTCCATTATTTTTCTAATATTTATTTTGTAATGACAGCAACCCAAAAGTAAAAAAAAAAAAAAAAGTTAACCATTTTCTTCTCTTGTACAATTAAAAACATTTTCTCTTCCTTAAAAATTTAAAAGTGCTTGATGTATGTGTAGTTTCTATTACATTCTTTTAAGTTATTTCTGGTTTGAAACACAGAATGAACACTGTATAATTTTTTGTGTAAGCAAACTATTTTAGATATAACCTCATTTCAAACCCAGAAAAACCAACATTTAGATGGTCATTGTTGAATCTGCATAAAAATGATGTTTAATCTTTCAGGATACTAATCATAATGACCATACAATGACATTTTTAACTTTAAATGTATAATAAAATTACATTCTTGGTTGCATTGATATTTATATATCAATAAAATATTTTAAATATTCAAGAGTTTAAAAATATTTTTAGTATTTAAAGTTCAAATATTCTTAAAATTTTTCCTTAATTCTACATTTATAAAAATATAAGAATATTCAATCTTACAGTTTTCAACACTGTTTATAGTTAGTCAACTAATTTTAAGCCATGAACTTTGTTAAGCAGATTTTTTTTTGCTTAGATATGTTAACTTTTATTTACATATAATTTAGTTGCTTTTGCAGTCACAATTCATCTAAGTCAATAAATTCAATAAAACTAATTGGTCACATTACCATTGTAGTTATTTTGTTTGTCACTGAATCATCTGGGGGGGGGATGAATTCAAACAATACCAGTAATAAAATAAGTACTAAATTCATGTACCCAAATCCTACTTTGACTTAATGAATTATTTGTGTATGTAACTGGCTATTTGTATAAACACTAGCCACACCCTGAGAGGCATATCAACTCATTTAGGCAATAAAATACTCTTTGCAAAGGGAAATAATCTTTGAATAAATGGACCCCTAGTGGCTACTAACCATTGTAATTGACATAGATGGTTAACTTATACATGAAGCAAGACTTTATTTGATATTCACCAGTACAGAAACAAAAGGTTATCATCTAGAGAAGATAAAGTCAGATTTTTAGATAAAAATTTAAAACACTGAATTAATGTTGTGGTTTAAATATAGGAGAAATCGATGGAATAAGAGGGATTTGAATAGAAAGCATGTTTTCATTTATTCAGATGAAGTAATCTACTTTCTCATTGAATCAAGGAGGTTTGGGTAATAGAGTCAAACTGCTTTATTTTATCTTAATAGTAGAAAACTTTACAGTTAGTTAAAAGACAAGATCAGTCCTTCCTAGAGCCAAGTCACTAATTTATTTACTTATCAAGTAAATAATGTAGTAATACATTGTTAGGCCTTGTCATTATTTGACCCTGCCTATGTATGGAAAACCAGGAATGGGAATGAATCCATTCTTTCCTGTCATATAGGATTTTTATATAATTTGTTAGAAAAAATACACAGTTAAAATTTTACTTTGTGAAAGTCCTTTATCAAGAAGGAAAGTTATATAAAAGTGGAATTTTACCCTCCATAAAATAACAAGTTTCAAAAGTGTTAATGAAAATTACTAGGGATATAAACAGCATCTTCTCAAAATAAACAAATATTAATTATATTATTGATATTTTTATGTGTATAAGAAAATAAACATATTTTACATTAGTCTTTCCATACTGCATATTTACAATAATTATGTATTTTTCTATGGGTTTTGATGTACAAGGGCTGATGCTTTGATTTATCTAATAACACTACAAATTAAGAAAATATGCCTAAAAAGTTCACAAGTTTAACATTTACAAGGTTGGTATCTATGAATCATTTGTGTTATTTGTGGTAGTTTCAGTATCTAAACATTATCTAAAATTATTATCAGGCAAATTTCTAACCACTATAAGTTTAGGCTCTGCAGAGCATAAACAACCATTTGTGATGATAAAAAATCTGAATCATAACTTCTCTATATAATTTTTTAAAGAATTATCCTAAATTTTCCCTAACTTAACCAGTAGATACTATTTTACCCATGTATATTCTTATGCATAACCCGTACTTTTAATATATGAATACAAATTCAAATTAAGAGCTTTAGTAGACACTCTTTAATGATCCTATTTATCTGATTAAAAAAAGACTGGGAAATACTAATTTTCCAATATTAAGTTCAGCTAAAACATGAATTACATGTTTGGTATTTATTTTAGGTGAAACATTGTTAAATAATATGGAGAAGTCATTAAAATAGCTAAGCAAATTAAAACTACTGCAAAAGGTTACCATTACTAGACTTTTAAATTTAATGTAACTATCTGAAAGGTCATACTTTAACAGGATACATTTTTGTAAAATGGGTGTGAAAATTCATAATATGTGTTTTATTTATGTTAGTAACCCCAGGGACTAGGGTGGTTGCTGATGTATCATAGGTACTAAATAATTTTTTTTTTTAAATAAAACTATTTAGGAAAATTCTTACATAGGAATAACTGTTAAAAACTTGTGGTAAACTTAATTCTCAAAGCGTACATCTCTAGCCTCCAGAGATACTAACATAAAGTATAATGTTTTACTTTCCAGTTATTATTATGAATTGTAATGCAAACAACAACAACAACAAAAAAGTACATATATAAAGGCAAAAAAGAAAGAAAGAAAAAGAAAAAGAAAGAATAGCATTACCTAAGGTTAGGTAAAAAGAAGTGAAATGAGGGGAAGGCACGGGATGTGGGGATAAGAAAGATAGTAGAATGAAACAGACATTATTACTTTATGTATATATGTGACTGTATCACCAATATGATTCTACAATATGTATACTCAGAAAAATGAGAAATTATATACCATCTATGTATGATATATCAAAGTATATAAGTGCATACTACTATCATGTATAATTAATTAAAATAAAAATTAATTAAAAATTGTTCTCTCTCCTAATAAAAATGGTCAAGTAAATAATTACACGTTAGTTTTAACAATCTTCTAATTTCACAGAGGTAAAATAAATGCTCCTTTGGTATTTAATACCAATAGTCCTTGAAAACAAATGAGTGATGTGGCATGAAATTATACCCCATCATAGGAGAGTATGACACTATGGTGTCACTGATTATGTGACATATCTTCAAAGTTATGAAAGTTATTAGGGTTTCCAAGTTCACATATGAATTTGTGATTATATTCTGTCAGATAAAAACTATAATTAGGAAAACATGGCAAAGCACCAATTATGTAAATGAGAACTGAGTATTGATTCCAAGTGATTATTCTATTTCTAAATAAAGTATATTGTTCATATATGTTTATGACAAAAGTAAGGCTTCGTTGTTTTACTTGCCTTCTGTCTTAATCTTCTTCCCTTTACACAAAAGTACACATTCTCGATTCATCTGATTTCCATTTTTATATCTGCAAATTATTTCCAGACCCTTACACACACATGCACACACATATGTCTCATCTGTGAAATTGCAGTTACAATTGTCCACAGTTGTTTTACAGTTGAAGTCTTTAGGAGAGGTGACATATTGGTGGTCATCACAGTGCCAGTGAGAGCATCCAGCCAGGTACATGATGGAAAACTTTTATGGTTGTTGGATACCTAGTCTAAAGGAATTTACAATATGCATATGATATTACTATAGACCTTTAGATATTCAGAAATCCAAGGAAATGTATTTTATAAAGATTGTTTAAATAGAAGGAAAGAAAATGCTCATTGATTTACACCGTGTTGCACATACTATTCACCTTTACTTTGTCACTGTACCCACCAAAACAAATTCCTACGAAATATCTGACAGAAACTTGACGTTATGAATAGGATATTCAAAACTTGGAAATTCACACTTCACGCTTATCTACTCCCTGCTCGCAAAAAAATAGAAACCCCACCACAGATCTGTTTCTCTCTGCTCCAGGAAGAAATTTGAACAGGGTTCTGGGGCTAAGGCTAGGTGAGGGCAACACTGAGTGACTGGGGTGGGGGTGGGGGTAAAAGGCTGACAATTAGTCACTAGGTACAGCGGGAGCAAGCAAGCTGCCTTTCAAGTAGGCATGTAGGAGAATCCACACATTACCCTGTTTTGAGCGACAACCAAGAGTCAGAAGTCCCCATTAAGTCTGTGCCGCGGAGCCTGACCTCCGGTGGAGACTGCGCAGCCAGGAGCAGTCCCACAGACGCCAGCAAAGGGACCCACGTGCTGCTGATGCTCACGCATCTGTTTAAAGAAATCTGGAAGCAGAAGGGCTCACAGCTCCTGGGGCCACCAGCCCTAGGCGGCGTAGAAAGGACGCTCCGGTTAAGGAAAATCCTTGACCCCCCTCGTGTGGCAAACCCAGAGAAACTGACCCCAGGACGAAGTTACCTGCAGAAGGCCACCTGCCTTAGTCCTCAAAGCACCTTCCTCCTCCCGTCCCCTCTTGCTCCTCCACCCCGTCCCTTACCTTGGTTGTTGGCGACGTGACTGCAGTCGCCCGGCCAAGCTGTCAGCAGTGGCAAGAAGAAACCAAATTGCAAAAGAAATTCCTGGACTTCGCAGCCCCCCATGGTTCTCCCTGGCTCTCTTTTTTCCCTTAAAAAGAAGTGGTAGCAGCTCAACCAGGTGTTCAGGATAGGGTGGGGGTCCTGGTCCACGTCTTCTTCCTCCTCCTCCTCCTCCACCTCCACCCGGCCCGCAGGGGGTGTCCTGGGGCGCCCCCCGCGTGAGACCCCGGGAGCAGGGCACGAGGGTCCAGGCTGCCCAGGGGCGAGTGCAGCTGCTTCGGAGGAGGACACTGCCTGCGGCGCCGGGGAGCTCCTGGCGGCTGGAGGCGAGGGGAATTGCATCCACCACCGTGTCCCGCTCGCGCGAGGACTATTCACTTGGGCCCCGGAGAGCGTGCGCGCAGGAGCGAGCTAGGGCTGTGGTTTGGGGGAGGGGAGCGAGGGGCGGGGGAGGGCGCCTCACCGCGGGGATGAAGGGAGGGACCACCAGGTGCTAGGGGCAGTTCGGGCGGCCAGAGCGCCTCTCTGGACTGAAGTGGGCACTTGCAGAGACCAAAGTAAGGTAGGCTTCGCAGCTGTGAAGAGGTGCGGGGGCAGTGAGAACTTTCCTCCGGCCGGTGCGGGAGAACCTGGCGAAGGAGGCGTCTCCAAGCAGCCGCGAGCGGTCCGGGGTAGCTGCGGACTGAGCCCTCAGCCCCTTGCTTGAGTGGCGTCGACAGAGGTTCGCAGCACAGACGTTTCCACCTCGGCCGCATCTGCGCCGCGCCCGGGTCGTGGCAGCAGTTTTCTGAGCATCTCAGAGGCCGCGCGCTTAGTCCCCCAAGCACTTAACCACCCATTTCGCGACAGCAGCGCAGACCGTTTTATGACTACTCGGATCGCGATATTGCCTTCCCCTTACTTCTCCACATTATCGCCGCTGGAGGGGGTGCGTGTAGTGGGTTAGCGCTACCGGTCCCGGGCAGTGCTTGGCGACACCAGTAGCCGCCCAAACTTGTCCACTAGGGCGATCGACTAAGCTTTGTGGCAGGCGTTTGGCTTGGAGTCCTTGGAAAGCGAAAGGAGGGAGGAAGCAGCAGAGGGAGTCACATCTGGCTGGAAACGGGAGAAAGCTTCGCACCAGGGCTCCCGGAGGTCAGCGCGTCGCCGTGTGGCGGTGACTTCGCGTTGAAGGTCACCAGCATCATCTCAGCCTTTGCGCTGGGATTCCGGGGTCCTTAAGCTCCCGCGACTTGGCAGCGTCGGACTGTGAGCTCTGAGCCTTTCAAAGGCCACGTCAGCCGCGGTGCCCAAAGAGTGGCTGGCGTATGGCTTTCCCCACGCAAAACGCCCCCTCTGAGCCTCTGCTCTCTCCTAGGGTTCGAGTCGCTCCTAGCCGAGGCGCAGGCTACTTGGTGGGACCTCCGGGGGCCGGAGCTATGAGGCGTATTTGTGTGGAGAGATCTTGGCGTCTTGGGTCCCCAAGCTCTCGCCCCGAGGCCGAGGTGGCGCGGAGGGCAGAGCTGGAGCTAGAGCGCTGCTGAGCTTGGCCAAGCCCGGCGCTCCCTAGCCTGGCAGCAGCGACTCGGATACTGCCAGTTCGGCGCTAGAGGGAGTCAGTCGACAACAAAAATTCCTCCACCTGCTAGGTGGTGGAAGCGGCTAAACAGGCAAAGAAGAAAGGAGGAATGCTTTCAAGCTAAACTGAACGCGTTTGTTAAGGACGCGCCATGGAAACCGTAACTCTGGTGTGGGAATTTTTGTAATACTCTATTTTGTTATTATTATTATCGTCAGTTTATTTTTTAAGGGGATATGGGCTATCACAGTGGAGTGAGGTGGAAAAATTCGCCTCAAAATTCATCAGAATTGTTTTGAAGCAACGTTGATGGCAATGGGGAGAAAAAGTGAACTGAAAAGAGAAAGCAGCGATTATTATAAAGGGTAGATGACATTTTTCAACTGGGCAGGGCGTACTGGAGGGAAATGACACGGTGGCAGAATTCCGGAAAGTAGATGATTAAGTAGCAAAGGTCAGCATTTGACGCTTAGAGAATTTTGGAGATAAAAACACCCTCCCTTTTTATGCATTTCAGCTCTATGATGTTTATCACATATCATAGTTAAAAGAGTTTCCGTTAATACCTTATAGTCGATAGGAGGGAAAAGTAGTAAAGATGCCTCACGTCTAAAATTTTGCTGCGTGGAGAGAAATGTGAAATGCAAGTGATTTCCAGAATGTGAGGAAGGTTTCCTATTGGTGACTGTACTTCCACGCTCATTATGAATTCATACCCAGCTGCTCTTTTAAGGTGTCCATGCCAATTTAAATGTATGCAAATCATTTATAAATGGATAACCCTGTGTGTAGTTTATATATTAGTACTTGAAAGAGTAAAATCTGATTTTGCTATTCATTTTACTGCTGTTGCTGATATTGACTGCCCACATGGTTGTTTGCAAACTCAATTTGCAATTTACAAATTCAGTTGTAAAATAGAAATCCACAATATGACCAATGTGCTATAAATAATTACGTCTAAAACCTAGAAAAGGTTCACAATTCATTATACCAACGTTTTCATTCAAAATAACGTTTCTTTTCATTTACTGTCAACTATTTCCATGACCTTTTAAATTTTCATTTTTAAAAGTTGAATTACAGTGAATAATTTTATATGCTTCATTGCTAACTAAAAACATCTTATTAAAGGCACTTCTTAAAAATGACTTACATATACTACATTAAACTGAAGGAAAACATAATTTCATTATCTTAGGAATGTAAAGCCTGTATATCTATTTCTGACCTTTTATTTTTCAAATCAAAGGCTTGGGAGGAAATATTTCGAGTGGAAAAGAACCAAAATAATCTCTAACAAAACTAGTTTAAAATGAAAATTTAAAATCAAGTGTTGATCTTGGCTTGATTTTGAAAAATACATTTTAATATAGAACATCAAAAAGCAATATTTAAAATTAGTCTAGAAGGAAATGGTTCTCATAGAAGGAAGGAAAGTGGGGGATAAAGAAAAGCTAAAGTTTATTTCTAGGACTCAGGCTTATTTACAAATCATGGCATGATGTCTGAAACATAAACTGTTACATCAAAGTAACAACAGCTTGATTAATTTGAATTTATTCCCCTCCCCCATTGTGGCTACGATTCACATACTCTACACAATTTGTTTAAATAAGCCATAGTTAAGCTTGACATAATCTGTATTACCTGGTCAGATAATTAATAGTCATGTTTTCATATGGGTTTTTTAAAAAAATAATTACAAGATTTTTCTCAATATTAAAGCTTTAGATATGTTTAGATAATCTTTATTGCACACCTAGAAGATAAGGACCTCTAGGTAAAAACATATCAAAAATGAATTGAGATATAATTATCATTACCTTTGACAATAACAAAAGTCCATGAGTTTAACATGACAATAAATTTCAAAATATGATTGTAAAAATGATTACTATAACAATTTGACCATTTGTGTTACAAACACACACACAAATATGTATATGCATATTCTTTCTAAAATATTAGGCTCTTTTTATGTGCAAGGGGAAGAGTTGAGAGTTAACTACTTTGTATGAGTAAAAAATAATTTATTTTATAAAGCAATCATTTTCTTTAAAATATAGGCACAGTTGTTTCTTTTGTGAGTTAGAAGCAATTGCACTTAACAAAAATGTACTTCCTTTTTAATTTTCTAGCAGTGTTGATATATTTGCTGACATGTGACAGTTTCAAAATTATAAGCCACTCAATGAACCAGATGCAATATGCATGTAGATTTGTCTGCACTTGTCTGTTTGAATCATACCCATATTCAGAAAAGCATTCATGTCTCATTTTTCAGAGCTATATTATTCAGAATTCCCTTATATTCTCTCAGACCATTGTTCTTCATGATATTTGTGGTCTGAATTTGGGTAACTAATGATTAATTTTTTAATTCAATAAAAGATATATGATACTAAAAACTAGTCTAATTTTCACCTACAGGAGAAACAGTATTCACAATATTTGCTTTATAAACTGATGAAAAGAACAGAGCTTAACATGAAATTAATTCCTTTGAGGAAAAAAAGGATTATAATGTTAATATTCAGCATGTTTAAAAGATTGAGAAAGTCTCAAATATATCATTCTGGTAGAAGAATAAATTAATTCATTTAAAGTAGTAATTTACACTCTAAGGTCAAGATAGAAGAGACAAATAAAAAGAGTGTTGATCCTCAAATATTTCAAAACATCAATTCTTACAAGATTCGGTTTGTACTTTAAACACACAATTGTGTCTTTGTATTAATAGAACATTTAGAGACATGCTACAGACATGTTACCTTCATGCCTTCAACTTTAAAATACAAATCGAGTAAAAGATCAACATATCTATTTTAGCATCCAACATCTAAAGTTAAAAAAAAAAATCTCACTCAGTCATGTATATTTAATTTGAGGCTTTTTGCTTTTAGAAACCATTTTTTGGGGAAAACACACACATTGTTTCCTTCAGAAATTAGGCTTTGATGTTTAGAAATAGTTAATGTTTCTCCTCCCCCTCCTCCTGCCCTGCTTTTATTTTTGAAAAAAAAAAAATCCCAAACAGCGCTGGGTGTTTTATTTTATTGTTATCACATTAAATCTAAAAATCTTACAGAAAAAAATGTAGCATAAAGTAACCCAAAACATACTACAGTTGCTACTGCAATAACTGCATTCAAATCTTGTGTGGCATATTATAGTCAAAGAAAAATAAGTGTGTGTATATAAACAAAATCATATACATATCACACTTATGTATTACACATGTGTATATCTGTAATTCATTGAAAACATTGTCTCTACTACTTTTCTACTTCACCATTTACCAAACACGAGTTTCATTTGCATTTATTTGTGCCCAGTACTTTGGGGAATGTACAAAGATTATTTGTATTTGGTTCCTATCTCTCAGACGTTTATATTACATTGCTGAATACAGACATATGGATTATGCCTATATAAATCACTTTGTGTGGTCTCAAGTATCTACATAAAGGAAGGGAATCATACCCTAAACTTCTAAGGCATGGATCCCTACTGTTACTCCATTTATTTGATTTAAACATACTCTTGTTATAGATTAGTTCATCCTTGACAGCTAGTCAATGAACTTGTATCAACATTAAATACAATATTAAGTCTTATGTACAATGGTCAGATAATTCAACTCAACTCAACTAGTGTTTTTAATGAAATTGATTTAATAGTCAGTGACTATCAGAATATTCACAAAAGTAATTTACCTAAATTATGCAGAGAAGTTTTAAAAATAATATATTTACATTAATTTCAATTTTATAAGTAGCATGACATTCAGCTTATCTTTCATTCCCCAGAATAATCAGCTATGTCAAAACAACTTTGTTTTCATTGAATAATAATAGATATCATTAAAGAGCATATTCTAAATATCAAATAGATAACCACTAGTGAAAGAAGAAAAACTACTTTAAAAAAATCTGTGTAATGAAATGTCTGATTGTTTCCTTCATAATAAATATCACAGGAATAATACTATTAATTTATATTCAGCTATTCAAAATAGAAATGTAATAAAAATATACCAGTATGTTGTTTTGTATTGTTTATACTTTAAGATACTTTACAACCTACTTCAAGAAAAGGAAAAGCAAATTTTACACAAATAACACTGGCATATGCCAAATGCTAAAATGTTAAATTTGAATAACAATTATCAACTATGGATTTCAGCTACTTTGATACCAATAATGCAGAACATGTTCTTTTGCTATAATCAAACTGAGATAGATGAAAAGTGAATCTTAATATCTCTCATATACTGGACTTGGTGGGTAATAAAGTTCTTTAATAAAAATGTTTCTTATTATATTTATTTACTTTGCAGTAAGGTACCATGCTTACATTTTTGAGCTTGTGAAATTTTTGTTGTGTAAACATAAAAAAATTAAAAGACTTTATTTCAACTGAGTTATAATAACACAATAAAAATTTAATATGCCCAGCATACGGATATAATTTTAATCATAGTTATTTATTTTCCTATTGCTATTAAAGAGTTTTCATTCAAATACAAATATTTGTCAATATTATCTTATAGTCATTAGATAACTATAAATTTTATAGGACTCACTCAATCATCTGACAATGAGCATACAATTCTTCATTTTCTTGCCTAACTTTAATACACATATTCAATTTTCCCAAGGACCTTGAAGTGTCTTCAAAGAACAGTGAAGGTTTCTTCTACATTTACAAAAAATATTTCAAAAATAATAAAATATTTCATAATTATGTTTAATTTTTGGTCAAATTTACCATCACTATTATTTTTTCCATAATGGAAATTTAATACTTGCATATTTCAATAGCAAGAGTACCTAATTGCCCTAGTTTTCTTTGTCAAAGATTATTAAATACTTTTATTTCTATCATTTGAGTCAATATAACTTTATAAATTGTTACATATGAATAATTTAGATTATATACATGTTAGGACTAAGCTGAGTTTTTATGAAAATGGTTCTGGCTATTCAGGGAACTGAAGTCCACTGTGAGTCCCTGTGAGACTTCTGTAGTATTTCACTGTTAAATTCTATTCATGATCCATAGTATCAGCAGTATACTGAAGTCCATAGTATTTG
This sequence comes from Marmota flaviventris, assembly GCF_047511675.1. Taxonomy (NCBI): domain Eukaryota; kingdom Metazoa; phylum Chordata; class Mammalia; order Rodentia; family Sciuridae; genus Marmota; species Marmota flaviventris. The sequence continues at coordinate 81,251,287 of NC_092505.1, forward strand.
GAATTAAGTTGTATGGTTTTAGTTGAAAATAAAATTTCCAAATCAATGGAAAAAACACTAGACTGACTTCCACTGGTATTAATTTATATCTAATGATGTCTATATTTATTTGATCATGAATTATTTTATATCATGGCTTGAACTATATAAGTAATAGGACATATAGTCATGATTATTTTTGAATGTTTTGTCCAATGGGGAAAGTTCCTTGCTCTTTGAGAATATGTACAATTTTCAAACAAAATATTGAAGTTCTGTATTATGTATCTTAAACAAATGCAATATATTAACACTGCCAAATAGCACTCTTTGCAATGTTAGAGATAATATGTATCTCTGCTGTGGAATAGAGTACCCACTAGCTTCATGAATTTTTGAGTGTTTGACTGGATCCAATGTGTCTGAAACTAAACTTTTGGGACTTAACATCTATAGTATTGCAGCCACCTCAATGTACTTAGCAGCTCAATTCACAATAGCTAAAATGTGGAAGCAACCTAGATGCCCTTCAATAGATGAATGGATAAAGAAACTGTGGTATATACACAATGGAATATTAGTCATCATTAAAAGAGAATAAAATTATGGGATTTGCAGGTAAATTAATGGAGTTGGAGAATATCATGCTAAGCCAAGTAAGCCAAACCCCAAAAAACCAAAGGCCGAATGTTCTAATAAGTGGATGCTGATCCAAAACCGAGAGGATGGAGGCTTGGGAAAAATGGAGGAACTTTGATTGGGCAAAGAGGAGGGAAGATAGGGAGGGTACAGGGGGTCAGGAAAGATGGTGGAATGAGGTAGACATCATTACCCTAAGTACAGGTATGACTGCACATATGGTGTGATGTTATATTGTGTATAACCATAGAAATGTAAAATTGTGCTGCAATTGTGTACAATGAATCAAAAGGCATTCTCCTCTCATATATACCTAATTAAAATAAATAAATATTTTTTTAAAAAATAAGTACTCACTACATATTAGAAAGAAAAAAACTAAACTTTTGGTTTTAGATATTTTTAATAAATTTAAAATTACATGGCTACTTTTTGCCACTGCATTGGATTTTACATCACTGCTTTTCAATACCTCCATGTTGATAATGGGGAAAAATAATAGAGGGATTTGAAACTCATGCAAGCATTAAGATTGGATATGGTATGACCTTCTCTAAAAATAGCTGATTCTCAATGTAGTAATTCTGTCATGCACAGTCAAGTTTCACACAGTTATATTTATCATAAAACAAAATAAAGCTTTTGTTCACTTCCAATAATAATTGTTACTATATGTGTTTACATGGTCTTCAAAGCTTGTTTGAAATGATGTGCTTTTTGCATATTGCTGTGAGTTGGTCAGAACACGTGAAAAGATGTCACTCTGATAGAAGCTCAATGTCTTTAAGAATTATGTCAATTATGAATACATTAGTTACTAATGTGCCTACTTTTGAAGGCTACTTTAGAATTTTTAAATGGTTCATGAGCCACCATTCCCCTGCACTTCAAATTATGTCTAGTGTGTTGCTCCAAGTCCCAACAAATTACAGAGATGGGAGGAACAAAATAATGGTATTATTTTTTTCCAAAATTAATGACCTCCCTTGAGATTTGTCAAAGAGGTAGCAAGATTTTCCATTCAGAAGCTAGACCTTGCCTTTGTTTATTGTTTCACTTTATTTTTGGTTTTGGTTTACTTTTTCCCCTTTTGACTTTTAGGTTTACATCATAATTATTGTCAGAGCCAGGGGTAGTGGTAAACGCCTGTAATCCCAGAGGCTCTGAAGGCTGAGACAGAAGGATTGAGAGTTCAAAGCCAGCCTCAGCAATTTAGGTGCTAAGCAACTCAGTGAGACACTGTCTCTAAATATAATCAAAATAGGACTGGGGATGTGGCTCAGTCAGTTGAATAGTTCAGTCCCAGTACAAAAACCAAAAAAACAAACAAACAAACAAAAAACCACACACATTGTCAGGAACACTTTAAAATATCCACAGATATTTTAAAATATGAAAGTGATGTGAAAACCAGAGAAACCGTTTACCACTATTTCATTTATGTTGTCCTGAAGTTTGTCATTTGATGGTAACCTTCATTTGTCATAAACATCAAATTAAAAAAGAAAACTAAATCTAATTTGGCTTCATCTTCTAAAGAAATCTTGAAACATGATTAAAAAGTATTAATTTGTATATTACTTAGGAAACAATTACATAGATTTACTATGTGACAGACAGTGTTTCAAGTACAAATATTAATTTCAGATACTAATTATAAATACTGATTACCAATATGAATTCAATTGATGCTCCAAAAAAAACCACTTGGGAATAGTTACTATTATTATTCTCATTTTCTAGACTATAAAATTGAAACCCAGAACTAGCCTAAATTTACCCAGGCAGTAGGTGGTAAGGCAGGGATGTTAACCCATCCAGTTGCATCCCAGAGGTTCTGCTTGTCATTGCTGTGTGCCTGAATGTTCACCCAAATTTATGTAAGTGTGTGCTTATATAGTTTGCATGAATCTGTAGGCTTATCTATATAATTTATCTAGTTAAATAAAATTAAACTCATATCATCAAGTACTTTCAATTAATCCCTTTCCTATTTATGAGCAAGTTCCCAAATGAACTCATTTTTCTTTCTCAGTGTCTACACTTAGGTGACTTTTGCAGGATATTCTGTTTTTTTTTTTTATTATTATTATTTTTTTTTTATAAAACAATTCTCTTAAGGAGAAGTTTTCTCCCAAAGTTCTAGCTCAACCCTACTCAGCTATTATGTTTTATGTTCCATCTGGAGCCCTTTTTTAAACCATTGAGTACTTGATGAATAAAGCAAACAAAGGCTTGCTCACATATAACTTACATCATAGAGTTAACATGTATGAAGTACTTAATCACAACTCATACTGTTCTAAGTCCATTACACAGGTTAGCTCATTTAATATTCATAGGCCTGTGAGGTAGGTACTCTTATCATACCCATTTTACAAATGATGAAGACGGAGATACAGGTTACATGCCAATAAAAGGCGGAGCAATGATTCTTAAAATTTAGAGGGTTCTGTCTTCTTGTTGTAATGTAAGCAAGGGAATAATCAGAAGATAAGGAGGTTTGGGCCTTCATTCTGGAGTAATGGAGGATGGGACTGTGGCTCAGTGGTAAAGTGCTCACCTAGCACATGTGAGGCACTGGGTTCAATTCTCAGTACCACATAAAAATAAATTAAATAAAGGTATTGTGTCCATCTACAACTAAATAATAATAATAATAATAATAATAATAATAATAATAATAAAATGATTCTATGTAGAATGGGGACAGAAATGAAGAAGTAGATGAATTTACAATGATTTTGAAGGTAGTTAAGACTTCCTAATGATTTGAATTATGGTTCATGCTAACTTGTTAGTGGCTAATAATGGCTCACCTATCTAATTATATATATAACAATTTACATTTTTGAGAAGCCTACTGAAACCATTAGTTAAGTATCTTGATGAAGATTTTGAAGCAATATCACTATGGAAGTCATTTTGTCTATTTTCAAATCAGAACTCTAGAAATCAGCCTTAAATCTTTTTTTCCATAAGATCAACTCAGACCATTCAGCACCTTAAATTTAAAAAGCATCAATTTATTCTTACTTATTCTGAAATCGAAGCATAATAAATTTGCAAGTCACCATATAGTTTAGAATGTAGCTTTTACTTTTATAAAGTCAGATAAAATAATGCTGAACCGTATGCAAATTAGTCATGTTATGAGAGTCATAAAAACATATTTACCATTTATTATTGTATTTATTTAGATCCAGCATCAACTCCCTTACTGAAAGAATGATTATTTCCAAAGTCATATATGAGTTTGTCATGTGTTAAACAACTAGGCAAAAATTAAGTCATCCACGTTTGGTATACTTAAGGCAATACCAAAAATGAGATACTGAAATCCTCATTGAAAATTTGCCCCAGCCACTCAGCCAGAGAGAACAATTGGATTACATTGAAATGCTGACCTTCTATGCAGGAATGTGAAGATTTTCTCACAAATGTCCTATGTGTGGCTGAGAGACTTTTAAAAAATAAAAACTCTAGAATGAAGTACTTAGAAGTGTTGTTCTCTCCTGTCATTTTGAGAATAATGTGTTTATACCAAAAATCTGAAGGATGTTTGAGTAGGTTTACATTTTTAAAATATATTTGTATTTGTAGATGGACACAATACCTTTATTTTATTTATTTATTTTTATATGATGCTGAGGATCGAACACAGTGCCTCATGCATCCCAGGCAAGTAAGTACTCTACCACTGAGCCATAACCCCAGCCCCCTAGGTTCACATTTTTTGTTGAAAATTTGGAACATATTTCTGTCTTTCAGTTACTTCTTTAAATATTAAAAGATCATAACAATACCAAAGAATATGTAATAAATTGAAAATAAAAATAACTATTGTACTAGTCTAACATGATTACTGTTTTTGCTTTAGTGGAATACACTTCAGACATCTGAACTACCCCCATCCCAAAAAATATGCACTCTGATGTGGTTGAAACTATATTATGCATTTAAACTTACATGGCATTTCAACTTCTCCACAAAGTCCTTAACTTTTTGGTTTATTTGTATATAGATTTTCTATGATGTGAATTAAGTAAAAGGATATAAAAGTCATAAAGAAAGGTGACCTGAGCACAATGATGGAAAATAACATTAGTCAAATATGCTTTTGATAGGTCTCAAGATTTCAGAAAACTGTTCAATATTATCAACATATGTAAATTAGCATCAATATAGAATTTTGAAATGTTACTTTTTTTAAGTTTATATTATCTGATTGGGAAAAAAGAGAATACTTTTTTCTTAAAGAGTTTCATTGTACAGCTCTGAGGAATTGGAGGATGATTCCCTGAATTGTAAATGCTAGGCAAAAATGCAAAGTAATTTAGGCTAATTTATTTCTTTTACCCCATTTAAAAATATTTCCTTTGTACAGCATACCTCTTTTCAGATATAATTAATGGAACAATTAAATTGTGTTTGTTTTTGCCTTTTAAAAAAGTAAGGTTTATTTTATGATGAAATGAAAGCAATAGGAGCCATACCATTTTAGACAACAGTATTTCATCAATGGCATACAACAGAATGATAGCAATGGCAATGATATACACTTGAAAATATGAGACTTGGAGAATAAACTTCCACAAATCACAAAGGTATTAAATACCTCAGCATTTCCTCATACTATTTATACTGAATTTCACTTTTGGCTAACAACAAATGTTTTCTGAATAATTGTACTTATCATTACTTATTCTTGTGGGTTTTAAAATTGTTTATAATGTAGCAGCATAAAACAATCATTTTATTATACTCTTGGACTCAGTAGGGTAGGAATTCATATCAAGTGTAACAAGAAACAGGTATTGTCTCTTTTTCAATGACCAAAGCCTCAGCTCACAAAACTCAAAGGCTGTGGATGACTCCAGGGATTTTCTGGCACATGTCTGGTAGCTAGAGGCTGGCTGGGCCTTAGTGGGACTGTCAATCAAATTTCAACCCTTGGCCAGGTTTCCTGAGGGAACATAGGCCCTATATCTCAATGAGAAGAAGAGTATTATACACTAAGAAGACCAAGTGTGGTGGAAGTTCCTTTTGGGTCCATCTGGAAAATATAACCTATCATGCCTGAATAAGATATATAGTCTATGAACATAAGATAGGGATATGGGCAGTAGGAGAAGCCTGAACCTCAATTTGTTGGGCAAAGAATGAGTGAGACATATCAAAGAGAATATTTCATCAGGTCATCTTGAGTTCAATCTCACAGAGCAGAGGAACCACAGCAATGAAAAATGGGGAAGTGCACACCAGTTTGTAGGGTATGTAAACTTAATTACAATGGTCCATTTGGAATAAAGAGGCATTTTCACAGTTCGAGGGAACTAACTATATGAGAAACATTGCCAGAGATGAAAATCTGAAAAATTTATAATAGCAGCTTATGATAAAGAAAAATGTTGTTATTAATTCACTGCCAGAACCAGAATTAGAAAAACTACCAGTGCAATTAAAAGTATTCCTCTCCTGGGCTGGGGTTGTAGCTCAGGGGTAGAGTGATTGCCTAGCATGTGTGAGACACTAGGTTTAATCCTCAGTACTACATATAAATACATAAATAAATTAATTAAATGAAGGTCCATTGAAAACTAAAAAAAAACTATCCTCTCCTTTGAATTTCTTCCCTCTTTAGGAAGACCAAACCACTGCTAAAGTTCAAAGTCTTGAATACGAAGATGGTAGAAATCAACTACATAGCTAACTTATTAAAGCAGATAGCCTCCCTCAAGGTTAAACAAGAAAGTAAAATTGAAAGAGGAAAGGATTTTTTTTAGGAAATCATTACTTTGAATGAATTAGTGTTTAATTAGTATTTTGATGGATCTTTCTTAAAAATTGAGTCTGTGATGATTAGTTTAAATGACTATCACTTGTCTGAAACAGAATGTTTGTGGGGTATGCCCAAATTTATACCCAATTTTGAGGGAGATTCCCTGTATCACTTAAATTAAAAAAGGACTTGAGGAAATAAAAATAGACGTCTTGTTTGGATAACATCCCAGGGATCATGAGTTTTCCACTCTAATCATATGTGGCTTAATTTGCTCTGCTCTGTATATCAGTCTTCCAGAAAACCATCCATATTTCTGTGGAACTAGTGGCCTGACTCTTGTATTACTGTTAAATTACACACTTTTGTTACTTTTTTTAATAGGAGAGAGATAAATCTTGCATCCTTGGTTGAACCTAAATTCCAGACGAAGCAATACCCAGAGTAAGACTGGTATTAACTATTGAACACCATATTTGTCAAATCATTTTTGTTCCAAGTTGTTAAATTTTCTTCTTCAAAAATGGAATTTCTATTATCATTCCTTCTGGTTTGCTGTTGAAATCCTTACCTCTCTATTATAGTTTAGATATGAGGTGTCCCTCAAAAGTTCATGTGTGACACAATGCAAGAAAGTTTAGAGTTAAATGTTAAGAGTTATAAGAGTCTTAACCTAACTAGTGTGTTAATCCTCTGATAGTGGTAACCAAAGGCAGGTTAGGTGTGGCTGGTGGAGGTAGATTCCTAGAGTCATGCCTTTGGGGTATATGTTATGTCCTTGTTGAATAGAGTGCTGGGCAGGTGTGTGCTTCCCCCCCCACCCACCTTTGCTTCCTAGTGCAGTGTTCTGAGCTGCTTTCCTCTTCCACATCCTTCCACCATGTTCTTCCTCACCTTCAGCCCACAGCAATGGAATTGGCCATCTACAACTGGGACCTCTGAAGCCAAAAGTGCCAAATAAACTTTTCCTCCTCTAAAATTGTTCTTGTCAAGTTTTATGTTAAAAAACTGACAATAAACACTCTCTGTATCTTTCTAAGTTAAATAATTCCTTGTAGGACAACAGTAACTTATTCAAGATGGTAACTGGTTTGTATGCATTCAAGATTCATTTAGGAAATAGTGAATGGGCTTTGATAAGTCTATGAAACCACAATTGAGGCTATTTGACTCAGGTACTGCTGTTCAGAATTATAGGTTTGACAGAATCAGAATTTGCTGTTGCCCTATTGAAGAACTAGGCCAATATTCCTCAGGTGGTAACCTGACAGTAACAGAAGCATTAGAAGCCTATACAAACCAACCTAAAAGTTATCACCTTCTGGGGATTCACTCAAGTGGTTTACAAAATGAAATTTCCTGACTGCTGAAGTGAGTCATTTGACATTTCTGATAATGCTTTAAATTCAACAGTGAACAACAAAATATGTATTAATATTATTCTAATAAAATAAAATATTATCTGAATATTTCCATAAACAAATTGTAATTGCAGTACTAATTTGCATTTTAAGGGTAGATAAATTGTTGATAATTGGCAGGAGGGGAAGATATTAGCATTCACGAATAAGAATACCTGTAGAAGTGTGACACAGTATACACACTGAAAATATTCCTGCAGGATAGCTTTAAAAGATTTCTTATGAAAAAACATTTTCCTATAGAGAGACTTTTGCTTTTCTTAATAACTGATAAAACCCTTGGACCAAAATAATTTCTACCACAAAATATTGTGATTTTATTCACCAATGGTTGAAGATAAAATCATTAATATGGACATCAGATCTTCAAGAAAACTAGGCAAAGAAAATATAGATAAAATGTAGAAACAACCGAGGATATTACTGCTTGCTGGGAATGGAGTTATAATGTGCCTTATAATGGAGTTGTTCTTAAAAGACTAATGGAAGAAAAACTCTCTGGGCTACAATAACCCAATTTTTCATCATGTTTTTTCTAGCTCTATAGTAGAGAAGGAATTCAAATAAAGTTAATATGGCAAAAAATAGTCATATATGCAAAAGAGTTGTTAACCTGATTTACATATCTCCAATAAAGATTTTATGTCCACTAATAATTACCTTGACAATCTTGTTTTATTGGGAAATAACTGATCAAGAATGAAAATGACAAAGTAGTTAAGAAAAATGTACTAACAAAGAAAACGGTTTCATTCCCACTGTACAAAAAAAAAAAAAGCAAAATTGAAATTCTTCAAAGTAAAAAACACATAATAATTTAATCTTCTCAATATTAAGTGTAAACTCATATTTTCTGGGTTCTATAGAGAGAAACTTTTGAGTAGGGATGCACCATAATTGTAATTTTATTTACATACTTGAATAGATCTAAAATTACTTATTGAAGAATATTTTGGTTTGATGTGTCTCTTGGAGCCCATATCCATGTAATTGTGGAATGAATTTTCATCTATGTATATAACATCTTCTGGTACAAAATATCCAAAGATTGCTAAAAATCAGCTGACCTTGGTGTTTATTTGAACTAATAGAAGGTAGTGAAAGTGATAATCTGGGTACAGCAATCAAAGTAGCTTTTCAGTTTCTACCAAAATGTTAGGATTCTGCCTCTTCAAACATGGTCATCAAGAAAGCCAAGCCAGGGCTGGAGTTGTGGCTCAGTGGTGGAGCACTTGCCTCACAAGTGTGAGGCACCGGATTCGATCCTAGCACCACATAAAATCAAATAAAGGCATTGAGTCCATATACAATTAAAAGAGAGAGAGAGAGAGAGAGAGAGAGAGAGAGAGAGAGAGAGAGCACCAAGCCATAAAGAATGGCTGTTATACTTGCATTGGTCAACAGCTCCTGCTGAGCTCAAAACTAACAATTAGCACTGTTAGATACATGAGTGAGCCATGGCATTTGTTCAGTCAGATGATGTGAGGCGATTCAGTTCCTAGCCACATGAGAGACCCTGAGAGCAAATTACCTCCTAGAGCCCAGTCAACTCAGTAGAAACAAGTAATAATAAACTCTTGTTTTAACAAAGTAAAACACATTTGTTTTTTCCTTTTTTTGGTGATTTGTTATATAGAAATAGAAAAACTGGAACAATTCTTTCCTTCCTTCCTTCCTTCCTTCCTTCCTTCCCTCCCTCCCTCCCTTCCATCCTTCCTTCTTTCTTTCAATCTTTCTTCCCTCCCTCCCCCTCCCCCCCTCTCTCTTTCTGTTCCTTCCTTCCTTCCTTCCTTCCTTCCTTCCTTCCTTCCTTCCTTCCTTCCTTCTTCCTTTCTTCCTTTCTTCCTTTCTTCCTTTCTTCCTTTCTTCCTTTCTTCCTTTCTTCCTTTCTTCCTTTCTTTCTTTCTTTCTTTCTTTCTTTCTTTCTTTCTTTCTTTCTTTCTACCAGGGATTGAACCCAGGGGGACTTTACCACTGAGCTACTTCCCCAGCCCTATTTATTTATTTATTTATTTATTTAATTTCAAGACAGGGTATCCTTAAGTTGCTTAGGGCCTGGTTAAATTGCTGAGGGTGGCCTTGAATTTGTGATGCTCTTGCCTCAGCCCCCCTAAGTTACTGGGATTACAGGCATGCACCACCACTCCGCGCTTAGAACAATTCTCCCTCCCCTCCCCCCTTAATAGTTCTTGGAGATTGTAGATGGACAGAATGCCTTCTTTACTTTATTTATTTATTTTTATGTGGTGCTAAGGATTGAACCCAGTGCCTCATACATGCTAGGCAGGTGCTCTGCCACTGAGCTACAGCCCCAGCTCTGGAAAAATTCTTAATGACTATTGTTTGGTATATAAAACATGTGACTTTTTTCTTCAAAATGCTAACAAACTGATAAAAATATGAAATAGTCTTTTTGGTCAAATATAGCATACATAGAAGGTTTAAAACTAGTCAGTTGTAAACAGATCCTGCTGCTTTCCTAACTTTAGACATCACAGGCACAAACACCAAACATATGTCTTTAACTTTATGAATATTTTAAGAAGAAAATAAAATTGCATTTATTATAAATTATTTATTGTCATAAATAAAGAACTCATATTGAACTAGATATTAGCAGATCACTAGCTATTATGTTAGTACCTACCTTTTAAAATGCTAATCTATTTTATGAAACATAGGAAGAATGATTTTCATTGTTTTTCAAATGTCTGGACAAATAGACTTGTTCATCCTTACAACTTAAAACACACCTATGATCAATGATCCTGAAGAAATATATACATTCTACTACATTTTGAATATTTTCACCCCATTTGAGGATATGTTTATGGACCACAGAAAAAAATTCCAAGAGAATAGTATTGTCACTTTAAAGTGAGGTCTCCACAGTTTCATTGTTTAAAATTATGTACCCTACGGCTGGGTTTGTGGCTCAGCATGTGTGAGGCCCTGGGTTCTATCCTTAACACCACATAAGAATAAATAAATAAATAAAATAAAGATATTGTGTCCAACTACATCTTAAAATAAATATAAAATATTCCGTACTCTAAATTTTTGAAAAAGGGAATCTTAAACCTTTTCTAATTTCAATTTTTTCTTCTTTTTAAATTCTTCCTTTGTTTGTCTTCTTTTCATTCCTCCATTCCTGTTTTCCTAGTTTGTCGTATTTTACAAAGATGATAGAAATAACACAAATTACTGGAATTCAGGTGCCTTGGTTTCTAATCTAAATTCTTCAAGTAACTAGATATGTAATCTTGGTCAGGTCACTTACAATCTTGAATCCTAAATTAATTCCCCCCTAACTTTGGGGGATTAATACATGTTTTTGAATTGTATAATTTTAAACCATCCCTTGATGGTTTAAAATTATACAATTCAAAAACATGTATAAAACAAGGCAATTACAAGGGAAACATCAGAAGTTAATTTGGAGAGGATATAAAAGCATATCAGGTTCATAGTATGAGTTACATACGGAAATTAACTAAAGTCAGAACAAGAAGGCAAATTACTTTAGGCTAACTAGTTCTCATAATACAATACAAGAAAGCATAAAATTTCTCTATGGAAATACTTTTCTTCATTGACTTTTAGGAGAAATAAACATGATTCTTGTGTTTAAGGGATATTGGATAATATAATTGACACTCTATTTGGTTACAGTATTTAAAGTAAGGCTTCTCTGTATTCTCATAGCACCAGGATCATACCACAATGAATGAAAATCCAACTTGAGCATTTATTGTACATTTATATATTTTTAAATCTATATGTCCATTTGTCTAATTAAAATTTCTTAGGGGTAAGTGACTTTTCTTTTTTTTATAATTAGGCCCTGCAGAGTGTATGGGGGCATTATATAAGCCTTCAATACGTTTTTATAGAATTAAGGACTATAGAATCAATCTTCAAATAAATATTTTCTTGTCATTGCATGAATGGTAACAAAATCATATAATTATGTTACAATTTAGAAAAGATATGTCTGTTTAACTCCGATGATATAGTCAAGTCAGCAGTTTTATGTTGCCCTAAATTAGTACATGTATAAAGATTCTGGCACAATACAAGGAAGAAAAATGTCTCTTAAAGGGCACGTTTTCCATTGATGATTGTTTCATGTGAGTTTATGATAAGTGCCAGTTTCAGTAGACCCAGTATTTTAATAATACTAGTTATTAAAATACCATTTTTTTTACATTGTGGACTATTAACTGTGATTTGAAAGTAGATATTGAAGTGGTAGCATTAACATCTTACATGCCAATTTAGGGGTTTAACATGTATTTTTTTTTCTTATGTGAAAGTCTTTCTTTATCAGGTTGTATCAAAAGGAGTTTTGAAAGAGAATTTCCACTGGAAACTAGCTTAAAACCTTCCCAAGCACTGAAAAAAATACTGGATTAAGACAAGTTTGTGTCAGTAGTAGAAAATTAAGGTTCAGTGTCATCAATTGGCCACAGCTTGTTAAGCCATGCCTTCTGTGGAAAACCTGATTATGATAAAGTCTACTGAGCCATGAGCTGAAAGCCTTTCTAGGCCTCTCCCACCTTCAGTCACAGACAGCTGAGGCACAGATGATATACTTCACATCTTAAGTCTAAGAATGTTGGAAAAAATGTAGATTTTTGACAAAGATATTGAAGATGTCATGCAAATATTTCAAATAGTGCTTAACCAATCCTTTCAGCTAGCTTTTAGGAAGAAATGCTATATACTAATATAATCTTCCAATTCTAGATTTCCTATGGATGAAACATTGGCAGAATTCTTACATTTAAGTTTTTAAAAATTATTTTCAGTTAATGGATTCTTGGAATATAGATATAAAGCTTGGAAGCTGCCAAATTGGTTCTAGACATCTGCTGGCTCTCTGAGCTCATTAGTGGAGTAAACAACTCTCTTATAGATAATGGGTATAGAACATCTAACCAGGCAGATTTGTCAGCAAGTTTCTTAATGCTGAAGAAAAGTATTCCAGAATCTGACTTTTAAGAACAACCAAAATTATTACAGTTACTTTTATACTTTGCCCTAATTGCTCAAAAGATGGATACAAATAATAAAGTGAATCTTACACATAGAAAAGTTATAAAGTATTACCACAGACAGAACTAGCAAAATATGAACTGAATATTAGAAGTTTACTCTGTGTTCATCATTGTTCTGCATTCAGGAAAAAGAGCTCCAATGTTGCTAAATTTTGTAAACAATAAACCCACAGGATAATAAAATAATTTAAAAAATAATCTGAATTTTTATGTGGCAGTAGGGCAGCCCTAACCAAGAAGAATAATGCTTTAGAATGTTCGATCTTCTAGTGAAGAAAAATATGAAGTCCTCATAATGTATTTGTGAAAGGGTTCATTGGATGCCCAAAGTGAAGAAAATGATGTTACATGAATAGTGAGATTGGGATCAAGAGAAATGAAGATCAACAACAGGCTGAAATTCATTAAGGAAAAGGTTTTTGAATAAGCCTCAATGAGTAGGGAAAGTGAACACTATCAATAATGCTAGTGCTTTAACTTGTATAGAGTAAGCATTCACTGTAGTTGGGGTAATCCAGTGAAAAGTGAACAGAATGGTCCTATAAATTGTGATGCCTGAATGGTTAAACTGTCGACAAAGTTCAAAATGCTTGTGGTTATTATTTACATCTGTCATGTTATTTAATATTTTGTTTCAAAGTTTATCTCAGTTAATACTGGAGCCATGTTGTTTATCCTTACAGGACTGTGTCAAATAGTATGACATATTGTGCTCAGCTATAATTCAGTACTTCAGTTATTCCTTAATTGGTAGGTAGATATGTAAATGCAGAGCAATTTCTAAGAGGTTCAAGAATCCTTGGCAGGTTACTAAAGATGGCTATGATATCTCTTTTTCTAAGTTACCAAATATACATCTTATTCCTTAAAATCAGGTGCAACAAATTTAGCATTTTCTTATAAATCTCACTTTAATTTCAAATTTCTTTATTGTCAGAAACATCATATCATCATTTCTTTCAGAGATTTCACATCTCTTCCTATAGGATAATGGCTCTGTTTGTAAATATTTTGTTTTTATTGTTGGTGATGATTGTGATGGTATTAGGAATATCTAATCTCAGAGTTGAGGTTAGGGGCAGCTTTCTGACTGTTGTCTGTTCACACCAGCTAGAAGCTTATGTTTCTCTAAATTGTCCAAACATCCCAGTTTCAGCTAATCTATCTTAAATGTATTTCAGAGAGAGCATTAATCTGCAGGATATATAAAGAACACAAAAAACTTAACACCCAAAAACCAAGTAGCCCAATCAAGAAATAAGCAAGGAAACTGAATAGACACTTCCCATAAGAAGAAATATGAGTGGTCAACAAATATATAAACAAATGCTAAACATCTCTAGGGGCTAGAGAAATGCAAATTAAAACTACACTGAGATTTCATCTCACTCCAGTTGGAATGGCAATTAAAAAGAATACAAGTAACAATAAATGGCGGTGAGAGTGTGGGGGAAAAGGTACACACCTGTGTTACTGGTGGGACTGCAAATTGGTGGAACCACTCTGGAAAGTATTATGAAGATTCCTCAGAAAACTTGGAATGGAATCACCATTTGATCCAGCTATCTCACTCTTCTCTCCTTATAAACAAAGAATATAATCAGCATACTATAGTGATACAGCCACATTACTGTTCATAGCAGCTCAATTCACAATAGCTAAGCTATGGAACCAACCTATGTGCCCCTCAATAGATGAATGGATAAAGAAAATGTGGTAGATATACACAATAGAATATTACTCAGCAATAAAGAAGAATAAAATTATGGTATTTGCAGGTAAATGGATGGAACTGGAGACTACCATGCTAAGTGAAATAAAGCCAATCCCCAAAATCAAAGACTAAATGCTCTCTGATATGCAAATAATGACTCACAATAGATAGATGGGGGAGGTTCACCTTATTGGACAGGGGGGATTGGGGGTTAAGGGCAGTTGGGAACAAGAAAGACAGCAGAATGAATCGGACATAACTTTCCTGTATTCATATATGAATACATGACCAGTGTAGTTCCATTTCATATACAACCATATATATGGGAAGTTATACTCCAGGTATGTATGAAAAGTCAAAATACATTCTACTGTCATGTATATTTAAAAAGAAAAAAATTAAAATTTCACGTAAAATAAAAAGAAAAGAAACACAGGCAAAGTAGTAGACAGTTTGCTTAGCATATGTGCAACTCTGGGTTTGGTCCCAGTACCCTTACTAAAAGAAAAAAAAAAAAAAACCTGGAAAATAGCATTATTAGAGATTTTAATATTGAAAGGCTTAAATATAAAACAAATTATTTAACTCTTTTCATTTTGAAGGACATTTTGGTAATTTTTGTTTAATTTTTATTAACCAGTAATCTTATGATAAATGTACATTTTCCCTTTTATAAGAAAAGTAGTTGGATGGTACAATTGTAAGACTTCCCATATAATTACATTCTACATAATTCCAATTACATTCCATATAAACAATTTATTCATTCTTTATGAACAGGAAGATATACACATTTGGAATCAAATATGTAAAAAAATATATTTATTTCCTCTCCTTCCCCTTTTGAATTCAATAAAGCAAAGTCCTTAGTTCCTTTAGTGCTATTTTGAACAAAATAGCAAGTGATGGACTGCAGAAAATTTTTGTAATGTCTTTACAAATTTGTACTACTATATTCCTTTTGTTACAAAAATTTAAAAACTGTATTAAAAGCTTGGTGCTGGGCAAGGAAGGTGGTGCACACCTGTAATCCCAGGAGTTCAGGATGTTGAGGCAGGAAAACCACAACTTCAAAGCTAGCCTCAGCAACTTAGCAAACCCTAAGCAACTTAGTGAGACTCTGTTACAAAATAAAAGTAGAAAGGGCTGGGGATGTGGTTCAGTGGTTAAGTACCCAGGTTTCAATTCCTGCTCCAAGAAAAAAAAAGGTTATAATTTAATAAACAACTTATTTTACCATTTTATTTTATATTCTCCATCTTTTACCAAACATTAACTAGATTTTAGCTGTTTTTCTTCTTGACTTTTCCATTGTTGCCATGCATGTCTCAGAAACATATGGTTTTAATGCTACTTGTTATCTTGAACTTATGCTCTAACGTGGTGATATGACTCCTTTCGTAGTGATACTGTATTTCTCACCTCTTCTTCTGTCTTCCCTCTCCAAATCTTCAAGCATAATTATAACCGTATTTTATCTCCTCTGTAAAATAAACCTCAATGATACCCTTAAATATTCTTTGTAGATTATTATTTATTATTTCATTAATGGGAAAATACATATCTTGTTCCTTTGCCCCTCCTTCCCCTTTCATCTCTGCCCCTTCCACTTTATATTCTTCTATATCTATAATTTTATATTTTCAATTAACCTTCTGTACTTGTCCATAGTATAATTTATATCTTAATGACATTATAACCAATATGCTCAATAAATTCTCCACTTAGAGTAAAATAGCAAATCATTTTTCTTTTCCATTAACATTTAATTTTATTGTGCAGATGTTAAATTTATTTTATTTTCATATTAATTTTACAGAAATACAGTTCCGACATATTCAATGAACACATTTTAATTGTACAATTCAAAGAGTTTTAGTATGTACTCAGATCTACAATCATCACTACAACCAATTTGAGACCAATTTTGTTAACTAAAATCAAATAGTAGTTACTATTCATTTCTTCCTCACTCCCTGTTTCTGGGAAACATATAATCTACTTATTGTCTATGTAAATTGCCTATTCTTTTAAAAAAGTTTTGTAGTTGTAAATGAACTGCATGTCTTTATTTTATTTGCTTATTTTTGTATGTGGTGCTAAGGATTGAACCCAGTGCCTCATATGTGCTGGGCAAGTGCTCTGCCATTGAGCCCCAGCCTCATCCCCTATCATTTTTTATTTTGACATAATATCTAATAAGAATGCCTATCTCAAATTCATAAAGATTTATTCTCTTCCCTCCATTGAAGAAGAAAAGTCTAGCTGATGTATTGGGAATGTTGGGAAGTATTGCCATCTTAACTACATTAAGAATTATGATCCATGAACAGAAGGCATCTTTTCATATATGTCGATCTTAATTTTCATTCAACAATTTTTGTACTTTTCATGGTATAAGATACAAACTTTTTAAATTTACTCATAAGTATTTTATTATTTTTGATGCTATCATAAATGGAACACTTAAAAAGAAATTCAGCTGATTTTTGCATATTGGTCTTATACTCTATAAACTTGCTGAATATTCAAATTGGTCCTAATAATTTTGTTTAAGACCTTTGGAATTTTTTAATATATAATATAAGCAAAGAGATGATTTTAATTCTCCATTTCAATTCTGGGTACTTTTTATTTCATTTCCTGGCCTTCCTTTCCTGATTAGAAACTCTAATATGAGGTGGATAGAAATAGAGATGTAACATCCTTGTTTTGTTCCTGATGTCAGACCAAAAAACAACATTATTTTCTAACATTAAATATGAAGCAGCCATGGCTTTTTTGTGGCTTCTCATATGATGTTGAGAAATTTTCTTCTATTCCTAGTTTAATGAGTGGCTTTTATCATGAAATAGTGAAGTACTTTGTCAAATAATTTTTCTGTATCTATTGAAAAGATCATGTGGTTTTTTGTCCTCCCTCCATTAAAATTATATATTAGATAAATTATTTTTCTAGATTTAAGCCAATGTGGTATTCCTAGGATAAATGTCACTCATAATGGTATATAATATTTTACATAAATATAGACAGATCAATAGAGAAAAAATAGTCCATAAATATAACTCATATGGTCAATCAAATTTTGGGAAGGGTATCAAGGTAAATTAATGGGGTAAAGATCATTTTTTAAAAATGGTGCTAAAACAACTGGATACTTTTATGGAAATAAATTAAGCTAGTCCTCAATTTTACTCATATATATGCAAAAATTAACTCAATAGATTCTAGATATGAAAATAAATGTAAACCTATAAAACTTGAAGATTATTTTGAATATTTGTTATCTAGGAAAATCTTAAAGATTTTAAAAAGTAAAAAAAAATATGCAGGATGCAATTATCACTACCATGAAGAAGAAAAACACTCAATAATTTAGACATCATAAAGTAAAACAACTTTCTGTTCTTTGAAAATTATCCTTAAGGAATGAAAAAGCAAGCCAAAAAATGAGAGAAAATATTTTAATCATATATATGGGCAAAGGAATTGAATCCAGAATATATGAAGAGTTTAGTAATAAGATAATTTAATAAAATATGAAAAATACCATTTGAATAGATGCTGTTCAAAGCTTGTTGTGAAAAATAAGCCCCAAATGATTTTAATAATCTTTTTTTATTAGTTACACATGACAGTATAATGATCTTGACAATTCATACATTTGAATCAAATGGGGTATAATTTCTCATTTTTCTGATTGTACAGGTTGCAGAATCAAAAATTTTTTGTTTTTGCTCTCAAAAAGTAATGGACTTGGACTTGTTTGAGTTGAAAGCTGAGTTACAGTTTTTATACATTTTTCAGTCTCTGATCATCACATACAATGTCTCCTAACACATATGGTTTGGGGAATAGAGGAAGAAAAAAAAGTAAGGCACAGGAGGTTGTGGTTGCTTCATTCTCTTGATTGCGTCCTTTCCCTGCCTTTGAAGCAACTGTATGTAGGCTTCAAAAATGGAGATCTGATGATCTTGTTGGAAATAGCAGTCTCATGTCTAAATGTTGAGAGACCTCACAAAGCAGCCAAGGTCAGTACAATTCAGTCTGAGATTGAAAAGTATCTCCAATCCCAAGGGTAGCAGGCTAAATGAATTTCCCACAGAATCAATTGTGGGTTGAAGGAGACATCAACAACTTGATTTTATCTTTGATCACATTTTAAGTGGCAGTCTGAATAGTATGAGAGAAAATAGCTAAAAGAAGTTGTAGTTGTAATGGTGGAAGTCCAAAGCAAAGGTAGGAATTGTCTTCCAACAGCTGGAAAAGATCCATAACACATTAAGGATATTCGAAGGAAGAGATCCCGAGATATGTAGGATCTCTGTAACTCTCATGAAAGTTCCCTCAAAGGGAAAACTGAACTTTAAATACCTGCCACAACTACAGAAAATGTACACCAGATCTGTTCCACTCAGCTGAGAAGGTTTTTGTGGAAGCTAACTCCAGACATTGCTTTAAATTTCACCCCAGCACAGAGAAACAACTAGCATCACAGAGATGATTTTTAAATAGAAAATACTTTACTGAAATTATTTTCTTATGGCCCCAAAGGAGTGTCAGTTTGGGAGACATACTGGTGATGACTGCTAAAGGTGAAATATTAAATCTACTTTAATAAGCACATCCTATTTATATATTACCCAGATCCAGTAATGTATATACTGTGTTAGTCAGCTTTTTATTGCTATGACAAAATACACGAGAAAACCAACTTACACAGGAAAGGTTTATTTTGGTTCATGGTTTCAGAGGTATCAATCCATGGTCGCTTGGCCCCATCAACAGGGCCTTTAGTGAGAGAACAGCATGACAATGAGCATGTGGTAGAGCAGAGCTTCTCATGTCATGGTGGCTGTTAAGCACAGAAAGAGAGAGAGAGAGAGAGGAAAGGCCAGGGACAATATATATCCTTCAACTCACCCCCTTCTCCAAAGTTACTTACTTTTTTAAGTTAGGCAACACTTCCTAAAGTTTCCACTATCTCCCAACAGTGCCACTACCTGGGGCCCAAGCCTTCAAAACATGGGCCTTTGGGGGAAATTTCAGAATCAACAATTCTATCTGAGGAAATTGAAATTCTTTTCAAAATTCAAATTTCCCACATCTGCAACTGTTTCCTTATGTTGACTTCTGGATTATGATAAGAGATGTTCTATTTGACAAATTGTGCTCATTTTATTTTTTGTTTTGACCTAGACTTATATAATTTTTATGAGGTATCCCTTACCTGATTTCAATTGAAATAAGATTGTGAATAATATCTTAAGCAAAATGGTTAAATCTAAAATTTCATTTAAAAATGAAACAACATACCTATCAATTTAGCTTTAAGGAAGACATTATTGGGATAAAAAGAAAACTGTGGGAGAAGAAAAAAGAGGTTATTTAATCACATCAGAATCCCAAAGATTTAGAAACTTCTTTCTGACTTTCCCATAGTTTAGAATTGCCCTTCTTGTTGTCAGTTTAGAAATAGCTATCAATTTTTTTTTCTAGTTATATGCCAGTCTTTCTCTTCTTTTTTTTTTTTTTATTTTTTGAGAGCAGGGTGGACACTGGAGATTGAACTAAGGGGCACTCAACCACTGAGCCACCTCCTCAGTCCTATTTTATACTTTATTTAGAGACAAGGTCTCACTGAATTGCTTGGCATCTCGTTGTTGCTAAGGCTGGCTTTGACTTCTTGATCCTCCTGTCTCAGCCTCTTCAACCACTAGGATTACAGGCATACACCACCATGCCTGGCGTTTCTATTCATATTTAAACTTTATTTTATGTGAAATGTGTAGTAAAACCTGGCTTAGACTAATCTGAACATGAACCTTTGCTTAGTTACTAATTAAACATGGAACTTAAAGAATTTTATTATTTTCTGAGTTGTATTTTCTCTAAAGCACAAATGATAAAATCTTTAAGCTCAATGATTTAATTAAATGAATTAATAGATAAAGTAACAAGCACAGATGAGGTGCTCAAGAAACACATTCCTCTACTATGTAACTGAACTTTCCAAGTTGGAAAATACAATCTTATTTACAAATCATAAAATTAATTTAATACAAAATTAATGTGTATGAATTCACATATTTTAGTGAATTAATATTGCAAGTAATGAATGACAAAGGATTCCGTAATTTCTAAATACCAATTTTAATAAGTTTTAAATGTATTAATGTATCTTCCATGTACTAAGAAAAATTTTAACTTTTCATTTGTATTACAACATTTACATCAGATGCCACTAGAGGGACTTGTATTATCAGAAGTGTCTTTCAGAAGCATCAGTAGGAAATGTTAAGAGAAAAATGTATTAGTGTAAAAATGCCCCATAATGATGTCTGGATTTGGGATTTCACTATCTAATGAAAAATATAAACTATTTTCCTGTGTTCATCCTCCTTACTTATATATACTTTAATTCACAATAATTTAGTGTTTTGTGAATTGTTAATAAGAATTATATTTTACACTTAATTTTTCCCATGTCTTTTTAAATTTGTTCTTATTAGTTACACATGACACTAGAATGCATTTTGATCCATCATGAATAAATGGAGTATAATTTTTCATTCTTCTGGTTGTACATGATATAGAATCACAACTATATGTACATAGGGAATAATGTCAGATTCATTCTATTATCCTTCCTACCCCAATAAACCTCCCCCTTTTCTCTCCCTGCTACCTAATCCAGAGTAACTCTATTGTTCCCCTCCCCACCTTGTTGTGAATTAGCATCTGCATATCAGAGAAAACATTCAGCCTTTGGTTTTGGGGGATTGGCTTATTTTGCATATCATGATATTCTCCAGCTCCATCCATTTACTGGCAAATACCATAATTTCATTCTTCTTTAAGGCTGAGTAATATTGTGTATATATACCACATTTTCTTTAGCCATTCATCTGTTGAAAGACCTAGGTTGGTTCCATAGTTTAGCTATTGTGAGTTGAACTGCTATAAACATTGATGTAGCTGCATCACTGTAGTATGCTGGGTTTAAGTTCTTTGGGTATAAACCGAGGAGTGGAATAGCTAGGCCAAATGATGGTTCCATTCCAAGTTTTTTGGGGAATCTCCATATTGCTTTCCAGAGTGTTTGCATCAATTTGCAATCCCACCAGCAAAGTATGAATGTAAATTTTTCCTCATAGACTTGCCAACATTTATTATTGCTTGAATTCTTGATAATTGCCATTCTGATTGGAGTAAGATGAAATCTTACAGTAGTTTTGATTTTTAATTCTCTCATTCCTAGAGATATTAAACATTTTTTTCATTTCTGTGAAGTGTCTGTTCAGTTCCTTAGCCCATTTATTGACTGGGTTGTTTGTTTTTTTAGTGTTAAGTTTTTTTGAGTTTTTTATATTTCTTGGAAACTTAATTTTAAGACATTAAAACTAGTAATTTGGATATGGCACAGAAGCATATGAAAAAAAAAGCCAAAATAAGGGAGACTACATTAAACTAAAAGGTTTCTGAACAATAATGGAAACAACATAAAAAATAAAAATGAAAGTCATGAAATAGGAGAAAATATTTACAAACTTGTAGCTTATAAGAGGCTAATGTTTAAAATATATTAGGGACTCATATAACTCAATAGAAAAAAGCAAATAACCCCATTAAATAATGGACAAAAACCTGAATAGGAATTTTTCCAAAAAATTATGAAAAGGTGTCTGACATCACTACTCAGAGATATAAAAAATCAAAACCACAATAAGATATCTGCTCTCTTTTCTTTGCATGAGTATTATCAAAATGATGAATGATAAGTGTTGACTACATATAATGTGAAGAGAAGAGAAAACTTATATTTTGTAGAGAAGAATGTAAATTGGTACAACTACTATGAATAACAGTATGCACATACCTTAAAAATTAAAAATAGAACTGCCATGTGATCCAGGAATCCTACTACCAGGCATATATTCAAAGGATATGCAATTGATATGAAAGAGATATCACTACTCCCATGTTAATTACGGCATTATTCACAATAGCCAAGGTATCATCATAAATGTTCATTAGTGATGAATGAATGAAGAAAATGTGTGTATATGTAATATGAAACTATTGAGCCTTAAAAAAAGAGCAATCCTGGCCTTTAACACACGAATGACCTGAGAACACTACACTAAGTGAAATAAGCCAGATACAGAAAGACAACTAAGGCTTGATATCATATGTGGAATCTAAAAATGTCAAACTCATAAAAGAGACCAGAAGGGTAATTACCAGTGATTAGGGGTTAGGGGAAATGAGGAGATGTGATTCAGAGGTTGGTTTTAGTTATAAAATGGGTAGGTTCTAGAGAGTACAGTATGGTGACTAATAAATTATAATATGTACTTGGAATTTTCTAAGAGAGCAGATCTCAAGTATTCTACACATGTAACTGGGAGGTGATGGATGTGTTAATTGGCTTTCTTCTGGCAGTAATTGTACACTCTATGTGTATGCATTCATCATAACTCATGTTGTATACCTTAAATAGATACAATTTTCATTTGACTTCATTAAATATAGAAAAATAATGCCTTAAGAAACAATCCTTTCATATTTTGTTTTATATTAAGTCCTATTGTTAAGAAGGGACTCTCTATAAAGTGTTTTAGGTAGTTCTGCCTTGTTTTGTCACTTTGGAGGCACTCTATTTTCAAACTCTTCACTTCTTTGCACAGTTGCTTAAGGAAGAATCAATCAGTTGTTTTCAAGATTATATTTATAATGCATGGCATTCCCAGTAATACTTTAACCTCAAGGTGGTATCTAATACAATTTATTTCATATTTATTAAGCATTCACTATATTGAAGAAACTCTTTGCTGGTTATAAAGATGAGATGCATGTGATATGGTTTAGTTATTGAAAGAAATGAAATTTTCCTAAGTATATTTCTTGGAATAGCAAGAAGAAAGATATGACACACACAAGTTAGGATAAATACATGTCTAATTGTGAAGCTACCAATTAGAACGTAGTGGTCCTAGTACAGGGGATCCACAGGGTGAATAACTCGGGACCATAGTAGGGAATAGAGGAAGCTCTTACTATGCAGTAAGGATAGATTCCTATGGAGAGGATCGCCTGGAGAGCCCCAGTGACCTTAGGTCAAGGGACATAGTCAGCTTAAGATGACCTGAAGTGAAAGAATCCAGGAGGATGAATATCTCACTTCTCTTTTTCACACTCATCTGCCAGGGCTCCCCATTTGTGAGAACAGTGATAGAATGTCAGCCCTCAGGGCAGAGTTCAGAGTAGGTAACTTTGAAGACAAAAATCATAGAGACACATAGAAAATGTCAGCAAAAGAATAAAACCAAACTGCTGTGTGAAACCATATTCTGAGCTCTAAGAATAGGTATAAGTAACTTTCTTTTGGAATTTAGGGAAAAAAACAATTATGCATTGGGAGACAAAAATTTGAAGGAGGTGATGGCATTGCATATGAGATAGCTGAACAGAAAAGTATACATTGTTAAAAATAAGCAGAAATGATACAAGTAGTGTAGTTGGCTTGGCTGGTAAAATATTTTGAAGTGCAAGAAATGTTAGGCTTATCTACATGTTTTCTTTTTCTTTATAAAAGTTTGTTCTAATTAGTCATACATGACATTAGGATGCATTTTGATACATCATACAGAAATGGAATATAACTTTTCATTCTTCTGGTTGTATATGATGTACAGTTATACCAGTCATGTAATCATACATGTTTTCTACCAAAAAATGTGAATATCTGTATGTTTGTATGTGTTTTACTTTTACAAGGTAGTTAAAAAGGGAGAATTAAAATTACTTTATTATTATGGATTCATTTTTCTTTTTTATTCTTAATAATTTCTTTTTCAGTTCATGATTTTGAGGTAAAGAGAGAAAGGACATTATATAAGATATGAGGCCTTCAGGAAGAACATTTGACAGTCTTTTAAATTTCATTCATATTAATTCACTATCTCAAAGCAATAGATGTACCTAGTTTAATATGTCAAAAAGCACCAAAGGAAACCAGTAAAAACACAGCATCTGTAGTCATGCTTCCCTACAATGTGCTATTCCCTAGAAGTACATATTTTCTACTTTTAAAGAATTGCTCAAGCTATTTACTTCCATATGTTTACACTGTAAAAAACTGTATCTTTAATTTACAATCTGACATTTATATACATGCAAATTACAAATTACATAAAATGAATCATATCATGCATGCTGCTTTGGTTTTGATATTATCCTTCTTTTTTTGTACCTGTTTTCCTTTCTAAAAATTCTACTTCCCCTGACATTTTCCATTTGATCCAAGAAAATATATTTTACTCTCATTGACTCCTGGACCCATGACCAAACTCTAATCCATGCTAATAATTGAATACTTACTTTTCCTTCTCCTGACTCATAACTGTGTATATTGTATATATGTGTGTATATATATATATATATATACACATACATACACACACACACATATATATGGAATTTGTCACGTTTTGATTTAAAAAGAAACTGATTTTATTAAAGACTTGGATCTGCATATGAGATAGCTGAACAGAAACTTTCTGTTTTCACTCAACACCTGATGGAATTAAATCAGTTGGAATTGTGATTCTTTTTAATGGTTTCATAATATTGCATGTCTGACATTTGCCATCTTTTGGTTACCCATTCTTTTATTGAGAGACATTGATTTTTTTGCAAGTTTCCTTCACCATAGAAAATATCATAACATATGTCTCTATACATATATTCTTACACTGTTGTGATTTTATGTCTATAAAATAGTCTATATCTAAATAATACAGATAGTTCTTAGACTGGATTGTTGTTAACTTTTTGGTGGTAAATCTACTGATACCTTTGTTAGGTTTTTATTACAGGTATCTTCAGCATAATCAAATATCATTTTGTCATAATTGTTGTAATCATCTATTTCTTTCTTCTCTTTGTTGGTGAAATGAATTACCTGCAAATTTAAGATATTGGAAATACCGTTATAAACAGCTCTTGTCAGTCACAATTCTTTTTGCAAATAGCAGAACCACTTCCAAATAGTTTAAGCAGAAAATAAACTTACAGCAGTATATCAGCAGTTCAATAAATCTTCAGTAAAGTCCAGAGCTTTTCAGACTGAATGCACAAACTTCATCAACATTCTTCTGACAGCTGCAAGTATGTAGTTGGGCACAGACATGGAAGAAAAAGAACAAAGTTCTGGTGACATGGAAGAGAGGAACTTACTCCCAGGACTTTGTGCACTTTAAACTAGAACTTGCAATCTCCCTTCCTTTCTCCCCTAGCAACATGGATTGCATACATTGATCTCTTCTCTTATGAATCAAAAACTCCTGCAGGTGGATGCAAGGGAGGCCAGTAGATAAATTCTACTTTGGAAAAGTTTTGGTATATACAGTGTGAGAAATAACCAAAGCAGAAGACAAATGTACTGGCTGCCTTCAATATAACAATGATCTGTGGAAGGCTTAGAATAATATTTTTTTATATAAATTACTCTAAGTAAAATTAAATACTATCTTACTTAGTATTTTTCACATATATTTTCTAGGATTATTAGCAGTTTTATTTTGGTAGTCTTTTAATTTTGTTTCAGAATTAAAATTATAGAATTTAAAATTAATGTGATGTTGGCTTCTTTTAAAAATAATATTGGTATTATATGTTGTAGAAGGTTAGGGGTAGATGCTTTCAAAACATAGGTTGGAATTTTTGTATGTCTACTATACTTAAAACTCCTTAAGAATTATTGGTATATTTTTGTTCAAATGATTTTGTCTCCAACAGTCTGATTTTATTGTGGACATTTTCTGATTTTGGCCTGTTTGGATGCTGGACATTCTTCAGTGTGATGTTGTTTCGCAAAAATCTCTGTTTATATATTTCTTATCAAATATTTAAACCAATATTTTCAGGCAGCATCTTAACAAGGTAATGATTTAAGTAGTTTTGAGTACTTCCTCAAATCTTTTAGCCATTAGAGATTTTTTATTAGAGACTGTCAGGTTTTATTAGAAAGTTATGTATAAAATTATTTTTAACAGGCTAATGTTTTTCTACCACTGTACATGTTTGCAAAGTTATTTCCATGATAATTTTTCACTCTGCCCATTCAATTTAAGCCCTTTCCTCATACTGCCTTGTAGAACAAATTAAATGAAGAAACAAATTCATGAATGTCTTTTAATGGAAATAAAGGATTTACTCCTTGGATTTTAGCACTCAGAGCTGAAACAGATTGAGTAGGAAAATATTATGTTTATGCATACTAAGATTTTAATACAAGTATCAGTGTATTATAACTAGATTTTGTTTATACTCATTTATAATTTAGAAATAATTTTGTATTATTTATTTGTCAGAGACAGTAAAAATTGCAAAAGAAATTATTTGCATACAAAATTTTCCTACTAACCTGAATTAAGGAGATCAATTAATTCTCAATGGCATAAGTATTTTTGTGAAGAATATAGTACAAAATAAATTAGACATTTAATTACTCCTAAAGATACTAGAATGTCTATTACTAAAAATATTTAATATTCTAAAAAAATAGTAAAATTTAAAAAACGACTGCTGAATTCTCAGTGAAGATACTAAATATGAACTGTCACAGCCAAAGGGACCCTAAAGAAACAAGATAACTGATCATAGTCTGGCATCATGAATGTGATTTTAAGACAGAAAGTCATTAGTCAAGAATTAAGAAAATATGAATAATGTATAAACTTTAGTCAATAATAATTTCTCAATATAGGTTTTGTAATTATAATAAATGTACCATAAAGTATAAAATTGTAAAAATTGTAAAAGGGGGGATGGGAGTATAAGGGAACTAGCTGTAACAAACTCACAATTTTCAGATAAAAATAATTTTTTTATTATTAGTTGTTCAAAACATTACAAAGCTCTTGACATATCATATTTCATACATTTGATTCAAGTGGGTTATGAACTCCCATTTTTACCCCGTATACAGATTGCAGAATCACATCGGTTACACATCCATGTTTTTACATACTGCCATACTAGTGTATGTTGTATTCTGCTGCCTTCCTATCCTCTACTCTCCCCCTCCCCTTCCCTCACATCATCTCTCTCTACCCCATCTACTGTAATTCATTTCTCTCTTGTTTTTTCCCCTTTCCCCTCACATCCTCTTATATGTAATTTTGTATAACAATGAGGGTCTCCTTCCATTTCCATGCAATTTCCCTTCTCTCTCCCTTTTACTCCCACCTCTCATCCCTGTTTAATGGTAATCTTCTACTCATGCTCTTCCTCCCTGCTGTGTTCTTACTTGCTCTCCTTATATCATTTGGCATTTGTTTTTTAGGGATTGGCTAGCTTCACTTAGCATAATCTGCTCTAATGCCATCCATTTCCCTTCAAATGCCATGATTTTGTCATTTTTTAGCACTGAGTAATATTCCATTGTGTATAAATGCCACATTTTTTTTTTATCCATTCATCTATTGAAGGGCATCTAGGTTGGTTCCACAGTCTAGCTATCGTGAATTGTGCTGCTATGAACATCGATGTAGCTGTATCCCTATAATACACTCTTTTAAGGTCTTTGGGGAATAGTCCGAGAAGGAGAATAGCTGGGTCAAATGGTGGTTCCATTCCCAGCTTTCCAAGGAATCTCCATACTGCTTTCCAAATTGGCTGCACCAATTTGCAATCCCACCAGCAATGTACAAGTGTACCCTTTTCCCGACATCCTCACCAGCACTTGTTGTTGTTTGACTTCATAATGGCTGCCATTCTTACTGGAGTGAGATGATATCTTAGGGTGGTTTTAATTTGCATTTCTCTGACTACTAGAGATGGTGAGCATTTTTTCGTGTACTTGTTGATTGATTGTATGTCCTCCTCTGAGAAGTGTCTGTTCAGGTCCTAGGGATAACAGGAACTTACCTCAACATTGTAAATGCTATCTATGCTAAGCCTCAGGCTATCATCATTCTGAATAGAGAAAAATTGAAGGCATTCCCTCTAAAATCTGGAACAAGACAGGAATGCCCTCTCTCACCACTTCTATTCAATATAGTTCTCAAAACACTGGCCAGAGCAATTAGAGAGATGAAAGAAATTAAAGGCATAAAGATAGGAAAAGAAGAACTTAAATTATCACTATTTGCGGATGACATGATCCTATACCTAGCAGACCCAAAAGGTTCTACAAAGAAACTACTAGATATAATAAATGAATTCAGCAAAGTGGCAGGATATAAAATCAACACACATAAATCAAAGGCATTCCTGTATATCAGGGACAAATCTTCTGAAATGGAAATGAGGAAAACCACCCCATTAACAATATCCTCAAAAAATAAAATAAAATACTTGGGAATCAACCTAACAAAAGAGGTGAAAGATTTATACAATGAAAACTACAGAATCCTAAAGAGAGAAATAGAAGAAGATCTTAGAAGATGGAAAAATATACCCTGTTCACGGATAGGCAGAACTAACATCATCAAAATGGCAATATTACCCAAAGTTATCTATAGGTTTAATGCAATGCCAATCAAAATCCCAAAGGCATTTCTTGTAGGAATAGAAAAATAAAAGTTTTAAAATAAATTTTTTTAAAATAAAAATTGTCCACCTGTGGATTTTAATAATATATATTTTCCCAATACACTCAAAGACCTTATAAACTTTTGGTAATTGCATTTATATTTTTAAGATTTAAAACCTAACAAGAAAAGCTAAAATTTTAAGGTACTGAATCATTTCAAATTTGAGAAATCTGGTGGAAAGTCACTTTACCATTGCTTTTCTAGAAGAAAATTAATAAAATCACTAAAATTATGCAAACATTAGAGTTTTGGGAGTATTATTATGAGATCAGTACAACAAACTCTTACACATATATTTGAATTTAAGAGGGTTCCTTTAGAACATAAATTTGAATATGAGAATGGCTCTCTAATATTTGTATACATAGCAAGTTAAAAATTAGGGAATTTTTCTGTATGTTCATTTCTGTCTTTTAATCAGTTAACTATAAAATGTTACTACATGGAATTGAAAATTGATCACTTAAATAGTTACAATTAGACAATAAAATAAACATTTGACTATAAATGTTTATAGGAGTTATATCTCATCAATGAATGCTGAGGTGCTTAATGAAACATCTGAATAGTTCACAAGAATAAGAATAGCCCTTTGAGACAAAGCATAACTCTAATTGTCCCACAATCATCTGTCTTTGGGTTTACATATGTTTATCCATTGTTTAGATTGGTTATGTTCTTTTTTATATCATTATATTGGGCAATGAAATTTCAAATATCAATAATCTCAGAAAATTCACAAAGAGCTGAATCCATTTGTAGGCATTAAATTGAAAAATAGTTAAATATATAATATCTGTCATATATTGAATATTTACTTGTTATCATATATCATACTAAGTATTTTATATCTAAGATGCATTTAATACTTTGAACTTCCCCATGAAATGGTGGATATCACTAAACCCATTTTAGAGATAATGAGATTTGTAGCTTTTGGGGTCACAGTAATCAGGAGTCATAGATTTATAGTAGGAATCTGAGGAGCAGCGAGGAGGCTATAGGCAGCAAAAGACAGACTCTCTCCCCACATCATAAGAGTACTAACAAGAATTTCAACTATGTCTAAGCTTGAGGGTTTGTCTTTGACAAATAGATTCCAACATGCGCATTTGACATTGACAGTTGTACGCTTCCATATGAATAGTAGTCAGTTTTGTGTGCCGTAATGCACACAAAACTAAAGAATGTTATATTCCAACAGTTTTCACTGTTACACATGAATAAAAATATATTTTAAAGTATATAAATAATTATTAAAATATGCTAGAAAGCACTATGTTACATAGAGATGATTGATGAAAACTGATTTTGGCTTTCTTTATGCAATACTCTTGTTACCATAAATGCAGAAAGACTTGTTAATCAACTTACCTTAACCTACATCCCAGTGGTAAAGTTCATGGACCTTCTTCCTCTTCTTCTATTTCCTCTCTTTACAGTCTCTCATATCTCAGTCTGTTGCAGGCTGCTATAAGGAAATACTATAGACTAGGTGGTGTAAACAATCAACATTTATTTCTCACAATTCCAAGATCAAGATGCTGGCAGATTCTGTACTTGGTGAGGGATCTCTTCTTTGCTTGTAGACAGTTGTCTTCTTGGATTGTCCTCATATGGCAGAAACAGCCCCATTTTCTTGTAAGACCACTAGATCCATCACTGGAGGTACCAAACTCAGGGCCTCACATATCTTAAATATCTCTTAAAGGCCCTGACTCAAAATAAATTCACATCAGGAGTTAAGACTTTGGCATATGACTTTTGTAGAGACGCATTCACACCTCTCGCTACTCTAATTCTTTTTTTCTCCTTCCTCTTCATCTTCCAAGTCTTCTTCCTCAAGACCTGGTTTCATTGTATGGTTGTTACATTTCCTAAAATGGGTATAAGCATGTAATTAACTCCAATGCTAATACTCAATAGTAAGGTTTATGTAATTCACTTTTTAAACTTATTTCCAAAATTTTGTAAAAGTTTCTGTATTATAAATATTAACATGCTCATCTAGGCTTAAAGAAAGAGACTCAATAATAACAATGATTCAAGTTTCAATAGAAAAATTCATGCAAGAATATATTTTCCAAAACACTACTGAATCATATAACCAAGAAAAAAAGGCTATTTCTTCTAATTGTGCATCTAAACTACTTATTTAGCTGATTCATTTAATCATAAAGAAAACTTTGTATGCAATTAATTTCCATGAAAGGAACTTTATTGTCTTGGGCTTTTCCAACTGTACCAAACAATGGAGCCAATAAAATAACACAAAGATACAATCAGTTCAAATATTCATCCTTTTTAGTAGAAAATAACATTATGAAAGATTGAATATTTGAATGGATCAAATGCTTTTAAGTTTGCCAAAAAGTATCACAATCAACTTCATATTGTTTTATTTAAATGTAACCACTAAGTCTACCTTTCTGTTGTTTATATTGAACACACACACACACATACACACACACACATTTGCATTTCTATTCAGCTAAATAAGTAGTTTAGATGCACAATTAGAAGAAATAGGTTTTTTCCTTGGTTATATGATTCAATAGTGCTTTGGAAAATGTATTGTTGCATAAATTTTTCTACTGAAACTTGAATCATTGTTATTAGTGAGTCTCTTTCTTTAAGTCTAGATGAGCATATTAATATTGATAATAAAGGAACTTTTACAAAATTTGGAAATAAGTTAACTACATAAAATTATATATATATAATATATGTTATATTTATATATATAAACATTTCTCAAGGGCATACGAATATAATGACAAGGCACCCATTATGAGGACATTTTATTTACAACAGCAATTTTCTAGTTAGTTTTATTCTTATTTGAAACAATTTATTTCATTGGGAAAGTTTGCATTTCTATTTTGCTACAGTAAATATAAATAACAAATCGGCCAAACAACTTTCTTTACCTTGGAGATAAAACATTAAATATAAGGAATTAATATATAGCAAATATAATTAATATATAGCAAATACATTTGTTCAGCAATAATAGCTTTCTAAAAACCTGTTTTCAAGGCAATTTAACAATTGACTTCTTAAAAATTGAAACATTTTTTATATATGTTGTTTAAATGCTTTGTCATCTATAATTAATTTTCTATGAAATCAATATTGCTGTTGTAAAATTCAAAATTATTAAATATGTAAGCAATCAGACTCTTTTGAACACAGACATAATTAGATTAGCTTGCCACTTTACCATCTCTTAGGAAATAAATTAACTATCTCATAAGAGCAAAAATTCTTGAAAAAAACAACCAAAACAAAACAACTCTATAAATTCCTCAGACATATACATTGCAAACATGTTTTACATTAGGATTTTATAATATGTTTGAAAAGAAAATATCTACATGAGGCAAGTTCTGTTATAATTAAAGATAGTTTCTCCCATTAAGAAACAGTATGATATTGAATGAATCACTGAAATTCTTTTGTATTTCCTTAAGCTGACTTGCAAAGTGCTTTACTTGAATATCTTCTAGTCCCCTTCTGACATTAAACCTCTCAAATTCTAGCTGCTATATTTACTAAAAGAAGATATCAAAAGCAAAGTGCTTAATGAGAGGATTTCCCTTTTATTTTCTAAAAATGTTGTATAATTAACTTCAAATTTTACCACAATTTGATTATTGTTTTAAATTGTATAATGCAAATATTTATTTTTATGTTTTAATTCAATTATAAAAAATGAGAATTATTGCCGCAGTCTGGCTGCAGCAAAATAACCGGGGGGTGACGAACAACTTGTGTACGTTGATACAGCAGGAGTGGGAGCCGTTTATTGTAGGACAGGAGGGGTATATATACATTACACACAGCTTATCTTAATTAACATAAACTAGATATAGCAGTCAACCAATAAGGAATCTGCACACTTAATGGCTCGCTGGCATTACTTCACAAACCACTCCCTCTGGCAAAATGCCAGGCACCATCCAGACTTGTTTACAGACTCTAACAAATTATTGTGCATTTTAATCATGTTTTAAAATTGTCTTCAGTCTCTTAAAATGAAAAATACTGAATTTAAAGTTAGATACTCTATAATATTCAATCAAAACATACTGAGACATGTAGTTAATATAATTAAGGTATCATATATAATTTCAATAAAGAGTGGAGATTTTACACTTAATTTGGATTTGTTGCAGTTTACTACCTTTTATCTTTTATTATATGCAATTAATCAGAAAATATTCTGAATTAGTCTTTTTTAATTTTTATTGAATTATCTATATAACTCTATTAGTTTTTTTTTTTTGAAGTTGTTAATAGGATGAACTTTGTTGTTTTTTTTTTTGTTGTCCTTTTTATTGTTTTATAGCTGAAAACATTGTCCTAATTCTATATCCTATTTTTAACTTAAGCATATAATGTTGATATTTGTAATTAAGTAGGAAAATATTAGTAGACTTATTAATAACTTTAGATCAATGGACAATATTTTATTAATGCAATGAAGTGACTGAACACTGTGGTCAGCAAAAGAATGTCTCTCCAAAGGGGAACATTTTTATAACTTAAAATCAGAGTGGCTTGAATATGTTATGCGGCATTAAATTGTCATTAAATTGAGGATCATTTGATGTGGGGATCATTCTGGATTATTTGGGTGGGCTCCCTTGTCTTCACAAGTGTTATAAGAAGGGAACAAGAGGAACAAATTGTGATCTTACACCAAGAGCTTGGATTAAGCTTTTTCAAGCTGAAGGAATGAGCCAGGAACTCAGGAATGCAGGAGACCTTTAAAAACTGAAAGAGGCATTCTCCTCTCGAGGCTCCAGAAGGAACATAACTCTGAATTTAAATTTCCATTCTCTAAAACTGTTAGAAGAAGAAAAAAAAAAAATGTGTGTGGATTTAAATAATAACTTTGTGGTTAGTTGTCATTGCAGCAATAGAAAACTAATAAATGTAACAGCCTCTTCAGTGTGTTTGTTGTGACTTTGTTATTCCCCAGATTTATTTTCAATCTTTTGGATTTAATACCTAACAAAAGCCTGTATTTCTATTAGGAAACACAATATTGCTATTTGACATTATTAAACAAAAAGAAGTAAGATAATTATATCCCTAATATAATGTTATAAACTTATTTTCTCACAAAATAATGTTTCATGCAAATAATATGCATCATGTAAATCCTACTTCACAGAGAAATCTAACTTACTTTATTGTGTAATATTTTGTCGTATGAAATTCTCCATAGTTTATCCAAATACGAATATGCAGCCTAAAAACCAAACATATTTTAAAAGAGCTACTAAAATTAATGTATTGATTTTAAGGACTTTATCATTTTCTTATATGTTCAAGATTTCTATTTATTGACAAAATTTGATAATTGCACTTTGCTTGTAAATAAGCCGTTTCAGTTCAATTTTTTCTTGTTTTGAGAAGGATCTATAATAGTCGTCCCAAAGTTTACATAAGTTCTTCTTTTTTTTTTTCCTCTGGCAATATGTCTTTTTGCCTTCTAGATACCTGCACACATGAGCACAAGTTTGTATTTGTTTATGTTTTTATAAAAACACAATTCATTTGGCTCTTTCCCTTCTCTAGTCAGTGTATAAGCAGGTTATTTATTGACAATTTAAAAGAAAAATTCTTTAATTTATGCAATTTTTTCCATTTGTTATTTTCAATGTTATTATTATTTACTTTCTTACTTTTGGAGTCACTTTTCCCTTTTCCATTTATTTTAGGGCCTTTCTTCATGACTTCCAGTAACTACACGTGCATATTTCAGGCATCTGTGTGGAGAGAGAGAAAGCACATCTCCAACCCTGTTGGCTATTATTCAGTGGCCTGCTAGACACTATACACGAGATAAATGTGGAGGTATCTGTTGTTTAGCATGGGATCACCAGGCTCTTCCATCTGTTGGGCACAACAGAAATTGCTAGGTTTTATTATGACACATTATTGCCATGAATAAAATTGAATTTCTATTACTAAGGAAAGAACATGAAAAGGGTTTTGGGTTGTTCTCAACAGTTTCTACTGCATCTCACTCACCTGGATGTGACACTTACAATGTTTTTATTTCTTTTTTATTCCTTTTAGCTACAAGGTCCTGGATTTTGTTCAAATTTATCTTTAGGTTTTTCTCTTATACTCTGTTGCATTTTTAAGGAAAGTTATTTTAGTATATCTTACTTCATGGCACTTTCACAATTTTGTAGTCCTAATAACATTATCCATTAATAGTCAATTACATAAGTTGCAAGAGTCATTACCACTATTCCCCATTATAATCTTTGTCATTTGTAATAACTTAAGTTCTGATTTTCAGTTATTATATTTTTATGATTATTTTCCTCAGAACACATGGGTGATGCATGCTATGAATATATGTCTAATATCATTCCCTTTCTCTGACAGGAGGAAAGTAAGTTCAATCTATTATTTTTGTCCCAATAGATAATATTTGACTGTCAGGTTTTAATATTATAAATACATCAGATGCTACTTTATCTTTCTAATGAAAGTTACTTATTCTTATAGAAGTTTATAAGACTTTCTAT
Source organism: Marmota flaviventris (assembly GCF_047511675.1). Classification (NCBI taxonomy): domain Eukaryota; kingdom Metazoa; phylum Chordata; class Mammalia; order Rodentia; family Sciuridae; genus Marmota; species Marmota flaviventris. Next base: position 81,287,039 of record NC_092505.1, read on the forward strand.
TTACTGTTGGAATTCAACAATTTTAGCAGGATATATGTAATTAAATGACCTTTTTTATTAATCTTCTCTGAGATTCAGGTACCTTGTCAATCTTCAGGCACACAGCTTTCTTCAAATAAAAGAAGTTTTCTGTATTTGTTTAAATATTATTTCTCCTGTTTCACTTCCTTTATTTGAGAATCCTTTTTATACATATGGAAATTCTCTCACCTCTGTTCTCAAAAACTCATCTTTTCACTAGTGTTTGCCATCATTTATGCTGTCTTTACATGCTTTGTAATTCTTTCAATAGATCTTCCTGGTTGACTTACTTTGAACCATGACCACTTTTAAAAAGTTCAATCATAAATTTAAGCTGAAAATGTTATATTCTTGCTGCTTTTGTTCCAAAAATTGTTTTATATTTGATGTACTTGATAAATCATATTACTTAGCTTATTTATCTCATCCAACACTTTTATCACTTCTACTTTTTGTGAGACAGCTCTTTGCTTCTCTCTGTTTTTAAGTCTGTTGATTTTCTTTGCTTGTTCATGGTGGCAAACACAGAGACATCACAAGCAGAATAATCCTTACTGGCACATATTAGCTCCCACAAGAAATAGTAGCAACTCAGCCCACCAGGGTAGATAAATTAAAGTTCCTCCAGGTTCGTTAAGCGTCTCACCCTAGACATCAGGACAGATGGAATCTTTCCTTTAAGACATGCAAAATTCTATATTGGTTTAATCATATTAGAGAAGTTCAGAATAATCTTGTTTGGTCAAGGCTTTAAGGTCAAATCACATAACTTGATCTCTGATGCACAGTATCCATTCACTCCAATTCTGGTAAGAAATCACGTTTTTTTGCTTACTTGTTACTCGTTCATTTCTGTTGGTGTATACTGCCACACCATTTTCCTATGTCAAACATAAAATGCCTTTTTCATTTTCAAGGCCTTGTACTTGGAATAAGCTGACTTACAACAGCTTTCATGAGAAGGTATTTGCCTGAAATAATAGTGGTTAGCACATTCTATTCTAGGTGGTTTTACTGGTTCACTCAAAGGATGGTCACCAAGCTGAATATAGTCTGCTTAGGCACAGGACAATTAAGGAATGAGAAATTTACTTCTACTTTGACCTTATATTTGAGAGGAAACATGTTGGATCATTGCAAGTCCTTTTCTTTTCACACATTGCTTTGTAAGGCAGCACAGAGGAAAAAATCCTTGAGAAATGGGAGATGTTTCCTGAGGAACAGGTTGCTGAAACCTGTGCTATCTGTGAATTGTTCATCTGTAAAAGACAACAAATGACCTTTTTTTTCTAAAGAGTTTAAAAAATATTTTTGAAATATAGTAAATAATGAATCTTCCCAATCTGAATGAACTTGCATAAAGCAAACCTAAGTGTGTGTGTGTGTGTGTGTGTGTGTGTGTGTGTGTGAAATAGAACATTAAATTACCTCAGGAGCATCTCTTAACCTTGCTTAGAGTCAGCCAGTAATATGCAAGGGAGATCCGACAGTCTGATATGATATATTATTTTTGTCATTCTTTAATCCTGTGTATATGATATATGTTTTTGGCCTGCATTTTTTAGTTCAAGTTTTTGTGAGACATATCAATATTGTATACACAGTTTACACAGTTTGTTTATTCTTATTAATGTACAAGATTACACTGTGAATATACCAAAATCTATATTTTATTTTGTGCTGATAAGCATTTGGATAATTTCCTTTGGAAACCATTATTTATAGCAATGGTACAAATAAAATAGAGCATGTTTTAGTGAACATATCATGCATTTATGCTGATGTATACTTCCATATCATTTTTCCATATCAAAGGATAGACACACATTGAACTCTGGTAAACACTGACAATTTTTTGTACTAGTTGTAAGAATATACTTTCATACCAGCATGCATGAAAGTCTATTTCTTCCACATATTTGTCAACACTGGTATTTTAATTAAAACTTTTTTAAATGTCAAATTTTCTGTTGGTTGCAACCTCCCCTTTTTAAATTAAAAAACTTGTTTTATTAGCTTTCTCTCCTTGCCTATTATTTTATGTAACAGAGGAAATTGAGAGGGAAGATTCTCATTCATGTCAAACTCAAGCCTTTTTCTTGAAAATTACAGGTATTCCATTTCTTTCAATTTAAATATATAGATGTATATATGTACACATACATACATACAAACATACAGAGAATACACACCTGTATGTGTATTAATGTATATGTGCGTTTGTATATACATACATATATAGATTTGTCCTGTCATTTCAAAGTAGCACAGTCTATGTTCATATTTTGCTTTAGTTCTTCATTAAAGTGAACTTTATTATGTACATTTAAGGAATACAACCAAATGGTATAGTATACTTATTGAGTAAAATCGACACCACAGGGAACAAATTAATTATCCATCATCTCATATAGATATCTCCCCCAATCCCAGCAACAAGAACAGCTATAGGTCTTATTTAGCAAAAATTATCCACAAAGTACACTGTTATTAACTATTGTCTTTGTTATGATTTAGATGTGAGGTGTGCCCCAAAAACTCATGTTTGAGACAATGGAGGAAAGTTTAGAGGAAAGATGATCAGGCCATGAGAGCCTTAATCCAATCAATGAACTGATCTCATGATGGGATTAACCGGGTATGGCTCAAGGCGGGTAGGGTGTGGGTGGAGGAGGTGGCTAATAGTGGGTGTGCCTTTACCCTTATCTTGTATGTGGTGTGTGGATTTTCTCTCTCTGCCTCTGATCATCATGTGAGCTGCTTCCCTCAACCACACACTTCCACCATGATGCTCAGCCTCACCTTGAGGCCTGAGGAATGGAGCCCACTGCATATAGACTGACCCCTCAGAATCCGAGAGCCCCCATATAAACTATACTTCCTTTAAAAGTTTTTGTGGGGTATTTTAGTCACAGCAGCAAAACGCTGACTAAAACAGTCTTCAGGTTGTACATTCCATCTTTCCAGTTATTCATCCTACATATTTCACTTTTTAATCCTTTGACCTACATCTTCCCAGTCTTAAGCCAAAAGAATCAATTGTCTTATGGCTTTGCATGATCAGTTGATAAAGTGAGGTTGTTTCATCTGTCAAATATTAACCCTATCCTATATCTTGCAGTCTAGGCCACAACTACTCCACATGGATTATAGTCTGTTCCAGAGGCTTCTTCTTCAGAAGAAAAAAATGTTTTCCTTCCCAGAAACAACATTAAGGGTCTTCTTAGTTGCACTGGGATCTGCTGATAAACCAAAACCACTCAGGAACCTCACTCCCACCACTCTCTGGAACTGAGAATTGAGACCTTCTCATTCAAACATGGTGGCTAGGGACTAAAGAAGAGTAAATTTGTCAACAGGAAATTTGACTGTTAGTGGTGGGCAAGAAGAAAAGCATATATCCAGGAAGAGCCCACATTCTATCCCTGAATATTGTTTGTATTGTAAATATTATTTTCAACAGTTAAAAATGAAATTAATTGATGATGATTTTAAATGCACTTTCAGACTCCTGGCTAGAGATTCCATTCCCATTTTGTGTTCATTATTTATTATAAACGCCTTTTCTATCATTCAAACTGAATTAATATTTCACAGTGTAAAGTGCCAGAAAAATGCACCACTTCAAAATAAACACCCATATGTGCATTTCTAGAGTGACTGTCATGTTGGCACTCAAATACAGGGGTGGTTTCCTAGTAAGTGTCTTAAGAATCTTGATTTCTCAAATTATGCATACATATAAAACAAGGCAGCATAAATAATCCTGCCTAAAATACAACTAGACAGTCTAACAAAAATTAGTCTATAGGTATGAAAGTGATTAGGTAAGTTCCCTACTTCTCATAGGAACAACATTTATAGAGATAGTAATTAGTTTGTGAAGAGGGGAATAAGAAGACTATCAGTCTTAGCCAAAACTATGAAATTATATATGCTAAATTAATATCTCAATTTCTTCTTCTTCCTCTCTTCTTTTATTTCCCTCCCTCTTCCTCTCCTTCCCTCCCTCCCTTCCTTCCTCTCTCTCATTTCTTTCTTCATTCCTTCTTTCCTCCCTCCTCCCTTGCTTTCTTTTTTCTTTCTCTTTCTTTCTTTCTTCTTTTTTTTTTTTTTTTGTTGGTACTGGGGTTTGAACTCAGGGGCATCTGACCACTAAGCCCGATTTTGAATTTTATTTAGAGACAGGGTCTCACTGAGTTGCTTAGCACCTCAGTGAAAGCCTGTTTTTACTGAAGCTGGCTTTGAACTCTTGATCCTCCTGGCTCAGCTTCCTGAGCTGCTGGGATTACAGGCGTGCACCACTGCACCTGGATAACTGTTCCATTTCTAAAGTAGGTACTATTCAGTACCATTCATCTATTGTCAACTATATTGTTGCTTGACTAGCTATTTCAAAACTCAGAGGATTTGAATAATAATTATTTGATTTTACATCTATGGGTCGGTGACCTGGCTGGAACTCATCTGCTCTATGCTTTGCTAGTTCAGTTCCAAGCTGTGTGTAGGGCTCATGTCTGTTCCATGAATACCTAATTCTTCTGAGACCAATAGAACCTGGGATAAATAGAAGAGGAGTAAATTGAGTCATTTAATGCCTCTTTTAGGTGAGATCACAAATCTCTGTTTGTTAGAGAAAATCTTTTGCTCATTGAATAGGGATCAAGCCAAAACTTCACAAGGGGGAGATGCCTTCAAGGGTGATTGTCGCGACCCCTTGCCCGCAAGGAAGACGCAACTCAGGAATCTTCTTTCAACAGTTTATTCAGGTCCTTGATATTTCTTCTTCTTCCTCTCGGATGCCCCTCCCAGCCTTAATAAAGCATCTCAAGCCCCAATGCAAAGCTGCCACGTGGAGCTTTCTCATAGGGTGATGAAAAATCATGTGCTGTGCCAACTCTCCCAAATAAGGAGTTGTTTGTCACAGACCACAGCGGAGCCAGCGCCATCTTGCAATGGCGACCATAGTCTGCAGAAACGGCAGAAGCGGCTCACCACAGTTCCCCCTTTTCTGTTTTCTTAAAACAATACAGGCGAGAGTAGAGGTCCTATCCCACTGTGCAGAAGTGGCTGCATAGTATGACTCAGTCCTAAGGAGGGCCCTTCCCCAGATCTGAGGCCATATCAGCCGACGCCTTTTTTCGTGGGGCGGGGCGTGGACGCGTCTAACCCACATGCAATAGGACATGCTCTCCTTGAGGTCCACGTCAAGGATCACTCAAGTGCAGTGCCTTGCCTCGCATCCTGTATCGTGACGATGGTGGACGAAGGGGGATAGCTGAGGCTGAACTGTGGCTGTTTATAATGACAAACAAGTTGACAGCACCCTGAAAGAAAGGCACAGACTTCAAGACGATAGAAAAGCACTAGTGTGGAAACCCATCTGCGTGCAATGGCAGTAAGACCGGCAGAGTGCAAGGGCTTTCCAACACTAAGAGAATAACAAGGAAAGTCATGTCGATCCCAGTGCAATGTTATAATAACTTGGGGTGTAACGACCATGTCAAAGGTTTACTGCTTAAGATGCGCAAGCCAGACTTGAGGTGAGTTGCCATTTTCTAAAGCTGCAAGAGCTTGTATGATCATAGCCTTATCGTGAGCACTGCGGGCCTTAAGGCGACAGAGAAACCACAAACAGAGGAACATACCGAAGAAACACATTGCACCAAAAATGCCTACCCCCACCCACTCTTTGAAGAAGGAAAAAGCAGAAGATATCCAATCCGTGAATTGACCCAAAGTCACGGGATCGACACGGGTACTGTTCAAGACAGCTATCTGGGTTAGTTGAGACTGGATCATGTCTTCCGCTGCCATGGACCAATTTCTGGCCAATTATTCGCCAATGATGCGGGAGGCATTCCTGGAATCATTAAATCTGACAGAGGTTATGCACAAATGTGCACGTTGATCAATACAACCCAAATGTACTAGGTCAGACAATTCCTCAACTTGAGCTTGAAGCAGATCTATCCTTTGATTAGCAGCCAAAATCCCAGATAAAATGTGTTGATTAATTTTACTTTGGGATTCAAGTACAGTGGATGTTTGTTGAATAACCTGATTAATAGTGGCAGCAGTTTGTACCTGGCTGGCCATGGCTACTCCAGCTGTAACTGCTGCAGCAGCAGATACCGCCACAGCTGTCACTATAGCTGCCGTAATTCCAAAATCTCTACGGGCTCTAATCAGTTCAACAATAGGAAAGGATTCTGGATCTGCAGTAACCGGGATCGGGACAAAGGTTGGAATTTTCATAACCACTGCCATAGGCCAGGAGCCATTCCAACACTCAGACAAGTAGCAAGTAACATTAGAACAATTAAGCATCCCCTGTGATGTATCATTAGCCAAAAGAAACAGGAACGGAGATTGGAGACAGACTGCTGCAGGGGGTAATGTTGCATTAGTTAATTGTGCATTGTGTGACATATTTTTGAGTCTCCTACCCCACTTCAATTCTTGGGTACTGCCAGAAACATTAAACAGCCAACTTTGGACTCCTAATATTTCCCTGGGGAAACACAAGCGCGGACTAGACTAGCCCAATCTGAGGGAGTCATGCAAAATCTAGACAGACTCTCCACCTGAGTTAGTGTGAAGGCTGCATCCACCCCATAAGTGCGCACAGACTCCGCCAGGGTCTTCACAATTTTAAAATCTAAGGGTTCATGGAATCTTCCCCTATTGTCATCCTGAAAAACTGGATAAGCAAGACCCATCTCAGCGTTAACAGCCCTCCATGTTTGGGCATGGAAAGCTCTCCCCGAAACACCCCCACCATACGGCGGTGGATCCAGGGGATCGCTTTTCTTGAGCCCCTGTTTATTTCTGTTCCCTTCTCCTATAGCTAAACTCCCTAGCTGACGAGACAGCCTCCCAAGCTCTTCCTCCTCATCCTCCTCTTCCTCTGACCCACTTTCACATGGGGGTGTGCGCAGTGTACTGAGATCTGGATACAATCGTCTCCTCCCCTGTTTCACGCTCCGCACACTCCCACCCTCCTGAGGCACCTCACTTCCTGCCGTCTCCGATTTCTCCTCATGTAATTGCTCTAGAACTTCCTGTCCTTTAGTAAGTGCTTCCTGACATCTGCCATCTGTAAGGCAACTACGGACCATTTTCCAAAGGGGTATCACCCCACCCTCTAATATGCCCTGCTCAGAAGCAAAGTCAAGATCTTTGCATAATTTATCCCAACTAGGTACAGTAAGGCTGCCCGAAAATGCAAACCACGGTGCAGCGATATCTATCTTCTGTAAAAATCTCTGTAAAGTACTATGTTTCACTTCCAGGCCCTTGGAACGTAACAGACCATCTAGGGCCAGGAGAAGCGGACTTGAAGATGCGGCACCCATGACACAACAACAAAAGAAGCACAAAAAACAAAAGCGAAATGACACAACAAAAGAAACACAGAAAACAAAAGCGAAAGTAGAAGCGAAAGTACACAGTGCAGCTGCAATAAAATGTAATGCTCTCTCTTTCTTTACAGAGGAGCTGCCCCGCTTTGGTCACGGATCCCACTTACTTGGGACTAACCCCGCTTTGGTCGCGGATCCCACTTACCTGGGACTAACCGGTGCACCACCCCTGACTGCTGAAAGTTCTGGTTCCCGGGTTTCGGCACCACTTGTCGCGACCCCTTGCCCGCAAGGAAGACGCAACTCAGGAATCTTCTTTCAGCAGTTTATTCAGGTCCTTGATATTTCTTTTTCTTCCTCTCTGATGCCCCTCCCAGCCTTAATAAAGCATCTCAAGCCCCAATGCAAAGCTGCCACGTGGAGCTTTCTCATAGGGTGATGAAAAATCATGTGCCAACTCTCCCAAATAAGGAGTTGTTTGTCACAGACCACAGCAGAGCCAGCGCCATCTTGTAATGGCGACCATAGTCTGCAGAAACGGCAGAAGCGGCTCACCACAGGTGATACTCATGTTTTCCTCTGACTCACTTTTAATTGTTTCTATTACAATAAGTAGGTTCAATCTTCATAAAGCCTAAAGAAGAAGGAACCGCTTCATTTTAATAACATATACTACAATAGCTCAAATAACATGTTTAAAAATATGGATTAGGGATAATGGGATTAAGTTTTCAATACATTAAATTTGTGAAGACACACTCAAACCATAGTAGATACTTTTAAAAAAAGTAATTGACACCTACATCCAATAGGAGTTTCCCTTCTCTGCCTGTTGCCTCAGCCAGAACCATGCTGCAAGTTCAAACAATACACTACTGAACATCACTTCAAAACAAGGAACTATTCATATGGCAAAGGGCACATGAAAGTGGAATCCAATAATTTCACAAAATGCTACATCATTGTCATCCAGAATCTGCCATCCTGATGGAGAATTGTAGTGATATTTTAAAAGGTGCTAGTAAGTGTTATTCTGTGCATGATACACTATAGACTTAGGGTGTAAACTTTCAAAATATAGATCATACTTTGAATTATTGGCTACTACCTGGTTCTAGATTCCTCTAGCTTGAATTTGAGACTAATGCTCAATTAGCCTTGCTCCTAGGAGAGGAGAAGACAAGAATTAATTCTGCAGCAAGTTCTCAGGATATGGAACTATATAAATAAACCTTTACATAAACCATGTATTCTACTAGTCAAATATGCAACTCACTTCTTGTAGAAGGCTAGTTATTCCAGGATCACTTGTAGCAGCTATAAATAATAATATGAAGGACAATTTACTAGTATTAACTGATGGCCTGGTAACAGTGATAGTATCTTCCATATAGGACTTGATAAGTGGAGGAAGCAAGAGATAACTGAAAACTTGTCACCACATCAGCTGTGTTTTTCTTCTAAACCTCAGTTTGTTTTGTTCAAAAAAAGAAGGAAAAAACTTCAATTTACTTGTGATAAGCTTGAAGATTAAACTAACTAGTGTTTATAAAGTCCTAAATAAAGTGCTTGCCCTAAAACAGGTATTCATTACATTTTATTTCTTTATATGCTTACATATTCATAATTAAAACAACTGCTATTTTTAGAGAAATGCTGCCTTTGCCTTATTTGATAATACTGAAATAATATTTAGAAGAGGGGAAGAGAGTAAAATGTTTTATTGAACTCTGTTGCTAATGAAGATATGAGGTTATTTAACAAAACTTTTAAAACTTTTTTTAAAAATTCACACATTATTTCTCTCTACTATGAGTTTTTTTTTTTTAAATTACACTTCTTTAAAATATACTAGATGTATTACAAGTACCTCTACATGATTATAATTAAATATCTTTGCTCTCTATAATGAGTCAGTATAAAATCATTGAAAAGTCATTGTGGTCACGTTTTACAGACAAATCTCTATTCTAGGAAAAGGCAATTTCAACAAAATGCAATAATTTTTTAGGCAAGTCTGTGCTCTCCTTTCCTTCCAATAACGTGCAGATATTTTAGTCTTGGAGTTAGGTTGCCAAGCAATATATACTCTCTGGAAGTTTTGACTTGATGTTCTATTTTCTGCTATATAATGTTCAGAGTTAACATTGCTCCCATAGATAATGTGAAATTCTGATCTAATAAGTGTTTTAATACAAAGCAGAAGTTCGGATGTGACTTCATAGCACTCTTCATGTAATAATTATATTGATAAAAATTCACATGCAGCCTATACAAATGCATACATCATTATTTTACCTAAGCCAGATGCTATAAATTAATTATAAGTAATGGTATTTATTATTTGGTTGGAAATGGATCAAGAGCTCCAATCAGGCTTGTGTTACATTGCATTCATGAAAATCAACAGTATTTTTTTTTTTTTTTGGTACTAGGGATTGAACTCAGGGGCTCTCAGCAACTGAGCCACATCACCATCCCTATTTTGTATTTTTTTAGAGACAGAATTTCACTGAGTTGCTTAGCATCTCGCTTTGGCTTAGGCTGGCTTTGAACTCTTGATCCTCCTGTCTCATCCTCCAGAGCTGATGGTATTATAGGTATGCACAACTGTGCCTGGCTTCAACAGGAAATTCTGAGAGGAAATATACAACAGCTGGTTGCCTTCATGTGATCTGCCATTGGGAATGTATTATTTATTTGTACAAGGAAATTAGAAGCAATGACAATTTACACCAGGATAACTTTAGAAGTATATCTTATTGACAACATTTACCATTATATAATATTTTCTAATTTCATAGACCTATTGGTTTTGCCTGAATGACTGCTAGTACTATATTGCCTCGATATTAAGTCATTAGCAGATATTCAAATACTTATTTCTTGGTATTGGGTATTGAATCCAGACATTTTGCATATGCAAGAAGTACTTGGCCAGGTACTGTGGCACATGCCTGCAATTCCAGCTACTTGGAAGGCTGAGGCAGGAGGATCTCAAGTTCTGGGCCACCTGGGCAATGTTTGCCAATGTTTGCCCAGGTGGCCCAGAACTTGTGGTCTTCCTGCCTCAGCCTTCGAAGCATCTGGAATTGCAGGCATGTGCCATTGCACTTGGCCAACCACTTCTTGAAAGATAAATTTGATTAACCATCAGTATTTATAGGGGACTGGTTTTATGAACTCCACAGATAACCGACATCTGGGGATTTTCAAGTATTTTATATGATTATGCATAGTATTTGCATATAAACCATAATCACCCTCCCATATACTTTAAATCATCTCCAAGTTACTAATAATACCTAATTCAATGTATGTACATAATACATAAAAGTTGTCTACTGTATTGTTTAAAGAATGATAACAAACAAAAATGTTCTACATATTTAGCACAGACACAATATTTCAACATATGTATAATTGATTGAACCTTCAAATGAGTAACCCATGAAAACAGAGAGCCAACTAAATTATAGTGATGATTTACATTGATATTTATATTAGTAAAATTCTTTATTAAAAGAATGGCATGAGAAACAAGTTGGCATGATATTAAGATGTGCTTATATAGAAATATAAACCATGTATTCTATGCCTAATTAATAAGGATAAGTGTCCCACAACTTTATGATACAATGGGCCCAGATTAAAAGCACAGAGTAATAATTACATCAGCACAGATGGTGCACAAAGCTGTTAGTTGAGCCCAAGGCTAGCACATACGGTTGTGCAGCGTGGTAACAGTGTAAAGGAACCTGGCTGAGGGCACTAGCAAGGACTGACATTTAGCCCACTTCTCACCAGTGGCCTTGTCTTTCTGGGGAATGTCATGTACTCAAAAGTGAGTGGCATTGAAGTCATTCTAGTTATCTGTATGTAGTGGACAGATATCTTGTGCCCCTTAAGGTTTGTTTGGGTTATAGCAGGATAAGTCAACATTAGGATTTATTCCCTTTTTGCACAGTGCTAGGTTTGGCAGAAAATCAGGTAAAAATTTCATCCTAAATGACTCCTTTCACATTATGCAAGAGAATTCTCCTGCAGTTGATCCTTCCCAAATGAGACATGCATAGAATGATATTGATTTATGTAGATGAAAACATTTATGTGGCCCCTTGAGGAGTATTTTTTATTTGACTTAAAGCTTTTGCTCCAGGTCATGGAGACACATTTTTTCTATTTTCATCTATTTCCTAAAAGCTAAGCAACAATTTAAAATCTGCTTCTTGAACAAGAGAGTAATTATTTTTAATGGGAAGGACCTTGTTTCAGCAGGAATTATACACAATTCTGGGAGATAAGTAAAGATTATGAGGAAAAATGTGCTTAGAAAACAATTATTTTATAAATTGTGTCCTTAACTGAGATACCTGAAAAATATCAATTTTGTTACCTGTGGATCAGGAATTGTTTATTTTTATTTTTTCTTAACAGGATAAAGAGTAGGATGATAAGGCCATGTAATGAGGTTATGTGCATGTGGGAGAAAAGTTTTAAGTGTTTGGTTTGACTTGTAGATAATTTCAACAAGAAATCAACTTATTCTAAAACAAACAGACAAAAAATTCCCACAACATTTCCCTTATGTTAGACTGGTTATCATACTAATACATGTATGTTAATTTTAGTAATAATATGGGGTAAAGTAGTGCTATGGTTTAGATATAAAGTGTCCCCAAAAATATCATTGTGAGAAATTCAAGAAAGCTTAGAGGTCAAATGATTATGAGAGCCTTAACCTAATCAGTGCATTAATCCTCTGAGAATTAGTGGTGACTGTAAGCAGGTAGGGTGTAGTTGGTGGAGATGGGTCATATGGCGGTGCTTTTGGGGTACATATTTTGTGAGCTGAGCATATTCTTTCTCTGATTTCTGGTGTCATGATCTGAGTTGCTTTCCTCCAGTACCACCCTTCTGCCATGATATTTATGATATTCACCTCTATCCCTAAGGAATGGAGTGGGTCATCTATGGACTGAAAATTCTAAAATTGTGGGCCACAAAATAAAGTTTTTCTTCTCTAAATGTTCCCCCACCCCAGGTCTTTTAGTTATAGCAGTGGAAATAGTAACTGAAACAAGAAGTAAATTTGGAATTTCAAATGCCCAAGACAGAATGAAGAACACAGGAAGCACACATGGAGGTAAAAATGCTGTATTTTGGGACACCATTTCTATAAGTACAAAATTTTGGATGAATTGCTGTAACTAAAGATGAATATGGCAGTTCATACAACTATTACAGCCCCTCTAAATTCTAATGTGCATGAATTGACTTTGGGAACTCACAGGACTCAGAATCAAAGAGCTTGACCTCTTACAACTTATAATCTAAAGCATATAACTGTACTCAAATAGATAGTAGAAACAGATAAAAATAATTCAGGTTGTGGACTTTCCTTTTGAAGTTAACATAGCACAATATACTTCTAATTATGTCACTGTCAGTTGATGTTTTATATTGACTTTTTTCCTTATAAAATACTGGGTTCTATTCTTAGCACCACATAAAAATAAATAAATCCAATAATGGTATCACATCCATCTATAACTAAAATACATTTAAAAAATACTACCATACTCACATAAAGGTGTAATTTTACTTGACATATACTTTCTTATTTCTTTTGGGTCAAAAACTATAGAAAAATTATTTTCCTTTATAATTTCCTCTCTTTTGTAACTGACAATTTTTATTTTTGTCTTTGTTTTATTTAAATAAATTTTTATTTAAACAAATATTACATTATTCTTTCCAGGAAAGGCCAAACAATAAATGGTTTAGTCAAAATTAACTGCTGATGGAATATTTAGGACGTAGTTACTGACCTGATCAGAGAACCCTCATATTCCTCATTTTCTCCCAGTTCATCCTCATTTTATCTTTATTTCCTTCCTATCTCCCTGGAAATATGCTTTTTCTAATCTTGATAACAAATTCAACAAATGGAAACTATTACTAAACTTTTTGCTGTAGTAGATCACCACAGAGGAATGCAAAGTTCTACTTCTGTGGATCCTTGATTTTCATCATCTTCTTTTGTATCTTTTCACATTTTTATCTCACATGTTTGCATAAATGAAGGTGACCTGAATGAAGATCAAGATCAAGAGGATTAGAAAAAGAAAGAAGCAAGATTTTGTAGCTGAAATATCCCATAATGCTTAGGACAGCTGCCCAGAACAAAGAATCACAAGGACCCAAATGGCAATAATGCTCAGATTGAGGAATCCTAGACAAGAACATCTCTTGGATTTGCTACTATAGCTAATGAAGCTCAATCTTTATTTACACAAAGAAGAAAAATCTCCATATATGGAACTGCCCATTCTAAGTGTTTTCTTGTAAAGCATCTACTCATAATGACAGCCCTATTTGATAAGGGACACATATTTCCACTGACTCAGGACATATCTGTGAAATTCTGGCTTTACCATCCTTTCTAGATATCTCACCCTCTTTCTTATATTTAACCCTTATTACTAGATTTTAGAATCATTAACTAAAAGATACAGTTTTAGAAAGTCAGTAATTCTATATAACTCTTAAAACACACTCCTAATGCTGGACCATATTATCTTCATGGGCAGAAAGAAGGTGGTGTGTGAGGATATGAAGGTGAAGATGCTCCCTTATCCTGAAGAAATAAAATAAAAATACATTGGGGCTGCACAAGTTAGAAAGGAGTAAAGGCCAGCTACTTTATCTCTGTGTCAATAAAGAAGAGGAATATTTTCAATAGCCAATAATTAGTTTTGCATTGTAGTCTCCCTGTCTCTTCTCTGCTTCATGGAAGCTTGAGTCACTGCCCCTGTTGGCTTTTGTTCCAGAAAAAGGAAACTCTGAAGAGGGATCAAAAATATGTATGAACTAGATTGAATAAATTGGATATGGAGACAAGGACCTTCTTTACCTGATGTCTGTTTTCCCTATCTCTGAAATTAAAACTTGGTGGGTTTAATATTCTTCCTTGAAATTTGATAAAAGAAAAGGAAATCCTACATCTATTCACATTTAATGAGTTCCAAAAATTCACTCTGCTTCACTTGTTTCCCATAAAAGGCAACCAAGCGTTACTTTTCAAAAGCTTAAATATTTTCATAAGAAATTGAGAAACTGGATAAAATTCAGATCCTACACATTAAAATTCTAAGTATCATTAGGTTTAATCCACTTGTTTATACCATAGCAGAATATATCCTTTTAACCTTTGATGTGATCGTTATTTCTAAAATGATTCTTTTTCTGTATTTGAGTACATAAAATGGCTCAAATACTGTTGAGTGCTGGCTCCTAAAACAATATCAACATAGTGTTTGACAACTTTGGGTTTACTACTTGTCACAATAACTGAGAAAACCACCTTTGAACTTTGGATGAATGAGATTAATTTTTATTGAGAATCTGCAGTTTTATTTAATGTCAGTTTTAAATGTGGCAGAGAGAAAGATAAATTAGGATTGCATAAGAAGCAAGGTATATAAGATTTTAGAATTTGTAGAAACAGCAATACAAGCCTTTGGGGCCCAGAGGTTCAAACAGTCTTAGGATACAAACTGTTAACACTTTTATTGAAGAATTGATGGGTATTTCATAAATCTGCTAATAACAAAGTTTCTTGCTTTAGCAAATGTCTTTTGGAATAGTAAAACCATGGTAATGAAGGTAATAGGATAGTAAAACCATTTTATTTCAGAAAATAAGCTGTGTCCCAGATTAGACTGTCTTGATTCTCAATGTCCCATCATTTCAAATTGTACCCATCATTTCTTTACAATTATTTCATTATTTTTTCCTATAGTGATTGAATCAGTGTTATTGTTGAAGTCATAACATCACTAATGACTATATTGTATGGGGCCTGAAGTTTATTCAGTTTTGGAAGCTCTATCATAAAAAAGAAATATAAAATTATGGAAAATAAGTTCATTATTTTGAATGGTGATTACTAGATATACTTTCAAGGCAAATTTACTTCTGAATATAATTTTATTATGATAGCTAGATTTGTCCCCCTGGGCTTAAACTTTGCAAGTACAGCATCAAGACTTATGACTGGGGAGAATGGAGAATGAAACAACAGGACATATAGTAGTCTTGGAAGAATAATTTAAGGGAGGACAAGGAAGTAGAGTTCTGAAGCAACTTAGAATGAACTTGTTCCAGTGTCAGAAACAAAAGAAGATACAAAACAGGCAAATGTGAAAAGACTGTAGTCTCTTGTAGGTCAGTGTGGGCAATCACAATTAGAAAATCATTTAAGAAGGTGGAGACAGTAAGTTTGTTGTTTAGGTCGTCAAACTGAGTTGTGGAGCTTCAGAAGAGGAATCAGAAGTTCCTTTTAGGGCACTGTTTCTTAGTGGTCTTCATACACCATTGTGAAGATGCCCTTGATTCTAAGTCTGGGTCAAACTCTAGTTTTGCTATCTCCATTAGGCTTCATAGCAAATAATCAATAAGCTTCATCTCCTGTGATCTTAAAGTATGTTCCAAAAATTTCAGCCTTTTTCATACCACCTTTAGGATTTCAACCATTTACAAATATTTTCTATTATACCATTTAGTTTTGGTTAAATTTACTTATTTTTATCACAAATATGTTTAGAAAATTTGCATAAAATACTGTTACTATAAATAGAAAGCAAATATGCATAAAATAAAAATGAGACTAAAATTAAAATTAAATATTTGAGCTAAGTGCTGTTGCTTAACAAAGGATTATTATCAAAGTCTGCTTTGTCTTCCATAAGAGATGAGCAAGTATTTGCTTCCATAAGAGACAAGCAAGTATTTATGAATTACAAAAAGCATCAGAACATCACATTGACATCGTCTTTCACTTAATCAGAAGATTGAAAGGTGCTTGGGTAACTTTTCACTGTTTCAGTGTCATTTGGTGCATGTCAATCTTATGCATATCTTTTATTGCAGAAAACAGTTTTATAATGGGTTGTAAATCAAGTGGTAATATTATTAAGCAAAAATAACATGGTAAGATTTTAACCTCTTTCTAAAATAATGCATTTCCTTTCAAGATTGTAGCCCACATGGCTGCTAAATACATGATAGTTTTCCATGGGCTAACAAAATGAATGTCTTTAAATGATAGAAGAAACAAGCTTTCAAGAGCACCAATTCCATTCTAAAGCCCATACCTTTACTCAAAAGTTGATCCCTCCATCTCTGTAGAATCTAGGCTCTTAAAAGCAGAAACTCTCTTTTTCACAATTTTACTTCAAATAAGTTGCAACATTTTAGTTCTTACAACATTTTAGATATCAATAATTGAATAAATGAGGGAGGTAAAAACAAAAATGACCATCATTTTGACTGAAATATAAATTCACTATGGCCAAATAGAAAAAAAAGCTTTTTGTTCCTACTGAACTCCTAATGCCAAGGAATATTAAACAACTACTTAATTATCACTAAATTAATGTCCACTTTCAGCACCTATGAACTTATGGAAGACTTGTCCTTAAAAAACATATATTATACTGCCTAAGGTTAGAGTGTTTCTAAAGAAGTTGGTAAATAAGTATAGCATGATTTTATTTTTATGCAATGTTTGTAACATATTTTTAATTTGAATGAAAAAATAAAAGTGAAGGGTATGCAGTTTAGACCTTCAGAAGAGATCTTCCATCAAAAATCATGTGCTCTCAGACATCTAACACCTTAGTTTTCTTAGTCTTATTGCACAACAGCCAAGCTTTGGTCAAGATTTCTCTTTCTTGTCTCATGATTACATGGTTCAGCATCCGAATTGAGAATTCTTCACTTCATTTGAGTTGCTTGGTTCTAAAATTTGCCTGCTCCCTTTTGATTGTGACATGGAGGTTTAATGCTCCTCACTCTTCATGTAGCCTCAAAGTATGGTGCACTTTCTGACACTCCATATGCTAGAATTTGCTAATCTTCAATGCTTTCATGTTATAAAAGCCTGTGGGGGCCCCTGGCCCATACTGAAGCAATGCCTCCTAGGGGCTTTTGGTTGAAGATTGCAACACAGGCAGAGTTAAGCCTTCTGGGTACTATACACATATCTAATTACTCCTTGTGGCTGACCTATATTAGTAAGTTATCAATTACTGTGTTTTTTACTTGATTCTAATCTCCTTGATGTTTCCTGGTGTATAGAAAAATGTAATGGGAGGTTAACAGTGGACTTCAGGATGTGTTTACTTCCTAATCCCATCCTCAGAGACATCCCTTTGTAGATTTGATTACTGACATTTACAACAAACTTTGAACTCTTGTAATCTCAGATAAAAGAATTTAACGTTAGCTTCTGACTACTGAGAATAAATTTTTTAAAGGCTTTCTTTCCTTGTAGAACATAACTACAAAGTTTTAGAATTTTCCTTAAGACAAAAAAAAATCTTGTTTCTATAGAAAAAGAGGAAAACATTAGGAGGATTCAGTGTTGGGAAAAAACATTCTTTATCAGTCTCCCATTAATGCATTTTTTTCCTAAAACCTTTCATTTGGTTTTTGTAAGTTTCTTGTACATTCTTAGCATATACTCTTGATTATATATTTAGTGATTTTTGTTTTTGTTTTATGCATGGGAGGAAAATGAGTTTATTAACAAATTCACATGAACTATAGGTATATATAATATGAACATAATTCACATACAACTTGGGGAAATTCATAGTGTTTTAGTTTAGAGAATCCATGTGGGTAAGTGGAAAGTGGTTGGAGAGGTTAGAAGGATTTTGAGTGGAAAGGAATGTGTATGATCTCCATAGGACCAAAAGTGCAAGACAGTATGATGGGATTAGATCTCTATGTCAAGGTCAGTAATGACACTATTGATGACCATGCTGGCAGGCTCACATGCTAACAGTTTTATGGAAAGTTAAAATAAAGTTATTGGATGAAATTGTTGAGATACAAATGAGCTCAAATTTCTAGTTCAATACTAGTCTGTATAAAGTTATATTTTGCTGTGCTGGTGTCTGTTACTGGTAGTGTCAGATAGAAACTAAGGAGTAGAAATTCCAGAATTTCTGCACCATAGAAACTTACATATGTTCATATGGTTGGGGCAACTGGAGCACTGGTCTTGAGGCTGTGTTTACATGGCAAGCATGCTCTTTTCACTTATATTCCACATTGCTTGGGTACATATGTGTTTTGGGGTTCCTATGAATCATATGGGAAAAGCTAAACCCTTGTTTATTACTCTTGGTTGCTAACCCTGTGGAGCTACTCAATGAGTCAATGAGAAAAGCATTCACTGACAACTAAATTTAACACTCAACCTAGTTCCTGTTGTTGTAAATACTATCAGTTCTTGCTTTGTAAAGTTCTAGCATGAGCAAATTTCATTCACCATGATTTAGTTAACTATCACTATACTATCCAAAACATAGTTTTATTTACAGTTTTGCCATATTATAGAAACGGTGCATAAATGCATGTAGTACAAACTCCATTGCTACTTTTCCAACCCACAAATCACTACTGACTATGAGGCTTTGTGACCAGTCATGTTACTTCTTTCAAGATCTGTCAGTGATTGATCACTCACTGTGTTTATTCATTTCACACACACAAAGCAAAGCTACATTTGTACTGCCACTTTGTCCCCATAATAAGTTTAGGAGACAATATATGAAGATAGATAATCAAAGGAAGAAATTGGCCAACAAATCTGAAGACAAAGCAGATAACCAGAAAGTAATAGTGCTGGAAGAAAAATTAGAATCTAATGTAAGTGGAGTTCTGGAAGAAGTAGCTTGAGAGACCAAAGAGAAGTTAAGTGAAGACACACTTATTGATGTCAATGACAGCAGTGGTTGTAGTGGAAAGAACAAAGAGGAAGAGACAATGGCAAAATATTTCCCATTAAAGGAACTTCAGAGATATTTCATATCATTGAAAGAGAAGAGGATACGATGTTGGAAGATTATCAAAACTTAAAAAGGGTATGATAGTTTTCCAAAACATAGAGAAATACTCCACGATGTAAGTTATATGATGAGAAGAAGGCAAACACTGTTTAAATTACTCATAACATGAACACATTTTATAAAAAAACAAATTAAAACCAATCCCCCCAAACTCACTCTCTTGATTTCCTAATGTTTTAAATCCCAATATTTAAATAAATTTTGAATTATTAAAATATTAACATCCTTGGCTATAAATACTGAGGACCATTTCCTTAATATTTATAGCCAGTGTGAAAGAATTGCTAATGTTTTACCAAACATTTTTGAAAGTCATGTAACCATTGTAGTGTTTTCCATTTTTAATAAGATTTTTTTACACATTTGAGTAAACAAATTAATTTTTATGATATTGTACTCTGGTGTAAGTCAAGAACTGCTATTACATTTTAAAATGTATAATGTTTAAATATTGATGAATATCATGTTTTTCTTATATTACAAATTAATTTTTTGCCTCCAAATCAAATATTAATAACTAGTGCTGAGTTGGAGATTGACAGAAAAGTATCTGGAAGAAAACCTGTTATAAATACCCCTATGTGTAACAAATAGTGAAACAAATTACTATGTGCTTTACCTTAGAGAACACATTAAACAACATAATTATGTTCTTTTTTTTCCTCACTAGATCTCAGTCCATTTTGGTAGAATAATTTACTTTTCTTTAAGGACTGTTTGAAATTATTGGTGATCTTTCATAAACTAGGGCAACAAATGTATGCACTTATTAATATTTTTCCATTTGTACTATACCACAGCTCTAATGGCAAAACATAATAGAGGTATGAATACAACACACAGCACCCTTTGCTTCCCTTTGAAGATTTATCCTATCTTTCTGCTTTTACAAATACCACTGTTCTTTATACCATTGCTGCAGCTGCTCTGTCTGAAATGCTGCCTAATTCTATGCTCTCTGTCTCTCTCTTCAGATGATTTTGATAGAAATACTGAAACTGATATAAAAAAATTCTAAAGAGAAAAAAAATCAAAACTCCTTCAAGAATAAACACTTGAATTCTGTTCATTCTTTTCCTAAGTTGGTTTGAATATTCAATAAAGCAAGGATTTTTCCAAGTGTGAAACTTCCTCACTATGAAACCCTGAATCATTCTATAAAAAGGAGAAAGGAACTGAGATTCTGAGATTCCCAACTTAACCCTGTTTATTAGTGCTAGATAGTGCTTATCATTCCCAGTAATTCTGGACCTCATTTTCATGATGGGAACACAGGAAACTAGAATTATGGTAGGGATTCTGTAAGTAGAGCAGCCTGCCTATGCAAGGTAAATAACCTCCCTCCCTCTTCAGAGTTCCTGGCCATTGGACCCAGGCTTATCATAGAAACAATGGAAGCCTTTCAGCAAGTTTTCCCCATGTCTTGCGTCTTAGTGGGCTTTGTCAGAGTTAGTGAAACTTTAGGGTACTCCTGGGTGTATGCAATAAAAGGAAGTTGAACTTTTAATCATGTATGCATTAGAATTTTACTGAGCATTATGTTTGCACAGAACCTTTGAATCTTATTCAATGCTCTTAGGTGTGCATGAAATGCTTAAATAACTAATTAATCTGCTAGGATAGGGCTACACATAAAATATGAAACACCTAGTTAAATTTGAATTTCAGATTAAAAAAATAAGAAATTTTAAGTTTAAACATGTTTCATGAAATATTTAATTATCCTTATATTAAGTCTTTGACCTTATTTTCACCAAGTCCTAGATTATATGTGTAAAGCAGATTGATATGTTCTGTAACTTACTCTGATTTGTTGACCTGCTCCTTTGAAAACACAAAGAAATGATAGGTGGGGAATTTGAGGTTAAATAAATACATAGGGTTTCCTGGACTGTCTGTCTCTCTACATAATGCTTATTATAAAACACATTCTTAATAAATTAAAAATGTAAATTTTCTTAAAATGAAACGGTGAGCAGTTCAGTTTATTTTAAAAGTTAATTAACATTTTAAAGTTTATTCCACCATATTTAATATCTATTTCTAAGATTATGAATGCTACTTCAATTCCTGTAATTTTTCTTTGATTTTACTCCTTATACTATCCTTTACTTCACTGATCAATCAAGAGTACATTCTAAACGCTTCTGACATTTCTTCTACTGTGTTGTCAGTGGATTCTGTCATTGAAGCATCTTGGTTTGTTTGGGGCACTTTATTCCTGTGTTTTTTCAGGTTGTTTGTGTTTTCCTGTCTAGCAGTATGGATCTAAAACAGCACAAATTCTACCCTGCAGACCTGTAGTGTCCCTGAAGGTTTGCAGCACCTTGCCTTCAAGGGGGGAGAACAACCTCAACAGCACCCAATGCAAATGACACACAGTCCCAAACCCACTAGATCCTATCAAGACTTCCACAGTTTTCTCTCAACATACAGAAACAGCAAGTTCAATTACTGTCCACACTATACACAGCAAATTTACTAAGGGGGTTTACAATTCCAACTGTTGGACAAAAAGAGAACAGAAGTGGTGCAGGACATGATGTTCATGAGGGAGGAGGAAAGAAGCCAGAAGAAAAGATCTACAAAAGAGTGGAAGAGGAATTGAAGGAGACTGACAGTGGGAGAAAAGATAGAGAATCCAAGAAAACAGACAAGCTAGAGGAAAAACATGTACAATAAAAAATTAAAAATATAAAAATACACAACAAAACTGAAAAATACCATCCATATACCATAGTGGTCAACAAACTGGTGCATGAAAAATATTAGTCCCAAAAATAGTTAGAGATGCTAGAGAAGAGGAAAAAAATATTTAAAAACAAAAACAAAACAAAAAAATTAACTCAATGAATAACTGAACAACTGTTTGCTTCAGAGTTCAAAGTTTTCTAGGTCCTGTCTGTGATTCTTCACAGGATTGCCAGGCCCAGACTGACCCTCCAAGACCCAGTCACTCTGGGTTTCAGATATGCAGACTGGACCTCAGCAGTTCCAAGATATTAGTGCTGTTCTAATTTGTAGAGATCATCAGGGATGCTCTCACAGGGAGGAGAGACCCTGAATAGAAGCTGCAGGTTGGCTGTCACTAGCACTCTCAACAGGAAGGCTCCAGGCGCAGCCAACGCTGCAGGCATTCTCACACTGGACCTCCAGGTTCCAGCCCATGTCCCCAAACAGGCGGCTGTGCCCCATGATGGCGGTGCTGGCAAACCCAGCTGGCCCCCTACATCCCCAGGTGCTGGCCAGCATCACAAGATGGAGGTAGCTGAGTAACCAAACCTGCAGGCTCTCTGGCAGTGGAGCTCTGGGTGGAAGCAGCAGGTCCACAACACCAGTTAGCGGAAGCAGCACTGGTGGTAGAGGCTCCTGGAGAAAAGACCTCCCGGTGCCAGCAACACCTTCACAGAGAAAAGACGAAATCCTGGGGAGGGAGGCAGTGGCATCCACAGCAGCAGCCATAATGTCACTTCAAAAAATTAAAATTTTTTGATTCTCAAAATTTAATTAAATTTACATTTAAACACATCATTTTTACCACACCAACTTTCAAAATGATTCAAAGTACATTTTCATCATATCATGTCCACAGAATGGGAATTAAACATTTCAGACCATCAAAACGAGAAAGACAAAAGCCATCATGTGGCACACTCTTATGAGCCCAGCCATTTGGGAAAGTGAGGCAGACAAATAACAAGTTTTAAGCCTGCTTGGGTCCACTTAAAGGAGTGCTCACCTAGCACATGCAAAGCGCTGGGTTTGACCCTCAGCACCACAAAAAATAAATAAATAAAATAAAGGTGTACAACTACAACTAAAAACAATGTTAAAAAAAATTTAAAAAAAGATCCTGTGTCAAAATAAGAAGAAAGAAAGGAAGGAAGGGAGAGAGGGAGGGAGGGTAGAAGGAAGGAAGGAGGAAAAAGAATGGGGGTGGGAGAAGAAAAAAGAGGAAGGAAGGAAGGAAGGAAGGAAAGAAGAGATGGAAGGAGGGATTAGGAGGGAGGGAAGATGGTACTGTAGCTCAGTGGTAGTGGTAGAGTAGTTGCCTAACATGTACACCATCCTGTGTGCAATCCCAGTACCACAAAAGAAAAAAGAAAGTAAAGCAAAACAGTATCTACCTTTTTTGCTTTTTTTTTTTAACTTCCACATTACCTCAAATTGTGTTCTCTCTGAAATAAATGTCACCTAGTTCTCAAAATAGAGAGTAAGAAAAACCTCAAGATGTGCTTGTTTATTTATGTCCAACCATCTTGGAGAACATTTGGATTATTTAAAAAGAAGACACATATAATAATGTTCATCACATTCCACCATCCTTGCTAATCCCCTGCCCCCTCCCTTTCCCTCCCACCCCTCTTCCTTATCTAGAATTCATCTATTCCTACCATGCTAGCTCTCCCTACCCCACTATGAGTCAGCCTCCTTATTCAGAGAAAACATTCAACATTTGTTTTTAGGGATTGGATAACTTCACTTAGCATTATCTTCTTCAAGGCCATCTCATTTACCTGCAAATGCCATGATTTTATTCTCTTTTAATGCTGAGTAAAATTCCATTGTGTATATATGCCACATTTTTTTTTATCCATTAATCCACTGAAAGGCATCTAGGTTGGCTCCACAGTTTAGCTATTGTGAGTTGTGCTGCTATAAACATTGATGTGGCTATGTCCCTGTAGTATGCTGTTTTTGAGTCCTTTGGCTGTAGTCTGAGGAGAGGGATAGCTGGGTCAAATGGTGGTTCCATTCCCAGATTTCAAAGAAATCTCCATACTGCTTTCCATATTGGTTGCACCAATTTGCAGTCCCACCAGCAATGTATAAGTATACCTTTTCCTCACATCCTTGCCAACACTTATTGTTGTTTGTCTTCATAATAGCTGCCATTCTGACTGGAGTGAGATGATATCTTAGTTTTGATTTGCATTTCTCTGATTGCTAGAGATGATGAACATTTTTTCATATTATGATGGATTGTATATCCTCTTCAGAGAAGTATCTGTTCAGGTTCTTGGCACATTTGTTGATTGGGTTATTTGTTTTTTCGGTGCTTAACTTTTTGAGTTCTTTATTCAGAGATTAGTGCTCTATCTGATGTGTGATTGGGTGTCAACATACTTTATATACAAACAGAGATATGAAAAATTGTGTTATATATGTGTAATAAAAATTGTAATGCAAAAAAACACACAAAGTACATGTATAAAGACATGAATAGGCATGGACCTACTGTATATACAAATATATGAAAAAATGTGCTCTATGTGTAATAAGAATTGTAATGCATTCTGCTGTTGTCTATTAAAAATGAAATTGATTAAAAAGTAAAAAAAATAAAAAAAATGAAAAATAACATGATCTACATAAAAAAGAAGGCACATATATAGTAAATAAAATTTAGAAATACAAATAATACCAGCATTATAGGGGTAAATGAAAAGATGAGGTAGGTGTCAAGATAATGTGTGTATGTGTATACACATATACATACCAGAAATTATTCAAAATATGATATAAGCAAGACAGCAAGGAGTTACGTTTTCTCTTTTAATATATTGCTTAAAACATAAATATATTACTTTTTTTTCTTATGAATCACATTCTGTTTGAAATCCTATGGAAAGAAAGCAAAAAGACACGACAATGGGATCAGGGTGGCAGGCAAGAATAGGAAGTGACATTTCTTTGAGTATATACTTTTGAATAGTTCTAACCCTTGGAACCAAGTAATGCTTCACATAAAAACACCCACCCAGACAATTAGAACCAACCAGGATGTTAAGGGAGCCAAAGAAAAATATAAACACTAAAAAATGCCTAACTCTATTTAAAAAAAAAAAACAAACAAACTGGAGTATATGGAAAAGAAAACTAAATTAATTAAAAATTTCAAACAGTACTTTGAACACTGCAAACATAAGTATACACAAAAACTTCCACAAAAATACTGTTTGTCTTATATATCCATATACACATATATCCATATACTTATATGTAGCTTCAAAAATAAATTATCTATTGAAATTTAATCAATTAGATATGAGACTTATATTTTCATAAATGTCAAATATAATTCTACAATAAATAAAAAATAAGTGAGTTCTTTTGAATTACTAAAGTATTTCTTTTCTAAAGTACACTGTGAAATTCAGACAGCTGACTAGGGAGTGGGTATATGGGCATAGAGAATGAGAAGCTAACATTATCTTAAGTGCTCCTTAATAAACTACTAGCGGTAGTTTTTGAATAAAAATGACATTTTATAATCATAAATTTTAGGAAGTATTGTCACTTAGAATTTAATTAAAAAAGAAATCATTTTTAAATTCGTTCTATATAATATTTGGATGAATTTACTTTTGTTGTAAGTGTCACCGTCAGGTCAAAACCATATACTTTTTTCCTACCATTCTTCACAGTACAATAATATAGGTCACTGAATTTCCACAAAGACTTGTTTGTCAGCTCTGTTTTTGGAAATTTTTGGTACTTTTACTACTTAAAGATTAGCTTTTCTGTATTCTTCTGATCTTGCTATATCCCTGTTAAATTACTTAATTTATTTTTCTGGCCTAATTTCTCAGCTTCTTAAAAGTGTTGTGACAGATTGCTTGTTGCCTGTCAATGTCCAGCCTTCCATTTTGCCATAGTAAACCTTAACTGGTTATATGGTTGTCCAAATGAAATAGTTCATTTCTTATACTGCCATGTATTTGACTAAGTTCTCATCAGTAGAAAAGAACAGAATTATCATAAGGGATAATTGGGTCTTTTCCTTAAAAGATATAAGCATGCATTTCTTAATTCTTTTCACTTTTTTTTTTTCTTTTTCTGCCTGGTAATAATGAAATGAGTTGCTTGCTTGTGCTGGAGCTTGGGAGTTCCATGTGGAGGGTGATGGTGTCATTCTGCGATGCCTGAACCACTCAGTGCTGGACTTCAGCATAAAAAGAAAGTACATTTTTATCTAATTGAAATAACTAGTACTTCAACTCTGTTGAAAGGAGCTAACCCAATATTGTACTACATGTACCAAGTATTTAAATTTCATTTTATTTCAGTACTTAGGTAGAATCTTATGAGCATATATTCTGGGAATTCTTGGGGTCTGAGGTCTGCAAGAAGGAAATTATTTTTCAGTATGTACCTTCTTTTCTTATTTTTATTCTGGTTGTAATGATAAAAAAATTATCAGGTAAATAAACATTGCTGTCTCTATGGTAATTGCTATTTAGTGTAGCTTCTTGGGGTTTTACAATGCCCCCTTCTTCCTTTGATAAACACAAATGGGTTATATGATGGCAGCTACCTCTGTTTAAATGTGATCCATCTCCTAATTTACAACAGAATTACCCAGTAGAGAACTTCTGTCACAACCTCCTTCAGTGTCTTCCCTGGTAATTTGAAATTTTGAACACAGTATTTGAAACAGAGTGATATTAAAGCTTGGCTTGTGCATAGTTTCTTGGAATGATGAACTACCTTTGTCATCTCCCACTAAATTCACTTCTTTCAGTGAACTTGCAACCAAATGAAAATTTACATACTCAGGATCTAATTCTATGTTTTAGATGTGTGGGAAATTTATCTTTCTTCGCGTA
Source organism: Marmota flaviventris (assembly GCF_047511675.1). NCBI lineage: Eukaryota > Metazoa > Chordata > Mammalia > Rodentia > Sciuridae > Marmota > Marmota flaviventris. The sequence goes on from NC_092505.1 coordinate 81,313,958, forward strand.
GAGTGTCTTTAACAGAAGTAACCCAAGTCTAAGGACGCTCAGATTTCACCTCAATAGGAAAAGGCTAGCTAAAGGAGTTTTGAAGTAGCTTTTACATTGTACTGTACTCCTTCATCTTAAAGAGAGCTGTCTTTTGTAATTGTTCTTTGTTTCTCTTCTGAATTCTTTTTAAACTGTCTTCTACTTTACACATCTAACATGATTTTTAAAAAATAAGCACTGATGTTTCATTGAAAATAGTATGAAAGAAGAGATAATTTTAACTTTCAGAACAAGTGTCACAGTGTCAAATATAACATACAAATTAGATTATAAAATAATATATGCAAATGAACACATGTGAAGGATAGAAACACAAATATATTCACCTTATGTTGGTAGATGTTTGAAAATAGTAAATCAAATATCTGTCACTTAAGTGGGACTACTTTACATATTTTTCCTGTAACAAAATGGTGAGGGAAATATTTTATGATTTCACATGAAATTTTTCTTTTAATTTTGGGACTGCAAAAGTTTCAAGTGTTGCGTTTAGTGTGAGAAAGTGTGTGATGTACAAGGATTCCAGAGGTAAAAGCACTTTGCCCATTAGCCAAAGATACGTTGTGCTATTTTGGATGAAAAGAGGGCTTCCTATTTTATATTGTCTAATATTTCACTTAAAAATGTGATACATTCTCAATTAACTGCAACTTTAATTTTAATTTTGAATGTGTATAAATTTTTAATTTTATGTGGTATGGAATTTTAAATAACAGTAAATATACATATTTTTATTCAAAAATGATGGTGATACAGATGAGCAGAATAATCAGTTTGTTTCAACTGGTCATTGTATTTCTAAATCTTCTTTTGTATAAATTATAGAAACAAATAGCTCTTAGACTTGTATTTTTCTAATTTATACATATTTGTTTTATCTAATTCTTAAATTCTCTATGTTAAGTAGTGTAGTTTTAATTATTTAAAAGCAGAGAAAATTTTGCTGGGTGATGTGATGCATCCCTGTAATCCCAGTGGCTAGGGAGGCTGAAGCAGGAGGATTGCAAGTTCAAAGCCACCTCAGCAACTTAGTGAGACCCTGTCTCAAAATTTAAAAAAAGGGGGGCAAAAAATAAAAAAAGTAATGTGACTCTGTTGCTAAGTACCCCTGGATTCAATCTCTGGCTAAAATAAAATAAAATCAGAAAAAAACTTTTAATAGAAGAGGGAACTAGGGTTTAGACAATTTATGTAACTCATAACAACCAGAGCCACACAATTAGAAAATGACAAAATACAAGAATTCTTGCTCCATTGACTACAGACTAGTTTTGATATATACTCCATAGGATTTTATATGGATTGTTTTATTTCTTTGTCTTCCACGGTTATGGTTTGAATATGATTTATCTCCCTCAAAATTCATGTTGAAATGTGATTTTCATAGTATCTCTCTTGGGAAAGAGGGCTTTAATAGATGATTAGGTTGATAAAAGTAATGATTGCCTTTTTGTGTGAGTTTTTGTTCTCATGAGACTGGATTTGTTACCATAAAAACAGATTGTTTTACAGCCTATATTTTGTCTATTTAGCACATGCTCACTTATTCTTCAACTTTCTTGCTATGCTAAGAAGTAACATAAGCCTTTCCAAGAAACAGTATAGATGCCAGAACCATGTTTTAGGACTTCAAGCCTCCAAAGTCATGAGCCAAACTAAATCTCTTTTCTTTATAAATCACCAAACTTTAGGTATTTTTGTTATAGCAATAGAAAATGGTCTAAGATACCCATACTGAGTTCAGAAAAAGAATTTCTGTTATACAGTCATTTTTATCCATGGCAAAGTAAAACACTTGGTACTTTAGCTGCTCATAAAGCTATGATAAAGTGATTATGTATATTAATGAATGAACCTTTTTTTTGTAAAAATCAGAGTGGCTGATTTTTTTCCAGAAATATCCCTTATATTGTTTTTAGATATTTTACATTCTATTAAGAGTGACAAATGTTAAACTCACTTATTTAGTTTTTAAGCCATTTACAGTATAGTAATTATAATGATATTTTTAAACTCTGTAAAATAATTGTGTTCTATATTCTGAAAGTTAACAAGACTGAAAACCTCTCCCCTCTGTATAAGTTCTAATGAGTACAAAATATAAACATGTGTTGTGATTGTTAAATTTCCATCAGAGAGGATCCAAGAGAGCTGAAGAGAGGTGCTAAGTGTTCACTTCCTCTACAGAGAACCATTATTGGAGAGGAATGATTGCACTTCAAGGACAGTAATTAAAGGAGAGCACTAGAACTCAGCAAGGCAATGGCTGAAACTCTATAGCATGGACACTTAAGGCGGCAGAATGTGAGAGGAACCAAGTGCACTGTCACTCAACCTTGGCTCCTTGGCTGGGTGGGACTCTATATTCTTGAGGAAAATAAGCAGAAAATCTTCAGCAGCCTCCAATTTTAATGCAAAACTGCAGGCTAAGAACAGGCTTTGAACACAGTTTAGGAAGCTTTCTGGAGTCCATGTGACTGATTTTTTTTTTTTTTTTCAGAGAATGAACTCAGATTGGGACCTTCAACCCCCAGTCTGCAAGCTGTTATAGTTTGATGCCATCTTACAGAATGGAGCCATTGTTAGCGTCCAACTTCACCTTGGGAAAAAAAAATCTCCCTGTATTTCCCTATCCCTGGTCTTACAAACATCCTAGCACAGTAGCACAAAATTGATGCTACCTCGGGAACCCAATTAGACCAAGCCATATAACTCTGGCTCTGGTATCCAAGCCAATACAGCACCCTGCATTCACCAGCATCAGGGCTGCCACAGCTGGAAGCCCGAACCCTGCAAGGCCTGTGGATTTAAATATTAGGTGTCCCCCAAAAGTTCATGTGTGATACAATGCAAGGTTTGGAGGAGAAATGATTAGATAAGGATATCCTTAACACAATCAGTGAATTCATCCTCTGGTGGGATTAACTGAGTGGTAACTGAAGGCAGGTAGGGTGTGGCTAGAAAAGGTGGGTCAGTGGGAGCATGCATTTGGGCTGTAGATTTTGTAACCGGTGAGTACAGTCTCTCTTTCTGCTTCCTGATCACCGTGTGAGCCACTCCCCTTTGCCACACTCTTCTGCTATGATGCTCTGCCTCACCTTGAGACCTGAGGAATGGAGCTGCCTAAGGACAGAGACTTCTGAAACAGTGAGCACCAAATAAACTTTTCCTCCACTATAATTTTTCTGGCTGGATTCTTTAGTTACAGTGGTGAAAAAGGTAACTAAAACACACCCATCTGAAGTTCAAATATCCAACAACAGCTGCTACTACCACCATTGACACTTGCTTTCACAGGATCTGAGGCCATCGACATATGGTGGCCAATGTCAACTACAAAGTTGCATGATTATGTCCACAAACACTTGAAATCTAGACCATTTATGTATTCTCAATGACATTGATCACAGCTGGTGATGTCACAGATAGGCCCACTCAGAACCCAAGCCAAAACCCTTACCCAATTGACATGCTGGCCCATCTAAGTGAAGGAAACTTTTCCTTAAAAAGCCACTCCATAAAGTTGGAAGAGGCACCTCTTTAATCATATGTGTAGACCTCAATATAGGGACAAGTGAAAAACTGGGTGGTAACTATAGGAAGATGGGACATAATCAGAGGAAGTTAGTCATGGAGATGTGCCTTTGGGTATTTTAGTATGTTTCTATCTCCTCATGTTTTCTAAGCTCTAATGAACTAAGTAGCCTTGAATGTCACGCCCTGCAACCATGTTGTTTGGCCTCACCTTGGTCTCAGAACAAAGGAGTCAACCATCTACAGACTTAACCTCTGAACTCTGAGCCCCAAATAAACTTTTCCTCCTTTAAGCTGTTCCTTCTATATGTTTTGGTGATATAATAAAAGACTGATGAACATGAATAGTTTTAAGAGGGTATTTTTGTAGCAATTAATGACTATACCATAAAACCCACAAATATTGAAAATAAGTGAACCTCAAAGATCTAGAAAATCAAGGTTAAGCCCAAATTTAATAAAGGGAAAAATTAGTAAGAATTGGAATAGAAGTAAATAAAATTGAGAATAAAAAACACAAAGTTCCATATTTATTACTGCATCATTGTCAAAATCCAAGGTGTCCATTGATGAAAGAATGCATAAAGAAAATTTGATCTATACACAATCAATATTATTTTGCCACAAAAATGAATGAAATTCTGTCATTTGAAGCAACATGGGTAGAACCAGAGGACACCATGTTAAGTGAATTAAGACAAATGCTGCACATTCTCAGTCATTTATGGAATCTAAAAAAGTTCAATTCATAAAACAACAACAACAACAAAAACAATTAGAGTACTGGCCATTGAAGACTGGAAGGGTAAGGAGAGAATGGGACAGAATGAGTTTAGATAATGGGCACCAAGATACATTTAACAGGAATTAAGTCTAATGTTCTACTTCGTAGCAGAGTAACTATACTACAATTTATGATATATTTCAAAATAACTATAAGAGTCCAAAGCTTCTCAACAAATAAAAATTTTAAATGTTTGAGTAGATAGAAATAATAATTACCTTAATTTCATTATTACATGTTTTATAAATGTATTATTTTTGCAGTATCTCATAACTATGTACAAATATTATGTCAATTAAAAATTTTAAATGATACTGTATGAGTAGATAGAAGAAAAGAAGTTCCAGAGGCTAGAAGTGTGTGGAGTCTGATGGGGAAAGGTTGATTGATCAGTATGAAATTAGATAAACAATCTCTGATGTTCTATTACACAGTAGGATGTTTGATAAAGCTTTGTCAGGAAAAATAATAAATGTCTGAGGTGATAGATATGTTAATTTTCCAGATGTGATTATTACATGATGTAAGAAAAACTCCATAAATTTGAGTGATTATTATAGGTCAGTAAAAATAATTTAAAACATTTATTGATTAAAGAGAATTAAAAACAACTCAACTATCAATACAGGATGATTCCATGGTGTTGGTACAGATGAAATTCTTATAAAATAAAACATATGTCCACTTACTGTAATAAGAGAAGGTGAAGAAACAGTGTGAAGAACATTTTATATTTAGGAACACCATACTTGCTTGTAAAATGTTCAGATGATTTAGATTTAGATAAGCAGTCTAAATTTATGAAGTTGTATATATTTTAATGATCAAAAGCATTTTTATGTTTTTATTAGTACATTAGAATTATACAAAAAAGTGAGATTCATTTTGATATAATCATGCAATCATGGAAAATAATCGCTCCACTTCAGTCCCCAGAGGTTCTCTTTTCCCTTCTCTCCACCCTCTCCCTCTTTCTCTTCGTTTGCTTTACTGGTCTTCCTTCTATTAATTTGTATTTTTTGTAATTAGTGTTTTATGCACATATATAGAAAGTCAAGGGTTGGATGTTTTCTCTCATTGGCGAAGCTAAACCAAAATAAGGGGGTGGGGGAGGTGGGAGGGAATTTCAGGAAAATAAAAGATCAGTGGAGCAGAGGAAAGGGACTGAGGGGAAGGGAAGAGACAGGAAAGAGGGGTATGTGGAATGAAACTTACAAAATTATGCTATGTCCATATATGTCTATACCATAGTGAATTTCACTTTTATGTGTATCTAAAAATAAGTTCTTAACTGTTTCTCTCAAATTGAATATATCGAATCCCAAGCTTCTCAACTGCAAGGGATTACAGAAGGTGCATTTATGAATTGTACTAGGTAATTACAACGTCTAGCTACATGATTGCTATAAGAATGTCACTAAAGCATCCCTTAAGTATGTACTTGGCCTATGCTTCTATAGCTACCAGCTCTGAAAAATTACATGATTATAAGTATGTTCTGAGTACTGTCTCTCACGTTGCTACTACCAACATCAGTCCTTTATCCACTAACTGCTTTTGGCCAGATACATACCACACTGCTCCCAAATGAAAAGCTTCACTCTATGGTTTTGTTCTGCTCAGTGTCAATTAGGCTGGAGATAATTTGTTTTTGCCCTTGTGCCAGATGTGAAATGGGCATACTAACTAGTTATCTCCCTTTTCCAATTTCCAGTTCTCTTAAGTCAGTCCAATGTGGGAAACACTCCTGTTTTTCTCTGGGAGTAAAGAGAAACTCCAGAGTTCCTTGCCAATCACTGTTACTTTGTAATTGTATTTACAACTGCATCAATCAGAGATACAGTTCAATCATTAGCTTTTATCCTTTTACTCTGGTACAAAACTTTTGCAGGATTGAAAAAGTTCTAAACATGGCAAATGTTTCGGTAATGATGGAAAGTTGAGCAATATTTTAACTGAAGATATATATCTCAATACTGTGGGATAGGATGTATGTGGTCTGTCCGTTTTTAATACTGGGGATATTATAAGTGAATTTTCATATTTTCGTTTTTTTTCTTTTTGTCCCCTCCAACTTGACAGGAATGGACCCTTTGTGAATAGGTCTTGGTGAGAGAGGACTTGTTTTATTATGTCAAACATATAATCTCTTCTGTTGGAAGGGAGTATGAGTACAGTTCAAGTCTCTTTTGAGGTTTCAGTAGTGCTAGGGACCTTTCTGGATATGAAGGGATGTCGGAAGGCATTTGTACATGGGAAGAGTATTTTCTGGCCCTTTTCCTCATGTGCTTTCTCAACACTCATTTCAGATTTATTTTCACAAGTGGTCAGAAAATTGTCCTTTTTCCTGTCTGGATGAATGACCTCACATTCTTATTTTATATTTACTAATAGACTTAAGGGTGGAGGGACAGGCATTTTCCAATCATTCCACAAACATAATATTTTAAAGAAATAGCTTGCTGGCCTAGGTTTTTACTACATTTCAAGCATATCCACAGTACCCACTTATAATGGGCACTAAATATTAAATTAATGAAAAAATGAATGAATGGGTTAGAGCTAAGAGAGGAAATTACATGATTAAAATTTTATTGGTTTCTTGTGGTAAACTAGTGTTATACTCCATTAGATAAACACGCCAGGTTGTGTTCAAGAACCATGAAATCCATCCGACCTTTGAAATTCTGAACATCAATTATTAAACTCCCCTCTCTCCACATACCTTAGTTATCAATTTCCCTTGTGTTGACAAAAGGTTTGTTTAGGTGTGTTGTTACTCTCTATTGGACTAGATTCACACTTAGTTTCCCTCAGCAAGCAATTCTTTCTGTCTCTGTCTCTCATTCTGTCATTAATCTAATCTGTTCTTATTTGCTTTTCAATAATCTATTTAATCTATGTATCATAGTGAGAGACACAGCATCTGATAAAAGCAGAAATCTTGGAGCCAAAATGTTGCCAGTTCAGTTTTTAGCTTTGCCACTTGCTAGCTGTTTAGAATTTGGCAATATCTCTGAGCCCACTTTTCCTCAAAAGTAAAATAAGGATAACAATAATAACACACATTATAGAATAGCTAAATTAGTTCATGTGTACAAACCCTTAGAATAGGATTTAAAATCACAAACAATGTTGGCTGTTTATCTTTTCAGTTATCTGATATCATTCATTATAAATATTTATTTCCATTTAATTTCTGAGATTTAGGAAGATTTTAGAAATTCTAGAATTGCTTTCACTTCTTTTAGAAATGATAATAAACATCATAATAATATTAAATATGTGTCAGACCTGTGTAAAGATCTGATTCTTATTCCTCAAACACATGAGTTAGAAACTGTTATTTATATTTTCCTAAGGAATCTGATGCATTTATAACTAAATTTATGTTTCTGAAATTTAGGCATAGATCTGGCTTACTAAGAAACTCACATAAGCATATTAATATGTACTTACTATAATATATCATATGATAAATTAACAATCTTACAATAGAAATAACATAAAGATAAGTTCTATATTATAAGGCAGATTGTAATATAACCTGTAACTCTTTCCAATGTTATGGTTTGATAGTCACAAAGCTTAATGCCTACTATAAATCAGTTATGCAATATTTTCAAAATACAAATGCACAGAACACATTTTATAAAAAAGTTGGATAAATATATTTTCCCTTTTTTTGGGGGGATACTGGGGATTGAACTCAGGGACACTTGACCACTGAGCCACATCATTATCCCTTTTTTTTTTTTTTTTTTTTTTGTATTTTATTTAGAGACTGTCTCACTGAGTTACTTAGCATCTAACTTTTGCTGAGGCTGGCTTTGAACTCATGATCCTCCTGCTTCAGCCTACTGAGGTGCTGAGATTACATGCACCACTGCACCTGGCTGTTCCTTACGTATCATATTATAATAACATACACTTTCTTATGTAAGCATTTCTATTAGGATATAAACTATGACTAAATTTTATTGATATAACTATGTGTAGGTCTATTATCTATATATTTATGTGCTTATCTATTTATCAATGGAATTACTCTTGCTATATTTGAGTATTAATATGATACATAGACAGATACTTTATTTTTAAAGCTTTTTTTTTACCTTGTTTGTTTAATTGATTGATTTGTTGGTGTATTTATAAACCAGTGCCTCACACATGCTAAGCAAGTGCTCTACCATTGTACTACAACCCCAGCCCCTAGACAAAAACTTTAAAAATTTTTCTCATTCATTTGTTTTTGCATTTGTACTTTAGTAATATGCTTACAAATTATAAGATATATAGTATTCATCTAAGAATTTTTATGCTAAAAATAATAACCAAATAAATCTCAAAAACTTTTCAGGCTTATATATAACATTATCATATTTAAGGTTTTAAGAATTACTCTAAAAATAAATCTATCCTTTTTTTTTCAAACAAAAACTTGTGTGTGTGTGTGTGTGTGTGTGTGTGTTTTACTGGGGATTAAACCCAGAGCCATGCATATGCTAGGCACTCTACCACTGAGCACATCCTCAGTCCTTTCCAACACTTTTGATGTCAAGAATGTTTTAGAATTTCACAATAAATAGCCTATGGAAAACTTAGGAAATTTTGGTTCAGATATTTGTTATTGGAAATTAATGGGGGCAACTGCCAATGTCTCATTGGGGGGTTCTTCTTCTGGATTAGGTGGGTGTAAGACACCTGGAAACTTAAAAGTCTAAAATAATTAGTGAGAACAAAACACAAATAGTCAGAAATATATTTCCAAAAAGTGGAGACATAATAAGTCTAGTCCACATGGGGGTTGGAAATTGGCAAAGGAAAGATGGCTCTGGTGGTTTATTTAAGGAGGTACATCAAAGGCAGGGATAAGGTTTCAAGGGTGTAGTCTTGCTGCCTGATGTCTTGTGGTCAATGGGTTGATTGGCATCTTGTCAGGTCACACCCATCTCAGGTGCTGTGTGGGACATGGTAGAGAGGGATAGAAATTCACACTGTCCCTGGGCAACTGACCAGAGAAAATGTCCACTGGTCATTTCCAGACACCAGATGTTTCTATCCACTAGGTTTCCATGCAACCCATGGACAGCTTGTGTTAGAAAATATACTATTATCATGAATTGACTTTAGTATTATTGCTTTGTTAAGTGCCTGAACTCAAATAAAGTCACAATTTTGATTTATAAAGATGCAATTAAATTTGCATATTGAATTTTGCTCCTTGGTATGTGAAATTGTAATAAAGTAAGAGATGTTAACACCAAGTTCAAAAAAATTCACAGGGAAATCATTCTTTTCTGAGTATAAAATGACGAATTATTAAGGTATAGGTGAAAGTTATGTTAATGTAAAATCATAAGTCATTGACATTTTGGCTACTCCAAGAGCAGTCACTATGTTTAGAATTGATAAGTAGAACATTTTAAGATAAAATTAATACTTTCATGAAGCTGAATTTATGGAAGATTTTGTGCATTAAAGAGATCTTATAAGTGCTGTTTCCCAGATACTGATTTTCTTTTATATCAGAGTTAACTTACAAATGCAAAAAAATAAGGTTTTTTTAATACCAATGTTCTTAAGCTACTAGCCCTCCTTTATTTATTTATAATTTTCCCTCAATTAGGGGGATTTTCATAAGAGAACACATAGTATTCTTAAACATAAGCACCTTTGTGTCTGTCTGACCCATAACTGTGTTGGAACACAGCCTGTTTCAGGATGTACGTGAGTCAAACAAAACAAGTGAAAATTTTGACTGTGGAAGCTGAGGCTTAAACTTCAAAATAATTGTAAATATGATCACATTTCATTCTGTGACTTTAATTATCATCTATGAGCATATTATTTAAAAGTTTGGGTTGCTATCAGGGTTTCTCTCCTCAGATCCAGCTGTGTGTTCACCATCTTCACTGAAAGTATATAAACTTTCACAAACTTGATATGTCCAGAACAGAACTATTTATTTTCCCCACCAAACCCGTTTCTCCTGTAGTATTTCCTACCTCAACACATGATTAGTGTGTTTCTCTCATATCTCACCATTAATCCATTGTCATACCTTGTCTACATCACTTTCATGATAAAACCACAATAACACCAGTTAGCACCATGAACTCTCCACCAATCCTACTACATTTCACCAACTTTTTTTTCCCCTGAATTGTTACAGTATTCAAAATTTGCCATTTGGCTTACAAAAATCTTGATGTTGTGAGAATAAAAGTCTATAAACATTTCTAAGAGCTACATCAAATGATACTTTTGAAGGAATCATGCATAGATACAGCAATCACTATTAGTACTATGTGAAAAATATCACAAGCTGTGGGTTTTATTGCATCATATAATTCTACATTAAGCAGAACTCAGAAAAATTCAGAATACTTGGATTTGGGGCAAGTTCATTTAGATGTCAGTGAAGTGTTAAATGAAGAGATATATTTAACCTCCCACAAAGTGGTATTTTCTAACAGCACTAAAGCACACTCTCTGCCTAAGGACAGCAATCACCAAATAACTGTAAGCCCAGAACTCGGGAATTAAGTAGGTTTGGGGCAGTCTAAGTCTCTGCTTCAAACAAGACAAATGGAAACAAAAGCACAGAAATGATAGAAGTAGCAGAAGTTACAATTTAAGTAGAGAAAATATGTTATTCTATTCTTGTCCAAAACATTGTACTTTCATACTTTTCAATACAGGTTAAGATGTGAGTAGGAGAGAGAGAGGGAGATAGAATGCTGAAATTAGCTGCTAGTAGATTCAGATATGATAAATCCACAAAAGCTTTGGATTTGGTTAGGGTCTCATGGGACAGAATTGATATTGAAAGCTATCAAATTTTGAAGTAAATATGTCAGCTTTATTTAAAATAATGTGGTGTAATAGACTGCCCCAAATTTTGGTGGTATAACAATAAACCCAATTCATTGCCTTAAGGAGAGAAATTTCAGAAGGCTCCATGGTTTCAGGTTGACTGAGACTTGAGTTATGCCCTATTTGGTTTCTTCCATTTCTTTATCCTGCTTGCTACACTTCATGATGATTTTTCCTAGATATACTATCTTGATAAATCTCTTACACCTTAATTCTTAACTCCCAGCCTGCTTCTAGCAGAAACAGACCCAGGAAGCGCCACTTTAATTTTTGTAGAGGTGAAAGCCGCACCATATTTTATTTGATCTATGGCCCAGCTGCCTTCATTGAACATGCCCTTGACTTGCTTAGTCCCCAGTGTTTATATTAAATTGAATGTCTTATTGAAGTTGGAAACACCTTCATTTTCGAACCCAGTAAGTTCCAGATTTTTCTGGACTTTCTATATTCTTTCTGAATTTTGTTTTTAAACTAGCTACTTTCTCCCTGAGCTTGTTCATTTTTTTTTAAATGTATTTATCAAATGCAGCAAGTGAGATCTGGATCATGCTTTCAAAGTTACTTTTTCTGGTTAACCACTTTCCAAAGTTCACAAGTTCATTACGTATGTCTCCTACTTTTTATGTTAGTGTTAATTTTAACAAGTGTTTGACTAAAACACATATGTCTATTTTTCCAGCCTCCATTAATAATTTTTAATTTGAGTTTTCAGCCTTGTATGACAAATATTTTGTTTTCTACTGGCCTCACAGTCAATACTATATATTTTTAAAAAATGTGTGACAATATTCTACTTCTGGGTACCTAATTTCATCACTGACACCTTCATTTCTGATATTGCCTTGTGGGAAACCACTACCAAACTCATCATGATGATGGCAGAAGCCCCAGAAAGCAAGCTCCATGCATTTCAGCTCTCAGCTCAAATCACATCCACTAACATGTCATCATCAGCTAAGCAAGTCATATGGTAACATCACATTCTTGAGGTGGGAAATATATGTTGTCTCTTGAAAGAGGACATCTTGTCACATGACAGACAGCATGGATAAAAAGGCAAGACATGGGAAAAATTATTTAGTTCATCATAGCAGGCTGCTTTGCTAAATTATCTTCAAGAAGGAATCATAGAAGCTGGAAGATTACCCAGTCCTTTAGGCTCCAGAACTTGCTCAACAGGATTATTGTAAACTGGTCCAATTCTCAGGACATCCTGAGTATGATTATTCTATTTATGGAGGACAGTGAAAAAAAGGCAAAACCCAGAAAGCAAAACTGGAAGCTTCCAGATTGACTGATCAAAGGTTTCACTATATTCCCAGGGCAGAGAGTTCTTCATTCCAATTAAAATATGTGTGGTGGACAGTGAAATCTGTATATTCCATTCAATTTTTCCCATTACCAAGCATGAGCTACTCACAATAGTTATCACCATGAGATAGTCCAAATGATGCAATGAAATAAATCTGCATTTAACCAACTACTACTATTCACAAAAGGTGCTCTTGAAGAGGAACTGATAAAGAAAATAGAGTTCCCTGTGGACTCTGGATTTAAGTATATGGTTATAGATGTTCAAAACTTTGAGCTCTCTCCTCTTGTAGAGAAGTTTTATAATAGTTGTTATTTATAAAGGCTAATATATCTTCCTATGAATTCTGTATACCTTAGTATATTCAAAACTTCTCATAGGTTGATGAGTTATTTCCAAAGTTGTGTAGACACAATTGGATTGCAAAACATCTAATAACATCTAACAGCAAGTTGGGAAATGTGGTGCACGCCTGTAATTTCAGCTATTTGGGAGGTTGAGGCACGGGATTGCAAGATTGAGCCCAGTCTTAGGAATTTAGTGAGATCCTGTGCCAAAGTAAAATATTAAAAGGAATGTGGATAAAGCTTATTGGTAGAGTGATGCTGCATTCAAGCCCAGGTATCACAAAAAGATAGGAGATATATATTTATCAACATCCATTCTACTTTACACTAATAAATTAGCTATGTGATTAGGTAGAATTAATCCCACATTCAAGTTCAAGTTTGAGTTGTTATTGATTTAAATCAATTAAGCTAATACCACCCACCTAGTAACAGTGCTAATTTCAGAATAGATGTAATCTAAATGGTCAAAGTAAATGTCAAGAGTTGTTCAAAGGTTATGGGAAGCAATGCATTCTCTTCTTGGAAGGAAATGAGGGAACTTTTAAATCCTAATTGTTGCTGAAGTTCAAAACAAAGAACTTGTTAATATGAGGAGCACAGGGTAAAATTATCAGAGTGAATTTGAAGTTTGTCTTGGACCAAACTATCTGAAACCTGACCTCCAGGTTCATGGAAAGCAGACAGACTAATGAGATTACCACTTTTTAAATGTGAAGGAAAATATCTTAATAGTGATGTTGTATTTAAATATATCTGATTCTCTATATCTGGAAACCTTTATTGGAGTTCCATTTTGAAAATTAATAATTAAAATGGTGATCATTTAGTTCCTAGATTCAAAGCCATGTCTTTTTATTTAGGAAAAAAAATAATTTAAATCTTTTATTTATTTTTTGGTTGATACTTCCTCTCATCCTCTTTCTTTCTGTTTCTTTCTTTATTTTCCCTTTTCATTTCAGAACACATCAAAACAACACACATATGTGGCAACATGAATGAAACTATGAACTGCTTTCATGAATTATTAAATTGAAATTTTCTCTATTTGTGCATTAGTTTAGGGCAATAAAGAAATAATACTGAGAAAAGGAAAACATTATCCTGTATTGGATAGTCACATATAATCATAAAAATAAAACCTGACTCAATGTTTTAAGATCTTAAATTGGCTAAAAACTCAAGGGGAAGTCTGAGTGGCATTAGTGGTATGGTGGTGACATATTGATATGAAAAGAGGAAGTAAATAGCAAATTCAGGGAATACTGCAGATGACCAAGAATTGAAAGATAAAAAAATGTCAGGGAAGTGTTGAAGAGAACTTTTCTCTTCATTACACATAAGTCAGACACTCTTCTGGGCTGCTAAATCAGGGCCAAATGGTAGCTAACTCAAGACATACATTATTAAGTGCAATTTGTTATCAGAAACGATGGGCTAAGCCAGGTACAGTGGTGAATGACTGTAATACCTGTGACTTAGGAGGCTGAGGCAGGAGGATCTCAAATTCAAGGCCAGCCTCTGCAATTCAGTGAGACCCTGTCTCATAATAAAAAGTAAAATGGCTGGGAATGTAGCTCAGTAGTAAAGCTCCCCTAAGTTTATTTCCTAATTGCCCACCCCCTACTTAAATAAAAAAGAAAAGATAGGATTGTCTAGTCCATGTGGATAACTAACAGAAGTTTGTGGTGCAGTTTGATGTGGTACTAGTTAGTCATTATATGAAATACTAAGGGCTCAATCTGAGCAGTGTCAATTCTTTAAGTGTATTGCATGTCCTGCTGTGCATTCTATAGCAGACATTTCTGATTCAAAATTTCCTATTGATAACACCATTTTCTGATTCACAAATCATTAATGCAATACTCAACTGTACTAGTTACAGCTTACATAATTTTCTGAGGCAAATTATCTTAATTAAATTTGGAATATGTTTTAATAAATTATGCATTATCTTAGATTTATTTATTTTATGAGATTTTTCTAGCTATTGAAGAAGATTTTCATGAACAGAAACAATTTAACCATATCCAATCTAACCACAAATTTTTTCAAGTTAACTAATTTTAGAATAAAATAAGCTGTGGTTATTTTGTGGTATAAACATTCTTACATTTATCATGGCATTATCTAAAGTCTAATTTTTCATTCTGACACTTAATCTATATGTATATGTTACTCTAGGGACCAATCAGTGATGTAATTCTTAATCACAGTGCTAAATGTGAAGTTGGATTACTTTCATGCTACAAGATCCTATTCAATGCTTTCAAATAGCCTTCGATCATGACAGAATTCATAGGAAGCACAAAGACTAATGAGGTTATCAATTATTCAGCCTGAAGAAAAATCTTCTCAATGTCCATATTGTTTTATCTAAACAGCAGCATTCTAAAAATTTGTGCTTCTCCACTTTTAAATACGTTTTATAAGACTTATAATATGACAATTATAAGAGTTAAAACTATTACTTAGTGTCCTATATTCAAAATCACAGGCCAAAAGTTTTGAGTATGTAAAAATAAGACTTAATATTTTTAAGGAAACTACCTAATTTTAGTCAATTATGGATAAACTTGGTCATTTTAGACTTATATGGTCAGTTCTGTACATTTTCTTTCAGGCTCCTATATCCAGATCACAAGATCTATTGGTCTAAATAACTTTACGACATTACGCTGGTGAGAAATTTAATTATTATTCATATGTTTACAACTCCAGTTAGTGAAATGCTGTGTTCATCACCAGCCTTGAATATATGGTCCAGGTTGTCTCTATATGTGTCATAACTATGAGATTTCTTTGGATGGTAGACACTTTTTTCCTTTAAACCTACTTCCTTTATCTTCTTCCAGAAATCAGAGATATTTGTTTAATAAAAGTGCCAACTGGATGTTTGGTAGGAGAGCACTTCTTCTCGCCTGTCCACAACATTCCCAGTAGCCTTTCAAGGAGACTCTTTGCTTTGCTCTGCTATCCTCTGTGATAACCTGGGAATCACAGGAAAACTGCTTCCTCCCAAGGGGTCCAAATGGGAAGCAGGCACTAGCTCTCTTCAATGTCAGCTTCCCCCAAATATTAGCTGATCACTAATACTTTGTGTGCCTTTCAACTTCTCCCTACCCCTGCCTCAATGTGAAAAACTTTCGCTCAGGTAATATATACTGGTACAGGATGCATTCTTCCAAAACTTACTGAGTGGCATTGGGGCTGTGGCCTTTAATACTTTGTGCTAAGGTACAAAAACTTGATGACTTTGCTTGGTCTACTATGCAGAGTCTCCTTTAGACAACTGATACCCGGGCAGAATCTGGGGATAAGGAATTGTCACGATAAAGGTATAAATACTTTGCAAACAGACACAGTCTCAGGCTGGAGTTGTTGCTCAGTGGTAGAGTGCTTGCCTCACATGTGTGAGATACTGGGTTCAATTCTCATCATTGCATATAAATAAATTAATCAATTAAATACAGGTCCATCAACAACACACACACACACACACACACACACACACACACAC
Organism: Marmota flaviventris; assembly: GCF_047511675.1. Taxonomy (NCBI): domain Eukaryota; kingdom Metazoa; phylum Chordata; class Mammalia; order Rodentia; family Sciuridae; genus Marmota; species Marmota flaviventris. The sequence goes on from NC_092505.1 coordinate 81,330,376, forward strand.
ACACTTATATATATAACCCAGTCCCTAGTGCTTCCTGTGTGCTAGACAATGTGCTAAAGCCTTTGGTATTCATTCTCTCATTTACTCTTCATTACCATAGTATGTGATTTAGTGTGCACAGTAATTAGGATTCCCTTTCTGCTTCCTCTGTTAGGATTATCATTACAAATGCAGAAAGGTTTAACTTATTCATCTTTAGATCTCAGAAGCCTTGTCCCAGGTCTGGCATTTAAGAAATGCTAAATATATTTTAAATGAACAAAAGCTATCAAGTTAGTTCCCAAGACTAAAAATTGAATGTTAATGTGAACAGAGCTTAGGAACAATGCTTAAGAACAAGGATTAGGTCATATTTGTTCTCACTTAGAATAGGAAGGGAAAGGTTAGTTTTATTTGGAGAAAAGACAAACAGATAAGTTGTTTTATTCTATGCTACAATAGTGTACAACTCTTAATGAGTTCCAGTTTGATGTTTACACATTTTAATGATTTTACTATATGTGTGTATTGTTTTTAGCACTGGATATAAAGTATATCAATATTTAACAAAATTCTATTTAGGTACAGGAAAACTGTAACTAAAATCAACTATTAGAGAGCACTTCCAGATACTTGGTGATATGTAAATGTAATTGAGTCTATGTCCTGTCCTTAAATTTCAGAGTGTCTTCTGATTTACTCAAAGCAGAACTGTACACTGTAGTAAGAAGAACCCATTACTACTTCATTCTAAATAGGTTAATAAGAAATGGTATTTCTGCAGAATTCTGAAAGTATTAGACATGAGATCTGCAAGTGAGTTTTAAGAACACATAATCCAGCATGATCTGGAGCATCTAGAAGGAGTGACTGGGAACTCCTCTAAATTCACATTGCCATTTCATGACAAACTAGGACTAATGCCAGCACTCCTGGCTTTTACTAGGACCCATTCTTCTATAACAGTAGTTTGGAAACATTTTCCACCTAAGGATGAGATCACATTTAAAGATTAACATGGTTAAAATAGCTTCAGTTAAAAGGAAGTGTTTTAGGGATTTTTTAGGGATGGAGAGGTTAAAAGAGCCTTGTGATTTCCCCGAAAACACTTATGAAAAAGTCTAACTTTGAAAACTCCAACTCTTTCCTATAGTGATTCTTCATGAGGAAGAATAAAATGGTAAGTATTAAATAGAATTCACTGGAACAAATAGATAATATAGGCCAAATTAACTGATGTTTCCATTAATTTCAATCACAAAATATATCTAGAACTACTTATTGGTAAAAGGAAATGAATAAAGATTAAAAAAAAACCTCCTAATTTTCTACTAATACTATAACTAATAATGGAGTTCATTATCACCACATTAGCAATTCTCAATAAAAAAATGTTTTCTGCATTTTTTTTCTTCCACTGATTGCTTTAATCATGGCAAGATAGGATTTACACTGAGGAAGATTTAATTCATCAGTGAGAATTTTTGATACTTAGATACATGAACACTATTCCACCTCTATGCATCCAGAAGTTCACAGTTATTTCTGAAGGAAAATAGCATTGTATGTAATGGTATGTGTGCCTGCATGTGCGTTTATACATGGGTATTTTATTACAAATAGTATTGCTTGGTAACACCTTTAGGAGTAGGGGTGAGTAGGGTAATCAGGTGAACCTAAGAATGTACAATTATTTATTAGACCTTAACTCAGATCTGCCATAAAAATAGATGTCTTAATGAAATGAATGTTAACTGCAATATTAATGGTAGTTGATTATAGCAAAAGAAAAAAAAAACATTGGGGATTTTAACATTCTTATAAGTAAGCTTGTCCTTACTCTTTCATGGTTTCTGCCATTAGCGTTAGCTTTGAAGCCAAATTTATGAAGTTACATGTCCCTTGTACTGCAAGGATTGTGGGGAGAAAAATAAGTGACAGAAAAAAAACAAATATCCATTAAGCAATGGTCTTACTTTTATGCTCATTCACATTTTGGATCCTTAGGAGAGATGGCATTTTGGATCTTCTGCCCAACAAATCCTGCCCCAATTAAGTCTGAGAAGTATCTGCACCAATATTTTTGCATTTGGACCTGTTTTTCTTATTGGTATGCTGGTACTTTCCACTTTTGAAGGGTCATAATTATTAATGTTGGACTCATTTCCTGCTTTTTGAATGTGATTTTGAAATTTAGTGACAGATTCACCAAATTTTAGATAACTCGTCCTTAGCTAGAAATGTCTTTCCTTACCTGGAGTGCCAACATCACACTCCTCTCTGACTATGGAGAGTCATAAGAAAGAGATAAAAAGTAAGTGGTGAGATCACCCAACATGCTCCCTTTTTATTGAATGTGTATTCGCCCTAAAGCTCTTTGTCAAAGATTTGAAAAATAAAAAGCAGATTTTCCTTAGCAAATAGATTCTTCTGATTTTCATTCAAAAATTTTTTAAAATTCCCAAAGCAAAGGCAGCATAGTTCTCTTGATAGGTGACAAGGGGAAACCCTGGAAATGTATTTCTATTCCAATTGAAAGATACAAACAAATTTGCAACATCAGGGTGTGAGATACATGCATTCTTTTGTCTGGCATTTATTTAAAATAAAATGTGAGCACCATGATTTAAATTTTGGCTCAATTTTTCTAAAATTCTTTCTTTCCTGGGGCTGGGGCTGTAACTCAGTGGCAGAGCGCTTGCCTAGTATCCATGAGGCACTGTGTTCGATCCTCAGCATCACATAAAAAATAAACAAATAAAATAAAGGCATTCTGTCTATCTACATCTACAAAAAAGTATACATTCTTTCTTTTGTTCCACATTATATATGTTTTAAAATTAGCAAAATACTCATATTCTTACGAGTATGTATTTTATATTATATAATAAATTATTATGTAAATACAACTAGCATGTGTATACATACATGTAATTTGAAGATGTATTTTGATCTACGATTATTTCCTGGTTAACTTCATATGCTTTCTGTCTGACTTTGAAAGCATCCAGGCATATGTGTGTGTGTGTAGAGCCAACTTTTCAATCTTACATTGGGCTGACTAATTCTTTGCTATAGATTTGAAGAAGGACCATGTGAATTGTAGGATGGTTAGCAGCATACCTGTCCTCTACCCAGCAGATACCAGTAGGAACAGTCCCTTCCTTCAACAGCCAGTGTGACAAACAAAAATAGCTCTAGACATTGCTAAATGTTCCCTGGGAGAAAAAAATTTCCCTGATTGATGACAATAGTAGTACCACATCTGTTACACTTTGGGAGTTCTCCAAGTTCTTTTCCTTTATCTCCTGTGACATACAGTGTAAAGAAAGGTCTCAGAAAACCACTGAAAGATATTGATGTGCTGGAGTTTTCTAGTATACTTGTTACTTACAAATTTTAATTGTTCATTGCCAGTATATAAGAAAGCCATTGGATTTGGCATATAAATCTTGTATCTTGTAAAATCATTTCTAAGTTCTAGGAGATTTTGTTGTTTTGTTGTGATTTTCTTTATAAACAAATAACTTTATTTATTTATTTCCTATATAGGAGATATATATATATATATATATATATATATATATATATATATATATATATAACCTTTTCCCTTTTGTCTTATTGCACAAGCTAGATTTCCTGTACAATGTTTAAAAAGTAGTGGTGAGAGTAATCATTTTTATGTTGTTCTAATCTTAGGGGAATGCAACCAGTTTCTCACCATTAAGAATGCTGCTAGCAGTAGAAGTTTTGTCTGTACCCTTAAACAAGTTGAGGAAATAATTCCACCTTACTCCTAGTTTGCTGGAAGGTTTTTCAATTATGAATGTTAGCCTTTGTTACTCTTTTTTTTTCTGCATGTGGTCTTTTGATTTTTTTCTTTTAGTATGTTGATATGATAAATTATATTAATTGATTTTCAAATATTGAACTAGCTGTGTATTTGGTCATTGCATATAATTCCTTTTTTTACATTATTGGATTCTATTTGCTAATTTTTGGCTTAGCATCTGTCTTCATAAGATATACTGGGATCTATAGAGAATATGGTGGATTATAGGAAGACTGCCCTTCCTCAGCCCTAGATGTACAAATTGGAAAGTCTGCTTCTCAGAGAGGTGGGTAATTAAGGGAACTCACTGAAACATAATATTGAACTGTAAAAGAAGCCATAGAGGCATAGAAAAATCAGAAACTTGAATATAACATAAGAAATAAAATGTCAGAAATGCCCCAGCTTTGAGGATGCTGGGCAGCAGGTGCATTCATGCATTGTTGGTAGGATTGCAAATAGGTACAACCACTCTGGAAAATAGTTTGGAGTTTCCTCAGAAAACTTGGAATGGAACCACAATTTCACCCATTTATCTCACTCCTTGGTCTATATCCAAAGAACTTAAAATGAGCATACTATAGTGGTGTGGCCATATCTATGTTTATAGCTGCTCCATTCACAATAGCTAAGTTACATAACCAACCTAGGTATCCTTCAACAGATGAATGGATAAAGAAACTGTAGTATATATACACAATGGAATACTACTCATCCATAAAGAAGATTGAAATTATGGCATTTGAAGGTAAATGGATGGAACTAGAGACTATCATGCTAAGTGAAATAAGCCAATCCCCCCAAACCAAAGGCCAAATATTCTCTCTGATACACAGATGCTAACACACATTGGCAGGGGTTGGTGGTAGGGAAAAAGAGAAGTACTTTGAATTAGACAAAGGGGAATGAAGGGAAGGAAGGAGAGATGGGAATAGGAAAGATGGTAAAATGAATCAAAAAAAATCTTTCCTATGTTCACATATGAATGCATGACCAATATAACTCCACATCATGTTCAAACACAAGAATGGGAAGTTATACTCCATGTATGTATAATATGTCAGAATACATTCTATTGCCATAAAATACTAAAAATAAAAAAGAAAAATAAATAAATATGCAAGCTTAACCCCCACTGGTGGCATGAGTGGACATTGGAGCATAGCCAAATAAGGCCATAGGGTAGCTTGAAGTTAAAGAAACTGAAAAATAAAGGTAAACTGATTTGGGTAAACCTGGGCAGTAGAGAGAAAGGCTGGTTTAATGGACACACATTTGGTAGGGAAAGTGACTCAGAGTAAGCAAACCCCCAAATCACTTGCCTCAGTACAGGAAGTATTTCATGTGTATGGAAAACCCTCACAGGTACGGAAAGCCACTTCTATCTGGTGCAGGAAACATCTATAAGAATTATTCAGCTGCAAACAGAGACAGATGATCAGAAACTTATAAAGGAAGTTACCAACTGCTGTTTAAACAAAATCCTAGAATGAGAGAGACTGAAATAGATACAAAACTATACCTGGACCATACAGCCTTCCAATACCAGAGAAGTTTTCCTTTGTTGCTGGTGCCACAAATGAACTATTGGGGAGACAACTTTAGCAGCCACAGAGGAGCATCTGCACTCCTGGTCAGTTACCCGGTATATCATATTATAGGAGTGAAGGTGAAGCCTGTGGAGATTAAGTCACTATGCCTTAAAAGTGGATTTTAGTAGAGGCTCTAAAGTTCCAAGTGTCCTACAGAGATTGGCATCTCCCTAACAATAGGAGGTGTGGACTAAATCTCATTTGAGAAATCTGTACCACCCCTACTACAATTTGTCAGCACCAAATTGTGCTATTCTACTGGTTACATAAGATCTTTCACTGCTGTGACTAAAAGAGCAAACCAGAACAATTGTAGAGGAAGAAAAGTTTATTTGAGGGCTCATGGTTTCAGAGGTCTTAGTTCATAGAAAGATGGTTTCATTCCTTGGGGCTCCCCAAGGTGAGGCTGAACATCATGGTGGGAAAGTGTGGTGGAGGAAACTAGCTCACATCACCATCAGGAAGATAGACAGAGTCTCCACTTGCCAGATACAAATATAAACCCCAAAGCCCCCATTCCCACCTCCTCCAGCCACATGCTGTCACTTCAGCTACCACCGAGTTTATCCCTATCAGGAGATTGATTCACTGATTGTGTTAAGACTCTTAGGATGCAATCATTTCTCCTGTGAACCTTCTTGCATTGTCTCACACGTGAGCTTTTGGGGAAGACCACATCCAAACTATAACACCCACCCTTAACTGGAAACCTAGAAGCTGAGATGTACTACAACTAGCTTTTCCCCTTGCCACAATGGCTGGCAGCTAAGTGAGGATCACAAAGGCATTGAACATAACAACCCTCAGCCAAAGACCCAAAGCTAAACATAAACATGATCAATGAAAATCCATACTTGTAAAACAGTTTTAACCACCTCAGCAGAAATAAGCCCTTTATTTATCAGTAAGATTTTTATTTTTTTCTCTTTTCCCTTATTTCTTTTTTCCTGTCTGTACTCCCAGTTTTTAATTTATTTTTATTCTTATTATTTTAAATTTTAATGTTAAATGTTTTTCAAACATAATTTCATCATATTATATTACTTTTTTTCTACTATGCATAATTTGTGCATGTGTGTGTGTGTTCAAAACACATGTATATTCATATAATTTTACTTTCACATTAGTTGCTTTCTTCTGCACTTGTTTATTATCCAGCCTTGATTTGACTTAGGTGGGGTTCAATTATACACGGTTTTTGACTTGTTTTGATATTATGGTTGCTGGTTTATTCCTGCCTTGCTTCTGGACCCTCTTACCTCTCTTTCTTCACTCTCACTCCCCACTAACCCAAATTTCCCCATTCTCACTTCCTCTCTTTCTTTATTACTTTCAGATACTTTTCATTACATTTATGTTACAGCCAACATCTGCTCCCTACCTCCTGCCTCTCTTCTCACCAGATTTATAATATTTTAAACTTTCTCTCCCTTTCCCACACTATTTTTCTTTTTTACTCAAGAAACTACAAGGATTGGGAAGATTGCAGATTCAAGGAAGGAACCACTTTCTAGTAGTTCCTCAGCATTAGCATCAGCATCAGCAGGAAGACGGCTCCTCAGTGAAGTGGTAACAAAGGGTACTAACTGAAACATAATAGTGAAATGTAAGACAAACCATAGAGTACCGAAACTCAGAAACTTCGAAAAGACTATAAGAAATAATACATTACAGATGCACCAGTGTGGCTGTCAGACACTGCCACAGCCACTGAGGGGAAAGAAGGACAGAGGGAGAATTAAAAGTGATTTTTTTTTTCTGGATTGGGGGAATCTTCATATTAGAGAGGGAGGATGATCTTAGTGAACACAGAGTTGATAGGGTAAGGGGTTCAGTGAGAACTGAAAACTACTGGCCCAGAAAATGACTGTGGATGGAGCCCCGGAACTCTCTAAGCACTGCACACAGACAGCAGAGACAAATTTGGATCACATAAAGGAAGTAGCTAGCAGTTGCATTGTATGGCCCACAGACTGTGCTTGAATCAGAATAACTGAAATAGCCACAAATAAAATTATAGAAGACTCACATAAGCTCTGAATATCAAGGGGAGAAATCTTCCTTTGTTGCTGATGCCCCTTAAAGGCTATTAGGAGGACACCAATTGTGGCCATCCAGGAGCATATCAGAAATGAATACAGTAATGATCAAAAAGTCTCTTCTGTTATGGAATGTGTATTACCTTGGAAGAATACACACAATGAACCCATAAATATATGTATGTGGAAATGGTTAGAAAGTAAAAAGTGAGTAAAATTAGTGTTTAATTATTTGGGGTTTTGTCATCAAGCAGCAAATGATTAAACCATGGAAAGATCATACTATCTCTAATCTAGTTACTCCTAAATAGTTCTCCTTATTCATATTAAACAACAACACAATATTTATTGAGTACTTAAAACATGCCAGTGCTTAAGCATTTTGCATGAGTTCAATTCTCAAAAAAATTTTCAGGTAGGTAAAAGCAGTTACACTTTTTTGATTTCAAAGTTCTTGATTTCAAGGACTATGTATTGGACCTCTTCTCATAATGTTCTGTGTTAGTAATGATCCATGGTCATTCATATGTACTGGAGGAAAAATTCTATTGTTTAATTAATCTGAATGGAATCAGAATTGTGTGGGAATATTATTAAAACTTAAATATATTAAGTCATAATGTTGAGTATGATGTGTTCAATAACACTGTCCTAGTAAATGACATTCAAAGGAATCTATGTTATTTCTAAATATCTATTTCATTAGGTGGAATAACTCTGAGTTAGATCTGCTCAGTTAAATTTTGTTGACCAGTTGAAACCCAATGTTAGTATATCAAAATTTCTGTTTTCAAAGGAAATAAAAACTGTCTGAAGATAAATCTTATATACTCTGCTATCTAATTTAGCCAAGTAGGTTTGGAATTCAGAATTTCAGCAACAGTCGAGCTACAGTTTCCCATTGTGTTACTCCAGAAACATCCTTCCTTAGTTTAATGGGGGGAGAGTACACCTTCCAGTTAGATGGTATTATCTTTAAGGGTCATATATAGGATGGATTTAATTTTTTAAATCATGAATAGTTACAGACATAGAAAAGATAAAAATCATTTTCCCTAAGAGTTATATTTCTTAAATTTCAGAATTAATGGATTCAGATTGTATATTTTTAACTTCGTCAGAATGAAAGGAGTTGAGTTAGATAGCAGTGTATTTAAAATTATGTCTTCAGAAAGTATTTGTTTGCATGTAGAAACTTTGGGTTTTGGCTGATCAACAGAGTTTAACAGAGCATGTCTAACTCAGAGCTCATAACTGACTGACCGATGTTGTCCAATAAATGCATGTTAGGTATGCTGTTTTCTAAACAGTTTCCTGCTAAAACAGCTAATGTAAATTAAAATCTCTCTCTTCTGTTATGATGCAGCAACAGTGAGTGGACAACAACACATTTCTGTTGCAACAATTTTGGGAAATAGGAAGTAATGTGAACTTTATCATACTGTAAAGAATGAGTGGGGTTGCCAAGTAGAGGGCATCATAAAAATTCAGACCTAAAATCTTATAACCAGACTATTATTTTTTCTAATTCATTCAGCTGTTGAGAATGCAGCACTGAGATTTAACCCTGGTGCTCTGGCTTTCTACCAGAATGAATAGCAGGTCCTTGATGCTGAGGCCAAAAAGATATTACCTCCATGACATTTTAGCTGCATATTTTTTGGGGAGAATGCTTAAGTAAATAAATTTGCAGCCAACTATAGGTGGAAAAACTGTCTTTCTTGGGTCCTATCTAGAACAACTTTTTTGTCCACAGAAAAATGTTTTCCTTCTATTTTACCTAATGATGTTGAAAAATATGTGTATATTTTAACAAATGTCTATAAGTAACTTCTTGCTTAGAAAATCATTGTCTAACAAATAAAATGAACAGTGTATGATGAGCTTCTTATAAACTTAGGATGACTTTTATTTATTTACGCTTTACCTAATTCAATAGCAAGAAGCATACAACTGACACACATTCCCACACAAAAGCATTATAATTTGAAATTATGAGTGTAGTATTTTAAATAAGGAAAATAAATTTGCTTGTTTGATACCATGGATACTAATTTTAAAATCGTAAGAAGTGAGCCTTACAGAGAATAACAGATAAAGGTTGCACAGGGCTGTTTTCTTGGCTTCTTGTTTATTGTTACTTCCACCAGAACAGGAATGTTTGTTGCATGTGTTTTTCTCCCTCATCAGTGCCTGAGTGAAGCATACAGGTGCTTGTGTATTGCTTTCTCCTTCTCTCTTTTATCCATATTACTTCTTTTATCCACAACTTAGTATCATATTTTTCAGAAAGGAAAGGCTGGATAGTCTAGCGGTCCTTGGGCCTATACACTCAGACTAACTAGATGTAAAAGAAAAGAAAATCACTTCTGGAATCATCTCTAGGTGGTAGAGATGACGATCCTTATGTCTCTATGTTTGATAGGTATGATTATAACTCATCTTTTCTGGTTTGGGGTGCTATACATCTGTGTCTGAATATGTTAACCAATCTTCCTCTTCCAGTTAGGAATATGTAAGTTTGTGTTAATGGGAGAAACTTGACTATAGGTGATTGACATTATTTATATATTTTAAAAATCTGTTTTAGAAACAAAAAGATATCAAAAAAATTGGCTGTTCCTTTTAACCTCATTCACTTACTTATAATGCTTACATTTCATTACATTATACAGACAGACAAAATCATTAGTTGTTGTTTTTCTTACTATTTATTTAACTGTGCTTTTCCATTTTTGCTTCATTTATCTACATGACTGTACTAGTATTCAATGTTGGTTCTCAAAACTAATAGCATCATGTCTCATTGCAAGAGCTCTTTTACTCCAGGGTAATTTTAAACAATACTTCTCTCTATAACTTGGTTAATCTAAATGAGTTACGCTATGATGGAGGTAGTCAATTATCTTTCCAGAAATTTAAACACATTTCTCATAGAATATATAAAATGCTTGCTGGATCTATTATGAAAACCTAAGCATTTCATAGACTGAGGCAAGGTCAAAATTAATAATTAGTTATGTTTGGTACCCATCTATGTGACACTGAAGCCAAATATCTAGATTTGAATATATTTAGGGCAACCAAAAAATCTACCTCCATGTAATTTTTGTATCATTTCTATATTGTACAAATTCTGAGATATATTTTTGCAGAAACATTCAAGCTGAGAGAAGACTTAATGGTAATATGGTTGTACTACTTCCCGTCACTTCCTAACTTCAATACCTGTTAAAGAGGTAAATATAGAATTTCTTCATAACCTGTGTCACCTATAATGACCAAGGCATTGAATGTACCCCAATGGTTACCTAATGCAAGAATGTTCTTAATATATCCCAGAAAGAACCATTCAGATGCTATTATTTTAAAAAGTGCAGAAATAGAGAACTTCCTTTCCCAATGTGGCCTCTTCCATTGTTCTGGTTGTTTCAGACCTCATAATACTTAAATGGCCATGAAGTTCAACTATTTCATAATCTCTTAAAATTTAAAAATATTTTGCATGTTAATGCATATCCACGCAGTTAGAAATAAATTTTGTTAAGAAATTAATCAGATGTTAGCAAGGGAGTTAATTAAAATAAAGTCTCCATTACTAAATAAGTTTGGGAAGCACATATGTATCTGACACCCAATAATTAATATGGCACATTAATATAAAAAAGGCTTTGAAAATTCCTATGGATTTGAAGACTAAATTCATTTAATCCAAGATTCTAAAATGCACCTGACCAAAAAAAAAATTAAAGAAAGAATAACTCTGAACATTTGGTAGGGGAGGTACTCATAACTTTGGGAAATGGTGCTAAGCATCAAAACTTACATGGTTACTGGGTCTGCCCTCTCCAGGCACCAGTATTTTGAACTCAGCTGTCAGTTCTAATTGACTCACTCAGAAATATTCTAAACAGACTATGTGAAGAAATTGCTTAAATTGGAAATGCATATATTAAAAAATGACTGAGAATGATTGTTAATTTAAAGTAGATGGAGAACAATATGTAATTTTGTATTTTCTTACTAGAACATTTGGACAAGGTACCAAGAATATAACTAAATTAAAAATAACCCTCAGTAAGGAGTTCATGAAATCCATATCTAGCTATAACTAAATGAATTATTTTTGCCGCATCCAGTCTATTTTCGTTTCTTTCATAGTCTCTAGACTATTTGCCTAGCAATGTGAAAACAAATGTCCAACACAACTTTTGCTGTCACTTTTGATTTTCTTAGAAAATTCAGTTAGATGAAAAATACCTCATTTCTGTTAAATGCAATAATCTGTTTGATCAAAGCATTCACCATGTATTCCTTATCTATTTACTTTTGTGAAGTCCCTATTCTTCTGTCCTCATTGGCTTGTAAAATTTTTTTAACCTAAATAGTTATAGGATTTTTGTTTTCTATATACTTAGTAATAATTTAGTGGAAAACATTGCAATGTGGTGCTTTTCAACAATTTGCCTCTTCACAAACAAGTTATTATGCTTTTAGTTGACATATGATTTATGATAATTACATTTTAAATTTATGTATGGAATGTTTATAATACAGTAAATATGTCCATCATTTTTCTTAATAATACAATTTTCAGATATACTTTAGCCCTTCTCTTACTGTTTCACAAACACATCTGCTTTTCTACCCAACCAGAAAGGGCTAAGATCATAGATTTATTTGGTATTTATATTTCAAATGGATTTCTTTATAATTGTCTATAATGCATGAATTTACTGAGCATTGTACAAAATTGCATATTTTATACAAACAGAATATACAAATGTATTTTTCTTCAACTTGCCATAAGCATAATATATTTGTGAGTTTTGCATTATGAAACTCTAGTTCATTGACTTTTATTACTATATAGTATTAAGTTGTATGCATATGCTAAAATGTATTTAACTGTATTCCTCTGGACATAGTGTTTCATTAAGCTTTTACTTAGTTCTTTTATTTTTAACTTGTTTGAATATATACTGTTGCTATTTACAAATGATGCTGCTCTAACACTGTGGTATGTATCTCCTGGTGTTTATCTGTATTGAGTGAAATTGTAAGATTATAAAGTATGTATTCAAATATGCAATGTATGTTAAAACTTGCAACATTATTGTTAAATTATTCTCTATGTGATTGTATTTGATATTTCAAATCTAATATTTGTAGTTATCTGAGGGAAAGGGCTCTTAGGAGACTCCTTCCCCACTTGGGCATACATGGAGAATGAATGGCCTAACTAGAATAACTTGTAAGAACCCAATGATTTCAATTAGAGATATTTAAAAATAACTTAATGATATGTTTTTGCTGAAAATCATAGAATTATTATGTATAAGATGACATTTGTAGAATATATTTAATCTATATTTTTCATATGAAAGATGTAGACATTTATGGGTTTATGGATTAGGGATGGTCAAATCATTAATCATGTAGTTGAGGGAGGATACAATAATGGAGCCTGAAAACCAAAATGGTTCTTTTCAAGATAAATTTTTAACTATATTAGTAAAAACTAAACTGTTAATTCAAAACCAAAACATAACCTAATTTGGGAGAAATATAACATTTTGGAGACTGTATCTTGCAGTTTCAGGTTCCTTTACTAAAATTCCATCTGTACCTGGTGCATGACTGTGTTGCATCTTAGTCTTGAGTTGGGTAAAATCTACAATTCATTTTAGTCTGTTTTGACTATTCAGTCTTTGATGTTAACACAAATCTTTTTCTGTATTTTTTTTATTTCTTCAATTTTCTGCTCATGATATCTTACTCTTTCTGGTGTATTATGCAAAGTTTATTGTGAAATCAGAATTGGTTAATATTCATGTGTCAGAAACTGCATATCCATAATTTAAAACTTTAAAAAACAAAATTTGGAATAATATATAGGTCTATATAAAATAATATATATTACCTTAGTAATTTTGCAACATATTTTAACAAGAAATGATATGGTCCTGAAGTTGTAGCTCAGTGGAAGAGCACTCGTCTAGCATGTGTGAGGCACTGGGTTTGATCCTCTGTACCACATAAAAATAAATAAATAAAATAAAGGTATTGTGTTGCTTTACAACTAAAAATATATAAAAAATACGTGAATCTTACAACTTTAAGGAATTAAGTCATAATAAGTCATAATATTTTTAATAAGTCATAGAATAATCTTTTAGGGATTAACTAGCAATCAAATATATTATGTACAGATTCTGAGTAACAAATCATAAAATCAAGACTCAAATAGATAACAGGGTTTCCACTTATTTATCAGTAAAACATAACAAAGCCAAATAATATTTATAGGAAGATTAAAAAAAAAGAGTAGTGAACAATGAAAGATTCTCCATTTGCCATCCAGTTAAGATTACCAAACATGCAAAGCAGCACATAATCAGCTCAAATTAACTGAAGCCAATCCAAAAATGACAGATATTAGAATTCACAAAGACATTTAAATTTAACATCAATGTGTTTCCTATGTTTAAAGAATTGTGTCCAATTTGTAGAGGTGAAAACTATGATATATGAGATAATAATGACTAGGTAGAATGACAGATATGACTTGGTGTCAGACAGACAAGATAGAAAGACTTTTAATTTTTTTCAGGTGCTGGAGATTTAACCTAGTGTTTTGCACATGTTAGGCAAGCACACTCCCACTAAACTATACCTGCAGCCCAGGAGACTAAAATTTAAAAATGAATAGCATTAGTAAGCCATAGGACAACTTTTATTGTCCTAATAGGTGTATAAAAGTAAAAGAAGACGGAGAGAAGTAGGGAAAGAAAAATATTTAAAGATATAACTCATAAATGTTTCCCAAAGTGATAGGAAGTATAAATTCACAAATCTGAAAAACTCAATGAACTCAATTAAAAAATAAAATAAAAAGAATTGAACTACACAGGCATACTACTATCACCAAGTGGCATGCTTAAAACCCGTGATTGATAGGAACAACCTTAAAAGTAGACAAAGTCATGTGTCATAAACAGAAAATAATAATAAAATGACAGAAACTTTTTATGTGGTGGTTTAAGATTTTCTAATCTCCTGATTTTTAAAAAATATTTTAATGCATTAAGTTTTACTTTATTTTGTGAAGTCCTATGGCTTTTGACAAATAAACACGGTTAGTGTCTGCTCTTATGGCATTATATAAGACAATTTTATGACCCTAAAAAATCCCTCTTTTTTCCTTAGTCAGAACCTGCCCTAATCCCTACTGCACCTTTCAGAATCACTGTCATTTCATCATCTCCATGATTTTGTCTGTTCCAGAATGTCATATAATTGAAATTATGTAATATATAGCCCTTTCAGCCTTGGATCTTTCATTTATTAAGATTAATTTAAGAAAAGTGCAGTGGTGAACACCTGTAATCCCAGTGGGTTGGGGATGTGGCTCAATTGTTAAGCACCCCTGGGTTCAAAACCTGGTACAAAAAAAAAAAAAAGATGGATTTAAGAATCAGCTATGGTATTATATGGATTGATAGCTACTTACTTGATATTGCTTAGCAGTAGAACCCATATGGATACATCAAGTTTGTTTATCAATTGATTTGTTGAATGTCACTTTGATTATTTGCAGATACTGATGATTATGAATACATATTCATTTACTTATAGGTTTTGGTGCAGGCATACATTTTCAAATCAGTTAGGCAATTACCCAGGAATGCAATTGCCAGGTCAGATGACAAGACTGTAAGATGATAAGACTTTCAAAGTGCTTGCACTATCTGCATTTTCACCAATAATGATTACTAGTTTCTATGGCTTCACTCATTAGCAATTGATATTGTCTTTTGGGTTTTTTCCATACTAATAAATATGTAATGGTACACATCATTTAAATGTTCCTAATGCCAAGTAGTATTTACTATCTTTTCATATGCTTTTTTTTTCTTTGCCACATGCATAGCTTCTTTTATGAGGTATCTATTCAGAGCCTTTGTACACTTTTAATTCAATTGTTGTTTCCTTACTGTTGATTTTGAAGTGTTCTTTGTATTTCTTAATACAATTACATTTTATACATGTGTTTTGCAAATATTTTATCTAAGTCCTTAGCTTCCCTTTTCATTTTTTAATATAAATTAAAAATTTTTTTGTAGTTGTAGATGGACAGAATGCTTGTATTATATTTGTTTATTTTTATGTGGTGCTAAGGATCAAACCCAGTGCCTCAGGTATGCTAGGCAAGCACTCTACCATAGATAGCACTTTTTGTATTTCACCCATAAACTCATCACAAAGCACAAGGTAATGCAAGTTTTCTACTACATGTTCTCCATGAAATTCTATAGTTTTGATTTTACGTTTAATTAAATGATCTATTTTATTTAACATTTGCTGTGCTGGAAATTGAACATTGGGCCTTGCATATTCTATCACTGAACTACATCCCCAGCCCTATGATCTACTTTAATGTAACTTTTGTGGGAAGTATATATTTATTTTTTCCAGATGAAATTCCATTTTTCCCTATACAATTTATTGCAAAGTTTATTATTTCCACTGTATGCATTTCATATCAATAAATTCCTTAAACAGTTCAAACTATCATCCAAAATAAATTAACTTCAATTCACCAAATTGTTGTATAATAGAGTATATCATATGGACAAAGTCAAAGTTAATAGGCAGATGATGAAAAGAAGATGTTTATATTATCCAAAACTGACAAAGATCTAATAATTACAACCTAAATTAAATTCTTACAAATCAAGAAAAGAAGGGCAGAAAACCCAACAGAAAAATTGTCAACATTTATTTGCAGAAAATTCACGGAAGTGATACCTCAAACTATTAAATATGATATTGAATGTGTTCCTTAGAATAGCCATGAGATATCACTACACTAATTTTGAAGAAATTAAAGTTGGATAATGACAACTGTGTGGGGATACAACATTGTAATAACGCTATTGTTTGGGTCTTGAATGTTCTCCAAAGGTGCACAGATAAAAGCCTTGGGCCCTTGCAGTGGCACTTTTGGGAGGAAAAAGAACCTTTAGGAGATGGGGCCTTATGGCAGGACCTTAGATGGTGGGGTTGTGCCCTCAACAGTTAGAGTGGAACTCAGCCCTTCCTCTTCTTTCAATTTTACTCCTTGGCTGATAGGTGAGTGGTTTTGCTCTGCCACACACTCCTGCCGTGAGGTGTTGCCCCTCTGAGGCCCAAAGCAGTAGGGCCAATTAGTCACAGATTGGAGCCTACGGAACTGAGAGCTAAAATAAATCTTCTATACAAGTTGATTAGAGAAAGGGATTTTCTTATAGTGATGGAATGCAAACTAATGCACCCTGTATTTCAAGTTGCACAGTGTTCTGGAGCAAAATCTGGAAACTACTAAGTAAAACTTACTGTGTGGACAGCTTAGGATAGGACTTTACAGTCCTATTCTTGTATTATTTAAAGTAACTCTAACAATTGTAGTTTAAGTAAGTTAAAAGGTACTCTGGGTACCCTTCATTGGAAACTACCAATTATGTTACTCTAATTGTACAAAAGGCATGAGATAGCAACTTTAATGAAAACAGCAAAAGAAAAAGAGTGAGATGCATAATGTAGTGCCATCTATATCAGTTCAGTATTGTACTCAAAATACAAAACATAGTTTGCAAGAACACATAGGAGCCAAGAGATACATGTTGCTTGGGTAGGGAAAGAAGGCACTGAGAGTGGAATATGAGAATCAAATGTAATGAACAACTAGAAAGTATAGGAGGGGCAAGAAGGAATGAAAGTAGGTACACTCTAGAAAGCAGTGTATGTGGGGTGCCCAAATGCAAAGGCCTTGTGGTGTTAATGCACCTCTTCAGGAATTCAGCCCCATGTTGTACTTTGAGATGTTCAGCACAATGGAACTGTGTAGGGGGTGGGGGATGCAAACTTGAAGATCATGGGAAAATAAACTATGCTCTTTGGCCCTGGCACTCTTTCACTTTAGGATTAGCAAATCATACTCTGGTATTTTGGATATTTTCCAACACGAAACTTAGTCCTTAAGATGAAAATTATTTGCTTAAGGATCATTGGTCTTTTCAAATATATATCATTCAATAGCTGTGCCAGAATTTGTCTTTGTATTAATTTAGCAGTTCAATTTTTTTGTTTGGAGAAAAGTGTTAACATACTTTAGGGCCACAGTGGAAAAGAGCATAGGCTTTTTACTAAGATTTATGTCCAAGTTTCACATCCATTCAGTAACTTCTTGTGAAAAAAGCCATATTTCAATGTTCTCAGATGGTTTCATTTTCAGTTAAGTGCTGTGAAAATAAATGAGAAGTTACCTGCTAAGACTGTACACCTCAATAAATGCTAATTCTCTTCATTTATTTCTTCTCAAGTTGGATGTACTCTCATAGACTGGTGACCATTATTTTAAACACTTCTATATTACTAGAGCTAATATTTTGCTATTTCAAGTTACAATGTGGCAAAATTAAAATTCAAATGAATATGTTAGTGGAGAAAAGCAATTAGATAGAGTTTCTCATGGTCAATCATAACTCATCTTTTCAATTTAATTTTTTAATTTTCTAGGGCTAGGAATAAACTTATCTAAGATAAGTTTGTACTTTTTTCCTAGAGTCTGTCTAGTAGACTTCATTTTCAACATCTAAAAAAAATTTCATTACTAATAAATGTATGTATATTATATATGAATATATTTGATATATTTTAGCATGTTATATCTAAGCAGTTTCTATCTAATGAACATGTGGATAAGAAATAAAAATAAATTAATTCATTTTTGAATATGACCTTTTAAGTAAATTCCTAAATACCTTCCAAAAAGCTTTTATTATTTCCAGTTTTCTTATCAAGTGTTAGTATCTATTGTATTTATATTTATTATATTTCTATTTGTTAACTATTAATTTTTTTAAATTAGTAGAGTTCATTTTTTATGAGTCTTAGATGTACAGAAAACTTGGTCAATGAGAACAGAGAGTTCCCATAAGTGCTCTTCCTCTGTACATAGTTTCCATTATTATTGCCATCTTATATTAGCATAGTTCATTTGTTACAATTAACATATCAATATTGATATGTTAATATTATTAGCAAAAGTCAACATTTTTTTCAGGTTACATTAATTCTTATATAATCTTCATTTTAAATTTACAATCTCAATATTACATTGAGTTGTCATCTCTCCTTAAGGCTCCTCTTGGTGATGAAATTTTTTTAGACTTTCCCAGTTTTTGATGACAGTTTTGAGGAGTACTTGCCAGTATATTGGAAGACAGCATTCTATCAGAATTTATCTTACAGTTTTTTCATGGTTAGACTATAGAGCTAGCTAATTGAGCAGAGGAACACAGAGATAAATTGCCATTGTCACCACATCATATCAATGGTACCTTCTATCAGCATGATTTGTCACTGTCCATGTTGACCTTGATGACTTAGTATCTGGAGATATACATGTTAGCATTCAAGATAAAGTAAAAAAAAAGGCCAAAAAAGAAGAGCAGTCTTTTGAGAATTTTAATCCTGTTTTCTCTGTTTATATCTCTTGGGTCACGTTTTGCTCTTTTGGTTTTAATCCACATCACCTAGACTAGTCTCTGAGTCAAGTTTTCTTAACTTCAACAGTATCAATATTTTGGGTCAGATAATTCTGTGTTGTGGAGGATCACCTTGTATATTGTAGAATTTTATCAACATTCCTGACCTCTACCCACTACATGCCAGTAGTACAGCCATTATACTCTGTCCCAGCTGTGACAATCAAAAGTGTCTCTAGACATTGTTAAATGACCTGTGGAGAGCAAAATTAACCCAGTTGAGTATTATTACTCTGAAGTATTATCTGTTCTTATGGTTGGATGTGGTGTCACACAAAAGCTTATGTGTGAGACAATGCAAGAAGGTTTAAAGAAGAAATAATTGGGTTACAAGAGCCTTAAACGAATCAGTGAATTTATAACCTAATGAGATTAATTGAGTTGGTAACAGAAGGCAGATGGAATGTGGCTGGAGGAGGGTGTGGCTTTGGGGTATATATTTGTATCTGGCAAATGGAGATCTCTCTCTACTTTCTTATCATCATGTGAGGCACTTCCCTCTGCCACATTCTTCCCCTTTGTTGTTCTGATTTACTTGGAGACCTGCGGAATAAATTCAGCTGTAAATGGACTGAGACCTCTGAAACCATAAGCCCTCAAACTTTTCCTCCTCTACAATTGTTCTGGTTGGGTCTTTTAGTCACAGTGTCAAAAAAGCTGAATAAAACATCTATCTTCTGAATCAGCATCTAACTTTTTCAATTACACATTGCATATATCTATTTTGTTGTCTTATGACCACAGCACTTTAAACATTCTTCTTCTCCAGGTGTCTTATTAAATTATTATAATGCAGAAAGACTATTATTACCCATGTACTTGACTCCTCTTTTTTGAGTAAATATGGGATCCTATTGATTAAGGGATAGATATTTCTTTTGTTGGGGCCATAAAATGTACCTAACAAAAACTGAAAGATTTAATCCATCTGTATAGATGCATAAGATCTCTGGTCACATTTACAAGGTATAAAAATCATTCTGTATTAGGAGATCAGAGGAAAAATAGAAACTATTTTACATTTTTCTACTACTAGACTCACTATTGATTATAGTGTATCATATGGATTTTTATTGGTGAGTATTAATTTTACAGAATATTGGGTTTCATTGTTGCATAATTAGTAGTGGTCTCAGTGTGACTTTTAAGACTATATATTATATATGAACCTATTCCAAACTGATTCACCAATCTTATAAGAGAGACAAAAGATAGGGTACTGGACAGAAATATGTTAAAACACAAAAGAGAGATAATTACTGTAGCTCACCTTGAAATTACACACTTCATTATTCAATGATAATATAAGCTATTTTTATTTATCTTTATTATTGAAGCTAAGATGGCAAAGAAATAAACACATGCTTTTGACATTTAAATAAAGATGGAAAACAACTAAATAAAATCATGGAGAAGCTCTGAAATAAATAGTATTTAGAAATTCTATCCCACATTTTTTTAAAGTAGATAACTGCTTCTAGGTTACTTTTCTTTGAAAGGCTGATTGTATCTATGATACTGGAGATAAGGGATGAAAATGAGATGTGTGGTCATTACATTTATCACTGAGATAATCAGCCTGGCCTGTAACTGAAGCAAATAACTGATTATAGTCACATGTGTGTTGGTGGGGGTGGTTACTAATAAATCAGTATTTTTTTTGTGTGTGTGTGTATTTTTACCACTTTCATTTTTAGAAATTTGTGTCATGCCTCAAAAGTGTCACACTTACATGAAAGTTATTTTAAAAGAGTAACTAAACTTCTAGACAGCCTTATTAGCAGTATTGGTGTTGAAGACTGTATAATATATTTTAAATTTATTCATTAACTTTAGGTAATTTTTTTTTTACTTTTTAAAGAAAGCAATATTTTTATATATTCAAGTTTTAGGTAATAAACAAAAATTTAACATCAAATAAGTGGTTTTATTTGAAAATGTTGAATCAGTGCCTACAACTAAAATGAGCTTAGTCAGGTCGCAAATCTGTCAGTAAAGAAAACCAAAAATAAACATGAAATTAGAGGCTCTTTGGTTCTAAGAAATTTATGATTGTACACAGATGACTACTTATTAGAGCAAGGTACTATATTTTCTCCATTATAAAATCACTGTATTTCTATTAGTTGCTAATTTCAACAGGATTTCTTATGTTATTTATTTTTGTTACAAATGAGAACTGCTATGATCTTTCTGTCTTCTGCAAACCTATGTATTATTTCTTAATCTTTAACCTATTATTCCCCAGACTAATTTTAGAATATAATGAACTATTTTAGTAATTTGTCACCTAATAATTTTATTATTCCACACATGCATATATCATGCTAAGATTGTATCCACCTACTTTCTTCTCTCTCCTCCTGCCATCCCATCTCTAGCCCCTTCCCCACTCCCATCCTCTTTTACCCTAATAAACTGATTTAGTCCTTCTACTTTCAAGTCATATTTTTAAAACTTTCCACATATTAGAGAAAGCATGTGATACTTGTCTTTCTGTGTCTTATTTCACATAACCTGATGCCATCCATCATTTCCTTGCAAACGACATGATTGTAATTTTCTTTGTGGCTGAATAATACCCTATTGTGACTCTCTACTGCATTAATCCACTTATCTGTTGATGGACAACTAGGTTGATTTCATATCTTGGCTATTATAGATAGTGCCAAAATAAAAATAGGAAGGCAGACATCTCTTTGTATGTTGATTCAATGGTGCCTCTTTTATATGGTATTTTGCTAGTTAGCTTTTTATCATTGTGATTAAAATGCCTGACAGCATCTTAAAGGATAAAAAGTTTATTTTGTTTCATGGTTTCAGGTCTTGGTAGGCTGGTTCTATTGCTCAGTTTGCCATGAGTTGAGCAGATTTCCTCCGTCACACCCTTCCATCCTGATGTTCTGGCAAACAGGAAACAGAAAGAACAGGGAAGTTGTTGGGAACAAAATATAGTCCCCAGTGGCACAACTCAGTGACCTACTTCCTCCAACCATGCCCTGCCTGCCCACTGTTTCATCACTTGCTAAAATTATCACTTCTGTATCTTGCTACATTGGGGTTCAAGCCTTCAGCACACAAGTCTTTGGTGGATATTCCAGGTCCAGATCATAACAGGTACTAAACACTTTCATGAAGCTTCTCCTTCATGTCCTATTCACCTCCAAGGGCAACACTTCCCAGTACCATCACATTAGAGAGCACAAACTTTCATACCATAGAACACCAGGTGAATAAGTTAATTAGATTATGCTGATCAAAATTCTTAGCTTTACTGAACCTCTTGAAGATTAGTTTCCTACAAAAATAAAACTTTATTTTATAGAAATCATGTAGTTTTATACACAATTTTTTAAACTTATTGTGGTTGAATAACTTGAGAATGAAAATGGAAAAAGAAACAGTACTGGTTATTTCTTCCTGATATCTATTATTTCTTTAATTCTTGTTCCTCTAGATAGATTGTATGTGTGTGTATATGTATGAATTACTAAAAATTGAACCTAGGGGTACCACAACCACAATCATCCCCCTCCCCGTTTTTAATTTTTTATTTTGAGACAGAGTCTCACTAAATTGCTTAGGCTGACCATGAACTTATGATACTCCTGCCTCAGTCTCCAAGTCACTGAAATTACAGGTATGTGCCAGTGTTAGATAGGTCCTCTGCATTCAAACTTACAACAACTATATTCCCTCCACAATCTTAGTTTTAGTTAGCCAAGAGTTGACAACAGCACATCTGTGTCAAACACATATATTTAATTTTAGCAAACTACATACATCTGATCAATTCACCAAAATGTAAAAGGTTCAAAGTTTTGTGTTATTGTTGAGTTATAATTTTCTTTTCCTTTTCTTATAAATATTTAAATTTCTGTAAAAAATGTTTATATTTTTTTAAAAAAACCATAACATATATAGTATTAATTGACATTAGTAAATGAATAAATAAAATTATCTAAAGAATAGTGAAATGGCTGGGCACAGTGGTGCATGCCTGTAATCCCAGCAGCTCAGGAGACTGAGGCAGGAGAATCTTGAGTTTAAAACCAGCCTCAGCAATGTTGAGGCACCAAGCAACTCAGTGAGACCCAGTTTCTAGATAAAATACAAAATAGGGCTGGGATGTGGCTCAGTGGTTGAGTGCCCCTGAGTTCAATCCTCAGTACTCCCCACAAAAAGAATAACAGAATGTAATTTCCCTAAAACAATACAAATATATTTACAAGGAATATGGTAATATCTTCATAATAATTTAAAGGTTCATTCTTCCAGATATTCTTAAATTACATGGAGCTGGGCAATGTGAATATAAACTCATTTAGAGGTTCAAACTTCAGTACAACAAATAGTCTAAAGTATTAGTTATGTAGGAAGTCTTCTGATACAGTCCAATACCTCTAAATGAGCCTGTGTTTGAACAACACCAAGTGATTGTAAAACTTCCTGCAATCCGAGGGTTTCTGCAGTCCCTCATAATAATGCTCATAATAATGTCTCTCAGTGTGATAGCATACCCTTTGTCCTGGAGTCACTCAGGTCACTCTGACTCCATCATGTCCATGGTGAAGCCAAGTTACCAGCTGGAGCAAATACTTACTTCAGGCCTTTGGGGATGGGTAGAAGAAATACTTCTCAAGACAAACAATTCCAGAATATTTATTTGTAGGGTCTAGCCACTTCACTCAATGACTACCCCAGCCTGATTTTAAAACTTCCAGCCCTCCACAGCTGCTGGGTCTTTGATAGTACAGGTGGCCTTAAAAATTTCTGAGATGACCTTGAGGCTGTTATTCCCACTGACCTGATGTGTAGTTTCTGGCTCCCTTTTATCACTCTTAATCTCCTTAGCATGCAATAGCTGGGCTGCACACTTAAGTGATTTTTCTTTGTTCTTTTCCAGGACAGGATGAGAAATTTCCAAAATTTTCCACTCTATTTCCCTTTTAATTATAAATTCTGTCTTTAGGCCATTTTTTCCTGGTTAAAAGTAACAAAGCAAAAGCCTGAATGTTTTCTTGTATAGGACCTTCCTCTGTTAGGTCAACTAGTCCACCATTTTTTCTTTCTTTCTTTTTTTTTTTGCAATTAAGACCTTTTTTATTTTTCATAAATTTTTTTGTAGTTGTAGATGGACAGAATGCCTTTATTTTATTTGTTTATTGTTATGTGGTGCTGAGGATCAAACCCAGTACCTCACACATTCTAGGCAAGTGCTCTGCCACTAAGCTACAGCCCCAGCCCTAGTACACCATCACTTTCTACAAAGCTAGAGGGCATGGAGATATTACAGCCAAGTTCTGTGCTATTTCATAACAAGGATGAGATCTAACCCAATTTCTAATAGGATATTCCTCATTTCCATCTGCAACCTCATTAGCATGGTCTTTTCTGTTCAAGCTCCTATTAGCATTCTTGTCATAATTAACCAATCTTTAAGAAGTTCTGGCTGCTGCCTAGTCTCCTAGTCCTCTCAGCCCTCACTAGAATCACTCTAAGTGCTCTGTTTGTTGGTTTCAAAACTTATTCTATACTCTGCTTCTTCACATTCTTCCAACCTCTGTCCATTCAGCAGTTCCTAAGCTGCTTTCACATTTTCAGGTATCATTATAGAAATAACCATACTCTTTAGTACCAATTTTCTTGGTTCCTTTTTTGCTGTTATAAACAAAATATCTGAAGCTGAATAATTAAAACAGATTCATTTAGTTTATAGTTCTGGAAGTTCAAGAGTATTGTGCCAGTGTTGGTTTTTCCTCGGGGTCTCATGGCAGATAACATCACATAAGGGGAGCATATGTGCCTGTGTGTGTTTGTGTGTGTGTGTGTGTGTGTGTGTGTGTGTGTGAGAGAGAGAGAGAGAGAAAGAGAGAGAGAGAGAGAGAGAGAAATTGAAAAACAGATCACATGGGAAGATAAGACCAGAGAGTGGAAAGAGGCCAGACTTGCATTTTTATAATGACCCATTGTTCTGGGAACTAATTCACTCTTTTGAGTTCTGACCATAGGAATATCTCTAAACTATTCAGGAGTGGCTTCTATGACCTAATTGCCATTCACAAGACCTCAGCTTTTAAAGGTACCACCACCTCAACACTCCCATACTGGGAAGCAAGCTTTTAGCGCATAAAATTTTGGGGGACAAAACACATCAAAATTCTAACAGAAGTGTAGGTATTTTTTTTTCTTTCTCTCATTAATAAAATGAAACACTTCTGGATAAAAACCATAGTTCTGTCCCCAACACATTCATGGTTTTTGAATTTCTTCATTAGTCTTCATGGCCCGATCTGAAGTCTATTTTTAACTGTGGAACAAAAGCATTGGGAAAAATAAACAGATAAAGGAAACCTGGATTATTGATGGTATTGTTAAGTGACTGAATGAATGCTTGGAACAGCCTGTCTCTAAATTTCTTTTCATGCAAGAAATGGCACTTCTACATACCTTGTTGAAATCCCTGTTATTTTTGTTCACTTTTATGTCAAAACATTACAATTTGATTCACTTTTTTCAGAAACTATCAAAATAAAACTATCTCTGTGGACATTTGTTTACTTTGCTAAAACAGAATAATGATTTATACTAAATTCTAAGTAACTAATTTCCATGAATTAAGGTCTTCCTTGAGGATTTCACTTTATATATATGTATATGTACATATATTACAGATATATGCAATAAGTATTCTATATGTATGTGTACATATTTATAGTAACATATATATTTAATATATAGGTAACTACTATGTAGATAATAGGAAGTAAATATTAAAAATATTATTAATGTAAGTTATTTTCTTTGAAAACACTGTTTCTTTTTCTTACTATTTTATATGCAAAATCGAAAAGGACATATGCTTTTTGTCTAGAAAGATTGATCATCATGAATGTAGGCATTACTTTTTAGAAGCTCCTGACATTAAACATTAAAATACTGAATAAGTCCTCAAATACTTGATTTAGCATTTATTATCTAGTATTTCTTCAACTATCAATATTATATTTTCTTTGTCTGTAGTGATATACAAATTATGTCTTTGTGAATAGTGTTTTTTACAATATAGGGCACGGTCTCCTTTATTTCTGCCAGTCCTTGTCTGGATCAGGATGGATTTATACATGAAGTGAAGTATGAATTTGAATAACTTCGGTTCTTAATTCAAGATCCCAAAATATTTTCAAATATTATTTTTGAAAATTTTATTTTATATTATTTATGACATTTATTGTTTTCTAAAGGCTTTCATGTATACTGTCTGAGAACAATTTTCTTCATTTTGCAACCCATCAAAAGTGTTCTTTTTCTTAAATGATAATGTAAAATTTATTCCTCATATGATTCAAAGAATTGAAAATGGTAATGTAAAACTTATTATAAATCTACAGTAATCAAAACAGTGTGGCACCGGTATAATAATAAACCAACCATTAAAATACAAAGCCAAAGGGCTGGGGCTGTAGCTCAGTGGCAGAGTGCTTTGTTAGCTTGTGTGAGGCACTGGGTTAAATCTCTAGCACCAAATAAAAGTAAATAAATAAAGGCATGCTGTTCACCTATAACTACAAAACAAACAAACAAACAAACAAAAAGAATTCAAAGTCCCCAAATAAACCCTCTTATATGCAGTCAATTGATTTTGAACAAGGGTGCCAAGACCACTTTGGAGAATAAACTATTTTATGGCTCAGAAAACTGGATATCTACATACAAGTGATTAAAGTTGGACCCTGAATATTAGCCATATCCAAAAACTCAAAATGGATCAAAGGCCTAAATGTAAAAGCTAAAACTATGAAACTCTTAAGACAAAAACAGGAAAATCTTCATGATACTGGATTGCACAATGATTTCTTCAATGACATCAAAAGCACAGCCAATAGAAGAAAAAAAAATGATGCACTGACTTCATTCATCAAAATTAAACATTTTTGCACATTAAGGATACTGATCAAGAGAGTCAATAAAACCCACAGATTGGGAACATTACTATGTAAGTATAAAATTGAGATCCTGCTTTCTATTTGGGGTATATAGGTAGGAGTGAATCTACTAGATCACATGGTAAGTCTGTTTAATTTTTTGAGAAACCCCAAACTATTTTCCAGTGGGCTGCAACATTTTACATCCCCATCAGCAGTGAATAAGAGTTGCAGTTTTCTACAGCTTCTGCAACAGTTACTAATTTTTTAAAATAGCAATCCTAATTGGTATACTTAACTATCCAAATGGCTGTATCCTCCAACTGTGGTTTTTACATTTCCTTAATGACTTTTGATGTTGAGCATCTTTTCATGTGCTAGTTGACTCCTTGTGTATCATCTGTAGACAAATGTGTATTCAGATCCTCAGCTCCGCCCACCACTACCACTGCCCTGGTGCCAGGGATCACACTTAGGGCCTTGTACATGTGAGGCAAGTACTCTTATCACTAAGCTACATGCCCAGTGCTTTATTATTATTATTATTATTATTATTATTATTATTATTATTACTACTACTACTACTACTACTTTTTGAAAGGGGGGGGGGTCTCAATATGTTGCCCAGTCTGACCTTAAACTCCTGGGCTCAATCAATTCTATCTCTGCCTCCTAAGAAGCAGAGACCACAGGTGCCCAGGCTCCTTTGGCATTTTAAATTAGGTTGTTTTGTTGTTGGGTTGTAGGAGTTCTTTATATATTCAAAAAGATTTTTATGAAGAAATCTTTTATAAAGCTTTGAAGACTTTCTCCTTTTGCTTTCATTTTTACTGTGACATACTGGTTTATGGATTTCTTTCTCTTTATTCTATTTTGAGGATAATTTAACTATCCTATTTTGGTGAGCTTATTAAATGTGTAGATTACTGTTTTTCACACACACACACACACACACACACACACACACACACACACACAGAGCCAGTATTTCTGTAAGATTTGTTGTTGTTCATTTTATTTTTTTGATATATTGCTATCTCCTTTCCTTCAGATCTCATTACAGGTGTGTTAGTGTGCTACACATTTTTTTTTTTTGAGGCTCTCTACTCTTCTGTGGTTTGCATAATCTCCAACACTGTATCTTCAACTTAATTTTTATTTCTTTGCCCAGTTCATATTTGCTCTGTAGTCTCTTGAGTAGTTTCCTCCCCACCATTATTTGAACTTTCTATTGCCCTAATTTTCACTTGTTTTTTTTAATAATTAATATTTCTTAGTGACATTCCCCATTTGATATAACATATTATCATACCTCCTTTACTACTTAATTTTTTTAATTATTGATGTACTTTGATTTTTTTTATTTATATGTGGTGCTGAGGATAGAACCTAGTGCCTCACACATGCCAGGCAAGTGCTCTACTGCTGACCCATAACCCCAGTCCCTTCCTTTACTTCTTTAAGCATGCTTTCTTTCTTCTTTTTTTCTTTTATTTCCTGTGAACATGTTTTTAATAGGTATTTTAAAGTCTTTTTCTAAATCTAACATCTAATCTCTCACGGGCAGTTACTATTTATTACTGTTTTTTCATTGATCATATTTTGTTTGAGTGCCTTATGTTTTTCATTTGGAACTGGACACTTCAATAATATATTTTATCAGCTCTTTATAATGGCTCCCATTTTACCCACTCACTGGGAGGCTATTATTTTTATTTAATTATTTATCTTTTTAATGACATTGACTTATTTTTGTGAAATCTATCCTACTCCCTACACCCCCAGTCACCACTGTGTTCAGCCTTTCATGGGATTTCCAAGGGAGGCACATCTTTGGATATGCCCACATCGCTTTGGGATGTTTACCATACCCAGCCATTAAACAGCAGTTATTATCTGATTGCTGTATTGTTTTCAACAATATAGGCATTTTTTGTGGTGTTGGGGATTGAACCTGGGGCCTTATGCATGAGAGGCAAGCACTCTACCAACTGAGCTATATTACCAGCTCCACAAATGAAGCTAATTTCTTTGGGAAGAGATTAAATAGTTTCTCTGTTTTCCATTTAGGTAAAAATCTATGAGACAGAATTTTGAAGCTATAGGTGGTGACAAGGGCAATCTTCTGCCTGAGTGACACTAAGTAATAGGTTGAAAGGAGCAGGGGGCTGTATCCATGAGGCTTGCCTCTCCCAGAATAAAACCACCCCCCATCAGTGAGCTAAGCCCTAGGATTCTTACTCTGCCATACACCAAGGACAACTTCTGTTCTACAGGCTTCTCTCTGTCTATCCTTACCCAGGACTTAATCTCAGGAACAGACTGCTGGGGCCATGGGAAATATTTATGTCCTTCCTTTGTCCAGGAAGAAAGCCTTCCCTCTTGGAGCTAGGGGTAGGGGGAGACCTGTTCTTGGTTATGAGGTCTGGGATAGGGTTTCTGCTTCACTGAGCTGGGCCTGGGGTGAGTGGGAATGTTCTTGTTTCAAATATAATGAATCTTACCTTTCTTACCACATTTTTTTAAGATGTTACTAAAAGGCTCTTTATTCATTCATTACCCTTAAGACTATTTCTAGATATTTTTAAGTGGTTGTATTTTTTTTCCTCCAGCTTTGGTGGGGAGCAGTTCAGCCAACAAAGGTCCTCAATTTATCACACAGGAAGTTCATGTCCTCTACAATAATTTTGATGTTTATTTTTAGATCAGGCTAAAGTGAAATGAGAACTAATAATTTGATTAGAAGTTTAAAAATAACACTGTAATGAGTCAGTACTTTGCACATAGTTTTGGTGTGAATGATGTAATTTGTTAACTTAGATATGTTCCTATAATCTCTGTGCAAGTGAAAATATAAATAGAACATGGACTTCTGATTATAAATATAATTATGCAAATTTCAGTGTACTTATGGAATTTGAAATATTCTGTAATTTTTTTGACAGACAATGATGACTAAGATAGAAGAAATTGATTTAAATAAAATAAATTATCCTAAATGACAATAATATATAAATCAGATATTATATATATATATATATATATATATATATATATATATATATATATATATTTCATATTTTTTTCTTCCTCTGAAATTCTGTCAACATTTTATTTTTATGCTAATTATACTGAGGTATAATCATCTAGATGCATTATTTTAAGGTCAGATTTTTCTGAAAATGTATAAATATTAAACATGTTCTGTTAAATGTCCAAAAGAGGCTTCTTTTGAATAAATTAGAGCTACAAAAACTCAAAGCATTTAAAAAAAAATTATTCATGAGAACAATATAATCTGATTTTCTTACAATTTTCTAGTTAGAAATTTATTTTTATGAATGAGTGTCAGCTATATTTTGGACTGCTCATATAAACAGAATTTTAAGCAATTCTGCTAAAGAGTGCAGTGTAAAAATAATTTTCTATACATTAGATTTTCTATTTTTGTAAAATTTCATTTGCAAACCAAATGAAACTGTTACATAAGAAATTTTCATTTTAAAAAGTGTGTAGTTTACTTTTTTTTTTTAAAAAAAATCATTTTTAGTTGTATATGGACCCAATGCCTTTATTTGTTTTTATGTGGTGCTAGGATTGAACCCAGTGTCTTACACTTGCCAAACAAGTGCTCCACCACTGAGCCACAACTCCAGCCTGCTTAGTTTATTTTTTATAAAGCATTTCACTTATGCAATCTTATACTTAACAATTATATAATACTATCACACTTTTTATTTATTGTTACTTTTTATTTAGCTTCTATGATTTATACAATGTAATTGAGCAAGTTGACAAAAAACAAAATTTGACAAAGATCAAGCTAGAATCCTGAGAAAAAACATTTCAGAATAGTATATATACTAATTCAGAAACACACACACACACACATACATACGTATATATATGCACATATATAGTTTAAATTAGGTTGTTTTCTTGTTGGGATATAAGAGTTTTTTATATATTCAAAAAGAGTTTTATGAAGAAATATTTTATAAAATTTTGAAGACTTTCTCCTTTTCTTTTGCTTTCATTTTTACTATGACATATTGGATTATGGATTTATGAATTTATTGGTTAAAATATCTGTGAAAAGACAAGTATTTATATTTGTTAACTTAGATGTACACACACACACACACACACACAGGAGAGAGAGAGAGAGAGAGAGAGAGAGAGAGAGAGAGAGAGAGAGAATTTTACCGCCTCAGACTAAACTCATTTGTTATTGTAGAGTCAAATGTCCATCAGCATGAACCAAATGTCTATGACAGCTTAAGAAAGATTTTACTTCCACCTTCTTTAATATTAAAGTCTCATGTTTGCACTGGAATTGATAAATGCATCAGAAATATTTATTCCATTTTTAAGTCAAATAGAAGTTCTGTCTGTCACACTTTTAGAGACCAAATTAGTGGTTTTATTTTATAAAATTTCTTTTCAAATTTATAAGTTTAAAAAAATCAAAAACTATAATAAGTCAGCTGAGAATCTAAGAGAGTACGATGAATTTTATATCAAGTCTATGTCTAATGGAGGACTGTATTGAAGCAATTCATTGAATAAGCACTTACTGTTGCCAGGTACTAGTCTAGGGTGCTTTCATTTATTAATAGCTACTCATTTTCATATACTTTGGAAATTTTATACAAGTCTGTGTTGTAGTATTTCTGTGTACAAGGAATATTTGACTTATAATCCTATCTTCCTTCCTTTGCTACCTCAACATTTAAACTTAGCAGCAATATCCTGATACTACCATTGCATGGGATGAATTTTGGAAGAAAATGAGTTCAACAATGAGAAAGTTTTTTTTTTTTTTCTTTTTAGCCTCTGAAAAGATAAATTATGTAGCTCTTTCCATGTGCCAGACATTGTTATACTAGCTCCACATGTTAACTTATTTAATAAGCATAACCAGCCTCTTTATGCTGTAGGTTATGTTTAGCATCATTCGGATGATATTATGTGACTTTACAAGGATACACAGCTAATGAGTAACGTAATTCATAGTACCTGTACTGCATATGCTGGAGTCCATGGAACAAATGTTTCTATGATTCTAGAAGGATCTATAGTTTATGCCCATGGAAGCCCAGCTGATCTTTTCATTATTCAACTTACTATTTGTATTTGGTAGTGAAATAGAAGGAAAAGAGTTTATTTCCTTTCACAAATTGCAATGTGACTCCTTCTACAATAGTTTCTAAATAAAGAAGTAAATATGTTTAGACCATTAACTCATGAAAGGTATCATGGGAATCATGATTATTTCTCTGAATTTTATCAGTGTAGACACAAATGGATTTTTAGACTTCTTTTATTATTCAATTGGCAACCTTTAATGATGAAAATAGTGGGTTTTTTTTCACTCTGCACACTGTTTTAACCTTGATCTAAATCACCACCATGTTGACCTTGTATTCATGTTGTAATAACATCCTACTTGTCTCAACACCACCTGACGCCTGCCACAAACTCTTTTTAGACTACATTCATCTTTTCCAAGTAATCCTGACAGGAAGGTATCATTCCTGCTCAAAGCACCACAGTATGTTTGCATGTACTTGGGGTAAGAGTTTGTCCTTTCTTGTTTATCCTGTTTTTCACCCAATATCCCCCACCTGCTTGGCTTTCCTACTGTTCCCTTATGCTTACCAAGCCTGCTGAAAAGTTAGTTCATTTTTCTCCTTGCTCTTTAATTTGTCCAGGTGGCTCTCCAATATCTACATATCTCCTCCTTCTTTTCCCTCTAGTTTAACTATTGCAATGGTGGTGCCTTCTCTGGCTATCTTTGTTTTTAATATGTCTACCTTCCTGACCATAATTTCTATTGCCTTTTTGCTTTATTTTCCTTTAGAAAACATCAGTATCTGATATAATACCTATGTTACTTGTGTATCTTTCTTTCTCATATATAACATCTATTTTGTTCATAGCTGGAGGCTTGACATAGAAAACAAAATTGGCCATGCAGTAAGAGCTCAATAAACTTTTTGCTGAGTGAGTGAAAAATGAATTGACAGTTAGGCACTGGACTGAACTTGGTTGACAAACTCTAAGACAAAGTATTTCAAAACAAATTGAAAAATATCAGTTCAACATGTTCTGGCCAAAAATTAGACTAATTTTTAAATTCTTGCTTAATTTTATCTTGTGATTGATTAGATATTATACAGATGTTTAAGTCACCTAAGGCCAGAAGAACACATAGCAACTATGAGAGATGCTCACCTCATACCCTAACTTTTCCATATATTAGCCTTTGGTCCCTTTCCTGCTTACTAAATCTGAAGAGAGTCTAAATTATAGACACTGCCATTAAGAAATTGAAATATGATCTCTTTTAGTCTATATAAATGTTTTTAAGGTCAGTTAACAGAATGATATGCGAGTAGTTATTTTTTATTTATTTGTTTTACTTAGTTACACATGACAGTACAGTGATCTTGACATATCATACATTTGAATTAGATGGAATATAATATCTCATTTTTCTGAGTATACAGGTTGCAGAATCACATTGGTCATGCAGTCACATATATACACACAGTAATAATAATGTCTGTTTTATTCTGTACCTAATTTTCCCAATATATTCCCTCTCCTACCCAAAGAGATAATAACATAAAAGAAGCCAAAACAAAAAGTCGACTTTAATGTTTTCCACATGTGTCAAACTTTCATATGGCTTCACAACTTAAAATATGTCCTTCCTTCATCTGATTTTCCTCCCCTCCTATCTCCCATCCCACTTGCTGTCTTCTCTCTCTACTGTAGATACTATATTTGTCCTGTTCCCAAGAGCATCCTTAGCACCAGGGGCTGAAAGGTGCTAAATAATCAATATTTGGTGATTGACAAACTTCAATTAATCTTTCTTGCCTTAGGATGACTTGGGTTTTGAGGTCCTTTTTTTGTATGTGTTTTGGTCATGTTGTAGCAAATATTGGCAGACATATTTTTAAGCTCCTAAACTTTTGAGTACAGTCATTTTTTTTTAAAATAACAATTCTGCCTTTCTGCTTGTTGATCATTAAGTATTAGCTAAGGAAAAGAACAAAAGTTAAAAGCACATGAAAAATCCTGAAGTGCCAAATAGGAAAGAGAATATATTTTCCCTTATAACAAGGCTTAAAAATTATTTCAGATTGTGACAGGAAATTTATTAACAGGCTACTTAAAAATAACCACTGCAGTATGAGCATTATTATATAAAAATATCACCTTGTGTATGTGTGACTTTTCACAAAGTGACTGGTTATCTATAGGATGCAAACAAAAATGAAAAAAAGAAACAGTGGAACAAATAAAGCAAAATAGAGGAATAAAGTAAGAACAAAATTAAAGAACTAGAATTCATGAAAATCTTAGTGTGAAATAAAAAACTTATGAGGTTTGAGACAAAGAACTAGATGGACAGTTTGACATAGGAAAACTGTGACAATGATTCATTTGTGAAGATTTTTTTAAAAAAAAATCCTGTCCATATTTATTTTATTTAAAAACAAAAAGTGAAGTAGAACTAATTACATTTTCTTTTGACATAATTCTTTCTTTTTTTGAAATTGAACCTAGGGGTGCTTTACCATTGAGCTACATTCCCACTACTTTTTAAAAATCTTTTTGAGATAGGGTCTTGCTGAGTTGCTGAAAGTCTTGCTAAATTGCTGAGACTGGTTTTGAACTTGCCATTCTCCTGCCTCAGCCTCCTGGGTGCATGGCCCTTCAGGTATGTGCTACCATGCCAAGCTTTCTAACGTAATTCTTGGCTATATGTTTTGAGAATAAAAGTTAAAAATTTAAAGATTTTACTCACAAAATAAAAAGAGAATATTTTTTGAGGCAAAGATTACTTATATGAACATCATGCTTTATTTCAGCAATATTCATAGTATGAACATGTAAAACTCAAATGTCAGCTCATTTACCACTGTGTATTATGTGTGTAATAGAAATTATTTAAAGTATAAAGAAATATTTTTTCATTGTGTAACTTTTCAATTACATTAATTTATTCATTCCTAAATGTCATAGCTATAATTTTATATAATAATCTGAGCAAAAATAAATTCAAGTTCAGATATGCTTCACACAAATGTTTTGAACAATCAAAATCAAGTTTTCCTCCTTTTCCTTACCATCATTCTATTCAATACATTACTAAACAAATATTTAACTCACTTGGATGATGTGACCTAAGATTCTACACTATGGATCTAGGGTTTTTATTACATACATTTATATGCTAAAACCTGGCTTAGGGACTACAGATATAAACAAAAATGAGGTATAGCCCTGGAGTTCTAATAGCTTGTTATTAAATGAAAACAATATGTAGACATCTAAATTGCAATATAATCTATTACTTACCAAACTATGGCCAAAGTCCAAGAGAACATAAAACATACCTCACGTGTATAAAATGGGAATTTCTTTGGAGAAAAAGTCACATTTGTTTTGTTCTTTAGTAATATTAGTAATTTTTCTATTATTCAGTGACAGGGGAAAAGAGACCCTCCTGAAGAAAGCACTATTCAAAACTACTAAGCAAAGAAAGAAAGGATGACTGTGGAGTTTGCACAAGTACAGTGTGGACACATGTGAGGTAAGGTGAAGGATGTGGTTGGAATAGGCCCTGCACATACCATGGCACAAACTTTGACAGGACCTGCTAGGGTTTGGATGTATGGGCTTGTTCTCCCAGGAAGGTATTATTGGAGGGTGATGGAATCTTTAGTAGGTGGGACCTGGTGGGAGGTCCTTAGGTTATTAGGGGCATGTTCTCCAGGGGACATTATGAGCCCCAGGCTCTTTCTCTTCCTCTTCTGCTTCTTGGCTCATGAGATTTTGCAGTTTTGCTCTTCCATGCATCCCCAAACGAGATTCCACATTTGCCAGAGGCTCAAAGAAATGGGACTACCTGAGCTTGGACTGGATCATTCAGAGTCATAATGTTAGGGTCTGTAAACGAGTCAAGATGGTGCCTGGCATTTTGCCAGAGGGAGTGGTTTGTGAAGTAACACCAGCGAGCCATTAAGTGTGGAGATTCCTTATTGGTTGACTGCTGTATCTAGTTTATGTTAATTAAGATAAGCTGTGTGTAATGTATATATACCCCTCCTGTCCTACAATAAACGGCTCCCACTCCTGCTGTATCAATGTACACAAGTTGTTCCTCACCCCCCGGTTATTTTGCTGCAGCCGGACTGCAGCATCATAACCCCAAATAAACCTTTCCTCTGTATAGTTCATTGCCTCAGATATTTTATTACAGTGATGGAAAACTGACTAATACACAGACTAAGTGCCACATGTCAGGAGTTCAGCTGAGCTGGGCGTGAGGGTGCTGAACAGTAAGGCATTTGAGTAGTCATATAAAACAATACACCCCAAATAAAAAGTTAATCAAACCTTTAATAGCTGGCAGTAAGCAAAGAGCTAAAACCAAAGAAAGTGTAGATACCTCTAGTTGCATTTTGTTTCCCCATGGCAAATTGCACAAGTAGAGAGGTCAGGTGTTCAGGGAAGAGGCAGGGGAGGTATCACTGTTGTGTGAACCCCCAACAAAATGCTCTGGAAGTTTTAAAGTAAGGGAACGGTGAGGGAGAAGAAATTGGCATAGAAAAGTACTAAGCACTGAGTCAGAATGAGGAAGTATCTTCAAGGTTTTCCCTTCTTGTCCTCCACTGAATGAAGTGGACTGCGCTGAGACTTCTGAGAATATCCTCAGCCCAAGTCTTCAGATAGAGTTGTGGGAATAAAGGACAGTGGCTGAACTAGGAATGCAAATATACCCATGCTATGATCAACCAGGGATGTCTGAACTATTGACTGAAACTCCTTTCAGAGGTTGCAGTGTGCCAGCTGTGCACCATGCCTGGTTTGGAGAAGACAGCTTTCCCTGTGAGGCTATCCGTTAAAGCTTTTCTTATTATGATTATGCTAAGTGAAGTTAGCCAATCCCCAAAAAACAAATGTCGACTGTCTTCTCTGATATAAGGGGGGTGACTCAAAATGGGGTTGGGAGGGAGAGCAAGGGAGGAAGGTTACCTCTGGATAGGGAATAGGGGTGGGAGGGAAAGGGAGGGAGAAGGGGAGTAGCATGGAGGGTGAAAGGAGACCCTCATCATTATACAAAATACATGTATGAAGATGTGGGGAAAAAAAAAAAAAGCTTTTCTTATTGCTTATAGTTGGGCCTGAAAAAAATCATACAAAATGCTTTCACCAGAAGCTGCACCCCTCACCACAGTAAAAGCACTGTGCATATTATGATGTATATAGTGGAGAAGTATAAGCAATTTTGAAGCAAAGAGTGGCATGATTAGATAACTGTTTCAATAAAATAACCTATTACAATGTGAGGACAGATTGGAGCTGTTGTAAGACAAGAAGAGTGGTTGGAAGACAGTGCTCAGGTATGCATTTGAAGACCCTTTGTCCTACTGAGAAGAGTCCACCAGGACAAGTTGAAGTCACTAAATTCTGACTTGGGGATTTTAAGCCACCCCTGTTTCATTTCTTTTTTCTTTCTTTCTTTTCTTTATATATTTTTTGTAGTTGTAGATGGACAGCATGACTTTATTTATTTATTTTTTAATTTTTATGTAGTGCTAAGGATCAAACCCAGTGTCTCACATATACAAGGCAAGTGCTCTGCCACTGAGCTACAGCCACAACCCCTCATTTCTTTTTTTTTTCATTAGAATTAAAGTGCTAAATTTGATTCTTTGCTCTTATTGTTGTAACTCTTCCTTTCCATTAATTAATGGTTGCAAAGTAGAATTGGGACCCAGTGTTATCATTTGTTTATCAACAATTCCTATTTGATAATGTTTCTTGGACCTTTCAGAGTTTTTTTTTTTTTTTTTTTTAAATATGTAACATAGACAGTCTGTCAAATGTTTGCATGATTTCAGGACTCTGAGATACACCATAAGGCTGGCTTTCTAGATGCTTTTTCCTGCAGTTGAGATGATAAAAAGTATTTGGATCAGGATACTGTATTTATTTTGAAAAGTAACAATGTTCCAAATGCTACTAACTAATTCATCCTGAAACAACGAGTTTAATCATGAGTTGATATATGTACAAGTATTCATTTTTAAGAAATTATAAGTAGTAATAGTTTAAAAATGTATTCCATGTGACTTTGTAGTTACTATGGGAACTTGTATTCTAGAAAATTCCAGTATATGTATTAAAACCTGCAGTGGTTGCTAGTCAGCTATTGGAAAATTAGCACTATATTCTATTTTTATAAAGATCAATTTATTCATTAACTTTATGTTAAGCTGACATATATTTTCTCAACAGAAATATTTTCACTATCATCAACTAAAAATGTAAATCATTACTAGTTTGTTGGAGGCCATATATGAATTACGAGTTTGTTTGAGCCATCACAAGGCAAAGGGGACCCTTTTCTGGGAACTCTTGGTATGAATTCACCAGTTGCAGACTGCTCAGATTAAACTAACACCCTACTAGCTCACAGCCCTAGGTTCAAATCAGTCTCTGGTGGTTGGCATAGCCTCCCTAGCCCAGACAACTTGTTTTACCCATCTTTATCCTGTTTTCCTCAAGAAGCCTGCATTGATGTATTTCCCCTTAAATAAAGAATTTTGGCCTTTTTCCTTGTTCAGTTCCAGTTCCTACAAGAGCTGACCCACCAGGCCCCTGATTTGAAAACTATTTTATGCCTAATGCCTTATATCCCTTATTGATTATTTTCATACTTTTTATTTTCCTAACAAGTTTACATTTCCATGTAGGAATTAGCAATTGGGTGCTGGTAATCCCAACAATAGTTAATGTCAATAAAAATTACATAACTCATATTCCACCCAATTATCTATAAAATATTGTTAAAATATCTTTACATAAATAAGTCTAAAAACAGAAAGTCTTCTATTTACAATCATTTTTTTTTCTTTCTTCACTAGGAGAGAAAGAATGATTTTCTGATTGCAATATTGTCAGGATGATGTTAAGACTGAATATGGCGAAATGCAGGATTCTGTTATATCAGTTGGCTTTTGCTGTATAACAACATATCCAAAGCTTAATGGTTTAAAGTAGTAATAATTTATCAGCTCATGGTTCTTTGGGAGTTTGGTTTGAGCTTAGCTGAGCTATTCCTCTTGAGTTCTTGCCTAATTTATCCATTACTTTGTTGGTTTCTTACCATTTGATCCAGTAATCTTGCTCCTTGATATTTGCTCAGAGGAACAGAAAGCTTATGTCCACACAAAGACATGTTCAGGGTTGTTTATAGAATCTTTATTTATAGTTGCCAAAACTTGGAAGTAATCAAGATGTCATTTAGTAAGAGAATGTGGTACATTTAGACAATGGAATCTTATATACTGCTAAAAACAAGAGTAATCAAGCTATGAAAAGACAGGGAGAAAACTTACATGCATATTACTAAGTGAAAAAAGCCATTCTGATTCCAACTATATGGGAGAGACAAGAAAAAAGATTAGTGGTTGTCAGTGATTATTGGGGAGAGAGGAATGAGAGGGAGGGACAATATTAGAGAATGAAACGATTCTATGACACCATAATTGTGGATACCTTTGTCCAAACTTATGAAATATACAACACTAAGAATTAATGCTAATGTAAACTACAGGTTTTGGGTGATATGATGTTTCAATACAGGTTTATCAATTGTCACAAATATATTATTGTGGTGGGGGTAGTTAAAAATATCTATGAAAAGACAAATTTTTGACAAATTTGAAAAGAAAAGCAGTGAAAAAGTACACTGAAACAGTATTAAAATTAAGAAGAGAAAAAGGATGTCAAACAAAATATTTTCAATTATTATACAAAATTTGAATTAAGACATTTCCCTTTCTCTTTTTTTTTCTTCCCCCTCACACCATCTTATATCTAATTTTGTATAACAATGAGGGTCTCCTTCCATTTTCCCTGCTATTCCCCTTCTCTCTCCCATTCCCTCCCACCTCCCTTCCCTGTTTAATGTAATCTTCTTCTCATGCTTTTCCTCCCTGCTCTGTTTTGAGTCGCCCCCCTTATATCAAAGAAGACATTCGGAATTTGTTTTTTAGGGATTGGCTAACTTCACTTAGCATAACCTGCTCTAATGCCATCCATTTCCCTGCAAATGCCATGATTTTGTTATTTTTTAGTGCTGAGTAATATTCCATTGTGTATAAATGCCACATTTTTTTTTTTATCCATTCATCTATTGAAGGGCATCTAGGTTGGTTCCACAGTCTAGCTATTGTGAATTGTGCTGCTATGAACATTGATGAAGCTGTATCCCTGTAGTATGTATGCTCTTTTTAGGTCTTTTGAGTATAGTCCAAGAAGGGGAATAGCTGGGTCAAATGGTGGTTCCATTCCCAGCTTTCCCAGGAATTTCCATATTGCTTTCCAAATTGGCTGCACCAATTTGCAGTTCCATCCAGCAATGTACAAGTGTACCCTTTTCCCCACATCCTTGCCAGCACTTGTTATTGTTTGACTTCATAATGGCTGTCATTCTTACTGGAGTGAGATGGTATCTTAGAGTGGTTTTAATTTGGATTTCTCTGATTGCTAGAGATGGTGAACATTTTTTCGTGTATTTGTTGATTGATTGTATATCCTCCTCTGAGAAGTTTCTGTTCAGATACTTGGCCCATTTGTTGATTGGGTTATTTGTTTTCTTGTTGTTTAATTTTTTGAGTTCTTTGTATACTCTGGAGATTAGGGCTCTATCTGAAGTGTGAGGGGTAAAAATTTTTTCCCAGGATGTAGTGTCCCTATTTACTTCTCTTATTATTTCTCTTGCTGAGAAAAAACTTTTTAGTTTGAATATGTCCCTTTGTTGATTCTTGATTTTAACTCTTTCATAAGAAAATATGCCAACCATTGGCATATTTAACTATTAAAATAGGTTAATTAACACCTATTTTTCACATCTGAAAAATAGGTCTTAATTAACAAATTGAAGACATTAAACATAATAAAAACATACTCTTCAAAAAACAAGCTTATAAGGATACATATGTTTAGATTACTTTCAAGGAAATGTAACTCAGTGTAACACTATTTTAAAACATGGGAAAGTTGGAAAATCAGTTACTTTTCAAGCTAGGGTAATGTAAATAAATTAAAGATAACAAAATATAAAGATAACAAAAATCAAGGAAGTTATATCCCAAATTAATTAATATGCATAGATGTCCTCAAATTTATAACAGGAATTCTTTAGAAGACTATATCCTGAAGAAGTATGAGATTATCTGCTCTCCCAAGATCATATGTGAGACAACAAAAGTATTTCCAAAGGCAAAATGATTAGATTTTGAGAGATGTAACTTAATCAGTGTATTAATTTACTGATATGAATTAATTGGGTGCTAAACGTAGGCAGATAGGGTATGGCTAGACGAGGTAGGTCACTGGAGACGTGCCTTTGGGGATTTTATTTTGAACCTGGTGAGTGGAGCTGCTTTCTTCTGGAGGCCCTTTCGCCATGATGTTCTGCCTCACCTTGGGCCCAGAGTTATTCAGGTGAACATCTATGGAGTGAGATCACTGAAACTATAAGCACCAAATAAACTTTCCCTCTTCTACATTGTTCTTGAGGGGAATCTTGGTCACAGTAACCAAGATTAAAAACACTTACTAAAACAATGTAAATATGCTTTTCTCTATAGGAAAAAAGTAAAGTCAACTGATAGTAATATGATATAAAACACTTCAACTAGTCGGCTAGAAACAAGATCAAAACAAGAGTATTAACACTGTGTTTATACAACAAGAGTAAGAAACAAAATAAGAGAATTAATAGCGCTCCTCTACAACAAGATTGATCAACTGGAAAATGTAATAGAATAGAGATCCCAAAGCAATTGAGGAAAAAATGATAAAATGCCTAATAATGTACTTAATAAGAAATGTGGAAGACTTTTTGGGGAAAAATGTGAAATTCCACTAATGGATTAAAAGAGGCTTAAACGTATAGAAACTAGTTAATTTAATAGATGCAAAACTTTGTATTTTATAGATGTCAATTATATTAGAAGGAAACCTGTAAAGTTACTTCTATTTTGAGCATAATCCCAGCAGTATTTTTTAAACTAATGGAGTCTCAAATACTTTTTCTTTCAGAAACAGAAGTGTGATTATGTATTGGCCAGGTAAATTTTTAAGAAAAAAACAATGCAAGGTTAGGACTAGGAAGGGGTAGGATATGACTTTG
The DNA here is from genome assembly GCF_047511675.1 of Marmota flaviventris. Taxonomy (NCBI): domain Eukaryota; kingdom Metazoa; phylum Chordata; class Mammalia; order Rodentia; family Sciuridae; genus Marmota; species Marmota flaviventris. The sequence goes on from NC_092505.1 coordinate 81,372,566, forward strand.
TCCTCCAGCCATCAAAATAATTTATTTAAAAACTATTTTAATGAAAATAATACAATAGCAGAAATGAAGGAATAATTGAGCTGTGAAACATTACGGAAACATAAAGAAATAAATATAAGCAGATGAACAGTTAATACATTAATAAAGATTGTTTTCAAATTGAGAGAAATAACACAAAATCTAACAAGTTAAATACTGACAATTCACAATCTGTTTAGAAAAATTCTAACAAGAATTAAAACTGAGATTGAAAATCTTCAAAGTTTTGATGGAAAATTTAGAATGTTTTTAATACGCTTATATTCTCTTCCAAAATTTTAAAGAATGAACAATGAATTCTGACCTTCAGTGGATTAATCCACTGATGAGGTTATAACTCTAATAATCATTTCAGCCTGAACATTCTTGCATTATCTCACACATGAGCTTTTGGGGGATACCTCTTACTTGAAACTCAACACACACACACAAACTTAAAAATTGAAGGGGCAACATAACGTAGAGAACAATCCATTTTGGCATCTGAATCAGTAACAGCTTCAGATAACATGCATCATTTGAATTAAGACTTAATATTAATTTTTATACTCTGTATCAACATAAGTATAATAACAGATACATAAAATTATGTTTATGTCAGGTCTGAAAATTATTCATAGAGGCTGAATGTCAAACTTCCCTATAAGAGACTGTATTATTAGTAGTGAATGAAATTCAATTTGATTCTTAATCTAATTTATCTAATAACTTAAAAACTATATATTTTCAATTTACCTTAATATTGCTGAGTAAAACACTAAGTCATTTATTCTGAAAAGATCTATTCTAATAAGCTATAGGTTTAAAGAATTTACTTGTGCATGTAAGTGAAAACAAATGCAATTGAAATGATCAGATGGTTTATGATATTATGTGGCTTTGATTATCAGCTTCAGAATATCCTGTTTATTTTAACTTCTAGAACTAATAACCTTTTCTTTAGCTTAGTGAAAGCTGTATCCACAGTTTTGGATGGTAAGGACTCTGATTTACCTTGAATTCAGAAATTAAAAATGAAAACCAGATTCAACTTGACTTCATTTATTCTTGCTATTCCTGGTGATCTTATCCACACACAATTTTGGCATTTAGGATGAAGGTAAGAGAATTGTCTATTTCATTCCATTTAAATTTGACAGAAGATTAAAATGAGATATTCAAATTCTGAAATCAAAAATTTTAAGTATTACAGGCATGTGTCAATGCACCCAGCTGGCCTATATTTTAATATCATTATTTGCAATATGTCAGTCTTCTGGCTCAGGAAAATTCCTATAGGCCTCTTTGGCATTCTGATTCTCTGTGTTACATGTATAGGTAAATGAGCTAAATTTGAATTTAATATTTTTGATGATGAAACAAGACATTTAATTTGCATGTATTATAACCTAAAATGTGCATTTAAACACTAGAAAAAATTCTAGAACACTTCTCAGTTCAATAAATTTACAAATATAAAATCTCGACATCACCAGACATAGTGTTTCAATGCCACTTTCTTGAAAGATTACCAGTTTGAGGGCTGGTTTCTGCCCACCTCTTTATGATTATATGTTTAGATTCAAGGATACTAATCAATAAAGTACATTAGTTTTAAATTTTATGTACCAAGACACATATAGCAATTATTATATAATTCCTTTAAACATGTCATAAATTTTACTTAGGTACTTACTGTAGCATACCTTTAGAAATTCAATCTAGTATCCTCATTTTCTGATGAGTTATCTAAAGTATGCAGAATTAAGCTCCATATTTGCACTGCAGAAAAGTACTTGTGCTTATATTACAACCTAGCCAGGCTAACTACATAGAATTTCATCTTACACCTTACCACATTTTATAGTTTGCATAAGAGGTATCCCCCAAAAGCTCATGTGTGAGATAATGCAAGAATGTTCAGGCTGAAATGATTATTAGAGTTATAACCTCATCAGTGGGTTAATCAACTTGAGTTGATTAACTGTGTTGTAGCTATATGCAGGTAATGTATGGCTGCAGGTCATTTAGGGTATGCATTTGGGGTTTATATTTTGCCCCTGGTGAGCAGGTCTCCCCCTCTGCAATGTGGCTGTCATGAACTAAGCAGATGTCCTTCACCATGACTTTCTGCCATGATATTCTGCATCACCTCAGGCCCAGAACTATGGAGTTGGCCAACCATGGATTGATTCTATAAATCATGAGCCAAAGTAAATTTTTCTTCCTCTGAGTAATTGTTGTTAGGTCTTTGGGTCTTAACACTGAAAAACTGACTAAAACATACATTGTATTATCTTTTATGTCATGCTTGAAAAGCTTGACTATTTGACTATTTAAATTTTGTTGCCAAAAAGCTCATGCATTCTGAGGATATTTTATACTATCATTTTTACTTAATTTGATATTGGTCTACTTTTTAGTTTTACAAATATTCCAGAAATTTATTTCAATGCCTCTTTAGTTCAACTGCATTTTCTACCAGATATTCTAGAGATCACTAAAACTTTGATATAATTGAGGAATATATAAATTTCATATAGTAATTTTACCTGCTGAATAATAAGTCATGCAGTAGAAATTTTATTTCACATCTAATATTTTTCATTTTGATGTTCATTTTAATGTATCCACTATGCACAGCATAAGCTAAGTTTTAAAATGATATTTGTAATGTCACTGTAAAATAAATGCAAAAAACCCCCTAATTTATAGACAGCAGATGATATATACCTTTAATAAACTTTGCAAAAGGCCTTTCAATTGTATTTTCAAATGCTGAAATTAATCTGTAGAATAATGGGTCAAATTGACTTTTAAAACTTAAATTTTAAGGAACAGATTAATGTCATGTGGGCTTTTCCAAGATCAGAAAGGTATAATGGAGGTTGCCAGATAGGGAGAATAAGGTTTCATTCTAGGACCTAATTTTAACTCTAAACTTAAAAGAATCTGTAGAGGAATCTGTGAGTGCTAGAGAAAAAGACAGCAATAAAGTACCTGGGGAGAAGCAGAAGAAAAATATACATTAGGATATTTTTTACTTTATTCCACTGAGTATAGGAAGGGTACAGAGAGTCAGCATGTTGTATGCACAACAACAGTCATACCACACCTGGATAAACAATCTATTTATCCTCTTGTGCTCTCTTAGGATGAGATTCTAAATGAAGAAAAATAGCAGAATAGAAGCATCAATGTGTTTAAGTCTCTGAGGACAGAGTCTGATATAGAAGCTGTTGTTGGCAAAGGGAGACATCTCATTGATCAAAGAGAAACACTGCTAAGTTTTATATAGTAATTTGCTGGGGGTGGGGAATAAAAATAAAAGAGAGGCAGAAGCCAACAAGTATGTTTTTGTCAACCTTGGACCTCCCCAGATCAGAAGCAAGATAAACTTTCTCTTGTAATCGATACAATGGGATCACTAAAAAGGCAAAGAGATTAATCAGCTAACATCTGAGTAGCCCACTGAAATATGTTATAATGATCAGAGCTGGCTACATAATTGAGGGAGAAAAATTAAAATGCAAGTCTCTAAAAATCAGTAATAAAGTGATATTAAATGTATTTCCACAGTCTCTCAGTTGTTTTTTTTATTTCCTATTTAATTTCTAAATAATGTATGTATAAAATTATTAGCATAAATTTTAACATTATATTGTATAACATCAATTTTAAATGCAAATATGAGAATATTTAATTCATATGCAGAATTATTGAAATTGTACAATTTGAATTGCATTATTGATACATGTATATGTATTTTTCTCTTACCAGAAAAACGGAAATACTCTGCAGAGCTAATTGAACTGGTCTTTGTTTGGTTGTTTTCACTTCCTGATTTGCACAAATTTTATAAAATCCTTTCCTTTCAGCATAAGCAAGGAAGGATTGAAAGAAAAAAGAGTTACATTTTGCCCCATCCATTCCCTTCTATGTCATCATTTTTAGCATAAGGAATTGACTGATAAAGGCAAGTAGCACACATTCGAAAAAACATGAAAATATTTCTTGTCATTTGTATTTCTTTCTTTTGGGGAGGTATCAGGGATCAAACCTAGGACCTCACATTTGGTAGGCAAGTGCTCTGCCATTGAGAAAATATTTTTATTTCTATTTTGAGAAAAGGTCGTGTTATGCTACTGGGGCTGACCTCAAACTTGCAATTCTTGTGCCTCAGCCTCCCAAGTAACTGGAATTACAGAAGTGTACTATTGTGCTTGATGCAATGCTGCTGGGAAGAAACCAGAGGCTTGTCATTTGTGTTTCCTAGAATGCCATTTCTTTTCTACTTTTGAAGAAACTTCTCATTGTAATGCAGAATGTAGCCTCTCTGGTGGTTGGTTATAAGCAAATTAAACTTAAACATTTGAGTCTCACTGAACTCAAATCAGTCCACTCATATTTTGTGCTTTAGTGACCTCAAATTCTATATGTGAATAGGGTAGCAAGGAGCAATGAAATCTTTCCATTCATGAACATTTTTATTGTTCTCTTAAGATTACCTTCAAAATATAAGTTTAAAGATGAAATCATTAAGAATTGCAACACAGTGGTAAGAAAACATAAAATAAGCACAGGACCCTTCTCAGTATAGTGTCTCTTGTGACTTCACAGATTATATGCCTCTGAATCTAGCCCTCTTAAAGATAGAATAACATGACATAGGGTTACAATGTATTTTAGGGCTGGGTTTTTTATCCTAATTTACATTTCTTAATTTAAAATATTAAGTAGAGACCCACTACAGCACAAATATGCTAACGTTAATACAAAAGTAAATATTAAATCAGATCAAATTTCTCTGAAATTAAAGTAAAAGAAAGTGGCACAGCTATAGTGAATTACTGGTATCACAAGAAGATATAAGGAGGAAAAGCCAGCAGCAGTGGATGGGCTTAGGAAATGAACTAGTGTCTAAGGCACAGAATATAAAGAATCATCCCTGGTCTGAAATGACACAGAGCATAACAGAGGCAAATCTAGTTGGTTATTATTACTGGGGGAAGCATGCAGAGAGAAAGAGATTTCTAGTGGATTTATTCGTCAAAAACAAATTCAGGGGGAGAAGAGGAGATATTAAGACAAAAAAGAGGTACCTATGACAAAAGGCTACTGGGAAATAATTGGGCACATTTCAGCCCTTTATCTGGAGAGTATTAGATCTATGGGTAGAATCACCATAACCAGATTGTCACCGGGTAGAGAATATGGTTAAGATCATAACTCACAAGAATGAGTGACATGATAGAGTGTGGAAAAGTCTCAATCAGCGCGTTGAACTAGGGGCTCTATAGAGCTTACTTTGAATGAAGCACATGTTGCTGGAGCCAAGTACACAGGGTGGTACTGAGGTCAATTTTGTGGTAGTCAATCAGGAGCCCTGGTGTCATAGCTTTTATTTCTAGGGAGTATTTCTAAGTTATAAACCACAAGATCAAGCTGCCTTTAAAATTTGCTAAAACAGATGTTGCTGTACCCACATGAGTGTGTTGCATGTGCACCTTGCTAAAAGGATTGGAAGGGACAGGAGTAATAAAAAAAAGAAAAGATCAGGCATATCATTGAATATTGTAGTATTCTGTGACTAAATTATCCAGATAACTTCTTTATGCTTTTCTTCCCTTTTAGGAATAGACCTTAATTTAATTATATTAGATAGTAAATTGAATAAATGAAATGGAGAGATAATCAGTCCAATTTCTGATTCCACTAAACATCAATGTTTGAGAAAATGAATATTATGCGTTAGAAGTTTCATAATGCATTAAAAAATCTGCCTGGAAATCATTAAATAAAACAAGTAGGGCTATTTGATAAACATTTTAATATGCACAGATACATACATTCTATAGAAACATGCTTAGCTCTTATAAGAAACTAAATTAGAGTTATAGCAAATTAGTAACAATACAGGAGAAAGTTCTTACCTTTTTAAAGGTCATCATTCAAATGAAGACATCTTTGCATTGTTATAAATATTTCCTTAAATTTGCTAATGTGAGACTCATATTAACTACATATAATAGTCTATCAAATTAAGCATTTTGTTTATATCTTATTTTATATAAAAATTGGATTTACAAATGAAGAAATTGAAGATAAGTCACATAATTTTCATAAAATAGGATTTGTTTGTGATTATAAAACCTAACAACAGATCATAATATGCTTCGCTTATTTTACCACATATAACTGTTTTTAAATACATGGTATTTTTATCAATATAAAGTGTATAGAAAGAACAGAAAATAGTCTCAGTGATGTAAAAAAGTTCTGTAAGGAAGTCTGGCCATCTGCCTTGTCTAGCTAAACAGGGGAATGTTATAGCCATATTCAGGCAGAGTTCTGTGTAATATCACTAAAAATACTTAGTTCCCTCCCTTATGGCATATTAGCTTAGTAGGTGCTCTTATTAAAAAAAATCTGTGTGGCAATAACCTGTTTATTGTTTGAGATAGAGGGTAACTATTTTATTGCAATTAATGGAGTGTTATGGGTCTGCAAATTTTTGTTTAGGACAACTGCCCAGTAATTTTCCTGAGTCAGCTTTTAATATAAACTAAGCACAAGATCTTTACCTATTTCTTTACCATTCATTTCAGGGGAAAGGCAGCCCATTCTGATTGTTCAGATTAGAGAAAATTGGTGTTTTAGTGGGGGGAAAACCTTGACATAATTAAAGAGAACAGTTTTGAAGAAACATGTCCTGATATATTTCTCTTGATAAATACATCCCATTTCTGAGATATTGGTATTCAGATTCATATACATTTTCAAAACATGTTTTATTTTAACACACACTGCCATGGCCAAAGAAAAATCCAGATATCCCCAAATGTTAAGCATATTTAAGAATTGAAATTTTAATTTAATGTTTTTATAACTTCATCTTTAAGTAAATGATAAGAGATAACAGAGGGTATGTTAACAATTTCCTTGGAAGTTTGACAAAACCAACTGCAAAGGAATCATAATTTCTTAGTTATAAAATAAGTCAATGTGTGATAAAAGATAATTTATTTGACAATTCTATATGCTTTTCTATATACAGTACATATGTTGTACCATAATGAGATAAGTTGATTTTCTATATTATTTTGAGACATTTAGAAAGAGAAATTTTCTAAAAGAAATTAACTGGAAGTTGAATATTTACTGAGAGCATATATAGTGATCAATGCCATGATTATATAGGTATAATTTATATGGCAAAGAAACTGATACAAGGGAAAAAGGAATTTATAAGTTTATGAGCATTTTGATCAATATACTTGCCTTTACATTGTTTTGTAATCATTAATGGATCTGACCTAATCCTTGAAAACTATCCACTCAAATTTACTCTCAAGGTGAACTAGTTGGAAACTTAAGGACATAAAATTTTTAAACTAGGGATTTACAAGTAGATTTCCCTGAATATGTCTACAATCATGAAATACTTCAGGGAATTCTAAGTACCTCAAGATTGTTCTGAAAACAGCTAATTTTTAGACCCTCGAATCTTATACATTTTAATACACAGTAAGCTCTTATTTATACAGAATAGTGAATCAAAATTAGTTTGGTTATGGTATAATCCATATGTACCTTACAAATTTTCAGAATTAGAATACAGTGAAATATATTTGACATAAATTCTATGCTAATGTAATCTGCCATTTGACTACTGCTTCTCCAATGATACAGTATATACAGTATTACTCTAGAATGGAAATTTATTTTAATAGCAGAACCATGTAGCTTATTAGCTATATCTTTCCCTGAAAATTTCATTTCAAATTTGTGTTTTGCAACTTTGTTTAGATCATCAAATATATTGAGATTTTCCTAATCTACTTCTTTTTATATTCTTTATTGCCTATTCTTCATATATCTCTAAGAATATAATTCTTGACATATCTTTACTTCCTACATTATATATAAATTTTGTACATATGTATAAGCATCTATATATATAAAGATATGCACCTTTACTCAACTTTTGTCTTTCCATATTTGGTACTTCTGTCAATTAACTCAAATCCACCAATGTTAACTATCCAATTTATTGCTTTATTATTTTATTGATCTTTTCATATAACATTACTTTCTCCACATTTGTCTATTTCCATAGCCTATAAGTACTCTCAAGCCAACCTCAACCCTACAAACAAGGGTATATCAAACTTTTCCATTATTATTGTTTATCTGTTTGCCTAAATGCTTACTAGTATTTCTAGATGATTGATTTCTTTGAAAGACATACCCCCATACACTTGAAATCAATCAACAATTCTTCAGCTCTCTTTTATGATTCACCCTTATTACTTTATTAAATCTATTTTCTTAGAGTTCAGCCATGACTACCTGTTGTCAAACCCAATAGATAATTTCAAATTGGATGAGGACAACTAAGAAAAATTGGATGAAGCACCTGACTTCTTTAAACAAGTTTTGTATTAGGTAGAGGGTAACTTGCTATAGTATAAACAAACCTGAACATACATAATAGTTAAAACACAGAAGCTAATATGTGTTTCTTCTAAAGTCCATATGAATAATCTTATTTGGTACATGGCCCTCATCCAAGTGATGACCCAGAATTCATTCATTTCCTATCTTGTGGCTCTGCCGCTTTAAACACATGGACTCAAGTTCTTTCTGCTCCTCTGTGTAAAGCTATTGGAAGTGTAAAAGGCTTTTCATATTGATGTTTAGTGGTATTCACTACTTCACTATATTACATTGACTGGAACTTAGCCTTTGGCCACATTTAATTGCAAAAGAAGTTGGGAAATGAACTCTATCTGCATCTAGCAAGAAAAGAAAATGTGTTCAATGATGTGCACACTCTATTATACTATAGTTTTTCTCCTGAACTTTTACTTTCTTTCATCTTCCTCCTTAATTTTCCATTCTCTCATTATAAATGAAGAGTTCAATTGAGATCCCATCTGTGGATGATCTGAGCAACCTCTAACTATATCTTCAACAATGAGTAGCAAGATATTCTACTTCAAGAACAACTAGTTGGGCTGGGGATGTAGCTCAGTGGTAGAGCTCTCCTGGGTTTTGTGGAACTAGGTTTCTGTAGTACCCCACAACAAACAAATACAGAAACAGGCAAAAAAAAAATCAAATAAACAGTGACTTATAAGTTTTTCAAAATAGAGGTTGATAGTTTGGTTTAACTCTCAAGTTATCATAGATAGCTTGCATTGATTGAGGTATCCACAGGGCCCTTACACCCTATTAGGATCTATACCCTAGCCACTAAAGAGACATGCAGAGACTTTATTCCCAAACTCAGGTAATTTTAGACAGATAGCCTACTTCTAAGTGGTCCATTCTACCCACCCCTCTACCTCTACCCTCTTCATTCTATTAGCTCACATATATAACTTGTTATGTTAGATATCCTTACAGATCAACTCATGTAGTACATTTTAGCATTACTGATTTCTGATAAACAGAGAAACACAATTATGTTTATAATTCTATATCTGTATATATCTATATCATTATATCTCTACTTTTCTCTATCTAAATTTTACTGTGATATTAGTTCATTCTGAGCCACTTTTATTTCATTCATCACATATTTATTATAAACTACTTCTTTGCTTTGATGTAGGAAAGAAGCATGTGTCATATTAATATTTTTCTTAGTTTTAAATTATAACAAAATATTTTTTGATTCAATTATTCTATATTTTATGAATATTAGTAAAATTTTAAAAATACATTTGAGTGACACTGTGCTTTGCAATAAAGCAAAAAGCAGAAATATATTAACTTAATGAACTTAATCATTGTAAATGTCAAACATTGCCTAAAACCAAACTTCAATGTTACATTGCTGGTCCAATTAAATTGTCTCCATTGATTTGTTCCTGGTAAGATTGACAAATCTTCATTTGTATTGTCTAAGAAGAAAAATATGTTCTTCAATTTTATTTCACTTACATTTTTGTGAAAATTAATAACATATTTCTATTCTGGGAAAGTACAATTCATACTGAAGGTAATTTACTGTCCAAAATTTCTTTAAATAACCATTGCCACGAAATATCAGTTTTAGCATTTCAAGTGTGAGAAGTTGGAGAACATAAAAAGATCACATTCTCAATGATGAGTTCTATTGAAAAAGATTTTGAGTGGTTCCATTTCTATTGGATGGCAACTTTTTAAAAGTTTTCATTGTACACTCTGTTGCATCTGGTATTGCTCCCAAATTAATACTAAGAAAAGAATAAGTTTGGGGTAATAGAATGTTTCCTCAAGTATCAAGACTACAATATGATTTTTGAAAAATATTGTCATTGAGTCAAACCATCCTATAATTTTAGCATCACTGGAATTATGCAGACATTGAATTATATATTTTGAATTCAAAGTTAATGTGAATTTTTTATTCCTCCATTGAATTCAATTTAGTGGAAGATTTAGATATGGTACCAGGGGGGGTATGTTCATCTATTTCAAAGGTATTAATTTCTATGTGATTACATGATTCAATTTAGCTGTGCAAAATTCATGAGGAAAAACCAATTACATGATAGAGTAATAAAACTTGCTTTACTTTGGAAAGTACAGAATTATTCCAGTATTGAATTGATATAATTATTAATAAAGCCTCCTTTTACTTTCAAAATGTTTCAATTTCAATAAGTTTTATGCTTATTATTGGATGATGCATTTATGGTCATCCTAATGACAAAAAAAGCCAATTTTAAAAAGCTATAATTATTATACATTATACACAACTTATAAGTTACTAAAATCAATGAACAATACACTTCATTTCTTTTAGAGAGAATTCAGTATATCATTTTAAAATGAATTATTGATACTTATGAACATACCTTGTCCACATGAATAATATATTTTAATTTTATATCATAAATTTTACCTGAATTATATCTTTTTTATGTAGATAATATCAATAGTCCTATTTGCAGATAATGCAACAAAGACTATGAGAGTTTAAATGGTATTCTTAAAGCTATAAATTTGGCATATAGAACAGATATGTGAATCCACTATTACCTGCAGAATTAGAGAGCTTAATCATTTATAAAATAACTTCCCTTACAATCTAATTAAATATAATCATTATTTTTCTTTAGTATTAATAACATGTACAGTTTTGACATTAAATTTGGAAATGTCTTGTTCAGTTTTTCCTAATAAGTATCAAATTTTTTTTTGTTATCATATTCAACTTCTTTAGAAAAGAAGATTTAAATTTTTTTTGTCTTATTTTTAACATCAATGTTTTCTCTGTATGAGAATCCTATACTTTTTAATTCTGGAAAACCCTATTATTATTTCTTTAATTCCTTCATTCTCTCTAGTGCTTTCTAAAAACTCTGTTAGTCATATGTCTATCTTCCAGAGTTTCTTCTCATCTATTTTCATTTCCTCATATCTCTGCATTACTTTCTTCATGGTTAGTTACTATTTTATATTTCTCTCTTTAACTATGTCTTTTGTCAATGAATAACCTATACATTTTGTATCTTGTTTTTTGTAATACCATAATACCATTGTTATTTTATATAACCTGTTCTTTCTTTTATCTCTTTGAATCTGATCTCAGACTGGGTTTTCTAGTTTGCACTTTGGCTCTATAGTGTTTCCCAGTGACTTTATTGCTAAGTTCTTGGCCCTGACTCCTTGTGGTACTGATACTGTAGATACAGAGATTTTCTGAAATATAATAGGTTTACTCAGGCTCTTGGTTTTATATTAAAAAAAACAAAGTTTCTTCTACACTAAACATCACATTAATACTCCAGACCTGAAGAATATTTCTCATACTGATATACCTTTGAATTACAACTTGCAATTACATAAGGTAAAAAATTTCTCTATCCATTCATGTTTTTTTTTCTTTCTGCTTTTAAATTCAACAGTTTGTTTATCTATTTATTTATTTGTAGTCTGGGGTTTGAACTCAAGAGTCTCATGCATGCTAAGTGTGCTCTGTATCACTCAGCAGTATCCTCAGTCCTATGAATTTTTAAAAGCATTTCTCACTACTAATTTGTATTAGTGATATTGTTGGAATATGTGCATGTAGAGTGTGCAAATGTGTGTGTGAAATATATATATATATATATATATATATATATATATATATATATATATATATATATTTGATGTATGTGTGCATACTATTACTGCCCATGTTTGCTCATTCTATTTGCTCTGAAAGTTCACAAATTTTACGTTTGTCAGTCTGCATTTAAATGTAAGTTATTTCAGTTATTAAGTCTGACAAGTCATTTGGGAATGATTATTAGGTAGTTTATACATAGTTCAGTCTTGGGGCTTAAAGAAAGGCAAGTCAAAACAAGTAAAGAAACATGTGATTTCAGATTATCAATGAAAGAGAATTTAGCAGAACATTTACAACTTGCTGTGAAGCAGAGCAAGAGAAGTCATTAAAAATTATCAAAAAGAGACTAAAATCAAAGGGGATAGAGAGAGGAAGAAATTGTGTTACCAAATCAAAGGGACATAAAAATTGAAAGAAGGGGAGGTTGGTTTTCTTCTCATGGAACCATGAAGTAGGCTAAGGACTTCTGTAAGGGAGTTGCTAGTGCTTCTTTGATGGTTGCTTATCTGCTTCTTTCTAAAAAAAAGATTACCATTTATTTTGAGAATATACTTAGAGTAAAATGCTGAGATAGAAGCTGTTTAATAGATTTTATTGAAGGTTTTTCATTTAACCAAATATTAGTTAGCTACCTATATGTCAGATATTATGCTAGGAGATTGGGAATGGAAGAGAAGTGTTGGTCCTCAATGGACTTACATACTATGTGGAGAGGCAAAAGTTGACCAGGTATAACAGAAATATAATGGATTGTTTCTTTGTAAAGTGTCATTAATGTATAATATGATCACACTTTACAAACTCATGTGAAAGATAATGAAGGAAAAATTCATATAACAATGCATCTTTCTAAAGCTTTATAATGGAAGTTTAATCTTCAGAGGAGGCAATATTTGAGCAATGCTCTAAATGAAGTAAGCAAATTTATGTATTGTTATCATAAAAAGACTTAAAACAAGAATGCTTAATTATTTTTTATTGGTATTTAATTTTCTGATGTTTCAATTTTCTCAAATTTTCCACAAGACAAATGTGATAGTGATAGAGGTTATTGTTTTATATTTTGTTTTAATTTTTTTTTTTCAATTGGTCTTAGAATGATTAGGTTGCTGAAACAAACCTCTCTAAATAACAGCTATTTGTTTCTCATAGATCTGGAGGTTGAAAAGTCCAAGATCAAGGCATATAGATTTGGTATCTGGGTGAGGATTTGCTTCTTGGTTCACATGTGGCTGTTTTCTTCTATGTTCTCATGTTGCACTTTCATCTAGCAGACTTTGATATTGTTTTGAATTTGGTGGATGTGATGCTCTGCCAATTTCTCATCTCAAGCCTTAAGAGACTTACAGGTTCCACTTTCTGTTTCTTAACACTTTCTCTCAGAGTCTTAAGCCATCATCTAAGAAGTCTCATAGCCCAGAAGGAGATAAAACAATAGGATTGATACTGCATGTGAAGGAATGAAGGCTCAGCTGAGCCCAGTGTTCTAGCCATCCCTGTCAAAATACCAGCTGATTTGGACACAGTAGGTGATTCTGGTTGATAGTATATGAAGCCATAGAATAAGCAAACCGATTTCTACTTGCAATCTTTGCCCCCAAATACCATGAAATATAATAAAATAATTACTGCTTTAAACTATTAATTTGTGAAGTACTTTGTTATACAGACATATGTAATTGGAATAAGAAAGGGTCCAAAAGAGGAGACTTTTGAAAGACATTTGTAAGATTAGGAGGGTGTAAGGACCTGTAGGTAAAAGCAAACACTTGATTTGTTAGGAGGGAACATAGCTCCTAATACACAGAAAAGAGAAGTCTTCCACAAAAGGGACCAACGAGTTAGGTTGTTGAGTCATGAAATGGTAAGGCGTAGGAACTGTTAATCAAAACTGAAGAGACACCCAAGTGTATTGCCATGAAACTGGAAGTTAACTTCAAATTTTGGAATTGGATGAGCAAGCAGTGTTTCAGGCTATCAGACAAGAGGAACCAAATAAGATTCCCTTTGGGGCTTTTGATAACATCACCATACCAAGAGGATTATTCAGTGGTAATTTTATGATAGGGCATGGAGTAAAACAGACACGAAATTTGGTCTAAAATTACTATGGCTTAACAGTTGGAGAATTGAAGAATGTTATGAGTAAGTGTATAAATTTAAATGTCAGGCAAACTTTAGAGGAAAAGTGCGTTGAATGTCCTAGTTTCCCTAATTCTAGAAAATACTGCATTGAACAGAATGTAATAAAAATATTTCTTTGTTAATGATAGAGATGTGAGAACTAGAATCCTGACAAACATCACGTACTCATCTGGTTTTCCTCACAAAGCATCTTAAAGAGAAGTTGAAGATCATTTTGTCAGTGAGCTATAGAGGTCTAAAAAAAGGTGGTACATCAGAATACTATGTTTTTGAAAGGGCCATTACAATGAAACTGGAGTTTTAGAGGAGCATTGATTCTCCACTTCCACTGGAAGTTGGGTCTCCCTGCAGCCGACCAAGTCCATTTTAGTGTGAGCAACTAAGCACATCCAGGGATGCCTACCTGCATCAGCTCCCAGGGTCTCAGGTGGAAAAACTTGATTCTTCTCCACTACTATCAAGCGGTGGTTGCAGCTCTTAGCATTGCAGCTCTAAGTCTTGCTCTGTGCCCTCCGGTGTTGCAACAGACCCCAGCAGCTCCCCGCCAATTTCTTTCCAGGTTCCTCTTAGCAATCCGAAGAATGAAATTTATGGACAAATATAAGGCAAGAGTGAAAGGATTAGAATTTACTCAAGTGTGAAAAATAGGGACACAACCATTACAAAGGCAAAAAGGGACTCAAAAACAGGTGCTCTGAGTGGTTTATATAGCATGTAGGTCAACGCTATTGGCCCAGATTTATGCTGATGAGGGTTTGGAAAAGTACCAACACTAATAATGGCTAGCCCTGCAGTCCCATTCAGGTCAACCCGATTCTGTTTCCTGCTGCTCTTGAAAGTGCGAGGTGATTGGATCATGGATGCTCAGTTTGGCTGCTGTGTTGTACCAAGCAGCACATTTGTCCCTAACCATGGAGTCCCCAGCAGGGTGACATTTTGGCCCGCTCTGCTCACCTTGGTTCTAGCTTGCTGCACTTCAGGCCCAGGCTGGGTAGACGGGCTCTGTGTGGCCACCCAGGGCCTCTTTGTGTTCCACTGCCACTTCTCCTCAGGAGTTAGTGGGCTGGCTGTGCTGTTGGGGAGCCCGGTTAATAATATGTAAGTATCTTAATCACACAGGAGGATTTTTTTTGACCAATGCCTTTTTCCTACATTTCTCATCAGCGGTAAATCAACCCTCTTTCTTTTTTGACCTACAGTGCTGTCATAAGGATATTAAAACGCATTGGTTTACTGCCATGATACAGTATGGAATGCTCAGGAAGTTTTATTCCTACAACTTTAACAGTATTTCCTTACAGAAGCAATTAGAATGATATCGGTAATTTCTTGGAAGGAAATAAGGGTGGGAAAGAAGCCTTAAATTGGACAAAATCCAGGTGGTTGATAAAAATTCTAGGATGATCCATTCAGTTACATCAATGGATCCAAAAAATGGAGCAGTCAAATTGCGATAGTAGTAGATAAATTAAGCTCAATATTTTAATTCCAATGTTAAAACCTGGAAGAATTCATGTATAAAATGGTATAGAAATTATAATAACTTAAGAAGAAGGTTGTACAAACCATTGCTCCAAAAGAAATTTGAAAAGGGAAATTTTAGAATCCCTTGCCTAGGGACCATATAATATAAGAAAGATACAACATAGGAAATTTTATCCATCTATACTCAGGTCTTTGGCATTTGTGGCTGAGTCCTATAAGGTATACCATTTGATAGATGATTTTGGAGTAATCATATACCCAACACTGGGTTCTGCTGGAGATAGAACTTATATTTAGGCTGTATGTACTTGCTCGTCCTTAATGATGGTTAAAATATTGAAGCACTTAAGTAGTGACTGCAAGGCATGTGACCCTGTTCACAGGGACTTTTCCTTTCCCAGAAGTTAGAGAATAAATTCCAGGGAGTTGGGAGGTATGGTGAACACCTGTAATCCCAGTTACTCCAGAAGCTAGGGTAGATGGATCACAAGTTTGAGTTTAAAAATTGAGTAAATTCTAAGCACCTCTAGGATCCTATTCTAGTTCTATGGCTTTTCTAGATCTCAGTCAGAACGTAAGCTTGTTAAATACTTTTATTATTTCCAGAATTCAGCATCTCTGGAAACTTGTGCCAAACTCCTCTAGCTAGCCATCCTAGGAAGGATAAGAGTTGGAATCTATAATTCTATAATCTATGGAGTAGATATAATGGTTACTTTCAAGACGTTTTTTGAGGGGGCATGGAACAACATCATTTTGAGTTCATAATTGATAGCAAGATTGGTATTAAGAGGGTAATACATTCAGTTTTTATATTTAAGTAGAATAATTGCTTATTTCTTTTAATTGTAATATTTCTGTAATTGACATTTTACTTTTTGTTTAGTCATATTAAATAGAAATTCAAGTTGAGCAGAAAGGTATAAAAGAAAAAGCATGATTACTATGATTAAACCTCACTTTTATTCTGCTATCCTGGAATGCTATAATTTGAATTAGTGCAAAAAATGTATTGAATACATAATTTAACCTGTATTAGATTAAGATTTGTACGGTGAGACTGACTTATGCTGAATGCTGATTTAAAAGCTATCAATAATAAAGAAAAGGTTTGCTTAAATTACGTTGTTATAAAGTGCCTGGCAAGTTGTAAGAGAACCATTATAACTTTATAATAAGAGTGATACTTGTTTAAATACAAATCTCCATTTGATTGAAACTAATGATGAAAACATTCATTCCTTGAAATCAGGTTTGTTCCAAACCAAAGAAACACTTAGCAATTGCTTGTGCTGACAGGTTGTTTACAAGTAATGAAAAAAATCCAATTTTCTTAAAGGAATAAAAATATATACAAGTATTTCTGAAGATAATCTTGTCATAAAAACTGACTTTCCTGAAGATGAATATGCCTGTTCTTGCTTTTGATATATTTTTGTAGTTGGCTCACATCATCTTTCCCAGGTCTCATATTTTCGATTATGTTCATAATTCTGACCTTAAGTGAATAATATGTTTTAACCACAGGAGAGGGTTATAAAGTTATGATATTCTGAACTGAGAATATATTAGGTTTTTCTTCAAAATTTCAGGCAGGGAAAGATGTCAGAAGAGCAAACACTAGAGAGATTTTGCAATAAGATAAAATCACTAGAAAACTAATCTTTAATAAAGTTCACTCAGGAACTATTCTTTGGGGCCCGTTTATTTAAATTCCTTCAAAAAAGAAGTGATGACTTGACTTTTGTTTGACTATATCGGTAACCTTTGCTGGAATGTTGATGCAACCATAGAATGCACCATTGCATTTTATCAGGTTTCCAGTATGGCTACTAAAAATTTAAGTATGCATTAGAAGGGAGATAAAAAGAATGATCACCCCTCTCAAATTTATTATATGTAAGGAAATGTGCTAATTTTTAAATAACTCACCCTAAATTACTATTATAGTAAAATCATTGCTATGGGAAACACTGCATATAGGTTTCTCTTATTTTCCAAGATTGTGCATTTTGGAAGAATTATATTAAATATCTTTCAGAGTTTTATATTTTAGAAGAAAAATATCTTCACTTCTACCTCTCTTTGCCACCTAATAAAGATATAACTCTCTATTTTCAGTTATGTCTTATAATTTGAAACTCTTGATAGCAAGCTATTTTATTCCATTATCCTTAATATTTATTAAACTATGTTATGCACCTATTGAGATATGAAAATCATAAATCATCTCTAGGTTTTTAAATATTTCTTTCTATTTCGCTTTTTTCTTTCATGTTGAAGATTGAAGAATTGAATTCATGGCTTTGCACATGCTAAGCACATGCTCTACCACTGAGTAATATACTTGGATCTATTTTTTTAAAAGGCAGTATGTCCTCTCCCATGGAATTTACATAATAGTTGAGAATATAGACAATGAATAATTAAGCATTATAAAGTATGTTAATGTTAAGGGTTATAGAACACATAAATCAGAGGAGAGTGAGAGTGAGTGTTGGGTGGCTATTTTAATCAAAACATATTGAGAAAACACATGTTCACTAAATGTACAAAAGTGATAGAGGAATATCTGCAGAGCATATTTCAAGCAGAAAGAAGAACAAGATAAATGACCCAGCAGATTCTCACACTAGCTATATGACAGTATGGCTGGAAAAATATTGAGTAAGCAAAGAAAATAGGACCAGAAAGGTAGTGCGAGTGTGGTTGTGATAAAATCAGCTGGGTCTTAGGCAATTTTAAGAATTATAGATTTTAATCTACTGGAGATGGGAAACCAGTAGATGGCAGTAAGCAAAAGAAAGATGTGATTATTTTGAGTACTGGTTGTTAATTAAATGTAGAGGTAGATATAATGTCATTTAGGATACAATGTATCTATCTATTCTAGAATTTGATGGTATCTTTGCCATAGGATGAGTACATATTCTGCTTTTCCTAGAAGAATCCCAGTATAATTGATTTTCTGACAAATTATTATAATTCATAATTACCAAACGTACCATTTGGGATGGCTTCATAGCAACCTTATATAGATTAGAAGTGTGGTGTTGAAGCTAGTAAGTGCTCATCATGATCTTTGTATATTTGGAAAATGTTAAAAAAGGATATACTGATGGTTTGGTTAAAGGCTTGCATGACAGAGAAATGGATCAAAAAATGACCTGAGCAACTGAAATTATACATCTCCCTTTTTTAAGATGGCAAAAGTTATGTGAAAAGAAGATTGAAAAAATTTTACACGTCGTGAATTTTAGATGTTCATAAAGATGCTAAGTAATCCCCCCTCAGATGCTAAGTAAAAAGTAATACATATTAATTAAATTTAAGCATGAAGAGTCTAGTCAGAGATACACAATTGTCAATATTGTGTCATAGAGAAAAGAAAAGCCTTTTGGGGATTGATTGAATAGAGAAATAAAGGACAGTGATTGAAAATATAATGATATGTTTTTGAGGAGTATTGCTATAATAAGATATTAATAATACTTACCCTGCCAGGATTTTGTGATTGTTACGTACTCTTAGATGTGTACCACAGTAGTGAAAAAATTATCAATACAGATATTGATTAAATCTTATGGCTAAGGGAAGCATTTTGACATATGTTTTAAAATTGGAATTTGGGGGAGGTGATAGAACGATTTGGGTATAGTAATGAAGTACAAGGATGGGCTTTCTTTACAGATAATTTAACTTGAATTCATCCTTGGGGTTTATAAGAGAGAGTTAATTCTTGGTTGAGTGTGAGAGGAAAGGCAAGGGTAATAACAAAGTTGATAATGAAGGTAATTCTGGGGATGGAGGACTGTGAGTGATGGAAGGATAGTGACAAGTGAAAAGAGTTTTGGAGAGGTGGATTGGGAGTTAGAGTTGTATGCAAGTCTCTATGGAACATCCACTAGGCTAACAAGTATAGTGAGAAAAGTTCCCAGGAACACAGAGCAAGTTGGATATGAGGCTGTGATAGTGGTTGAGGATGGCAGGAAAGGAAAGATGTTCTTAGGCAAAAGTTAATCTCTCATTCTCATCTTCTTTGCTGTTGCTGTAGAAGTAGAGTCAGGTGCTGTGGGTCTTACTGAAAGCAAACAGAATCCTGGGCCCTTTCTGCTTTTCATTTGATTACTGAAAAGCAGAATCAGAGTAGAAACAGTGCATCAGAGTACATGGTTTTTAATTTACCCTGTAAGACAAAGACTGTGGGTTCTCAGTATTGCTGTGATGCTGGATGCTGTGATTGCTGGATGCTGATGTGGGAGGCCATGGACGCTCATGTTTGTTGTAAAGAGCATGTCAGCATTCCAAAAGGCAAGCTGCTCCATCAAATGTCACTGGGTACATATATGTGGTATGATTGCTTCTTTATGTTTTTTTTTTCCCAAACATCGTAAGATTAGGAAGATTATGAAGGTAGAGATGTCTGAAAATCCTTATTTCCAGAGCATTGTACATGCCAGGTAGTGTTTTTCAGGTTTTGGATGTGTATACTAAGTGAAAGAGGAAGAGGAGCTTCGTTCTATCGCAGGATTACAATGCTATGATATGAGCATGTATAATTGGTATATGGCATTGTAGTATGCTGTACTGTATGAGGACAATGTTAATAGGCAGTATATGTTGGAAACTCTGAGAAGAGATTTTTTAAACAAACATTTTTAGGTACATTTAATATGTGGTGATCCATCTAAATACTGCTCTCTGTGTGAGGTTCAGATGTGGTATGAGTATGTTCCCCAAGGTTAGTGTGTTCCCCAAGGTTTGTGTGTTGAAAGCTTAGTCCTCAATGTGGTGATGTTCAGAGGTGGTGGGACCTTCAGAGGTGAGGTCTAGTGGTCTAGATCATTAGGTGTACTGCCCTTTAAAAGGATTAAGATAGTTCCCCAGTGCCTTAAGTAAGTTCTGGCTAGAACTAGTTGATATCAAAAACCAACTGGGCTCTCTCTGTCTCTCAGGTCTTTTTCTGGCTTATTATCTGACCATGTGATCTTTTCCTATGGAAAAAGCATGGGCTATGATGTTATCTGCCTTGTGACATAGCCACTCCTTACTGGAGTGGCCAAACAGACACAGTATCATGTTGATTGAAGTTTCAGCCTCCTAAAGTGTGAGCTAATAAACCTCTTTTCTTTACACATTACTCAGCCTCAGATATTTTATTATACTAACATAAAATGGACCAACACATCAATTTAATTCAATAAAAACTGTAGTAAAGACTTATACTTTTCAAATTAATCTTTTACTCTTTAATGATGGCATTTAACACTATGTGGGTGATACTGGAGAATTCATTTGGATTTATCTGATAGGTTATCTGATTCATGGGTGAAATTTCAATTTTTTTCATCTCTCCATGAAATCCCTATACCTATCCGTGCCTAGAAAACAGAATTTTATTAGTTTTTTAAATAAATAAATGAATTAAAGTTAAAAGTACCAGCTGTTTATTCACAAAAATGTAGAACACTTTAATAAACCTTATACTACTGTAAAAAAATGAGTTAAAGATGATTGTATTTCTTGTGTTTTCAATTTCTACATTAAAAATGAAAAGAAACTGACATCTAGAGTAATAGGCAAATAACAGAGATTATGCTGTACTAAATGTGTATGTTTGGTTATTTTTTAATCATTGAAGATGTGTCAGCTATAAGTTTTTACTACATTTTGTACATTTTTGTAAATGAATATTTGGCTTTGGGATAGAGAATCCCTTTCCAGGGACTGACAAAAGTAAAACTATACATTCATATTTATATAATTAGTTATTCAGATGCACTTTTAAAACTTTTGAATAATCTCAGAGACCTTAAACATTTAGATAAATAATCTTTGTCACAACCAACCTGAACCTAGACATTTCCAAAGGTTGGGCCATTTCCTTAAAAAACAAAAATAATTGAAGGAATAAATAAATATCTAAATAATAGAGAAGACTATGTATGACATGAGTAATAGGATTATGTGTCACTTAATGTTTCCTTTCCTGTGCTTATTTGTATACTCCAGATTTTTGAAAATCATCATGACATACATTATCTTTATAATAATAATAAATCTTCCCATGTATGA
This sequence comes from Marmota flaviventris, assembly GCF_047511675.1. NCBI lineage: Eukaryota > Metazoa > Chordata > Mammalia > Rodentia > Sciuridae > Marmota > Marmota flaviventris. The sequence goes on from NC_092505.1 coordinate 81,394,398, forward strand.
ATTTGGTTTATTACTCCACTTCTTGGGTATTTTTATGCACATCTGTTATTTTTTAAAATCCTTTTATCTATAAAAATCAAAAATATAATTAGTTTATTCTATATAAATTTAATTAGATTTATTCTTGAAAGTCACATGAATTTCTGTTTCTGGAAACTGAGTTTTAAAAATTATATTTTAATTGGTTTCATTAAGCATAAAAAGTATTGACTTTATATATTTTAATTTTGCTTACTTATCTTTATCTTGTCTGTAGATTCTATTGAGTTTTCCATATGATAATCATTGAAAAAATTACGACACCATTTAAAATGTTCCTTTGCAATTCTTGTATGTTTTATTTCTTTTCTATTTCTACTCACCCAGATAAGACTTCTAGTAAATATCTTGTTAAATTGGGTCAATAATAGTGGGTAATTCTCTTTTGCTTTTTGCTTTAAGATAGTATTTTTTCAATTTTTATACTGGTATTTGCTGCAAATTGTTGACAGGTAACTTTTATTAAGTTAAATGTATTTTTATTTTAATTGTATTTAACTAGAAGTATCTGTCATAAATGAGTTTTAAATCTTATCTAATACCTTTTGACTATCATATTCTTTTTTTCTTTTATTCATGTGGCAAAATTCACTAAAAGATGTTCTTACATTCCTAAGTATAATCCAACCTGATCAAAGTGTGTATGTGTGCATGTGATTATTTATGTGTGTACATATTATTGGTGTTCTGCTATTTTATTTAGGTTTTACATTTCTCTATAAAGATAATTGGTCCACAATTTCTTTTCTTTTAGTACTCTACTAGGATTTGCCAGGAAAATAGAACCAATATGGTATAGACTCATCATGAGAAATTGCTCACATGATAATGTAACCCACAGATCTCAGGATCTGCAGGGTGAGTTGGCAAGCCAGTTGCCCAGAATAGTTGAAGATGTTGTTTTAGTTGGAAGACTAGCAGGCTCAAGACCAAGGAAAAGCCTCTGTTTCAATTCAAGTCTAAAGGCAGGAAAAAGACAATGTTCCAGTTCAGAAGCTGTGAGGAAAGAAGAATGCTCCTATACTTGGGAGAGAAGCAGCCTTTTTGCTTCATTCAGGCTTTCAATAATTGATTAAGGCCCATCCACATTGGGGAGGGTAATTTTTTTTACTCACTTTGAAAATTTGAATGTTAAATTCACTTACAACCATCACAACAGAAACTCTCAGACTAATATTTAACAAGTATCTGGGAAATCTGTGATCCATTCAAATTATAAAACTAACCACTACAAATGACTATTTATTATTACTAATATATTAAACTAGATATATTGAAATATCTGGCATTTTCTTGTACTTTAACATATTCGATCAATTTTTTGAATTAGTTAGATTTTTTTTTTCCCTGTGTCTCTCCACTGACAATGCAGACTAGGTGCAGGGCCTGGGCTGAGGTGCACGGAATAGGCTCCCTCTGCCTCTCCTTTTTATCCAGTGTTAAAACAGAGCCTATGGTAATGAATTAGTTAGATATCATCCCTTTCTCAAACTTTTAATAAATATCACCTCAAAAATGTATAGTCATGGTTTTATCTTTGTGAATAGATTCCATACTAATCTTCCATTTTCTATAACTATTTTGAATATAATCATCTTTATAATTATATATTATCTTTAAATAATAGGTTTTATTTCATAGCTAAGTATTATCTTGATGAACTAGCAAATTATTTTATTTGAAGTATCTATTATTTCTTTCTATTTCATTTGTTTCTGCTTTTAAGATTATTTTGTTTCTCCTCCAATTTTCTGTTGTTCTTGACTGTTTAGCTTATTAATTTTATCTTTTTTCTAATATAAGTTTTATGGCCATTCTGTTCTAAATGTCTGTTGCTATGTTTCTCAATTTTTATAGCTTTTAATTTTTTTTGAGATTTGATTATTTAAATTTTTACATTATGACTGTTTAGCTTATTAATTTTATCTTTTTTCTAATATAAGTTTTATGGCTATTTTGTTCTAAATATCTCTTCCAATGTTTTTCAAATTTTATAGCTTTTAATTTTCATTTAAATTTGAGTATTTAATGTTGTAATGTGAGTAGTTAATGTGGCATTTTGCTGTAGTGTTCGTGCTGGGGATAGAACCTGGGAAATCATGCATGCTAAACAAGCTCTCTACCACTGAGCTGTACAGCAGCCTTTACCTATGACTTTTGTAATCATTTAAATCAGACAAGAAAAGTAGTTTCAGATTTCAAGCCATAATTCTCTCTTTCTGTTATGTGTACCACAGGTGGATGAACTGCTGAAATGGAGAAGCCATAACTTTGTATTTCTATCCAATAATAATGTTTCTGTTACTCAACAGGGATCACTGCTTCCCATTCTGTGTGGTGGTCATCTAAGAACTTCTCTTTCCATCTTCTTACCAGAGAATTGGTATTTTTAAAACTGGTCACTGTTTTCAAATGTGAAACAGTTTCAGAATCACTAATTCTTCTATATATCAAGTCACATGGCCTATATTTCTTTATATTTATAATGTATTATCTTCATAATTTATGTAATATCTTTATAGTTTATACACAATATTTATAATTTCTTCATAATTTATGTAAGATGTTTATAGTTTACACATTGTCTTTATAATTTTCACTAATTCTTGGTATTGTTACAAAAATAAAATAACAGAACAATTTGAAAGCTATAAATGGGTATGTTCTAGTTTATTGTCTATCACATACAGTTGGAGTTAAGAACTCATAAACTGGGGAAAAAGAAAAGTCATATTATTTTTCAGTAACTGTTTTTTTATGTTGGATACTTCACTTATATATGTGTCCCAAACTTTTTACTAACAAGTGCTATATTGTTTGTCCAATGTTGTTCAAATTCCTCTTATAACCCATACATACTAGATATGGTTACACTTTTATCCTTTAATATTTATATATTCATAAATATTTTTTAAAAAATATTTATTTTTTTACTTGTAGTTGGACACAGTACCTTTATTTTATTTATTTATTTTTATGTAGTGCTGAGGATTGAACCCAGGGCCTCACACATTCTAGGCAATTGCTGTGCCCACTGCACCACAACTCCAGCCCTCCTTTATTTTTTGTAGAAAAATCTCCAAGAGACTCAATGGGTATTCATTTTTCAATTCTGAACAGATCAAATGGCTCAAATTAATCAACAGTGAATGTGAGTATTCATTTATCTTCAACCTCAACAGCACTGGTTGTAATGTGATTTCAGAAGTTGGAAATTCTGAAAGGTCAGTTTCTAGTTGTTTAATTTCATATTTCAGATAATGCCTTATAAGAAAGACAGAAATTCTGAGTAATGAATGTATTTTTTTTCATCATTGACTCTGGCAAACTGTCTTGCAGGCACAAATGTTATTTTCCTTTTGTCTACTCTCTGATCTAACTTAATCATAGTCTTCTCTTCTGATGAACTCATTTCAACTCCAAAGGTTTCTGCTTGTGCTGTCACAGAGCCAATATTGTTTTCTGCTAAATTGTCATGTCCTGCAAAAGGCATTTCTGCTCATTTTCTAGAGTTGCTGTAACAAAATACCACAGATTGGGTGGGCTAAATAACAGAAATTTATTTTATTTCTATTCAGCTGCCTAAGTTTGAGGTCAAAATGTTGGTAATGTTGCTTTATTCTGAGTCCTTTCTCTACCTGTAGTTTGTCTGTCTTTTCATTGTATCTTCACATTGTCTTCCCTTTATGCTTTCCTGAGTCTAAATTTCCTCTTAAAAAGACATAAGTAACATTGGATTGGAGCCTAGGCTAAGGACCTCATTTTAACTGAACTACCTCTTCAAAGGCCGTATCTCCAAATCTGGTCACATCCTGAGATTCTGGATGTCAGGACTTTAGCATATACATTTTACAGAAACACAATTCAGTCTATAATATCTATCTATCTCCAATTAGAGTCATATTAATTGTTCAATATTATTGAATTGTTCAATGTTTGCTAACTCTATTTGGATTATATCCTATTATTTTGTTATAAACATATGTACCTTTCATATTTATTTGGATTCTGAATAATGTATTCATCATTTTATAATAAAGAAAAATGCACTTAGTTCAGTATCCATTTAAATACACTATGATTAAGACTTTCAAGCCATAATTCTTTATCAGTATTTTAATAATTTAATTTTATATAATAATGCTCTGACTAGAAAGATATGGCTTCCTGTTAATGTTAGTTCATAAACAGACTTATTAAGTACTTGTTGGAGATACTCTGGAATGGATGGAAAGTGTGAATTGAAAATTGTTTTAGTCAGCTATTTTATCACTTTGACCAAAACCTGATGAGAAAAATCAGAGGAGAAAAAGTTTATTTGACTCTCATGGTTTCAGACATCTCAATTCATAAATAGCCAACTCCCATTACTCTGGGCCATTGTTCATGGCAGAAGAGTATGGTGGAGGAAAGTGGCTCAGGACAGCTACCAAGAAGTAGTGAGAGGCAGTCCCCATTGACCCACCTGCTGCAGTCATACCCTACCTGCCTATAGTTACCACCTGATTAATCCCTATCATGGAATTAATGCAGTCGTTAAGTCAAGGCTCTAATAGCCCAATCATTTTACCTCTAAACTTTCTTTCCTTGTCTCACACATGAACTTTTGGGAGACAAATCATATCTAAACCATAACAGAAATTATTTGTTTTGGAAATTCTTTTTTTTTTTTTTTTTACTTAATACCGAGACTTATTTAACCATCATGAAGCCAAAATACAATGACAGTTAAAAAAATAAACAAATAGCTGTTACACAAAACAAAACCCCAGGATACATGGTCTCTACTGGAAATGATTATTAGATTTTTAGCAAATACAGGAAGTGGATAACCCCAGAGCACTCTCACAAAATTTCTAGAGACCTTCGTTTATGTTTGTCACATAACATTTCACAGAGATAATTAGGATTAAAACAGTTACATTCCAAAAAATAATTATCTCATTTATATTCTATTCTTATATTCCTAAGTTATTTTGTATGGAAAATGACTATTTTCCATTTTATGAAGATAGACTAAATTTCTGGGTAAGCTCTGTAATGTATATCCATCAATATAACTATCCATGAAAATTATATATATATATATATATATATATATATATATATATATATATATACAGAGAGAGAGAGAGAGAGAGAGAGAGAGAGAGAGAATTTTAATATTTATTTTTTAGTTTTCAGTGGACACAACGTCTTTATTTTATTTTTATGTGGTGCTCAGGATCAAACCTAGTGCCCCGCGCATGCCAGGCGAGCACACTACCACTTGAGCCACACATCCCCAGCCCTAAAATTATATTTTTAAAATATTTTGGACCTATTAATGGAAACACAGACACATTCTGAGCATATTGACGCATACATGCAGTTATTTAAGTTTGCTTGAAACATGTGATTGAGCTACTGAACATATCATATGTCACGTATCATCCTAGGATTATATGTGAAACATACTTTTATTATATTAATATTCTATGTGGTTTATTGTACTAACTGGAATTATGAAGTGGTATGTTTCTAACTATATACTTGTGAAGGAAACATCTAGTGTGTGTGTGAGAGAGAGTGGAATTTTAGTTTAACAGACGGCTATTGTAAGTAAAAATTAAATAATAATATTTTTTCTAAGTTATTTGAGCTATTTTATGCTACAATTTTTGGTTAAGTTCCCTCCAGAAAGAAAAAAAAAAAAACATTTAGAAATATAGAACAATAAAACTGTGTAGAATCATCTTTTACATGAAAAACTATATGATTTGTTCATCCCTCATTCATTCAATTAGTTACTGGAAAAATTCTATAGTCAATGTAGGTTAAATAAAATATTGTCTCATTAACTATTATTTTGCAAAGAAAGTATTTATACAATTCAATTTCTCTAAGTATCATTTAAGACTAAACCCTTATTGGCTAAAGCATCATTATCACCAAAATCATATGTTCTCCTTTGGTGATGAGAATTAGCTTTTACTTGTGATGTTACAGATAAAAGACAGAACTATCATAGAATGGCTCATTTTCTGGCATTTCAAATAGTTCACTACTAATATATTTGAATTTATAATTTTGATATCTGGATGGTCATAAATAGATAATAATTGTGTACTCTTTCTTGTGAATCTAATTTACAAATAATGAGAATATATCTCAAAATTTATATCTTGAACTTGAGGAAACCTTATAAATACATGCTACATTATCAAAGATAACACTGACACATTTAAATTACTTACTCTTTTATGGTTAAATTCTGAATTAGGATCATTTTGAAATTGTAATTTGTGGGTAGAACAGATGCAAAAGACTTGGTTGAAATTAAATTGTTCATAAAAGTAATCTCAGTTGTCAAGTGATTGCCCACCCACTGAAGAGATTTTTATTCATTGCAGTGGATTTAAGACCAAGTTAAAGTGCCTAAAGAAGTACTTTAAGTACATATTTTTAAAGCATGGATATATAGCCAGGTGATTTACTCTTCTTTTAAGTCCATTATTTACCTAAGAATGAAGGCCTTTATGAAATAAATATACATGCAAATTATAATTCCTTAGGAAATAAAGATTAAAAATCTTTGAAAGTTATCATTATTAAGGATTCAGTCTAATAATCTTTTTTAAAAACTTATCTAATACAATTTATTTTATATCTAAGAATTTTCCCAATTGTCATATTTACAATTAAATCATTTTATTATGCCAAAATAAATAAAGTTTAAACTCTGTAAGACATCCTAGGAATTTGGAAAGACAGATAAACTACTTACTGGGTTCTTTATTTGAGTCTGAGGTAATTTATGTATTATTTCATTTATCATCAAAACATTATGTGAAGAATATAAAGGTCTTAAATAATAGCCAGGACCCATACTAGCACTTCTGATGTCCAAAGTCTTTAAGTTTTTTAAAAATATATTTTATAAAGTAAGACTAAGGAAGCACATTTTGTTAATAAAGATATAATTTTTCTTCAGAAAGACAAAATACACTTATAGTTTGAAATATGTTATCATGTTAACAGATTAAAAAGAGGAAGCACATTTTTTTACTTTCTTCTTGTTTATACAAAAAAATTAGGATTATTAATTATTTATACACAAGTGAAGGAAAGATCATCCAATCTTGTTCACAGTTCCCATTCTTTCCACTCATTTCCCCTCATACTGTGTAAACAATTTAAGTAATTTCTGATTTATCTTCTCTCTCATTTTTTGTACTAGTGGGGAGACACAACACATTTTCTTAATTCCTATTTCTCATATGAAAGCATATGATACATATTAATTTATAATTTCTTTCTGAAAAAATATCCTAGAAGTCACTCTATATGTGGTAATAGAGATCTTTCTCATTATTTTTACTGATATATAGTATTCCATTGTGTGGATTCCACAGTTTATTCAATCACTTTTATAGATATGGGCTTTTAGATTGTTTCCAAAAGGTTGCAGATAAAAACAATGCTAGAATAAGTAGCTTTGTGTCTCCACATTTTTTGTCTTTTTAGATGTGAATTTTTGAGTAAATCCCTAAAATTTCATAATAAGGAAGTATATATGCAATTGGATTAGTTTATTATAAAATTTCTCTCCTGTAGTGTTTTTGTATTTGCCTCCCCACCAGCAATATGTGAGAGTATCAGGTTTCTCACAGCCTTTCCAACAGACTATTAAGTAATTCTTTTCCATTCTCATCAACCTCATAAATTAGTTGACCCAAAGCAACAGGGTGAAGTAATTATGGACTTAAGTCTCTAAAACTGTGAACCAAAGTAAACCTATTCTCTTGGTTAGTTGATTATCTCATGTATTTGTTGCTGAAATGGAAAGTTAACAAATGCATGGTGATTGGGGGGAGTGGGAGGGTGGGAGGGGTTTGCCACAATATTTTCTGTCATTTTAAAATAACCAATATTGATCATCTCTGGCTTTTGAATAACAGAAAATCTTTTTGTTTACCTTGAGATTAGGGCGGAATTCATATGTGTTTTCTTCTATTACTTGTTTGGTTCCCTTGTTATTTTTTTTTAATTTAGATCTGTGATCCATTTGTAGTTACATTTTTCAGTATGGTGCTGAAGTATGGATCTAATTTTGTCTTTTTCCAAATGTTTAGCCAATTTGTCCCTGCATCATTTATTAAAATGTTTTTTTTTGTTGCCTTAGTAACTTGAAATACCATCTTTATCATATCCTATATGATAAATTTATGTGTACTCAGACGTATTTCTCACTTTTTTTTCTGTTCCAAAGGTCTGTCCCAGTGCTATATAGTTTTGTCAATAGAGCATGCAGCATAATAGTTTTTTATATTGATCCAGTTTGTTCAATGCATCAATAGTTTGACTTTTTTTTATGCCCGATAGTACTTCCTAGTAAGAATATATTGTGTGTTACACATTAGATATAAGGTGTCCCGCCAAAACACTTGTGTACAACAATGCAAGAAAGTTTAGAGGTGAAATGAGTGAGTTGTGAGAGCCTTACCCTAATCTGTGCATTAATCCCATTAGATACTGATTAACCAAGTTGTTAGGCAGATATGGTGAGCTTGGAGGAGATGGGTTGCCGTTGATCATACCTTTGGGGTTTATATTGTGTCCTTGTTGAGAAAAGCCTCTCTCTGCTTCAATGATACCATGTCCCCAGCTGTTTTCCTTAGGCACACACTTTAACAATTTATGTTCTGGCTCATCTCTGGCCCTGAGGAATGGAGTGGATTGTCTAGTGGTTGAGACCTCTGAAATTGTGAGACTCAAACAAAATAAACTTGTCCTCCATAAAATAGTTCTTGTCAGGTCTTTTGATCACAGTAGTGAAAAAAGCTGACTAAAACATATTGCTTACCTATTTTGATGGATTATTGAAGTGTTTCCAGGATTGGTTATGTTGTGAAGCTATTAGGAACATTCTTGTAAAAATCATTCTGTGGACATATATTTTAAAATCTATTGGATACATATCTAGGAATAGAATGACTAATAATGTCTGATTATCTATCCTACGTTAGTAATTGTTTTTAAATTTTGTAAGAAACTTCTGGATTTTTGCCAGATACGGGTTACCATTTTATTGTCCCACTGATGATATATGATAATTCCTTTTATGCCACATCCTTGCCAATACTTGGTGATATGAAATTAATCTGCTTTTACTTCTTGTTTTTGTAATGTATTTGAGACCTTATTGTGGGGTTATTTTTCATTTCTCTCATAATAAATTATGCTGAACATTTTTCTAATGTTTATTGATAATTTATATGTCTGACTTAATCTACTATTAAAATATCTTTTCATTGTTGTGTATTTTGGTTTTTAAATATTGATGTATATAGGAATCTTTACATATCTTGGATGCCAACTTTTGATGGTTATATATTATGTGAACATTTTTTCTAGTCCTTGGATTTTCTTTCTTTTTTCTTAATGTTTTCTTCTGAAGTCATTACTTTGCGGCTTCCTCATGGACCCTTGCATAACAATGATAACTAAGATTTTCCTACAAGTTTTTTTTTTCTAAAAGTATAGGTGGTTATCCTTTTTGTTGATATTTCTAAAAAAAAATTTCTTTTCCTGTTACAGAATTGTTTTTTGTTCTTTTTAGTTAGACATTACAGTAGAATTTATTTGGACAAATCATACATACATGGAGTATAACTTCCCATTCTTTGGTTGTACATAATGTGGAGTTACACTGGTTATGTACTCATATATGAACATAGGAAATTAATGTCTAATTCATTCTACTGTTTATCAAATAACATCCTCCTCCCTTCCCCCCACTTACTCCTCTCCATCCCCCCGACCTATTGTGAGTCAACATCATATTGGTTTTTTTGGTATTGGCTTTGTATGATAGTCTCCATTTCCATCCAGTTATGGGAAAAATGGCATAATTTGATTCTTCTTTATAGCTGAGTTATATTCCATTGTGTATATGTACCACATTTTCTTTATCCATTCATTTGTTGAAAGGCACCTACACTGGTTCCATAGCTTGGCTATTGTGAATTGACCTGCTATAAATAGTGATGTGGCTGTGTCACTGTAGTATGCTGATTTTAAGACCATTTTATATGCCAAGGAGTGGGATAACTGGGTCAAACAGTGGTTCCATTGAAAGTTTTCTGAGGAATCTCCATACTGCTTTCCAGAGTAGTTGTACCAATTTGCAGTCCCATCAGCAATGCATGAGTGCGACTTTTCCCCTCCATCCTTGTCAACATTTGTTGTTAATTGTATTCTTGATAAATGTCATTCTGACTGGAGTGAGATAAAATCTCAGTGTAGTTTTAACTTGCATTTCTCTAATTGCTAGAGATGTTGAACATTTGTTCATATATTTGTTGACCAATCATATTTCTTCTTCTGTGAAGTGTCTATTTATTTTCCTTGTCCATTTATTGATTGTATTACTCATTTTTTGGGTGTTAAGTTTTTTGAGTTCTTTATTTTAGTAGTGTCTATGGTGATATTTCCTTTTCCATCACAAATTTTAATAATTTGAGTTTTCTTTCTTTATCAGCTTGGCTAAGAGTTTATCAGTTTTATTTATTTTTTCAAAGAATCAATTTTTTATTTCATATATTTTTTATTTTCTTTTGTTTGCAATTTCATTGATTTCAACTCTGATTTTAATTTATTTCTTTCTCTAATTTTGGTGTTGATTTGTTCTTCTTTTTCCATGGCTTTGAGATGTAACATTAGTTATTTTGTTGACCTTATGTACTTCAAATGAATAAACTCAATGCAATGAACTTCTCTATTAGCACTGCCTTCATAGTGTCTCAGAGATTTTGATATGTTGTATTGCTATTCTCATTTGCATCCCAAGTATTTTTTAACTCAATCCTGATTTATTCTGCTGTCCACTTGTCATTCAATATCACATTAATTAGTCTCCAGTTGCTAGAGTAGCTTCTATTCTTTATTTTACCATTGATTTCTAATTTTATTCCATTATGATCTAATAGAATACAAGGTATTATCTCTGTTCTTTTGTATTTTCTAAGAGTTGCTTTGTGGCCAAAGGTAGAGTCTATTTTAGAAAAGCATCTGTGAGATGTGAGAAGAAATTGTATTCAGTCATTGATGGATGAAATATTCTCTATATTTCTAGTAAGTCTAAATTAAAAATTGTATTTTTCAGTTCTATAGCATGTTTATTTAATTTTTGTTTGGAGAATATACCCAGTGATGAGAGAAATGTGTTAAAATTATTGTGTTGTGGTCTGTTTGCTTCTTGATATTGAGAATTGCCCACGTCCTGTGTGGGGAGAGAATGGGTAACTATCAGAAGTGTAGGTCAGCTGAAAATAAAAGCAATGAAAGTATCATTAGAAAATAAAGATGGAAAACATGGGAAATTAATTGAAGTAGGGGCTGTACAGGTGGATAGTTCTGATAGTTCTTATCCTAACAAAGAGAAATGCTTGTAAATGCTTTATTTACAAAAGCACACACCAAAGGAAACTTTTTCAGGAAAACAGAATTAGAATGGGGAAAACAGGTTGTTTGGTGCTTAGCAGGATATGCCTGTCTCTGGGAAGTTGTGTTTGAGCCTAGGGTTGTGAACTAAGGCAGGGTGCTAGTGCGAACTGGGCTTTCTTGAACTGGGGAATTTCACCTAAAAGTTCCCAGAAAAGCAGCCTCCCTGCCTTAATGGCTCAAACAAAATCTATATCTCATAAATGGTTCATGGGTCGTTTGATGCACAGAGATGCTTCACTCTTTGGTGCATAAATATTTACGATTGCTGCCTTGTTCATATAATTCCCGTAAGCAGTATGAAATGTAATTCTTTATCCTTTCTGATTAACTTTGGCATGAAGTTCACCTCATCTGAGAATAGAAATCCTTGCTTGTTTATGAAATCAATGTGAATGGTATGGGTTTTTTGTGATCCTTTTACCTTCAGTCTGTAGATGTCTTTGCCTATGAGGTAAGTACAGCCTTTGAGAGACAGAATATCGTTTGGTTGTGTTTTTAATCCAATCTTTATATCTTTTGATGGACGAGTTTAGACCATTTACATTAAATGTTATTATTGAGATATGATTTTTATTCCCTGTCATTTTTATTTATTTTTGGTTTTTAATTTGAATTAGCTTCTCCTTTATTGACTATTCTTTTATTGTCATTCCTCCCTTTGCTGATTTTCACTTTTATTTTTCATCTCTTCTTTTTTATTGATTTTATTTTTTTAAATACGCTACAGAAGAATGCATTATAATTCTTATTATTCATATAGAGCACAATTTTTTCATATCTTTGTATGTAAATTATGCATTTCTTCTTCATGAAATATTTTATTGAGTATTTTTTTGTAGGTTTTATAGTTGTGTATTACTTTAACTTTTGTTTAGCATGGAATGATATGTTTTTTTGTGATCCTTTTACCTTCAAATTATAATAGTTCAGGGCTTGATATATATTAGTTCAGGGCTTGATAAATATTATCCTAAGACATAGCTTTGAGGATCTAGTTTGATATCCCAAATTTCTATTATCCTAAGACATAGCTTTGAGAATCTAGTTTGATATCCCAAATTTCTTTGAAGTTCTGGTCTCTTAACATCTTTATTTTCAGGATTCTCTATTTTGTCTTCATGGCCAAAACTGTATCCCCCAAATGGTCCAGTTTTGGGTAATGATTTCCATTAAATTTTTAATTTGGTTTATTGATTCCTTCATTTTGAGGATTTCTGCTTGATTTTGTTTTCAGAAATTCTATCTCTTTATTGAAATGATCTTTTGCTTCCTTTATTTTCTCTCTGATATTATTCCTTACATCATCCTTTATCTTGCAGATTAGTTTAAATATGTACATTCTAAACTTGTTCTCTGAAACTACTTTCATTGTCTTGGTAATGGATTATGTAATCCGGTATTTTGGTTTGGGATAATTTTTTTTTTCTCTTGCTTTTTCATGTTGTTGTGTGTCTACCTACTAACAGTATGGATATGAGGCAGGAGAGTTTCTATCCTATAGATATATCATTTCCCTGAAGTTTACTAGTACCTCACCATTTATGGGGAGACAAATAATAACAATAATCATTGCAAACAATATATAGCATCAAACAAAATATTTCCTGCTATGACATCTACAATGTTAATTGTCAGAATAAACAGAAATGATATAATCAGTTATTGTTTACAATAAAAACAGCAAGATTGCAAAATGGTTTACAATTTCAAATGCTGGACAGGGAGAGAACAGAAATGATGAATGATGTGGTGATTATGAGGGAGGAGGTGAGAGGATGGAAGTAAAAAATAAAGGAAGAGTAAAAGAGAGAAAGAGATTCAAGACAAACAGATAAGTGGGAGAAAAAAGTACATAAAGTTAAAATTTTAAAAATTAAAAATAAAAAAGAATACAAAACAAAACTAAAATATAATAATCAAACATCCTAGTCATCAATAAACTGATCTGTGAAAAATAATTGGTTTCAATAATTCTAGAAATTAGAAAAAAACACAAATATAAATATGTATAAGTATCTGTGAGCCATTAAGATCACAATTAAGCAGAGAAAAGAAGAAAGGAAAAAAGATCTCAATGAAAAGAATTGTTTCTATTGTAGTTCAAAAGATTCTCAGCTTCCTTTCTTAGTAGTTAGGTGGGGTTGTGTGATACATGATACTTGCTCCACCCTCAGGGTAAGGTTGCTAGGGTGAGGGTGGTAGTCCTCTAGATGAAACTTCTGGAAGGGAGGGTTTATGCTTAGGTAGGCTCTAGGCTCTTTAATGGATACTGATTGCTCTGAAGATTCTGAATCAGCATACCTCCAGGACCCAACAATTGGGAGTCCATCCTGCAAGACTGAACCCCAGGGTCTCCACTGGGTTCCATTCATGTGGTGGAGGAGCCAATTCTTAGTCCACTATGTCAACTGCACATCCGAAGTTTCCTGGTCTTAAGTTCAGTCTCTAAACTCATTCTCTCCTGCCTCTGTCCTTTTAAATTCCCAGCCAGGGGCCTCTCTCCAAGCCAGTTCTACAAGCAGCCAAATTAAAGTTGGAGGAGGAGAGCCTGGTGGGTTTCCATGACTAGTTCTCTCCTATGTGAAACTCTCTCCACATTTCATTTTCGCCTGGTCACTTAGGCATATTCTATGTTGTACAGTGAGTATTTGCCAGGCCTGTATTCTGTGTTCAAAACTTATCTTCATTTTGAGAAGGAACCTAGAATAGGTGTATTAAAGATTACTGATTTTTTTTCCTTTGTAATACTGATACTTTTACATTTTTAATAAATATTTCACTTTTAAATTATTTTGCATATATTTTGGTAAATATTTAAATGACATATTTAATGAAAATAATTTAAATTAATTTTCATAGATACTACTACTAAATTCTCTTATAGTTAATATTCAAATATTGTTTTATAATACAGTAAAATATTTTCAGGATGATTTTAATAAAATATATGAAAATATTAATAGCAAAATTAACCCTATTTTTCCGTACTTAATAGTTTATAGACATTTAATCTATTAACAGATATTATTAACTGATAATACCTGTGATGATTATGAAAAAAATGAACATTACAGAAATAACTGAAAAGAGAAAAACTGATGTAATAACAAAAAAATCCCCATAAATGTCAAGAGCTAGAATTTTACTCATTTGTACATCAGATTAAATCAATAAATATGGGACTGGGGTTGTGGCTCAGCGGTAGAGTGCTTGCCTCCCATGTGCAAGGTCCTGGGTTCGCTCCTCAGCACCACATAAAAATAAATAAAATAAAGGTATTTTGTCCAACTACAACTAAAAAGTAAATATATAAAAACAATCAATAAATATATTTTATTCAATATTAACCTAGCGGAAGTTTGAAAATAGGCATAGGTTTTTATGTACTTTAGAAATGGTAGGCTTATATGTTTTACTTAATACTGTAGTTTTGCCACTACAGTAGAAAATATAAACTACAACTTTTCAAATTTAGACTACTCTTCACTTTGTAATGCAGATACACCTTTGGTGTAGTATGTGTGTTCTCTGAACAATATACCCTAAATTTTAGAAAGAATCCTAGCTTACCATAAAAAAAAGTCTGAAAATATTGGTTCTTCCTATTGTTACAAAATCAGATTTGGGAGAAGGAAGACATTTTGGTGACGGGTCAATGGAGATGCCAGAAGTTGGTACTGTTGTCTCAGATGGGATGCAATGATGCTATTTCTGAGATTGTTAGAACTGGATCCACTTCTGTTGTTGGTTTCATCTGTTGCTACTAGGAGAATGCATTGCTAATGTGACTCATTAGGAACAGTAAGGCAATAGTGTACTCTGTTTTCTTCCTTTACTCTTCTAATCTGCTTGAGAATTCTTAATTCATAGAGTGTAACAGAGCCAACTATTCCTTTAACCAAATCTATTTATCCCTTTATAGAATTTGTACTTGCAGATATCATATTTTACATATAAATTCACATATATAATTTTATCCACTTTTTCTTCAATATTATATAAGCCCCAACATGTTCTTTCTTTTACTCACTGCTCTTTCTTGACTAACTTGAAAAATAAGATGCATCTCTAAGTGTTTAATAAGCATTTGTAAAGTAATGAAGAATGCATTCCATGTAGCTTTCTTTGATGCCATTTCTAAATCCTGGAATCCATCCCTTGCTTGTAACATTCCCTGTCTGTGTAGTCTTTGACCTCAATAAATACAGAAGTTTTAGAAATAGATAAAAAGTGTTTTTATTTACCATTTTCCAACCAAGAAATGTTGCAACATTATTAACTCTAGTACCATTTACCAACTCCCAACAGACCTTGCAGAAAAAGGACAAAAATATTTATACATTTTTTAATGTTCCAATAATAGTAATAGGTTAAGGAGAAGCAACTATTTAAAGAAAAAAAAATGGACTTTTAAAAGATCTGTAGCAGAAGTACTGCCAAGGAAAAAAAAATTATGGGATCATAGAACTCTTGTAAAAATGTCAACTTGCCTGTTTCAGTGTTTTATACATTGGTTAGAAGTAGTGCCAGGATATCTTCTCACAGTGGAAAAGAATAAATTATGCCACCATTATTTGAAATATATGGGCCCCCACAGAGAATGCCTTCCTTTATAGATCCTGGTGCACTGTGGATTCAGTTCAGCTCATAAAATATGAACTTGTCAAAACATCTTATGATTAATGGAGAAGTATGTTTTGAGTATTTCAGAGGGAGGAAATGATTTATTAATTAGAATACAAATTATATATCTAGGGAAAATGTCTAATATTAGAAACAATAAAATTATAATTGTAGGATTTTACAATTGGATTTCTGAAACGAGTGGGTTCATTCATTAAATTACAAGAATGCAATCTATTTAAATTTATTAAACAGAGATGAGTGGGGGGAGAGAAAGGGAGAGAGAAGGGAAACTATGGAAATGGAAGGAGACCCTCATTGTTACACAAAATTACATATAAGAGTTTGTGAGGGGAAAGGGGAAAAAAAAAAAAAAAACAAGGGAGAGAATTAAACAACAGCAGATGGGGTAGAGAGGGAAGATGAGAGGGAAGGGGAGGGGGGATAGTAGGGGATAGGAAAGGTAGCAGAATACAACAGTCACTAATATGGTATTATGTAAAAATGTGGATGTGTAACCGATGTGATTCTGCAACTTGTATTTGGGGTAAAAAATGGGAGTTCATAACCCACTTGAATCAAATGTATGGAAGATGATATGTCATGAGCTGTGTAATGTTTTGAACAACCAATAAAAAAAAAAAAAAAAACTAAAAAAAAAAAAAAAAAAAAAAGAAAATATTGAATCTAATTAAATTTTTTCTTTTTTCCTTTGGGGTAAGGGGAATGAATACTATTATGTTTTAGTAAAATAAAGAATTATCAATGAGAAATATTTTAAAATTAAAAATATGCTAACACAATCACCTGTTATCATGGCTTAAATTATACACTAGCATACTACAGAGAATACTTAAAAGTATTATGGTGTCACTTGCTGCTGGCTTCACGCCTTCTCTTTCACTTTTGAGTGGTGTAGGTTAGAGGATTTATTTCATCTCAAAATATGTATTACTGTCTAATAATCATAAGACATAGTCATTCGCATTTCCTGCCTTTGACAGATAAATATTTGATGAGGCTCATTATAAAGCAGATAAGCAAAATGGTATAATATTGAACAGAATAAAGAGCTATTAACTAAATAAATTCTGAATTAGTTAACATTTGTTTGATTGAGAGAAACAGGAACAGTTTTCCAGAGGGGTACTTGAGTTAGGATAGGCCTAGGAAAGGCAGAATTGTTGGCTGGATGCAGTGATGCAGGATGTGTAAATAGTGGGGTATTAAAGGAGGTAAGTATGGTAAAGGGGGTGATCATTATAATGAGCTCTGGCAGAGATGATATCCAGCTGTGACAAGGTACAGTGTGAGTAGAGGGAAATGGATTTTATCTGATCCAGTGTAGGAAATAATTTGTAAAGGAAACGTAATAACAAAAGCCATTTGACTAGGAAAATAAAACAGTGGTTCCATTAGACATCAGAGGACATGGAAAAATGATCTTAAATATGTTCAAAAAAGAGTTGGAATTTATAAATCTGGGATTTGGGAAGATAAGGAAATGATTTGTCAATTCCAACAAAGCTAATGTTTAAATTTAATAATTGTTGGGTAAAGATTTAAAGAGAAAATTTTAAGATTTTTTTTAGTTATTCTTTATTCCCAAACTATTGTATCTCTTGTTTTATTTACTAAATTACTTTGTACTTTATTTACTGCACTTACCCCTGTTTGTTTTGTCCTACATTATTTGCAAATTCAATACACAATTCTATGTGTCTGAATGTCCCTTGGGGGACGAGTCATTTATTCAACTTTTTATTTCTTTGGTGCCTTTAGTAATGTTTTACACTTAAAAAGATGTGACAAATATTTATAGAGCAGAATTGAAAGACAAATTCAGCTCACCTTGAATTCACTAATAAAATCATCAAGGTGGAGGGAAGGACAGGGAAAGGTTGATCAATGGGCATCAAGTTATAGGAATAAGAAGTTTTGGTGTGCTGTTACTCAATAGAGTGACTATACATAATGATAATGTATTGTAAATTTCAATATAGCTAGAAGAAAGGAATTTGAATGCTTTCAGTATAAAAAATGATAAATGTTTGAGTAAATATATATGTCTATCCTAATTTCAATGTTGCTTTGTGAATACTTGGATTGAAACATCACATGGTGCCCAATAAATATACATTGCATTTTTTTACATAAAAATCTTCAAAATTTTGAAAAACCTTCAGTGTACCAATAATTTTATCTTGATTGTACCAGACCAACATTCAAATGTAAGATCACTTAAAAATTAAGTGAATGTAAATATGAGGATGTATAAAATAAATGTATAAACCTACTTTCTTTTTAAAAAAAAATATTTTTTAGTTGTAGTTGGACACAATACCTTTATTTTATTCATTTATATGGATGCTCAGGATCAAACCCAGCACCTTGCATGTGCGAGGCAAGCAATCTACGGCTGAGCCCCAACCCCAGCCCCTAAACCTAGTTTCTTTATTTCTCATTAGCACTTTTTCCTTAACAAGTTTCATCATCTAACTTGTGCTGGTCAGCTCAGTCCATAGCCTAAGTATCAGAGGTTTTCTTGGATGGACTGCTTTGTACTGGAGGGGAACATTTCTTTCCTCCCATAGATGTGGCTGGGCCTACTGTGGAGCTCAGCTGTTGCTCCAATGGGGTTCAATTTTTTTTTTACTTTAACTTCTCTCTTGCCTCTCAGAATACTGCTGAACCCATACTCACTTGTGTCTGGAGAATACTCAGCCTTGTTAGAAGCTGATCTTCATCAAAGTGATAGGCTGACATGAGAAAATGACAGGCAACATTTTTCTCTCACTACACCAAGTTGCATTCCCTTCCCTTCCCTTCCCTGCCAGCCTGTCTTCCTTTTCTTGTTTTCCTTTTGCTTTTCTTCTTTTATTCTTGGTTTTTGGGAAGAGTTGTTTCCCAGTCTCTCCTACAGTTAAGTAAAATAATCTCATGATTGAATTGTGGGATCAAATTATAACTGGAAGTGACACAAGGCACATTTGGGCCATGGCAATTAAGAGTTAGTGCGGCTTCCTTAGACCTCTGCTCTTTCCCTAAAATCATAACCTTGAAGATGTTGTGATTCATAGGTTATAGCTGTAGGTTGGAGAACTACTTCCCAACTACATCAGGTTAATTTCTATGCTTATTCATTCCATGGCAAGTCAATCTTGACAAATATATGGGGAAGAATTTTTGTTTATCTTTGTATTGTTATTAGAGATATTTAAATGGGTTGTGTCCAAAGGTTGTAAGGAATTTAGTACAGTATCTTTTTTTTTTTTTTTTCAGCTTCTGATTCCTGTTTCCGGTCTGCTGTAGAACTAAGAGATAAGTCTTTTCAGGTCTAAGCCAAAATCAAATCTGTATGATAGACTTTGTGTTATATACAGCATGCCTCTTTATCTTAGAAGACTAGGCTCAACATTAAGTCAAGTTTGTTGTGCCTGCAACCTCTTACCCTAGGAACTGTTTATATATACAACTGTCTAAAAGCTAATCAGACATTTTCAGAAATGCCTGCCCATCAGCAGATGGCTGAGCCTGCTAACCAATCATTATCCTACCATCACAAAAAAGAAGCTGATTTGCAGTCTTGAATAATTGTACATGAAATATATGAATGAATTGCATAATATGTTTTGAAGTCGTTCCTAATTTCATGTGAAATCACAAATTGCATGTTAAAGTATTCATGGTTTCTTGGATGATATAACTTGAAAATGTTTTTCCATCATTCTATGAATCCTGGAGAATGGAAAATACTGCAAATGAAGTGAGACATGACATATCTGTCCCAGAGTTAGTTTACTAGCAGTTTCTTACATGTTAGTATTTAAGTTTGAATGAGTTTCATGTTCCTAGATTTAAATCTTATAATTTTTCCTTTTTGGAGGGAATTGTATGATATATTGACTTTGATATTTTATAATCGTCTATTAATATACCACATCACTTCTTGTGAATAATCATTTGAAAAAAAATATTAATCAGAAAAGTTTCAGTAATTTTCTGATTAAAATAGTTTTCAGGTAATCAAAGCATTTTCTTTTCTCTTTGATTAGGAGGCTTATGGTTTTCATCCTAATTGGAAATTTTGAACACTTGTCTTTAGAAGTTTTTGTTGGAGTAACATCTATTTTCCTTCCTCTCCTTTCCTCTAGTTACTTTGGATAATGGAATTCTACTCTGCTGTCCCTTTCTTGGCTTTTCCTCTTCCATTTGCTCCCACTATATGCTGTGTCTTATTCCATAGTAATATACTTCATACACATTTTATTTTCTAAAATAAATCTCATATTATTCTTTATATTCCTCATGTGTAAAGCAGTATCTGACAAATAAAAACCCTCACTACATTTGTTTTGGAAGGAATAAGTGGGTTATTATGCACATGAATGAAGCTTCAAACACTGATTAGGGAAAATTGGGTCATCAGTGATTACTTCTCTATTTCTATATTTTACTGGAAAACAAAACATGGAGAATCTGAGATTAGATCAAACTCTTTGGATCAGCACTCACAGACCCACTCTGTTACAACATTAGATTAAACTTGGACAGGTCTAGAGAAGATTAAAGCCTGCATAAATTCCAGTTAATTTGAATGCCTTTTTTCACATGCTGGTTTAGCAACCAGATTCCCATGGTCACAACTCACAACTTATTTTTGCCAAAAACCTCTCCTGCTTTGAAATCAATATTGCACTCTTTGAACATAATCTCCTGTTTTTGCTGTTCTATCACTCTTTCAATGTCAACAGTCATCTCCTCAATTTCATCAAGATCTCTAATTCCCTTTTGTGTGTAATTTCACTGCCACCTTCGTTTTCTTTTCTATTCAGCCAAGATCCCATCATCTATGACACTGATCAATCTCTTCCTGTTAAACGCAGTGTCTATCCCTGTGTCTGCAAACTCTGGTCAACAAATGTGCTGTACCTTCCCTTTAAGGCAGTTCCTTTAAATTACTTGTGGATAAAATAATGCAACTGAATGCCTATAAGCAACTGAAATTTTGTTTTCTATTTTTCAATGAACTACTAACTCCATCCTCTATTGCCTTGGTTTTTAAATTGTTTGCATTCTTCATTCAAAGTTTTTATCTCATAAGGTCCTCTTTACTTCCATTGTGTAAATATTCTTACTTATAATACCATTAGGCAAATATTTTCTTTTCTTTTTGGAACTGGGGATTGAGCCCAGGGCCTCATGCTTTCCAGGCAAGCAGTCTACCACTGAGCCATATCCCCAGCCCTAGGCAAATATTTTCTACTACCAATAGCTTTTCTACATATTTACTCATTACTGTATATAATCAATAAAAGAAATGTCATTTTTCTGTAGTCAGAAGAAATATATCAGCCTTTATTTATGATGACATATCTTCTTGAATTATATCACATAGTTCTAGAGTATTCTGTGAAAGGAATTCTCCCTTTCATTTCTTAGTAACTAAATAATTAAATTCAATAATTAGAATGTGTGAATTTGTAATCCAAATATATGATTTACAGAGATAAAAATTCTTTTAGGCAATAGTCATAGGGAATACTTATATACGTGACTTATGAGTGAAGCCCTACTTCCAAACTAAATCCATACAGCACATAGATCAGGCTTTAGCACATTAGTTGGCTTCAGTATTGCCATAGATCAAAAAGACATGCCAGGGGCTTGGGTTGTGGCTCAGTGATAGAGCACTCGCCTAGCACATGCGAGGCGCTGGGTTTGATCCTCAGCACCACATAAAAATAAATAACGTAAAGGTTAAAAAAAAAAGAGAGAGACATTCCAAGATTATTTTTTAAGTCTTCTTGTGAATTCAATTGAATTTTAAGTGAGAAGATATAGGAATTCACAGTACGACATATAATTTGAAAGCATGAGTGAAAAGCTGGCCCAAAATGGAAATGTTTGGGAACAGAAAGGAGAAAAGAAAGAGAAACAGAAAATTTGTTCTTGATGACATAATATGAAGTTTGAGCTTTTTTTTTGGGGGGGGGGTGGTGGTGCTGGTGATTGAACCCAGGGCCTTAGGGCATGCAAAGCAAGCACTCTATATCAACTGAGCTATATCCCTGGCACCAAGTTTGAGTGCTTTTGAAACCCTACTTAAACAATATTAATCTTTTGCCTATGTAATTTTGGCTCTATCATAGCAAAATAGTTCATTGATATAGTTTTTATTATCTAATGAATGCTTATCTATACTTGAGAGCAAGTACTATTATTATTTTGGTCGAACCTGTCTAATTATGAACAAGTCAGTTTTATGTACCATAAATTTTTACTATTTAATATGTGCTAAATGTGTGTGTTTGTCCCCTTTAAATATTTTAAAAATGATTTACTAACTTCTTTCAAGCATTTGTTTACTAGATAAAATTTATATTCATTTGCTAGGTTTATGAAACCAATGAAAGAAATAATGAAATTAGATTAAACTAAGAAAAATTGAAGAAAATAAAAAATCTGAGTTATGAATTTTCCCCTTTCTACTTTTAAGATAACTTACAGAAAAACACATGATGTTTATAAAGCAATCATCCCTATCAACATTTGCACATTTTTAGGTTTTGATACCCACTGTAAACTGTGGTCCAAAAATATTAAATGGAGAATTACAAAAATGAACAATTTTTAAATCATGTGCAGTTCAGAGTATCATGATGATGTACTTCTCTATCATGAATCATCCCTTTTTCCAGTATAAACATTCTGTATATACTACCTATTAGTCACTGAGTAGTTGTGTTATTCGATTGCTTGTATTCAAGTAACCTCTATATTGCTTAATAATGGCCACAAAGCACAAGGGTAATGTTATGGTTTGGGTGTGAGGTGTTTCCCCATAACTTATGTGTGGGATAATGCAGGAATGTTCAGAGATGAAATGATCAGATTATGAGAGCAATAACCTAATCAGAGGATTGATCCATTTGATGGTTTAATAATTTGAATGGATCAGGTGGTAACTGTAGGTAGTTAGGGAATGGCTGAAGGAAGAAGGTCACTGGGAGTATGCTAGATTATATTATCACATAATAATATGATATTTTTACATACAAATAGGTTAAAATACTTTTTGGAAATTCCAACTTTTTAAATCATTTTTCATACTTCTACATTCATATGATTTTTCTTGAGTTAAGTACAAGAAATATATTACTATAAATGGGAAACTTATTTTTTTTATTATTTTACACATAATAACCAATTTTTCCTCCAAATTCCCAATATTTCTCCTTTTATTTTCTCAGGATGAATGAACCTCAGTCATTTTTAAAGCAAATTTGTTAGAACATAAAAGAGAAAAGCATGGGGAAAAGAATATTTCATCATGAAATCTAGCCTTTACAATTTCTACATAAGGTACTAACTTGTTATGGAGAAAATTTATTAACTTCAAGTGAGTATGTATAAAGGAAATTTTTGTTATTAAAGAGATAAAACTCAGTTTGTTGTAACCTCATGTTTTCAATTTCTTAAGTTTCAGTCATAACTATCAACACAAAACAGGAAACTGAATTTCAACTTTATGTGACATAATCTAGCCATTCTTGTGTTTTTTTTTTTTTTTAATTAATGTTTACATGGTATTTTTCCCCATCCTTTTATTTCTTTTAAACAAATATTGGGACAATTTTACATTTACAGAAAATTTGAGGAACTAGTACAGAGATTTCTCATATGTCTTATGCCTAATTTTTCCCTATTGTTAATATTTTCCACAAATGGATATTTATTAAATTAATGAAGTGATTTTGATCCATCATCATTACATTTTGGTACATCATTTAGATTCACTTAATTTTTAACTAATGTTCCTTGTTCTTTTCCATAAAGTAATTTAGGATATCACATTACATCTAGTTGTTTCTTTAAAGTCTTCTATAGGTTTCTTTTGGCTGTAATAGTCTAGGACTTTTTCTGTGTTTTTTTTTTTTTTTAATGATTTTGATAGTTTTGAGGACCACGTTGAGCTAAAAATGAGTATATACTGATGCCTGCAATTGTAATTCATTACCACATAGATTATTCCTTGTTAATCTATAAACTTTCACTTCAACAGTGACTATCTGACTTTCTTCATTCTTCATACATTATTCATTTGTTCAATGCTAGAATACATGTGTAACAACATAAGGATAATTCCCTGTGGGAATGATTTAATCAACTAGTGTACAAGACTTATTTACAGATTTACAGCTTCTTTTCCTTTTCATCTTACACTTTCTACTAGTTTCCAAAGTTATGCAGGTTAGCACAGTCCCTCAGTTAACTTCCTACACCCATTCAGTGAGGTTGTGTCACATATGTAGTATAATTAGCTTATTGTGTCACATGCTGTATTGTAGCCCGGGATCCCTTCAACTTCCTAAAAAAATTGAACATGTTAAACTTCATTCTTTGCGTTGTAAAATTCTGAGTTTTGACAAATAAATAATGTCATGAATTCACTATTAAATTATCACACAAAATAATTTCATACCCACAAATTCACCTGTGGTGGTATTTCACATAGTCAGCATCCTCCCAAATTTCTTGCAACTATGATTTAACATTCTATCTATAGTTTTGACTATTCCATAATTTGCCATAAGTTGAATCATCATATATTGTCTTTCTGACTGGTTGTTTTCAGTTAAAAGTACATGTTTAAGATTCGTCCATGTTTTTCATGGCTTGATAGATAATTTATTTTTATTACTGAATAAATTTTCATTATATAGATATAATAATTTATTTATCCTCTCACCTAATAAAAGATGACATGGTTGCTTCCAGACTTTGGCAATTACGGATGATGTTTATATAAACAGTCATATTCAAATTTGTGTAGACATAAGTTTTCAACTGAATTGGGTAAATACCCAGGAAGACTATTGCCGAATCATTGGGAGAGACTAGATTTAGCCTTGTAAGAAACTGTGAAACTGTCTTCCTAATTGGCTGTATCATTTTGTATGCCTATCAGCAATGAATAAGATTTCCTGCTGCTCTACATCTTAACAAACATTTGGTATCTTCAGGCTTCATTTTTTTTTCCTTTTGGCTATTCTAAAATTGCATAGTGGTATCACATTTCTTTACTTTGCAAATAACTGATGTCAAATGCGAAAGTTGTAAGATTACAAATGGAGTCACTTTTGTAAAGTCCTAAACAAAAAATAAATAATCAATAAACAAAGCTGATAAGTTATGAAGGAGGGAATGTCCAGTCTGAAAGCTTAATGACAACAACTGATCAAAAAGTCATATGAGGGAACCATATTTTTGCATAAAGGCCACTAGAAAGTCACACAGAAATTTTCTTAAAGCCAATGATCAGTGTTTCAAAATGTGTAATCCTCTTCACCTTCAAAAGCTTCTCTTGCTTCAACCTCTTTTGAAGTGCTCATAAGTAAGTATGGCATGTGCTATGGGAGTGCTTTGCTACTCCCAAGTAAATGTTATTATTTTTTGGAAAAATTCTCTCTGATTGTTATTTAGGTTGTGTTCTGGGTGTCCTTCACAGGGAATCAGTGACTGCTGGAACCAGGCCTGGTGCAGAAATTTAGGCTCTCTGATTCCATGACTCTCCATTTTTTTCTGCGCTGGTGTGTCTTGTCTCAGGTTGAGCACTCCTCCCTGCCCACCATTTTAGTAACGGATCCAATTGACTGTCTTTGGAATATGATTTTGATAAACCAATAAAAGGAACTTACATCATTCTTTGAGACTATAAAATATTTCTGTCTTTGCTGGAAAGAGCATCATGGTATAAAGGCACTTTCCAAATTTGAGTCCTAAAATTCTTACAAAATGTACATTCTGTGTGGACATATATCTCTTCTATTAAATTTTCTTTTGTTTCTGTGCACCTAATGTATATATTTTTATATGCATGTTTGTTATGGCTTAGGTATGAGTTGTCCTCCAAAAGCCCATGTATAAGACAATATGAAAAGGTGAAATGATTAAATTAGAGGCGAAGCCTGATCAGTGTGTTAATCCACTGAGGGATTAATTAGTTGATAATTATAAACAGATAATGTCTGACTGGAGGAAGTAGGTTACGGGGGAATTGATTTGGGGGTTTATACTTGGAAGCTCTCTCTGCTTCCTATTTGTCATTTCCTTAGCCACTTTCCTTTACTCCACACAACATGCTGCCATGATGTTCTACCTCACATTGGGTTCAGAGCTGTGAAGTTGGCTGACCATGATTCCATGAGAGTTTCAGAGTAGAACCTCTGAAACCATGAGGCAAACAAAATTTTTCCTGCACTAAATTGTTCTAATCAGGTATATTGGTCACCACAATGCAAAAATTGACTAAAATAAGGCATGAATTTTTAATGAATGCACTTCATTTTGGTTTCATTTTGATTTGGTTAAGCTTCTCACCAGTTTCCAAAATGAATTTGTTTGTTGGCCTTTTTGTCCCTACTTGTTTCTGAAACTCTTCTGAGGGCAAAATAAACAGCTACATGATGAGCACTAGATAGCCAATTTGATTTTATACCTAGAAGACCCAAAAGGGTCTACAAAGAAACTACTAGAACTAATAAATGAATTCAGCAAAGTGGCAGGATATAAAATCAACATGCATAAATCGAAGGCATTTCTGTATATCAGTGACAAAACTTCTGAAATGGAAATGAGGAAAAACACCCCATACACAATATCCTCAAAAAAAATAAAATACTTGGGAATCAACCTAACAAAAGAGGTGAAAGATTTATACAATGAAAACTATAGAACCCTAAAGAGAGAAATAGAAGAAGATCTTAGAAGATGGAAAAATATACCCTGTTCATGGATAGGCAGAACTAACATCATCAAAATGGCGATATTACCAAAAGTTCTCTATAGGTTTTATGCAATGCCAATCAAAATCCCAACGGCATTTCTTGTAGACATAGATTTAGCAATCATGAAATTCATATGGAAAAATAAAAGACCCAGAATATCAAAAGCAACTCTAATCAGGAAGTGTGAATCAGGAGGCATAGCGATACCAGATTTCAAACTATACTACAGAGCAATAGTAACAAAAACAGCATGGTACTGGTACCAAAACAGGTGGGTGGACCAATGGTACAGAATAGAGGACACAGAGACTAATCCACAAAGTTAAAACTATCTTATATTTGATAAAGGGGCTAAAAGCATGCAATGGAGGAAGGATAGCATCTTCAACAAATGGTGCTGGGAAAACTGGAAATCCATATGCAACAAAATGAAACTGAATCCCCTTCTCTCGCCGTGCACAAAAGTTAACTCAAAATGGATCAAGGAGCTTGATATCACATCAGAGACTCTGCATCTGATAGAAGAAAAAGATGGCTCCAATCTACATATTGTGGGGTCGGGCTCCAAATTCCTTAATAGGACACCCATAGCACAAGAGTTAATAACAAGAATCAACAAATGGGACTTACTCAAACTAAAAAGTTTTTTCTCAGCAAGAGAAACAATAAGAGAGGTAAATAGGGAGCCTACATCCTGGGAACAAATTTTTACTCCTCACACTTCAGATAGAGCCCTAATATCCAGAGTATACAAAGAACTCAAAAAATTAAACAATAAGATAACAAATAACCCAATCAACAAATGGGCCAAGGACCTGAACAGACATTTCTCAGAGGAGGACATACAATCAATCAACAAGTACATGAAAAAATGCTCACCATCTCTAGCAGTCAGAGAAATGCAAATCAAAACCACCCTAAGGTACCATCTCACTCCAGTAAGATTGGCAGCCATTATGAAGTCTAACAACAACAAGTGCTGGCGAGGATGTGGGGAAAAGTGTACACTTGTACATTGCTGGTGGGACTGCAAATTGGTGCGGCCAATTTGCAAAGCAGTATGGAGATTCCTTGGAAAGCTGGGAATGGAACCACCATTTGACCCAGCTATTGCCCTTCTTGGACTATTCCCTGAAGGCCTTAAAAGAGCGTACTATAGGGATACTGCTACATTGATGTTCATAACAGCACAATTCACAATAGCTAGACTGTGGAACCAACCTAGATGCCCTTCAAAAGATGAATGGATAAAAAAAATGTGGCATTTATACACAATGGAGTATCACTCTGCACTAAAAAATGACAAAATCATGGAATTTGCAGGGAAATGGATGGCACTAGAGCAGATTATGCTAAGTGAAGCTAGCCAATCCTTAAAAAACAAATGCCAAATGTCATCTTTGATATAAGGAGAGCAACTAAGAACAGAATAGGGAGGAAGAGCATGAGAAGAAGATCACCATTAAACAGGGTCGAGAGGGGGGAGGGAAAGAGAGAGAGAAGGGAAATTGCATGGTAAAGGAAGGAGACCCTCATTGTTATACAAAATTACATATAAGAGGATGTGAGGGGAAAGGGGAAAAAAAACAAGAGAGAGAAATGAATTACAGTAGATGGGGTAGAGAGAGAAGATGGGAGGAGAGGGGAGGGGAGGGGAGGAGGGATAGTAGAGGATAGGAGAGGCAGCAGAATACAACAGACACTAGTATGGCAGTATGTAAAAAAGTGGATGTGGAACCGATGTGAATCTGCAATATGTATACGGGGTAAAAATGGGAGTTCATAATCTGCTTGAATCAAATGTATGAAATATGATATGTCAAGAGCTTTGTAATGTTTTGAACAACTAATAATAATAAAAAAATAAAAGTGAAAAAAATAGAAATAAAGCCAGAAGGCCACTATCTATAAGACACTTTTCTCTCCAAATGTAAATTCTCCCATGTGAAGATTGCCTGGTCAAGAGCACAGTAAGCACTAGGCACCTGCCTGGCACAAGCCAATTTCTGTGCAACTAGGAAAATTTTTAATGCAAGTTGGACAAACTAGAAAAAAGCCCATCTGCCAAGTAAATAAAGAATCCTGTGTTGGCACAGTTGTCAAAGCACAATACTTTGCCTGAACCATTAAATTTCCCTGAGAACGCTTTTTATTTTTTATTTTTTGCTCTTGAAAGACTGATAAGAAACAAAAAGATACCTTCAAATTATAAAGCATGCAAAGAATATCCATCTCAGGGACTTTAGTTGGTTATATTATGATTCACTTTTATACATGTTCTTTTTATTTTTTTCTTATCATTAGGAATAGAAAATTCTTAAACTGCATCATAGGATTAACGGTAAAGGTTTTTTAATTATTTTATTTTTTAGCTCTCTGTCTCTGTATTTTATTTTCTGCATATTTTGAATCTGATTTTTTTTTTCTTACATTAAGAAAAAGACAAATTGAAATGATAACAGGACAAAGCCTGCTCAAAAGTCTTTATTATGGCATTTCAGCCAAGGAAGGAAAAGAAAAACAATTTTCAACTTAATGGTTTTGCAGTTTACAGAAGATCCATGCAAGCTAGACACCTAAGTCACCCTTTGGGGAATTAAAATTAAGGTTTGCCTGGCAACAATGGCAGAGAGTGATGAAACAGTTAATTGAAAGATGAGCAATGCAAAAAGAAAGAATTAGATAAATGTGCATAAAAGTTACTTCCTCAAAAAAACACTCTCTTAAAAAATTTTTTTAATGCTTTGCTCAAAATTTTGAGCTCAGAGTAATAATCAAAGATTTCTCTGCCTGCTATAAAAATTGCTTTATCTAACATATGGTCCAGGAAAAAGCAAAGAAAAAAATGTCAAAAACCTTATAAAAACCTTTCCACATTGTTCCCCAGTATTTTTCTTTTCTTTCACTCTCCACTGCCCCTGATCTCCTACCTCTCCTCTATTGCTCTCCCTTTGCTTTTTATGATGTAATCCCCCACCCAACTTTCTTTTCCTTCTTTTTCAACGGCTTCCATATATGAGTGAGAGAAAACATAGGTCCCTTGACTTTCTGAGTTTGAATTATTTTACTTAACCTAATGCTCTCAAGTTCCAACTATTTTCCTGAAAATGACAGAATTTTATTCTTAATGATCAAATATGAATACATCAACCAAATTATATTGTTATATCATGTGCATGTTATGAATTCATAGCAATGAATCCATTATGTATAATTATAATGATCCAATAAAAATATGAAAAAAACTTTCTAAAATATTTGTATCTTAGTGGGGCTGGGTATATAGTTGGTATAGTGTTACCTCCTATGTACAAGGCCCTGGATTCAATCTTCAACACCCCCACCCTGCAAAAAATATATTTGTATATTATATGTTGACATAATACTGTCTCAATACATGAGTTACTGAACCATGATTATGAAGAGTAAACTACTAAATAAATAAAACAATTAAAAGGTAAATGATATAGAGATCTGAACCAGGCATGGTGGCTTACATATGTAATCCCAGCAGCTCTGGAAGCCAAGAGGATCATGAGTTCAAAGCCAGCCTCAGCAACTGCAAGAGGGGCTAAGCATCTCAGTAAGACCCTGTCTCTAAATAAAATACAAAAATAGTGATGGGGAGTGGCTCAGTGGTCGTGTGCCTCTGAGTTTAACCCACGGTAACCCCACAAAAAAGAAACATGAATTAAAAGTGAATGTCAAATAAATTTAAAAAACAGGTAAAAAAACAAAATAATTCATGATTGATGCTATTTAATTCATTTAATTCTTAAAATATTTCTTAATTTAAACATGCGGATTTTATATCAGAAAGTCTATTCTTTGATCAGTATAAATGTCTTGGACAAAGGATGTAGATTGTTAAGAGCTAAAAAAGATCATGACCAAATCTAATCACTATTACAGAGGTAATTGAGAGCTTGCTGCTGTGGCTGCTATTAATGTGAAGGTGATGATGGAGAATATAATGATGATAATTAAAATGACTGTTGATGAAACAAGAATTTAAAAGAAACTTCAAAAACAAAAAATTATAAGTTTTCTGCAGCAGAAAGAATGAAAACTCCATCAAGTCTACATGGAATCTATGAGCAGGAGCAACATTGATATAGAATCTCCACTTTCTGAAACGTTTAGTTACAGAAATCTGTGTTGTAAAGCTGAAGGTAGTGGGGGAAAACAAGGATGTGAAATTGCCTGGCCATTGGGCAAACTTGCTAAAGAAATTAAGATCTCTGAACTTCACCTCACTAGTCCTTCTGTAAGAATGTACCTTAGGGAAATAAGAAATATAGGGGGAAAGGTTGAACTTTTAAAGTCTAAACAAAATTTCTTATGGAATACACTTGTTCATGGGAAGCTATAATAAAATCTGTATAGGACACTGATCTCAGCAAAGACATTTTACTCATTGCACACAGCCATCACATTCTAGAACTGAAAATCTCTTCTAAATATCCCTTTGCCAGCAATTTGGTGACAAATTGGGGCCCTTCATGTTGGCTCCAGCAGCATAGGTAATGAATTAGTACTTGAGGGGTCTACCAGCTTCAAAGAGGCAGAACTATACCACCTAACTATGGTAGTGATTAACTTGTTAATTTTCAGGAGCAGACATTCTAAATCATAGCTCAAATTTTGAGACAAAAGTAAATGAACATTTTGTTATTTGAATAAATATCCATATGATTTTTGCTGAATGGTGAGGGAATATCTGTAAAGAGAGAGAGAGAGAGAGAGAGAGAGAGAGAGAGAGAGAGAGAGCTGAATTTTCTGCAATTTGAGCACATAAAGATTTCGTCATATCTTTTGGAATAGTGGATAAATGTGTCAATCAAGATTTTATTGTACTTAAGGCTATAAGTCAGAAAATCACAGTATAAAAAAAAGAAGTTAAATGCTAATAAGTGGTAAGGATTCAATCCATTTTTCTCTTGTTCTAAAATCTGTGATCTTCCCACCATTTCATCCTGTCTTTGAAGTGAGAGAACAGAAAATAACTTGTACAAATGAGATAACTTGAATTTTCAGAAAAGTTGAATACTACAGATGGAGTACTAGAAAGGAGTATGGAAGAAAGATTTAAGTCACTGGGGCTTTGCAGATGATGATGATGATGATGATGATGATGATGATGATAATGATGATGATGATGATAAAATACTAAAAATAAAGTATTTGATTTTTCAGTGTTTTTATAATCAAATGAAAGCCTAGCACTAATGTCACTTAGGAAAATGAAGTCTACATTCAAAGATTGGGATGGAAGATCTACTTAAAATGGAAGGGTTGGATATTCCAATTGTCTTTTGGAAATGTTTGTTATGATATAACCTGTATAGGAAATTTAAATTATATCAGTGTGTATGGTGTACCCAGTGTTTAATAATTATAACATATTTAATTTCTACAAGTACTTTATATAAGATAACTGTTTTTTGTTTCTACTTCCTTGATTTTTCCATGCCCCCTAGCTGTTATACAATTATGCATTTCTCATCTTTTAAAATGTTATATGGAGTCCTAAATCTCCATGAAAAAGCTGTTCTTCACTTGTCTTCTTCCCTAATTTTCATTTCTTCTGCTCTCAAAATCTGATTTTTGATATGGTGAAGCTACTGCTAACTATATACCCTTCCTTTCCTAAAAATCACTTGCTTACTGATGACTAAGTCCTTATTTCTTTAGAGATACAGATTTACTCTACACTTTAATTATCTTTCTCTTTTATAGAATGGGATGAGTAGATAGGTTACTGATAGGATATATTTTCTCAATAGTCTTTCAACTCAGAGCTTGAGAACTCCATTAAACCAATGGGGAGAAATTTCAGAAGTTTTGTCACCTGTAATTCCAATATAACCAACACCACTGCAGTCATGTTGAGGACCAGATATAAATATAATATTGAAGCAGATGAAAGAGATATCAAATATTTATGAAAACTGGCCTATGCAGTACCTAATGTTTAAATTCATCCAATTAGATTCAATTCATAAACAAAGGAGAATTAAACTAGAATTTATAGACTGGAGTCTGACCAACCATTTGAATTCAAGATCATGTAGCATAATATAACATACAAAAAATAATCTCCCAACAATATTCTTGAAGTCTTGTGCTGGGTTCTTTTGATTTTGCAATTTATAATAGTTTACTAATATTGTTTAGTAAGAGACATATGTCAGACATTCAAGATGAGACTTAGGAAATCCATAGCCAAAAATAAAAGATGTGAGAATATCTCCTAATACCATATGTCCTAAATAATTTTGTGAAATGTTTATGTTAATATTATTTGGCAGTGACGTCCATGAAGGACTTTTGAATTTTATTTGGAGAAAAAAATCTAAAAAGATAGAGTATCACAGTGCTCCTGTCACTACATCACCCTCCTTTTAGCAATTTTTTCAAGTCTTGATAATGACATACTCACTGATTAATGCCTCTCCCTTAACATGAAAGCTCAGGTTTCACTAGGTTCCTCCCTGCATTCCTCTTGAGTAGGTAGTAGCTCATTAATTTTTATTTGTTAATTTTCTTATATTTATGGATAACTACTAAATGCAGGCATTGTGAGTGATTTTGCAAAAGAAAATGATGACTTACACAGTTTCCCTGACCTTAAGATAGTAAAGTATTTGAAGTATTTGGAAAGAAAGACATACTAACAGAACTATTCTTGCAAAAATATTAGGCAATAAGGATAATTTGTTTTCTTTCTGGTTTCCATTCCTACATGTAAATAGCTTGGAGGTTGTAATGACCATTCTTACTAAAAAGGACAAACTTGACAAACTTAAAATCAGCAAATATTTTTTGTTAAATAGAAGTTTCTAGGCAAACCACATTCCTTCCTCCGAAATCTGGAGAGACAAGAAAATTCATAGAGCTATAGTCAGTGTCTTGTTACCTGAAACAGAAGCTTGTAGAGTCGTTAACTAGTAATTTTCATCAATTTTTGGAACATCAATATGGTTTAGTTTTAGAGTGAGAAAATCCTGTGGAACACAGTTGTACATGGGGACCCAAACTTTCATGGATTTTACTTCTGGGACCAAACTAGCTTCTCCTAGTGATGATTTGAGAAAGATCCCCTCATGAATCTGGGAAGGCAATTGGAAGAGTAGTTATTATGAAATGATTCCAGAGTATTCTTATCTAAAGCTTGTTATTTAGGGAATAAAATAAGGGCACTTTTCACCCTCTAGTATGCTCTAGTTTTTCTGTAACATCTAAGGAGGGAGAAGGGTAGACTACTGAATAAAAATTGTGAACATTGTATCCTTGGAGATATAGACCCCTTGAAAGACTGAGATGTAATCAGAAAATCATAGAACAAATCCCATTATGCATACCTCCCCCCACAACAGTACTCCCATATAATACAAAAAATTTATAGTTCAAAGAAGTATAAGACACAAACTTTCTCCAATGAAGTTTTCTTAGGGAAGCCCAAAGAGAAGAGATAAGACAGTTAAAAGAGGAATTTGATGCCTCTGCTACAGAAAACCATTAAAACTTTAGCCAGATTAACATACACCCTCACAGGAAAAGCCCATCAACCTCAGTTCCTATTAAATGACAACATATCTGGTTTCTAACAAAAAGTATAGGACTTGATAAAAGGCAAAACTAACTAAAACTTGATTATATAAAGCAAGTAATAGAACCAGACTCAAAAGCAATACTGATGTTGCAATGATGGAACAAGGAATATTGAGATAACATGATAATATGACAAAAACTCTAAAAAAAATAGTAAACAATACAAAAGAACAGATAGGTGAAGTAAACAGACAGATGGAAACTCCCAGAAAGTATCAAAAGTATATTCTAGAGTCATAAGTACTGTGAGAGTAATTAAGAATTTGTTTTTCAACAGTTTAGAATGAGTGGGACAAAAGTCAGTGAACATGAAAATAGGTTAGTAGAAGCTTCACAAAATGAAATGTCTAAAGAAAAAAGAAAGGCAGTAAAGACAGAACAGAATGTCTGTGAATGGTGGGAGTATTTCAGAAGTTACAGTATACATGTAATATTGATAATATTAGAGAAGAAAGAGAAAAAAACAAAAGAAATATTTGAATAATGACCAAAATAAATTGTTGGAGATAAAGCTACAGTTCTAGGAAATACAAAGAACATCAAACATGATAAATATTAAACCCAAAACCAAACAAACAGCCCCCAAATAAAAACTTCCAAACCCAAACCAAATCAAGTCAAAACAAAACAAAAGCTATAATTAGGCAATCCATAATAAAACTCCATAAAACCCAAAACCAAGAGAAAAAATCCGAGAAAAATGATTAGAATTTGGGTTGAGGCATGAAAATCAAATTTCCTATAAAGGAAATGTGGGCAAGAATTACAGTAGAGTTCCTGTTAGAAACCTGCAAGCAAGAAAAATTGGAATGAAATATGTGATAAAAAATGTACCAATCTAGAATTTAATATTCAATAAATTATCCAAGAAAAGTGAGTAAAGTACAGAGACTTTCTCAAACAGAACATGAGAGAAGTCATTATAGATAATTCCTATACAAAATAAAAAAAGTAAATTATTTGGAAAAAGAGCTACAAAAGGAAAAATTTTGGAGAAGAAATAGAGGAAGGTAAAATGAAAACTTTTAGTTTTCTTAATTTTTTTTTTTTTTTGGTACCAGGGGTTGAACTTAGAGTCACTCAACCACTGAGTCACATACCCAGTGCTATTTTGTATTTTATTTAGAGACAAGGTCTCACTGAATCACTTTTAACTCACAGTCTTCGTGCCTCAACCTCCTGAGTTGCTGGGATTACAGGCGTGCTCCATCGCACTGGCAAAGTTTTCTTACTTTTAATTGACCTTAGAGACAATTCTTTAAAATAATAATAGTAAAAATATGTTGGGTTATGAGAGCATATGGATAAATGAATTGAGTGATAGGCATGGGAATGTGCTAAGTTAGCTTGAACTATATGTGAAGCAGTATAGTGTTATTTGAAGGTAGATATAGATTTGTTAATATGTAAATTAAGACATTTGGGACTTCTCCTTAAGACATTTTAAAACCCATCTATGTATGATATATCAAAGTATATAAGTGCATTCTACTGTCATATATAACTAATTAAAACAAATAAAAAATTTAAAAAATGCATAATAGAAAAACTTAAAGAAGATAAAGACTTAATCATATAAAATGTTTAGATATATGAGAAAAGGCAAAAAAAGAAGAGAAAAACAAAAGACAAAATTTACAAACATAACGAAATATTACTCCACTTATGTTAAGCATCACTTCAAAGATGGTGGCCTGAATACACCAAAGGCAAAGATTTTCAGAGAGAGAAACAAACAAATCAACAAACATAGATTTCCATGATGTCTAGAAGAAATGTCAGTTTATTTATATGAACTCAGGTTAAAAATAAAAGGATGGAGGCTGAGGTTATGGCTCAGTGGTAGAGCACTAGCCTAGCATGAGGGAGGCAATGGATTCGATTCTATGCACTGCATATAAATAAATAAACAAAATAAAAGCCCATCAACAACTAAAAAATAAAATAGAATATTAAAAAAGACTTCTATCCCTTTGACTTTCTCAAGTGACTTCTGAACCCCAATACCCTAAATATTTGTCCTTTCAATGCTGTCCCAAAGTTTCTTCAGACTTTCTTTATTCCTCTTCATTAAAAAAAGGGACTAAGATATACAAAACTAATCAAAGAAAGCAGTGTCCCTGTTAATTTTAGACAAACCAAACATAAGAAAAATTATCATGAAGAAACTAAGCTATTATGTAATTATAAAGATTTTATTTCTCTGAGAGGATATAAAAATCTTAAATTTGCATGCACCTAAAAACAGAACACTAAAATATTTGAAGCAAATACTTAAAAACTATAAAGAGAAATAGACATCCATTACTATGTTTAGAGATGTGAAATAAGATGTCTTTGAGTAATTGATAGACCAATAGACATGAACTCAGTAAGATTATAGTGTTCATCTATTCATCTGAGCAGAATTATAAATCAACTTGGTCTAATTAACATTTAGATATAGTCCATCTTACAAGAACAGAATATATATGCTTAACTCTCAAATATTTACCATGATAGTCCAGATTTCTGTCCATAAAATACAACTGAGACAAGTAAAAAATATAAAAAATATAGAAAAGTATTTTGTCAGATAACAGTGGAATTAAACCAAAAAATAATTAACAGAGAAATGGTTATAAAATTCTCAACTATTTGGAAATAAATAAATCTACTTTGGAATTACACAGAAGTCAAAGAAGGTCAATTATTTTATGTTAAGGATGCAATGTATAATATATAAAGGGCTCTGTATGTGAATATATGAATACATATATGTATATATATTTATGTGTATATTATTATATATGTATACACACAGATACATAGACATACATGCAATGAAATAAATATTGGCTGAAGTCAATGAATCACCACACCTCTAATTACTAAAACTACTTATAAGGGCTGAGAAGCATAGTTTTCCTGATTACCAATTTTATTTCAGAATTTATAAACAGAATTTCTCTCTGAATGGCAAAATTGAGAAATGTAGGCCTTAAAATAAATATACAGCTGAACTACAGAAGTGTATTTTTCAAATCCATGACTTGTGATCAGGTCTCTAACAATAGATAAGGTATCTTATGAAGAGGTTTTATTAATGAAGTATTTCTTTAGAAATTTTGCTGAAAGTACAGTTATTGATATAACAACATTTTATGCAAGCACCATAATTCTTTTTAATAAATTTTTGAAGTAATATGATAAAATCCATACATTTTCATTCTTCCTGATGGAATAACAATATATTCACAATGGATACATTGTTAATCTAGTCAATATATAATTTGAGTGGTATTATTTTTTTCAAGTATAATGACACAGAAATGATACACAATACATTAAATATGGAGAAGAAAAGACAATGAATTTAAACATTCACTTCTTCTAGGGCATAGTAATGACTCATAAGTTGCATTAAGAATTTTAAAGCTAAATTGACCTGCCGGGTAAAATTTTAAACAGGATGTGGAGCTCTGTGTGACTGAACAGATGACATTTAGGATTTGAAGGAGACCAAAGAATAAACCAGGCCAATGGTAAAGCAAGTACAAAGCCCTGTGAATGGAACAATAACTTATTGAAAGAGCAGAAGTTAGGCTTCTCCAGTGTGGCAAGAGTGAAGCTAGCACAGTGGTGTGAGTTTTAGGAAACACAGACAAAGATCATCAAAGGGCTAGATAAGGTGGTGCTAGGGGAATGATTGTCTTCATAGCTTTTACTTTGAAATGGCAATTCTTTGGAGATTTTAAGCATGTGATTACTTGCTCCAAATTTCATTTTGAAAGGAACAGTTTGGAAGATATAATGGAAATAACTTACAGGAAGCAGGCAGTGAAAACAGGAAGAACAAATGAGAGATTATTGCTATAAACTAAGCAAGAGATTTGATTATGGCAAAAGCAGTTGAAAAAAATGTTAGTGGTTAGATTCTGGACATTTTTTTGAAAGGTAAGTTGATATGATAGCTTGACGAATGAGGTACAGAATATAGGAGCAAGAAACAAGTCCAGGATGATTCAAAGATGTTTGTCTTGAATAATTGAAAGATGGACTTGTTATGTGAGAATTAAAAGAACAAGGAGGCAGTACATTTTAAAGAAGCCTTATTTCTCAAATATAAACATACTACAATATCAGGCATTCAAGTGTAGCAATAAAGTCAGCATTTACATATGTAAATATGAAGCATTGTACAGTATACACTGGGTCACAGTTACATATTTTGAAGTTTTCAGACTAAAAAAGTGTTTAAATTTACACGTTGTATAATTTAGGGTATACAATAGAAGAAAAACATATCACCAACTTTAAGAAGTTAGTGAAAAAAATATCTCCAACTTTAAGAAGTTAGTGAAAAGTGGGAAGAAGGATTTATTTAGCTCAGAACACCAATAAGAAGGCTCTCTGCAGGAAGACAAATATGGAAAATATTTCAAGCAGGGAATAATGATCAATGTTTATAAATGTTGTTAGTATCTAAAATAGTGATTGAGAATTGGTCATGGATTCAGCAATGAGATTATCAGTGACATAGATAAGAGGATCTTAGTGGAATTACAGGAATAAAATTTTAAATAGAAAGAGTTTAAGAGAATGGGAGAAGGAAACTGGAAGTGCATGATAAACCCATGCTTCTTAATCTTGTAAATGCTTACATTTCACCTGAGAATCTTGTTAAAATATGGGTTCTGACTTAGTTGGTCTGTTGTAGAGTCTCATATGATGCATTTCTGACAATTTCATAGATTATGTTGGTGCTGCTTGTTCAAGGACCACTCTTTGAGTAGCAATGGTACACTAAA
Source organism: Marmota flaviventris (assembly GCF_047511675.1). NCBI lineage: Eukaryota > Metazoa > Chordata > Mammalia > Rodentia > Sciuridae > Marmota > Marmota flaviventris. The sequence continues at coordinate 81,433,741 of NC_092505.1, forward strand.
AAGTCAATTAAGAAGAGTTCATGTAAATGGTCCAGAGAATAATGGCTCAATTAACAACAAGTTCTAAAGAGAAAAAAAAATTTAAAGGAAGGAAAAAAAATTAAGTTTGCATGCCATTTAAAACTGTAAAGATGTAGATATGAGAGAGTCCTTGGAATTCTGTGTTTCAGTGTGTGATGGAGATGAGATCTGAGGTAGAAGAAGGTATGCTGGCTTTAGGGATCAGTAAAAGTCTCAATTTGAAAAATAGGAAAAAATTCAGAAATGATACATATGTCGGAATATGGTTGAAGATGGAGACATTACTTTTCTTTTCTTTCTTTCTTTCTTTCTTTCTTTCTTTCTTTCTTTCTTTCTTTCTTTTTTTTCGTAGATAAGCCACACTTTATTCATTTTTTTCATGTACTAAATCTTGGTTACATCCAACTTTCTATATTATTTTTTGAATACTTGATGTTCTCAGTGAAAGAAGAAGTATAGGTAGTATACATATGACTGTGTTTGAAGAGAAAGGAGAGTATAAAGTAATGCATAAAAGTCCAAGACAGGAAGAGGTAAATGGATGAAACAAATGTATCCCAATTTCCAAGATTATTTGTGGCCCATTTGAAGTTTATATTGTGGTTTTAAAGTGGGATATATCAGCATGGCTACTTTTTTCCCGTTGCACAATTATGTCATTATGAGTGGAGGACTGGGTAAAGTGAGTTAAATCAGGATGGGATTTTATTGCATGACTACAACTCATAGCCTAATATTCTTAGAAGCTGTATTTTTTTATTTCTACATTTTAAATATAGCACAAGTGTAAATAAAGCTTGGCTATAGCAGTATGTGAAATTTAATTGGATAAGGAAACAAGGAGCTGGTTTGATAGTAGGGAAAAATTGTTTCTTGACTAGAGGTTTGTAAATCACTGTATCTGTAAATCCATGTGTTTGTAAGTGCAACTCATTAACCATCCAAAGTTGTCGAGACATGCAAAAACTAACAGTTTGAGGAGTTACTTGACACTTTTTTTTTCTTTCCATTGACAAGGATCTTACCCAGAACCTTGTACATACAAGGCATGCGTTCTACTTTTGAGCTATATGCCCAAACCCTACTTGCTCCAATAAACAATTTGCTGACGTTAACTCATTTAAACACCAGAATAACTTTGTGGGCTTATTATACAAAAACCAAAGGCACAAAATGCAATTAATTTGCATGAGGGTAAATAGCTTGTGACTAGTTGAACATGTACTAGAGCCCAATCTAAATATAGAGTCTAATTGTTTATGAATGAACTGTTTTATGCTTTAATATATTTTTTGGCTTTAAATTTTATATCTCACTGTTCCCTTTTTAAATATAAACTTAAATCATAATACTTGCACTATTCCATAAATACACCTTTTTGTTCAAAGAAACTCTCAAGAATTTTACTCTAAATCTATTGATTAAACATTTTCAGGGACAGAAAGAAAGATATTTTATAAATGGATTAGAAAAGTGAAGAAAAATTTGAATTTGATTACAATAGAGACTCTTCAAAAGCCTTTCCAGGTTTAAAAAGACCAATTTCTTGAAAAGGAAATAAAAATAAATCTTTGCTGATAACTTCAGATACTAGACCTACAGTATCAGGGGAAAATTGACTATAAATTGTGATTATCAAAGTAGTAAACTTACTTAATGGACAACTATTTCAATTTTTATCCATAGGGAAATTTGAAGGAAATATAAATTATTTTTAGTTCTTTTCATTCTGTCTTTGGTTCAACAAATATTTTGCTAAATTTCTTTTTACCATACAGAAAGTAATCATTCATGATATTTCTTTAACCAATTGGTCGTCTATCCATTCAAGTAACTTTAGTATAATTATTATAATATTTGAGACAAAAATTCCCTCCTTATTGAAATTTAGGTCCAGCCCATTGCAGTTACAGACATGAGTACAATGCCTAACTCATGGACCTACCTAGAGAACCAATGAGAGCCCTCCAAGATACCTGAAGGAAGACATTACCACTAGCTCCTCAGGCAGCTGGACTGATATTCAAAACCAAAACAAAGTATACAATACCAAAGAAGACTCTCATCCCAGCATCAACTTCTTATGAGATTCAAACCTGGGCTCTATCAGACATGATAGACCTGGAATTGAATACCTTCAGTGCTGCAATGCTTGGAGCATGCACTGGCTTAGGGACCACATTAGACATTCTGCTCAGAATGCCTGTAGAAGAACAGTCATAGATAGAGATTGCAGAAACTAGAATAAACTTTATATTAGTAATGAATAGACATCAACATATAACTATCAGGATAAAGAACATTCAGGGAAATAAGTCTTGACAAAGTGAACAAAAGAAGACACCAATTACTCACTCCAAACAGATGGAAATGTGTGATTAGAAAGAAAAAGAATTCAAAACAGATATTTTTTAAATCTCAAAGAACTTCAAGAAATAATTTACAAAAAATGACAAATTTAATACAGATTTAAATAATAAAAAGTAAAAAAGAAGTCATGGAGTTAAAAAGTGAAATGAACAAAAGAAAAAATGCAATGGATAGCATTAATAGCCGACTAGAACAAGAATGCAGATTTGGTCATATCAAAGAAAGGCTATTTGAAAATGTATAGTCAGAGGAGACAGAATGAAATGGAATAAAAAGAAAGGAGAAAATTTACTGCATTTATAGGGCAATACCAAAAGAGAATATAGTTGGGTCATTAGGGTTCAAGAAAATGTAGAGAAAGAAAAAGGGGCATATTTCAAAAAATAATAGAAAAATTCCTCAAATTGGAAAAATATATAAATACCTAGGTATAGGTAGCTCAAATATTATCAATTAAGACTCAATGAGAATAAAACTACTGTAAGACATGTTATAATAAAACTGTCAAAAGGCAAAAGGGGACACTGAAAGTGACAAGTAAAAAGAAGTAAATAACATATAAAGGTGTTATGTGTTCCACAATATGTCTCCCCACATACTTCTAAGTAATTTTTTTTTTTTCAGTACTGGGTATTGAACCCAGGGGCTTGCACGTGCTAGGCAAGTGCTCTACTACTGAGAGATAACTCTAGCTCTCACCCTCAGTAGAAATATTAAAGGCCAACATGGAGTGGAATGTTATATTCAAAGTGCTGAGGGAAAAATAATCTGCCAACCAAGAATACTACAGTACTTAGGAAAAGACAATAAACACCAGAAGAGTAGGAAAATATATAAATAAGCATTTCTATAAAGAAGATATCTTAATGATCAGTAAATATGTAAATAAATGCTCAAATTTACCCAAAATCAATAAATTGCACATGAGATAAATGATGAGGTACTATTTCTTTTTCACTTACTAGATTGTTTAATGTCATAAGCAATATCATAAATGAATTTAAAGATGAATAAATTCAACTAAATAACTTAATGTCCAAAGGAATGGCAGAGATAAATAAACATATTCTTTAACTGTAGATGTAAATTTTTGGAGAAATTTTGGAAATGAGGGTCTAAAAATATGTTAGAATATACTGTATTTTATTTTTAACCTGAGAATCCCACTTGTATCATCTATTTCATAGACATATATGATCAAAACATAAGATTATGTAGGGAAAAATGGATGGTTGTTATAGCATTTTTTGATAGAGGCAAAATCTGGAAACAGTAAATATTTGTCCATTGACACATACTTGAATTAATTCTGATTTGCTCATTTGGATATTTTGCAGCCAATAATGGCTGCATTATATTGAGATGCAAATATTATATTTTTGTAGAGAAAAAGTGGCAAAATTATATAGAGGCATATACATCTTGATTATACAATAGTACATAAACAGAGCTGCTTAAATTTTAAATATTTAGACATATATCCATGTATATATACAAATACACATAGACAAAAAATTTGAAAGGTTTGTCACCAAAATATTAATGTGGATAACTCAGTAGGATGATATTGCAGGATTCATTAACTAACTTTCATAAACTTTTCATATTAGTTGAGTTGATTTGGTGCAAATAGATTGTATGCACACAAGTATAAAAAATAAGTTATTTAAAAAATAAAGCATAGCAAATAAACCTGATGTGTGCAAAAATAATTTTAATTGTACAGGACTGTATTCTTGGCCTTGCAGAAAAATGTAAGAGCAATTTTAAAAACTTGCAAAAATAAATGCTCTTTAGTTAGAAAAATAGAATTAAAGGGGACATGTCATAATTGATTTTTTAATGCTGAGGATCATCTTATATTGATATTTATGTTAACTCTAGTTTTAAAAAGCTGATTTTTAAATTTCATAGTTTATGTTAAAAGAATGAGAATAAATCTTTGAAAACAGACCTAAAATGAACTAGTCCCATACACAAAAACAGAGAGCTTATTTTTTATTATTTCTCCTCCCCTGTGTCTTCAGACTTAGGAGATAATATATCAGTCAAGCCAGGCAATCAATCAGCTGGTTATTCATGGCCCATAGCCAAGATAACACCAAACAAAGCTTAACAGTGGGTCTCATTTATTAGATAAAGGAGCATTTTTTTTCTTTATAGTTTAAACAAAGAATGAAGTTCTCATCACACTTTGAGAGTTTAAGAAACATTATAAAATAAAACAAACAGGGAAAGTTGACATAAAAAAAAAGTTCAAATAGATATGGATAGGAATCAAGAACTACTCTGTAGAGTTTATGTCCCAAACTTCAGCATTGAAAGTTTTTATTAGTTAATAGTAAAAACACTCCTGTAAAAGAAGTGCTTTGTGTGGTTCTAAGATATTTATAATAATACCCATAAAAATGAAGTTTATTGTTTTTTTAAGATATAATAAAAATGACTATATGAAGCAGTGTGAATATTATTCATATATTCATTTGTTAATTTTTTTATAAATATTTTAAACACTGGAGGATAATGAAAAATAATGTACTCCATAAAAGCATATCAAAATAAATTTATTTAAAAACATTTAAATGAGGTATATAAATTAATACTTTAATTTGCATCTAATATAAATTATTAATCAAAGAAAAAAATCTCACTTCTGAAAGAGAAGTGTGGTTAAATGTTTTAAAAATCTTAGACTATACAAACTATTTGCTTTTATAAATTCAGACAAGCAAGTTAGTTTCTCTTGGCAGAATCATCTTTTTAAATTTGGATGTAATGATAATGTTTTCTTTCTAGCTTAGGGGATTATTGTTCACAAAATGCACTCTTACAAAGTGTACAAATTCACTATTATGCTTAAGACATCATAGGATTGTGACTGTGATCACTGACTTTAGATCATTACAGCAACATTCACAATAACCAAGAGATGGAAACAACCTGTATCTATCACCTGATGAATGTGCTACATGTTCACAATTTAAGTTAACTTGAGCAATTTTTTTATCTTGGCCCTATTTTTCTTATAGGCTAAGATTATAAAAGAGTAGAATAGTTAATAAATATAGCAAATTAGAGAATCTGCTATGGTTTAAATCCCCCTCTCCCCAAAACTGATAATGAATTTTAATCCTCATTGTGTTATTAAGACTGTGGATACTTGATCCAGCTATGGTGTTTACAAGTGAAATCTTTGGCAGATAATCAAGGATAAATAAAGCCATAAGAGTGGGGCCTTAATCCAATGGACTGCAGCTTTATAAGAAGAGGAGAGATCTGAACTAGGATGCTGAGAGTCTTTTCCTTGCACAACCTTTTCCAGTTATCTCTCAACTCTGAGGAGATCCTCTCCCAGCAAGGAAAAAATTACCATAGTGGGTCACACTATCTTGAACTACTCACCACTTAGAACCATGACCTCTTTTGTCTTATAAATTACTCAGCATGTGGTATTAATTTATAGCAACAGAAAATAGGCTATGATAGATCCAATAAGAGACTTTCTTCTTTATTACCTTTACTTAATCTATCTTAAAATATTCATTTTTAAAAAATATTCTTAGGTGGAGAGTCATATCAAATCTCTGAAATTAAAAAAATAATTATACTTTTTTTTTTTCCTTTTTGACTTAGAGGGATATTCGTGTGTGTGTGTGTGTGTGTGTGTGTGTGTGTGTGTGTGTGTGTGTTATCCATTTCATTTCATTCTCAGTTTTATAGTTTTGTTATTTTTGTATTGCTATGTTGTATTTTCAAACAAATGGAAAAGTGGTAGTCTTTTATTTGTTTATTTTCACTGCATTGTAACAGAGAACTTCAAAATATCACATGGTGCCAGGTTTATCTTTATTCTCAACAACCTATGCCTTTTTTTGGGAAAAACATTTATATGTGGTGGGTTAAACAGATTTCAAACTTGAGGTGATGCTGGTACAGCCCTGTACAGAATTCACCTTAAAATGAAAGTAGTCATTTGATTAGTCTCTCATCTCTTAAACATTGAACCAGAGGAATCAAAATCACAGAAGTGATATATTTAATTCTGTTGAATATTTAACATAAAAGTTTCTATGCAACTGCAAAGAATATATATGAATGTATTTTGCTAATCTTTGTTATGAGTGCACATAATCCTCATATTGGTGTACTTTTAAAAATACACCATGCAAGTCTTAATCTCTGAGACTTCTAAGGTGGAATGATACAATGTACTTTCCGAGGCTTTTAAGATACATTGATATGCATCTTATGAGTTAATATCCAGAATATATGAGGGACCTCAAATAACTCAATAACAACTCTGTAGATATCACCTGACACAATCTTAGGAGATATATCAAACTTTCAAGTATTTTGGTAAATAGGAAATTTACAAAATGTTTAATTTAATCTACTAATAAAAGTCACCCAACTAGAACAAACTGAGTTAAAAGTATTTGAATTAGGTATGAGTGCATACCTCTGTAGTTCCAGCTACTCAGAAGACTGAGGCGGTTCAAGGCTACCCTGGGTAACCTGGTAAGACCCTATCCTTAAAACAAAACAAAACAAACATGTTGATATTTTTAATATTACATATACACCTTTTAAAATTTTGCTTTACTTTTTGTATTTCATTGATATTAAGATTTTTAAAAAATTAAATATTGGTGGCAAACATGCACCAAGTAGGTATATAAGCTACATTGTTTCAACAGCATGGGTTTGCATCACATATTGTCATATTTGGTAATTCTTGCAATATTTCAAACTTTTTCATTATTGTTTTATTTGTTAATGGTCATCTGTGATCAGTTATATTTTGTAAATTTCAATTTATTCTTTTAACTCATATATTAAAATATAAAAACTGTGTTTATTTAATGGAGTGCTATGTGATGTTTTGAATCATGAATACATTGTGCAGTATATAAATCAAGTTGATCATATCTATCTTCTTATTATATCTCTTTTTTATGATGAAAAAAATATAAACTAATATTCGGACTTTTTGAAATATATAGTCATTAATGTTGTCTATAATCATCCTATTGACAATAGGCCAGAAATTTGTACTCCTATCTACTGTTCCTCAGTACCCACTAATCAATCTTTGCCCAGACCTTCCTTTCTCCTCTCCCAGCTTTTGTAAATCACCATTCTACTCTCAACTTCCATGAGACCTACTCTTTTAGATTCCATATGAGAACATGCAGCACCACATGTGCTTATCTGCCTGCAAATCTTCACTTAACATAATTATTCCCAGTTCCATCTATGTTGTCATAAGTAGTAGTGTTTTGGGGTTGTTTTTGTAGCTGAGCAGTATTACATTGTGAATATGTACCACACTCATCAGGTGATAGATACAGGTGGTTTCCATCTCTTGGTTATTGTGAATGATGCTGCAATGAACATAGAACTGAAGGTATTTATTTGATATATTAATTTCACTTCCTTTGGAAATATACCCAGTTGTGGAATTGCTGGATAATATGGTAGATCTATTTTTAATTTTTTGAAGAAACACCATATATTTTATGATGACTGTACTAACTTACATTCCCATCAACAACATGCAATCTTTCCCTTTCATCACATCCTCAGTGGCACTTGTTATATTTAGTCTTTTTGATAAGAGCCTTACTGGTTTAGGGGGCTGTCACATAACTCTGATGTAACTTTTTGTTTCCCTGATGCTGAACATTTTTTTTTCATATACCCACTGATCACTTATATATTTCATTTTCAGAACTGTCTTTTAAATTTTGACTGATTTTAAGTAGAGTTACTTGTTTTTCCATATTGAATTATTTGAAGTCCTCATACATTCTGGTTCAGGAGTTAATATCCAGAATATATGAGGGACCTCAAATAACTCAATAAAAAAGTATGGCTTATAAAAATTTCCTTCACTTTCTAGGTTGTCTTTTTTCCCTATTCATTGCTTCATTTTATGAACAGAAGCTTTTTATTTTGATATAACCCTATTTGTTCATTTTTTCTTTTGTTTCCTATGTTTTAGAGGTCATGTCCAAAATATACTTCACTATTCCAGGGTCCAGAAGCAGTTACCCTAGGTTTCTTTGATAGTTTCATATGTCATATTTAAGTTGTCAATCTACTTTGAGTTGATTTTTGTAACTGGTGAGAAATAGGTGTTTAATTTCACTTTCTGCATGTGGAGATCCAATTTTCCTGATGCTCTTTAAAAGTGGCTATCCTAACACCTTTATTGAAATTCAGTTGGCTGTAGATATTATTTCTAGCTTCTCTATTCTGTTGCTTTTTGGCCTATGTTTTGGTCTTTGTTTTCATGCAAACAACTTGCTGTTATGATTTTTACAGCTTTGTTATCTATCTACATACCTACTTAACTGTTATCTATTGCATGTGTGTGCCTGCGTTTGTGTGTGTGTGTGTGTGTGTGTGTGTGTGTGTTGCTGGGAATTGACCCAGGGACATGTGCATGCTAGCAAACCGCTCTACTACTGAGCATACCCTGCCCCCCCTCAAACCCATGGTATATTTTAATGTCTGGTAGTATAATATATGCTGCTTTTTTTCTTTTTATTTGGGATTAATTTGGGAAATTTTCTGTGGTCCCAAAGAAATTTTAGGATTTTTTTTTTTGGCTAATTATGGGAATAATGCCAGTAGTATTTTGATAGAGTACATTGAATCTGTAGATCACTTCAGGATATATGAACATTTTAACAATACTGAGTTTTCTAATTAATGAACATGAGATGTCTTTTTAGTTTTGGGGCCTGCTTCAATTTCTTTCCTAAATGCTTACTGATTTTGGATCTCTCACCTCTTCAGTTAAAATTAATACTAGATATTTTATTTTTGAAAAACCATAGGAATTCCACGAGTACACTCTTAGAACTACTAAGAGTATTTATTGAAGTTTCCCAATTTTTAAAAAATCAACATAAAAGTCAGTAGTATTTTACACACAAATACTGAAATATTGGAAGTAAAGATTAGTGGAGTTCGATGTTATTTTTGTAATTGGTTTGGGACACTACAAACCATGTCTTTGTAGGATAGCCAACTTAATTGATCAATATTGTGTGTGTTATGACTCCCACTCCAAATATCTGTTCCCAATTTTACTTCTTCGGCCTTCCTATTCTCTGAATCATAACATGTTAAAATTAGGCCAATTAATATCCCACAGTGTTTTTTAAGTGTTCACTTGAAAGGAAGAGTCACCCATCTTTCACTTTAAATCAAAAGCCCACAATCATTAAGCTTAGTGAGGAAGGCATATTGAAAACATACAGAGGCCCAAAGCTAGGTCTCTTGTGCCAAAAGTTAGCCAAGCTGTGAATACAAAGGAAAAGTTCTTGAAAAATTTTTAAAAGAACTACAGCTCTATTACTTATTGGGAGAAAGTTTTCATGGTCTGTATAGTGTATACAGGTAAGATTAAGCCAAAACCTAATACAAAGCATGGCCTTAAATCTTTTCAATTATATTCAGGCTGATAGAGTTGAGGAAGCTGCAGTAGGAAGTCTGAAACTAGCACAGGTTTAAGGAAAGAAGTCATCTCCATAACATAAAAGTACAAGATGAAACAGCAAGTGCTGATGGAGAAGTTACAGCAGGTTATCCAGAAGATCTAACTCAGATAAGAGCTGAAAGTGGCTGCACTAACAACAGATTTATTATGTAGGTGAGATAGCCTTGCATTGTAGAGAAAAGTCCCTACCTGTCTTCAAAGCTTCAAAGGATAAGCTGATACTCTTGTTAGGGGCAATAAAGATGGTGAATTTAAGTTTAAGGCAGTCCTAATATGTCATTTTTAAAATTCTAGGGGACTTAACAATTATGGGAAATATGCTCTGCCTGTGCTTGATAAATGGAGCAATGAATCTTGGATGAAAAAACTTTGTATGCAACATTGTTTATTAACTATATTAAACACTTTGATATATATATATATATATATATATATATATATATATATATATATATGTAATTTTATATTTTTGTTGTTACAAAGTTGTTTATTAACTTATACATGTTAACAAGTGTTTACTTAATAAGTAAATAATCTTCTTAAATAATCAATGAGAAATATAAAATACAAAGACTATAGAATATTGATGGTTAAAATGAAAAATACTTAAACTAAGTTGTGTTATTATAAAGACTAAAAATTTATTTTGAGAAGTCAAACATTTCATTACTCCACAGTTAGTAAAACTGATATATGTACTTTATTTCAGAATATTTTTGCTAACTCCCAGGCATATCTGTATATGCATTACTCACCAAATGTAAATACATGTATTTTTCAGCTCTTTGGTAATAATTGCTTTCATCAATTCAAGGTAGTTGTGATAAAATCTACTTGTTCTAATAGCACCTCTCTGAAAGAAGTCTGGGAATGGTAGATAAAAAGACAGATTTATTATATAACAGTACTTCAAGACGAGATTTAAACAAATTGCTTTAATTCATTATAGAGAAGATGATATGATATTTTTGGCTTCCACCTTAAAACTGAGTAACTGGATTACAGTGCTTGCAACAGAACATACATATTAGATGTTACCAAAGCCTGGACTCCAGATTTTCTTTTCTTCCTGAACTCATGGAATATTAAATCATAAGATTTACTGCAACATGGTGGGAACATGTGACTGTTTCTGGCCAATGGTCTATGGAAAAAATAGTAGGTGTCATCTGCAGGATTAATTATTGGACAGTAGGTGGAGGTTAGCAATATTCTCATTCAAAGCTGCAGCAAATGGCAATCATATTATTGAACCCAAATCAACTGGATTGTGGTAGCTATTTGAAACAATGTTACCTACCATTGCCCAAACTCTTGTGTTGCACATTAGATGTAGATTGGAGGCAGAACACAAAATAATAAAGATAATACTTTTGTTGATTTAAGACTGAAATTTTGGAGTGCTAAATTTTTATTCTGGCAGAAGATTAGCAAATCATGATAATTAAAGCTTAAGTCTTATTTTTTTAATTTAATCTCTGAAATCATAGGAAACAGATTTTGAATATAATGTTACCTTATGTTCAGTTGGTTTCTGGTGATTAGTTTGTGAAATGTAATTAAAATAAATATGTATCACTTATTCAACATATAGCTCTAAATGTAGCTGATGTACTATTTTGTAATAATGTTTAAATAACTGTCATAGAATTAGAGAACACATTTATTTGTTGACATCATAATCTACTCAGAGTTTTCTTCAACATTCTTACCTTAAGTAGGAATTCTTTGAACAATTCCAATAGCATCCTGTTTTCTTCATTTAGTGTTTTTTTTTTTTTGTTTGCTAATTTATAATAGACACTTAGAAAAACAGAAATCAAACTGAAACAAATTTCTCAAATATTGTGCTGTAGAATGAATATTTGTGCTCTTTTTTCAAAATTCATATGTTGAAATCTAAACCCCAAAGTAACAGCATTTGAGATAGGAGTTTTGTGAGGGTATTTGGACAGTAATGAGGAGCACTGCCTAAATGAATTAGTGCCTTTTTAAAAGAAGAGTCTGGAATTCTTCCCTTCTGCCATTGAGAACACTAGGAGATGCTTTATGAACCAAGAAGTAAACCATTATCAGACATGGAATCTGTTAACACCTTGATATTGAACTTTCCAGCCTTTAAATTGTAAGGAATAAGTTTCTGTTTTTTTTTTTAATAAGCTACCACATTTATGGTACTCTGTTATAGCCACCTGAACAGACTAAGAAATGTTGCATGCTCCATAAATGAAAAAAAAATAACCCTATTCAATTCAAAGCCCCAAATTTGATTTTAAAGTTTTGAATTTTAACATGTTTTATACAACTTCATTTTGAATATGAGTTGTTGCTTTGAAAATTAGATGTATAATTAAAACGGAATAGCAAAGAGGAACTCTCTTCTCTTTTGATGCAGTACAATAATCTTTCATGAATTGTTTAAGATACTATGTCAAGAAGTCTAGTATATTGTTGCAGGTAATCTGATTTGATTCTGTGAACATGAGGGAAAGATGAAAAGCATATTGTCCTATTCAATTTGTTTTTCAATTCATAGAATCGAGGTGTAACAAATGAATGGTATATTTAGAACTAAGGGCTGTGTTACTCTTCATTATAAAGTCCTTTATCCTTTCGAAATAGGATTCTGGAAGAGAAGGAATTCCTAATGTTATTAGATGTCCATTAAATATAGTAAATTTACTGCTTTCTTGTACATCTAGGATGGTACTATTTATCTTCAAATTGAGAAAATGGACAATACGTTTTGTGCATTTAGCAGATTTTTTCAAGAATCAGCCCACATTTTCTATAGAATGAAGTCCAAAATTCTTAAAATGCCACATAGAAGCTGACTCATTTACCTGACTGAACATCTTGTCCACATTTGTCTCCAGCCTCTGGTTTTAGCCTACAGAGAATTGTTTATAGTTTTCTCCACATATAGTGATAGATTCTCACTTTTACTACTGGCAACATTTTTGTCAGTTCCATATAAAAGCTTAATTTATATTCATTTCTTCCCAGAAACCATCAATGATCTTCTTCCCCAGCAGGAGGCTAGCTCATCACCTGTCTGTTATTCTAGTTAAGGCTTGTTCAGAAAATGCCAGTCCAATCCCCAATCCTTTTAATTATTATTGTCCCATGTCTTTCAAGTGTTGAGGCATTTGTGTAAGCCAGTGCACCTTCAACTGTATTCTATCCTTTCTACCACAGGTAAGCATCTTAGCAATCGGGAAGCTATGCCATGCCAGAGGTTAGCACCATGCCAGGGGTTATCTCCACCTCACTTACATCAAAGATAAGGTCCTTGTTATCATTTGACAGATGAGTGATAAAATTTCTAAAGTTAATTTTGAAAGACTGTTCTGTAAATGCCACTTCAGGCAACTCTCTTAATTTTCAATCTACTCATTCCTCCCTCCCTCTAAAACATTTTTTTTTAAATGATGATAAGGTAAGCATGTTAATTTGAAAGGCAATCCCAAGAAGCATAAGAGAGTGAGTTGGGAAGGTGAGACATGAAATAAGGAAAACGTGTTAATGAGAATTTCCCCAGTATGGTATACAGCATGGTATACTGGGAACACTCTAGGATAAATTGTATGGATCACACATCATAATTGTCTCACCAGAAAGCAAAAGCCTGGGGGCAATTACCAATAACAGCTTCTAATATTTGAGGACTTCACCAGCATGAGTGTGTTAATTTCCCCCATTTAGTACCTTGAGTCTACATTGGTGAGTGAAGCAAACTCTCAGAGCATTGAAAAACCTTCAGACAAGGGGTTTCAGCCTACTGGATACTATGAACTGTAGATACAGGTGAATTGAGGTGGACTGATTTGATTTGGGGCATGAACTAAGTGGTATTTACTCTATCGCCTCAAGGTTTCTCACGTAATTTTGCACATGTGATATTACATAATATCACATCAGTGTTATATTTTCATGTTCCACTGAGAAATTTGAGAGAGAAAATTATATGATAATTTCTGTCTCATGCTGTTTGGTGCAACTGTCAACAACTCCTACTGATTTACTTTCCTAATTCTTTATTGAATTTGCCTTCTAGTCTTTCCTCAGGACCCTGTACATGCCATCATTTTTTTTAACCTGATTACTGTAAAACCTTCATTACAACTTTGCTTTCACTTGTTTTGCTTTCCTTTTATTCAACTTTCTAATATTTTTTATGGTGCTCTTCTAAAAGCTCAAGAATATCACTATTCCACTGTTTAAATCCTTAAAATGATGTGTAAACTCCTCATATTCTACTTTAATAACTGCAATTTATTAAATATGTATTTAACACAAATTTAATGAACTTTACATAAACTGTCATTTGATCTTACCAACATTATAGTAAAATATGTCTGAGATAGAAAAAAATCTGTCTTTAGAGAAAGAAAAAGTTATAAAAACTATTGCTCTTTTGGAATGTTTATATGTAAAATATTATCCTTTAGCAAGAATAGAATTCCACTACCATAAGTCACTCATATTTCTCTTGTTCTAGTCCCTGATTGTTACTTTAGGACCTTACAACATAACATTCTACAAAATATCCTCCAGCATTTCTGAGCAATCTTTAGGGGTAATTCATGCAAGTGAATGAAAATGATCCATCAGCTACTATGGGAGACAACAGCCTCTGTAGATGTTGCTGATGAATCGAAAAACCTCAAGGTGACTATCGGATGTGGCAATGTGTGGTGAAGCAACAAATTTCCTATTTTTGTTTTCTTTTACTGAAAAAAGTAGTAGTATTAATACGCTGGGGGAATTTCAGCATTTTACTCTGAAAATCCAATTTTTAGAGTTTTAATTCACAGACCTTTATATAGAAAATACATTAATTCTTTAGAGGCTGAGTTCTGTTCTTCTCAGCAACTCCAAGCCTTTTCAATGCTAAGTATGTTGCAACTTATGCCTTTCAATGTGCCTATCATGAGGCCTTGGGAGTTGGCAGTGATGTGCATCTGCCATCACACCTTCTTGTGAGGCTGTGACAGAATAGGAAACTTGAGGCCAGCCTGGGCAACATAGTGAGACCACATCTCAAGGGGGAATAAAAAGGTCTTGAGTTGGCAGTTCCAGCCCTTTATAAGATACAGTAGTACCTCCATCCTAGGGGACAATGTGAGTGAATTTCAATTGTATTCTTCACTGTAATATTTTTAAAATATTTTTATTAAAATTTAAAAATCAAAATTACAGGACCTTATATATTTCATGATTTTCATATTATCTTCTAATACATATGAATTTCTATAAATTGTATATTAATTTTGAAAGGTTAGGAGTAGTTTATAAGAATAAGCTAATTTAGTTCTTATACATTTAAAAAGTCTGTTCTGTCTGAATGCTTACTGCTCTTACAATACATAAAATAATATGTGAAAGAAGCATTACTCTGTGCTGATGTGTACCCTGGAAACGACACACTGTTTTTATGAAGGTATAAGAAATATTGGTACATGATTGACTGAAGATCAATTCAGATGATACAGATTCATGGCTGAACAATGACTTAATCTCTTCAATAGAAGCTGTCCACAGAAATCTACAAAACCATATTTGCCACATTTCTACCAGGAGTGTCATAGAATTTAGAGAGCTGAGCTTGATCTCTTAGAAGTCAGGCTCTCTAGCACTGTTAATAGATTGTTACTTTTTAAAATTGCCACATCCTACTGTGGAATGAAAAAGAGATGCTTCAAAAGGAAAACTTACAATGGTTCCTGGTCAGGGAGGTCATGGAGAGAATTTTTGTTTTAAAATATATAACCCTCAATACACTTTGCTTGCTAAGTTTCTATGAATTAACATTATTTTAGTTTCTATTCATAACTCATGTCTTTGATGTGATTTATTTTCAATTTATGACCTTGTTTGCTATAGAAATTGCTTTGAGTTACTTTCAATAAAGGAAAGGTCAGTAGATAAATAATGAGCTTAAAGTTACAATGAGATTTTTAACATTGAAAACTGAACCCACAAGAGAATGAAATATTGAAACTAGTCAGAGATACAACCATGTAATGGAAAATCTGCAAGCCTGGTAATGCCTAAGTAACTAAGGCATTCATAGACTGAATCTTGAAATTTGAGTTTAAAGATAGTAGAATTTAGCTTGTATGAATGCTTATATGTGATTTTTCTAATTAATCTCAGAAACATGTACCTGAGACATTGGAAAGCTGATAAGATCAGGGAGATGCTGCTAGTGAGATAGAGTGAGCACTGCAGAAAGCATCTGGATTCTATGTTAATTCTTCCCCAAATTTCCATCAAAATTATTAGGGATATTTCAATAATAATTTAATATGTGCTCATAGCTGGAGACATTGAAGAAATAGTGGATATGAGTGACGAGTTTTAGTTCACTCATTTTTTAAATGCATTAAACAAATGATGTTAATTTCTCATCTGAAAAGTGGCATTATTAATACAATCTCATGAGAAGTATTATGGGGATTCAACTAATTAAATGTGAAATGTCTGATATGTGTAAGGAGACTCAGTAAATCTTAAGTAAACTGAAACTATTAGCTAAAACTAAAAAAGAAAGAAAGAAAGAAAAAGAGCATTACTGCTTTATAAATAGTTTTGAATCATCCTTGACATGCTTGCTTTAACATAAGCACCAGGAATTTGCTCAGCAACACCATTATTGTATCTTGGAATCCTAATGCTCTTCCAGGGCTTGCATCCCATCTTGTTACATCATTTCTTCAGAGCATATCCCACATTTACCCTTCTCTTAACTTATCCATAAACTTGGTCCCAGTGTATCTTCACTCATCCCATATGTAGAAGGTAAAAGATGCATGAAGAAATGGATTTTGATTCAAGGAGAGAGTAAGATTTTGGATTATGTTAGGCATAGTTTTAGATTTGGTAAAGGGAGAGTTCCAACCCACTTTGCACACTTTGACAAATAAGTATGCAAATAGTAAAGCAACAAAAACCTGTATTCCTATATTTGATCAGATTTATTAGACATATCAAGGTGTTGTATACCATTATGAACGTACCTTTCATAGTCAAATTTCTAAGAGGATCCTCATTGTTCCAAGTATAAATGACTTTCTCTCTCTGAGTGTAGTGGTAACAGTGACTTGATTCTAACCCCCCTCAAATAATAATAATAATAATATATGGCAAGGATGATAGTATGTTACTTCCATGATTATTTTACAAAAAAAATATGATTAGCATTTTGTTATCTGACTCTTTCTATTTCCTCCTTGGCTTGCACATTTTGAAGAAGGAGATTGCCATATAAGAGAGTGGCAAAGAATTGAGGAAAAGAACTGATGACAGCCGCTTGCCAGTTTCAGAAGAAAAAAGGCCCTTAGTCTACCAGCCCATGTGGAACAGCATTCTGTCAACAAGCAAGTGAACTGGGGTCAACTCCTAGCCCAGTTGAATCTTGAGATGACTCTACCCCCAAGAAACACTTTGGTTGAACAACTCTAAAGAAGACATACATATTTTTCAGAAGATTCGTTTAAAATTATTGACAAGCTAGTTCGACTAGTGGAACCAGTTGCAAAAGTGAAACAACACTAATTAGCTGAAGGCTAATTGGGGTCTCTTGACTTGAGATAGCCTTTCCTCAATATATGCATATGGATGTTATCATCTGGCAAATAGCACTGTTAAAAAATAGTGATTCTATGTTAAAGAAGTCCTATGTTACAAAGCAATGATGTTCTTTATCTATATAGAGTGCACACAATTGGATTTTCATAAAATATGAATGATGCCTGATTTAAAAATTAATTTCAAAATCTTACTTTTTATCTTTAACAGTTTGTATATGATATGTTTATTCCATGCTGATTGGTAAATTAGTGAGACAAAAGTGACTGTCACAAGACGTTTTACTTTTTAAAATCAAAGAGACAAGAATTGAAATCTAGGCTCTGGAACTTATTAGTTGTGCCCCTTGGGCAAACTATTATTCTCTGATTCTGAATTTCTTTCATCTCAAAATGTATAGTAATACGACCTACCAAATATACTTTCCAACTTACCAAATAAACTTTCCAACCATTGGTTTATAGAATTACTAAAAGGGGCCAAGATATAGTAAGTCTGAAGATATATGTTATATATTCTCAACAACAAAGAGAAACATTAGTTTATTAATAATAATGCTTTCAAAAATGATTAAATTAGACTTCATTAACATGGTTTAAAATATGGTATAATATAATTGTATAATATCGATGCAATAGGAATATTTAAATTTATTAAACAACTATTGTATGCAAAGTAATTTTGTGAATATTATTTCTGATTACAAACAAAGCTCATAAAATAAATTAGTAAAGCAAAAATAATTACATAATTTTAAATTTAAAAAAAAATCTCAAGCTTATAAAATGACTTGACTGAACTTACAAATATAGTAAATGACAGAGTTATATGAGAATCCAGGCATTTTCACCCCTACATTTCATTGTATCCATCAAAATATGCCACAGATTATAATAAATTTAAAATTTTAGACAAGCAGAACTTAGCAAGCATGCTGCTTTCACTACATAAAGACAGCAAAATGTCTAAACATTGTCAAGAAGTTTCCACAGTGATCAGTTGTAGAGAACTGATCAGTGATCAGTTATACTGATAATGGTATTACTAATGAAAATTTCTCTTCTCTTATCATTATCTGTACTGATCAAGAGATATGTTAATATATTTCCCAGTTTTACATCCTGAAATGAAATTGCTATATACCTAGCTTGGATTTCTGGACTATTTACTAATAAATGACACATTATTCTTGCATACATGGGTATTTACTTAACAATTCAACTTTTTATGTTCATATGGTGAGTCAGTTTGGTAATTGTACACTCACAAATTGAAATGGTGAAGTGGTTTGAAATGAGAGCTCACAAGTTGAAGTGGGTGAAGTGATTTGAAATGAGATGTTTGACAGAAAAAGTGAAATGTGGGTGGAAGCTGAGCACCTCTACCATACAGAAGTCAACTAATATGTACATAACCAACCACTTGCTGCCCTGTGTACCACATCCTATTACTGAATACTAGACCTTAATAAAGTGGAAGGAGCAATAACTGCTTCACACACTTTGAAATGAAGGTAAATTTCAAAGACAAAACCCACAGATTTTTCTAAACTTTCTTATCTTCAGAAGAAATTATTCTAATATCTGAATGGTATACCTATCTTGTACTCCATAAATCCTTATGCACACGAGTTTTACATTTTTAACAATTATTATTACATTTCCAAACTAAGTATCTACTAAAAATTCAATCATTATCCAACCTGACATTGGGAAAGGAAATTCTTAATTGATTGAAAACAGTGTGGAAAATATCACTATAATCATAAGTTCTATTCTCATATGTGCACAAAATAAGAGAAAGTTATAGTTGTATATGTATACTTATATACATACACATATATAAACATGTGCATTGAACATATATTAATGGATTGTTTTTTCTGAAGGATAATTATTATCCTATTTCATTTGATGTAATTCTATTAACCAAAGTAAATTAAAAGTTATTGAAAAATAGATTTTCCTATGTGAAAGCAATAACATATTTATTACTAACACAATAAAGATCAATGTTATTTTCAGTAACATGCTTTGTTGTGGACCATGGAGAATCTCAGTACATGTGAGTAGGAATTCTACCCTCGCTCAATAATGCATCATTTTGTAGGAAATTGTAGCTAGTTTTTTTTTGAGTATTTATCATATACTAAGCACTGTATTAAATGAGATGTTTGCCTCTATTTCCCATTAGTTATTACCTACTCCCTAATGTGCTTTTGCCAATGATTTATTGTTTGTAAGTAGCTTGACTAAAATATGCTCTGTTTACTTTCTTTAACAGTTATCTATTACTGTAGACTATCCCCCTTCATAGGTGGACAGGGAATGATGTGGTAGTAAATGGAGAGAATAATTTGGATTAACCCAGTGTTTGAATTCCAAAATGCTAAAGGCCATATGAGAGTGACTGTGTGATAATCAGTCGTGGAATGAGAACACTGCTGAAACAAAAGCCTTATGGAACACCAAAATTTAAGTCTGGTAAACTGCAATTTGTTTGCAAGTCTAACAGGAAAAAAAAGGACAAAATCAGGAAAATGAAACATTAACCAAATACTGGTTGATGAATTTGGGTTGGATTAGAAATGGGTCAATAGCAAAAACAGAAATAAAGGAGATTTGGGAAGATAACTATAAATATTATCAGAGTGAGAAACATTCATTTATTTGTTAAGAATGCATTAATGAGTGGATTGGAATGGCTTGTCTGTACAAGGTTAGTAGAATGATCCCTGCCTTATAATTTTAATGAGCATAGCTTATAGGATGATATTTTAGTTTTACTCCATTTGTTAGAAATAGAAGCAACCAGATTCCCTTAGAGCTATAATGGATAATGGGGAAAGAATAACATTTATTGATATTATTTCATGACTTACTGATTATTTTATGGCCACAGTCATGTGAGTTATAAAGTTAAGCAACCAAAAATGATGACAAATCTTAGATACTCAATAAAATATGTAGTTAATTTTTTTTTTTATAATTTGTATTTTTCCTTAAAGAGTACCTAAGCAAGCTACTACTGGCTCACCATATTTCAATACATGCACTGCCCGTTCTCTACCCTGCTGTTTACCTCAGGGACTGAAATTACATGGGCATTCCTGCCTTTGCCCTCTTATTAGCTTTGGCTAATAGAAAACACTGGCATCAAATTGGAGGTTAAGGGAATAAAAATTGGGTATATTCCCCTGATCCAATCTTTGCTGCCAGTTGTTGCATGCATTAAGGCTATGCATTGTGCAACATCCATATAATGACTCCATTTCTTCTTTTGCCCATTAGCCATAGATGTGGAAAAGAATTCTTATTATATATGTATTTCAGTGCTTCCTTCCTGATTCTTTCCAACAAGTACAAAATAAAACATTTATTCTTCAAGACATTTTCAAAACTCAGACATAAAGTAATTTTCCCATTCCTGAAATCTGGCCTTGTTTGGGGGCAATTGACAATCATGATCTGAAGAGAGCCTTTGAAAAGAAGAGTACTTTGAGGTTTTCTCTCTTTCTACTGGTGGGTACCTTGTAAATGCATGTGAATGAACTCAGGATAGCCGGTTAGAAGACAAGACGCACCAGAGAAAGTAACAGGTAGCCCTATGGGACAATCACCCAGCCTGCAGAAAAACTAGAAACTGATGACAAATAACAAGCAAGCTAATAACAAATAACAAGTGAGCCTGGTATACACCAGAGCAAAGTCCTGGTTGAATCCAGAACAAACTGCTAACCTGAAGAAAGATTAGCTAAAAATAAACATTTGAGTTTTAAGGCCACTTTTAGAATAATCTATTATGAAACTAAAGCTAACTGATAATTAATAACATTCTCTACAAATGCATTCAGAATCATCATAACAATATAAAATGTGAAGAAAATCTAATTAACTTTGGGAAGACAAAAGTCATTTACAAATATGAATTTTCTTTTTTTTTTTTTGGAGATTACAGGTTAAGGTTACTACATAAAAGTAAGGCTGTGCCTCTTTGAGCAATTTAAAATATCCATTCTCATTTTTTCATCTTTAAAATAAAGAAGTTGAATTCACATTATTATTATCATCTCTACTTATCCATGACAGTTTTATGGCAGAAGTTTATCATGGTTTCTGATTTTTTGTGATGGACTTCTACACCATAGTTCACAATTGAGAATATACTCAGAAAGGAGCAATGTCTCTGTGCTGCAGCCCTTACCTAGCACAACTAAAGTGTCAAACCAAAACTTACAGTTATAATAGTTCTATATTACTTATATTTTCCTACTAATAAAATAATATACTAACTTGAAAATTTGTATTGTCTTTTGATTCTAAATTCTTAGAATTTTGTAGCCTTGTGAAAATGTGGTAATGTCAGGGACAAAGGGGATAGGTAAAGTTAAAGCAGGGAGACATCAAGTACTTTTCAGAGTTTACTGAAGCCTTTGCTCTGGTAAGTCAGCCTCGTAGACAAAGTGTATTCCATTGATTACCTGCATTATTATCACCAGGGCATTGTACAAAATGCGGGTATCCAGAATTTTCTTCAAATTTATTATTTAGCATCTCTACGTATTAGGAATTACCAAAATGTTTCAAGCCTCTGTGGTACCTTTGAATCTTTTGGATTAATGGGACCTTAAATCCAGTGTATAGACTTATTAGGTATAATATGTGAGCTGATATATTTATAAATAATTACCAGTGACACAAAAATCCTACTATGAGAGGGGGCCATGGTTGTGGCTCAGTGGTAGAGTGCTTGCCTAGCATGTGTGAGGCTCTAAGTTTGATCCCTGGTACCACATAAAATACACAAATAAAATAAAGGTATTGTGTCCATCTACAATTAAAAAAAAATTTTTTAAAAACTACTATGAGAAGTATTGATTCAGGCAGCTTTTTATTAATTCCATTAATTGGTGACTCCTTAGTAACAAACTTAGTGAAGTGCCTCACTAAAGGCTGTACTTAATTGATATTTGTCATTGAATTGACAAGTCACTTAAATATAATCTCTTTAAGTAAAGGCAAAATAATGTTATTTTCATATCTTAGCATGAAATTAAATAAATATATATTTCATATAGTTCATATGTGTATATTAGTATAAAGGAACACTGAATTATTATGTTTTCTGGTTGTCCTAGAAAATGAAACAAAAGAAGGAAAAAGGATTATAAACTATAAAAGACTAAATACCAGTCTTATCAAATTATAAAGATTCTGAGAATTTCTAAGATGTTTGAAATAAACATTAATTTGTAAGATCAATTAAATTGTACTATGATGATGAAGGGAATATTTATATTTATCTCTCTCTTTCAACATTGCAGTGTGACATCTCTACTGAATATATACTCAGTGAGTTAAAAATTCCTGGCTGACAAGAAAAAATAGAAATAGCCATATTAGACATAATCACTATTCTGGGAAAATTTTCAATGATACATAAATTTATAATTTGATTTAATCATATTATTTACATATTGTAATTCTTCCAACCTCATGATTTTAAAATGTGGCACATCTCCTCTTTTATTAAGAAATCGGGTATCCTTGTATCTCTAGGTACATATTTTTAATAACGCTTTTTTCTTGGTCTTAGGTTTTTAAGCTGCTTAAGTTAAAAAAATATCACAGGGATCAGCTGGTTATTTACAAAAATGTGTAATAGGTCATTTCTTGGATAAATAGCACCAAAAGCATTGGTGAGATCTCAGCTAATGAACTGCAAATCATATTTAATATGTAATTTAAAAAATCTAAATCTTAGAAAAAAAGAGGAGCCTATGAAAATTAATAAATTATATCAGTGTGTTCACCACCATAACTTTAGAAGTTTCTGCCTTTAAGATTCAGATTTGATCCTGACTATATAGATACTCATTTATTTTAATAATGCCTTTTTATGGTATCTTACAATTTATTGAATCTTATAATTTTCTTCCTCCTAGTGTGCTGTTAGCCAAATGCCGTTAAAGTATATATGAAAAAGCTAAATACATTAAAAAGCATATGATTAAATTTCAATTTTCTTGATGGTTATTTATATTATCTGGGGCATCCTTCTATCAGAAACTCCAGCAGGCAATGAGGGAGAAGTGATCAAAGATATGTCAGTAACAATGGCCAAGACTGCCTTTCATCAACAGCTTCATATGGCTACTTTGAATTTTCATTATAGAAGAGATAAAGTCAATAGCATAAATGAATAAAGTACATAAATGAGAAATGAGGTTGAATTCATCATTAAAGTTTTCTCGACCCCTGAAACAAAAATTTCAGTCAAGTTAACATATTACTGAGTTCTCAATATTACATAAATAATAAATGAATTGTAGAGTCAATAATTTATGAGTTTTAGTTTTTACACATATTAAACATTACTTCATTCCAAACACTAAGTGATATGAAATATTTTGAACCTAAATTGTTATTTTAAAAACTAAACAAAGAGCTTCACTGGAATTTTTAAAATTACATTTGATGCTTTCTATGACAGTGTGGCTTGAAAAATTACGTATTTTGTTCATTGACTTTCAGATTTAGAAACTGGAGTTGGGTTTATCAGGTATTGCTAGAATATGCTACACTAAAATAAAGAAATAAAAAATTTTGGTGGCATTGGCAGCATTGTGATCAGTATCCCCAACAAGAACAACTTAGAAGATGAAAAGTTTTTTTTTTGTTTTTTTTTGGGGGGGGTGCTCATGATTTCAGAGATCTCAGTCTACAGACAGTCAATGTCATTTCTCTGGATCCAAGTGAGGTAACAGGTATAGGGTAAGGACCCAGTAGAGGGAAGCTACTCAGCTCACACTGGGGTCAGGAAGTGGAGAGAGGAAGGAGGAAAGGGGTTTTAGAGAAAATGCACCATTCCTGTGCACATCCCCAGTGATCCACCTCCTCCAGCCATACCCCACCTGCCTAAAGCTACCATGTTTTCAGTCCATTTATACCAGGATAAAATGATTAGGTTATACACTCACAATCAAATTATTTTACTTCTGAATATACCTGAAGAAATACAGGAGCTTTGGGAGGGCACCTCATATTAAAACCGTAACAGTGGCATATATATATCAAAGAGTTATTTATTTGCAAGTCAACTTTGTCTGTTTTGACTTTGTTTTGGAAAGCAATCCAGGCTCAGATCTTCATGACATGTCCATGTATTTTGCTACCCCAATGAACAGAGGTTCCTGGCTCATTTCCTTCTCATAGCACAAGGTATAGGAGCAGAAGAGCTGGTGGAAACATTCAGTGCTACAAAAATGTATGCTTGGATGCAACAGATATCCATTCATTCACCTTTTGATGGCCAGAGCAAGGGAATCATGTAAAGGGAAGCAAATACTGAATTTAAAGGGATGAATTGCATAATATCGCTGTAGAGAAGTGTGAATAATTGAGGACAATAATACAATTTACATTCAGAGTTTCATAAATATGTTTCTGGTCCTCTTGTTTTTCATGTACTCATCATCTGCTCTGTCTACACCAAAGCATGTAAAGAAAAACATGGAAATCCTGGGAGGGATTTGATCTAGTTTTTAAATAAGAATCCATAAAGGAATTTTCTAAGAAAAATGAAGAGGTCGACCCAAGCGAGTTCTTGAATATGTTAAAGTGTAAATTTTCTAGGAATTTGGAGAAATAAAATTTTGTCTGAAGATGTAAGAAGTTGATAAAGTGGTGATCAAAATTATTGTTTAAGATATGATACATTGTTAGGGTCTGTAAACAAGTCAGGATGGCGCCTGGCAAATGTCAAGAGTGTGTAAACAAGTCTGGATGGCGCCTGGCATTTTGCCAGAGGGAGTGGTTTGTGAAGTAACGCCAGCAAGCCATTAAGTGTGGAGATTCCTTATTGGTTGACTAATGTATCTAGTTTATGCTAATTAAGATAAACTGTGTGGAATGTATAAATACCTCTGTTGTCCTACAATAAACGGCTCCCTCTCCTGCTGTATCAATCTACACAAGTTGCTCATCACCCCCTGGTTATTTTGCTGCAGCCAGACTGCAGCAATACATATTTATTTTTAGAAAAGAAATAAAGGAGTTTTTAGGAACCAAAGATCCTTATAGAAACATTTTTTTTAGGGTAGAACGGAGATAAGAAATAGACAAGATAAACCTGTAGCGATTTGTTTTTTTGCTACAAAATGATAAAGTGTGAAGAAGAGAGGAAGAAGAAGGAGAAAAAGGAAAAGAGAAAAAGAATATATTCAAGATGGGTATATGTGTGTGTGTGTGTATGTGTGTGTGTTTGTGTATGTGTGTGTATAAACATACATGATGGAAGCCTTCTGAAAGAGGTCCTAATAGAAAAATGTGGAGCAATTTAAGACACAAGCTAAATAGCGATATATTTGATTATAACCCAAAGTATATAGTAAACATCCATTAATCCTTACTAATATACATAAATTATTGAATAGATAAATAGATGGAAAAAAGGAAATAGATTTTCCATGTAGTAGAATTCCATACAACTAATGTAACTATTATGCTCAAGGAGATGAAATACTCCTTAATAATGGACTAAAGCATAGTGAATTATTTCACATTAGCAAAGTATTGAAAGGAGGAAGGAGAGTAGCTTTATAGTGGGAAAACTGTCAAACACTGTCTCAGCCAAGTTACTAAGATTTGTATATATTGATATGATATAATGAAAATGACATTTTACCTCTGTGGTCATCCTTCCGAAAACACATAATCTCTGGATAACCATTACTAAAACATCAGTTAAAAACCAAATGAGACACATCTTAAAAATATTTCAGTTGTAATCTACTTTGTTGTACTGAGTCCCTATTGATGTAGTGATGAATTGTAGGGCAGGGAAAGCAGCTTCTAATGTTCTGATGAAATTATTCTCTTGTAGGGCCTGTTTCTTGGCTTTGACCTTCAGACATGATTCACCAGTGGTAAAGCCTTTTTCAATATTTCCTTTGATGAGATTGTAATGTTAGAGAATCTGGGTTTGTGGAAGACTCTTCAATGCATCCACCATGTGGAGTGGACAACTTTTTATAGAGAATGCTCTGGGTGTATTTTATTGTGATTAATTTTTATCTCCCTCTGACATAACCAGGAATTCTTTTTCAGATCATGTGATAACCTAGTGGGGTTACTGACAGCAAAACTCAGGAGAAAACTGATCACTGGAATTTTCACTAATCACTGGAATTTTCTTATTGTCATTTTAGTCCACCCTCAGTCTGAAGTGATCCATCACAATTGCCATTCAACTATTCCAACTGGCTTATGGCTATACAGACTCATGGTAATCATTTAAGTAGTGATACTTTGCTATTATATCAAAGTAGCCACTTGTTCTGACAGAGCAACTCTTAGATGGGTCCAAGCAATGGTGATTTTTTTCAGTCACTCATTTTTTTCTTGTTGTTAGGACAGGTATCACAACTTCCAAGTTGTTTACATGCCAGAGATGAAATCAAAATTCTGTCATTTTCCTATATCTGAAAAACTGTTAAAAAGTTATTTTGAAGCCATCTTAATTTCACCTTCTTCTTTGCAAGGCATTTTTTTTCTGGATATTGTATTGTATCTTCATTTCACCTTAATATTTATCCTTTTCTTCTCTTTGATGTTGTTTTATTTTCATCACTCTTTAAGTTCTGGTTGAAGTCCTGGAGTTTTTCTTAATTTCTTTCTGCATGTAATATATCTCTTTATTCTGGCTGCTTTTCAGATTTTCTTTATCACTGTTCTCAGCAAACTGAAAATGAATTGTACCAGTGAGATTTTGTTTTTGTTTATTCTGCTAGAATTTTCTTGAGACTTGGGGATGTGCAGGTCTAAAATTTATGCAAATATAGAAACATTTCAATAATTTTTCAAGTTTAATTTTTCTGCTGTTTTTCACCTTTTGTTACTAGAATTAATTGTTATATTAGGTGGCTTGATATTGTCCCACAAGGCCACTGAACATGTGGCTCTTTCCCAGCCTTAGCTACACTAAACAAAGTTGATATAAACCATTTTGTACAAGAAACTTCATGGATATATGCATTTTAACTCTTTTTGATCAACCTAGAATTTAAATTACTGGGTAATGGGTAGGTAGAGGTTTAGTCTTGAATATCAGCCAAGTAGTGGCACCATCTTACATAGCTACCCAATGTGTCTGAATCTTTTGCTGTTCCGTATCTTGCCTATTCTTTGTGAAACCAAACTTCAAATTGTACCTACTTAAAGTAGATAGTAGCTAAAGTCTAGTAGCTACAGGTCAGTAGAGTTTCAATTTGAATTTCTCTAATAAGTTAATTTTCTTTTAATATTTTTGCTCATTCATATGCGAAATGTTTGTTCAAATTGGCCATTTGTATTGAATTGTTTATCTTTTTAATTATTGAGTTGCAGGAGTTGAAAATATATTCTGGATGAGAAGATTATTTTAAATTTAATAATATCTAATTTATCAAAATTTTGCTATTTTTGTTTTTTAGCGACCTACCTAATAAAAGTGACTTTTTATTCCCTTGAGTTAAAATTATATGCCTCTATATTTTATTTTATGCAGTCATGGTCTTTTATGGAGCTATATGGGCCATTTTAAATTAAATCTAATATAAAGTATGAGGGAAAACTCAATGATATTTTTTTTTCAATTAATATCAGTCATTCTAGTAGTTTTGTTGAAGAAAACTTTTCCATTGGATAAATTTATAAAATTTATACCTGTGTCAAAATAAAATGATGTATAAATCTGGGTTCAATTCTGGATTCTTGATCTTTATTCCAATAATACACTGACTTAATTATGGTAGCTTTGTATTATGTCTTAAAGTTTGGTGGTATAAGACTTCCAAATATGTTCTTTTTTTAAGAATGCTATTTATAGATTATGTTCTTTGCATTTAATATACATTTTAGAATAAAATTTTAAATTTCTAAAAAAATTTTGCAGGGATTAAACTTGAATTGCTTTACAGAGTGACAAACTTGCAGATAATTGACAGTTTAATAATGTTGAATTTATATACATGTGTATCTCCATTCTTAGGTCTTCTTTATTGGCCTTTGTATAATTTTAGTTTAATTTA
Source organism: Marmota flaviventris (assembly GCF_047511675.1). Taxonomy (NCBI): domain Eukaryota; kingdom Metazoa; phylum Chordata; class Mammalia; order Rodentia; family Sciuridae; genus Marmota; species Marmota flaviventris. The sequence goes on from NC_092505.1 coordinate 81,462,303, forward strand.
GAGACCTTGCACAACTTTCAAAAAATTCATTCCTAATTATTTGGCTTGATGCTATTGTAAATGTATTTTTAAGAATATCTTCATTCACTCTTTTGTTGATAGTTCAGAGAAATGTAGTAGACTTTTTATTTTAATTTTCTATGCAGCGGTTTTTCTTAATTCACTTAGTATTCCTATGTATAATTCTCATACATGTGAGAGTAATGCACACAAATATCTACCAAAATCACATGCAAGAATGTTCATTGGCTGAGACAGGAGGATCACAAGTTCAAAGCCAGCTTCAGCAAAGTCAAGGTACTAAGCAACTCAGTGAGAACCTGTCTCTAAATAAAAAAATAATAAATAAATAAATAAATAAATATTTAAAAAAATAGGGATGGAGATGGAGATCAGTGGTAGAGTGTTACTGATTTCAACGCCTGGTACCAAAAAAATAAAAAATAAAAGTTCATAGCAGTAAAACTTTGTAACAGACAAAGCTTTTCAAAGGTTTGTCTGTTAAGGCAAAGACTAGGTAAATAAATTTTGATATGCTCAATGAAATATGATACAGCAGTAGATATAAATGAACACACAACAACATGGATAAAATTCTATCTTGATCATTCATGCAGTTATAGCAAAACACCTGAGACTAGGGAATTTATAAAGAACATGAATTTATTTATCACAATTCTGGGAACTTGGAAGTCCAAGATAAAGTCACCATCAGGTTTCCTGTCTACTGAAGGCCTAGCTTCTGCTTCCAATATAGTGATTTGAATGCTGCATCCTCTGAAGAAGGTGAACTCTGTGGCCTCCCCTGGTAGAAAGAAAGGAAAGGGCAGAAGGGCCCAGCTACCTCTCTCTTGGCCTTGTATAAGATCTCTAATCCCATCATTAAGGAATCCACCTTCATGACTTAATCACTTCTGAAAGGCCCCAGGCTTATTACTAGTATGTTGGGGTATAAATTTCAACTCATGACTTTTGGGAACATATTCAGAACATAGAAACCTTCAAAAGTAATCAGACATAAGAATTCCTACAGTATAATTTCATTTTCATAAAATTAAAGAGGAGGTAAGAAAAAATCTATGATTTTAGAACTCAGAAAAATAACTTAAGTTTAAAGAGGAAGGAGGGAGCATTGTATATCAGAAGTTTCTGAGATATAGATAATGGTTTATTTCCTTACCTGTTTGGGAGTTTACTATATGTGTTTTCTCTGTATGCAGTGATATAAAATATAATACTTAAATATATTTATTTATTTATACTTTCAATGTAATACTGAAAAATAATTTAAAGGATCTGTATTTCAAGATATCCACTCCAGATACTTAGCTGTAGGCATAGCATGCAAGAGAATGAAATGAAATATAAATTAGTCTCAAAACTATGATGAAGGCTTTAAGTTGATATTAGTTGAATCTTTCTTGTTAGAAAGCTATCGCTATTGCCAAAACAAGAAAGCAATTCTGTATTAACAATGTTGTCAATAACAAAGATCCAGAGATGATATCAGATGTTTCAGAGGAGGCACAAACTCAGAACATAAGAGAATGGTCTTTCTCCACCAAAGGGTAATAATCATAACAGATGGAAGTGATCCCCAATTTCATGGAATCTGTCAAGCCTGTTCTAAAGCAAACTTGAAAATCTTATAGAAGCAGTGAACAGTAGATCATTGGCAGCAGGGTACAGGTTGATATTTGGGTAACTTGATAATGTGTATAAACAACTCATTAATTATTACTACAGTAAAGTCAGCATTCTTGAATACATTCCTTCTAATAGAAGAGAGATATACAAACTAGAAAACTTCTGATTCAGGAATGTGGTGTGTATGGAGAAAGAAAATTATGTCAGGGAGCTGCTATATTAAACATGGATCAAAGAAGAGACTGAAGAGACTTAACTCCAAAATGTTACAGGATGGTATGAATTCACACTGTAGGTAATGAAGTGCAGGATGATGTTACCACAAAAATGAAACTTGAGCATTGTAGGATGTGAGTGCCAACAGAATAAATCCTGTGCCATACAGAATAGTGTCATATTGATGAACTCCCATGTATCTAGTTTTATATCTTGCTACCTTTGCTTCAGAGGGCACAGGATTTACTTTGTAAGCATGTGCTTCTGGTTGTTGTTGGGACATAACTGGCAGACCTGCAGCTTTCAAAGTCCATAGTACTTTTCCTTCCATACAATTCCCAGCTCTTCCCAAGACAGCAGGATAGGGCAGGAGATAGTAGATTCCGAGCAGGCAAACATTTAGTAGAACACTTGCCTCATTTGAGGGTTTAACACAATCTTCAAAAAGGAACGACGTCTAATGATGAGGATTTTGGGCATTTTGTACCCCAAAATGTTTGGAACAATATAGAGAGCTTCTAAGCATATATTCTAATGCCAAGCTTCCAATTCTTTCATGTCAGGGTCCCAGTATCAGACACCTGGAAAAACTTTGAGATTTCAATATTTTCTGTGATTCTTAAGGTAAGATCCTGAAACTGTTTCACACTTTGGCTGTGTTCAGGCTATTGTGTGCAAAGCTTGTTTTTGAAGCTCCCAAGGAGTCTTGGCTCTCATGCTTTTCTCTTACTTGACATCTAATTGCTTAAACTGGTAATTTTATCTTTTTGAAACATCAATAGTACTACTAATAAGCGCCTGATTACCAGTCTTTACAATTATTCTTTGCCTTGTATTCTCTTACTTCACTGATAAGTCAGTCTATCTTGTTCCACTCTCCCACTTCATGATGTGCAAAAATCTTTGCAATTGTCTTCTACAGGATGTTAAGAAACATCAATATCCTATTACGTAGAGATGGAATTTCTCATTTAAACACAAACTGGTGAGCAATCAAACTAAAAAAAAAAATCAAACTGAAAAAAATCCTTAAAATCTACTTCTTAGGGCCATTCGTGGTATCATCAGCCTTAGATAGGGCTCCAAAGAAGTGGAGACGGACACAGGGTTTGGGCACACAAGAACCTTGAGGAATTGCTGTTTTGAAAAATAGTTTACATAAAAAATCAGGATGATACAAGGGGTGAGCTTACAAGGATCTAGTCTTACCTAAAGCCTGGATTGTGTAAACTGCAACACAAAAATGATTCCACTTTGTGGCAAGGGAATCATGATTTTGTTAGCAACTTTAATCAATCATTGCATGTGACCTGCCCCTGCGTGGGCAAACCTCTCAAATGAGACATCTTTTGTTTTGCCAAGGGTAATTTTCCAAAGAGAGAGGAATGTATGAAGCAACAACTGGAAAGTGGATGCACTGGCCCAGGAAAGAGGACTTGTTATGTGGCTACAAATGCAATATGGCAAGAGTGAACAATTAAAATTCTGAAATTCATATACATATGCAACCTACCTGGTAATTGATATTTCATCTTATCAAAAAGTGGTAAAAATCTATACTGGATCTATTTTATTATCTCAGAAACTGACGAGGAAATAAAGATACTTTAGCTGGGCACTGCAGCATGCACTTGCAGTCCCAACTACTGAAGAGGTTAATTCAGGAAAATAAATGAGCCCAGGAGTTCAGTGTGGACAACACAGGGAGAACTTGCCAACAGCAACATTGACTAACTAATAGGGGGTACAAAACCATGGTCCCTGTGTGTTGAGGTGGGATCACCTTTCTGTTTCAATTTACACAATCCAGGCTACAGCCAAGACTACATCCTTGTAAGCACCTCCACTGCATCATCCTTCTTTTTAGGTAAACTGCTTTTCATAAACTCTTTAAAAGCACCTTTAGATAATAATATTTTCTTAGTTTTATAATTCAAGATTGTTTATTACCTATTTTCTAATAGTAGTAAGAGAATATTTAATTTATTCTACTATGAGGCTAGATAATTGGTGATATCAACACTTGGAATCTTCTGTATTAGGTAGAAAATCAAATGTGCTACATAAGGAAAAAATAACTTGATATAAGGGAAGAATATTCTTGATTATAACATCATACTTATGTAGTTTTAGTTAATGATCTTGTTTGAAAGTTGTATTCACTTATGTCTGAGGCTTATGCTAAGATCAATAATGTATGAAATACAATACATAAATGAGATTCAATATAAATTCTTTGAAAATAATCTTCTTGAATAACTAATAAAGGAGATGTGTAGAGGCTGGACTTTTATGAACTCATCAATCAGGCACAGCTGTCCAAGGGCAGGAGGTCTTACTAACAGCTTCTGTCAGTATTGTGATGGATTTCATTGGATTTTATTTGTAATGAGGCGACCAACATGATGTTCTATTGTGAGTGAAGGTCATTTGTCTCTACAAGATTTATCAAGTCTGTCACTCATTACCCAAATCACACCAGTCATTATTTCATCTGTATGATATTTGTTGATTTGTTCTTTCAGAATTTCTAACTATAAAAGAAAATCCATGAAATGGTGATAAAAATTTACATTTTTATAGCACTATACAGTCTTTCAATTACTGTCATATTTTTCCTCCCTTTTGATTTTTGGAACTACCCTATGAATTTGACAGTTCGTACAGTGAGTGGATTTTTTTGATTTGTTTTATGTTTTTAATGTAAAACATTCCAACATACCCAAGGTAATACGGGAAGGAAGTTTTGGATACCAAACCAGACTCCAGCTCATTCCAGATATCTACAAACCTTTTACCATTTATGTCATAGTGTTTTCTTCCAATAAGTATCAACTTATTTTTACAAATATCTTCTGTAAAAAAACAAAAACAAAAAAACCCACACATAGTATTATTTTTATTTTGTGAATGAAACATGTCAATCACATAATGATGGAGGTTTAATAACACAAGTGTAAATAGGCTCCATCTGATACCTCCCTGTATTTGGAGAAGGACAGTTTTACTAATTACTGCCTTTTCCTTTCTGAGGAATTTGGTAATGGAATAATACTTAGAAAAGTGGCCCCAAATCAGGAAACAAGCTAAAAGAAGGTGGCAGTACAATTCAAAATACCTTCCTAGCAGGAAACATTTAACATATTTGCTCCATTCAATTGACTACTCAGTGCTGTGATATCAGCTGCTTAACTCAAAGAGTGCCCAAATGTTCTCCTTCCCCTCTAACTAGGAGGCAGCAGGTGCAAAGATCAAGTGCCTTTCCTGATGTGGAAACATGGCATTCAGCAAGCAGGCAGGGACGCAAATCAAACAGTGGCTGTCAAGAGCGTAAGTCCTACAGAAAAACTGCCAACCTTCTACCCACCTCATACTACCAACTCTTCACCTCCAGACCACACCATCGTTCTGTACAATTTGATCTTCAGCATGATTTTAACAGTGGAGAATAAACAGCAAGGGCTCAAGACAATAAAAACAGTGAAAAAGATATTTTTACTTCTTGTTTAGAAAATTGTATGCTCCTAGAGGTGCTACATTTAGAAAGTGCATCACGAGGCAAAAAGGGGAAATTTTGAAGGGGTTAATCTCCAGCTTCATTATGTGGCAGCTGGTTTAAATCTGAGGCATTGTGCTCATGCCTGTCTCGGGCCTAGGTAATTTATAATAGCCTAAAGTTCCAATATAAAAAGCACATAGCTGCAGGGAGACATGTCAGATTCCCTTACACAGTCTGTCATTTCCTTGGAAACATAATAATTAAGATGTCTCGTATAACTGCTTCTGCCAGAAATATTTTTAGATTTCAACCCATTTCAAGAAACTCTAAATTCAAGGAGAGAATTATTAAATACTGCATGACAAACTAAGGAAAGTACTCTTACAGGTTTGTTCTGTCAAAAGGAACAGATACTTCATCTAAATCTCTTGACAGTTAGTTGAGAAATACCTACACTTGAATTAAAAATAAAAGGATTGGCATCAGTTTGAACAGAGGAAAAGAGCATGCTATGGGGGAGAGGAATATCACTCTTAATCAAAAGCAGTCCTTCAGTCTAAAAGACTGACACAATTTTAAACAAAGAATGACATCACCCCTCATCTTCAAATTAATGCAATTGCCTTTTCTTATTATTCATTTTATTCATAAATAAAGTACTTACTGTAGCATGGGGGGTACTACGAGGATGTTATTCAGGATTGACTTGCTTGCAGGTATCAAATGGGGCAACTTGACAGTCATACATTGAATTTTCTTCCTCAAGGAATGATAAAACTATGTCTGCTGCATTACAATAATTTATTTTGATAACGTGTTTAACTTAAAGAGAAGTCAAATTAGATAGTTAGAAGGAGAATTACATAGTTGAGTTCAATAGGTTAAAGTAATTAAAAAGAGAAGCTGGTAAGAACCCTTTCACAGAGAAGGCCATTTTCCCAAACTTTTCCAGGACTTCTTAATAAAAACTCCTATTATCTACTAAGGCAAAGACATAATTTAATTAGAATTTAATGAGATCGTCAATAACTATACAATAGCAAGATTTTTATGATGAATATTAGAATCAAGAGCAATTAAAGAGGCATTTAGACAAACTAGCACATATTGTAAATCTAGCATGTTCTACCAGTTTACTCCTTCTCACGTGCACTATCATTTAGTCCTCACAACTATCCACTGAAAGATGTATTGTCCCCATTTCTAAGGGAGGAAACTGAATCTCAATGTTACATGTTTATTATACAACAATTTGTGAACTTCTATTTACCATACTTAGCAACTCCTTTCTTCTTAAACTATTTCTCCAAAAATACATTTATTTGTATATACATACTAATATATATATAATATATATAATTATCTGTATATTCATATATTATATACACATAATTGTATTATAATAATATTTTATACACATAATAATATGGGTATATAATATTATGTGTATATAATATATTATATATACAATTATGAATTAGAATGATGAATAAATGTCGCTACATGACAGAAAGTGAATATATGTGTGTGTGTGTGTGTGTGTGTGTGTGTATGTATATATCTTTGTTCATGAAAGATTATTAAACATTATGTTTTGGATTTTTTCCCATTTAAAAGATAAATGTTCTTGCCCTCCAAATATCCACCAACAGTAACTACATAAAATGTCCTCTGAGAATGAGAAATATTCATTTTGAGCCAATTGTGTTACAATAATATTAGGTTAAATAGACCTCTATTCAACCTATGATGTGCTGAGACAAACTGAAATAGAGTTTTAATGTGTCACTCAACTTCTTTTGTTCTACTTTTCTTCCTGAGCTTTTCTCTATAACTTCTCTTTATATCTCAGTTTTTATTTGTACATGTACCTCCACATCTCTCTCTCTCCCCTAGCCATCCATTCTTCCATCTATTATCTGTCCACCTACATTTGCTATTCTCACCTGTCCTGCAACAATAAGTGAGTATCTGGAGAGCAAAGCATTTGCCTGTTTGGTTCACTAATATTTTACTTTACTGGATTTATTTTAAATTCAATAAATATTTGTTGGATGAGCAGTGACATACCTGATTCATAAACCACTGATAAACCACTGTATAGGAGTGGTTTGAGCAGTGTCTTTCCTAAATTCATATCTACCTAAAACCTCAGAAGGTGAGCTTATTTGGAAATAGAGACATAACACACATAATTACTAAGGATTTGTGGATGAAATAAGAGGAAAGAGAAAAAAGAATAGCTACACAGAGCCCATGTGATGATGGAGACAGGGATTGAGTTTATGCTACTACAAACCCAAGAAGACTGAAGTCACCAGAAGCTGGAAGAGACCATTTAAAATTCTGCCCTAGAGCTTCCAAGGAAACATCCCCTAATGACACCCTTCATGAATACAAGCTTTTAGCTTCCAGAGAGAATACATTTCTATTGTCTTAAATCAACAAGTTTGTGGTACTTTGTTAGGGCATCCCTAGCCTAATAAAATAGAAAAATCTATTTCTATTTCAAGCAATTTGTTCACCTTTGGCAAGAAGAACAACTTGACTGAGTCCCTTTTCTTAGAGATCTCAGCAAGGTGTGTGGGATACAGACATGTAGTTTTCTAGGGGAGGTGGAAAAATAAAAGACAATTATGAATTAGAATGATGAATAAATGTTGTTACATGGCAGACAGTGAAGTTAGCAGACTGTAGAAAATCTATATTTCACCAGATTCAATGGCACATACCTGTAATCCCAGTGATTTGGGGTGCTGAGGCAGGAGGATCACAAATATGAGGTCAGCCTCAGAAAATTAGTAATGCTTTAAGAAACTTAGTGAAACCCTGTCTCAAAAAAAACAAATAAAAAGGACTGGAGATATAGCTCTATGGTAAAGTACTCCTAGGTTCAATTCCCAGTATAAAAAAATCTATATTTCATTGTTTGTGATAATCTGAGATAAGAGATTCTACTTTAATATGTAGGCTAGTTTCTTTGATCTTAAAATTGATGATAGGGCTATTATTAGAATACACATGGGTGCTTATGTGAATAGTGTATACATATGCATGTGAATGTCAGAGTTTCACATTTTCCAGTTGTCATAACACACAGCCACACATGCATTATAAACATATGAACCTGAGAATAGTGCTAGAAAACCTGCTCGAAAGGAGAGATATAAAATGAATGGTTGTTTCTTTGCCTGACTCACTTTTAAATTTTTCCTAATTTTGCATTATTTTGTTTTTTATAAGAATCGTTTACCTCCAAGTGTCTCTTTGGACTAATCACTTGCTAGTATATGTATTCCAAATATATGTTTTGTCCCTCTGCTTCTAATTTGCAGGAATCTGACCTAAAACTATGGTCTAACCCATCATTTACCTCTTTGTTATTCACTGTTTTTGTCCTCTAGTTTCTGCTGAATAAATCTGTGCTGAGTGCCAAGTATTGTCAGTTGTATTATCCCACAGTTGTTAGCAGTTTCTCCTCTTGGTTAGGACTAAGGAATACCTTCTCCAAATTTAGTCTGCCACAGTAGGTTATTGTATTCTCTATTGACTGTGACTTTTGAAGATTTTCCTCTATTTACCAAATACCTATCTTTCTGGTATTCCATTACTCCCTAACCAATAGATTTTCTGTCTTTGGGCCTGTGTTAGCTTTTTATAGCCTTTGATGGATTCATTTGCCAAATATCTAAATCCATTGCACATATGGACATAGCAATTCATGCTTAATATAAATAGGGAAAAGCAGGCAGCCATAGGTCACAAGGCTGAATCCTTCAGAGATTTTCCTCATGAAAATCTTTTCATTCTTTCATCAAATATTACTTCAAAGTTATATTTGATATGAGAAGCAGTACATAAGGATGAAAGATAACATAAATATTTGGAGTCAGAATACTTGCTCTTCATTCTTATAAGCTATGTCTAATGAGGTTCCTTAGTCTTCAGGTCCAACTTAAATCTTTTCTATGTAGAGAAGTAGTATACACTTAGATGATATATCACATCAATATTACAGCAGTTTGGGTGGTGGTCTTCACTATTTCCAAATTAACAGGTATAAATTCATGTTACTTTTTCAATCAACTGCTAAAACCAATAACTAGTGTTATAGGTTATACTAAGCTTTCCCATGTCTGAGTAAAACCTACCATAATATTATTTATTTCCATTTAATTTTGGTTTGGGAGTTGGTGATGCTAGGGAGAATATAGTTAAACCACTGAATAGAAATTGCTCTGTCAACTAGGACTTGAAATACAATATTTCATATATGTTTATGTATTTTGTGTTTTTATGTACACATTTAAATTATAGCTACAATGTATGCTTCATTTAATAACTTGATGAATTATTTGTATTGGGATATCATGCTGAGATTTCAAAGATTTACTTATAATTCCCTTATATCCACTGGTCCAGGACAATATCTAGACTTTCTATATTCACCTACACCCTTGCCATCCTTACTCCACAGCTCTCTTTTAGATCACATTTTACTTCCTTCTATAAATTCAAATCATGCCTACCATTTAGAACTGATTTAACTTTTTTAACAATTGCTTTGTAAAGTGGAAACAAAATACATTTTTATCTTTCTCTGTCCCTGTCTTTTTCTCTCCCCAACCCCAGCTATCTATCTATCTATCTATCTATCTATCTATCTATCTATCTATCTATCATCTATCTATCTATCTATTATTTTGGCAATTCTGGGGTTTGAGTACATGGCCTTGTACATGCTATTTACTCTATCACTGAGCTATACTCCCTTGTATCTTAAAAAGTAGAAATATAGACACCTTTATTTGAAAAGTAGAAATACTTGACAAACAAGGCTCTTTTACCACAGTAAAAATTAATTTTAACGAATGAGCTGTATAATGGTTTAGTTCTTTCTATGGTAATTGCAAAATATTGGCAAAGACAGAACTAATCAAATCTTTAGCAGATAGTATTATTATATATGATATGCCTGTAGAGAATATAGTATGTTAGTCACACCTGGAATATGAGGGGATTTGAGAAGAGTTATTTCAAAGTTTTATACTGTATAGTCAATTTACAATTAAACTTGCCATTAGCATCAAAATTGCCACTGATTATTTTTGTAATTATCTTATGTTTCATTCTATTCATTATTACACAAATTGTCAAAATTAGAACTCATCTTCCTATTTTCTCAGATCTCTTTCCTTACATTTTAATTTGGACTATAACTGGACTGCAATAGTCTAAATCTCTACCATTCTGTAGTCTGTAAACAGCATAAGGGCAAATTATGATTTCTCTTTATGTCCTTAGCAATTTGAAGCTTACAGTTCAACTAGACAACCATTGCATTTTATAAACAATCATATTTGAGTTTAAAGAGGTTAAGTGATTTGCCTCAGAAAATAAAGCTACTTCTTCACAAGATTGACATTTTTTTGTACATTGAACACAGAAAACAAAGACATTGACAGAAAACTGTGAAAGTTTTTTTTTAACTTATTAAAGTTAATCAATTGGTAGCCAACATCACAACAATATTTTTAAAAAATGATCTTTTAGCATATATGTATCCACACTGTAGATCTCTCATAGTAAATTATATCCTGACAATAACTGTATTCTGGTTGATTTCATCTGGCCCTCAATTACTATCTTAGAAGAAGAACTGAGTAATGATAATTGTAGAATGTACTAAAAAATATGAAATTCCAGGCACAAGTAGGATTGAAAATTGAAGAATCTGTTGTCTAATTCTGAAACTTTTATTTGGTACTTTTGAAATGTCCATGAGAGGTAATAATATTATGTTGTCTATCTGTGTATAAATGCCACATTTTCTTATCCATTCATCTATTGAAGGGCATCTAGGTTGGTTCCACAGTCTAGCTATTGTGAATTGTGCTGCTATGAACATTGTTGTAGCAGTATCCCCATAGTACGCTCTTTTAAGGTCTTTAGGGAATAGTACAAGACGGGGAATAGCTGGGTCAAATGGTGGTTCCATTCCCACCTTTCCAAGGAATCTCCATACTGCTTTCCAGATTGGCCCCACCAATTTGCAGTCACACCAGCAATGTACAAGTGTACCCTTTTCCCCACATCCTTGCCAGCACTTGTTGTTGTTTGACTTCATAATGGCTGCCAATCTTACTGGAGTGAGATGGTATCTTAGGGTGGTTTTGATTTGCATTTCTCTGACTGCTAGAGATGGTGAGCATTTTTTCATGTATTTGTTGATTGATTGTATGTCCTCCTCTGAGAAGTGTCTGTTCAGGTCCTTGGTACATTTGTTGATTGGCTTATTTGTTATCTTATTGTTTAATTTTTTGAGTTCTTTGTATACTCTGGATATTAGGGCTCTATCTGAAGTGTGAGGAGTAAAGATTTGTTCCCAGGATGTAGGCTCCCTATTTACCTCTCTTATTGTTTCTCTTATTGAGAAAAAACTTTTTAGTTTAAGTAAGTCCCATTTGTTGATTCTTGTTATTACCTCTTGTGCTATGGGTGTCCTATTAAGAAATTTGGAGCCCGACTCCACAATATGTAGATTGGAGCCAACTTTTTCTTCTATCAGACGCAGAGTCTCTGATTTGATATCAAGCTCCTTGATCCATTTTGAGTTAACTTTTGTGCATGGCGAGAGAAGGGGATTCAGTTGCATATGGATTTCCAGTTTTCCCAGCACCATTTGTTGAAGATGCTATCCTTTCTCCATTGCATGCTTTTAGTCCCTTTATCAAATATAAGACAGTTGTAACTTTGTGGATTAGTCTCTGTGTCCTCTATTCTGTACCATTGGTCCACCCGCCTGTTTTGGTACCAGTACCATGCTGTTTTTGTTACTATTGCTCTGTAGTATAGTTTGAAGTCTGGTATCACTATACCGCCTGATTCACATTTCCTGCTTAGAGTTGCTTTTACTATTCTGGGTCTTTTATTTTTCCATATGAATTTCATGATTGCTTTATCTATTTCTACAAGAAATGTCATTGGGATTTTGATTGGCATTGTATTGAACCTATAGAGAACTTTTGGTAATATCGCCATTTTGATGATGTTAGTTCTGCCTATCCATGAACAGGGTATATTTTTCCATCTTCTAAGATCTTCTTCTATTTCTCTCTTTAGGGTTCTGTAGTTTTCATTGTATAAATATTTCACCTCTTTTGTTAGGTTGATTCCCAAGTATTTTATTTTTTTTGAGGATATTGTGAATGGGGTGTTTTTCTTCATTTCCATTTCAGAAGTTTTGTCGCTGATATACAGGAATACCTTTGATTTATGCGTGTTGATTTTATATCCTGCCACTTTGCTGAATTCATTTATTAATTCTAGTGGTTTCTTTGTAGACCCTTTTGGGTCTTCTAGTTATAGAATCATGTCATCCGCAAATAGTGATAATTTAAGTTCTTCTTTTCCTATTTTTACGCCTTTAATTTCTTTCGTCTGTCTAATTGCTCTGGCCAGTGTTTCGAGGACTGTATTGAATAGAAGTGGTGATAGAGGGCATCCCTGTCTTGTTCCATATTTTAGAGGGAATGCCTTCAATTTTGCTCCATTCAGAATGATGCTAGCCTGAGGCTTAGCATAGATAGCTTTTACAATGTTGAGGTAAGTTCCTGTTATCCCTAGTTTTTCTAGTGTTTTGAACATAAAAGGATGCTGTACTTTGTCAAATGCTTTTATTGCATCTATCGAGATGATCATATGGTTCTTATCTTTAAGTCTACTGATGTGGTGAATAACATTTATTGATTTCTGTATATTGAACCATCCTTGTATCCCAGGGATGAATCCTACTTGATCATGGTGCACAATTTTTTTTATGTGTTTTTGTATCCAATTCGCCAGAATTTTATTGAGGATTTTTGCATCTAGGTTCATTAGAGATGTTGGTCTGTAGTTTTCTTTCTTTGAGGTGTCTTTGTCAGGTTTCGGAATCAAGGTGATGTAGACCTCATAGAATGAATTTGGAAGGGCTCCCTGTTTTTCTATTTCCCGAAATAACTTGAAAAGTATTGGTTTTAATTCTTATTTAAAGGTTTTGTAAAACTCCCCTGTATACCAATCTGGTCCTGGGCTTTTCTTGGTTGCTAGTCCTTTGATTGCTTCTTCTATTTCATCCATTGATATTGGTCTGTTCAAATTGTGTGTATCCTCCTGATTCAGTCTGGGCAAATCATATGACTTAAGAAATTTATCGATGTCTTCACTATCTTCTATTTTATTGGAATATAGGGTTTCAAAATAATTTCTAATTGTCTTCTGTATTTCTGTAGCATCTGTTGTGATATTTCCTTTTTCATCCCGTATATTAGTAATTTGAGTTCTTTCTCTTCTTCTCTTCATTAGCATGGCTAAGGGTCTGTTGATCTTATTTATTTTTTCAAAGAACCAACTTTTAGTTTTGTCAATTTTTTCAATAGTTTCTTTTGTTTCATTTTCGTTGATTTCAGCTCTGATTTTAATTATTTCTTGCCTTCTGCTACATTTGCTGTTGTTTTGCTCTTCCTTTTCTAGGGCTTTGAGATGAAGTGTGAGCTCATTTATTTGTTGTTTTTTTCTTTTTTTGAGGAATGACCTCCAGGCAATGAATTTCCCTCTTAAAACTGCTTTCATTGTGTCCCATAGATTCCAATATGTTGTGTCTGTATTTTCATTTGTCTCTAAGAATTTTTTGATTTCCTCCTTTATGTCTTCTGTAACACATTGATCATTCAGTAACATATTGTTCATTTTCCATGAGATGTATGATTTTTCTTTCCTTCTTTTATCGTTGATTTCCAGTTTCATTCCATTATGATCAGATAAAATGCATGGTATTATCTCCACCCCTTTATATTTACTGAGGGTTGCCCTATGGCATAATATATGGTCTATTTTTGAGAAGGATCCAGGTGCTACTGAGAAAAAAGTATATCCACTTGATGATGGTTGATATATTCTATATATGTCAGTTAAGTCTAGGTTATTGATTGTGATATTGAGTTCTATAGTTTCTTTATTCAACTTTTGTTTGGAGGATCTGTTCAATGGTGAGAGAGTAGTGTTGAAGTCACCCATAATTATTGTGTTGTGGTCTATTTGATTCTGGAACTTGAGGACAGTTTGTTTTATGAATGTCACAGCACCATTATTTGGAGCATAAATATTGATAATTGTTATGTCTTGTTGGTGAATGGTTCCTTTTAACAGTAAATAATGTCCTTCCTTATCCCTTTTGATTAACTTAGTCTTGAAGTCGATTTTATTCGATATGAGGATGACCACCCCTGCTTGCTTACGAGGACTGTGTGCGTGGTATGTTTTTTCCCAACCTTTCACCTTCAGCCTGTGTATGTCTTTTCCAATCAAATGTGTCTCCTGGAGGCAGCATAATGTTGGATTTGTTTTTTTAATCCATGTTACCAGCCTATGTCACTTTATTGGTGAGTTTAAGCTATTTACGTTTAGAGTTACTATTGATATATGATTTGTACTTCCAGCCATGTTTGATTATTTATCTTTTTTTTTTAATTTGATTTGTTTCTCCATGATTAGCTTTGCCCCCACTCTCTGGCTTACTGAGGTACTTCCCACTTTTGGTTTTGGTTATTGTTTTTCATTTCTTCCTCGTGTAGTGTTTTGCTCAAGATGCTTTGCAATGCTGGTTTTCTGGCTGCAAATTCTTTTAACTTTTGTTTATCATGAAAGATTTTTATTTCATTGTTGTACCTGAAGCTTAATTTTGCTGGATACAAAATTCTTGGTTGGCATCCATTGTCTTTCAGAGTTTGAAATACGTTGTTCCAGGATCATCTCGCTTTCAGCGTCTGTGATGAAAAAGCCGTTGTTAACCTTATTGGTTTACCCATGAATGTAATCTGCCTCCTTTCTCTTGTAGCTTTTAATATTTTCTCTTTGTTCTGTATATTGGATATCTTCATAACAATGTGTCTTGCTGTTGGTCTACTGTGATTTTGTATGCTCGGTGTCCTGTATGCATCTACAATTTGTACATCCATTTCCTTTTTTATGTCTGGAAAGTTTTCTATAATTATTTCATTCAACAGGTTGTTCATTCCCTTGGCTTGAACCTCTATACCTTCCTCTATCCCGATGACTCTTAAGTTTGTTTTTTTTTTATGTTATCCCATATCTCTTGGATGTTTTTCTCGTGATTTTTTACCAGCCTTCCTGAGTTGGCTAGACTCTTTTCAAGATGATATATTTTGTCTTCATTATCTGACATTCTGGCTTCTACTTGCTCCACTCTGTTAGTGATACTCTCATTTGAGTTTTTAATTTGGTTTATAGTTTCCTTCATTTCTAAAATTATTGTTTGATTTTTTTTATAATCTCTATCTCCTGATAAAGATGTTTATTTGCTTCTTTTATTTGCTTGTATATTTCATTTTCAATGAGTTCTTTCCTTGTTTGAATTTGCTGTCTCATATCTTCTTTAAGATTCCATTCCATCTGTTTAAGGTATTCTTTGAGTTCTTTATTTGACCATTTTTCTGATGCCTCTAGGTCCTCCTGTATATTTAGGCTGTCCTGCATTGTTTGTACTCCTTTTCTTCCTTGCTTTTTCATGCTGCTTATGTTACTTCTTGCTCTGTTTGACTGCTGAGTTAATGTTTACTCCTATAAATTTATTTGGTTTTGTGTGTCTCTGGGGTCTCTCTTTTGTGATGGGAGACTATGACTAGAGATGATGAGTTTTGTTGCACTTTAGTGTAGATTCATTCGTTTCCTAAACTGTGTACGGATTCTGATGGCATATAGCGGTCTGCGCTTTGGTCTTGGGACTTATATTTAGGTCAAATGATGTGATGGTATTGAGGTTGGTATCTCTTGGCAACCTTGGAAGGTTGCTCTAGTTATGAGGGATATTAACAGGAGGATGGTCTTGAGTATTTGGGGGAAGTTAAGGTCTTGGTAGCACTATATAACGTCTCGGAACATTGACCTATACATATTTAGTAAATTACACATAAACAGCGTCGTATTGCTTGGGAGGAAAGGTATTAGAAGGGAATGGAAGAAGTCAATAAAGAGAATGAGAGTAAACAAAATTCAAGGAAAGTGGAATAAGGAAATTGAAAAGAAATGAAAAGACAAAAGAAAAAAATAGAAAATAAAAAAGGAAAAAATTTTAAAAATATTTAAAAAAGTGAAAATAAAAAATAAAAAAATAATACAAAAATATTTTTAAAAATTAATAAAGAAAAAAATAAAATTAAAAAATGCAGTCTTAGAGTTCAATTAACTTCTCTTCCAGTAGGTGGAGCTGTGCCTACCGGGCCAGGCTTCTCCTCACAGTGTGCGGGAACCAATCACTGTGCAGCAGCTCCTCCTCCCCGATTGGGCAGGTCTCCACTCCTGAGTGCCTCAGGCCGTTTCTTGTGTCTAGTCACCTCACCACTGGCCCCTTTCACAGGTGATGCTCACCACAATACTGGTTACGCGCCAGGTCTGCTGCTCACGGGAGCCCTATTTTCTTGAACAACTGGGCACACTCTCCCTGCTTGCCATTCCCTCAGCCCCTAAGGTTGTGGAGCTTGGGGCTGAGAACCCTTGGCGTATTTTGCTTGCCCTCCAGTAGCCACGCCCCTGGGAGCTGGTGCAAAAGACCTCAGTTGTCTGCGCTGGTGGGAGGGGTAGCCAGGGGGTCCCGCCCTGCGGGTCCCGCACCACTCCTGAATCCCTCGGTCTGACTATCGCGCTCACGGGAAAGCTGGGAGGGGCCCTTGAGGTTTCCCCGCTGTGTGGAGGGGGCGGCTAGGGGGTTACACACCTGCCGCCGCTGGTTTCAATGAAGTTATCTCCTCCGCCGCCTTCTGGTGATGTCAGTTCTCTGCCATGTTGGTATCCCATGCGAATGGCAGCATTTCGTTCCATTTGCCGGGTAACCAAAGCAATGGGTGGGTCCTGACAGGCCCTCCCTAGCCCTGTCTCAATCCTGTTGCCACTGCCTATGAAGGCTTGGTTGGTATTTACCTCCACAGGATTCAGCGGACAAGCAGTTTCCGCGGGTTCATTCAGCACTGAGCCAGAGCAGTTTGTCTGCGAGACGCATTTGTGTATATTCCACATTTTTTTATCCATTCATAATTCCACATTTTTTTTATCCATTCATCATATTTAAGTATTCAGATAGACAACATAGACGGCCATCTATGTTGTCTATCTGAATACTTAAATATGATTAATCCATAGTTGTTTCAGGCAAAAAAAATCAGTTTAGGCAATTCTACATGCCCTAAATAACAATATTCCTCCTCTTCCTCCTCCTCCTCTTCTTCTTCTTCTTAAATATTATGCATTAATTGTTGGTGAAGATGTGGAGAAAAAGTTACACTCATACACTGCTGGTGGGACTGCAAATTGGTGCAGCTAATATGGAAAGCAATATGGAGAGTTTTTGGAAAATAGGGAATGGAACCACCAATTGACCCAGCTATCCCTCTCCTTGGTCTGTACCCAAAGGACTTAAAAACAGCATACTACAGGGACACAGCCACATCAATGTTTACAGCAGCACAATTCACAAAAGCTAAACTGTGGAACTAACCTAGATGCCCTTCAATAGATGAATGGATAAAAAAAATGAGGAATATATACAAATGAAATATTACTCAGCAATAAAAGAGAACAAAACCATGGCATTTGCAGGTAAATGGATGGAGTTAGAGAAGAAAATGCTAAATGAAGTTAGCCAATCCCAAAAACCAAATGCTGAATGTTTTCTATGATATAAGGAGGCTGATTCATAGTGGGATAGGGAGTGGGAGCATGGGAAGAATAGAGGAACTCTAGAGAGGATAGAGGGGTTGGAGGGGAAGGGAAGTTATTTTTGTGTCCTTAGCAATTTGAAGCTTAGAGTTCAGCTAGACAACCATTTAAATGTGATAGCAGAATGCATTACAATTCTTACTACACATATAGAGCCATTTTTTTTCATATTTTTCAAGAAGAGGAGGAGGAAGAGGAGGAGGAGGAGGAGGGGTTATTAATGATGGTGGAATGCAATGATCATTATTATCCAAAGTACATGTATGAAGACACAAATTGATGTGAATATACTTTGTATACAAGAGATATGAAAAAAATGGCTCTATATGTGTAGTAAGAATTGTAATGCACTCTGCTATCACATATAAATTAAAAAGCTAGCATCATCCAATTCAAAAAGTACTCCTTATATTATTTACCTATAAAACCATTGATGTAGTACATTAGTGTTATTCAGTTACACTTCACTACTTCTCATTAAGAAAGGAAAATATAGATAAATTTCATATTGCAATGTATAGATATGACTGTTCATCAATTTCTTCTGTTCAGTTCTTACTACATTTCCTGCCATGGTGAAAACAGTATGGAGAAAGTTGAACAGAATTTTTAATGTTTTGTAATCCATCTCTTGTCCACTCGGATCAACTAATGATGACATTATATGCTATTAAGAGAAAGATTTTATTTCCAATTTGGACAATGCTGTTTGCGCAACCTTATGGTTTAGCTGAAGACACACTTTGAACTAGAAGTGGGACCATCTGCTATTGGAGTCTGTCTTGCAGTACCCTTCCCTTTCAACTTTCACAAACTGAATAGTTATGCTGATTAACTGCCTTCAAGTAGACAGCAAACATTGTCATTAAAAGCCCATCAATGGAACAGTTTTCAAAATGACATTTGTTTACCATGATTTTCCCATTGGGCCTTTCAATAAAAAGGAATGATTCTAATTTTAAAATATTGTAAAATTGTCACAAGCTTCAACTCTCTGACAACTTTAATCTAAATAAAGGTCACTGCTACACTATTATGCTAAGGTTGCTATGAAGGACAAAGGAAAAACAAAATTGGCAGCAGATAGTTTGGTCATAAATTTATTCATAAAACCCTATTCTTTGAAAACACAGGATATTACTATTTTAGCTGTGTCAATAACAATAGGAATCTGAATATGTTTAGAACTATCTTTATATTTGACAAGAGAAGTTTTGTAGCTTTTCCCAATTGACCTAATAACAATAAAATAAGCATAGCTGTGTGTTGTATAATGATGTTTTGATCAAATATAGGCTGTATACAAAAGATGATGTTACCTAATGATGTTGTAGCTGTCTTTGTGTAAATACAAATTCTTATGCAGTTTGCAGAATGTTGAAATCTAACAATGCATTTCTCAGAACTTATTCCCATTGTTAGTGGCACATGACTGTATATATTTCTAAAAAATCAAGACTACGATGTGTTTGGTGGGAAGGTTACCAGGAAATTTCAATACAGCCAAACATTGAGTCTAATGATTTTTTTCCTTAAGGTCATATTTTGTCGGAACTTTAAAATTGTGGCAAGACAAAATGTTCAAAAATTAATACTATATGGAATTAAAAATTCTGAAATAAAATTAATTACTACAACTTTACTAGGAGGAAAAAGAAGTCCAATATATTCTTCTGTGTGGCTTATATTTCTATGAATTGTAGAGCTAGACTTATAGGATGTTAATCATTTTTCTCAATATAGTTATAGATACAAAGTTTAAAGTTCCTTGGTGTGGTTAAAAATGAATACTGTGGGTCAGTTCTGCCTTGGGAACTTGTGCACAGTGTGTTCAAAAAGTGCAATCTTGAAATAAGATCTTTATTGACTGACTTGGAATATGTTATAATTATGTTTTCTATGCTTGTGTATATTAGTACTTTAAAATTATATTTCTATTTCAATCATAATCAGCTATATGTCTTTACTATATATTGCAGGACAAATTGCCATTTTGGTATGTATACTTTATAAATAGGGTTGAATGATAATTACATTTTTATTCCATTAAAAAAAAACATGTTATATTTTGTCTTAGAAATGTCAAGTCCAAATCTGAATTTCCTCTTCCTGACATTAATATTTTTCACAGGATTGCTCATCTCAGTTATGATTTGTGAACTATTCATTTTGGAAGATAACATGTTTAAGAAGATATATTTGATAGCAAATTGGTAAACATTTCATCAAAACCTTTTTTTGTATTAGGGAATATAGTTACCATTAAGTGTCTAAAACACTTTTATTTTTGCACCAAAGTTAGCATTTATAATTACATAGGTATTTTTCTAAAATCAATTTCATGTATTCTATGCCACTTTGGAGAGAATTTCCTAATGTAATTTTTTTGTATTTGATGATTATAATAACAGATATTATTATAATCTTTTAAATATAATACCTTGAAAACACTGAGTTATATACAATTGTCTATTAATACCTTTAGTCCTAAACTTCTATGATTTTCAAATTCTGAATTCCCGACATTAAGCTTACTTCCTTCTTATCACTGAAAATTAGTATTTAGTAGCCATTAATACAGCATAAGTTTTACTTCAGACAAATCTGAATGTGGGTTATAGCAGAGACCTTGGTTGAGTTAATAACTAATGAAGTCTCAGTTTCATCATCAGCAAAATGAAAACAATAATATAATCTTATGTAAAGTATTGCACTGAAAGTTAGTTGGCATAGAGTATGTAGAGTTTCTAGAGTAATGATCAGTAAATGCCATCTATTTTTAATAAGTTGTATTAGTTATATATTAATACTAGTTGATATGATTATAATAATGATGCTTATTAGATTTGAGGTTAGCTTAAATCTGAAAATACAATTTATTAGAATTCTTATAAATATTTGTATAAGTATAACATTTTTAAGTAGAATAAAAATTTTATATTTCAGACATGAGGTGAAGATAGGATAACAGTTCTATCACTTGTGAAAGATAAATGAATGAAAGAATGGAGAGAAACAGATAAATAAGCCAACATCTTAATATAAAATCGGATTTTGATACTTTTTAATCATTTGCTTGGTTGATAGTTTCTTTGCTTGAATTTCATAAAATTTGATTTCTTATTCTTGATGGGAAGCATAGGTCTACTTATGCATTCATGGTTGGGTGCTTACCAATTGATAGTTTTCTCCTATATATGTGTTTATATACTGCTACTATATTATAATAACATTTGCATGATTTGATATGGGTTGAACTATGTCCTCCCTCATAGAGTGAAGTCCTAGCCCCTGGTACCTCAGAATGTGATCTTATTTGGAAATAGGCTTATTTCAGGAAGAAGTCATATTCTAGAAGGGTTGGCCCTACTCCAGTATGACAGGTAACATTATAAAGAGGGAAAATTTGTACACAGACATGTACAGATACTGTCAAAGTATCTGATACTTTTATCATTTGAGAAGTTGCTTACTTTATCAATCAATATATTTTTAAAGGTTTTTGGTCAACAATGAACTTAGGGAATAAAGCCATTGTTTAGCTTTCAGGTCCTGGTAAAATTGTCCAGCTATTTTTTAATTTGATATCTAGAGATATATCAAAACAAGTGAATATTGTGTAATCTCTTTTTCACTTTTATGGTGACTAAAAGTTTAAACACAAAAGACGTGTCAGTTGTAGTGGTAAGAGGGAGGATCCAAAATGAATTAAAAATTTTAGGGGAAATCACAGTGGCCTTGTGCAACACTTGCATAATTTCAAGTCTGTCTTTATCCTTATTTACCTCCTCATGCTGTAGTTCTGCTCTATACATTTTAAAGATCATATTAGACTAAATGTTTAGTGTATCATATGGTTATTCAAATTTAAAAATACTTTTTATCTGAAAAAGAACTGAAAAGTGATTTTACATAATACCAGCTGAATTGGAAAAAAAGTTGTTATTTTAGTGACAAAAACTGGCATCAATAAAGAAAATAATTTTAGAGGTTGAAGAAGTTATCTATTCCCACATTTCATGCTCTAGAAGAGGAATCTGAGGCTCAAAAAGATGAAATTTGCTGGCTGAATTCCCAGAATGAGTCAGTAGCACAGTTCAGAATAATGGCATTCTGGTTTCTTGACTTTCAGATTTATGTCTTTTCCCACTACATTATGCTGCTTCTTGTGGCTTCACTGTGTTAGGAAATGGTTGTTTTCAAATCCTCTTTTCCTGTATCCTACTGATGTGTACCATGTGTTGCCTACTATTTGAAGATGGTCCTGCATTCAGCATTGCTGTTTTAAAAGACTGTTATTTTTTTAAACATTATACTTGTGTCCACACTGAAATCTTATAGTTCTGTGTTTTTTTCTTTCTTTCTTTCTTTCTTTTTGAGAATGTATTTTTCTCAAATGATAACTTTACCTTTAGTAGCAAAAATCACCTTTCCTCTATTCCCATTTCTATATCCATTACCCTCCAATTATGTTCCCTAATTAGTTAAATGGTCGTCACCTAATTAACTGAATTTAATTTTGATCTTTCTGCTCACTGTGTTCTTCTTGAGTGAAACAAGCCCTCAGGATATGAAAGCTTGTCATAACCATTTTGACTGTGCAGTGTTATAGTTCACATAATCCCTGAACATTTTATTTGTCATTAAGGCTTTCCCATGCCTCTTGATAAGAAGTAATACTTTCCAAAAAAGTGTAATATTTATCTGTTTTAACCTTCTTGAACTGAGCCAGTTCATCATTGCTCCAAACTGGATCATAGTCACAGGGTGCTTAACATCTTCTTTAAGGCGAAAATGGATAATATAATTTTAAAACTCCATATGAAATGTAATTTTTTTAAGGAATAAAGGATAAATAGGAACAAGGAGTCTCCCTTCTTCCTACTTATTTTTTTTCTTTCTGAATCAAGTGTTCTTGAACAATGACTCTTAAGAGAAATTACTCTTAAGAAAATAAATTCTTTTTCTGAAGAAAAAAACTATTTTATTGTATTTGTATATTTGGCTACAAATACAGTGATCAGACCCCTTCAATTTCAATTATGCACACATTCCTTGTTATTTTGTTTGAAAAGTCTAACCATGTGTCTATAAAATATACATCATCTGATCATGGGTAGCAGCACTGTAAAAACAAATAGATATTACATTATTTTGTAAATATCTGGTTGTCTCCTTTACTGCTACTCATATGCTTGGTAGAGTGGGTACATTTTCTCTCTTTTCAGAACATAGCTGGAATAATCTAAGAAGAGGAAGATGATATATCTGAATAAATGCATCTTAAAGGACATGGTTCTTTTGAATAATTATGCATTATTCCTAAATAATACCTAATGTTATGGAGATAAACTTAGCAACAATAGAAACTGCTGAAGCTCATATTACTTTTAGAAAGAAATGTTCATCAGGGAAAAAAGGGTAGTTGACTTTTATTAATATTAGGTTTTGCCAAATACTTTGCAACACAAGAAATTTTCAGCAACAATAGGGCATATCTCTTGGATTCCAGAGCAACACTGTTTTCATTGCAAAGTTCTGAACTCCTATCGAGCATCCAGAAAACTCCTACATAATTGACAACTGATCTGTAAGATGTGATTCCCCAAATCGTTAGTATATTGATGACTTCTTTCCCAGGAAATAAAGGAAAATTTTTTTTGTCATTAAAGTCCTTAGCTAATCATATGATTAAAATAAACTTCCCCCAAAACAAAAATAAAGCAGGGCCAATAAAAGTGTTCTATAGGTATATCAGGGTCTAACAAAAAACAAACAAACAAATAAAAAATGTTTTTCTGCCACATCCTCTCCTCTTTTGGCTAGAATTCCTGCCTAAAAACATGAGGCACTGAGACTTTTACAATTTATTTTTCTGTTCATCCTACACACATACTTACTACTTCAAACATTGTGAATTTTACTAAAAAATAAATTACTGATACATTTTTCTGGGTGAATAATTATCTCTGGCATACACTTATATTTAAAAGGAAGGAAACAGAAAAAAAATCACCCTAAATTTAATCACACACAGTTAGACCTCCTTGTTATTCTATGCAAACACTTTTGAGATTTTTTTTCCATTAATTTTATGTGGATATACCACTGGGATCACAACACATTCTGTTCCTATTTTGTTGCTATTAAGTACTTTTATTACTCTTCTATATCAAGAAGCATATAATTATATTTTTATTTTATAAGACTGCATACATTTTCATAGTATTAATGATAACCAGACATCTCCTTAAGTGAATATTAAGTTGTTTGCAAAAGTAAGCTACTACAAAAATATTTAAAAATTGCCTTCTTATATGTGTGTACTTGTACATTGCACAGATTATTTCCTCATGGTGACTTTAAAAATTACAATTCATGTTTAGATATTTGTTTATTTATTGCCTTAGAGAAAAGTTATATCAATTGATATTTATATATAACATAAGCATAAAAAGAACAAAATTTGTCCATTTCAATCTATATTCATTTTGATATTTCACATAGAGTACACTGTACTACATGTATTTTCCTTAATTGTTCAACCAGTTATTCAATATAGTTTACATGATATTTAGCACATACTATATTTTTTGTTTGCATATTTTCCCATATTTTATTTTTGTTAATTTCTGACATATTTTGTATTATTGCTATATATTGTTTTTAGTTGTTGATAGACCTTTTTTTTATTTATATGTGGTGTTGAGAATCAAATCCAGTGCCTCACACATGCCAGGCAAGTACACTACCTCTGAGCCACAACCTCAGCCCTATTGCTACATTTTAATTTTACCATTTCCTAAAATATTCAAGTCATTTCAAGAACAGTGGTGATACAACAAAGAATTCACGTACTTTGTACATTCTATTTAATCACATAGAATATTTTTAAAGATAAGTGTTAAAAGGTTTATTTAATAAACCTAATGTCTCACAATTTCACTAAGGACATTTTTGAAGTTTGACTAACATTTTATTTTTCTGTGAGTACATGGTTTTCAAAACATAGTGACTATGAGCATAGTTTGTTGCCACTTTCAGTTAGTGCTTCTGGACAACCAGTGCAAATGTAGGACCATTAATATACTGAAAGAGGCAAATAACACCTTAATATTATTATGAAAATAGTTTCCACTTTGGGTCCCTCCCATAGAAACATGGGATTACCTAAGTGTCAGCAATGCAGAGTTTAAATATCACTGACCTAATGAGTATGATTTGGACCTATGGTCTATGTAGTATATAGAATCATTCCTTCACCAAATATTCACTGAATACTTTCCTAGCCTGTGAGGGTTCATCAGTGAACAGCACTGAGTCAATCTCAATATCCTTTTAAAGAGCAGGATAGATAATCTCATCCTAAAGCCATAAGACTTTGCTATTAATAGTTACAGTGCTTGGAATATACTGAATATTACCTGATCAGGAATATTGCAGATGTGATTTCCAATAAATTAATTTCTATGATCACTTCAATTTTAACTCTGTGTGTGGTGTGTGTGTGTGTGTGTGTGTGTGTATGTGTGTGTTTAAGAAACCTGATAGTGGCTCATTACTGATACACTTTTCTGGGTGGATAATTATCTCTACCATAAACTTCATTTACATAGAGCTTAACACTTTTGAGTCCATTCCTGCCAGGTTTAAAGGAGCTGGATGCAGCAATAACTAAGAAAATGGTGAAGAAATCACGCAACACATGAAAATGAGTTTCAAGAGTGAGACTGCTCTGCAACCCCAAGGGTCAGCTACACAAGAGAGAGAGAGCACACAGAAGCCCCCTATTTTTTGAGGAAAAGACATTCGATAGAATATTCCACCCAAATAAGGCAAAGGATAGGGTTTCAGAAGGTGTAGTTGACATCTTGGCAAGTTACACCAATTGCAGGTGCTGTGTGGATTCACAGGCAGAGTGAGAGAAAAGGCATAGCCTAATCAGCACACAACTCCAGACAAGTCCCCTCATGCTCAAATGCGCATAGCTCACACACACAGCCCATGGATGGCACATAACAATCTACCCTAGAAATCTTTATGTGTGTGTGTGTGTGTGTGTGTGTGTACATGAGGAAATGTTCAGGAGATTGGATTTATGTTCTTAATAAGGCTCAAGAAAATATCACCTCTATGAAATGAAAGTGAAAGACCATAGGCAACATCTGGAAGAATAATAGCAGAATAAGATTCATCACACCCTAATGAGATAGAAGTACTCAAATGAAAGAGGAGAAACTAAAATGTAATTGAAAACATACAAATATCTGTGGTATTTTTTACAGAGCTAGTATCAAAGAATTTTTTCAGCTAACATAAAACAAATTAAATGACTTAATCAAATATCACAAAGTATCTGGTGCTAGTAAAATTGCCAGAAAACAGGCTTGATCACTAGGTTACAAGGTATTATGAGCTCCTAGTATTCCTGGTATAAAATGGGAAGGAAAAACAGAGTAAAACTGAAAAAAAAAAAAAATAAATAAATATATATATATATATATATATATATATATATATATATATAATTAAATAAATGAACACTAAGACTTATGATTGAAATTTCTTAAATTCAGGAAGGTTTTTCACTAGGTGAGACAGCTGGAGGCATATCAAGAAACCTAATTGGTGACTCACAGATGTTATACTATATTAGAGAGAGAAGCTTGAATTGCTAGACAGTAGCTTGAAAGGTTTAAGCTTTCCCAACAGATTACTGCTGGCTGGCTTAAATATGGTTCAGCTGACCCACTAGAAATCCTCAGTAACTGGAAATAAATTCCACTTTTCATCCTTATCAGTTTCTACTTTTCTAAAACTTTCTGAGACTGCCTCTCTCATGTTCAGTCTGTTGAAACCTGAGAGACCCTAGTATTCATCTAGAAGTTATAGCTCTAGTACATAAGATTTATAGGTGAAAACAAAATTAGAAGAAGCCATAGGGCTATATTTCCAAATTAGATATCTGGAAACCAGTTCATAGTGAAATAAGAATATGTGACTCAAACAAATTTTCCTATGTGAAGGTACTAAATATGCTAGGCTTTTAGTTATCTGTCCATGCCCAGTTATAGACAGCAGGATGTTACAAATACCTAGAAGAGTAGTGTGAATAGCAAAGGAATGTTACAATATTTTCTTACCTGGAAAATACTGGATCTCTTTGGACATCCATTTAATCAAAAGATAAGCAGAAAAAAATATTAAAAATATAAACTATAGAATATATTTTAAAATATGTAAACAGAAGAATTATATTATAGACTTTTTGGATAAACTGATTAATCAAATAAGGAAAAAAATTATAAATCTTGGATTTATGGTCCTAATAAAGCTCAAGAAAGTATCACCTCTATGAAATAAACGTGATAAGCCATAAGGCAACATCTGGAGGAATGATTGCAGAACAAGACTAATAGCATTCTAATGAGACACAAGCACTTAAATGAAAGAGAGGAATATAAAATATAATTGAAAATGTAGTAGCATAATTATGATCTATTCATTTTGGAGGCCACAAGAAAATGAATAGAGGAAAAGTACAAGACTGATTTCTGGAACATCTTGAGAAATTCTATAATAGCTAGTGCCCTTTCTAAAAATGAGACCGTCCAAATTGGGGATAAAGAGAAAAGGATGCAAACTTATATTATTAGCTACCAACATAAAAGAAACAATAATCAACCTTATAAGAGAAAAAAATATTTCCTGATTTGACAAATTTTGTGTATTATTAAAGTGTGTTTATCAATCCATTTGAGTGCAGTGAAAAAAGACAATCCCAATGTTTATATTTGAGCTAGAGTGATGGAGGAAGGCATAACCAATTTATATCCATGCAGACATACCAGATTACTTATGAAACAAAGAATTTTAAAAATCTAATTTTTTCCAGGTTTAATCTCTGAAGGACTATCAAAGAAATGTTGACCAATATTTACAATTTTTTTTTTTAAAATTTATGTTTATTATTTGTTACCCGATAATTCTGATTCTAGATATGACACTGAGTGCTGAGAATTATCTCAGTTTCCTACTCATTAATCACATAAACAAGATCAAATTTCTCAATATAAAACCTGAACTAGGACTGTTGTGTTCTGGCTTAAGAATTTGATCTCTTTATTTTCTGGGGGAAAGACATTACTGTTTTCCAGATTCATGTCCCAGAATTTGTAAATTTCTTGACATTAAAATTTTATACTATTTTATTATCTCAATTTACTTTGATCCAAATATTTTTTTCTTTGCAAATTTGCTGCCAAAATAAAATTCATACAGAGAAAAAATGATTCCAAGCAGAAAAAAATGTGTCCAGATTTCCTTTGATGTTATAACATTATAGTTCCTGAATATGGCATATAATTTACACATTAATAATAATATTTTCTTCCTTGAGGGTTGAAAATATTCTTAGTTCATGGGAAAAGCCTGCAACTAAATGACAGGGCAAACCATTGAACCTTGAAATATTTACTAATAGACAGAACACCTCAGAGGACCTCACTAACTGATTTCTAGGCCTTTATTATTTAAAATTCAACTTCAGGCATTGGGTTCCTAGCCTCAATTTATTTAACTACATGGTTACTATAGAAGAAAATTCTACCTTCTTTTCAAGTTTACATGACATATTTGAGCCTTTTGAAAGACAGTAAGATTGATAGTTGTCACAGTTTTTTATCTTGAAAGCCTTATTAATTGGGAGATTATATAGTCATTTGTGGAAAATGCAGACAATAGGATTTCATTTTCATGTAAATTCCACCTCCACCTTTAAAATCCTGCTATGGTAAATTGAAATTAATTATACTCATTTAATTCCTGACGTTCATTTTCTAAGCAAATAATATAAGCATGTTGTAAATGTTTGAAATATTATATCTTGAAACAAATAGAAATTTTTCTGAAATTTGACATGCAATGGAATATCCATTAATCTTTAATTATTTCAGTAACAGATTAACTTCTTGTAGATATATATCCAATGAATAAAATTATAAATAATACATATTATAGTTTTCTTACTCATATCAGCTGAGAATTATCCATAATATGTTTAAAAACACAATTAATTAAGATTTTTAAATTTATTTTCACTCTAATTTATTATATATGACTGAATAGACACTTATCATAAAATGATATACAATCAATCAACAAATATATGAAAAAGTGTTCAACACCTCTAGCAATTAGAAAAATGCAAATCAAAAGAGTTCATCTCACTTCAGTCAGAATGGCAGCTATTAAAAATACAAACAACAATAAGTATTGGCACAGATGTGGGGAAAAAGGTACACTCATACATTGCTGATGGGACTGCAAATTGTTGAAGCCAATCTGGAAAGTAATATGAATATTCATTGGAAAACTGGGAATGGAATCACCATTTGACCCAGCTATCCCCCTCCTCAGTCTATACCCAAAGGACTTAAAAATAACATACTACAGGGACACAGCCACAATTAGTTCAGATTTTTAAAGTAAGAGAGTAGTGTCCATATTAAGGATACAAAACAATGAGAAGGATAAGATGAAATGCCTTCTCTGAAAATTAGTTTTCTAAAATGCCAATCCCCAGACTAGAGTTTAAGGTCTGGACTGTGAATATGTTTCCTTTATCTGCCTCTGATTATATGTCTTTTTTAAGAAATATAATTTGAGTTTGCAGCTGAATGACTTTATTTTCTCTGTTTTTCTTACACTGATATTTGATGCTTTGTACAAATCTAACTACAGAATTAGTGCAGGATGGTTTATCCTTTGCCATGCTTACATACTGTTAAAAATCATTGATTTATGTTAGAAGATGTGGCTACCATAATTGATGATTTTATGCAAATGGAAATAAATGTAACTCAAATAAGATTCACAGAAAGAGCAAATATTTTCTGAAATTGAACTTTTGGGCAAAACCAAGGAAGTGAAACTTGTTATCAAATCTCATTGTCTGAAATAAGGGATTTGTTGTGAGACTGTTGAAGTCAGGGAAATTTGTTCTGATAGTTTTCTGGTGTGTGATTTTTTTTTAACCTGGGAAAAAGGATAGAACTGCTTACTTGTGTTTATGTGAAGAGACTCCTTGGCAAAAACCATATGGAGAATAAAATTACCTGTTTTCATCTTCAGACAAAACTACCTGTATCAGTTATTTATAGTTGCATAACAGATTATTACCAAATTAGTGTTTTAGAATACCAATAAACATTTTTTTTTTACCATTTTTGAAGTCTGAAGTAATGGCTAAGAGGGCCTTAAACTGGTCTCTTATGAAATTGCTAATAGGCATTATAGGGCTGCGGTATGGATGAACCACTTCAAAGTTTACTAACATACGTGGGTGGTGGGTGGTAACTAGTTGTTGGATGTTGGTGAGACATCCTGGTTCCTTTCCAAGAAGCATCTGTATAGGGCAGCTTTACTGTCTGAATAACCTACTGGGTGGTCTCTCTCAGAGGGTGTGATATAAGAAATGAAAGTGGAGTGTCATTGTCTTTTTTGAACTAAAATCAGAAGTCATACCTTCATATCCATAATATCTAATTTGTCCATACGTGAGCCATATTGAATGAGAGAGACAACTATATACAGACACGTGTAAATATGAGGTTATGGGAGTCACTGGGGTTCATACAATCAAGCTTGGCTCATCTTTTGACCTTCAAACCTGCTGTTCAAGAAAAATTCAATCTTTCTCCCCAAGGGTTCTACAAATTCTCATCCATTTCCAACATCAACTCAATTCAGGAGCTCATCTTTGATATCAGGTTCAGGTATAGGTGAGATGTCTCAGGTGTGTTGCCTAGAAGGCAGGTCTTCTTGATTTGAGAACTTGTAAAATAAAGATACAAGTTCTTGCTCCATTCTATCCCCATAAAACAACACACAGTGATAGAACAGACATACCATAACTGACATAGATCTTCTTATTCATTAAAAGATAATAATGGGTGACATCCAGTAGTAACTGCTTCATACCATTTGTGAAATTTAAAATGATATATGTTGCCAGTTCCTGGATTAGGGCTCAATTCTGGGAATGTATACTATGCTCTTGGATATGCCCTTTCAGTTATTTCTTCTTTTTCATGAAATGTTGCTCGTGTTTGTTACTGAGTAGTATTTCTTCAATCTGCTTACTATCTAATGAAATTGTAGTGTCCAACAAAAGTTTTTCATCTGGTTCTATCATTGCCCCTTTAAATTCAAGCCAGCAATGCCTTGCAGTTCTCTTAAAATCCTTTGGGTCTCCTATAATTGCAACTGGGGATAAGTTGACTGGACAAAATTCATACATGCAAATACTTAGAAGTACTTACCTATGTGTAGTTCTCTTCAATCTTCCAAGCAACATTCCTTGTAGCCATAGAAATTAGGTATTTAGATATTTCTGAAGTTTTAATAAGGGATACTATGATCACACTCAGTATTACACTCAGAGTATTCAGTGTAAGGTTAGTACCAAGAAGGAAGCTTCATTAATGGTAATCTTGAATATCACAAATTAGTGAACATATTTAAAAAAAAACTTGAGAGAACATAATCAGAATAATAACTTTCTGAATTAATATTCTGCACGAATTTTCCCATAAGAGGCAGTATTTAAGTCCATTTGAACTGCTATACAGAATGCATTATACTGTAGGGCTAACAATAGAAGTTTATTTCTCATACTTCTAGAGTCTAAGAAATTGAAGATCAAAGTGCTAACAGATTTGCTGAGGATCCAATTCCTGATTCATGGACAGTCCTCTTACTTTGTCATCATCTGGTGGAAGGGACAATGGAGCTTCATGAGCTTACTAATCTCATTTACATGGATTCCACTCTCATGACCTAATCACCTTCCAAAATTCATACTTCCAAACATCACCATATTGATGATTAGCTTTCAATGGATTTTTTAAAAATATTTTTTAGTTGTAGATGGACATGATACCTTTATCTAATTAATTTATTTTTATGTTGTACTGAGGATCGAACCCAGGGCTTCACACATGTGAGGCAAGCACTCTACTGCTGAGCCACAATCCCAGCCCTCAATGGATTATTTTTAAAAGAATATAAACATTTAGTTTATTTGAGATCATATATAAATAAATATACATGTAAGTACAGATATACACACAACTATGCACACACAAATGGATTCAGACCAAGAACTACATTTTTCCTTCAATTACAGTGGACATGGAAATGCATCATTTAGAGACCATAATGCACCTTCAGAAGAATGTTGTGGTAGTCATTTGTCCTTCAAAAATATTTGGTAAAAACAGGACCATTTTAAGAATCCTTTCAAGAAAAAAAAAATGATGCTGACATTGGAGATAGAATTCTTGGAAACTCAGTCAAAATTTCAGAATTTTAGAAGAAATAATAAGATTTTGCCTAAAAAGATAACTGAAATCATTTTCCACACTTCACTTAGAACAAAATCTTTCTTGTTAAATGGAGTTCTTTTTATTATGTTTGGGGTACTATTTGTACTAGAATTCTCTGTGGTTTACTACTCATGCATTGACTTGAAAAAAAATCTACATGGTTTAATTTTTCTTGCGTTTTTATTGTTCTACAGTCCCATGATGTTATAAAATCTTTAATATTATCCTGTTCACTGATACCTGACACAAAATGCTAGAACATATTATCTACCTATCTGAGGAAAATATCTAGAGATTTTGCCATTCATTATAAATAGATCATTGAAGGGCATCTGGGTTGGTTCCACAGTCTAGCAATTGTGAATTGTGCTACTATGAACATCGATGTAGCAGCATCCCTGTAGTACGCTCTTTTAAGGTCTTCAGGGAATAGTCCAAGAAGGGCAATAGCTGGGTCAAATGGTGGTTCCATTCCCAGCTTTCCCAGGAATCTCCATACTGCTTTCCAGTGAAGCTAGCCAATCCTTAAAAAACAAATACCAAATGTCTTCTTTGATATAATGAGAGCAACTAAGAACAGAGCAGGGAGGAAGAGCAGGAAGAAAAGATTAACATTAAACAGATACATGAGGTGGGATGGAAAGGGAGAGAAAAGGGAAATTGCATGGTAATGGAGGGAGACCCTCATTGTTATACAAAATTACATATAAGAGGTTGTGAGGGGAATGGGAAAATAAACAAGGAGAGAAATGAATTACAGTGGATGGGGTAGAGAGAGAAGATGGGAGGGGAGGGAGGGGGGATGGTAGAGGATAGGAAAGGTAGCAGAATACAACAATTACTAATAGGGCATTATGTAAAAATGTGGATGTGTAACCGATGTGATTCTGCAATCTGTATTTGGGGTAAAATTGGGAGTTCATAACCAACTTGAATCTAATGTATGAAATATGATATGTCAAGAGCTTTATAATGTTTTGAACAACCAATAAAAAAAAATGGAAAAAAAATAGATAATTGAATCGTATGTAAATGCTTTTCTGAATGACAAAATAGGTTAAATTTCATGAGGAATGGTTAATTTCAAAAAAATAGGAATAACCTATGTTCTTTGGCTGCATAATTTGTAGAACCATTGAAATAAAAATTCACATTAATTACTTCAACAATTCAATCTCAATGTCAAGTTATTAGCATTTGGAAATAAGAATTCTATTGATAAATATAGGATTAATTTATATAACATTTATGTTGTTTTGTCATTATAGTTTATCCAATATTTTATTTATACTTATTTTATTTTCTTACAGTTAATGAAAATTTTATTTAGTTATTTAAATCATTTATTTTCTTCAACACTATATTGAATTACATATAAAATGCATTTTAAAGCTATGACTAAATCATATTTTGATTTACACAGTAATTGTATTTACAGTATTTCTTAGCACAACATTATGTGATATTCTGTAAAACATTGACATAAAATGTTGTTTTATTCTTTCAATTATATGCATCTGCATCAGTGCTGTTTTATTATAAGAGTTTGGGAAAAAATAACTTGAAACTTTATGCTTGGCAAATACATATCATTAAGTAAATAGTTTCTGTGTAAAGTAAAATTAAAAATATTCATTTTAATAGTACAAATGCAGATTTTTAAATAAAATGTACATACACTAATCATTTCTCTAAAAAGTTTCTATTTGTCCTTTTTCTTGCAATGTTTCTCATATAAATTCATCTG
Source organism: Marmota flaviventris (assembly GCF_047511675.1). Taxonomy (NCBI): domain Eukaryota; kingdom Metazoa; phylum Chordata; class Mammalia; order Rodentia; family Sciuridae; genus Marmota; species Marmota flaviventris. Next base: position 81,496,570 of record NC_092505.1, read on the forward strand.
ATCAATAATATACTATTCAAAAAGTATAACCTGTAAATCACATTTCCCCCCAAATTATTCTTAATTAGACAAAGGTACATGATGATGTTTGTTGGCTGCTTGCATGCTTATGTATACTCAGCAAACACCTGATATAATTCTACATTTCTTAAAAGCAAACCTACTATAAATAATTTCCTCTAATAAACTGAACTTCTCTCCCTATTTCTTGTTCTAATCATGATTTTTTTAGGAGAAGTTATTTTGTCTCTGGATATTTGGAGTGATATACAAATATGATAATCATGTTGCAAACAAATCTAGCCATTGAACAGAAATGGATGTACTTTCCTAAAGGAATTGATTATGGAGGGGTCAGGACCTGAAAATATATAACACAGGTCAGGTAGAGTTTTCATGGATCTTATCAGTTATCGAGTTTTGACCAAAAATTGCTGACTTACATGGACATAGAGCAGGGAAAGCATGCACATCAAGGGGTCAGAGAGAGGCCAGTGAGTGCTTCAAGTGTGATACAAGGATGCTGGCAGGAAGGTGAGAGGGCATGGAAAACAAACTTGACCTATTTTGAAATTTTGCCTACAGCAATATACACCTCTGTAAATATCTCCATCACTGATTTGTGCCTGTCATGCCTGTCATTTTGACACATCATCATTATAGTTTATATCTTTTTTTTTTTTTTGCAGCACAAAACTGGATTGCTGCTGACTGCTCACCCTCATGCTTTTTAAAAAATTTTTCTTGTATTTCCTTACTCATCTCTGAACCAAGTGGCCTCTGGTTCTCCTCTGTGTTGCCTCCATGTAAATGTATTAACATTTAATGATATAATTGATTTTTATTCTTTTTTTAATTTAGCAGCTCTCACACTTCCAGTGATTCCTCACAATTACGTATATCTTCACACCTGTAATTATTTGCATTTGAAAAAAAGGAAAATAGTATATTAAAGGAACATGGAAATTTCTTGGAACAACACAAATGCCAAAATTAATTTAAAGAACTATAAGATAATTGGATGCAATATATAAAATCATGTACTTTGAAACATCATTTGTATTTTAGTATGTTATTTCTAGCTAGGTTGAATGTACTAACACACATAAGAAAATTACATAAGAATAAACTAACCATGTGATAACAACCTGAATTTATTTTGTATGATAATGTTGTGCTACTTTTAATTAATGATTTTAGAATACAAAAAAATTGAACTTTTATTTCTTTTGCTCTATTTTTATTTTTTTAGTAGTAGATTGACACAATACCTTTATTTTATTTGTTTATTTTTATGTGGTTGCGGGCATCAAACCCAATGCCTCATGCATGGTAGGCAAGTGCTCGACCACTCAGCCACAATCCTGGCCCCCTTTTTATTTCTTATATAGGCAAATTTCAAGTAATTTTTTTTATGTTAACAGTCACTTTTATACAGCACTCATTTTCATTTTTTAATTTTTTTTAGATATACATGATAGTAGATTGTGTTCTGGAATATGATACATAAATGGAATATAATTTATTCTAATTAGGATTCTATTCTTATGGTTAAACATGTTGTGGAGTTAACTATGATCATGTATTAAAGTACAAGGTTACCAAAATTATGTTTGATTAATTTTACTGTACTTCCTATTCCCCTCCTCCTCCCTTCCCTTCATTCCCCTTTGTCTAATTCAATGGACTTCTCTTCTTGTCCCCCCCCACCCCATTGTGGGTTAGCATCTACATATCAGAGAGAACATTTGGCCTTTGCTTTTTTAGGACTGGCTTATTTCACTTTGCATGACATTCTTGAGTTGCATCCATTTACTGGCAAATGCCATAATTTCATTTTTATTTATGGCTGAGTAATAGTCAACCATATATGTAAACCACATTTTCTTTATCCATTCATCTATTGAAGGATACCTAGGTTGATTCCATACCTTAGCTATTGTAAACCGAGCTACTATAAATATTGATATGGCTGTGTCACTGTAGTATGCAAATTTTAGGCCACAAGAAATAAAATCAAGAATTAATAAATGGGATTGTATTAAACTAAAAAGCTTCTTTATAGCAAAGAAAATAATCAAGACTGTGAGCAGAAAGACTATATAATAAGAGAAAATCTTTACCATCAGCACCTCAGATAGAATATTAATCTGTATATACAAAGAATTCAAAAACTCAACATCAATTAAACAAATAACCCTTTCAATAAATGGGTAAAGGAACTGAACAAGCACTTCACATCAGAAGAAATATGAATAGTCAAAAATATATGAAAAATGTTCAACATCTCTAGCAATTTGAGAATGCAAACTGAAAGTATACTCATATTACATCTCACTCCAGTCAGAATGGCAATTATCAAATTTACAAGTAACAATAAATATTGCCAAGGACATGGGGGAAAATGTTCACTCTTATATTACTGGTGGTGCTACTACAAATTGGTGCAACCACTCTGGAAAGTAGTATGGAGAGTCCTTAGAAAACTTGGAATGGATTAACCATTTAATCCATTTATCCCATTCCTTGGTCTATACCCAAAGGACTTAAACAAAACTGTTAATATAGGGAAAGAATAGTTCACATGTATCACCAATTACCCCCCAAAACTGTCTATGAGTCTTTCTTGAATTTTTCCTCATTTCTACATTCAACCCATTATTAAATTCCTTATCATTCCTTTTTTTGTATTTTCTAAAATATATTTTAAATTTATTTATGTCCCTTTCTAGTGCCATCATCATAGTCCCAACTTACCAACATTTATGAATTACTGTAGGACTTTTCAGCATTTTGTAATGTTTCTATGTTTGCTATTTTCTCCAAACCCCTAATCCATCTAGGCAGTTTTGGAGTTTATTTTATAATAGATAAAGGTGTGGGCCATTTCCCATATTAATTGTTGCTAAAATAAAATAGAATTACAGGAAAATAAATACATACAAATATAACCTAAATTATTACTATGTAATGATATACATTTCAGTAAACCAATTTATGTTAGTATAGTGTGCAATGGATTCTCATTGAGATAAAATAAAAACTACACCATTTATGATGACCAACATGATTCAACTAAGCCTACTATGGAAGCTCTGCTGTTCTGTACCTTGCTTACATTTCTCTATCTGAATGTATCTTCTTTTTCTTTAATTTCCAAAACTCTTCACTTCTTAGGGTCAAAACTTAAATTCTCTGCCATTTCGTACTATTTATTATTGTACATTGAGTGGCAAGAAAACAAAGCTTTATATGTGTTGATTATGATATTTCATGTTCATTAAATTATTAATGGTAAAGGAAAAAAATTACATTCAAAGGTCATTTGTTGAAAAGCTTCATATCAATATGTTTAACTTTTATAACATAATGTTTGTATTATGTGAATTTTTTAAACTTTTTAAAATACTATTGTCATATACTGAATTTGGATATGGCCAAAGCACAATATATTTTCCTAATAAGAATTGTTGACTATTTAAATGAGAGAAAATAGTTTCTCATTAATCTTTAGAAATTGCTTTGTCTTTATTCATGTAAGATATAAATATAGAATAAACATACAAGAGCCATCTTTTTGCCATATATAAAGGGAAATCCCAAAACTTAGGTATTAAAACAGATGTCTTAGATGCTTCATAAAGTATGTAAAAAACAAAATTATCCTTTAACATATGCTTTGATTGCAATTAGTGATTCATGAAAATGTATCCCTGCTTAATCGACAAAGTTTAGCAGTGCACAATAATCATCAGTCAGAGGAAGGTGCTAAGACAACTAAGTGATTGTAATTACTGAAACAAAGTTCAAGAAAATGGGTTACACTGGGCAAAAGTTAATTATATAAGAAGTCAACTGAGACAAAGTATTGTAGCACTCATTAAACTAATGAGGGGATATTCTTAAAATCACATTTGAAGCGTATTTCCTTAGGGTCAGAATTTAAACTAATGCCATTTTGTTTGGTTGTTGTTCATTGAAACTTAGTCTGGCAGTTAGAATACTGGGTGTAATAGATTAGGAATGCAAAAGGGTTATGGATTTTGTCAGATAATATTTAAAACACAGAAGTCCCATTATAGCATAGTTCAAATACTGATTAAATTTGTTCAGACATTTTTATACATATTTTATACATATTTTACCAATGATGAATAACTTCCTTTGGGATGATTCTGCCTTTGATATTTGAGATTTACTCCAGATTAAAAAGCAAATTTTCTCAACTTTTGTTGTAAATAATGATATGAGTAAGAAGATCAATACATAACACATGAAACATAATATTCTATATGCTTTAATTTTTTAAATGAAGATTTATTGAATGATTACTAAGTGTCAGGCATTCACTTAATCTTTGTAACAACCCTATGAGTAAACTGAAGCTCAATGAGAGAGAGAGAGAGAGAGAGAGAGAAAGAGAGAGAGAGAGAGAGAGAGAGAGAGAGAGAGAGAGAGATTCTTGTCCAAGGTCACACAACTGGTGTAAACCCTTAAACCTACCTAGTCTGAGTCTAAAGTCCATTTTCTTTACCACAAACAACTGTACTACACTACATTCAGGTACCAGACATGCTGTCTATTTTTCCCATATTTAAGAAGCTATAATTTTACATAATGCATTAAAATTTTACATAATGATGGGATTCACTGCTATATATTTTTACATGTACATCATATAACAATATAACTTGGCCAATATCATTCCCTAGCATTTCCCCTTTCCCTTCACTTGTCCCTCACCCTAATCCTTTACTCTTATCCTCTGATTTTCCTTCAATTTTCTTCTCTTATGATTTTCCTTCAATTTTCAAAACATAATGTTCTCAAATTCCATTCATTTTCCAGAAAATTACATAATTATATTTTTCTTTATGACTAAATAAAAATCCATTATATATATATATATATATATATATATATATATATATATATATATATATATATATATATATAAAATTTTCTTTATCCACTCATTCTTTCATCAACACCTAGGCTGGTTCCCTAGTGTGGCTCTTGTGAATTGTGCTGATGTAAACATGACTATGTGTGTATTGTTATAGCATGATGACTTCAGTTCTTTAGGATAAATACCAAGGAGTGATATAGCAGGGTCATGTGGTGGTTCTATGCCTAATCTTTTTAGGAACTTCCAAACTGATTTCCTGACATTCGTCTCTAAAGCGAGGACGTAATAAGTTGTGATGGGGTTCCAGGTTCTCTAGAATTTTTAACCTCCATGCTCTTTTCTATTGTAATTAAAACTGTGCCCCAGAACATATCAATCAGAAGTTATTAATACAAGTAAGCAGAAGAAATTTGTGGCTACATTTCACTAATTCTTCATTATCCAGTTTTCTTGCCTGCCAAATTAATCCTTCACCTTTTTTTCACTGCTATCTGAGTTTTTGGAGCATAGTAATATTTTTATGTTGTTCATGTTGTTAGCAATGTCCCAAATACCACCATGTATGGAGATGTAAGGTACCAGTGTAGCTCTTTCCTCTTGATGGTGAGGATGACAAAGCAGCATTTAGCACAGTGTCTTTCACAGATCTTAGTGATTATATCAGTACCAATGGTGTTGACACAACAGCACTCAATGTGCCTAATCCTTAACTTTTTTCTCTCTTATTTTGTATCCATTTATATAAATGTTGTACATTATGATTGAAATATAAGTCCCTGAGCACTTCTCTGAAGGGCAACCTTGGGAAGTAAACACTTCCTATAATTTAGATTTCACTCTTTTCTCCATCACTGACCCAATGTCAATGAATCAAATTTCTGAGACTCTATTTAATTTTTCCCTTAGGGTAATTTCCTTTACAGGAGGCTCCTAATATCCTCTTGCCTAAGGAGGCTTGATTCCTACCCTTTGTACAATGTGGTTTCAACTTGCCAAATACTTCTCTTCAACAGGACATGGAAAAAGACAATAACACTTTGAAACAGGAGCATAGAGTATTTACTCTTGAACATTACAGTGTAGGCCAAAGAGAGTGTCATTATTTTTTCATTTAGAACCAGAATCACAAATTCCAGTTTACTGCACTTGCAAGACATACAATTATGCCGCAGTCCGGCTGCAGCAAAAATAACCGGGGGGTGACGAACAACTTGTGTAGATTGATACAGCAGGAGAGGGAGCCGTTTATTGCAGGACAGGAGCAGTATTTATACATTCCACACAGCTTATCTAATTAACATAAACTAGATACAGCAGTCAACCAATCAGGAATCTCCACACTTAATGGCTCACTTTTGTTACTTCTCAAACCACTCCCTCTGGCATTTTGCCAGGCACCATCCAGACTTGTTTAAGAACTCTAACATTCCCCTGGCAAAATGCCAGGTGTTATTTTGACTTGTTTACAGACTCTAACATTTCCCCCTTTTGTTTAATTTAAATAATGACCATAGTGGTTTTTACAGAAACACCATAAATAACCTGCTACAAACAGAAAGGGAGGATACAAAATGCCACAATACCAAGCCAATTGATGGCTCCATGCAAGAAGCCCTTGGAAAAAATACCAGCAATGACACCATTAGCAAAGATACCAAGTTACAATTTGTTGTAGATTACAGTTTGTTGTCTCAGTTCAGGTAAAGCAATGTCTCAATAGATTAACTCACAGTCCAGGTAAATCACAGTCCAGGTAAGTTCTGCAGGCAGCTAGCTTAAGTTGTAGCAGCAGAAACAGCAACAGCTCCGAAGTTTCGTCAGTTTCTCAGCGGAAGTCTCGTCCAGATCTCAGCAACACTGGAAATTCTTCCACCTTGGTCTTTACTGGCACTGGGATGACGGCAGGAACTCTGGATGGCTAAAGAAAATCCTGTAGCATTCTACTAAGAAAACAACCTTCTGAACAATTTAGTACATTATCTCAAGGTTTTTTACATTTGAAATAAGCCTTAATAGTGCTCATTACTCATTAGCTTCCAGGTGTGAGAGAACCATTGTAGATACTGGCCTTGGAAATGACCAAACATCAGGGACGCCGGTAGCGTCTTTTGCTGGCTGTAATGCCTGGGCAGCCCCAGATGGCCCTGGGGAGTGTCCTGGACTCAAACTGCTACTGGGCACAGGGAGCAAGAGCCTGCGAGACTGTGCCTCCGGGTCAGGCTTGGATTTGGGCTCTTGCAGTGGCATCCCGCTCCCCAGGCAGGGGGCGGGGAAGAGCCGGTTGCCGCCCCTTGGAAAGCCCTTGCTGCACCATGACCAGCTCGAGCACGTGGCAGCCTCCGCGGTGCCGATTGATGCACCCTCCGGTAATGAAAAGTATTCAGTAATAGCCTTTTGCTGCAACTTTTTTCCTGATAATCTTTCTTCTTCTGAACTTTCTTTTTCTTTCTGACTAGAGTTCCTGGGCTCTTATCAACACATGCCCTAACTATTCTTGGTTCCACTGGGGTGCCTCTTTCCATTATCAACTTACTTCTCACCCCTTCCACATTTTCATCACAAAGACAATACAACATTTCAAGACAAAACAAGACACAAACATACTGTATCAATCTTCTCCATTTTCTCAAAATGGCCATTTTTCCTCTCGTCCTATCTGCCTAGGGACGAGCAGATTTGCTCCCGTCCTATCTATGGACGGGCAGCATTTTTTTCGTCACTTACCCCCGAGTGTCCCGGGGCTCCCCGTAACGGGCCACCATCTGCCACAGTCCGGCTGCAGCAAAATAACCGGGGGGTGAAGAACAACTTGTGTAGATTGATACAGCAGGAGAGGGAGCCGTTTATTGCAGGACAGGAGCAGTATTTATACATTCCACACAGCTTATCTAATTAACATAAACTAGATACAGCAGTCAACCAATCAGGAATCTCCACACTTAATGGCTCACTTTTGTTACTTCTCAAACCACTCCCTCTGGCATTTTGCCAGGCACCATCCAGACTTGTTTAAGAACTCTAACATTCCCCTGGCAAAATGCCAGGTGTTATTTTGACTTGTTTACAGACTCTAACACAATTACTTATTATTATTTTTTTTTTAATAAACACTGGTTTCTATTTGTCTTTTGCTTCACTGAAGGAAATAAGGGAAAAAGAATGTTGTAGCAATTGTAATGCTCAATAACTTAATCTTTTGGTGTGTGTGTGTGTGTGTGTGTGTGTGTGTGTGTGTGTTTCTGTATATATTTCAAGCAACATCAGGTATTCTTGAATGGAAAACCAAAAAATATAATAGGCAAATAGATAACATTATCATAGAAAGTTCCATTCATTTTGCCATATAATTTTAATAAAGTTAAATAAAAATTGAGTTTAAATTTATTCTCTTTCCAATGTATCCCAACAAAATAAATGAACTATAAGCAATAATATTATCATTGCAACCACAATTAGGAAAAGCAGAGTAAATGCACTGCTATATCTTTTACATTTGTGCATTTATTCTATGAATTATTGCCTATATTTGCTCTACTAATTATTAACTTTGTTCAATCCCTTTCAGACTAAGCACTAGTTTTTGGCTTCCTTAATGCAATCTCAAGTTTTCTCTATTAACTTTTGACTCCATAGAAAAATTACAAAGTCAACCATCATATGTTTCTTGTTTCCTTAGGACATGACATTTATCTCTGAGTGATAGATTTTTGTTTTTCTAAAAACTGCATAAAATTGATTCTCTATCCCATTTTAATAGCATTAAATTCTTTATTTTGGATTTGTCAAGGATAAATGTCATAGTAATTTTTCATAATATTCATTTCCTTTTTGATACTCACCTTTACATTATTTCTGAAAATAGCCAAGCACTTATTTTTTTTTTTTTACAAAGCACAAGATAACATTGTTAGTTTGCAGTGAGAATTTTCAAGTTTAAAAATAAATTTTAAATATTTATTTAAAAATTCCAAATTTAAAAGGCCAATTTCTCAGTGAATTAGTTATTCTGTGGGATCAATCTTTTCATGGTGTTTATTTTAAAACATTTAATGAACTACAACTAGCAAGTTTGTGCATAGATATGGAAAAGAGGTGTTGAAAAGTTCCATGCCCATTTGGTATCTGATCATTGAGTTAGAAACTTTATCCTTTTTGTATGATGAGTTAAACTTTCAGCATTATTCTTGTCATGTATGCATATTCTTCTTGCTGTGATTGGTGTTGTTTTTTTATATTCAATATCCTAGGTACTCAGACCTCTTTTAAATCTCATACATTTCCTTACTGTGAACTTTTCTCCACTATTTATTTGAACAGTTTTCTCTTTCTTATCCCTAATTTAGTTCCTCTCTTTCAACACTCGAAAAGTCTTGTTCTCCTTACTAACCTATGTCTTACAGTAGTGTCTCTACAGCTTCTGAAGAGAAATCTGCTGTCATTTGAATTGGTATTACTTAGTAGGTGTCATTTTTTTCATGCTATTTTTGATATTTGGGGGTTTTTTTAGCTTTATTTTATTTTTCCACAATTTTTTGAAGCACTACAGTTGTATATAAGGATGGGATTTGTTGTTAAATATTTGTACATGCATGCAATGTAACAATGTTATTTGGCCAGTATCAGTCCCCAACACTCACCCCTTCTTCCTCACTGCCCTCAATTAATTTTAAAATTTTTAACACTCCCCCTCTTATTTTGGATTAGTTTCTGCATATTAGAGAAAATCTTTGAACTTTGACTTTTTGTTTTAGCTTTTTTATGTTAAACTATGAAATGTCCTGATATGAAGTTCTCTGGGTTTTCCCATGGGATGCTTACTTGGTCTTTTTAATTTGTAGGTTTACATCTCTTGATATATTTGGGAATTTTTAAAATGCAATTTATTCAGTAGTTTTAGAGTCTTGTCCTTTTTCTTCTCTCCTTTTGGGACTTCAAAGTCACAAATGTTGAGTTGTTATATTTCCACAGATCCTTGTGTCTCCATTTATTATTTTCTTTCTTTTAATGTCTGTTGTTCACATTGGATAGTTTTGTTTGTTCATTTACTGACTTTTTTTCTTATGCTGCTTTCCTTCTACTAATGAGCCCATACTTCAAGTTTTTCATTTGTGGTTTTACTATTTCATTTCTTCTATATATCACCTGATTTTTTTCCTGCCACTTTGTTTTCTTACTTGTCTCAATCATGTTCATACTTTTCAGCTTGTCATGGTTGGAAGGCTGAGGCAGGAGGAGGGTGAGTTCAAAGTCAGTCTCAGCAAAAGGGAGGTTAAGCAACTTCAGTGAGACCCTGACTCTAAATAAAATACATATCTGGGGATATGGCCCGGTTGTTGAGTGCCCCAGAGTTCAATATTCAGTACCCCCACAATAAATAAGAAATAAAAATAAAATTCTATTCAGATAATTCTAATATTTTCTCTTCAGTGTTAGTATCTATTTGTATTTCTTTCATGCAATTTGATACCATCCTTTATTCTTGTGAAAAATATGTTTTAAATTAGTGTTTGGTTATTTAGGAGCTGGGTTAGGAGATGTGTCTCTTATTTAAATTCTCAGTTTTACATAGCTCTCCCTGATGCCTCTCTGGTAGAGGTCATTATTTAATTACTGTCACATAAGTCCATTTTGCCCACTTGGCTTTCATCAACACATTAGAAGGGAGGGTCTTCATTAGTCCTCAACAGGGTGAGTGTTCTGGATGACCATTAGGCCACTAATAATACTTCCTGTTGGGAGTTATAGAACTAGCTCCCTAGAGATCCACACATGAACTCCACCTGTGTTATAGATGTGTGGCCTTCTTACTGCAAGGATAGTAGGTGGTGGGAGGTCTCCAATAAGCCCCTCTAACATAACAGCAGAGAGAGGAAACTCATTATTTTTAGGGCTGGGTAGAAATATAGATTCCCCTTATGGTCTGATCCTGGCAACGTTGGTCTTGTTGCAGACCTGTGGGGATGAATATCCCAGTTCTCTGCTCCTCCTTCACTAGCACCATCCCTGGTGGTGTTGGGACTCAGCTTCTCTTTCACAGCCTGGCAAGTGTTGAATTCTAAGCTTCCACGGAGGCATGGCAGAGAAACAGGTATGGATTTCCCCACACTCTTTTAGTGTTGGTTGGATTCAGCAGTTATTGTTTAAAAGTTTTCTCTATTGCTATGTTGCCCTTTTCCTGGTTCATTGTTTTATAATTAACTAATGTTCTGTCGGCCTTCACTCTTAAGTTCCTTTCTTAAGTTCCTTTCTTAAGTTTCTTAAGTTTTGAAGCTAGGGTATTGGAGGCAGAAAGAATACCCAAGTTACTTGTTTCTGCCCTACTCCTTGGGACCTGTTCCTACTTAGACTATTTGCCTTTGTCAAATATACAAATGTAAATATTTCATTTAATTTTTGTTTTACATGTGATGCTCAGAATTTTTATCTATGGATACAGATTTGAATAGGGAAAAGTTTTCAATTTCCTTTTCTTGAAAGTGAAGTTCCTTGTCCTATTAATTTTTAACTTTTCCTGTTGTTATTTCCTAAAAGATGGTTTTTGAGTCTGTATATGTTGCTTTATTAGAACATCACTGATCTTGTTAACAGATTCTCTTTACCACATAATGATATTAATTACATATTTACTTATAATCTGATTGTTTTCTGCATTTCCTAAGAATTCCATTATTTCAACTTTGGTTTTGTTCTTTTTCTTTTGTATTAGAGGTATTCTTCATATAATTGATTATTTTTTTTTACATTATTTTCATTTATGTTTCCACAAGAAGCTAATTGGAAATTCTCATACCGTGCATAGGACTTGCTAACGATTGGTCTAAACCTCGTGTGATTGATCAGGGACTCATCTATTGCACTGGACTTCCCTACATATAATGATGTATATAGTTGTTTAATTGCTTGGTTATACAGTACTTGGGCCATCATATTATGAATCTGACAAAAAAGAAAAAAGAGGACAGGAAGAAAGAAAGAAAGACAGAAGGGAGGGAGAGAGGAAGAAAGGAAATTCTAACGAACTAAATATATTTATTCAGATTGAAGAGTAAAAACAAAATGATGAAAATGATCAGAGAACAAAATGGTGTCTCTTCAATGAGTGTTTATGTTTAATTAAACCCCACAATCCAAAATTAGATTTACTCTTTATTGACATTGTGGACCAATAACAATAAATACAAATACGGTAAAAACATATGGTAATGTAAGGGTAATCATATTCCTAGAGATTAGTTATAAAAATATATTTAAACAGGAGTTAAGAATAAATGTCTTATTACAGAAAAAATAATCTATCATCAATCTCTAAACTCAAACAATAAAAAGTTAGTTTTGTATTTATCTTCATCAAAACTAAAACATGTGACTTGAATATGTTAATATATATTTTATTTTTAATAGAATGCTTATTATGGAATTTGTGTCTAAAATGCATTTATATAATATGCACAGGTATTAGTATCCATTTAGTCAGACAGAAATTTAGTTGAATTGAACCTTTGGATTGAAAAAGTTTGCAAAATTGCTTTTGAACTTAAAGCCTGAGTGTCTATTTCCTGAAACAAATTAAATTTTAGAAATTAACTTTATAATCATTGATACTTAGAATCACTCTAGCCAAGGCTATCATGTTTTTTAATTGTGTTTTCTGATTCACACTGTACATGCCATTAACATGAAAGAGTCATTATTCATAATTTTCTTTCAATAAAGCATAATATTAAAGTGATACTTTCTATTTTATGAATCATTTTAAAACAGATATTTCATACAGTTTAAGTTTTACTATGTTTAAATTTTACGTAATAATACCTTATTGAAATAAAATAATACTATTATATAATAGAAAAGTTTACCTATTTTTTAGCCTTTTAACACTAATTTAATACACATATTGTCTTGATAAGAAAATTAATTAGCTGATGGATACATTGGAACAAAAGGAAGAAATTATTAAATAAATTTTCTGAAGTCTTAAAATTAAGCACATACAGTGTTCCTTTGGAAACAAGGATCAATGAAAGAAAGGCCAAGTAGTGCCTAAATACATGCCCTGCTTTCTGAAATAATACAATTATGAAGAAAAGGGAAATAATGGTTTTAAGTATATTTACAGATTTTTAAAAGGTGAATATATTGTAGATATTAAGCAAAACTTTCACCAATATTTTGAGAAGTAAATTTGTGAAGTGAGTCTCAGCCTCCCTGAAGAGCTCTGTGATCATTCTGCTCTGTCAGACCTGACAGTAAGTAGGCTCTACCATCACTCAATTTGAATACTTAAAAGGAGTGAAAATAATTGGATTTGAAGGTGGCATGGGATAATTGAGAGCAATCAACCAACAAAGGCAAAGTAGATATAGTTACCATAAGAAATAGCAGAAAGTAAAGCAGTCAGGATAGTTTAATTGTATAGTCCTCTGTTATGAGTAAATTAATCATGGTTTTTCTAGAAGTGAAATATATGGATCTAGAAAATCCTTCAAAGATTCATGTATTAAAGATGTGGGATGTACTAGAAGATTTTTAGGTCTTTGGTACTTAACTCCCCTCAAAGGGAATGGTGGGACTCCTGTCTCTTTTTGTTTCTGTGTGTCTGTCTCTCTCTTTCTCTGAGTCCAGGGGGCAAACGGACAGTCAATGTAGGTAATGAATGATTGAGTCAGATAGGGAGGTTGGGGCTAGTTCCAATGGAAAGGAAATATAAAAGCTAATACCCCCAGAGCACTTTCCCTCCTCCACCTGTTGCCAAGGTTACCTCCATCCAGGGAATTGTTTCTCCCTCCAAGGAGTTGTTAATGAGTGGCAAATGAATAACCCTGGATGACTCCCTTCCTGCCTATACCTCTGGGTGGCTTTATTGCATCCTTAGATCACTATACCTTTTGGGTCAGGTAGGCAGAATTGGGGGAGGAGAGAACATGAGAACAAAGGAAATCGAAAATGTATAAAAGGGGTAAGACTTTCCTTGGGCACCAACTTCCAACTTGAACCCCTTCCTCTGCTTCTGTGGAGGATTCTCTCTCTCTCTCTCTCTCTCTCTCTCTCTCTCTCTCTCTCTCTCTCTCTCTTCTGCCCTTTAAATAAACTTTTTGTTCTTGCCTCGGCATTTCTCAGATGTTCAATCTTCACACTGGAGGAATGGGACTCAGCCCTGTTTCTCATCACTAGTATCATGTCTCTCTACTTCTTGATTCCCACGATGTGTGAAATTTTCTCTGTCACATGCTCCCACCTTGTGCTGGCATGTGCTGCCTTCCTATAGGGCCAAAAGCAATGAGGCCAATTTTACCATCATCTGAAACCTCCAAAACCGTAAACCAAAAATAAACCTTTTCTCTTAAGTTGATAATTTCAGGTGGTTGTTACATTGATGGAAAGTTTACTAACAGAGAAACTTTATAGAGCTGTGCTGTTTCTGCTATGATTATATCTGAAACTATGGTTCAGAAGCTTCTGGATATGTTTATGGAAAAATTTGGAAGATCAATCTAGAGAAAACCTAGAAAGCTGTGAGTAGAACTTACTGAAAGATTCCTTAAGGGGGTTTAAAGCCAGAATTCTGGTAGGATTGCAATTAGTGAAGGTTAGGCTGACAAGTTTTCAGACAGAAATTAGGATTCCATTGGAAATTGGACAAAATGCCACATTTATTGCACCTTGATAAAGAATTTAGATGCCTTGTGCACTGCCCCTGAGACTTTGTAGGAGGCTGAAATTCAGGTCTGACTAGTTCATCTGGTGGTGAAAATTTCAAGGCAACATAGCATAGAAGCATAGCATGGGAATCACAGGTTGCTTTTAGCTAGATTTACTAGGGAAATCGGAGCAAGGAGCAGAATGGAAAGTTTTGAAAAAATTGCAAGTTGGTGGTAGTTTACAGGTTTTGAGGAATGTTTGCAAAAAGGAACAAAATTGAAAAGGAAGCTAAGTGCTTTTCATTAGTACAATAGAAAAGGGACCTTAAGAGCATCTCAGGAATGAGCAAGACTGCACCCATTGCAGCCTAAAAATGCAGCCTACAAATGCAAATTTGTTCCAAAGACTGTCCAGGGCAGAGTCTTTTAACAAGATAGCCCAGGCCATCCTGTGTACCCAAAAGCCTGATGTTAGGCACAACTGAATATGGTTTTTCTGCTGCTGTGAGCATGCAGAATGCGATAGTTTTAGATTCATGGAGGCTTCCATTGAGATTTCAGAGGAAAGCCTGCGAGGACATGCAGTCTGTGGCAGCAATGAATTCCCTGCAAGAAACCCCTGACATGGTGAGGCATCAAGCTGTGAGAATGAAGTCAAATTTTCAAGGTGGACCTCAAGGAGTTGGAGATTCCAGGAATGTGGAACAACTTGCAGCTAGATATGTGGGCTGTAACAAACAAAGCCATGAGTGGAGCTGTCCAAGACCTTGGGATCCCGCATCCCAGCAATGCATGTCTGGATGGAGGACTTGAAAAATTTGAATTTAATGTTTATTCTGCTAGGTTTGAGTCTTGTTTTTACCTAATTTCTCCTTGCTTTTTTCCTGTTCTTCCTTTTCAAAATAGGAATATTTACTGTGTGCCATTGTGTCTTGGAAATATGTGACTTTCTTTTTTGATTTTTATAAGGGTTCATAGGTAACTTTACTGTCTTTGAGGAGACTTTGTATTTAAACTTTTGGAGAATGCTCAAATAGTTAAAACTTTGGGTTTTTTTTGAAATGGATTAAATACAATTTTCATTGAGACAGATATGAATACTTAGCAGAGAAGAATGTTATAGTTTGTATTTGGAATGTCCCCCAAATCCATGTGTTAAAGGCTTGTTAGCCAACAATACTGGTGTTAAGAATCAGTCAGGTTCTGGGTCCTGTTCCCTAAAATGCTGAATATTGAACACCCAAGAAATGCCAAGCCAAGCACAGAAAGAAAATTTTATTTAAAGGATAGAACAGAGATAGATTTATCCAAAGAGAAGGAACTCCTGAGCTGGGTGTTCTGCCCTTTTTGTTCATTTTATATCTCCATTGCTCTCATTCTCTCTCCTCCCAGCATCCTGCCTACAAGACTGCTGACCAAAAGGTAATCCCAGGGTGGAAGGAAGCTGCCCATGGGAACAGGCAGGAAGGGAGCAGCCTAAGGGGCATTGATGATTAACTCCTACAACTCTTTGCGGAGAGGAACAATTCCCTGGAAGCAGATAACTTTAGCAATGGTGGAGGAGGGGGAAGGGATATGGAGGTATTAGCATTTAATTTCCTTTCCTTTCAAACTAGCCCCCATCTTCCTTATCCCACCTGATCATCATTCATTACCTACATTGACTGTCCTTTTGCACCCCCTACCCCACCAACATGGTGTTATTGAAGGTGGTATAACATTCAAGAGGTGTGAGGTCTTAGGTCACTAGGAGCCTGCTCCTGATTTAACCCTAGGTCTGCAAAACCCCAGCATATGGTTTATCAATCCCAAACAACCAACCTGGAGGACTCAATGGTCAGGATTTAGACTTTTTATTACTCATGTATTCTTTGGCAGCATCGGGCTAGCAATATGGAAGATAACACTACACCTAGAATCAAGGGGAATACACACGATAGGTTGTGTGCCTATTACCCAAATGGATTTCTTCAGATGTTTTATAAGCACATTCCTTTACTTTCCGACCAAGTTTATCCTTCTTTGGTTTCCTATAAAGATTGGAGAAAAGGGAAATGGCCAGTTTTCTCTCTTCTTACCTGTATTATTATATTCTCTGAAATCCTTCTTATCTCATTGCTAGGAATAGCACGACTTCTTAGGTATTGATCTGTGTTTACCCCAAAACCCTCAAAGGGGATTGTGGGATCTTGGTGTCTTCAATGCTTTTTGTCTTTCACTTCCTCACCATGAGGTGAGTGGGATTCCTATACCATATTCTTCATTGTTTCACAGGCACAAAACAATGAGGACTATTGTCATCAAATCTGCCATTTTAAGTTGGGAGCCTTTTTATCTAGGAACTCCTAAGTTTTGATTCTGAGGTAATTCTGCTCAGCTTCCCATAAAACATGTAACCTCTAAAAGGTCAACCCCACCCCAGCCCATGTTGCAACCCTTAAGCATGCATACAAATTCTTCTTGCAGGCTATAGAGCTGCTCTATGAGTGCCAACATGTTGCTGCTCTCCTTGGAGGGACAGCCTTGTCAGTTTGCTCTGTGCTACTGACAATAAATCTCTTGTGTGAGATTCTGGGGTGTGGTGTGATCTTAGGACTTTGCATGAACTTTGCAAGTTTCCTTTCAGGGGCAATCAATTATAGACTGAATACGAATCTTCAAAACTGTAAGCCAAGATACACTTTTATCTTTAGAAGTTGCTTATCTTACATATTTGTTAGTAACAGAAAGATGATTAGCACAGAACTCTTAGTTGGTCTGTAGATGCAAAACACTTTTAAATCAAGCAAATGAAAGTCTAACTCAATGAAAACAGAATCATCAATCCTCAGTCAATTCCCAGAGTAGGGAATTATGAATGTTAGGGATCAGCAGAGTTTTAACTCAAGCCTGACTCACAATTTTGTGGGTTTCTAAATCCATTTTAGTCATTTTTCCCAGTCTCAGAATACACAATTGGAACAGATGTACTTAGAAGTAGATAAGACCCCAAATTTCTTCCCCAATCTGTGGAGAGA
Source organism: Marmota flaviventris (assembly GCF_047511675.1). Lineage (NCBI taxonomy): Eukaryota > Metazoa > Chordata > Mammalia > Rodentia > Sciuridae > Marmota > Marmota flaviventris. The sequence goes on from NC_092505.1 coordinate 81,514,134, forward strand.
GAGCTATTCTGATGAAAAAAAAAAAAAAAGAAACATGGAAGCTTTTAGAGATGTCTCTATCTGAGCAAATAGTAAGTCAAAATCCCTGGAAAGATTGTAGAGATTAGTTTTACCCTTAATTTGAAAGATAAAATGATGATGATTCCTGCAACATACACATTCAATTTTTCTATTTTACCTGTGCAGATGACTTAGGCATCTTAGAGAATAACAGTGGATTATCACAGGCTTAATCAAATAATAAATCAAATTTCAGTTGTACCAGATGTTTCATTGTTTGGATTAATTAAACATATGTCCTGATATCTGGCATATACCTATTTAGCTGGCAATTGCCTTTCCCCATACTTGTACACTAGAAGAAGTTTGCTTTCAGATGACAAGTCCAACAATACGCCTTTAATGTCCTATTTTAAGAGTGTATTAAATCCCCAATCCTATGTCTTAATTTAGTTTGTAGAAAACTTGATTACTTTTCCCTTCCCTAAGATATCACACTGGTCCATTTACATAGGTGATATTATGCTGATGGGACTGAGAAGTAACAATCACTGGATTAATTAGTAAGACATTATGCATGTTGGAGGATGGAAAGTAAACTAAATCTTAGAAATCTTCTATCTCAATGAGAATATCTAGATGTCCAGAAATGTGAAACTTACATTTCTCATAAGACAAATGAAAAAAATTTTCACACTTTCTGAAATTTACTCAATAGACTGATTAAATAGACTTAGAATTTTTTATATCACCCTTCCCCAAATATCTTTGTTGCCTATTTTGTAATCATATTCCTTCCAGTTCCCTGACCACCTAGTCAAATCTTTGGTTACAGCTTATGAGTCAGTATTCATCAGGCCTCAGTGTTAAGACTAAGAAAGAGGCGCAATGCCTAGAGAACTAACTTGGTTTTAGAGATAGTATATTCCTCATTACGAAAGGTCACTCTGGTCCATCTATTGGGTGACTTGATAGGATTCTCAGTTTGAACGTGGTCCAGGACAGGAGAAGGCTCTTCTTCAACAGGCCCATGTTGCTCTGTAGGTTGCTCTGCCACGTGGGCTATATAATTTAGCAGATGCAATGGCACTTGAGGCATCAGTAGTATATACAGAATATATACAGAATATAATGAATGCTGTTTGGAGCTACTGACAGTCCCTGATAGGCCCTTAGGATTTTGAAGCAATGTTCTTCCACCATCTCCAGATAAACACTCTCTTTTTGAGAAGGAATTCTTGGTCTGCTTTGAAATGTAGTATAAAGTAACACTTGACCATATGTCATGTGACATGAGATGCCCATCATGGACTGGGTTTTGACTGACATACCAAGCTTATCATACAGAGCAACACTTCATTATCAAATAAAAGTGGTACATACATGGCAGAAACTAAGCTTATCCTGCTTTCTCTCTCCCAATTTGCCTCATGGAAAGCTCTCCATGATCAATTTAAAGAGGAAGAAAAGACTTGGGGCCTGGATAATAAATGCTATCCATGCAATGCAGGAAGACTCGAAAGTGGGCTTCTGCATCACTATAGACCATTTATGAGATATCCCTGGAAGACAGTGGTGGATGGGAATACTTCCAGTAGGGAGAACTTCAGGCAGTGCACATTGTTGTTTTGCTTCAAGGAGAAATGGCCAGTTGTTTTATTATATACCGATTCATGTGCTGTAGCCAAAGGTTTGGCTGAATGGTTAGGGAAATGAAAGGAACATAATTGGAAAATTGCTGATAAAGACATTTGGGAAAGAGGTATGTTAATAGATTGTTCTGAGTGGATAAAGGATGTGAAAATATCTGTATCCCATATGAATGTTCACCAAAGGGTGACTTTAATAGAGAAATATGTTAATAATCATGTGGGTAGAATAGACAGATCTATGGCTACTAATCGGCTTCTTTCCTACTAACACTGTTACACCCAATGGGCTCATGAACAAAGTGCCCATGGTGACAAAAATGGAGGATATGTGTGAGCTTGTAATTATGAAGTTGGGCTCAAAAGTATGAACTTCCACTCATCAAAATGGATCTGGCTGTGGCCACTGCTCAGTGTCCACAATGCCAGGAAGAGAGACCAACACTGACAGGACACCATTCCTCAAGCTACCTAGTAGAAGAGTGACTACCATGGCTCACTTCCATTATAGAAGGGGTAGTGTTTAGTCCTTTATGGAATTGACATTCTAAATATGGATTTATGTTTCCTGCATGTAATGCTTCCATGGATAATACTATCTGTGGATTTACATAATGCCTTATCTACCATTATGATATTCCATACAGCATTACTTATGATGAAGGAATTGACTTCATAGCAGAAGAAGTGTGGTCATTGTTCTATGCTCATAGAATTTGTTACTCTTACCATGTCCCCCACTACCCAAAATAGCTAGCTTGATAGAATGGTTGGATAACCTTTAGAAGACTCAGTTACTGTTCCAAATAGATGACAGTAACTTAAAGGGCTGTGGAAAGGTTCTCCAGACTGTTGAATATGCTCTGAATCAGTATCCAATATATGATATTATTTCTTCCATTGCCAAGATTTATAAGTCCAAAATTCAAGGGCTGGAAGTGGGAATGTGCCATGGGCCATTATCCCTAGTGACACACTAACACAATTTTTCCTTTCTGTTCCTATGCCTTTATATTTTCCTGGCCTAGAGGTCTCAGTTCCATAGGGAGAAATGCTTCTAATAACAGGCACCTTCATATTTTCATTGACATGCAAGTTAATGCCATTTCCTGACTACTAAGGATCTAAGTCAACAGGCTAAGGAATTACAGTGTTGACTGTGGTGGGGCTTCTTCATCTGTACCACTAAAAGGATGATGGATTGATACAAAATCCAAGAGGAAATTGGATCACTCTCTCAGAATGAAGGCAAGAAAGGTTATATCTGTAATGCAGGCGATCCCTTAGGGTGTTTCTTAGTATTAGAAAGTCCTGTGCTTGAAGTGAATGGGAAACTATTATAACCCACGTCAGGTAGAACTGAAAATAGCCCAGATACTTCAGGATTATACATGAGTCACTTCCATAGGTAGAGAAGCAGGACCACTTGAGGTGATTTATGAATCAAAGGGAATAAAGAATGAGTGGTAGGACAAGGTAGTTATATATAATACCTATGAACGTGTGACCAGTTTCAGAAATGATCATAATTGTCATGAGTCTTTCCTCCATATTATGTTAAGAAAACATTTGTGTGTGCATTTACATAAATTAAGGAAATATTTTGTTTTCTTATTCCATTATCATGTATCATAAGATTTAATTGCTTTATGTATCAGTATTTATTATTAAATTTAAATGATATTATTGACATTGTGGGATATCTGGAGAATAGTGGGCATCACTCAAGAATTTTACATCCTTTTCTGGCAATGGAGTTACAGGTGTTTTTCCAATTGTGCACATGATAGTTGTATCAGATTAGGTGAAATTATGATATTGTTTTTGCCTTTACTTGGAGATTAAGTATGGGTTAAAGAGATGTGTACCTATTGGTGTTAATTTGCAAAGAGTAGATGTGTGCCATCTTGACTGAATTAAATGATTTCTACATAATTGGTAAAGCTTATTATTCAGTAAATCTGGAAAGGTGTTTCCAGAAAAAAAAAAAAAAAAAAAAAAACTGCATGTAGATCTGTGAGCTGAGTATGGAAACCAGTCCTTAATATGCATGAGAAGCATGGAATTGTCTGGAAGTCTGAAGGGAGCAGGATGCCAAAGAAGAAAAAGAACACACACAAAAACACAATCCCTCTGTCTTCCTCTCTATTTCTATCCAGAGTTGGTATGCTTTCTCCTGCTGACACCCCTAGGCATCAAACCCCCATTAGAAACTGTACCACTGGTCTTCCTTGTTCTTACAATTTCAGTTACATAAATTGAGTCACCCATACTGACTTCATAGTGTGAAGATGGCTGCTGTGGAACTTTACAACCTATGTGGTTGTATGGACCAGTTTTCTAACTTCCTCACCTCTCTTCTCTCTCTCTCTCTCTCTCTCTCTCTCTCTCTCTCTCTCTCTCTCACACACACACACACACACACACACTGAATTCTCTTTCTCTGAATATCCTTGATCAATACACTTAATAAAGCAGAGTCACCTTCTCTAATATAGATGGCCCCTATCCAATATCTTAAATGCTTAAGACAAAGAGGAAGACCTTCCTTTGACCGAAGGGAATATTTTCTGCCTAACTGCCATGACCCACACAGCATCAACAAAGGATTCTTGAGGGACTGAAGATGGAGAAAAATACAAAGACAAAGAAAATATGGAGACATTATCAAGTAAACCTGGGACCAGGTGGAACATTGCACTCTGATGGAGGAACAGTGACCCAGAACTAGCTCTTCAAGTTTATTGTATAGGTTCTCATAATCAGGAAGTTAAACTACAAAGGCATTATAAATTGTTTAAGGCTTGTAAGTTATCAGAGGCTTCTTTGTGCACTAGAAAGTTACAGAGCTAGAAACATTTTTTTGCAGCTATCCTACTGTTGCAGTGCTAGGAACATCCTGCTGCATACAGAAAGTCCATTGTCCTAGGACCTCTAATAACTGTTAGCATCAGAGCCAAGAGTCAAGGCTGATAACATCTTCACCTTTGACAAGAAATGCTTCTCAGGCTTGGCTTTTATGGACACCACAGAATCAGCTGTATAAGTCACCCTTACTCAAAGACATAATGAATTTGAATAAAAAGAAGGACACACAACTGTTATATAGTTAATAAGTGAGTAGGCATATTAAATCAAACATGAGACTTTATGTAGAAGTCAGATTATGCATAATAAGGATGACCCCGGGGCTCATGCACTCTCCAGACCTAAAAGTCTTTAAATTTAGGAATTGGCTTTTCCTGCCTCCATCCTAAAACTGAAACTATGACTCCTCCTGATGTTTTAGTGTGCTAACATTTTTTTTGAAATTATACCATTGGCTCTCCTGGTTTTCCAGCTTGCCAACTTCCCTTGCAGATCTTGTGACTTGTCAACCTCCATGTTTGCAAAAGATAATTGCTTATGTTTTACATATATAAAATACATATTTTAAATATATATTCTATTGATTTTTAATATGTAAAATACATATGATTGGTTTCATTTCTCTGGAGAACTCTGTTCAACTCAAGTTATAAGGGAAGCTATCTTCATTCCATGGTCAGAAGGGCAATGGGTCAATATTATTAACAGAGAACGGAAAGTGGGGCCACATAGCTGCAGTTGGAAACATAGGTGGCAGAAGTTGTGACTGTGATGAGGATGCTACGTATGTAAATACGAAACCATGGAGAAGGCCCAGTATTTATCAGTCGTGCTATTCAATGCAGTGAGTGAGAAGAGTACTTTGATTTCTCCCACCTTTTGTACTTTAATCATCCAGCAGCTCCTCCATTGGCTAAATTCAGCTTGAATATGGTTTGCAAAGGAGTCAGGAGAATTATTTCCTAGCACTATAAAATACATAAAGGGATAGAGAATGATCTGAAAGAAAAGGCAGATGAACTATACACCTATTAAGATGGAAGACAAAGTACTGCTATAGAATATTTGCATTTGCTTTGAAATTCATGAACTTAAATTAAAAAAAAAAACATTAAGAGCATTTAGAACTTCTTCAAAGTACTTTGTAGTTCAGGAGCCTATGTATAAATCCTTTGGATAATGTAGACCTTGTAGTTTTGTATTACTTTATAATATAGACCTTGCAGTAGTATATTATACTATAAAGAATTGAGGGGAATCATTGCAGAATAAAAGCATTTGCGAAGACATATGGATTTGAATAAAAAGAAGGACACATAACTGTTGTGTAGTTATTAAGTGAGTAGGAGCATTAGATCAAGCATGAGACTTTATGTAGAAGTAAGAATAAGCATAATATTCTGAATTTTACCTTAAATGCAGTGCAGACTATTGAATTCTTTTAAATAAGAAAGTTATACAATCATATTTTTACATTAAAAATACCAATTGCGGTCACCAAGTGGGACATACACGAGAAGAGTGAGTACTATTAACAATCAGAAAGTCTCTATTTTAAAAATGTATGATGGTATCTTGGGTTTGCAAATCAAAAGTAAGAAGGAAAGAAGAGATGATATTAAAGAAAATTTCAAACCCTAATTAGTTTAATTTGGACCAATAGCAGCAAACCAAGTGCTATATAACCCCCAAACTAGCACACCCAGATGGAGAAAACCTGCTATTGGGTCCCCTCTTGCAATGCAAGTGTTCTAGTCTTGATTCTATTCTTCAGTAAATCCTACTCTTCCATTCATTCATTCTGGTTTGTGTTTTTCATTCTTCAAATTCACAAGACAAGAACACGGGAAGAATAAATTGATGGTCAGCTGGCTGAGGTCTGCTCTAACACTGGAGAGTATGGTCTGCCATGAACAGCTGCAACACTTCTTAGCTGCAGAGACCTGCAACATTATGTAGACACCATTTGCCAGCAGAAGAGGAGGATTACCTTTCTCACTGCTAGCCGAAGCAGGGAATCATTTCATCTCAAAACTTCAGTTTCAATAGTATGGTAAATACATTCATTTGGCTACCTAAATTAAACTTAGCTTTTTCCATACCACATTCCCCAAACTTTAATCAGACATGCACAGGTCTTCCAATTCCCTGTTACTAAAAATTCAAACATGTATCATTCACTTCATCAGATATTGAAACCCAAGAGGAAAATTTGGTGGAGGGCTTACTATTTCAGATCTTTTAGTGCATACACTGTCAACTGCATTCTTCGGGGTTTGAGGTGAGACAGAACATCATGTGGAAGAGTGTGGTGGAGGAAAGTGGCTCAGGACATGATAATCAGGAAGCAGAGTCAGTTAAATCCCTATTAGTGAATTAACACATCGAATAGATTAAATCTTTTATAACCCAATCATTTTATCTCTAAACTTTCTTGCATTGTCTCACACAAGAGCCTTTGAGAGACACCTAATATTAAAACCAACACACTTTCAATAAATTTTAATGATATTGAAGGAACTCCATGTATTACATTTATTATTAAAATAATTAATCAGCTTTATTATTGAGTGAAAAAGATTTAAGCCTATTTTTTCAAACTGCTATTAAGAGGATAAAGACATCATCATTCAACAAATGAGCTACTTGTGTAAAACAAGACATTCATTGGAATAATTGTTAGTATAATAATGATTGAAACTTAAGTATTTCCAGCACCACTGCTTTTATCTTCATCTACATCTTTCTTCCTATTAAATGATATTTTTTTGGTAACAGAATGATAACTAGAATTAAATACTAGAGCCTATAATTGGCTTTATTTCCAATGTATAGTTTTTTGGAAGTCTTATTATTTGACAATTTTGTTCAAGATGGTGAATTTGAGATGTTTTCTATAATTTATGCCTTAATCAAACTTTATTAACTGTAGTAGTCCAAATATATTTGTGAAAAACAGTATCTTCTCTTTACAATGCATGCATTCCTTACCATTGTCATTTGTGACATCCACTGATAAATTCAAACATTACTTAGTATCCCCAAAGAAAAGACACATTTTAGGTGGCCTAGATTCCTTCCAATAATATTTATAGACTATCTGACTGTGAATTTTTAGTGTGTATTTTTTTTGATTTTTGTTTTAGTCTTTACCCACTTCTGTCAGATCCCTCAGGAACTATTTGGCTACTGAATTTAAGAGAAGTTGACATACAAGTAGCTCCTTATGAATGCCGATACAATGAATTTTGCAGTTGAAAATATACACAAATTGATAACTTGCATGAAATGGATATATTATATTTGTACCACTTTAATATCTGTAAATATATTGCTATAAATTTTATTCTATATTCATAAACTTATTTTGGCAAATTCTTTTCCAAGACAAAGTAGACAATTATTTACAAAACAAAACTAAGTTGTTCAATATTAATCTTCAACATTTGAAATTGTTGGACGTGAAAAAGTATGTATCATCTAGGAAAAAGGAAAAAACGTTCTACAGATATAATATACAATTTTTATATAACACACTAGAATTTGGATATTTAATAAATAAATGACAATAATAGGCATAAAATGATACTCTAGAGCATTAGGAATTATAAAAACAACTTATTCACTTATAATTATGTAATATCCATGAAAGCAGAATCAAAATTTGAACTACCTATGCATTTATAATTGACTGATTTAATTTTTAAAACTAAAATTCACATTAAATATCATTCACTATAAATATTTCTGTCAAAAACATTATCCAGGGGCTGGGGCTGTAGCTTAGTGGTAGAGCACCTGCCTCACATGTGTGATGTACTGGGTTCAATCCTCAGCACCACATAAAAATAAATATATTGTGTCTATATACAACTAAAAAATATATTTAAAAAAACATTTTCAAATATGAAGATTAAAGAATATTCTCTTCTTCTGGTTTATAATAAGTACAATTATCAATAACAGAACCACCTTTGAACACTTCTTGTTCATTTTAGTTCTATTGTAAGTTTGGCTACCTTAAATGTGTTTAGACACTGTGATATCTTAATTATAACAAATTTCAAATCTTGATTTCCAATGTAAACTATTCTGATTTGGAGGGGTATCTTTCTCTGCATTCTAATGTAAATTATTTTAATGAGTATAATAATGCCTATTTTTCTCATGTATAGGTTTTCAGTGAGACCCACATGATATATACATGAATATGGAGTAAACACAAATCATATTCATAAAAGACAGCATTATTTAAAGAAATCCAGGTAAAATTTCTTTTCATTCTTTCTGTCTTTTAACTAAAAATGTCTTTATTTGCTTTCACTCTTGGAAGGTTTTTAATCCTCTTTTAAAAATTTTATTTTAATTAGGCATATATGAGAGAAAAATGCATTTTGATTCATTGTACGCAATTACAGCACAAATTTGCATTTCTATGGTTGTACACAATATAGTGTTGCACCATATGTTCAGTCATCCATACAACTAGGGTAATGATGTCCAACTCCTTCCACCATTAAATCCAGATAAATTAAAAATAGTTAATTTCCTTGCTAGCACTACCCTTCTGTTTTGCCCACGGTTGCTGCTAATTTAATAAATTTATTCAGATGACATCCTTTCCTACCTTGCATATGCCTAAAAAATATGAGAACAAATTCTGAAGTACGCTACCTACTTGACCGTTGCTCTCCATCATCTAGGAAACAGTTATAATAAAACTTCCATCTTTAAGATTCATAGTTAATATTGAAATATTAAAAATTCTAGAGCAAGTCATAAGTGTTTTGTTTTGAGTTTTTACCAAAGTTGTTTACCAAATATATATATTAGGAAATGTACTGATAGCTTATGTAGCTTATGTAATTATAGAATTATCTTCATGACCATATGCATAGCCTATTTTTCTTTTCCAAGTATAAGCCAAATGCTTCACTTGGAGTGTAAGGAATTCACAATAGATAAAATGTATCCATTAGAATCATAAAATAATTGATAAAGGGGTTGGGGATTTAGCTCAGTGGGAGGAAGAGTTGTTGCCTAGCACACACAAGGCCCTGGGTTTGGTATTTCGCCCTGAAAGACAATGGATAAATGTTAATTTAATACTAAATTAATACCTTTGAGTTTAATCAAGCTTTAGGTAAGATTAAAATTGAAAACAGTGTAGATAGAGAAGATATAATTCCCGCTTTTAATTTTTGTTAATTATTTAACTTTAACATCATTAGACATGACACTTAAACTCATGTTAATATGTTGTAATGGACTGAATTATGTCCTCCTGAAATTTATAGGTTTAAGCCTTAACCTCCATATGCTTCAGGCTATAACTGTATTTGCAATTAGATCCTTTAAAGAGGTAACTAATTTAAAATGAAGTCATTTTTCTCTAATCCAAGTTGACTGGCTTCCTTATTAGAAGAGGACAGTAGGAAATACTGAGAGATGTTAGGAGTCCTGATGTACAAATAAACCATTTGATAAGACATGAAGAAGGTGGCCATCTGCAAGCCAATGAGAAAAGCAGAGGGAGATCAACCCTGATGGAGTATTGATCTTAACTTCCAGGCACCATAACTATGAGGAAAAAAAATTCATTTGTTTAAATACTGCCACCTGTGGTATATTGTGATGGTGATTTGTGTTCCTCGAAAATTAATAAATGCTCATTTCTCTAAAGTAAGAAATTTTCTTTGAAGAGAAAGGAAATACAGATGTAAGCAACAAGGGAGTCTGTCTTTTAACTAGAAGCCACCGTTGGCTTCTCTTATTATTCTAGTTCCATAATAAGGGCATTTTTATTGGTGCATATTAATTATACACAGTAGTAGTTTTCATTGTGGCATAAGCCTACATACATATAGTAATGATTAATGTCACTTCTCACTTATTCCCTTTTCTCTCCCCTTCTCCATTCCCCTGCTCTTCTTTCTCTAACCTGATGGTCTCCCTTCTATTTTTATGATGTATCTATTTTCTTCTTCATTTTTCCTCTAGCTTCTTCACAGGAGAGAAAATGTAGGACACTACATTTTTCAGTTACTGGCTTATTTCACTTAACATGGTGCTATCTAGTTTCATTAATTTTTCTGTAAATGTCATAATATTATTCTTCTTTATGAATAAATAAAATTCTATTGTGTATCTGTATCACATTTTCTTTATCCTTTTATCTGTTTACAGACCCCTAGGTTGATTCTATAACTGGGTTACTATAAAACGTGCTGCAATAAACATGGATATGCATGCATCTATTTTAAAAGTAAGTTGACTTTAATTTTTTGTGGTAGAGGTAGATCATATGGTAACTATATTTTTAGTGTTTAAGGAATGTCCATGATGCTTTTCATAGTGGCTGTACCAATTTACATTCCCAGCAATAATGAGTAAGAATTTCTTTTCCCCATATCCTTGTTGGCATTTATTGCTATTTGTATACTTGATGATTGCCATTCTGACTGGAATGAAATGGAATCTCAAGGTAGTTTTTATTTGCATTTCCCTAATGGTCAAATATGTTAAACATTTTTTCATATAATTATTGACTACTTCTTCTTTTTAGAAGTGTCTATTAACGTCATTTGTCCATTTATTGAATGGGTTGTATCTTTGGAGTTAAAAGGTTGTTTTTTTAGTTGTTTATATATTTTATATATTAATCCTCTTTCAGAATAGTAGCTGCCAAAGATTTTCTCCCATTCTATGGGCAGTCTATTTAAAATGTTAGTTGTTTCCTTTGCTGTGCAGAAGTTTTATAATTTGATACCATCACATTTACTGATTTTTTGGTTTTATTTTCCAAGCTAGAGGAGTCCCATTCAGTAAGTCATTGCTTGTGCCTGTATGTTGAAGCATTTCCCCCATGTTTCCTTTCAGCAATTGCAGTTTCTTCTCTTATACCTAGGTTTTTGATCTATTTTTAATTGACTTGGTACAGGGTGACAAACAGCAGTCCAGATTCATTCTTCTACATAAAGGTAGTCAGTTTTTCTAAAACCATTTGTAAAAGAGACTGATTTTTTTTCTACAGTGTATGTTTTTTAAAGAATTAGATCACTGTATCTGTATGTTTTTTTTTTTCTCTGTTTCTTCTATTGTATTCCACTGGCCTCATTGGCCTATGTATCTGGTTATTGAGGGGTTTTTGTTGTTGTTGTTGTTGCTGTTTTTTTTTTTTACCATTATCTTGCTGTTTTGTTCTTATGTCTCTGTAGTAAAAGTGGATATTATGATATCTCTAGCATTGTTCTTTTTTCCCAAGATTATTTGAGACACATTAGATATAGCAACAAATAGTAACATTAGTAATATACTATCAACCACTAATAAAAATTGCACAAGATGTTTTAATAGTCTTTTTACCTAAGAGATATAGATGGAAAATGAAGAAAAGATGTCCAACATGATCAATCATTAGGTGAATGTAATAATATAGAATTCTCATACACAGTTGCTAAAGACATAATGTGTTACAACCATTGAGGAAACACCAGTTTTTTTTAATGACATTAAATGTACACATATGTTGAGAGCCACAGCCGAAGGGGCCCCAGCAAACTTCCAGCTGCCGGCTGATGCTCACAGTGGCCCCAGCAATATCTAGCTGATTGGCTCCTCGGCCCCAGCAACATCTAGCTGATTGGCTCCTCTGCGGTGATGCTCATTGGACTGTTTCCCTGCCCTTTCAGACCACGGAGCTGCTCATTGGGGGACTTTTTTGGCTCCGCCCACGTGACCCAGCCAATTGGCCTCAAGAGCAGGAGGATTGTGGGAGGTGGGGAGAAGCTGGGGTGGGAGAGACAGGCTTGTGAAAAGCCGGTGGTGGCAGTTGAGGCTCTGAGGATTTTTCCTGAGAGGCTGTTTTGTTTGGCGTGTTTGGTTCTAAAAATAAAGTTAGTTTCTTTTGACAAGTGGCTTCTGATTGTGCCCAGCCAGACTGCGGCATTTGGTGGCTCGCACGGGGAGCGACTGAGGGTAAGTGAACTGCTCGCCCCTGAGGGCAGGGCGAGAGGATGGGTAGCCATTTTAAGATTCTTCTTTTGTTATTTTGTTTCACTTTTGTTTTAAGTTGCCTGTCCCTGGAGATGTGTAAGATGGAAGAAAAACCGCTCACATCTGAGGAACAGATAGGGAGAAAGGACGGATGGACATTTCAGGAGGCTATTATAATGATTTTGTGTTGTTTCAATTTTGTTTCACTCTGTTTCAGTTTTGTTAGGCGTCATCTTGTTGGGTTGTATTATAGTAGAAATACGGGATCAGAAATTAGTAAAAAACAAACTGAAAGAGTGTTAAGTAAATTGTTAGAGGAAGGAGGCATCCCAGTAAAATCAATAGCAGTCAGGGCATACGTTGATACAATACAAAAATGTAGCCCATGGCTTTTTAAGGAGGAGTTGTTAAATATATCACAATGGAACCATCATGGTGAAGATTTAAAAAGAATAGAAAAGAAAAGCCCAGGGACTCTGCCAGTTGGCACATTGCCATTGTGGACGTTCATATCTTGTTTGCTTAGTCCAAAGCCTTCAGTTCAGACAATGGTAGAGGAAGGAGAAGACATATTGATTCAAGTAAAAGAGAAGGTCTCTCAAGTTAGTCAGACAGAGGAAAAGATTCAAGTAAAAGAGAAGGCCTCTCAAGCTAGTCAGACAGAGGAAGAAAGTGTAAAACAGAAAAAGCCATCAGGGGGAAAGTTACAACAGGAGACTGCTACTAACACCTTTCTATCACCAGAGGACGTAAGTGTCCAACTAACAAGGCCACCTCCATATGCTGGGAGGTCCCCAACCCCCGCAGTTGATAGTTGGGATCCTGAGACAAGATCTCAAATATTAACATGCCCTGTATTTGAGGCAGGAGGGCAGCGATTTTACCAAGTTTTAAATTTCAAAACAGTGAAGCAGCTAAAAGAGGCTGTAACAACCTATGGTCCTCAAGCACCCTTCACTGTAAGCATGGTCGAATCCATTAACAACTTGAACATGACGCCAGCAGATTGGGCTAATATGTGTAAAGCTGTGCTAAATGGAGGACAATACCTGTTATGGAAGGTTGCCAATGAGGAATTTTGCAAGGAGACGGCTAGGCGAAATGCAGCAGCTGGTTATCCTCAGAGAAATCTAGATATGTTGTTAGGAAAGGGACCTTATGAGGATCAGCAGCAACAAATTGCATATGATCCTGGCGTATACGCACAAATTGCTGCAGATGCAATTAAGGCATGGAAGACTTTACAAGGACATGGAGGTTTACAAGGTCAATTATCTAAGGTAATACAAGGAGCTAATGAACCTTATGCTGAATTTGTAGATAGGCTTATTCAAACAGCTACCAGAGTTTTTGGGAATACAGAACAAGCAATGCCATTACTAAAACACCTGGCTTATGAGCAAGCGAATCGTTGGTGCAGAGATATCATTAGACCATGGAAACATGAAGATTTAAACACATATATTAAATTATGTAGAGACATTAATGAACAAGAGCAAGTCGTGGCAGCTGCAGTAAAACAGGCTTTAGATGCCAGAGACATTAATGAACAAGGGCAAATTGTGGCAGCTGCAGTAAAACAGGCTTTAGATGCCAGGCCAAGAACATGCTACAATTGTGAACAAACAGGACATTTTAAAAGGAACTGCCCCATTGGAGGAGGGTTTAACAAAACTAGGTATCAAAGGAGTAGAATACCAGGTATTTGCCCACGATGCCGTAGAGGGAGACATTGGGCTAATGAATGCCGTTCTCAAACCACCATAGAGGGTACTCCATTATCAAAAAACGAACAAGGACCAGGTGTTTATCCACGATATCGTGGAGAAAGGCATTGGGCTCCATTGCCAAAAAATGGACAGGGGGGCCCAATGCTCCGGGGCCCAAAACCACAAATATACGGAGCACTGGAGGAACCCAGCAACCCCATCAGGGTAGTACCCAGGACACATTGTCCATCAGATCCCTCATCAGACAAACCAGAGGGAGCGCAGGGTTGGACATCTGCGCCTCCGCCAGAGCAGTACTAACTCCAGAGATGGGAGTTCAAATCATTCCCACAGGGGTGAAAGGACCTCTTCCCAAAGGAACAGTAGGCTTATTATTGGGACGCAGCTCTTCTACTCTAAAAGGACTTATGATAAGTCCTGGGGTAATTGATCCCGATTATGAAGGTGAAATAAAAATTATAGCCAGTTCTCCAAAGGGTATATCAGTAATTTCACCAGGAGATAGAATAGCACAGTTACTAATAATACCCAGCCTACATGATAAATTTTCCAGTCCTACTGTAGAAAGAGGTTCCAAGGGATTAGGCTCCACAGGTGTAGATTGGGCTATGCTTTCTTTAAATTTAGATTCTCGCCCCATGCTAAAACTAAATATTCAAGGACATGAATTTAATGGGCTACTGGATACAGGTGCAGACCTTAGCATCATCTCTCATCAAGAATGGCCAAAACATTGGCCATTACAACAAGCCACTCAAACGCTTCGAGGCCTAGGAGTGGCGACTAATCCCCATAGAAGTGCAATGGTATTAGATTGGAAGGATCCTGAAGGATGTGAAGGAACTATACAGCCATATGTATTGGATCATCTTCCCGTAAATTTATGGGGACGAGATGTCCTAGATCAATTAGGTTTGACATTAACAAATAACATCAACCAAAATGCACCCACTATTATGACTAGACAAGGTTTTAGGAAAGGAAAAAGATTAGAAAAACAAGAACAAGGTATAGCAGCACCAATACAAATAGATCAAGGAACAGACAGACATGGGTTGGATTTTCAGAAAGGGCCACTGAGACAATAAAAATTACTTGGAAATCAGAAAGACCAGTGTGGGTTCCTCAGTGGCCCCTGACTAAAGAAAAGATACAAGCAGCCCATGACCTGGTCAAACAACAATTAGCGGAAGGACATATACAACCTTCTGTATCTCCCCATAATACTCCCATTTTTGTCATCAAAAAGAAATCTGGTAAATGGAGATTATTGCAAGATTTAAGAGCCATTAATAATGAGATGGTTATTATGGGACCTGCTCAATCAGGGATTCCTCAGTTGTCTGCTTTGCCAAAAACCTGGTATGTTTTAGTTATAGATATTAAAGATTGTTTTTTTTCAATTCCAATTCATCCTGAGGATAGTCCACGTTTTGCATTTACTATCCCTGCACTGAATCATGAAGGTCCTGATCAGAGATATGAATGGAAAGTACTCCCTCAAGGGATGGCTAACAGCCCAACTATGTGTCAAATTTATGTTAACAAAGCAATCCAGCCACTTAGAAATCAAAATCCTGAACTACAAATATGTCACTATATGGATGATGTATTATTAGCACACAAAGATAAAAACACATTGCTAGAATGTTATGCCACACTTACAAACTTATTAAAAAATTATAATCTAGAGATAGCAATAGATAAAGTACAATTAAATTTTCCAATCAATTATTTAGGAGTTCTATTATCCTCAACCATGGTCCGTCCACCAAAAATTCAAATACGAGTAGATCAACTCAAATCACTTAATGACTTTCAAAAGTTATTAGGAGACATAAATTGGATAAGGCCTTATTTAGGTATACCAACAGGAGAGTTGGGACCTTTATTTGATATCCTAAAAGGTCCATCAGATCCAAATTCACCCCGAATGTTAACGCCTGAAGCAAGAAAGGCATTAAAAATCATTGAAACATATATGGAAAATATGCATTTGGATAGAATTGATATAAGTTTGCCTTTATTATTTATTGTACTACCAACAAAAAATATTCCTACAGGAGTATTTTGGCAAGAAGGTCCATTATTATGGATACATTTATCTTATTCTCCTAACACTATTCTTACTAGGTATCCTGAGGCTGTAGGACAATTAATACTCAAAGGAATAAAAGCAGCAAAGGGAGTGTTTGGAATTTCTCCCAATAAAATTATTACTCCATATACTATGAATCAAATTGATGAGTTAGCTAATGAGTTAAATACTTGGGCAATAATCATGTGCAAATCTAATGTTTCATTTGATAACCACTTACCATCTAATCCTTTATTGTCTTTTTGGTCATTGCATCCTGTAATTTTTCCAAAAATGACAAGAAAAAACACCTATCATGAATGCTCCAAATATATTCACTGATGGGTCAAATAATGGTACAGCAGCAGTAGTTACCCCTGATCAAACTTTTACATTTTTAGTACCCAAACAATCAGCTCAAAAGGTAGAGCTTAATGCAGTTTTACAAGCTTTTGTGATGTTTAAAGATTCTGTATTTAATTTATTTTCTGATAGTCAGTATGTAGTTAATGCTATAGTATCTATTGAAGATGCTGGTAGGATTTCCCCTTCTTCTACTGTTTTCTCTTTGCTTTCCACTATACAAAGTCTAATCTGGGACAGAAAAGATCCATTCTTTATAGGACATATCAGGGCACATACAGGATTGCCTGGAGCCCTTAGTTTGGGCAATGATTTAGCAGATAAAACTACACATGACATACATATTTTCTCTACACTAGAAGAAGCTATAAATTTTCATAAAAAGTTCCATGTCAATGCTAATACTTTACAAAAGCGTTTTAAAATAACTAAGGAACAAGCTAGACAAATAATAAAACAATGTCAAAATTGTGTGACCTTTTTACCACAAGTTAATCTTGGAGTCAATCCTAGAGGATTGATACCTAACCATATTTGGCAGATGGATGTCACACACTTGCCAGAATTTGGAAAATTAAAATATTTGCATGTTACAGTTGATACTTCTTCTGGATTTTTGATGGGCTCCCTTCATGCCGGAGAAAAAACTAAAGATGTTATAGCTCACTGCTTACAAAATTTTGCCACTGTGGGTGTTCCAAAACAGTTAAAAACAGATAATGCCCCTGGTTATACTTCTACCTCTTTTAAACAATTTTGCTCAACATTTGGCATTACTCATATAACAGGAATCCCATACAATCCACAGGGACAAGGCATAGTTGAAAGAGCTCATCAAACTATTAAAATGTACTTATTAAAGCAAAAAGAAGGAATTGGGAAGGGGTATATATTCCCCAAAGATAAACTTAAAATAACCCTTTTTACTCTAAACTTTTTAAATTTGGATTCAACAGGACTTAGTGCTGCGGAAAGGCATATGTGTCCAAAAAATGTGCATAAGCCCAAGGTACTTTGGAAGGATATTCTAACAGGACAATGGAAAGGTCCTGACCCAGTAATTGTCTGGAGTCGGGGGTCTGTTTGTGTGTTTCCACAGGGAGAACAGCAGCCGATTTGGATTCCAGAGAGATTAACCAAGGTCCTGACCCAGTGATTGTCTGGAGTCGGGGGTCTGTTTATGTGTTTCCACAGGGAGAACAGCAGCCGATTTGGATTCCAGAAAGATTAACTAAAGCGATTTCTACAGACCAAAAAGAAGATGATTTGGCTCAAATCCATAACAACTGATATCCAAAACTCCAGTTTGGCTATTCTTACATCTGCAACAGAACCAGGATGCTTTTTTCAATATCTATTTTATTATTGCCCTTTGCCATATCATGAAGTTCTATTTTGTTTTTTGAGCTCATACAGACCTAGGTTAATGTTTTGCTAATCAGTTCTATTTTTTGACTATAGAGTTTTTAAACATTGCAATGGAGATTTCACCTGTAAAAAGTTATAAGGCCTTTACTATAATGTTATGTGTTGTATGTATTATATTATGTGTGCACACTTGTGTTTTGTGTTATATGTTTGAATGTACGTATGTCCATATATCATATATGATGAGCGCTCATGATAAAATGGATCCAAATATTTTTTTTTTTTCACGTGATTTATATGGTTTAATTTAAATTGGGTAAACAACTGTTGAGGATTGTTTTAATATGTAAACAAAAAAGAAGGTTAACAGATCTGTTTGTTTACTTTCACCTTTCCTTTTCATTATATTTAATAATTCTCTTAAAGATAATGTAAATTGTTAAGAAAATTGTTTTCTTTTAGTGCCTTCTGTAATGTTACATAATTTTTTCTTTAGCCATTATTGCCAGAATTCCTATCTTCATCCCAGTGCTGGTGAAGTCAAAGATAAAACCAATCTACAGCTTCTACAATAGCCATCACTGAACTGCTTGCAGAACTTGCCTGGACACATTGTGAGCTCACCTGTATGCATTGTGAACTATCTGTTGGTGCAGCGACTTGTGGTAGTGTTGGGGTATTTTTGCTGATGATGTCACCGGTGGTACAATTTTTCAAAGGAGCCCTCAATTGGCTTAATGTCATGGCATTTTGCATCCTCCTCTACTAGTGATGGTCTAAAATTTGGGGGCCAACAGAGGTGAGGCAAAGAACCTCACCCCCCCACTGGTGCAAAGGCCTATCCACAAGTATAGCTGTATGCTGGACCGGTAGTCAGTGACGGGTATGATCCAATTGCAGTGGTACCAACCTAAGACAGGAGGCTGACGCCTAGAGGTCAGTTCATCCGATGACAGGTAAGGACCATATGTTGAATTGGACTGCCTAACAGGCACGGTCCCTAAGCCACATGCTTGTTGTTTAAACAGAGAGGGGGAGATGTTGAGAGCCACAGCCGAAGGGGCCCCAGCAAACTTCCAGCTGCCGGCTGATGCTCACAGCGGCCCCAGCAATATCTAGCTGATTGGCTCCTCGGCCCCAACAACATCTAGCTGATTGGCTCCTCTGCGGTGATGCTCATTGGACTGTTTCCCTGCCCTTTCAGACCACGGAGCTGCTCATTGGGGGACTTTTTTGGCTCCGCCCACATGACCCAGCCAATCGGCCTCAAGAGCAGGAGGATTGTGGGAGGTGGGGAGAAGCTGGGGTGGGAGAGACAGGCTTGTGAAAAGCCGGTGGTGGCAGTTGAGGCTCTGAGGATTTTTCCTGAGAGGCTGTTTTGTTTGGCGTGTTTGGTTCTAAAAATAAAGTTAGTTTCTTTTGACAAGTGGCTTCTGATTGTGCCCAGCCAGACTGCGGCACACATACACATAGTCCAGCTATTTCAACCCTAGGCATTAACCTAAAAAGAAAATATATGTTCATAAAAAAGCTTATAAACCATACACTACATATATAATCACATATTATTTATTTAATATCTATATTATACAGGAATCAATGGCAAATAATTGTCATAGACTACAGATAAGGGAAGAAAATTGACATCAAAGATGAATAAGAGGCTGGGGATATAGCTTATTTGGTAGAGTGTCTGAGGCCCTGGGCTCAATCCCTGGCACCACCAAAAAAATGAGAAAAATTTAAAGAAAGAGAAATTATTGATTGTGGTGGTGGTTTTAGATTGTATATATTTATTTTTTATTATTTTCTAATATGTTTATTTTATTTGTTTGTTTTTATTTTTTATGTGGTGCTGAGGATCAAAACCAGGGCTTCATAAGTGTTAGGCAAGCGATCTATCGCTGAGCTACAATCCCAGCCCTAGATTGTATATATTTCTAAAGACTAATTATAATTAAAATTATAAAATTGTGTTTTGTATATAAAATACACAGCAGTATATTTGCCTTTAAAAATCCTATAAGCAAAAGAAATAAGACAAGATTAGAAGATATCAAACAAATCAGAATTTAAGATAATCAGAATTTAAGATACTGAAATTTGTGAAAAGACATTTTTTGATGACAGAATGTTAAAATTATCATATTCACAGAGTAATACTATGATCTCTGAATCTGATAGCAAGGATTCTACCTATGCAAGATAAACAAAAACAATTATAAAATAGTACAACTTAGGGTAATGGAAATTAAATTTATTCTTTTTCTTGATGGCATACCAATAAATGAATAGTTGAAAAAATGTACCTTTTGACTTCTTGTACTTAGTATAATAATAATATATTAATAATTACCAATTTAGAATTCGTAGGAAATTTGCATCAGGTATTTCAAAATGTTTCTTGTTTATGGTGAAATAAATATTTAAAATATATTTCAGTTGTGTATAAAATTTGCCATTTATAAAACATTTTGTGCTTTTGAAAAATACAAAAAATACAAAAACATACCTTATGTTATAAACTATCATGAATTTTTTATACTAGGGAACTATAATAAACCCAAATACTAACATTCCTAGTTGAAAAAAATGTAGTAATAAACTTAGGAAAAGAACACCAAACAAAAATGTAGTGTACTAAATGATTATTAAATGAAATAAACATCATAGATGAAAAATGCAAGACCTTCCCCCAAAAGACATGGTGGAAATATTCCAAGATATATAATTATTTGAGAAGTTAAAGTTTTCTTTTACAACTCAAAACAAAAACAAGCATAACCATGTAGAAATTGTTAAAGTGAAGGAGTGTCCCTTAATCTAAATTCTTTTACATTTCCCTCTTTCTCTAAAGTCAGAGCTAGCATACAATGTTTTGAAAAGAAAGCAAGTCTTTAGAGATCACAAACAACCAATTTCACACTACAAGCAGTTGTAAATAGAGCTCAATTCCCTTTAGTAATACACTATTTATCTTTGTGCTTCATTGAGTTCAGAGAAAAGCATTTTTCAGAGCGTAAGCAATTAACTTCTCATTTTTTTTTCCTGTTCCAAAAAGGATGTTATCAGAAAAGCATGGGATTAGGAAGCTACAGAACTATCATAGTTATTCTTAGTGTATGAAATTTCAATTTAGAAAACTTGTACGCCTTACAGGCAGTTAAGACCTAATACAGGGAAACTGCTTTGTTTTTACATTATATTTATCTTATATCCTCACTGACCCAACTGATTTTCCACTGAATTCAAATGAGTCGGTATTGGAGTTAGGAATTATTCTTTGGTATTTATTGTATTTTTTTTAACTAAATCAATGCTATGGTTTATCTAGAAATATCCTGAAAAACCTGGTTAAGCTATTTCCAGATAACAAATTTCTCTGTGTACACCTTTCAAATTTGACACCAAGATTTTATTTCAAAAAAGTTGAAATGGTGAGATGTTTATTAAATGTGTACTTTATATCATTATAAATGATTAAAATTGGCATTATCGAATATGTATACACTGAGAGATTATAATTTTTGATATATGCTTATTGTAATCTATATCTCTTTTAATATCTAAAAGCATGAAATTATCTAAAAGTAATTTACAGATTTATAAAGTTAGCATTGGAGATGAACTAAGTCATAAGAAGAGGCATTTTGGGGAAGACAGTGAATAACTCTAAACATACCATTGCTGTCTTCCCCAGACTGTCTCTTCTTATGATACAAATCAACAATAGCAAGAATATTAAGATATTTTTAGCAAAGATCATACAGACATTAAGGTGACTGTGAATACTAAAAACTGCACGAGTAAATTTGACAACTTAGATGGAATTTTGTACAATTTGCAAAGTTATCTAAAAAATAAAATCTGAGTAGATCTGTATCTATTTAATAAATCTGATGTTATCAGAAGCTTTTCCAAAAAGAAACTTCAGGACCATTCAAACATTCAAGTAAAAAACAGAAGTAACATTACATAATCTTAACTGAAAATAGAGGAGAACACTCAACTCAATTTATAAATTTAGCATAACCCTAATACAAAAACCTGACAAGGCTACTACAAGAATAAATAGAATTACAGGTCAATACCTCACAGTGTTTGGTATGATAGTCCTATAAAAATATTAGCAAATCAAACAAGATTTTAAAAAGGAATTAAAGTCCTTATACTATGATGTATGCATACCCATGTTTATAGGAACACTGTTCTCAATAACAAAACTTGGAAACCAGTCTAGGTGTCCATCAATGGATAAATGGATAAAGAAAGTGTGGTCTATATATGCAATGAGATTTTATTAAAAAAATAAACTGAAAATGAATAAAAAGAAAAATGCAATTATTTCATTTGCAGGAAAATGGATGCAACTTAAAACTATTGAGTTAAGCAAAGGAAGCCAAACTCACATGTGAAGGGTCATATGTTGTCTTTCATATATGGAAACTATACAGGAAAAAGGAAAAGAAAAGGGGGAGGGTCTCATGAATTTCAAAGGGAGATCAGTAGAATAGATGAAATGAGTCAGAGCATAGGGAGAGGGGAGGGAGGGTGGAAGTGGATGGGCATAATACTGAATAAGTATATTGTTATATTGTTTGCATATATGAGAGTCTAGCATCAAATCCCACCATTATGTACAACTATAATGCACCATTTTAAAAATGTGGAAAAATAAGTTAATGAATAAAAATTTTAAAAAATAGAAAAGACAATATACCAAGATTGGAAAGTTTTTATTGTAGAATTTGAAGATTGGTATACCATTAAAAGTTAATACTTCTTAAGTATTCAAGCCATGTTGTTTTACATATATTGCAAAATACACAGTAAATGAGACAATAAAGACATAATTCATAAGTGCAAAAGATGAATCCAAATGGAGAGAAAGTATTTCTGAGATCAATCTTAAGCACTATACTATGTTTTGGCTCAATAGCTATTGGACAAAAATACACTGATTATTACCCCAAATTCTTTCTTTCTTGTTTAACACTCAGATTTATACAACCACTGTAGAGTTCACAATGTTCATGTATCTATGTGATAGAGTTTTTGATTTCTCATTTTTCTAGTCATGCATATTAGAAGCATATCATTGATGAGAAATCATAATAATAATTCCAAATATTTATCAAAACAATATTTTAGTGCAGTAGAAAAAAATTCTCAAAATTGCAACATTGCTGACAAAATAACACATAAAAATAATAATGTAAGAGAAGTGAAGTGAGAAAAAAATTGATATCAAATAGTGCAACTTCTTCTATTTTCCCATTTCACAATTTTTGCTTAATGTAGCACACTGGTTTTACACATGTGCTAAATCTTATCACTTGCTAATGGTTTTTCTGAGAGCAATTCTAAGGATTCTGAAACTGTGTTTGATCTAGGGGTGAAAGATAACTTTCTTTTAAAATCTTTTTTCTAATTGTGGATGGACATAATACCTTCATTTTTATTTATTTATTTTATGTGGTGCTGAGGATCGAACCCAAGGCTTCATGCATGAGTCAAGCACTCTACCACTGAGCTACAACCCAAACCCGAAAGATAACTTTGATGAATTTAGGATGTTTCCATTTCTGTCACTGCCAAAAAATGTGGCTTAAAATTTGGGTATGCCCAGTGTTCTTGAATTGCAAGATACCCACCAAAATCTGAATCCTATTGATTGCTGCTTAATATATTTTTAAATATTTATAGTTGTAAATGTACACATTATCTTTATTTTATTCATTTATTTTTATGTAGTATTCAGGATTGAGCCCAGTTCCTCACATGTACAAGGCAAGTTCTCTATTGAGCTACATAACCAGCCCCTGCTTAAAATATTTTTAAAAGAATAAAAAATTTTCTATTTTAATAAATCACATTGTCACATTGAAATACAGATGATACATTCATTATTATACTTTAAAGTTTCTCTATCAGAAATGCATTGTAAGTTGAATTATTTCCTGTCACCTACTAATTATAATGGTGTGTTAGTTTCCTATGGCTGTTGTAACAAATTGCAACAAAGTTGGAGGCTTAAGATAACAAATTTATTTTTTGCTCAGTTCTGGAGACTGAAAGAATAAAATCAGTTCACTGGACTGAAATAATATTATTAGTGCAGCCTTCCTTTGTTGGATCTAGAGAACAATCTGTTCCTTGCCTTCCACAGTTTCTGGTGTCTGCCACCCTTACTTAACTGTTCACTGTATGTAGCTAATGCTTATTGCATGGCATGCTGTACACTGAGTGCTTTAAATATAATATTTTGCTTATGCAATGCAATTGCATTTTTCAATGGATCATTATTTTGGAGCAACAATTCTTAGAAAATTCATCAAACAGACATAAGAATAAATGTGATAGTGATGAAAGTCATTGAGGGTAAACTAAAATTCATAAACATATGCAAAATAGTGGTATTTATTTTATTAAATATAACTAAAAAATGTATCAGAAGCACATTAGAAAAAAATAAAGATATGTGATATCTTTAGAACTTTGAGATAAGAATATTTGAATTTACCAAATATCAAGCCTAAATGTCACTTTTTGAACAAACTGTTAGTCCAAGATATTGAATGTCTTATAAAAATGTGACATTGAAATATATTTATACTAGATTCTGTTCAAAATTTTACATAAAAATTTAGCATTCAAAAGTGGTAAGGAACTTCAGAGAGAAAAAATAATAATTTTTGAGAATCATATCTTGGCTTATAAATAGTGCATTGGATATATTCTCATTTTTTAAACAATGGGAACATATTTAAAAGGAGATTTAACAAGGGACAATGAATTAATGTCATTCAATAAAAAAACGTGATATTTGAACAAAGACCTAAAAACAATGAGGGGGTAGCAAAATAAACATTGAATATATTTTATCATCAATAAAGCATAAACAAAAAATACAGTACTGTTCTTGAATTTGATAGTCAAAAATGTGGTTTAAAAACGAACAAAACAAAAACAAAAACCTCTGTTTAACATGAATTTCCTTAAAACTGGCTTGAGGTGAATTTTACATTCTTCATTTTTACTGCTCATAATCCACTGCCGCAAGAGGGATTGGGAAAAGGAACCAACCCCTCTTGTATCAGATAGAGCAGATTCAAGTTGATATGTGACTGAACTTGTCCCAGACTCATAAGAAACTTTCCTGATTTTGTAGTCACATTTGTTGTTACTGGAGATTTCAGAACTATCTATCTGGGCCAAAATAGTGAGCAAATAATCTGCTGAATTCTTCCTGTTTCTTCTCTCTCAATGTTAAATGTTTACCCTACAGCATTATAATTTCACCATATTTCTGCGTCATATCATTGGGCCTCTCCTAGCAACCAGAGCCCCTGAGATTCAGGATTATGTTAGTAAATATTTCTGTGAAGTTCCAGTCTCTATGAGTTGAGTTGGGTTCAGGATGTATGCTTGATTGTTTAAAACTTCTGGTTCAGTAATATGTCAGTGAGTGTTATAGGGAAGCCTGACTCTTGTCATTGAAAGAATCTGAGGGGACAACAATGTTAAATAAAGAGGAACTGGGGAAAGTAACCAGGATTTCAACTATGGAATATGATCATCAGCCAAAAAACACAGCAAGTGGCCAAATCCTGGAGCAAATATGGCAGATCAAATCGTGTGAAGTACATAGAGTGGTTGTGTTACAGACCACAACCACATCATTTGGACCTACTACTACCTTCTTACTATGCCCAAATTTTTTATGGGAAAAAAAAAATTGCCATTCTTTTTCCTCAAGAGTGAAGTTTCAATTTCAATTCTTAAAGAGAAATCTGTTGGACTACTTAACAATATTAAAGAAGACATTTAAACCATAATACTATATCTGCTGAAAAGTACAACTGATATTGCCTTACCTAATGTTCATAGTCTTCCATCTCTGTTATTCATGTTAGATTTTACTCCCTTCATTCAGCAAGTAAAATACTTTTTTTTTGTTGTTGTTGACTGGTGTTATTTGTCAGTCAGGTTATTCAGACACTTACTGTTTCACAATCCTTTCAACATGGTATTCCGTGAAACCATGAGCAAATGATTGGAGTCAGTACCTGAGATGAGATAATTTTTCTTAATGATATTAATCATATAATTAATGTCACAAAAACCCAAGTATATAAAACAATACAACAGAATTTTAAACATATAAGGCAAGACAATATATATAACTAATTAATAACTCTACTAAATCAATGACTGTCATCTTATTTCAAAAATTTATCTGTGTGCACTTTACAAGAGAACACATCAGAAGAAAAGGTCAAATATAATAATATACACAAAGATTTATCAGACAAATGTACAAACATAAAATACTTATAGTATTATCAGAAATACAGGGCAATACTCATTAAATGGAAATGCATAGTCAGTTTGTCAACTTATACTCAATTTATTTTGAGACAAAGATCAATTATGTAAATTGAATTTATATTCTTTATGCACATTTTATTGTAGTAAAATATATAAATTTAAATGAAGTAAAAACTAAAGGAAGAATGCTGGGAATTTTAACATGACAGTGTTCATCATGATTTAAAGAGCAAATGCCTTCATATATAGAAAACTTGAATGTTATTATTATATAATTGAAATAATAGTCATTTGTGAATTTACTAATGTGAAAATAATATATCCTATTTCCAGCAACATAGAAAGTTTATATTGATGAAATGGATGCCTGGAAAAATTTACTTCCAAAATTGAATTTTAAAAGGGAAAAACAATAACAAAAGCATAATGTTACATTATTTCAAATTTCAAAGTTCATAGATATTTCATGCTGGAATTATTTTCTAAGTCACATAAAACTCTTGAGTGCAGTTATATATGCAGGGTTTCTGTGATGCTGAAAAACATAAATGTTAGAAAAATTAGTTCAATATTGATTAACATATAAGAACCCTAATTAAAATAGAAAACTATAGTCAGTGCATAAAAAATAATTTCCAAATATGACTAAATAAAATTTAATTAGAATTAAAAGTATAAATTTAGAATATGTATTGATAGAGTATTTTATATTTTTATGTTCAATTAGAAAATCTTATGATCTTTTAATAGATGGCCCAAATGATCTTGATATATAATCTATTAATATTTATGATAAAACGTTTTGAGAAATTGGAATGAAAACTTTATAACTTAAGCCAACATAATACTTTTGAGTGTTTTTAATATATTTATGAAATACTTGTGATTTACAAATGTGCAAATATAACTAAATAGTAAACATCCATGTAATCAATACTCCACTATGTCAATATTACTAATTCAAATAATTTTATGTATATTATATTTATGCATGATGAATATATTCATTCAATGTAATTTAGTAAAGGTCAGTATAATCTTGAAGAACAGGCATTTTTATCTTATTTTTATTTTTAATTGATAACAATTTTGCTTATTTATGGATTACAGTACAATGTCTTGATACATGTATATATGATGTAATAATAATCAAAGCAGGGTTATTTAGCATACCATCTCTTCATATTTTTATCATATTTTGTGATGAGAATATTCAGAATACTTTCTTTTAGATATTTGGAAAAGGTCAATACAATATTGTTAACTTTGGTCACCCAATTGTTACCAGATCCTCTAACTGCAACTTAGTAACTAGTGAGATACTATTGCCTATCTCACTAGACCTCTCTTTTAGCTTCTGGAGAACAACTCCTGTTGTACTCTCTTCTTCTATGAAATCTTTGATTCCACATATAAATGAAATAGTACTTAGAATGGAATATTATTCCACACAGTATTTGTCTTTCTATGCCTGGAGGAGAACAGGTATTTTAAACTCATGAAATCATACATGTTAATTTTTTCTTAAGTGCTAATAATTTTATATATTGTTTAAAATGCAATCCAGCTCAGTTTTCCTTTAACATTTTAGAGTATTGCTTTTCACATTTGCTTTTAAATATAGTTGGCAGTGATTTTAGTGTGTGGTTAAGAGATTAATTAAATTTGTCCCATATCATTGAACTATATTGTGTAAAGTTACAGCTTTGTAGTTTCTCCTCTGTCCCACTGGTCTTTACACATACATCACTGTATCTTAATAATTATAGGTCTACTATAATTTTGATATCTAGTAATTAAATCCTTAGAATTTTGTTGTTATGTTTCTGCAAAGTTATACTACTGATTCTTAGTTTTTCTTTTCCCCCATAAAGTGAAGAACCCATTTGCCAGGTTCTGGGTACAAAACAAACAACAATTGATCTGCAGTAAATTTTTAGATTATTATGAAGTCAATTGTCATTTAAAAAATATTAGTCTTTGTTTTCATATTCAAGGTATATCCTTTTTTTAATTTGAATTGTGTTAATGTTCCTCAAGTAAGTACTATATTCATCTCCATAAAGCATTTTATCACAGTGGATTTCACTGGTATTGGAAATTATAATTTTCTAAGACCACATACTTGGTGATTACCTTGAAACATCCTTGTGGTGATATAACTGTTTTGTATCCTGATAATGATTGGATGGTGGATAGCTCAATGTACATCATTGATAAAAATGGAGAAATCTACACACACACATATGCACACATGCAAGGATGCATACTTAAGATACTCAGAAAATTTGATTGAGCTATTACATCAATGCCAATTTTCTGTATTTCATATTATAATATAGTTTTATAAAATGTTAGCAATGGGGGAAATGGTTCCATGGGTGGAGTGCATCTTACTACAAGACTTCTTCTTTTATTAACATCTAATAATTTTAATTAGCAATGGGATGCATACATGCATAGAGGGTGGCCCCTAGTTGTTCAATTCATATGTTTTTTAATTTTTCAATTTCCACATACCAGAGAGAATATGCAGTCAGTACTCATTGTTCTGGATCTGGCTTATTTTGCTTAACATGATGATCTCTAAGTCTATCCATGTTGCTGCAAATGACAAGATTTTATTTTTTTGTGGCAAAATACTACTCCATTGTGTATGTATGCCATGAGTACTTGTTCACCTGTTGATGGGCAACTAGACTGATATCTTAGCTATTGTGACTACTGTTGCAATAAACATGGGCATGCAGGTATCTCTTTGTATGCAGATTTCATTTACTTTGGATATATAACCAGCAGGAGGAAAGCTGGATCAGACAGAACTTTTGCTTGTAGTTTTTCAAGGAGCATTTGTACAGCTTTCCATAGACTGTGCTAATTAATATACATCCCTCCCAAAAGTACGTGAGTTCCTTTTGCTCCACATCCTTGCCAGCATTTGTTTTTTGTTTTGTGTTTGATAATAGTCGTTTTCACTGCAGTGAGATGATCTTATTGAAGTTTTGATTTGCATTTCTAGCTGGCTAATGATATTGAGCAATTTTTTTATATATTTATTGGTCATTTGTATTTCTTCATTTGAAAAGTGTCTAGTCAGACTATTTTCTCAGTTTTTTAATTAAATTAATTGTTTTCTTCTGTATCACTTTTTTTTTTTTGGGGGGGGGGTCATGGGAGAGTGGTACCAGGGTTTGAACCCCTGTGTACTAACCATTGAGCAACATCCCTATCCATTTTAAATGTGTGTGTGTGTGTGTGTGTGTGTGTGTGTGTGTGTGTGTGTGTGTGTTTTGAGGCAGGTTCTCATTAAGCTGTTGGCCTCACAAAGTTACTGAGGCTGGTGTTGAATCTGCAATCCTCCAGCCTCAGCCACCTAAGCCACTGGAATTACAGGCATGTGTCATTAAGCCCCGCTTCTGAATTACTTATTAAAACTGCATGTGAATCTGAAATTATCTCAAGAAAAAGCCAAAAATGTCGGAATGAGCTACATTTTTTGCCCACTCCCAGTGTATATTTTCAACCTAGTCCTGAGTTTTACCAGTGGACCTGTTAGGACTCATGCTGAGTATATATTCTAGCAGATGTTCACTCACAGAATAGCCTAAAATTAATGATACAATTAAATTCTTTATGAGACATGTCATGCACATGACCATATTATTCAAAAATTAAGATTTGCATTTCTTTGTTTGCCATTTTATTTTATTTCTTGTTTCCTTATCCTAACACACTGCTGAGCCCTCCAGTTAAAAATTGAATAAAATAATTAAGCACTTTTATCAGAATCTTATTTTAAATACAAAGTTGGAACTTTATTCACTTTGCATTTTAATATAAGCTTTGTTAAATATCTGTTGTTCAGATTGTGAAAGTACATTTTTTTTTGTTTCTGCACTTAGTCATGAAAAATCAAGGAAGTATATTTCTGTTTCCGTCTTTAGTCAAAAGGATGTGAATTATCCTACATTCCTTACATAAGGAAAACCAGACAAAAATATATGAAACAACGCTTTTCATACATAAAACAATATGAAGGACAATATATTGATGTCTGACATGAAAGAAATATACAAAGTAAATGGGAGTTTTCCTCTAGGCCCCAAAACAGGGATTGGAAACCCATCCAGAATCTGCCAGTCTTGTGAGTTGGTGAGACATAACTTAGATTTGGAAAGAGCAGGGATGCTGAATTTTGTGAGGGAAAAATGTCACAGATGATGCAGCTACATACTGATTAAAGTTCTGAAAATAACAGGGAGGTGGACAATGATTGGCTCAAATGTGGGAAGAGAAAAGTGCTTGGAAAAAGTCATCACAAACATGAAAGTGGACCAATCAAAATGAAGCCTAAGGAGAAATAGAAACACAAATTTCCAACCCCAGGAATCCAAGTGGACATAAAATTTCAAATTCTCCAAGTTCGAAAAGATAAAGAAACATTAACCACTTCATGTAATAAATCTAACAAATTGCATTAAATGGAAAAATTCCTTGAAAAACAGAAACCACTTAAGTTCATGCAGGAAAAAAATGATGACATAAACAACTCTATATTAATGAAATAAAAATCACATTTAAAATATGTCTCCCATACCACAAAATTTCAGGCCCTAACTGCTTCAACGGCCAGTTATCCTCATCATGTGGGGAAGTAGTGTTATTTCTGCATAAATTCTTACACATAATTAAAGAAGGTGCTATTACCAACTCATTTTGAGGCCAAGAGTACCTGAAAACAAAATTGGCTAGACAAAAAAAAAAAAGACAAAATCTAAAACAAATAAAACAAAATCCTACACACTGATAATATTCATAAATGAAGATACTACTTTTTAAAAATTTTACCAAATTGCACCTATAAAGGTATAAAATTTTACCAGGTGAAGGAGTATATGTATGTAATACAAGAAATTGGAGAGGCTGAGGCAGAAGGATCACAAGTTCTAGGCCAGCCTCAATAATTTATCAAAGGTCTCAGTAATTGACCAGGACCCTATCTCAAAATTATAAAATTAAAGGGCTGGGAGTGTAGCTCAGTGGTAAAGTGATTCTGGCTTCATTCCCCAGTACAAATTGTCAGTATGTTCCAACTATTCAAGGTTTTTATACCAACAATTAAAAACAAATAATATCAGCACATTTTCATGATAAAAACTCTCAGACAAGTAGTAATAGAAGTAAACTTCTTTAATATATTATCTACAAAAATTCTATACTGAAATAATTAATTTTTTTCCTGTTTAATCAGGAGGAAGGAACTAGGGATGCAGTTTAGCTGTAGAGCACTTTTCTTAGCATGTGTGAGGACCTAGGTTCAATCTCTAGCACCAAACCCAAAACAAAATAAGAAATAATCAAAAGTGTCAATAATGTTGGGGTGCTCAGACTGTAGCTCAGTGATAGAGTGCCTGATAAGAATGTGTGAGGCGCTGGGTTCAATTTCTTAGCAATGCATAAAAATAAATAAAAGTATTGTGTCCATCTGTAGCTAAAAATATGTTCTAAAAAATAATCCAGGTCTAGGTGCTTTTACTAATGTATTCTGTTGTCAATGAGGAGGTATATTTTGGTTCACAGTTTTTGAAGAACACAGAGCCAGAATCTGCTAGTCTCCTGTAGAGGGCCTCAGGATGCTCAATGCATGGTGGAAAAGTAGGAGAGAGACACAGGTACATACGGGAAGAGTATGCCAGATGAAAGGAGAAGCAGGAGAGGTGAGGAAGCCAAACTTGCTGTAAAACAACCTGATGTTGGGATAACTAACACACTTTTGCAGGGACTGCATTAATCTCTTCATAAAGGCAGATGCCCTGAGGCTGAAAATACCTCTCAGAGATCATGTTTCTGCCACAGTCTGGCTGCAGCAAAATAACCTGGGGGTGACGAGCAACTTGTGTAGATTGATACAGCAGGAGTGGGAGCTGTTTATTGTAGGACGGGAGGGGTATATATACATTACACACAGCTTATCTTAATTAACATAAACTAGATACAGCAGTCAACCAACAAGGAATCTCCACACTTAATGGCTCGCTGGCGTTACTTCACAAACCACTCCCTCTGGCAAAATGCCAGGTGCCATCCTGACTTGTTTACAGACCCTAACATTTCCCCCTTTTGTTTAATTTAAATAATGACCATAGTGGTTTTTACACAAACACCATAAATAATCTGCTACAAGCAGAAGGGAAGGATACAAAATGCCACAATACCAAGCCATTTGATGGCTCCATGCAAGAAGCCCTTGGAAAAATTATACAAGCAATAACACCATTAGCAAAGATACCAAGTTACAATTTGTTGTAGATTACAGTTTGTTGTCTCAGTCCAGGTAAAGCAGTGTCTCAATAGATTAACTCACAGTCCAGGTAAATCACAGACCAGGTAAGTTCTGTAGGCAGCTAGCTTAAATCACAGTCCAGGTAAGTTCTGCAGGCGGCTAGCTTGATCCGAAGTCTCGTCCGGTTTTCAGCAACACTGGAAATTTTTCAACCTTCATCTTTACTGGCACTGGGATGAAGGCAGGAACTCCGGATGGCTAAAGAAAATCCTATAGTATTCCAGTAAGAAAACAACCTTCTGAACAATTTAGTACATTATCTCAAGGTCTTTTACATTTGAAATAAGCCTTAATAGTGCTCATTACTCATTAGCTTCCAGGTGTGGGAGAACCATTGTAGTTTTGGCCTTGGAAATGATCAAACTTCAGGGACTCGGGCCCTCTTCCGCCTGCAGCTTTCAGGGCAGCCCCAGATGGCCCTGGGGAGTGTCCGGGAAGTGTTCCAGACTCAAACTGCCACTGGGCACAGGGAGCAAGAGCCTGTGAGACCGTGCCTCTGGGTCAGGTTTGGATTTGGGCTCTCGCAGTGGCGTCCCCCTCCCTGAGTGGGGGGTGGGGAAGAGCTGGCTGCCACAACTTGGAAAGTCCTTGTTGCTCCATGACCGGCTCGAGCACGTGGCAGCCACTGCTCCGATTCTGATTCATGCACTCTCCAGTAAGGAAAAGTATTTAGTAATAGCATTTTGTTGAAACTTTTTTCCTGATAATCCTTCTTCTTCTGAACTTTCTTCTTCTTTCTGACTAGAGTTCCTGGGCTTCCATCAACACATGCCCTAACTACTCTTGGTTCCACTGGGGTGCCTCCTTCCCTTAGTAATTTACTTCTCACCCCTTCCATATTTTCGTCACAAAGACAATACAACATTTCAAGACAAAACAAGGCACAAACACACTATATCAATCTTCTCCATTTTCTCAAAATGGCCATTTTTCCTCTCGCCCTATCTAGGGATGAGCAGATTTGCTCCCATTCTATCTATGGACAGGCAGCTTTTCCTTGTCAACTTATCCCCGAGTTTCCAGGGGCTCCCGGTATGGGCAACCATCTGCCGCAGTCCGTCTGCAGCAAAATAACCTAGGGGTGACAAGCAACTTGTGTAGATTGATATAGCAGGAGTGGGAGCTGTTTATTGTAGGACGGGAGGGGTATATATACATTACACACAGCTTATCTTAATTAACATAAACTAGATACAGCAGTCAACCAATAAGGAATCTCCACACTTAATGACTCCTTGGCGTTACTTCACAAACCACTCCCTCTGGCAAAATGCCAGGCGCCATCCTGACTTGTTTATAGACCCTAACGTGTTTCTTCTAAAAGCAATTAGGTTGGGGGCCAAGCATCAGTGTGAATTCTTTGGGGGACAAACCACATCAAACCCGCAACAAAGTTATATATTCATGTTGTTTCTGGGAATTCTGACCAAAGCAATAAGATGAATAGACTAATTAAAAACTCATACTACTCAGAAAGAAGGAAGTAAAAATCCTATGAAATCTATAATGTAGCTAATAAAAATAAATGTGAGTTTAAACATATTACAACATACAGGCAATTGTGACAAAAATAAGTTGTATCCTATTACTGGCAACAGGTATTTATAAATTAAAATGAAAAAAAAAATATTATTAGCAGTAGTACCACATATGAAATATTAGGGATTTATTTAAGTAAATGCAGGATCTGTATCCTTAAAACCATAATTTTTGAAACAAAATAAGCAAAGCAAACTAATAAAGATAAGTTAATAGACTATAAAAATTGTTAAGATGCTATCTTTCTTGAAATAATGCTGTCCTTATCAAAATTATAGTAGGTTTTTCAATGCAAAGTGCCAGCTCTTTCTAATGTTTATGTGGTAACACAATTGACTTAGAATATTCAAAACTTTTGAAAAGCCAAACAATCTGTAGGAAACTTCAAAAAGCTTCAATATTCAAGTCAGTCTAGAAATGATGGAAAGTAGCTATGGTTCACTGAAGAGACTCCATACTATAGAAATAGGTTTATATAAATAAATTGATTTTTGAAAAAAGTTCCAAGAAAAGGATAAACTTTTTAACAAATGCTGATTGAGTAATTGGCTACCCATACATACAAATGATGATTTCACATTCATAAAATTATAACAGAAAATGGATGTTGTATCTAAATATAAGATCTTAAACTTTGAAATTTCTAGGTAAAAATATTTGAGAAACTCAAAGAGAAATTGGATAATGGAGATATAGAGAAGTTATAAGAGAAAAAATGAGCAAAAAGGCACACTCTGTATACCATAAAACTTTTTTACAGATTAAACCTAATTAAAATTTTTTAAAAAATTGTTCTTCTAAAGACAGTCTTATGCCATTGAAAATGCAATTCAATGACTGAGGTAAAACATTTGCTAAAGAGTTATTTAATAAAATCCTTTTACCTAAAAGGAAACTACAATGAGTTATGATTGCACAGTTTCTATAATGACTAAATTAAAAAATCTCTTAGTAGCAAGTATTATATTTAAAATAGCTATAATTCTGATATGTTGCCAGTAAAAATGTAAAATGATAAAGCCACTGAAAAACAGTTCTAAATTTACCTTTATATTAACTGTTACAGTTTGGAATGTGAATGTCCTCCCCAAAGCCCTTATGCTAAAGGTTGGTCAGCAGCCTGTTGTATTATTGTGAAATGATGGAATGTTTAAGAGGTGGGATGTAGGGGAAGGAAGTTAGGTCATTGGGGCATACTTTTGAGGTGAAATTCGGACCCTGTTCTTTCCTCTGTCTTTCTGCTTCATAGCCACCATGAGGTAAGCAACCTCCACTGCTTTGTATTCTTATGTACTGCACTACCACAGGTGCAATGTGGCCAAGCAACCAGGTACCAAAACCTCTGAAATGAATGAACGTATGTCTTTGTCCTGTTAAATTGAGTTTCTAAGGTCATTTGTCAAATCTAGTATATAACCTTACCATAAAACTAATGAATCTACTCCTAAGTTTTTCTCTAGGATAAAGTCTGTTTCATGCAAATGTTTGTACTTATTTTTCATAGTGGCTTATTCATGATTTTTAGGTAAAACACCTACACATTTCTTTGAAATATCAATGGACAAACAACAAAATATATATTATCTATAAAAATTAGCTACAAAACCCAAAATGTATATATTTCAAAAAGATTATGCTGAATTATATATAGAGAGAGCAATATACCCCAATTACATTTATGTGAAATTCTAGAAAAACTAAGACTAGAAAGAAAGAAGATTGACTGTAACCAACCTCAGGGGATAGAGGCAGGAAACTGCAGAGGGGTAGGGCAGAACCTCAATGGGTGATGATAATGTTGTACATTTTTGGTTTCTGGGTATAAAAATGCATAGATTTGTTGAAGCTCATCAAATTCTATATTTACAATTGGTGGAAATTATTGTACGCAAATTATTCTATACTGCTGATAAAAAAATTTAAAAGTATCTCTTTGTAGCCTAATAAGAGCTCTATGATTTAGAGCAACATCAAAATCAACAAAGAGATGTCAGCTTTTAAGAATATGTTTAAATCACACACACACACACACACACACACACAATACACACACACACACAAGAAATAGGAAGAATATATAAGAAATCCTAGAAGTCAACAAGAAAAACATAAGAACTTGAATGGATAAATGTGCAAAAGAAGTGAACAATCAACTTACAGAAAGGGTAATACAAAAGCTTAACATTTAAATGACTGAATATATATTTAACATATTAAATGGAAAGGAAAACAAGTCATCATTTTATATCTGTTATACTAGCAAACTTTAGAATTCTGGATATTAACAAGTATTGGTGGGCATGAGATTTATGGAGCCATTTGGGGGCTCAATCTGGCAGTCAATTTAAATATATACACATTTTCAACATTTCTGTTTCCTTGAAAAGTACTAGCATACTTGTTCTGCTATGATTAATAATAGCACTTTCTTTCACTCTCTAAATGATAGATTATTTGATCACCTAAACTATGACTAACTACTTTTGCTCACATAATACATTCTAAAGAAATCCTATATGATTTCATAAGACAACTTGTATTTTTTCTTTTCTAGTTTTTGTTGAGGGTGATTTGAGAACAAATTTGGCATCTTCAAATTGGGTACAAAAGAGTAAGGAAGAGAATAAGCAAAATCAAGTGGATATACACCATAGGGTAACTTACAGAAACTGAAAGCAATAGGCATTTGTACAATGTACAACTAGAAACATGTATGGATATTAAAATATATAAGTAAATTTTTTAAAAAAGAAGAAACACAATGAGACATATAATACCGTGCTATTTTAAGTATCTTAACTTTCTGCATATAAGAACCCACAACCAAAATTTACTCATAACATCTATTTCCATTCTTAAGTTTCCTTTTTATAAAAAATAAATCTTTCCTTGAAGTATAATGGATACACAAAAACATATTTAATGTAAATAATTGATGAGTTTGGACATAGTTGAAACCATCACTATAATCAAGACAGTGGAAATTTCTGTTATATCTAACTTTCCCTTCTTAAAAAAAAATTGAAGTGCCTAATACAGTGTTGTTGACTCAACATGACACACAGTATAACAGATCTTCATAACTAATTGATCTTGCATACTTGCAACCTTATGCTAATTGAAAAACTCTCCATTTTTTTCCTCTCCTCTTGGCCCCTGATCCACTGTTCTATCTTGTACTACTAAGGGTTTTGTTGTTGAAGCAACTCATTGAGTGGAATAATAAAGTATTTGTCTTTCTGTAACTAGCTTATGTCATCTAGCATGAAGTCCTGTGGGTTCTAGACTGTGGCAAATGGCAGGATTTTCTTCTTTTAAAAATCTAAACCATGTTTCACTGCATGTATATACTGTATGTTTTTTATTCACTGTTATGGACGGTATGTTTGTACTGGCACCCACCCACCAGATTTGAATGTTGAAATTTTAACCTTCAATTTGATTAGAGGTGGGGACTTTGGGAGATGATTAGGTCAAGAGGGCTTATTAATGACCTTATAAAAAGGACCCTATAGCTCCCTTACTCATTCTGCCAAGTAGACACTTGTAATCTATGAATCAGGAAGGTTATAAGCAGCTCATTACCATGTCAAAATCCTGATCTTGGATTTCCAGGCTTCAAAGCTATGGGAAATAAATTTCTGTTGCTTATATGCTTTATAATATTGTTTATTACAGAAGCTTGAATGAGCTAAAACATCCATTCATCTGTCAATGAACATTTGTGATATTTCTGAAACCTTGCTATCATGGATAATGTTACAGTAAACATGAAAGTGCAGGTGTTTCTTTGAAATCCCTGTTTATATACTCAGAAGTGAGATTCTGTATGAGATTCTATAAGAGAGAAAGTTTAACAACTCACTTCCAACCATATTATATATTCATGTTGATTTTACAAAAGTGAACACTATCAGTTTATACTTTTGAAAAATGTGAAGAGTAATAAAAATAAAAGGGATAGGCTTAGATAGAACACCACCACAGAATAGTCTTTCATTAATGCCTTTTTCTGGAGTCCTTGGTTCTTGGAGTATATCAAACACACTAAGATACACACTGAAAAATATCATTTATCATGATAATTATTTCAGACACATTTTTTCATTGTAGACTTATTTTTAGTAAAATGAAAACACATGTAATGATCTTTAAGCAAAATGGTTCATGTTTCATAATCGAAATATTTATAGCAATTGTAATTCAAAAGAAAGTAGGGTTCCTTACTAACTTTAGTCAATGCAATAAGATTCAACTGGAATCATGCCTATGGCACTGGAAGTTATTTCCTGGCTTACCACCCGGCTCAGCTGAGATATATACAAGGGCAGACAGACCTGTAATAATGGCTTTTGTTTTCTTGGGAGGGCTTCACTGGACTTTCTTTTATTAAGATAGCAGTCCAGAGTGCCTTAATTAAAGTGTGTTTTCATACCAAAAAGTAATTTCTTTATCACGAGTGGCAAATCATTTTGTAACCTAGACA
Source organism: Marmota flaviventris (assembly GCF_047511675.1). Classification (NCBI taxonomy): domain Eukaryota; kingdom Metazoa; phylum Chordata; class Mammalia; order Rodentia; family Sciuridae; genus Marmota; species Marmota flaviventris. The sequence goes on from NC_092505.1 coordinate 81,552,883, forward strand.
TGGTTAGCAAGTTCCTCTAGTTATTATAAAATTCAAAAAAATCTGGGGCTTTATAATTTTATTGTTATTCATTTTCATGGCATAATTTCTTCCATAGCCTTGTTTTCCTTTATTTTTGACCTGTGGCATGCATTCCCATGCATAGTGGTAATTGATAATTAATGATCTTCCTAGATTCAGGTAACAAAGGTAAGTTTGAAAATGTGTCTCTAAAATTTCATTCAAATATTCATTTGAATATTTCTGCTAATGAAGTCTTCTAGGTATATCTTCATTATATAGAATAATTAAATGATATAATGCATTTTCTAGGGTAATCTGGTATTCAAACAATGAATTGATAATAAGTAAATACTTTATTTGTTACTAACATGATCTAATACAGAGTTACTTCTATTTCAAAAAACAGTAGCCATAGAGAACAATGGATTTACTAGCCATAAGACTCTGGCAAGATGCATCATTAAAATGTGGAAAGTATTCAATTCCTTCTACAATAGCAAACATCACTTCATAATCCCTTTTTATTACTCTAATACTAATATTTGTTGTGTTTCTATTTGTCTTATTGTCATATTTTTAAATTCCTAAATAACATATACTAGTATTTGTTTCCAGCTAAAATGTCAATGCAACACATACAAATAACACATACAATGCAACACATACAAAAGTAAAATTCCCTCCTAACAACTCCATAGGAATGATATCTGAATACATATTTGGGAAATACAAGAAATATTACATTAGGAAGACATGTCTAGTCTAAATTAAGAGCTCCAAGCTTCATATCTGTCTCCTAGTAAGAACTTAATATTTGCTATTTTTATTCTTCATATTTTTTATATTGTTGTTATTGCATGTCCAAAACCTCAAGAGATTTCTCTGAATTTTTTGTGAATCTAGGATTCTAGCAAAGAATATATAAAGGGAATATTGTAACTATCCATATTCTTCAATAAAGCATTGATCTTTGGAAATAAAAGGAGGAAGAACACCACTAACACTAAAAGAGTAGCAGTCAGAAGAAAAAAAAGATAATAAAAATTCACTACTCATAGCTCTATACCTCTAATGGATATGTCAGGTGAAAAGCTTTCTTCCTAAAATGCAGGCTATCCTAAAAAGTACCCTAGAAATCCAGGGTGAATGATTTCCACCTGGAATGGAAGTTAAAACAAATAAAAATTTCATAAGTCATTGAAATTGCCTCCCACAGTAGTCAATTACAAGTGGATGTTTCTTATGGGAGGAATTCACCTGGAAAAGAGATTTTTAAGGAAAGACTCAATGAACATGTACAAGAGAATAAAAAGAGAAAATTTCTCAAGAAAATTAAAGGCAAGTCAAAATGAGGGACTAACCCATGTCATCATTTCTTCCATTCAATATGTTAAAATGTAGGAGGTTTATTAAAAACACGCTATGGTGGTGATATTGTGAATTATATTGCCACAGCTTTTGCTCAATAGATGTTTATTCTATAATATTTTTGATTCTGGACTCTTAGAAATGTTCTCATTTATCATTTAAAGGACAGTTAAGTTTTTAGAGTAAATGTTCTGGTAAGTCTCGCTGAAAATAGTGAAATACTTATGAATTATATCATATTTATAGAAGAAAAAATTTTCACTGGGATTTACCTGCCATTACTTGTTAGATTGATTCTCATCCATGCACATGTAAGTTGCCAAAAATGGGCTCCATCAAAGACCATGTGCATCATTGACCAAATTTTATTGTTACATGGAAGACTAAGAAAATAGAAAATGAACTAAAAAAGAGAGATGATTGACAACTAACTAGCTAGCTACACTTTTTCTGTTAGGTATATTAGATATCAAAAAGCCAATAGTTAAGAGTGGGGGGAAGGGAGGAGTTTATTGATAAAGATAGACAGCAAAGCTGGGGTTAAGACATACAGGGCCATTGATTTGAGGAATGTTCTCTAATATCTTTATAATGTATCGGTCCAGGAACCACAAATTAAAGATAATGGCAGTTTCATGTTTATATAGTTACCTGAAAAGTGACAGTCCCATGGATATTTTACTTAGCAACCATGTCTATGTTCAATGTTCAATAAATTTATGAATCAAGTTGCCATAGCAACAGGAGTTTAATATGCACTTGGATTCAATAACATGGATCTAAGAATTGATCTTTTTTATTATTAGTTGTTCAGAACATTACATAGCTCTTGAGATATCATATTTCATATATTTGATTCAAGTGGGTTATGAATTTATGAACTCCCATTTTTCCCAGTATACAGATTGCAGAATCACATCAGTTACACATCCACATTTTTACATATTGCCATACCAGTGTCTGTTGTATTGGCTGCCTTTCCTATCCTCTACTATCCCCCCTCCCCTCCCCTCCCCTCCCATCTTCTCTCTCTACCCCATCTACTGTAATTCATTTCTCTCCCTTGTTTTTTTCCCCTTTCCCCTCATTTCCTCTTATATGTAATTTTGTATAACTATGAGGGTCTCCTTCCATCTCCATGCAATTTCCCTTCTCTCTCCCTTTCCCTCCCACCTCTCATCCCTGTTTAATGGTAATATTCTTCTCATGCTCTTCCTCCCTACTCTGTTCTTAGTTGCTCTCCTTATATCAAATAAGACATTTGGCATTTGTTTTTTAGGGATTGACTAGCTTCACTTAGCATAATCTGCTCTAGTGCCATCCATTTCCCTGCAAATTCCATGATTTTGTCTTTTTTTAGTGCTGAGTAGTACTCCATTGTGTATAAATGCCACATTTTTTAAAATCCATTCATCTCTTGAAGGGCATCTAGGTTGGTTCCATAGTCTAGTTATTGTGAGTTGTGCTGCTATGAACATCTATGTAGCAGTATCCCTATAGTATGCTCTTTTAAGGTCTTTAGGGAATAGATTGAGAAGGGGGATAGCTGGGTCAAATGGTAGCTCCATTCCCAGCTTTCCCAGGAATCTCCATACTGCTTTCCAAACTGGCCACACCAATTTGCAGTCCCACCAACAATGTACAAGTGTACGCTTTTTCCCACATTCTTGCCAGCACTTGTTGTTGTTTGACTTCATAATGGCTGCCAATCTTACTGGAGTGAGATGGTATCTTAGGGTGGTTTTGATTTGCATTTCTCTGATTGCTAGAGATGGTGAGCATTTTTTCATGTACTTGTTGATTGATGGTATGTCCTCCTCAGAGAAGTGTCTGTTCAGGTCCTTGGCCCATTTGTTGATTGGGTTATTTGTTATCTTATTGTTTAATTTTTTGAGTTCTTTGTATACTCTGGATATTAGGGCTCTATCTGAAGTATAAGGAGTAAAATTTTGTTCCCAGGATATAGACTCCCTAATTACCTTTCTTATTGTTTCCCTTGCTGAGGAAAAACTTTTTAGTTTGAGTGAGTCCCATTTGTTGATACTTGTTTTTAACTCTTATGCTATGGGTGTCCTATTAAGGAATTTGGAGCCCAACCCCACAGTATGTAGATCGGAGCCAACTTTTCCTTCTATCAGACGCAGAGTCTCTGTTTTAAAATCAAGCTCCTTTATCCATTTTGAGTTAACTTTTGTGCATGGCAAGAGGAAGAGTTTCAGATTTATTTTATTGCATATGGATTTCCAGTTTTCCCAGCACCTTTTGTTGAAGATGCTATCCTTCCTCCATTGCATGCTTTTAGCCACTTTGTCAAAAATAAGATAGTTGTAATTTTGTGGATTGGTCTCTTTGTCCTCTATTCTGTACCATTGGTCCACCCGCCTGTTTTGGTACCAGTACCATGCTGTTTTTGTTACTATTGCTCTGTAGTATAGTTTGAAGTCTGGTATCGCTATACCGCCTGATTCACTCTTCCTGCTTAGAATTGCTTTTGCTATTCTGGGTCTTTTATTTTTCCATATGAATTTCATGATTGCTTTATCTATTTCTATAAGAAATGCCGTTGGGATTTTGATTGGCATTGCATTAAACCTATAGAGAACTTTTGGTAAAATCGACATTTTGATGATATTAGTTCTGCCTATCCATGAACAGGGTATATTTTTCCATTTTCTAAGATCTTCTATTTCTCTCTTTAGGGTTCTGTAGTTTTCATTGTATAAATCTTTCACCTCTTTTGTTAGGTTGATGCCCAAGTATTTTTTTTTTTTTGAGGATATTGTAAATGGAGTGGTTGTCCTCATTTCCGTCTCAGAAGATTTGTCACTGATATACAAAAATGCCTTTGATTTATGCATGTTGGTTTTATATCCTGCCACTTTGCTGAATTCATTTATTAGCTCTAGTGTTTTCTTTGTAGACCCTTTTGGGTCTGCTAGGTATAGTACCATATCATCTGCAAATAGTGATAATTTAAGTTCTTCTTTTCCTATTTTTATGCCTTTAATTTCTTTTGTCTGTCTAATTGCTCTGGCAGTATTTCGAAAACTATATTGAACAGAAGTGGTGAGAGAGGGCATCCCTGTCTTGTTCCAGATTTTAGAGGGAATGCCTTCAGTTTTTCTCCATTTAGAATGATTCTAGCCTGAGGCTTAGCATAGATAGCTTTTACAATGTTGAGGTAAGTTCTTGTTATCTCTAGTTTTTCTAGTGTTTTGAACATAAAGGGATGCTGTACTTTGTCGAATGCTTTTTCTGCGTCTATCGAGATGATCATATGGTTCTTATCTTTAAGTCTATTGATGTGGTGAATAACATTTATTGATTTCCGTATATTGAACCAGCCTTGCATCCCAGGGATGAATCCTACTTGATCATGGTGCACAATTTTTTTGATATGCTTTTGTAATTGATTCGCCAGGATTTTATTGAGGATTTTTGCATATAGGTTCATTAGAGATATTGGTTTGTAGTTTTCTTTCTTTGAAGTGTCTTTGTCTGCTTTCTGGATCAGGGTGATGTTGGCCTCATAGAATGAATTTGGAAGAGCTCCTTCTTTTTCTATTTCCTGAAATAACTTGAAAAGTATTGGCATTAATTCTTCTTTAAAGGTTTTGTAAAAACTCTGCTGTATACCCATCCGGTACAGGGCTTTTTTTGGTTGGTAGTCTTTTGATGGCTTCTTCTATTTCCTCCTTAGTTATTGGTCTGTTTAAATTGTGTGTATCCTCCTGATTCAGTCTGGGCAAATCGTATGACTTAAGAAATTTATCGATGTCTTCACTATCTTCTATTTTATTGGAATATAGGGTTTCAAAATAATTTCTAATTGTCTTCTGTATTTCTGTAGCATCTGTTGTGATATTTCCTTTTTCATCCCGTATATTAGTAATTTGAGTTCTTTCTCTTCTTCTCTTCATTAGCATGGCTAAGGGTCTGTCAATCTTATTTATTTTTTCAAAGAACCAACTTTTAGTTTTGTCAATTTTTTCAATAGTTTCTTTTGTTTCAATTTCGTTGATTTCAGCTCTGATTTTAATTATTTCTTGCCTTCTGCTACATTTGCTGTTGTTTTGCTCTTCCTTTTTTAGGGTTTTGAGATGAAGTGTGAGCTCATTTATCTGTTGTTTTTTTCTTTTTTTGAGGAATGACCTCCAGGCAATGAATTTCCCTCTTAAAAATGCTTTCATTGTGTCCCACAGATTCCGATATGTTTTGTCTGTATTTTCATTTATCTCTAAGAATTTTTTGATTTCCTCTTTCATGTCTTCTGAAACCCATTGATCATTCAGTAACATATTGTTCATTTTTCAGGTGATTCAGGATTTTTCCTTCCATCTTTTATCATTGATTTCCAGTTTCATTCTATTATGATCAGATAAGATGCATGGTATTATCTCCACACCTTTATATTTACTAAGAGTTGCCCTATGGCATAATATATGGTCTATTTTTGAGAAGGATCCAAGTGCTGCTGAGAAGAACGTGTATCCACTTGATGATGGTTGATATGTTCTATATATGTCGGTTAAGTCTAGGTTATTGATTGTGTTATTGAGTTCTATAGTTTCTTTATTCAACTTTTGTTTGGAGGATCTGTCCAATGGTGAGAGCAGTGTGTTCAAGTCACCCATAATTTTTGTGTTGTGGTCTATTTGATTCTTGAACTTGAGGAGAGTTTGTTTTATGAACGTTGCAGCTCCATTATTTGGTGCATACATATTGATAATTATTATGTCTTGTTGGTGAATGGTTCATTTTAACAGTATATAGTGTCCTTCTTAATCCCTTTTGATTAACTTAGGTTTGAAGTTGATGTTATTCAATATAAGTATGGGCACTCCTGCTTGCTTCCAAGGACCATGTGAGTGGTATGATTTTTCCCAACCTTTCACCTTCAGCCTGTGTATGTCTTTTCGTATCATATGAGTCTCCTGAAGACAGCATATTGTTGGATCTGTTTTTATAATCCAAGTTACTAGTTTATGTCGCTTGATTGGTGAGTTTAAGCCATTAACATTTAGGGTTACTAATGATATATGGTTTGTACTTCCAGTCATGTTTATTTATTTATTTATTTATTTCAATTTGGCTTGTTTTTCCTCTTTGGTTATTTTCCCCCCTTTACTGAGTTACCTCCCACTGTTGGTTTTGGGTGCTGTTTTTCAATTCCTCTTCTTGTAGTGTTTTGCTCAAAATGCTTTGCAGTGCTGGTTTTCTGGCTGCAAATTCTTTTAACTTTTGTTTATCATAAAATATTTTAATTTCATTGTCAAACCTGAAGCTTAATTTTGCTGGATACAATATTCTTGGTTGGAATCCATTATCTTTCAGCGTTTGAAATATGTTGTTCCAGGATCTTCTCGCTTTCAATGTCTGTGATGAAAAATCAGCCGTTAACCTAATTGGTTTACCCCTGAATGTAATCTGCCTCCTTTCTCTTGTAGCTTTTAATATTCTTTCTTTGTTCTGTATGTTGGATGTCTTCATAATAATGTTTCTTGGAGTTGGTCTATTACGGTTTTGTATGTTTGGGGTCCTGTAGACTTCCAGGATTTGGCAATCCATTCCATCTTTCATGTCTGGAAATTTTTCTAAAATTATTTCATTCAACAGTTTGCTCATTCCTTTGGTTTGGACCTCTATACCTTCCTCTATCCCATTGACTCTTTTAAGTTTGGTTTTTTTATGACATCCTATATCTCTTGGATGTTTTCTCATGGTTTCTTACCAGCCTTTCTGCATTGACTATCCTCTTTTCCAGTTGATAAACTTTGTCTTCATTATCTGATGTTCTGACTTCTATTTGATCTAGTCTATTTGTAATATTTTCATTTGAGTTTTTGATTTGGTTTTTGGTTTCCTGCATTTCTAGGATTGATTTTTTTAAAAAATCTCTGTCTCTTGGTAGAGTTCATTTTTGCTTCTTGAATCTGCTTATGTAATTCATTTTCAAAGTATTCTTTCATTGTTTGGACTTGCTGTCTAATGACTTCTTTAAGATTCCATTCCATCTGAGTCAGGTATGCCTTGAGTTCTTTCTCTGTCCATTTTTCTGATGCCTCAAGGTTCTCCTGTAAATTTAAGTTGTCCTGCATTATTTGTAATCCTGAAATATACAGTTACCTAGACAGTTCATAAATGTGTGTGAATGTGTGTGTGTGTGTGTATGTATGTGTGTGTGTGTGTGTATTTACCTTTCTTACACTCTATCTGCTCAAAGCATTGACTATGAACTGCTAGGATATCTTACTCATTATCACAATATTTTTCATAATATTGCTTCTGACCATAGAAGAAATTTTAGATCAAACAAACTGTGGTGATGAGCTCCTACTTAGGGGTTTCATGTTACTTTTCTCTGTGAAGATACTGGCCTAATATAAATGGCTATATTTTAATTAAGCTTTCTACTGGGATTTTAGAATAGCAGAAAGGTTATATTTACATTTTTTATTTACAGAAAGATTTTAAATGTAGTACTTTAAAGAGAGTTACATTATACCCCTCACTCAGGGTCGGTTAATATAACATTCAGTTAATCTTATCCTGCTAATATGGTTCAGTTATCAATATGGCAGACAGTTTATATGTCATCATGTAAATTCCATAGTTTATTTGAACTTTTTTTCAGTTTTCTATTCATGCCCCACTTTATTTTCCAGTATGCAATATAGGACACCAAACTGAAATAAACTGCCATGTCTCCTTAGTATTCTCTGGTCTGTAACGTTTTCTCAGTTTTTCTTAAGTCTGATTATTTGACACTTATTGGAACACTGATCAATTATTTATAGAATTTCTCTCAATTTGGGTTCATTTGATGTTTTTGTCATGGTTCTTGTTATGGTTAGACTGGGGTCATTTGATTTTGTAAAGAATGTGACAGATATGAAGTACCCTTGTCATTATATTATATTAGGAAACATGTGATACCCACAGGATATCATTAGTGATACTGACTCGATCATTTGTTTAAAATAATCTTTGTCAGGTATCTCCACTGGGAAGTTACTATTTTCCCCCTCCATGTTCAAGTTCATGTCTAGGTCACCAAAAAGCATGTAGGAAGTTAAGATTCACTTCCAAAGGGGGAGACTATCTACTCATATTTGGAATACTTCCATAAGGGAGAATTGTTTCTTCTACTTATCTATCTATCTATCTAACCATGTATAGGAGCATGAAAATGTGTATATTTACTTTATACTTTGGGTTATAATCTAGTCTTGCATTTTTGTAGTGTTGTTCATATTGTTACAATTCCAGACATTGGGAGGCCTTTTACATTGGCATTGGGGTCCCTTTGACATGGCTTTGTCCTATAGAATTTTGAACCCTTCCTTTTTTTATTATGCTGAAGATGCTCCAAGCTCATCTGATATTTTTGCTGACCCAGATCTTGAATGAGCCATGAAATGGCCTTTCAAAAACTGATTTTTCCTTCAGATTCTGGATTAATAATTATCATGAAAAACATATAAAGGGAATGTTCTTTTGGGAAGTGTTATTTTGTTTTTAGTTATACAGCAGCTATTTGTATCATGAATTTGGAAATTGGGATTCACTGTTGTCTTTATTTGGAAATTATGTATCTTTTTAAAAGGAGAATTTAAATGCCATGGGAAATAGTGTGGACTTAGATGGATTTGAAAGTGTCATTGTACACTGAATCTGCATTTTCCAGTCCTCGCCTTTGCTGCCCATTTCTAGGATAATACTTGTTACAGAAACCATTCAAAATGTAGAGATAAACCGTGAGCTTTTTTATTTATTTATTTTTAATTATTATTCTTGTAAGGTTGGTGCAGTGTATGTGGGCTATTGCTGACCTCCTGGCTCACTTGGATGCTGTGAGGTAGCAGCTCGCTACAGAATATTCCAGTTCCACTGTATGTGCTCCTTCAGCTTTTCTACATCCTAGGCTATTGCATGTTGTGTGGGACACTGTAGCCAGGCTCTGAACTTCTCAATGTCCTGCTGTCTCTCTTTCTTCACCATCTTTGGATGCTGGCTCAATTGTGCATTTTTCTATGTATTGATAGCATCTCCTTAAGGTCATCTGCAGCATAGGGACAGAAACCTGGAGGAATGAGAGACCTCCCCATGAGACCCTTTCTGATGCCAGTCTCAGCCCCAGCACACAAGAAAGAAACAATGATTCTGTATTTATTTATTTATTTTTAAAATAACTAGCTCACACATTTTTATAAACTTCAGTCTCCCTAGTTAGCCCTCTATTTTTTTAATGGTCTAAATATTTGTTTTTATAAGATAAACTGATGGATAACAGTATTGATGAACTGAATTGTATTGATAACGAAAATACAAATTCTTTGGAACCATGCTTTCTCTCTTTATGGCTCTCATTTTGAGATTAAAGAGTTAGAAGTAATGACAATTTTGACAGCTGCTAAGAATTTATGTATAGAATGTTCTAAAGAAAGGAAGTAATTAACATTTTTCTGAGAATATTTGAATGATTATATATGTATAAAATCACTAATATATATATGGAGAGAGAGAGAGAGAATTTTCCCCCCAGTGGTTCTTTTTCTTTTTCTTTTTTTGTATTCTTTTTTTCTTTCTTTTTTAAATTTATTTCTTATTTATACATGACAATAGTAAAGTGCATTACAGTCATAATTATTCGTTCACAGCACAATTTTTTGTAACTGTATATAAACTATGTTCACACCAAATTATGCCATTATACATGAGCTCTCTTATGTTTTTCCATACAATTCTTAATACACTTTTATACCACCATTTATCATATCTCTGTTTGTATATAAGGTATGTTGACACCAAATTCACATCTTCATACATGATTAGCCCTCTATTTTATCTCATATCTCATGATTCTCATTCCCTGATCAAATCTGCACTCACAAGCTATAAATATGTAATGTGCGGTCATGTTGTCATCCATGTATTTCCAGCAGTAATAGGAGCCTTGACCCACCTCTGATCCATTGCTTCATGCTAGCCCTGAGCCGGAATAAAGAATAGAAGAAAAAGGAATTAAATCTATTCCAACTACAAAGCTCAAACCTTAACTACTGTGTTAGATTCAACAAATATTATTTTAGCAAAAGAGGTAACTGTCTACTAAATAAATTAAGAAAAAAAATTAATTTATCTATTCGGTGACTCTATTCAATATTATTAACAGAAGAAAAAGTATTGGAAATATCAATCTATAACCTTGATATAAAACAGATACAACTTATATTTTTAGTAATGATTATATTGTATAAAGCAAGACATAAAGATGTGTAGAAAGAAAGAAGTAATTTTGGACAACAGTAAAACTTATATAGTCAATCCACACATAGCTAATTGATGCACAAAATCATATGAAATATAAGCTCCTTGTGAGTTTATAAGATGTCATATGAGTTTATATGATATGAGCACGATGTCATTTATCAAAAGCATTTATTGCCTTCATTATGATTTAAACTACAGTGTTTCTGAGATGACAAGTGTGTATGTGTGTGTATATGTGTGTGAAAATTCTCTGCTGAACAAAGGATAAGAGAAAGTGGATCAGCCTGGTGGAAATTATGCAAAAGAAGTAAATCTTAAAGTTTCCCATACTGTGTGCATGCTCTACAAGACAGGGAACAGCTGACATTCTCCTGCCAAATGTGCATTGCCACAATCCCTTTAATTTTTTTTTTACCTTTCCAATATATTTTGGAGATATTTACTCCAAAGACCACAAACTACTTTTTTCTTGCTTGGAATATTAGGATCAAAATTTTAAAGCATAATTACTCTATATTTCTGGGTCATATATTTTGATCGAGATCAACTCTTACGGATATTTAAAAAATCACACTTAACACTTCAAAAAATTACTTCTTCAGAGCCTAACACCATATTATAATATTAAAATTAATAGTTTGTCACCAAACAATAACATTTATAAGGGTTTTTAATCTTTGATGCTGATTAAACTATGCGGGTGAAATCAATGCCTCACTTTTTTTTCTAACATTGACAAATATTACACATAATATTAATTTTTTTCTCCATTTACCTGTGTTATGAGTGAATTGCAAACACCTGAGAAAGTTTATATACTCAAGGAATTAACATATGTAGTCATAAAACTCTTCTACTCTCTCTCTCCTCTTCTCTAACCTTTGGACGCTCTTGCATAATCAGTTACACAGAGTCCAATAGCCCTTTAATCCTTGGGTTTACATCATGATGGCCTCTTGCAAAGAATGGATTAGAAAACACTGGACCAGTAGATGGCACCCACATCTCTTTGGGACCTCCTTCTCCAAACATTCGAATGGGAGGTGGCCTTCTATAGGCATTTAGATTGCATGTAGGGTGTAGAAAAATAATAAAATTCAGCTGAAAGTATCAGTAAGAAAGCTCATAGAATATGACAAAATTTCACTGCGAATATAAGTATTTGAAATAAGAAATACAATGAATGTTAAAGCTCAAACATATAGCATTCTCATACAGTTTGTTCAGAATGATGAAAGCCCAACTGACAGTATTGTCATTTACAAAGCAGAGATAGGAATGATTGCTTCCTATCAACTGCACACAAGCATGTGGATCAATTAGAGATTGATTTCATTTGTGGGAAAAATCCTGTAAAGTGGTGAGCTCCTTTGAGATGTTCTGGATGACCTTTAAATCACTTTTAACTTTCTGATTCTATTGTTTTGATCTTTTAAAAGTCAGATACATTTTATGAACACCATGGTTAGAAGAATGACCTTGTGCTGAAGTAAATTTTTAGATCAACTGAGGAAGACATACAGATTGTTTCTAAAAACTGTTAATTGTATTGGGATAATGTAATTATCCTCTAAGTTAATAAGCCTGGTAGGAGAAAATGTCTAAAATACTTATTAAGTTCTATAAAAATGATTTAAAGAAATAAAAAATGATGTCCCAGGAATATTTTGTTTGTTGTTTATATCAAAATCTTTCAGCCTCCTGAATATGACAACTGTAATGTATAATATTTGGTAAAACTGTATAAGTGGGAAAAGGGTATTCGGCATTTAAGTAGTTTTCACAGCTTTTACTTAACATGTCTTTTAACAGGCAGTTAGGAAAGAAAGGCATATTAAAATGGAATGTTCCTGATTATATGAAAAATGTGAATTCTAGAATCTCTCCAAACAAGGAAACTAAAACTCTCCTCAAAATGTTGCACTTAGTTCAATAGTGATATATTTATTGATACAGCAATTCATTTATTGCTTTTGGGGACATTTTATGATTCAAGTAAATATTAGAGGAAGGTATTCATACTAATGACACACTTTAAAAAGACACAAAATTTATTATATATATATATATTTACTCATGCAAAATATGATCAGTTTATGAATGAGCTAGATTAATCTAATTTTAGTTTGAAAAAATTAGTGTGACATTTAGAGAAATCTTTCCACATTTGTTTCATATTAACTTCCAATATTCACAAATTAGTCTATTTCTGAAATTCAAATTTGACACAAGTAAGTACATTTCATTTCACCTTGTTATAATCTTATTATAATACCTTGTTATAATACCTTATTATAATACCTTATTATAATGTATAATACCTTATTATAATTTTGTTTATAACAAAACCAAATATTATTGAAAAACAGATTTTTTTTCTTCAACTCATAAGGCTTCATACTTTTAGTAGAGTTTAAAGATTGCAAGATTTTTGGTATTTGTTTTCTACTTATTGCCAAAATATTTTGAGGTAAATGTAAACATAAGACCAAAATAGTAATATAACTTACAAGGTAATTTAATAAAGAAGAATTTTAAAAATCAGCCTTGAGATTCATCTATTATTTCATATATAAAAGGATAACTCCTTCATAAGAATTTTGATGCCAGTGATGACAAGAATCAATCAGGGCTGAGTTCCATTTCCACAGATGTGAAGATTGAACAACCAAGAAATGCTGAGAGAAGTGTAGAAAACATTTTATTTAAAAGATAGAACAGAGATAGACTTCTCCCAGGAGGAAGCAGGGGACTCAGGCTTAATATCCAAAGAAGTGGTAGTGTCCTGTCCCTTGTATACATTTTTAGTATTTCTTTCTTCTCATGGCCTTTCCTCTCTGTGTCCTGCATGTGATTAGTGGCCCAAAGGAAGGCCAAAGTTAGAGTGATTAAAATGTTCAAAAATTTTGTGAACAATTATTAGTGGAAGACTTTCTTTTATGAGGTGCATAGAAAGACAATACAAAATATATACCTGATACAAATATTTAACAACAAAACCCCAAAGCACATTCACTAGCACTTAGTTCCTATATATATATATATATATATATATATTGTTTATGAAAAATACATCAGAATATGAAAAAGGAAAACGAGAACATGGGTCTTACTATTAGACACATCTGAGTTGTCCTACTATTGCTCATTACTAACTGACAATGATCAAATTACCTAATTTACCTATTCTTCTGCTTTTTTTTGTTCGTTATTTGCTGTATTTAAACTACAAAATAGGAACAACTGAACTTAACTTAGTATTCTATATTTTCAATAAAATTTTATCCCAACATCACATTTTATGATTAACATTATTCTTGATGAATATAGCATATCTTATGATAAATATTATTATTTATAAATTAATATAATTTATATTAATATGTGATATAAGCCTAAAATAATATGGTGATAATATTATTAATGTGTAAGTTTATATACTATATATGACAGTATATAACATGGCATACTATTTGGACATTTCTATGTTATTGCTCATATCTTGTATTAATTATATGCAGCCTTACTGATTTAAGCACATTTTTCAAATACAAAATCATTTCTTCTGCATCATTGATGTTAATATATTATTTCACAAACTTAATATATTACTTAGGTAATATTTTATGTAAATATTACATATGAATAAGTTTTCTTTGGAAATATCTATTAATGATATTTAAGAGATGAATAAAATTATATTTATATTTTATAATTACTCCATGCATCTATAACAAATTATCACTTTGTGCTATAATTATATAGATTTATTCAAAATTAAATTCCCTTAATTTAATCCAATAAAGACTTGGAAATAAATTGCCAGATGGAAACAATGAGATTTTATTGTAGCAGCATCATATAACTTTTTATATTCTAAGATTTTTGCCCCAAACATGTTAATCAATGAGTATTTGATGCTATCTGCACAACTGATGAGGTAATGGAGGAGTAAGAAAAACACACCCATGCAGATATTAAGATAAAAGCCTGGGATAAGGTGGAGCACTGCTCTCCGATGGAGAAGCAGTGACCAACAGTTGGCCCAACATGTTTACTATGTAGGGTCTCATAATCAAGAAGTAAAGGACTAGAGAGGCATAGTTCTTTGTGCACTAGAAAGTTATAGGGCTAGAAACCTTCTTGTAGCTACTTCACCGTAGTAATGCTTGGTGGAGCTTCTTGCAGCACTCAGGAAACCCATTGTCTAAAGTTTCTGTTAAGCAGGCAGGTAACAGCACTGGTGAAATACTATAAGTTGTCATGTACAGAATTCCTCTCTCCCTAGGTGCTGTGTGACTGAGATCAAGCACAAGACTGATAAGACACTTGCGCAGAACCAGGGCATCGCCATAGCGATTGGGCATCCTGTACCCTTGCACAGAAACATTTACAGGCAAAAGGTGCACCACAGCTATGAAGCAATATCAGGGATCCTCAATCTCAGTTAGTGCACTCCACAAATATTGTTTTTATATTTTTTAACTGGGATGTGATTTACAGACTGTAAATATTCCCTGAGTTTGGTGTATAATTCTATGTGTCATGAAAACACATTTTCACTTAACCACTACCAGACAATATAGGACAGTTCTATCAGCTTTGATTTCAAATTTTCCTGCACACTTTTATAGGTCAAAGATTTCCCCAGTCACAGCCTCTGTCAACCACTAATCTGTTTTCTTAAAGTTTTGCCCTTTCCTAAAAATCATGTAAATGGATCCTATTTTGTACAACTGTTCTTAGTCTATCTGTAATTTGGTATGATATATTTAGGGTCAGTTATTTTGTATGTGTAAACAGTTTCTTGTTTCTATTGTTTAGTAATTAAACTTCCCACTGTATTTTAACAGTTTATCCATTAACTTTTTGAAGGGCATTTGAAGTATTTTCAATGTATTTGAAAGTTACTACTAAAGCTGATATAAATATTCTTATAGCAGTTTTTGAAGGATAATAAAATTTCAACTCACTTGACTACTTTTAGGAGGAAATTTGCTTATCATCCGTGTTATCATCCATGTTAAGTGATAATCTTGTTATCATCCATGTTAAGTGCTAATCTTATGAATGGTCATCAAATTATATTCCAAAGTGGGTGTATTATTTTTCATCACCTCTCACAAATTATGAGAATTCTAGTCTCTTCTTCATGACAGAATTTGCCAAAATTGCTGAAAATCATTCAACCTTATATGGTATGGATCTATTTCTAGATTCTTGACTCAGTTTCACTGATGTTTTTCTATTTTTTTATCAATACAGATTGACTTCCCTACCATAGCTTTTTCTCTAAAAATTGTGTATCATAAGACCTACAACTTGGGCTGGGGTTGTGGCTCAGCGGTAGAGCGCTCGCCTCACACATGTGAGACCCTGGGTTCGATCTTCAGCACCACATAAAAATAAATAAGTGAAATAAAGGTATTGTGTCCAACTACAACTAAAAAATAAAATATTAAACAATAAGACCTACAACTTTTTTTAAAATGAGTTTTGGTTATTCTAGTTTCTTTTGAAGAAATTTGATTTCTATAAAAATAAATACAACCTGAATTTTTATTAGGATTGGAATATATCATATTGCATATTGGAGAGACTGACATTTTTACACTATTGAGAATTTCAATCCATGAACATAGTGCATTTCTGTATTTAGTACTGCTTTGATTTCTTTCATCAATGTTTCAGAGTTTTCAGCATATAAACTACTCTCATATCTTGATACTCATTATTAATAATTTTATAGTCTTAGTATTTTAGAAAGTGGTACTTAAAATTTAATTTTCTATTATTCATTATTAGTGTTTAAAATATATGATTTTTGCATGTTGAGCTTTTGTATAGTTATGATTTGACATACTTCAATGTACTTATTAGTTCAATTATGTTGTTTTGTTTTGTTTTAAGCTCTTGTGGTGCTGTTTACCTAGACAATCATTTTATCTGTCAATAAACAAGCATTTTTCTTTCTACTATGTACTTTTACTAATATTTTTGGACAGATTATACTGGCTAGGTCCTTCCATATAATATTGAACAGAAATATTTATTTGATGATAAGAGCAGATATTTTCACCCTGATAGAATCTTTGTTATAATCAATCTTTCATCACTAATTATAATGTTAATTGTGGTGTTTTGTTTACTGTTTTTTGTATTTTTCACCAGATGGAGGATATCCCTTTCTATTTATAGTTTGCTTAGGCAGTGGCTACTGTTGCTTCTTCTTCCTCCTTTTCTCCTCTTCCTCCTCCACCTCCTCTTCCTCCTCCTTCTTCTTCTAAAATTATGGATAAATGTTGAGTTTTGTTAGAGAACTTGACTACATCTATTAAGATAAGAATTTTAATCTTTTTCCCATCAATATGACAAATTAAATTGTTTATTTTTAAAATATTAAGCCAGCCTGTCTTCCAGATGAATGAAAATCAGTTATGTTGTATGCTTTTTTATAAGTTATTGGATTTTATTTTTACATATTCCTTTCTTATTGAAGAATTATTTATATATGTCTATGAAAGACATCTGCCTTCATTTTTTTTCATCACTGTTCCTGATTTTGAATGAAGGAAATGGTAGTCTTCTGTAATAGTTTAGAACAAGTTCTTTCTTATTTCACTTTTTAGGAGAGGTTATATAGAATCAGTATTTTTTCTTATTCAAATATTTGGTAGATTTTGTCAGATAGGTCATAATGGCCTGGGGTTTCCTAAGTTTGAACAGCAAATTCAATATTTTAATAGATATAAAAGTAGCAGACTAATCAATCTTTCTTCTTCCATATATATATATATATATATATATATATATATATATATATATATATATTTGAAACCAGAGGCCTTTTACTACTGAATTCCTTTCCCAGATCTTTCCATTTTTTATTTTGAGACAGGATCTCACTACATTGTGGAGACTAGACTGAAACTTGTGATCCTCCTACCTCAGCCTCCTGAGTTGCTGGGATTATAGGCATGCATCATCCTGCCTGGCCTAATATTTCTTCTTGAATAATGGTTGCTGGTTTTGATATTTCAAATAATTGTGTCAGTTATTCTAAATTTGTAAACTTATATCCATATTTTTTAAAAATAGTCTCTTATTATTTTGTTTTATATGGTAAGGTATATGGTGATTTCTCTATTTTTCTTCCCAATTT
This sequence comes from Marmota flaviventris, assembly GCF_047511675.1. Lineage (NCBI taxonomy): Eukaryota > Metazoa > Chordata > Mammalia > Rodentia > Sciuridae > Marmota > Marmota flaviventris. The sequence goes on from NC_092505.1 coordinate 81,570,689, forward strand.
TGTAATTGAAGGATTTTAACAATTTTAATGATATTTTCAAATAACCAGGTTTTTGGTTTCATAGACATTCTTCTTTATAAAAATCTGGTTTTGTTTTAAATTTATTGCTAAACACATTTAAAACATTTCTTTCTTTTTTGAATAATTAATTGGTTCTTTGTTTTATCTAAATTCTTAAATACAGCTTAGAATATCCATAAGTAGTTTCTTTTCCAAGTAAACATTTAGAACTAGGGGCTGGGGATGTGGCTTAAGTGGTGGCATGCTCACCTAGCAGGTGTGAGGAACTGGGTTTGATCCTTAACACCACATAAAAAAAATAAAGATATTTTTAAAAATTTAGAACTATCATTTAACTGCATAATACAGATTTTCATTTATTTCAATTTGTTTTTTATTTAATTAAAATATAAAATTTCTTGCTATTCTTATTTCCAATTTGACTTATTAATTATTAATTTGATTTATTAATTATTAATTTACTTATTGTAATTAGAGAGGTATATATTGTTTAACTTCCCAGTATATGGAGCTTTTAAACATCTGTCTATTCTTAACTTCTAACTTATTTTTAACTTCTTAATTGTGTTATGGGAAATGGCATAATGTTAATGGGATTCATTCTTTCTCCAGTTCTTCCCATTACAAAGTTGGCTTATGCCTCCAGGAACATCACTAATGATTCTACATGCTACATTCACTCAAGTAAGCTTGGCAAAATAGTCCAGTGGACTCACACCATAGACCTAATTTTCTATTCAACATATACAAGCATTCTTTCCTTGATATTTTCCTATATAAACCTTAAATGATCTAAAACCTAGATCTGGTCTGGAAGAAACAGCTAAGAATAATAATTGAACAACATTCTTCTGAGTGACAGAAATGTAGAAAAATAATTAAAATAAATGAAATGTCATCTATTAAGTGACATTGTGAGTACAGAATATCACAACTGGAGATTTGCTGGGTGTGGAATTTGTTGTTCCTACATTATCCCCTAGTGTACTGCAAACTTAAAATCCTCTAACTTTACCTTGTGTTTATTCCATGGGCTGGATGCTCAAGAGTTATACTTAATAATCCCATTTCACTCTTATCCTCAGTCTATTCCAATGAGCTTGTTTTTCATAAAGATTTTTTTCTTCATTCTCTCATCACACCATCAATAGAAGACCACTTTTGTATGTTTTCTGGTAATTGCTAGCTATTTTTGGGTGGGGAGGGTAGAACAGAATTTTTTCTGTATTTTAATTCACACCATGATATGTTCAGGGCCTAGTTTTTGACTCTGAACAGTGGACGAGTACACTTGGCATCCCCTTTGCTGGTGTTCTCTCCAGATGGGTAAGTACTTGTATCTAATCTCTCCATGATAGGATCTGTCTTTATTTCAATTTCAGAATAGATTGGTTCCTATGACTTTAACTCTCTAATGGGTAAAAGAAAAGTCATGATGTTTATCAGTGTCTAGCTCTTGTGTATGTGCAGTTGAAAAAAACCCTATTTTTAGTTCTCAAATATTACTTTTAAATAAACTATCAACTGATAATTATTTAACCCCTTCAAAGCCTTTTGAAAACATGAAAGTATATCTTATGAATTTTAAAAATCACTAATCAGTGTTTTTGCTGTTTGACCATTAGTAGCATTTCTGCATTTTTTATTATATGGGAAAAAGCTATACTGAAAGTGGACAAGGGAATGGGCATGAACATAGGCATCTTAAAAAATATCAGTTCAGGAGGGCTGGGGTTGTAGCTCAGTGGCAGAGAGCTTGCCCCTCACATGTGAGGTACTGGGTTGGAATCCTCATCACCATGTAAAAATAAATAAACAAAATAAAGATACTGTGTCCATGTATAATTTAAAAAATCAGTGTAGAAAATATTGCACTTGAATGTTGTGCATTAGTAAATTGAAATGCTTTTTCTATTTTCAAAAATCATTCAAAATACTTTTGTATCTATAGAACTGAAATAGCCCTATTTTGGACACTCACTCAATCAATTAAATAATGTGAAGTTCAAGTAGAACATCCAACACATAATCAATTTTCAATAAGTATTTGCTACTTTGATTAAGAAAATGAATCATATGTTAGAGTATAATGTCCAGGGTGAATAAGCTGAAAACAATAAAATAACATAATTGTGAAACATACACATTGTATGGATTGATTCAACTACACAGTGTAATAAATTTGGAGAGCTAATTGTTGTATTACTGTCAACATTTTTAAATTTTAATTGTTGTATTACTGTCAACCAATTTCATGTGTCATTTTCCTGAATAACTAGGACAGCCTCAGGATGCATAAGTCAGTTATACCTTATATTGTAAGTACAAGTCATTTGTATCTAAGTAAAAGTCATTTGATGATGATTGTCACTGAAGTTGTGTCTACATGCTATGAGTAACAGGCATGTAGAAAAAAAAATAAATAATACTTCCTTATGAACATCAAGTACTTTGAATTATGTACTTTCTTTACTAAGACGCTGTTCCTTTTATTCATAAAAATTAGACATATGGTCCCCTCAAAGTCTAAAATACTTTACTTTTTATTTACACTTGCATTCAATAACTGAATTCCTAAGATAAAATCCCAAAGACAAAGAAAATTTTGATCTTGAAATAAATGATACTGTGAACAACCATGCAAGATTTTTCACCTTTATGTGATTCTTGTAATTGGATCAATTTTAAGGAGGTTAAGTGCAAAATACATGCTCAAATTAAGCAGTCATATATCAATTATAAAATTTTTAAGTCCTACTTATCTAAATGCTCATATAAATATTTCAAAGACAGAAGTTTTAATATTGGTACAGTATATTTATTACCCAGTTCACTGGTTTAATGAAATAATTTCTAAATTAACATATGCCACCATATTTAAAAAGCTTGCTTATATTTTCCAAATGTTCAATTACTATGACCCAATGGCCTTTCCAGAAATACCTGTATAAATTTCATCTGTAAGAGGTTCTTAACTATCAGCTGTTTTACCTCTGCACCTTTATATTGCAGTCTATGACAACATTACAACCAGTTACCCTAGATACATGTTTTCTGGACTATTCTCCTTCATGATTTCAACATGCTTACCCAATTGGGTATTAATAATATTTTTTATCATCTCAATTTATTCCAAGTATATTTGTAACTCATCATTGAGGCCACTACTGAATTCAATTAGATCTGTAAACACCTTAATTGGCAGGTGAAAACAAATATATTTTTTCTTTTGTCTCTCTGAAGCAGAAATTATTATTCAATGATCCAAACAAAAGTAATTATATCATTGTGTCTTTGAATTGTATGATAGGAAGAGATCATACAGTGAAGATGCAACATTTTTTATTCCCTTCTGTCTTGTGTAAGCAACTTTAATTAATATATTTGGTTTTAAAATTGTATATGGTATACATTTCTATTTTATTTTTGTAGCTCAAATTATATACAGATTATAAGACCTTGAGAAATAAACTTTTTGTTTTCATTCTCAGTTCAGAACAAAGTAGCTGAAATAAAGTAGGCATAGTTGTTTGTAGAATTAATAAATTATTTAATAAAATTAGAATTTTTAAATAGAATTAGAAAGAACATACCACTTCTAACTGTAATGTGAGTCTCACATTACTTCATTTCAGTCTTATTATATCACTTTGTCATTCAAGGCCATGTGTTATTGGTGTGATAATAGATCAATAGATCAAAGGAAGAGAATTAGAGTAAAGAAATAAATGTACACAACAATTGAGTTTTGATAAGATTCTTAGGACATGAATAAAACCCTCAATAGATGGTACATTATCAATGCAGTGGACATCTGTATCCCCCTCCCTCCAAAAAAAGAATTGTGATCTTAACCTTAAGCCCACTACAAACACAAAATGTTACTTGGAATGGAGCATGGATATTCACTTCAAAGCTAATGTGTAGAAGATACCATAGCACTTCCCAAAGAAACATGGAAGATGTTGACTTTTGGCGGGAGAACTGGGAGCAACTGAGCTCACAGAGATAAGGAAATTTCTGGGGATGATAGAAATATCCAAATGTCATAATATGAAATATGTTTATTTTTTGTCCTATGCTCCTGTCACTGAACTTCTATAACACTTGGAATTTCCAGGTAATAGGAGTGTTTATTACTATGCAAAATGAGTTCCTTTGATAACCCATGATTTTATATTAATAAGGTGACTTAGGTTAGGACCTCAAGATAGCCTAAGAGTGGGACAAGTCACCAGAAAGATAAAGTTATTAGAGGACTATAAGATTAAAACTAAGCTCTTCCCAGGAGCATTTAGGAAAGGGTGAATGTAAAGAATATTCTCTATAAAAAACTAATGTTTAATTAATAGTCATTAAAAAAAAAAAAAAAAAAAAAAAACCTCTTGAAGAATAAGTTTTGATGAACTTCTTGGTTGCTGAAGACCTGGAACTACTACAAGTGTGGAGTCCACAGCACAACAACCGTGACCATACATCGTCTTATCCATTTCTTTATTTTGCTATTCATCTGTATCCTTGAAAATATTCCTTATAACAAACCCAAAAGTATATGTAAAGTGTTCCCCCGGTTTCTGTGAACTGCTCTAGCAAATTATCAGACTCAACAGAGGAAGATTTCAAGAAGAATTCATTTGAATTGTAGGAAACCCAAGTGATGTCTGCTTAATCTGTGGAAGAAAAAACAAGACCCAACATCTGATCATAGAAGCTTTCTCTGTTAGTGTGAGAGGGAGAAAAAAAAAATGTGTTTTCCATTTTATTGTCTGATATTTCAATACTGGTTGTTTCATGGGGTTATATATTCATTAAAATTCATTCAGCTGTTCTCTTAAAATGAATACATTTCATTATGTATAAATTAAACTTTAGTAAAACTCATTCCTTGAAAAGACTATTATCCTATACTTTGAATATATGCGCTATGCCTTGGGTAGAATTTAAGTGTGTTCCCTAAAATTTCATGTGTTATAAAATGGGTTCCTGGAGAAGCAATATTAAGAAGTGGTGGGACCTTGAAATTTGGTCTGTGAGGGTATTTTGTCAGAAGGAATTTTGGTTGTTTCGTGGGAACCTGGTATTTCTCAGAAGAAGGTTGTTATAAAATACAACACTGTCTCTTATCTTCCTCTAACTTTCTGTTCTCACCATGTGATCTTTCCCTGTCACACAGGATCCTTTCATGATATTATTCATCATGAGGTGATAAAGCCCAGGGGTCATACTTTTATAACAGATTGTGTTATACTTTTGGCATTATCAGCCTCCAAAATGTTAAACTAGATACACCTCTTTTCTTTTCTATTTTAAGAGAGAGAGAGAGAGAGAGAGAGAGAGAGAGAGAGAGAGAGAGAGAGAAAATTTTTAATTTTTTTTTTTGGGGGGTTTTGGTGGACACAATATCTTTTTAATTTTTTTTTATTTTTATGTGGTGCTGAAAATTGAACCTAGCGCCCCACGCATGCCAGGCGAGCACGCTACCGCTTGAGCTACACTCCCAGCCCCAATCTCTTTTCTTTATGTATTATCCAATTTCGGGTATTTTGTTATAGCAATAGAAAATAGATTTACACAATGTAAATACTTGTTGAATAAATTATATGCTAAAAATTAGCAAGAGTAATGTTTCATAGCAAAGATTTTTAAAATAAGGTAACAGAATTGGCAATACTGATTGTAAGTATCATACAGAGTAAGTACACCTCATACTTTTCTAAATGAAGTTTAAGATTAAAATCACTTTGGCAGTTTATTAAAATTTAAATATAGATATAATCTATCAAAGCAGTAATTTAATTTCACTTAAAGGTATCTAAGTAATACACACACACACAAACACAGATCCTGATATTTGTAAACACCCTATTTGCAAATTTACCTACTTACTATAATTTATTTATAATCCTAAAATCAATACTTGTGGTACTTTTGTGATCATTAACAGACGTGTAGAGTGATGAAATTTTGAAAAGTCTGAGTATGTTTTAAATGATTTTTTCCCCTCTGAATTCATGCTGAAGCTTAATCTCCAAAGTCTATGTTAATAATATTAAGGGGTTGAAAACGAAATCTGACTATACTATTTAAAGGCAGAGTCTTTGGAACATGATTAGGTTTAGATAAGGCCATTAAGGTGGAGTTCCCAAGACTGAATTATTATGTATTTAGAAGAATAGGGACAGGGACCAGATACACAGGTAGACATGTATCCTCCCTGTCTCTTGCCATGTGATTCCATTTGCCACTTCAGGATTCTTCCAGAAAGAAGCCCATCTGCTATGAAATGACATAACATGGAAACTACAACCAGAGTCTATGCCGTATGTTTTGAACTTTCAGCTTCCAAAATTGTGAGTAAAGTAAACCTTACTTGTTTATAATGTTAGCCTACATCAGGTATTTCATTATGGTGACCAAAAATTGACTAAAATTCCAGCATGCACTTTCCAATTAAGGTTGAATAAGGCAATGATTTGCCTTCTCGTTTCAGCTCTCATACCATAAAAGTATACTTCTCAAGAGTTCATTTGGGTCCCATTTTTTATTATTTATTTATTTAATACTTATTTTTTTTTTTTAGTTGTATATGGACACAACACAATGCCTTTATTTTTATGTGGTGCTGAGGATTGAACTCGGGTCCCGCCCATGCTAGGTGAGCGTTTTACCGCTGAGCCACAATCCCAGCCCCAGGTCCCATTTTTTATATTGTCACAGTTTTTGTTGATAATTTCAGTTACCAAAATGTCCTTCAAATGTAATAGTGAATTCTAGTATTCCTATGTGCAAGAATAGTGAGATTGTGATGTGCTTTATGGAGAGAATATATGCATCTGTTAGATGAGATTCCTTTAGGTCTTACTTATAGCATTATTATGTGTGAGTCCAATATGAAAGAATAAACTGTACATTAAATATGATGCCTTTAAGCAGAAACATATATAAAAAAGATTTAACACTAAATGTAAATGTGACTAAAACTTCTCAGGAAGCAAACCTTATATTTCTCCTGAAACTAATGTTTGGTATTTTGCCTATTCTGTGTTCATCATGAATTATAAAACCTACCTACCATGGATAATGAGAAGTGGAAATAGTTCTTCTTTCCTGTAAAAATATGAATGAAAACCAAATTATATTATGCACATGCAAATCAAAACATTATTACACACAAAACTGAAATGAAACTAAAGTATTATGCTGAGTGAAAAATAGGCATGAAAGAAACGTGTACTGTACAAATCATGTACATGATATTATGAAACATATAAACCAAAGTATATTGATAGGAAGAAACTCAATAACTGCCTGGGTTAAGGGGTGGGAGGAGGATTTATTTTAAGAATTCACTGGAGAACTTCTTGGGATGGTAAAAATGTTCTATATCATGATCATTGTGGTAATTTCAAGGAAGTATACTTTGATCAAAATTCATTAAACTCAATATTGTGAATGTTTTTGTTCCTTATATGTAAATTATAGCTCACCAAAGTCAATTTTTAAAAAAGCAAACACTATTGAAAAGGAAGTATGATGATTTGAGAGAAGATATCTTCAGTAATAGATAAACGTGTGGAATTGAAAAAGAACAATGCATGTAAGGATAGAGTCAGAATCTTTAAAAATATACATTTATTCTATAAGTTATGCATAATTACAACTCAGTAGTAGAAGACTATTTTATTTATGTATTTTTTTGTGGTAAATTAATCCAAATGATACTTTAAATTTGTTCAGGATGTGGGGTTAAAGTGTTTCAGGATCACAAAATATGCATACTTGTGAACATGTACACAAGACACACATGCACATGTGTGCACACAAACACACACATTTTATGTACACCGAATCTAGCACCAGACATTTTCATGTACAGTTTAAACTTAGCATCTGTACAAGTGAATTTTTTTGAAAAAAACCCCAACTGATGCCAGTAAGAATTTATGGAAAATATCTTATTCCCTCTCTCCTCAAAAGAATTTCCAGGTACATATTTTGAAGGGTTTTCTGCACATATTTGGAGGCTACTGCTTTTCCTTGTCCTGGTATCATTGAGGGTATACTTTAAGGACTAAAGGTCATAGTTGCAAAGGCTAAATTATTGATTCAAGCTCCCTTGAAAATATTTTACTTTTTCCTCCATTCCTGTTCTTATTTTACACCTTAATTGTATGACTTAGAATGAGAAGCATTCAAGGATGAGGAAGGGGTCTGTGAAGGAGTCAACTGAAATTGCATTGTAATTTTTTTTTTTTTTTGGCAGAGCTAATCCATAAGAGATAACCATTATCTTCTATTTTGTAAGCAATATTTATATTCTTCATGAATGTTAAGGAGGAAAAATGGAAGTGACAGCCTTATCCCTTCCCATAACAAAACCTTTGCTAAAGGCTCCTTGGGACCATAAACAAGTTTTGTTTTTTTTTTTCTTCTTCTATAAATACCAATTTAAGTTCACTTCAAACACTTGGCCTCCTTGACACAAGTCTGAGTTGGAATTCTCACCTCTTTTTAAATAATTTTTTTTATTTATATATGACAGCAGAATGCATTAGAATTCATATTACACATATAGAGCACAAATTTTTCATTTCTCTGGTTGAATATACAAAGTATATTCACACTGATACGTGTCTTCATACATACACTTTGGATAGTAATGTCCATCACATTCCACCATCATTTCTAACCCCCTGCCTCCTCCCTTCCCTTCCAACCCCTCTGCCCTATCTAGATTTCTTCTATTCCTCCCATGCTCCCTCTCCTACACCACTATGAATCAGCCTCCTTATATCAGAGAAAACATTCGGCATTTTGTTTTTGGGAATTGGTTAACTTCACTTAGCATTATCTTCTCTAACTCCATACATTTACTTGCAAATGCCAGGATTTTATTCTCTTTTATTGCTGAGTAATATTCCATTGTGCATAGGTGCCACATTAATACAGAGAAAAATATATAAAAAATATCAAATTATGTTTGTGGGCTGTCAGCTCTACCACTGTTAAGAAGTAGAACAAAGACAATATGAACTGCCTCAGTTGTATTAGAAATTTGTTTGCTTTAAATTATAGTTTGCTTACAAAAAGTCTTTAAAATATTTAAATTTAATTTTAAGATAACATTCACATGGTTCAAAAATCAATAAACTGAGTTCCCATTCTAATATATATATAAAATTATATATTAAATATATATATATATATATAATTATATATATATATATATATATATATATATATATATATATATTAAATTTTCTGATTGATAGGCATTCAATTATATTCCCATTGACATAAACATAAAGGCCTTATATATATACAGTATCATGTATCTGTCATTTACTTTCTTGCTTGTCCCTTTCCCTACATTAATTGTGGCTAAGTTTTCTGACACAGTAAGATTGGGCTTAGTTTCAGTGAAAAAATCTTAAATCTCTTTTCACTCATTTGGCCAAAATGAGCTCATGGGTGGTGTTTTGTTAGAGTGTGTAAACAAGTCTGGATGGTGCCTGGCAAAATGCCAGAGGGAGTGGTTTGTGAAGTAACACCAGCGAGCCATTAAGTGTGGAGATTCCTGATTGGTTGACTGATGTATCTAGTTTATGCTAATTAAGATAAGCTGTGTGGAATGTATAAATACTGCTCCTGTCCTGCAATAAACGGCTTCCACTCCTGCTGTATCAATCTACACAAGTTGTTCATCACCCCCTGGTTATTTTGCCCAGCCAGCCGGACTGTGGCAGTGTTTAAAGCCTTAACTCTTGCCAAGGCTAATCTTCAGAACCACATACTTTGTTTATCTTTCCTTGAAGGTTTTGCTAAAACCTATATTCATCATTCATCTAAATCAATATTCACACTTTCCCAACCATTTGAACTACTGTCACAGTGTCTGATGACATGGATTCTTTCTTTTAATCAGACATAGGTTATAGTTTTGATGCTAAGTCATGGTATCATAACCAAGGTCAGCAAAGGTCAAAGTTTATTTCTGAAAGAATAAACTATTTCTGTTATAAATGCTAAGAGATGACTTTAGGTACTTAACACAATTGTTGGAAATTCTGGAAGTCATCAGATAGAGAAGGGAAGGTGCAGAATAATGGGTATATAAAAAGTGACCATGTTTGAAAATCTTGCTGTGGAACGTTGACAGTGTGGCCAATTTTGTATGTTTATAACTTTGTCTACATATTTTCTCTCAGATTGTCCTCTCTTTATATGCAGTGATCAAAAAGCAGATAATTTAAAAAGTTATATTCTGAAATAAATTCATATCATATTATATTAGATCTCTTATTAACTTATACCTAACATGCTTCTCTTTCCTTTTTAAAGAGAAACCTAGTATGTATATATAAAATGGCAATATTAAATTCACTGAAAGAATTTACTTTAGTTCTGTGGGAAAATTTCTAAGACTAAAGTAGGAAAATGATTAAAAGTCTAAAAAATGTAACAACTAAAATTTATCCGTGTATCAACCTAACAATTTTTTTTATTGGTCTTTTTCTTTCTTTTTCTGAGAACTAATTAGAAATATTATTATAAATGATAATTCCCAATGAAAATCAATATAATATTTGTATATCTGATACATTTCCATATTAATAAAATGCGATATAAATATACATACTTATCACAGAGAATACATTTATCATTTATTTTTCCTTCTTACTTTAGTGTATTAATGGAGAATATTCATATTTGACACCTTAAAATTTACCACACTTTTAATATATTCATTCATTAAGAAAGGAACCGATAAACTAGAACCCACAGGCCAAATCCAATTCACTTCTTATTTTACGAATAAAGTGTTATTGAAATGCAACCAACCTGCTTTCAGGTTCCAAACACAAAGTTGAGTTGCGGGAACAGAGATAATCTGACACACGTAGCTTAAAAGTATTTACTAATTGTTCCTTTATAGAAAAAGTGTGCTGACCATGTTTGAAAATCTTGCTGTGGAAAATAGACACACAATATTGCCTAAGGGATTCTTTGAGGAAATTAATAGTGTTTTTTGTTTGTTTGTTTGTTTTTGTTTTTTATTTGCAATGTTGAATAATTGTAAGAAGAAACTCTGGGTTTTTATGTTAACCTTCTAAAAGTCTATTGCAATTAGAATTTTCAGGGAAGACAGACATTTTAAACTCCTGCTTAGTTGGGTCTGTTTAAGAATTTAGTATAGCTGACATCATCCCTCCTTAAACTGAAGTGATCTCAGAGGACAGACTATCTAATGTCTCAATACATAAAAGTAGTGGACAAATCCATTTATACAAAAGACATTTATATAGACATACACACATAAACACATATACAATCTTACATGCACACTCACATACAGTTTTTCTTTCAGCAATAAACCATGAGCCAATGAGCCCTCTATTTTTGCTTCTGTTATTCATAACATGCCACACACACACACACACACACACACAAAAGAAAACAAAAAGTAAAAGAAAATCCTGTTGCCTTAAAAATAAGACAGCTAAATCAGATTTGCTACAAAACCAATGAACTCTATCCATATTTAATTTTTAAGACAGAAAAAAATGTTTATAATTTCTTGGTGAGACTCAGAGATGCCCTCCATGTGAATTGAACACAAGTCTTTCGTGTTTAGTGCAAATGTGGGTATCTAAAATGCAAGAAAGAGTTTAAGTGGATTTGAGTTCTGTAATGAAAAGTTTGAACATTGTTCTCAGAGTAAACACTTCCTGGCAGAGCTTCAAAGAAAGAATATGTGATTGCTGGGAGATTAGAAATTCTGATTGCATTAGGTTTTCATCATTCTGTGGGATAGGCTTGTTGTCAGCACCAGGTTGAAAAGAGTGACAGATCCATATCCACAGCTTTTCTGAAAGCCTAAGATGGACAAGGTGGTTTACTTTCAACATACTGATGTTTTTATACATCAGCTACAATGCAATATTGAAATTTTTTCCCATTTTGTATTCTATCATAGTTAAAATACATGGTTCTTTCATTTATTATCATTTGTTGACACATTGATTATTTTCAGTTTCAATGGAGAGGCTGGCAAGGATGAACAGAACATCAGGCTTTTTTTCTCTATCTTGGAACGAAAGTATACAGTCATGGTCATTTTCAAAAAAGAAAACAGTTTCAACTGATCAATTAGAAAGAAGGATGATATAGACAATAAAAAAATATTCTGTGCCTGTCTTGAAGTTGGGGGGGGGGCTACAACTTACGTATTATGTTCTATTTTCACAATGTATATTTATAAACAAGCATGATTTTCTTATAACATATCATATTAAATAATAGTAGTACCTATTTTATTTCAAAACATGGGAGTCAGTAAAGAAGAGAAATTATGCTTACTATTTGCGTTTTCATTGTATAATTTCTAATTAACTTGATTCTTCTATATCATTTGACTTATAAAGTTGCTATTATGAAAAACAGGACAGGAAATGTAAGAAGATTATATTTGTTTAATTTATAGTAAGGAATCTGCAAATATCTGAGCAAGTGTACTATTTTAGTTGTTTTCTATTGCTATATTAGATACATGGAACTGGGTAAATTTTAAGGAAAAGAGGTTTATTTTGACTCATGTTTCTGAAAATAATCCAAACTTAAGGAACTGCTTCTATTTTCCTACTTTGTTATACAAATCCTATTATACAATGTATCTATAATAGTCAGTAATAGAAGTATCTTTTTTTTTTTTTTTTTTGGTACCAGGGATGAACCCATGGATATTTAACCACTGAACCACATTCTCAGTCCCCTTTTTAAATTTTTTTTTTTTTATTTTGAAATGGGACTTCACTAAGTTGATGAGGCAACTTTGAACTTGTGATCCTCCAGCCTCAGCTTCCTGATATGCTAGGATTACAGGTGTGCACCTCTGCGCCCAGCTCATGTTCTCTTTTTAATTTTTTTTTAATTTTTATTGTTTGTTGTAGTTGGACACAATTTATTTATTTTCATGTTGTGCTGTGGATCAAATCCAGTCTCTCACAGGTGCTAAGCAAGTGTTTTACCACTGAGCTACAACTGCAGCCTCCTGGGTTCTTTTTTTTTTGTTTGTTTTTTAAATTTATATATGACAGCAGAATGCATTACAATTCTTATTACATATACAGAGCACATTTTTTTCATATTTCTGTATACATAGTATATTCACACCAATTCATGTCTCCATACATGTACTTTGGATAGTAATGATCATCATATTCCACCATCATTAATTACCCCATGCCCCCTCCTTTCCCCTCCAACCCCTCTGCCCTATCTAGAGTTCTTCTATTCCTCCCAAGCTCCCACTCCCTACTCAGCCTCATCAATGTTTATAGCAGCACAATTCACAATAGCTAAACTGTGGAACCTACCTAGATGTTCAATAGATGAATGGAAAAAAATGTGGCATATATACCCAATGGAATATTGCTCATCAATAAAAAAGAAAAAAAATCATAGCATTTGGAGGTAAATGGATGGAGTTAGAGAAGATAATGCTAAGTGAAGTTAGCCAATCTGTGTTCTTTTGAATATATGTATTTCCTCTCTGAATTGTTCTTTCTTTTTCATTATGCTTATCTTCAATATGTATATTTTTAAAGTATTTTATGTTCATGGGCCCTTATTTTATTCACTTATTTCTATGCAGTGCTGAGAATCAAACCCAGTGCCTCACACATGCTAGGCAAGTGCTCTACCACTGAGCCACAACTCCAGCTCCTTCCAATATAATTTTATTTCCAATTTCTTTCTTGGAAATTTTCCTAATTTTTTTTTTAATATTGGATTTTCAATCCATCTGTCTCCAATTCAACTATTCCAGGTTTAGAAGGAGTAGGGTAAACATAGTGCAATATCTCTAAATGTAAATATCAAATATATTTCATCTCTCATAAGGTGTTCATAAAGAAATAATTAATAAAACATATGTGAATGCCACTGTACATAAGGAATGCTGTCTTGACAAATGAATTTTATTGAAAATATAAATCCATAATCTTATTATTTAAAAGTAGTACATGCCAAGGATTAGTTGTAGCAATAGTAATGCAATTATTAATAATAGTTACTTGGTTTCCATAATTACTGAGAAAATTTTAAAAAATCCAATTAAAACAAAATATTACAGTTAAAATGGCAGGACTGGTTGTATAGCTCAGTGGTACAGCACTTGCCTAGCATGCTTAAGACCCTGTGTTCAATGCCCAATATCATAAAAAGGCAAAAATAAATAGATAAATTGGTAGAGTTAAAAAACGTAGAATTGATAGAACTTTGAACAATAACACATAAATTTTTCATTGACAGACCTTTATCATAACTTTAATTATGCTGATATTTGAAATGGTGAATTTTAATTCTGCCTTAATTTTTGTATGAATAAAAGTCTTCATTTTATTTTTAAGGAGTTAAATAAACCACACAGTTTAAAAATTAGGGTTAGGATAATTTCAGTAAAAAATATAGTATCTAATATTCACATTAGAAGTATGTATGCATCAAACAAGCTACCCTTAAGTTATCTTTGGCAATAGGCAATTTATAAACTTTTGTGAAGAAAAAAATAGTTCAAGAATTGCTTGACACAATTTTCCCTTCTCATGATTAAGGTATTAATTAAAGACTTTCATGTACAGTATTTTTCTAAAGATAAATATTGGATGAATGAGAGTAAATTCCCTAAATAACTAGATACTAGATAAGAATGACTAGATATAGATAGTATCACATTGGCTGGACTATTTTTAAATACAATACAAACATAAATTTATGCAAATTTTCAGCTTTATCATAGTCAACATCTTTTTATAAAAAGTCCATTTGGGGAAGTACCCATTTAAACTTGATAATTAGAGTAATAGAAAAAAAAAAGATCACAGTTTACAATCACTTATATAAATTGAAATAAAACAAATATTTTTTTATTAACTTGAAAATCATAGCAATATATGAATTCACTACTTGAGAGATATCTTTAGTATATGTTGAACTACATAGTTTTAGAGGAAGAAAACCTTAGGAGATAATGTTATGCCATTTTGAACAAAGGTAAGATGTATTGAACTTGTATAAATAGTAGCATAATTTTGTTTAAATATGTTCCTTTATAATTCTAATCTTTATAAATTTTGATACATTTTAGTTTGGGATTCATCTGGATATGGTATATAAAAATAAATCTTAATGTATCTAAGATGGATTTTTTGAAAATTAATACATCGATGACACTAATCACTACTTCTGTTTCTCAGTAAGAGTCATATCTAAAGCAGAGTCTGATGAGCCCCTTTAACAGAGAATGTAGGGTATCTTCAAAGTTTATGAAGGATGCCTTTTTCAGTCAATGATGCCTTGTCTATAGAGTTTTCTATGTTTTTCTTTACTCAAGTTAGGGACAGGTGATGGGATAAGGGATAAGAGTTGTGGGTGGACCTATGAAGGACATCTGGCCAGACATGAACTCAGATCCTGTCAGGCAACACAGAAGGTTGATTGTCGCATTAGATATAGGGCGGAGACCAGCGCTGAATGTGACTCTAATATATAAGCCCCAGACATGGTAATAGGCAGCAGTGTTGAGAGGAAGGGACTGAGTCTGCGCTTGAGTGTACTCATTCTCAAGAAACATACAAAAAGTTCAGGGGTTTCTCTAGGCCATCTGGGGAAAGTCAATGGACAGCCCATGCTAAGGCTTGAATGCTTTGCTCCTACCAAAGTTTATGTGTTGGGAACTTAATCACCAGTGCAAATATTGATAATTTAAATCTAATGGGAGGCATTTTCATCATAAGGGATCTATCTCATGAATGGATTTACTTTTCTTTATAAATGAATTATCTTCTGTTTATAAATGTCTCAGTCTCAGTTTCACTATTGTAGCAACACAAAACAAATGAAGACACCTAAGAATCTTGTCCGGGATCAAATGACAAAGTGATGTTGCCACAAATGTGAAGGAATAGGGAGAAGTCAGATGGAGAATGTAGATGAAGTTCAAGCAGAGTGTACAGCAGGGACTATGACTGACCCAATGTAACAGAGAAAGGCAACACCACATTGGTCAGAGAGAGAACAAAATAGCTGCCATCCATATGCAACATAGGGTATACCTCCAAACTTGGTAGCATTAAAAAGCCAAGGACTAGAAAGAACTATTTGGAACTAAAATCCACATCTTGCTAATCACCGTAAGTCACAAAATCATCCATGACCTGCTTCTACTTCATCCAGCCAGGAGCTAGAAGGGCAAAGTTTGAATGGAAAGCCATTATTGAAAGGCGAGTGACTCACCAGAGAGGATATTCAACCAAGGGGTTTTATTGGGCGGCTGCCCAAAGGGGAAGAAAAGGAGAGGAAGAGAGCTGCAGCATGAGCCTGCAAGCTTCAGTTTAAGAAGGGTTGCTTTGGCGACCTGGTGGATGCTGATTGGCAGGGTGACTCAGGAATGGGCCAGCAGACACTGAATCCCAGGGGGATTGGTCAAGAAAACTTGACTTTGGTGCCTTTCAGCTTGGTGAACTTTGGAGAGGAGGGGGAGGGATAAGAGATTATGTGATGTACTTCTGGAGAGACAGAAACTTAACTTTAGCAGGGAGAAACCCAATGGGGGAAATAAAACCAAAAGGCAAGGTCTCCCACAAACCCAATAATTATTAGATCAGGTATTTGTCTAAATAAGACTAACAAGATGGCAATTGTTTTAACAGGAAGGGACTTCTTGAAGTACTCTAAAATATGAAGTAGAACTACGGAAGTTGGTAAATTCATCTATAAGAAGTAAAGAAGCTTTATTTTCTTTGGAAATTAAGTATGATTTATCAAAACTGGGACTTCATTTTGGTCTCATAGTGCAAAGTGATTGCAAAGACCTTTGGAATTTAGGACAAGGGGGTCAAGGAGAAGTATCAAAAAAAGTAAATATTTATGAACTGAGGTTGTAGCTCAGCAGTAGAGTGCTTACCTAGCATGTGTGAGGCACTGGGTTTGATCCTCAGCACCACATTTAAAAAATGTTAAAATAAAGGTATTGCATCCACCTACAACTTAAAAAAAAATTAAAAAAAAATAAAGAGTGTGTTTGTGTGTGTGTATGTGTGTGTGTAGGAATTCTGTAAATGGCTAATTACTTACCTAGAGATTTCACTAGACAAGTACAAATATGCTGCGTATAATACTCTCTCATTTCTGCTCCAGCTTACAACTGTAAACCTAAGGTCCTTTAGCAAGCTAACATGTTTGTGACAGACTTCTGCACCATTCTTTTTAGAAAATCGTTGATGACAATATTTAGTTATTTACCCACTTAACAGAAAGTTCTATTAAACTCAGATGCTACCTTCTGTAGCTCAATTTAACACAGTTTTAAAGCAATAAATCATGGACAGTGAATAAGGACACTATAAGCACAAAGGTAAATACAGAAGAAACAGTGTATCACAGTACAAATTTTAATAATAACTGTCTAAAAATATGAAAGACAGTAATTTTAGTTACTAGAAAGTGATATTACAATCTTTCATTTGTATCTGATAATCATATTATTTAACTTTACCATAAAGACAAATATCAATTATCTATGTAAATCTCTCTTCTGTCATCTACTTACCATTTATCATCTCTTTTGTGAGAGAAATAGCAAGGGAAGGGTTAGCTGTTTTGTTTTATCTAAACATCTAACATTTTGTTTGAATTCATAAGCTTGTCAGAACTTTGATTTTTGGAGTGCAATACTATTAAAGCCTCCATAAATGGTCAAAACATATCATGGGCCATTTAAGAGTAATTCAAAATACAGATCATCTATGGTCATCTATGCTAAATATGATATTGACTGTCCATGCAAATTCAGAGAAGAACTGATATCTTCAATGAGTTCTTAGGTATAATTTTGCCCTTTTTTTAAAAAAAAAGAAAAAGAATACTCGATCATGCATGTTGCTCAGAAGGTTTCATTTATTTAAAGATTAATAAATGATTTCATTATAAAAATCAACCAGATAAATTTAAGTTTATTATGGGTACAATAGGGAGAAGTAAAATTAGGAGAAAATTTGCCAAGAAATTGCATTCTGAAGGATCATTAAGTACCTTATTATTAGGGTTAGTAAGCAATTGATGAATTCATCAATAAAACTTGAAATAGTCTAAGGGCTTTAGGGGGATATTTAGAATGTGAAACTAGTCCCATATTTCTATTTTCCTATCTAATTTACATAAAAAATGAGAACTTTCTAAGATTCAAAATTTTGAACTCCCAAGGCCTTGTATTTGATTCTTCAGAAATATGTAGATCTTAAAAACAGCATAAAATTTTACATATTCTATCTTTAATAATCTGACTCTCATAGTGAGAAATAAATCTGAATGACTTTATCACCAATCTTTTATGAAGCAATTGCTGTGCTAGGTGAAAGGAAAAGAAATTGACTTTATTGTTATTTAAGTTGGTAATTTCAGTTACTATTTGTTATACAAAGACCAAAAAAAAGTTTAAGTAGTGTTCCTAGATAAAGGCACAGTTTTATTCTTTAAAGGATTCGATAAATTCACCCAGTGTTTACGTATTACACTGTAAAAGTATAATGAAGTGTAGTATTTTTCAAAGATTGTTTCTCACAAGAAAACACTTCTTGGGTAAAAAACACATGATTCTAGATGGTTTGACAATATTCAGAGAAAAAAGCCAAGTCTTTTCTTTAGATATGGTTTACTAATATGAGAATTAAGACTTTTACATAATCATTTTCATGTTCTTAATAATCAATTCATTTGCTCAGATTCCGATAAGACAATATTTTTCAGTTCAATTTATCTACAAATGGAAAATGTATTTAAATGAATGTATGTTCAAATATTATTCATAATATATTTTAGAATTTAGAATTTTGATTAGTATTGTTTTTTAAACATCATGTCATCTATTATAAAATGTATAATTTTCTCAAAACTGTCTGAAACATAAAAGTGGAAAAGAAATAGTACCATAGATGTCAAATTTAAGAATAAGGCTTTTGGGGGCTGGGGATGTGGCTCAAGCAGTAGCGCACTCTCCTGGCATGCTCGGGGCGCTGGGTTCGAACCTCAGCACCATATAAAAAATAAAATAAAGATGTTGTGTCCACAGAATAAATAATAAAAAAACTCTCTCTCTCTCTCTAAAAAAAAAAAAAAAAAGAATAAGGTTTTTTGTAATTATTTCAGATAGAAAGCAACGGATGTATTTTAGAATTAGAATACATTCTTTTTTAACACCTAATGAAAAAATATATGTAGGAAGTGACCATCAATTTTTCCTAACATTATTCTTTTAAAAAGAGACAACCTTGAAGTCATGTTGTTTCTAGTGAAAAGAAAAAAAAAAAAGAAAAAAGACAACAATATCTTAAACTGGACCATGTATAGGTCAGTGTTGTCCAATAGAAACTTTATCTTCAACAGATTCTCAGTGTAACTTGTCAGTAGCCACATATAAAACGTAAGAAGAGACTGAATATTATTTTAATAGTGTATGTAATGTAATACATTCTAAACACAATTCTTAAATGACAAATGATAAAAGATAATTTATTTCTCTATAATTTTTACGTTCAATGCATGTAATTTAAACTTACAACTCAATTTTTGTTGCAAATAATCTGTATTTAGATGGCATAAAATATACGATTCAAAAAGCAAATTTCTATAACCAAGTGATTCCAAAGGTACATATTTTTCTTTAAGAGTTAACTAAGTACCAATAAATAATTTTCCATGATATTTGTGGGTATTACTCATCTTTCCTTAGCTTGGATACAGATTAGCTGCTTGTAAAAGCTAATTTCAAAACAAAGTGTGTTAAATAAATTACTGTATTTTATGTCTCTTCTATGTAACTTTTCAAGTTAGTAAAATAGGGCTTTTATTGTCGCACCATGGTGCTAAGGGGTCAAGGTTACTTCCACTTTGCATCAAAGCAGCTAGCATGATCTTTTCACATTGCTGAGGATGTCCCACTAAGGTGTGTGCTTTCCAGTAAGGCGTGCATAAAAAGAGGTGAAGCACCAATAGGATGGGAAATATTTTCCATGAAAAATACTGCTACTGTAGAGTGATGGAAAAGATGATGGCTTTGAGGTGGGAATGATAATATAGATGTTGAGACGTATTTAGATTCTGACCATATTTCGAAGAAAGTAGGATTTTTTTGACAGTTCAGACATAATTTGGGAAAGTGTAGTTTAAAATTCTTCCTTTTGTTTAAGTATTATTTTTTATAATTTAAACAGTTATTCTCTTGCATTTGATTATTAAGGTTTCATCATTGCTTTCTCAATTTAATATTTAAGTTCCTGCAATTTGAATTTTATATGGTTTGAATTAAGTTTCTACCTTCAATTTTTTGAATTACTTATTCTTCTAGATGTGCTTGCTCAAAGATGTTTCATTTTTTGAACAATAAGTATTTTATCTAATGCCTGTGTAAAGAACATTTCTCTCAATTATGTCCATGTCAAAATCAATTTCTCCATAAGTGTGGATATATTTTAAAATTTTACTGTTTTCTATTGGGCAAGGTGGCACATACCTGTAATCCCAGTTATCCTGGAAGCTGAGATAGGAGGATCACAAGATCAAGGCCAGCCCTCAGCAACTTTATGATACCCTCAGCAACTTAATGAGACCCTGTCCAAAATAAAGAAAGCTAGTTATGTAGCCCAGTGGTAAAGCCACCCTGAGTTTAATCATCAGTACCAATAAAATAAATACTATTTTCCTCTGCTGGTTATGTTTTAAAAACTTTCTCTAATGACTATCATATTAAATTACTTAATTTTATACTATTTCACATATAATAAAACTACCTTACTTTCTGCTACTTTGTCTTAATCTATTTGGGCAGCACACGCACACACACATAATACTCACACTTTTATATATACATGTAAACACATACATATATATGCATATACATACATGTATATATTTATATATATATATATATGTATACATACATGTGTGTATATGTATATGTACATGTGTGTATTTATGATGGATTTGGCAATAGAAATTTATTTCCCACAATTTTCTCACAGTTGTAAAAGTTCAGAAGTCCAAAGTCAATGCAGGGATAGGCAGATTCCATGGATTCCCTGTACGATAAGGAAGACTGGCTTCCTTGTTCATGATCTTCTTCTAATGGTTTCCTCACATGGCCATAAGGATAAATGGGTTCTCTGAAGTCTCTGTGATAAAGGCTCAGACACTATTAGACTCAGTCCTGACCTAATTCCCCTCACAAAGTCCTGACCTCCAAAAACCATTGCTTTCATGATTAGGTTTCAACATACAAATTTTAGGATGTCAATTTTTCTCTTATCTCTTCATTTTCCCTAATTTCTCTTTTCTTCCTTCCTTCCTTGTTCCTTCTCTCCTTATCCATCTGTCCTCTTTTTTCTTCTTCTCTCCCTCCCTCTCCTTTATCATTATCCACATCTTCTTTATTTCTACATTTTCCTCCACCTTCTTCTTCTATTCCTGTGGTTTTACCTTCATTTTCTCCTTTCCCCTGTTTTCTTTCTCTTTTTCATTCCTCCTTATTTTTAAATACAGATGTTTCCAAAGATTCTTCTATAGAGAACTGGTATGTTTATGACATTGAGAATCTGTCTTATGAATGTAATGCGCTTCAAATTTCCATTCTGATTTCATCTTTGTCCAATTAAAAATATGAGATAATTTCCTTATTTTAAACACATGAAGTTTTTATATTTAAAAATTATGAACATCATTTATTTTTTTCACAGGATGTGATTCATAAATTGGAATGATAAGAAGAATATTTTTGACCAAATCTATGGTCCAGGGTATATAGGCAATTACCCTATATAGTTGCTTTAAAAAATTCTACTTGAAAATAGTTCTATGATACTAAAGATGTGTATGTTCATTTTTTGAACAAGAATTATCCAGGATAAACTTGTGTATAGTTGTTCAAGTTCTACATGATATGTATATATACATTTATATATATATATATATCTTACAAAAAATATAGCAACATTTGCCAGTAAATGGATGGAACTGGAGACTGTCATGTGAAGTGAAGTGAAATAAGCTAGTCCTCCCACACCAAAGGTCAAAGTTTTTGCAAATAGGTGGCAGCTAAACCAAAATAAATGGGGTGAGGGTAGGGAGAAGAGAAGTTCAGTAGATTAAACAAAGTAGAATAAAGGGAAGGGAGGGAGAACAGGAATAAGAAAGACTGTAGAAAGATTCTGACATATATAAGTGCATATATGAAGATACCTAAGTGAATCCTCTCACCAGGTACATCCACAAGAATGGGGTCCTAATTAGAATAAAATATATTCTATGCTTGTATAATTTTATCAAAATTTATTGTACTGTCATGTATATATATATAAAAAGACCAATAATAAAGTTTCCAAGGGAAAAAAGGAAAGGAATTTAGACAAATAGACTAATTGAAGTAGAGTCCAGAAATAAGCTCACACATTTATGCTCAATTGATTTTTTGACAAAAAGTGCCAAG
The DNA here is from genome assembly GCF_047511675.1 of Marmota flaviventris. Classification (NCBI taxonomy): domain Eukaryota; kingdom Metazoa; phylum Chordata; class Mammalia; order Rodentia; family Sciuridae; genus Marmota; species Marmota flaviventris. The sequence continues at coordinate 81,593,247 of NC_092505.1, forward strand.
AACACACAACTAGGAAAGGACAGTCTCTTTGCTAAATGGTGTTTTGAAACTATATATCAACATACATTAGAATGAAGCTTCACCATTATAACATAAACAAAAATTAGCTTGAAATGTATTAAAGACTTAAATATAATACCTGAAATTACAAAACTACTTAAAGAAAATATTAAGAAAATGCTCCAAGATACTGGTCTGAGCAATACATTTTTAGATATGACTCTAGAGTTTAGAAAACAAAAGAAAAATAAGCAAATATATTTTATAAAACTAAAAAGATTTGGTACATCAAAGAAAATAATAAAATGAGTGAACAGATTATCTACAGAAGGTGAGACAATATTTGTAAATGATGTATCTGGTAAAGAATTAATATCTGAAATGCATAAAGACTTACCAATGAAGTATCAAGAATACAGATAGTCCAATTTAAAAATTGGCAAAGGACCCAAATAGACTTTTATCAAAAGAAATCAGTACATTTTACCTAGAGAAAAATGACATAAATAATTACCTGTCAAAACAACAACAAAGTGTCTGTGACTTCTGGTAGCTGAAGACAATGGTGGCTGCCTCTAGACTCTTTTTTTCTCCTGTCCTACAACATAATACAGAAATACAAGAATAAATAAAATCACTCAAAAAAAAGCCAATCTTCAAAATAAATTATCAAAATAAAAAGAGAATAGTCAAATTCAAAGGAATGACATTGCATATTTCTGCAGTAATCTTTTGGTATAAGCAAGGACAGTCCAAGAAGGAGAGAGCTAATGATAGCCTGAACACTGCACTGAAATTAGCTGAAGAAAGAGAAAGCCTTTCCTAAATGAGAAATTGTAAGCTAGCTGCTAGATCAAAGGCTTTAAATTGGTTATGACTTGATGTGGCAGTTGTCAAAAAAAAAAAAATTCTTTCTGGGGGAGCAACATTTTAAAAGAAAGAAAACTGCCTTTATCAATAAAATAAGAAAAAGGTATATTTATGAAAAAGATTTATAGACAGCAAAACAGGATCATGTGGAAGAGAGGGAAGACATGTCAGGTCAAGGTCCCTCAGAACATGAAAAACAACAGTATTGAGTAAAAAGGCTAAGAGTTTAGGTATGTTTTGAGTGTGACAGCCAATGATTCATGCTGGGAACTTGGTCCCCAGAAATGTGGTGTTAAAGTAGTTGAATCTTAAGGGATAAAACCTAGAGGAAGTTGATGAGAGGAAGAGTACTGCCCTCAGAAATAATTGATGTTCAGCAGTTAGTTCCAGTAAAAATGAGTTATTATAAAAAGAGCAAGCCTAATCCCTCAATCTCTTTGGTTTACTATCTTGCCTTTTGAGCTTTTCCTTTCACACATTTGTTTACAATGATGCTGTGAACCATGTTGTCATATAGCCAGAAAACCCATACTATCACCAAGCGAATGATGGTGCCTTGGTTTTAATTCTTTAGAACTGTGAGCTAAATAAACATCTTTTCTTTATATTTAACCCAGCCTCATGTATTTTGTTTTAGCAATAGAAAACATCTAATTGTATACACAAGCATGAATAATTCATCTAATCAACTGTCCTTCTACAACATGCAAAACAAGCTGAACCTGAAGTAATTACATATTTTTTTCTTTTTTTCAAGAAATTATTTTACATAGATATCCATATGGTTCTTTTTTTTTTTTAAGATCTTCTTCACAGTGAAGGTTTCCATGAAAACTATTTTCCTGTTGAAAATTAGACTTCTCTGCCCAAATTACTTGCCTCTTTGGTTTTTCAAATGTGTCCATTACAATTTAACACAGTATATAAACTGCCTCTTATGTTTATTGTCATTATTCTCCAGCTAGACTATAACCTCAACATGTCATATTTCTATACTTTGGAATGAGGATAAAATAGAAAAGATAGTAAAATGACCAGGGATTCAAGATAATGGACTCCTTTCAACCACACCTAGAGGCTAACCTGTAAACATATTCATGAGCACCATCAAGATCTTTTCAAATGAAAAAATCTCCAGGCTCACCTGTGAGAATACTTCCAGTCAACTCTTTTGTACTATAGGCAGAAAACAGAAAGTGGAGGTGAACCCAGACAGAAGTTACAGGAAGGAGGATGAGTCACAATAAAGAGAATATAAGTAAACCTGGATGGTAGCCAGGATACCTTTCTCAATACCTATTTGTTTTGCTGCATGCTCTGCCATAAAACATAAATAAACTCCTAAGCTGGCACACCAAAAAGTGTTTTTTGTTTTTTTCTGTTATCAGCCCCCCCACCCCCAGCCTTGCATGGGAGGAGTGATTGTGAATTTTATTTTTCAAATTTTGGAAGAAAAGAACCCAGGAGAAATTGGCAAAGTGGGGAATCTAGTCTCAACTCGAAACTCAGGTTTCACTTTAACGTCCATATTTCACTATTAATTTTATAAAAATAGCTAGTGAAATCCCATTGCAGTCAATTTCTAGAGAAATTAATTACATTTTAATTCCCCTCTTACCTTATTTGGTAGAAATATGAGAAGAAAGTTTTGTGCTGAATTCATTCTAGGTTTTCAGGTACCCTGTTCTCCCAACACATTCATCTCTTCTCTTTATTTCAGGATAAATTTTATCTTTAAAAAGCCTATGGTGCCAGATTTTTGATAAGTTAAATTCTATTTGGAAATATTTGTAATATAAATACACTTTCTAAGTTAAAAGTTAGAAAAAAATCAGAACACTTGGAAGCAAATTGCCTTTTCTGTATCAATATTCACCCATTTTTGTCCTTCTTCTTCCCATTTTGTCTATATTAGTGTTTTTCTTCTTCACATTAGACAGATCACCTCTATTTCTTTCTTTTTTTAAAAAAAAAATATTCTTTTTAGATATACATGACAGTAGAATGTATTTTGACAGATTACATATACATGGAGTACAACTTATTTTAATTAGGATTTCATTCTTGTTGTTGTAAATGATGTGAAGTTTCCCTGGTAATGTATTCATATATGAATATCAGGAAAGCTAATGAAGCCAGAATCAGACACCTAGAGGCTTGGTATTCATGAGCATCATCAAAGCCTATTTCAAATGCAAAAGACCTCCAGGCTCACCTGTGGGAATACTTCCAGCCAACTCCTTTGTCCTAGAGGTGGAAAACAGAAGGTGGGGATGAACCCAGCTAGAAGTTACAGGAAATAGGATGGGCAGTCAGTATAGATAGTCAGGTTGGATCAAGGAGGTCAATTTTGAGTGAGTCTGGGAAGTTGAATACTGTCCCCTGGGGGACTGAGATGTTAATTCCTTCAGAGCCCTTCCTCCACCCTTATCAAGAACCTGCTCCTTCTCCAACTCCAACCTGTTGCTATGGTAACCCGTCCCAGGAATTGCCCTTCCCTGCAGGGAGCTATAAAGTTGTTAATTAGTGTGTCCAGGTCTGCACCATCCTGCCCTTCTCCCTCCTGCCCTTCTCCCTCCCGCCCACCTGTTTTCCACCTTTAGGCCATCCTACCAAGCATCCTGCTAGGGCCTTGTCCTGAGCCTAGTCACCTGTGCAAGAAGGAGAAAGATATGGAGGAAAAGGCAGGAGAAACAAAGGAAGCCTAAGACATATAAAAAGGTCAGAAGGCCTCCCTTCTGGGGATACCAGAACACCAGCTATGCCCCCCTTCTCCCTCTGGGGAGAAGTCTATGTTACCCCTTTTTTAAACAAACCCTTGCCTCAGCGTGCTTCTCTAATGTTATACTTCAACATGTGAGGGAGCAGAACTCATCACTGGTGACCCAGGGTATCACTATGCCCAATTCATTCTGCCTTTCCTATTCCCATTCTCCCTCCTGTCCCTTCATTCATTCTCCTTTGTCTCAAAGGGAACTTTTTCTACTTGTACATTTTTGCAACTTCCTGTTAGATTAATCTTTACATGTTGTCTCTTTATCTTCTTGCTTCTCTTAACTTTAAAAGACTTATTTGTGTAAATATTTTATTCAATCTTCATTATCACTATAATTGTCAAAAATATTTTTTTGAAATATAAACACTAACTTTTTTTTATTTAATGCAACCTCCTGATTTATTAATGTTTCAGCATTACCATATAAGGAATGTACTTTATAAGGGTTTCAGGTCATCAAGTTTTAAGAATCTCAAGTCAGATTCCCAGTCCCCTAATTATCCTTTTAAGGTATTTTTTTGTCTAAACTTTGTAACCAAGTTATTTCTTTTATTTCCAAATTTGCATTTAGACAGCCTATGGATAGAAACAAACAAAACGAAAGAAGAAAAAATATTTTAACTTAAATCTCTTTTAAATTCTTTTCCATTTAGACAAGATTTTTAAAAAATGCACTTTCTTATTTGCTACCGTTTTCTAAGTATTGAATGTTGGGATTCTTGTATTTATCTCTTCCATTCACTTTAGTCATTGAATCCTGTTTATTTTGGTACATGCCAAACCTCTAGAAAACTTTTTCATTTCCTCTCATCTCTTCCTAAAGCAAGTTCTTATTGCCATTGGCATATTCTTTTGATACTAAACTTATCAAGTTCATAAGTTTCTGGTTCCTCCTGACTAAAACACTCAAGGTCACTCAAGGTGAACTGGGCTGCACAAAATAACCACACAAGAGACAAAGATTTCTTTTTCTTTGGGGGTCCTCTGAGTTCCCAAAAAGAAAGTGAGCAGTGCTGAACCCTTTTATTAAGGTAAAGCCATTCAAATGAGGCAAGGGATCAGGTTTCAGGGGGTTGAGTCTAGCTCCATGATGTGTGCTGTCAGCAGGTTGACTGACATCTAGGACTGTCATACCCAAAGCAGAGCAAGAGAAGGGGACACACAAGGGGCATTTCCATGGAATTTTCTATCCCAAACAGGGCAAAGGAGCAATATCACAAAGGAACAGGTGAGTGTAGCTCAATCCATGGGGTTACATGCCTATGTCTGAAGACACATTCTGCTACTCTGAGGAATTGAGCAATATCCAGGTCATTATGAAAGTGACACACAGAGCCACTATGATCATGGGAAGAAGTATGAGAATTCATTCAGATTGGCTGCCCACACATAATCTCAATTTTCAATCTCATTTAATTATTTTTGAAAGGTTCCTTATCACTTCACTAATTTTTCTCTGCAATGATAAAGTGTAGCTAAGAGCTCTTATTAATTCTTACTCAGCCCAGGCCCCTATAACTATATGTATTACAGTTAATATTTACTGAGTCTTCATGTGAAATATATGTGGTGTGAACACTTAACATGATAGATCTCCAAATGCCTAGGTATAGAATGTTTAAGTTACTCACCCAAAGTCACATAACTAGTTAATGAGTCAATGGTGAAATTTGAATTTCATTCGTGGTTTCTGGTTTGAGATCTTGTACTCTTAATCACTAATGCACCTTTATGGACACCATTAGGTAGATGCAAATTGTATTGAGAATATAGAATAAAACTGATTCATTAAAAAAGCACAATACATGATTTTCTATACTTCATGGAGCACCTAGTTTCATTAGGTATACAATTTTAACTATTATGCTATATGATAATGTACTAACTGTGGTCTATTTTACCTTTTAAAAAAGAATTTTATTGGCTAATGGTACAATGGTAAGCACATACTCTTATGAAGATTGTATCTATAATGCTTTGGGACATCTGGCTAGTTCAGTAAAATGAGTCAAAGAAATTAAAACTGCTTTAATATATACACAAGCACACCACTGTTAGACTGATAGAAGTTTTTCAATTTCACATAATTGAAATGCATGGATTCAGTACCTTGTCATTCTGTCATTAGGTTTAATGATATTACCACAAAGTTTTTGATATTTGTAGAACTATCATGTGGTTTCTCAGCATTTTAACATTCATCAAGGTGCTCCAGTTTCTGTTCCTCACTTATCCCATAGGATGAGAATGTAACAGCTGTTTTCAATTCATGGCATATGGACTTACCTTTTTCATTACAATATATTTCCATTTGAGTACACTGGAAGTTCTTACAATGAGTGTTTCTCTTCATAATCCAAATAACTGGAACATGAAAATCCCTACTAATTGAAATGCAAATTTTGTCAGATATATTTTCTTAAAACGCTTCAGAATTTGTAACAGCTTGAAAATATACAGTATTTATTGCTTTGTTTTTCCTTGATTCTTTAGGGAGAAAAATTAATTACATATTTATATGGCAAAGCCACATGTTTCAGTGCTGATTTTTGGCATTAAAAGGAATTCATTTGATACCAATAATATATGCTTTGCAGAAGCTGGGGAAAAAACAGCTCAAAAAAGACTAAATGGAAATCAATAATATGCTCTTCATAACAAAAGAATTTTTCTCTAATTTTACTTGTCAAACACATTTCTAGCAATGGAAGATTAACAAAATTTTCTGGTTAGGTAGTCAATATATTATTATAATGATTCTACTTTTTTGGATTATCATTAAATATAAAATCTAAATATAATATTCACTTAAATCTTGACTCACTTGAGTCTAGAAATTACTGGTGAATGGAATTTTATTGATATATAAGCTTCCCTGGCTACACATAAAAAACATTTTACATAACCCAAAAAATGTTTAGAAAATCTTCTACATATTTCCTTGCAAGTTAAGGTATTAAATTATTTTAAACTATAATAAGAACATCATAATAACAAATGTATTTGTTTTCTGCTATAATCTAAGACTGGCATTAAATGACATAAATCCTTGCTCAGTGATCTTAGAAAAATAGTATTAGCAAAAATTAGATTTGGGTTGAAAATGACATATATTCTATTCTCATGCTAATAGCATTTTGCCAATTTTTGAGTTAATATACAGAAGAATGAAAATAGATCCCAATCTCTCACCATGTATGCAATTTAATTCTAAATGGACAAGAGACTTTAACATAAAACCTGAAACTAAGAAGACATAACATGGAGCATAAATGGGTAGTTTCTTGTGAATTCAAAAAATAAAGTTCATGGACACAAGGGTGAGAGTAAAATAATAGGAATTTTTATAGTAATATAAGGAAAGCAGAGCTTCTAAATGGGAAGGGGTCCCTAGAGAGCAATACCCATGGGTAGTGCAAGAATTTTTATGAGCTTGATTGGTCCCTATAGTTAATGGGTAAGGTATGGGATTCAGAAAGGGACCAATCAACTCTATTTTGTCTTCTTCAACAAATCTGGGAAGAGTAGTTTTAAAGCCTGTTTTAACATAAGGAGGAAAGGTGAGGATGTGTTGGTACAAGAGGAAGTACTTTAGAAAATATTTTGTTGTTGGCTGTTGCTAGGGATTGATGTAGGGGTAACTAAGGAACAGTCTCTGTGGTTGAAGCTGTCGGGGGCATGAGAGAATGTTCCCTAGGCCCAGTGTTTCCTTTCAGGATGGCATGGTCTCATTCTCCCTTTCCCTTCTCTGAGGACCTTATTTTATCTGCCTATTAGTAATCTACCTTCCTGCCTCAAAACTATTAGAAGAAAGTAAGATAATTCATTTTGATATTGTGTTAGGAGCAGTTATTGTAGACTCAGTCTGAGGTGCAATTAGATTCAATCAAATCTATTTTATTAATGCTCATCACACTAAAGACACACATTCTAATTCTAAGTCCTAACTGAATCTACACCTAAGGTTCCCAGAAGCTCACCTGTGATGTGTCTTAAGTCCAGGTCGCTGGAACTCCATCTGGGCTGGAGGAGTCTGGTGCAATGGGGACAACAGCGATGCAGGTATCCATCCTGGGTCCTGATAGTCCTACCTGCCCCCAGAAGTCTGGGTTTTTAAATCCTAGTTCACTTGTGCTTGCAGTTGATAATTGGGTGAGGTCTGGGATGTTCCTGGTTACTCCCCGGGTGTAGACTCTTACACCACTAACTTAAGTCTATGTAAGTTCTGCAGTTTACATTACATCATGGGCACGTTGCTTATAGTCATTCACTATCCAATCAATACATATTCACTAATTAATATAGTCAATAGTCCCCAAGTCCCAAACTAAGAGAAAAGTAATAAAGACATAAACCCAGAGAGAGACTAGAAGAGGCATCATTGGACACATGATATCAATACAATTTTGGAAGATGAAAACAAGGAGAAACAGCTGATCTAGCACTGTGGAACAATTTGAAATTTAAACTTTTTCAGATAAATTCAGAAGAGAAGGAGGTTGATTCTCCCTGCCAAAGCAGGAATATATATTTTTTCTTTTGAATTCTTTTAACTGATGCATTAAACCTCTAAGTTGGATATGATTGTGTGCTGGGAGCCATTAGCCAAGTAGGTATGACAATTTCCTTGCCAGCGTACCCCAAGTTGCAGTGACATTGAATGTAGGTGACCTTGCTCAAGGACCAGGGCGGATTAGGGTGTTCCCGGTTTAGGATAATCTGGTTTAGGGCGTTCCAGGTTTAAGATTATTCCTGCTAGGAATAGGGCCTATCCTGCTGCCTGAGTTCCCCTTGAGTTCTCACGGGATTCAGACAGTATTTTTTGGGAGATAGAAGCCCAGTGGAGGGGGATTTGGGCAGAGAACGTGGATTTCCCCAGAACGTGTTTGTAGACGGCTGGTGTGAGTTCCGGAATAAAGAGTTGCTGTTTGAATCTACAAGCTGTGTGGTGGCTCGTGATTGTGTGCCCAGCCAGACTGCGGCAATTGTGGGATAGCAATGTGATGTTTCAAAACATATATGCATTCTGTATGTTGAAGTCAGGGTAGGCATACCTGTCTCCTCATTAAGAAACAGGATTATTTTGACAGAGACAATTAGACTCTAGTTTCTCTGTAATATAAAACAAAAGAATGAACAAGATTCATACATAGGTCAAAATTAGGGACATGAGATTGCTATATAGTATATGGTTTATCCTACAAGTATTTTAATTCTGGCTCATGTATTTTCTTACTTTCAGAATTACTGCTCCCAAGGTAAAGAAGCTATATACCCTAGGTGGACTTCATTGTGTTTCAACATTACATTGACTAATCAAATAGAAAACAGGATAAAGTTGATAAAGATGATAAATTTAGAGTGGCAGAGTTAAAATATGTTTTTTTTTTCTTCTCTCTCCTAGCAGATACAAACAAAAAAGTGTAAATTAAAAAAAAAAAAAAACTCATAAATCCAGATTCTCTTTCCTCTCTCCAGCCCAGCGCACGCGCGCGCACACACACACACACACACACACACACCAGGGAGGGATTATCAGCAGATTAAAAAAACATGTTACTCTATTCAATTTCAAGAATCGAACAGACTGCAACACAATAATCAATAATACTAGGTGACTTAACATGCCTGTCTTATCACTGGGTAGATCATCCAAACAAATACAAAATAAAGAAAAATGCCATACAGATTTAATGTAATCCCTATTAAAATTCCAATGATGTTTTTCATAGAAATAAAAAAAAAAGCCGTCTTGAAATTCATTTGAAAAAAATAAGAGGCCCAGAATAGCCAAAGCAATCCTTAGCAAGAAAAGCAAAGCAGGAGTCATCACCCTACCAGATCTTAAATTGTCCCAGAAAGTAAGAAAAATGGCATGGTATTGGCACAAAAACAGACATGATGACCAATGGAACAGAATATAAGACACAGAGACAAACCCACATAATTACAATTATCTCATAGTAGAAAACAGCATACAATTATATTTAGATGGTTATTTCCATATATAAGTAAAAAGAAGTATGCCTTAAGAATACAAATAAATTTATAAAGCTTTCAGCATAATCAAATCTTGAACAACAAAACAAAAAGTAGACACAAAAAATGAGAAATAAGAAAGACTTTCTTAAAAATAATTGCTTGAGATAGAAATCATAATTTTCTTCTAAAGGTCTTACTGTACCAGCATGATTCTGTTATCTAATTAGCAATCTAAACACATACCAAAATGGTTATTATCAGTATTACTACCAACTTTTATCAATGATTTTTTTAGGTCAAATCCCTTAAAGTTCTTACAGAACATTTCTGTGTATTGGCCTGCTATATTTTCTTTTTTTAAAAAAAATTTGTACTAAGTATATATATATATTTAAAGTTAAAGGTCATTAATAAAATTTATTTAATTTTCCTGAAAGTTGATATACAGTGTTAAAATGGTTTTATTTTGAGACACAAGTTTTCTTCCTTTAGGATTTCGAAACAGGGATACAGAAAGGAGAATTGGAGTGAAAACAAAACCCTGAGCTATCAATATGTACTATTATTGGCATCTGTAAATATAAATAACATTACTAAATTAATTTCTACAGAACTCTTTTTTTTTCTCAGTTTATTTGAATTTGTGGGGAATTTTAAAGTGGCTTAATGTAGTCACATTATTTTGGGGGAGTTTCTAAAATTCTAAGCAAATAAAACAACTATTCTTTCTTTTTTCTCATAAACTTATTTCCGAATACCTTATTTATGTTATTGCTTTTAAAATTATGCATAAAATTTTAAAAATTGCCTATATGTGAAAAATGCAATGAAACCCTTTAAAAATAATATGTTTTAGTTTATCTGACACTAATTTCATTGAAGATACTGAAGTAATTCCTCAGAATTTACTTATGGTAAAGTAAATAATCCCATATTAAAACAACAAAAAATAATCCTTTCTACGTTACTCATTGATGCAAGATACTAAGTGTGTGAACTATTGTTTTATATTTAATGCTTTCTACTTGATTTTAAATATTTAATATGTTTTCATCTGTTATAAAATTATTTATATCTATAATCTGGTAAATATATATGATATACTCTCTTTTTTCTTGCTGCTACAGCTACCAATAATATAGACAGTTTCCCTTTTTTTTTAAGGAGAGAGAGAGAGAGAATTTTTTAATATTTATTTTTTAGTTTTTGGTGGACATAACATCTTTATTTTATTTTTATGTGGTGCTGAGGATGGAACCCAGCGCCCTGTGCATGCCAGGCAAGCCCACTACCGCTTGAGCCACATCCCCATCCCAGATAGTTACTCTTCAGACAATACTACAAATGAACATTGATATCTAATACTATTTAACTTTAATACTTAATATTTTTTGAACAAAATATTTTTATATTTAATCAATTCTTTTTTAATTGACTACAATATTTTCCCTTTTGTAAATGTTAATAGATATATATTAAAGTATCTATGATTTTAGTAATTCTGCACAGATGGGGAATTATATAATTTCTGTGAGGTCCCTGGGCTTTGAAAACTACCCTTCCTGCTAAGATGATTAATTCAAATATAACATTTGAATATTTAGCTTAATTTTCTTTTCTGTTAAGTTATTTCAACACCAATTGAGGATAAAGTTTTTACTAATAATTTTTATAGGGCCCACATTATTGAAGAACAAAAATACAGTCATGATCATTAGGTGGGTTTGTGAAATTGATCCATAATTATTTTTTGTCTGTTTTTGTGGTGCTGGGGATTGAACCCAGGACCAAGTACATGTGAGGCAAGCACTCTACCAACTGAGCTATATCCCCAACGCCCACAAATTTTCTTAACATTGATAAAAACAATTGCTACCTTTGAAAGGTATGTATTGGGCTGTATGTCTAAACAGAGATAGAAGAAACATTGCTGTAAATAAATGTGACAATATAACTGGCTAAGTAATTAGGTAATTAGAAAGAAAGATAATGAAAGGAACTTATGGGACTTATTTAGCTTTTTTAAAAATTCATTAATGTTTACAAATGTTGATAGGATAATAATTATTTTCCTAGCTGAAGGCCATAAAGAAAGAGTATCTGTGGAAAAGGCATTGACCTGTTTGAGAAAAAAAAGAAAAGGGTAATTTGTGCTTGTTTAGGTAATTCTCTAGAAGCAGATCAGGAGGTGGATAATTGGAAACTAGTGATTTATTGAAAAAATGCCCTCAAGAGAAAAGGTAAAAAGTGAAAGAAGCAAGATGAGGAAGGCAACAGAACTCTGCCATAATGTATTGTTGAAGTCAGGCTGATCCCAGAGGGAAACCTGGAATGTAATTTGCTCAGCTGAATCTATCACATTTGAGAGAGGGCAATGAGGCATAGATTCCATCACAATCAGTTATCCTCTGTGCACTTTTCCTACCAGAGGGGCTGGGTACAGTGCAAATCTCAGGACCCCAGGGATGAATACCTTCACTCACCAGAGGATACTCTTCAAAAGGGCTGAACACAAGTCAGTAGTCTGCATCTCTATACCAGCAGCCACCAGAGTACAGGCACACTAACATACACAGTGATCTGGGGTAGGTAACTGATTACTTTGCTTTTCATACTATAACAGATTTCTACAAACACAAAGACTTAATGCAAGTTTATTATCTCATAGTTTAGCAAGTGAGAACCCAAATGGGATTCAATGGGTCAAAATTGTGATGTTGGTAGTCCTCCTGTTTCCCATCTTCTAAGGCTGTCTGTATTCCTTGGCTAGTGGCCACTTTCTCCTTAATTGCAGTCAAGACATTCCTGCTTTCATCTCTGTTTGTGTTAGGTTCACATGGATAATTCAGAACTCTCTTGCAAAGTACTTAATCACCTCTGCAAAGTTTATTTTTTCATAAAATGTATAAAAATATGTTTTAATAACATATTTAAATGTTCCAGGATTAGGATATTGATATTGTTAAGAGACATTATTCTAATTATCTAAGCCATCGAGAGACTTGACTTTATCAATAGCAAGTCAGAGAGCTTATATACAATCAGAGCTTCAGTTCTAAGAGAGTTGAAAATTTTCAAAAATTAAGCAGTAGAACAAAGCATATGAAACCAGCAAAAGCGTACATCCTTGTTATATGATTCTTCTCTCTTGACACCAGGCCCCATCACGAACCTAAGAAGCTTGAAATGTATGGAACTGGGTATTATTGATTCACACATTCAATATTTAGTAAAGAACAAATACTAGAAAGATTATTGCATTTCTGAGCATAAGGCTTAGCAAATAAAAAAGGAGACTTTGCTATATTTGTTTCATTTCTAGATATGCTGCCAGATTATTAATGAGAGAAATGCAATCCTTTTAATTTTTTTTATGTTTTGAAAGCATACATGTAGATATAATATTATTTTGTATTAGATTAAATATAGCTTAAAAATATCAATTCCCAGAAAATGAAACATTGGGAAAGTTTGTTCAGAAACAAAGAAGGAGTAGTGGAACATCTATATTTTAGTTCCAAAGTGACTTGGAAAACAAAACTGGGAATTTAGGAGTTCTTATCCTAGAAAGTCCAGAGGGTAGCATTTACTTCAGACATGGCTGGCTATGGGTACTAAAATGATAATATCAGGCATTAGGCTGTTCTCTCTTTTTTGTCATATAATAAACACATTGTGTTCCCTCTCAGACTCTCTTGTAGTGGTTACAAGTTGAATTTAAATAGTAGAGGTTTTATTCTCTTTCAATAATCACAAGCACAGACACCAGTGCTTCAACTACCTGCTGTGCTACTTTCTTACTAACATAGTATTTTCACAGGAAAATTTTACACTTAATCTAGACCAGCAATAATACACATTAAATAGAAGTCAACTAGTATGCTGAAAACCAACAATGGTTATTTGGTTTTTTGGTGTTAAGTTTTTTGAGTTCTTGAATATACTGGAGATTAGTGCTCTCTCTGAGGTGCATATGGTAAAGATTTTCTCCCATTATGTAGGCTCTCTGTTCATGCTCTTGATGGTTTTCTTCGCTGCAAAGGAATTTTTAGTTTGATATCATCTCATTTATTGAGCCTTGATTTTACTTCTTATGGCTTAAAATCTGTGTACTACAGTGACACAGTCATATCAATGTTTATAGCAGATCAATTAAAATAATAGCTAAGCTATGGAACCAGCCTAGTTGTCCATCAGTAGAAGAATGGATAAAGAAAATGTGGTATATATTCACAATGGAATATTACTCTGCCATAAAGAAGAATGGAATTATGACATTTGCTAGTAAATGGATGGGACTGGAGAACATCATGCTAAATGAAAAAAGCCAGCCCCCCCAAAATCCAAAGCCCTAATATTCTCTCTGATATGGGGATGCTAACCCATAACAAGGGAGAGTAAGGAGGGTAAGTATAAAAGTTCACTATATTAGACAAAGGGGAATGAAGGGTAGGGAGGGGGTGGGAATACGAAAGATAGAAGAATGATTTGAAAACAACTTCCCTATGCTCATTTATGAATACATGACCAGTGTAACTCCACATCATGTATAACCAAAAATATGGGATAAAAATTATAATGGTTTCCACCCCAATGTATGTATAATATGTCAAAATATTCCCTACTGTCATTTATGTCCAAAAATAACAAATAAAAAATATGATTGTAAACATTGAAATTGTACTTCAGATTAACTGAGCTTTAACCCCTCTATAAATGTGCAATGATCAGATTCCTACAGATCGAGACTACATCAGAAAACCAAATTTAGCAAGTTCATTTTTAAAAAAAAACAGAATTACTGTGAAAATATAAGTTGAGCTAATAAATCTGAATTGACTAAAAAGTAATCAACCAAAGTCAGAAATATGTTTATGACATTTAACGCCATGCAAAATTGGTCTCAGAAACGCTCTTTATTTTCAGCCTTATGACTGTATTTTTTTTCACCATTCAGTCCTGCTTCACCGTCAAGGTATCAAGCTGTCATTTTTCTGCATCTTCTTTGTGACTCTGGCAGCCAGATGAAATATATCATTTAAAATTTAAGTATCATATAATCAGGCATTTGAAAACACTTGTTTACAAAATTATGGGACCTGGGAGTCCAGATAACCAGTTAGATTAAAAAAATAAAGTAAACCTCATAAGCATATTCAACTAACAGAAGCCCAGGGGTAGAATATTTTAGAATGACTTTAAATATTTAGCTATTAGGTTTATTATTTTGATTCCTCAGAAAATTTGTTCAACTTATTTGTAATTTGGTTGTTGTGTGTATATGAGTTTTAATTTGGCATTGGACAAATCTATACATATATACTTGATATATTGAATACTATATATTACTATATATGCATGTATGTGTATATATGCAACTGACTAGCATATGTAGTGTTCAATATTAGTGTTCAGTAAATCGTTGGATGGATAAATGAATGAATTATTCTATTGTATATTTCTATAGTTATTCAGCCTTGCCTGTAAATGGAAAGATATAAATATCCACATTTGATAGAAGATACAGCACAATGAAAGATGCATTGATTTTAAAGGTCATACTACCAACAACTGACACGTACTTTGAAGTACTTTTTATTCCAGTTCCTAAATCCACCAACAAAAATATGTGGCCTTAATAAATACAGACCAAGAAAAATATCTATTTCAGGAAACAGATATATGGAGGTAGTGTTTAGAAGACATTTAATTTTACCTGTAATAAAGAATAGATTTGTATAATTCATTATGTATTGATACAATATGTATTTATAAGGTTCTAAAATGCAAGGTAATAGGTCTACCCTAATGCAAAAGCATGCAGTTTTTTTGCTATTTAATAATGTTTTCTGAATACAATTTATTTTCACAGTTCTTACAAAAATATTATGACATTTTACTGTATATTGAATGCATAAGAAGGAAAAAAAACCCTTCCCTGAAGTGTATATGTCAGTTTATAAATCACTCTCTTAGGAAGAATACATAAATCCCTAGGAAGCACAGCACACATAAGCATAACTTTGAATATAGATGCACAATAATAATAAATAACCCATATCTTGGCTACTGACCTTTTTATTCAAAGTTATGCACGATGGTGTTGTGATATTTTTGGATCAACCTTCATCTATACAACTGAATGAAACAACATAATTCAGTCAGGCAAGAATTACCCCTGTCATTGCAGAATATAATGTTCTCTTTCCTCTCTAGGATTGAAATCACACAAATTAGAAAAGAACATATAGTATAATATGATGTCATTTAAGGAAATCACCTCCTTTTAGTGTTTGTGACATAGCCCTCTTCTTTCAATGAAGATTCTCCAGAGAAACAGAGGAGCAGAACCAATAGAATATGGGTAGTCTATTAGAGATCTATCTGTCTATCCATCTATCTATCATCTTTCTATCTTAACACACACACACACACACACACACACACACACACACCACATATTTAAACAAGAGGATTTATCAAATTGACTTACACAGAAAGAGCCTGAATTGTGCCACAGTATCTATTAGCTGAAGAGCTGTGAAAACCTGTAGCTGATCAGTCTAAGGCCCAGGACTTTTAACAAGAGGAATAGATGATGCAACCCCAGTCTGGCTGAGGGACTAAAGCTTGCTGGAGATTTACAGTTGTGAGTCCATGCTTACCGGGTGAAAAGGTGGGAGGATGAACTTCCAATTCTTCCAGTTCTTGTTCCATCTGTGCTTCCAGCCCATCAGAAGGTACTGACACCTTTAGTATGGGACTTCTTTCTCAGTTTGCTGACCCACTAGCTAACATTATCTAGAAACCCATGGAGATATGTCCTCTACCAATTTCCTAGGTGTTTCAGTCAAGTTGATACCAAGATTAACCATCATCACAAAGATTTACAATTATAAAGGTCGCTGCCCTCCTACTAAGATATAGTTTAATTAGTAATCTTTACCATGAACTCCAAAAAAGAGTGATCTATAAAAGAACAATATAACTTTAATAGATTCATATAACAAAGTTAGCATAATAAATCATCAAATTAACTCTCAGCATTTGGTAAGCTATTTCAATGGTTATTCAATTTTATACTCTAGTCACAGATATGATGTGCTGCTCAAATGAAAGTGATAAGCAATTCATGCTCATGATGTAAAAAAAAAAAAAAAAAACAGTAAAATGCACAGTTACCCTCGGGTATGTGTCTTTTAGTGACACAAATGTATCTTAAGTTTAAAGATTACTTTTAAAATAAGATAAAATTTACCCTATGGAACTGAGTCAGAGTACCTGCAGTATACCTGCAGTATACTTAATTCCAGGATTGTCAAAGAATAAATGACATAATTTCTATTCTCTGTTTGATACCATGCTTGTATTAGATAGTATTCAGTACATTTTCTGTGATCATTATTATTATAAGTAGTCAAAAAGAAACATTTTAATTTCATATTTATTGGTCTACACAATTGAAAAATTAATCACTTTTGGAAGAGATAGTTGATAATCCAATATTCATTCTATTTTTCCTTCCTATTAGCAAACTACATTTTGCAGTGTAGTGATGCACTCAGTTAAATCTTTAAAAGTCCCTTCCAGAATAAAATAAGTAATGAAATACATGGAAAAATCTTTAGGTGAGATTTAAGACAAAACTCCTTAAAGG
Source organism: Marmota flaviventris (assembly GCF_047511675.1). Lineage (NCBI taxonomy): Eukaryota > Metazoa > Chordata > Mammalia > Rodentia > Sciuridae > Marmota > Marmota flaviventris. The sequence goes on from NC_092505.1 coordinate 81,610,532, forward strand.
GAGTCAACTTAGCTTTTTGTTCTCTACTCTTATTTTCCTGCTTGTATGAAATAGGGTGTGATGTCTGAAACTATAGTAATTATTCTGGCACTATGAAAAAAATAAACATTTCTAGTATCTAAATTCTGATTGAGAGTATCCAAACTACTCTCAGCAACTGCTCGCCCCAGACTTCTCTTTATATTTTCAACTAATCCATTTTGTGTTTAGTCTAATATAGGTATACATCCAGTACTTGTGATTGAATTTAATATCTAATTAAAATTTACCACATGGGAGGAAAATTGGCGTAATGGATTTATTATTTCCAAAAGCATTACTTTGTGAAACTCTTCTTTTCTCCTGTTAACATAGTAATAAAAATCATTTGACCATAAATAGTGATTTCAGGAAAGTATAAAAATTGCTTTGCCTTTTCAGGAAAAATAGATAAAAATCTCCATTTTTCAATACAGTTTTATCAGAAGTACATTGTAAAATTAATTCTGGGAGAAAAAAACATACAATGAACTATGGATATATCATTTACACTGATGTTTTAAAATTATAAGAGGTCTGGGAGTGAGGAACTAAGCCTCTGGTATAAATAAATACTAAAAACTACAATTAATTTCAAAGGGGAAAAAACGATAGCTCCACTGGGATCTCATACCCTGCAATGAGGACACAGAATTAATGGACACATCTTTCATCAAATTTCACTGCTGGTGAGAATAATAGCCAATGGTACATTGCCTTCCCATTAGAGTTAGTAACCTCCAGAGAGACTGTGAAGGCAAAGAGCATTCCACAAAGTTGCTATTTGATAAGGGTCATTGGTGAGTATATAGAGTTTCTTCTTTGTGATTTCAGAGGGAAAATTTACAAAATGTTATGGCTGCTTATTTGCTGTTGAGAGAGGCTGAGCTGGAGGTTCATTTATGGATGTTAGAAGCTCATACTGCTGCATGCTGCATGACAACTGATATAATATATTCTCAAATTTAAAGAAGAAAAAGGCCAAGATGCAAACCCCTCTCTGCCCAGGGGAGGACAACCTATTGTGTAGGTTCATTACCTGAGTGAATAACAGGAAACTGCTTGGCTTCTGTGTTGAAATTGATAAGCCAGCCCATTTATTTTGAAAGTTCACATGCAAAAGATATGCTACAACTACTTCGAACACTACAAAAAGCACTGTTGGAATGATAAGCTCTAAAGTCTATACTGCCTACATGTTTAAGGCAGAATTTCAGGTGCAGAATTGAATTGCACAATCACACCATATACCACTCTTCAATACCAAAAGACTTTTAATACCATCTGATACTGTAATAAAAAAAAATATAAAATTAAAAATTGTTGATAGCACTTCAGAAGGGCATCAACAGTGGCTATATTTTTTTAAAAAGATATGCATATAGAGTAGGATCTATTTAATAATTAGAATCAGGCATCTATTTCATGTTGCTTTAATACTGGGAGTGACAAAATTACCATATATCATGTCTGTTATTGGTACATTTTTGATGTGGATAGTTTGGAGAAAAAAAAATTTAACCAAAGAACCCATTTACCCAATTTATTGTAGTATAGATAACCAAATTCTATTGTAACCCATAGAATATCCATATATGTTTTTGGCTTTGATAAATCATTTGAAACAGTTTATAAATCAGAGTTTGTAAGTATATCTCTTGATTTTTTATAGAGAGTTCATAGTCTCTAAAAAATATCCAGATATAACCTACTCTTCTTCCAACTCTACTGTAAAATCACTCATACAAAAATATTTCAAGAGAGAAAATTCAAATTATTAATATCCATGATAAAAAAGAAAATATCACAATGGACACTGCAGAAATACAGATAATTTGAAATTATATTGAAATTTGTACCCCAATAAAATATCCAAGGCATCAACAAATTTCTAAAATCTTATGATTTATCCAAACTGAACCAGGGCAATATATACAAGTTAAACAGATCAATTTGAAGCAATGAAATAGAAGATTCCATCAGAAGCCTTCCAACCAAGAAAAGTCCAGGATCAGATGGATACACAGCTGAGATTAGGCTAGGATTATTTCAGTAAAAACGGTAAAAAATTATTGTTTTTCTTGGGGCATTGATATAAGATACAACATGCAGTTTTAAACTGATGTGAATATAACTAAAGCAAAATGTAGAGTTCTTTTGAAGTATTTGAAATATTTGACAATTGTTTTCTAATAATCAAATTTAATTTACTAGATTGAAGATGTAACAATAATCAGGCAGGTATGTAAAACTGTGATTGGAGAGCCCATAGAATATCTATATATGGTTTTGGCTTTGAGAAATCTCTTGAAGTAGTCTATAAACTGGTATATTAGTAATTTTTTAAAATTTATTGACAAATGCAGACTATTTATGCATAAAGTTTAAACAAGATGTCCCTAGTCTTTAAATGACTACCCAAATTATAGCCCACTCTTCTTCCAACTCTATTGTAAAAATAACTTCTGGGAAAAATAATATTGGAATGTTTCTCTGTTTATTACTTTTGTTACTACGTTTGAACCAGCAGTAATGCTATCCATGGAAATAATCTAGTGGTGAAAAGTAAAGATTCCTTTGAGAAAACTGTGGAAAATGGTATTGAAATAATTATTATAAACAAAATCTCCTTGCTTTGTAGCTATATGAACTTCAAGGACAGTTTTTGAAAGAGATAGGCATATAAAAAGACTGGTCCTTGATTGTTATACCTATAAATTTAATTCTCTAAAATTTTTTAAAGCTTCATTTGAGTATATGTAATGTTAAGAGCTATGAAAGAAGTATTTCAAGGATTAAAAATGAAAGGTTATTAAATAGATTGTTAAAAGTAGGCCTTTAGAGCTCAATTGAACCATGATTATATGTACTGGCAAATTAAAGACTTCCGTATAGACAGAGGGATTCAGTTTACGTGTGGGAGTTTGATAGCAAATGTCTGATATTTTATTATAGGAATTAGAAAAGAAGATTGGATTAATTTAAGTGCTTAACCCCAAACTTAACTATAGTGTTATAGTTACTATTTATATAGTTATTTTTTATAAAGATGTAAAATTATTCCCAACATTAATGAAGATCATGGCTCATTGAGATCCATTAGATTCTAATTAGAATATAGAAAAAGAATAAAATCTTTTCTAAAAACTGTTATTTTAAACGTGTTTCTGTTAGTAAATGCTTCTAGTAACAATTAGAAAGCATACATTATATGGTGGAGATGAGAGAAATAAGATAAATTTAGAAAATATAAATTACCTTGAAGTTGACACTTGAAATCTGTGACTTCTTTTCTATAATAGGATGTAATATTCATAATCCATTCTAGATGGATTAAAAAATATCTAGCTATTTCTAAGCCTAAGGTAGAATTTTGACCTTATGATTTTTGTTCATAAAAAATGAATTTCTACTCTATTTCAAAACATATTTATGTTGGTGTAGTCAGTCTACATGTGCATAGTTACATTCTTAATTTACCTTGAAAAAATAACATTACTTTTTTTCCTATTGATACTCCAGATTTTGAATAGAATATTAGCTCTTTTTGGCTATCAAGATATTATCTTGTGTACTGAAGCAGTGCTTATTAAGTAGTCAGTAAAATACTGCCTATTTGGAAGTTAACTACTTTTGGAAACAGCATTGGCAGTTACAGGTCACCAGGATAGCATTAAGGAAGTTACTGCTTCATTGCACCAAATAGTTCTTGCTGGTCTCAAAGAATATAGACAGGCTCTGAGGTGTCCAGAATTATGACTAGGGATGAGAATGCAAATAAGGTGAATCAAGTTCATCCAAGAAAACTATACCTGAGACCCACAGCTTGATAGACAGGGCTTTTTAGCCTTTGGCATTTTAGCAAATGAATAATAAGATTTCTTGTTTATATGGAAACTTTAAAACATGACCATTTTGAGGCTCAAACTGTTCCTTCTTTCCTGGTTTTCCTCTTTTAACAGTTAAAAATGCAAGATTTTTTTCAGTAGTTTTAACATTAATAGCATTCACAGCATGTTGCCATGTGTGTTTTAATAATGGAAAAGAATTATTAAATTACTGATATTGTATAGCAGACATTGAATTAACTAAAATTAAGGTCTAAAATAGAGCTTTTAATGGTATTTCATTTTTATGAGTTTGCATCTTTTCCAACTGAGTTGGATGAAATTAATTCTCTATACTTATGTAATATTTCCAAATAGTGTTATTAAAAGCATAGTTGGAAGAAAATTGTCTCTTGGCAACACTAATTCAATGAGCTTTTACGACTTTACCAATAAATGAGGATCTGCTTTTTTCAAGTGTTGGTGTGATAAAGAATAATAGATGGGATTTAGCTGCCAACACATAATGGTGAGGGAGGAGTCCTTATCATTTACTCTTGAAGATCATAACGCGTGGCAAAGGGGCTGCTTGACAAGCCAGGTATAATCCAAACTAGTGTTTTCCTTGAGCAAAATTTGCTTACTCAAAATAGAATGATATTATAATATTAATCAGGATAACAATAATAACTAACAGTTACTGAGATAGCTCTGTCATCCAGGATTTTCCAATCGTTTCATGAGAACTAATATTGATTAATGTGTGAGATAAGTTTGATTATGAATCATATTGTATAATTGAGGACATCAAAGCACTATAAGAATAAGTCATTTCTCAAGGTCAGTAAGTGGTACAGCCCAGAATCCATGCTCTTAACCAGTATATTTTGCCTTGCCTATTGACAAATGCAGACTATTTTTGCATAAAGTTTAAACAAGATATCAATTTGTTAAGGTACAGCATAGCAAAAGTATCTTTGAAATCATCAAAAGGGTATATTCCTTTGTGCAAGTGAAAACAGCGCTGAGAAACAAAAAGATTAAAGAATAGGAAAATCTGTGAATGACTCACCAAAGAAAGTCAAAGAAATGATTGATGTCTGTTTAAAAATGTATTTCCACACTCCTTTCTTTGAATAACTTGGGAAGTCAGTCACACGCTTATATTTCTTGAATGAAATTGAGTCCAGTATCCTTCATACTAAATTCAATTGTTTTTAAAAATAAATATATATAAATAATTTTACTTATTGTTAATAAAATTTAACTTGAACATCTTGCAGAAAATGAATGCAGAAATAGAATTCTGCCTTTGTCCTATTCTTTTTATATAATCATAGGCAAGGATTGAAGGCAAATGAAAATAATGAAAATAAATATTCACACACACATATACATACATTCATGTAAAAACACATATATGTTGTTTTTCAGATTACTCAATGCATAGATTAATGGAAAAACGATTGAAAGTTAAATATTTACCATAACTATTGTATATTTTAGGCAATTGATACATGTTAGTATGTTCACATAATTTTTGGTGCTGGTATATACCATGAGTTTTGCCTTAAAATGCATGAAAATTTATTTCAAACCCAAAGCAATAGTTGCATTTGACAGGTCTAGTGATGAAGATAAGATATATAACAGACATGGTTTGGGGGATGAGCTATTACTTTCTACTGAAACTGTGCTACAACCCAAGATGTAAGTGATGCCTCCTAATGGCCTTTAAAAAATATAACTTGACATCCTTTATACTTGATTGGAGACGGAATCTGGATTAGTTAATAAAATATTGTCTTAATATTAAAATAATATTTTAAATTAAAATTAAGTTACAGGTTCAAATAAAGTACTATAAGTTTAATATAAAAGACTTGAAATAGGTCTGTGGAATTGCATTTTGAAGTTAGATGTTAAATTTATTCCCAATGGGCTGGTTAGTGACAAAGAAATTTATCTGGATCTTGAGGAGGAATACAAAAAAGTGTTAGGCAGATGATGCCTTTCCAAATGGGAAGGATAAAATTGAAAATATTTGTGATGCTTTCTTTGTAATATAACAAGGATTATTTCTGAAATAAAGTTACTATTAGTCATTTTTCCCTCTTTTGCTTTCTGCATATATAATTCTTAGTGAAATACTTATTTTTCCAAGGTGTAAATCTAGCATGTGATTTTCCTATATGCATATTAATTTTCTCTAGTCTTTCCAGGAGTGTTAATGAAAAATTGATTTGATCAGAGGTACTAGACTATGTAGACAAGTAAGAATTTATTCAAGTGGTTTCAATTTTTCTGATTCCCATATATGACTTGCTTATTTGAATACATGTTAGTTTCTAGATTTTGATTTTCATTCTCATACCACTACATCTCATTAACAAAATGTAAATCATATCTGGAATACTAGATTCTTTAAGAGATTGTGAAGTTAAGGATTTTAGTTTTTCTGCTTATGAGAACAAGTAAGCCAATTCAAAAGTAAAGTTGAATAAATGTTCAATCTATTATATGTGCAAAGAATTGCAACTATTTTCCTTAAAAATAAACAACTTCTACAAATTGTCATATTTTACTTATCACCTAATAGAAAAATATCATAATTCAGTTTTATAGCTTTAAAATCATTTTCATGTAGTACCACCAAAAATAAACGTATGATATCCATTGTATTTATTCAGTGGTTTGTTTTCTTTGTGCATAAAGCATTTCAATTTATTCAATACCTCAATCCTAATTTTGTATATTTGACCTTCTTAAAGAGTAGACACCATGAATTGTGTAAAAATTAAATGGGGAATAGAGTTGAAAGAAGGAGGTGTGGACAGTCAAAATAACAAACTTTGGGAATATACTTCATATGTCAAACAATATCAGGGGAACAATATACAGAGTATGTGAAGTTATACAATGAGTAAATAGTGATGAATAATCTGGTTTCATTCCTATTACAGTAAAATAATGTTATAGTAGGTCTTGGCTTCAAAGAACCCAGTGGTATAAGTAAAAATGGTCATTCTCAGCTAGGTTCCAAACCTCATTTCATTAGCATGCAAATACATTTATCATTATGAAAAATCCTCTGGCTAATTCCAAATTCAAAGTCATTATAAAGTGATATTAGCTGCAATAAATTTTTGAGCATAAAATGTTGCTTTCTAAGAAATGATTTTAGCTTTATTTAATTTGGTATTACAGTATTAATTAGTATCACAGTTATAAAATTGCAGTTTTAGCCCTGGGCATTTTGCCACACCAAGTGCTGCTTTCTAAAATAAATCTAACTAGAAATAATTATTTTTACAGTGCAGGAACTATGATTCTTTATTATGAATTATATTTGTGAGATGATATTTCAAGAATTGTTTGAGCCACAATATTAATAAGTTACTTACAGAGCCTCATAGAATTATAAGGACAGAAATGAACAAACATCAAATGTACACAGATAAATGACTTTGCATTATCTCTCCTTTAAAAATATTAACCACAGAAAATTCTACATACTAACACCCTCCAGGTACCACACATGAACCACACTTTGTTCTGCTCTTGAAGAGCATTCAAGGGTCTAGAGTCAAGTCCCTGTGTCTCTGCCTTATTACCCAATTTGGCTCTAATGTTTGTCTTTTCTGCTTTAAACTTAATTAATTTTGTAGGTACTTGGTTTCCTTAGTGCATGTGTGTCTCTTAAACTTCCTATCTTATTTCCTCCACTTACCAAATGTTTCATTTCTTATTTTTTTAAAAAATCTCATTTTGAAAAGAAAATCTGAAAATTTGATTTATTAGTATATTTTAAACTTTATGTAGAGGAAAGTGCTTGCTTAGTTTTAAATGAAATGAAAATAAAATGCTCTTGGACAAGTTAGCAAACATAAACAAAATATTACATCAGGATATCTAGTCTCAGTTTTGTTTAGTTACAGTAATATTTCTGTAATTTTAATTAAAGTAAACTTTTATCTACTTAAAGAAAACAGAAGAAAAAGAAAGAAAATGTATGATTCTGAAACTGAAAAAACTTGGAATGGTATATATGACATTTGAATTTCAAAGAATTTTATACAAAAATTCTTTAAAAATAAATCCTATTTAGTACTACATTCACATCTGGTTTCCAGAGACACATCCTGATATGAGCATGGGTAGAAATTTATGTTATGAAAATATGCATAGAATATAGAAATATGATTCATAGACTGAGATGATCATTGCTTTCAAATGTAAATATGTTGTCTATGGGGTTTCTAAATATAATGTAGTTATTTTTTGTTTGTTTTTTTACCAGTTATACTTTTAATTTACCTATACTTTAATTGAAATGTATCATAGTAGCTAAAAATTGATAGGGAAAAAAAAATTCAAAATGCCCCTGTCAGCATGAGAAAAGGATACTATTCCTTGATCTATAATCTAAGTAATTCTTTATTGTTAAATCATACTGATCATTTGTATAATTTTATAGTTACTATGGAAAATTGAATAGAACCCATTTTCTTCATTAGAGAATGTGAGATAACAAGCAGCTGTGAACAGCATTAACTTTGTTCTCACAGAGATAAACAACCTTCCTGCCCACTTGCCTGAACCTTACTAGTGCTTTGTTTTATTGATGGTAGATACATTTCTTTAATTCTAAAATTTAATCAAGAAGTAAAATAACTGTGTACTCCTTTTATGTGATTCATTTCAACTATGAGAAAAATTTATTTCAATATGGGTGTCAGATATTTTAATTTAACTAAATTTTTGGACATTACCTAGAACAAAGAAAAATTCTTTGGGAGAGGATGTTTTGATAAAAGGAAAAATCAACTGTCCTTTTTTATGAGATAGCAGAAGTTTTTTTTTTTTTTTTAATAATAAACATTTCAGATGTACAGAAGAGTGTATCTTCCCAGTCTCCAATAAAATAAATTTAAAACTTAACATTTCTTCTTATTGAATTCTGAGAAATCATCATTCATTATAAGAAATAAAAGAAAACAAAACTCTAATGGAATTTATCTATAATGAATTACAAAACCCTTAATTATAAAATATCATTCATCTGAAGAAATATTAATGCTCTAGAATTCTAGTCTTCTAGAATATTTCTGACTTTGAGAGTATATTAAAGAGAAAAATAAAACTGATGTGCTTTGTTGGGCCGAACTGTGTTAACAAGTCCTAGTGAATTTGATCTTATTTAGAAATAGTCTTTGCAGATGTTACCAAGTTAGGATGAGATCATATTGTGTCAGGATGGGCCCTAATCTGATGTTATCATTGTCTTCATAAGAGGAGAAGAGACAGGTATCTTCACAGAGGGAGAACATCACGCGATAAAAGAGGCAGAGGCTGAAACCATGAGTCTACAAGCAAATGAATGCCACCTCCTGCTGAACACAAGAGGCTAAGAGAAAATCAATGGGGATTATTTTTTGGCATCTTGCAAAATGTAAGATTTTGTGATTTTTGAGGGTGATAATCATTGGATCATGTTTAAGGTGCTTTCCCTTCCTATGCAGCATGTTCAAAACATCTTAAATTCTGTTTCCCTTTCATTTTGTTTTTGAGACCCTAGTGCTTGTTAGTGACAGGTTCTAGACTCATTTGAGGAAAGAAATTTCTTGGGTTTCTACATTCTCTGGAATTGCTTGGCTCATGAGACACTTTTTTTTTTTTTTTTTTTTTTTTTTTGCAGTGAAAAATTAGCTTAAGCATTCACCATCCCTCCCACTATACTACAGAGGTCAGCAGATTATTGATGACATTCCTGCTGCTACTATTTCTGAAGCTTGAGCTATAAGAGCTGTGTGGTCAACAGAATACTACCTGGAATATTTGATTGCCCCAGGCCTTAAAAAAACAATGCTTTTTTAATGCCATAGGATTTTTTGTAGTTCACAGTGGCATTTGCCTTCACTATTTCATTTCTCTTATTTATTCATTTTAAGAAGACAGCAATTTCTAATAATTTATTCCACTTATTAAATTATTTTTTCCTTTTCTTTTAGTAGGGTGACCAATAATTTAATGTCTAAACTAGAGAAGGTTTTGTGACACATGAAATTTTGTTAAGGACAGAAGGCAAAAAACCCATAGCTGTCCTTTGCTAATCACAAAATGGTAAAATTGGAATCCTCCTTTCATTTTAATATCTCTGCTTTCTTGCTCAAGTAATTGTTTTCTGAAGAGATTTATTCCAATTTTATATTTTATATACATGAGAATATGCACATTACTCAGTATTTTAATGTATACCAACTTCATTATTTTAAAAAATCCCCCATCTTAATATTTCATTGCTGATACTCTCAACCATCTCAACCAGAACTGTTTCCCAGTGGATCTGGATCAAAGCCAAGGCCAGTGTTACAGTCACTTAGCTGTTTGTCCTAACATTCCTTTCTCTCCCCGTCTTCCCCTGCTCTGCCCATTTGGTAGATCCCCTTTGGTGGATGCTGTCCACATGTGGTGTTTACCAGTTGTCCTTGTGCACTGACAACTCTTTGGGTCAGCCAAAAGAAATCATTGGGAGTGATTAGCAGAAAGGAAGAAAATAATTTGGAGGAATTTCTCCCTTGTCTTTGAAGTTCCAATAACGCTATGTAACTCTTCTTGATGATTCATGTTTCTGTCCTTTCCTAATGGTTCTTAGCTCCAGATCAAGCAAGATGACTCCTCCTTTGCTGGAGCTCCTCCTGTTTAAAACCACTGCAGAACAGTCACTTGGGACTGAAGTCATTTCCTAGGCTTTGCCAATATCACTCTAAGGCTTGTAATGTCTTTCTGTCATACTACTCTCATATTTTTCTTTTTAATTGCTGGTAAAATACTTGAAATTAGTATCCTATTTTAATTTTTTTCCCTGTGTTCAAGGTACTATGTTTTCAATGTAACTAATACACATTAATTACTCTATGTGTAATTAAACTAACTGTCCCACTTTTTTTTATAATTCTCATATGGCACACAGAATTCTAATATGGCCCCTAAGATTCCTGCCGTATATGGCTTTGCTTTGAATATAGGTAGGATTTGTATATAAAGTGGGCTACTACATCTATGATTAGGTTATATTAAATGACCAAAGATATTTTTCATATAAACTTAAGTTCTCTATTTGGTTGATTGTGAGTTAATTGAAGGACATTTACTCTGGGTGGGCTTGCCCTAGCCAGTTGAGCTCTTAAAAGAAACTGGAATAGAGAAGTGCTCTTTGGCTGGCCTGAAGAAGATGCAAATACTTACACTGTGAACTCTTTGTGGAGATTGGCAGACTCTAATAGCTGATGGTTTTAGTTCTGCAAGCTCAAGCACTGAATTCTGCAAACAATGGACTGGTAGAAGAAAAGGAAACTGAGTCCCACATGAGAACTCCAGGCAGGCCAACTCGAGGACTATGGCCTTAAGAGACTAACAGATGGCACAGCGAACCAGGCTGTGGCTCCAGATGTGATTTAATACATTGTGTTCTCTTAGGCTGTAAAGATCATAATAATGTTGTACAATGTTATAAAATTCTATGTGTTTAATACAGGCTTGGTGTTTTAAAAATCTATATCATTCTCTCAGCTCAGTTGAAAAAATGTTAATTACAATGTGGTTCTAATACTTTAGTTTTCATGATACTTAGTCATAGATTACACAATGTAGGAAATCTTTCAGCATGGCTTTTCATAATCTTTTAAAACTGAAAATACATGTGAATGGGAAATGTTAACACAAAATAAAGGGCAAATGTTTTTATCAAGAGACTCAACATTGGAAAAATGTAAGTAGAATGATATAAATATGAAAACAAACTGGAAATTAAAACAGAGATAAGAAGACATTTAAACCAACAAAAGAGCATTGAATGCTTTTTTGTTAATTTTTTAGGATAATATTGTAATTTCAGATATAATCTGATATTAATTGTAATTTATTAATTACATTTCTCTCTCAACATTAGGCCTTCATAGTCATCAGGTGGACACACAGCCACTGTGCCTCTAGGATGTCGTCTCAGTATGCACTTGAGTTCTGGTCCATTCAGAGCAATCTCCCCTCTCTTCTCATAGCTCCTTGGAACTCTAACTTCCCACCGGGAGTAAGGCCATTCTCACTTTCCCTTAACACAGGAATTGCCAATTTTTCTGCTTTTTTATCTCAAGTATTCTATGAGAATTCTGAAATCAAACAAGCATACAAGTATATAGATTGAGTTTTCTTGATTTAAAATGTGCATTTGAAGTATTTATTTGTTCATGGGACATTCTCCAGTGGCAGTTTTTACATTTTCATATCCTGTTTTGCTCTGTCATTTTCAAATGCCTTTATTAGCTCATTATAGTTATACATGATATTGGGGTTAATTCTGACATAATCACATATGCATGAAACATAATTGGCTCCACTTCAATCCCCAGTGTTCTCCTTTTCCTCTCTTCCTTCTTCCCCTTGCTCCCCTACTTTTACTCACTGATCTTCCACATATATATGCATGTATACATTCTCTATATATTGTTTTTAAAACTGTACTTTATAAATATGCATAAGAGGTGAAATTCACTGTGGTATAGTCTTATATATACATAACATAATTTATTTAGTTTAATTACCCTTTTCCTCTCTTTCCCCATCCTTCCTCCTCAATCATGGGATTCCCATTCCCCACTTTCCCTTTATTTTGCTCTAGCTTCTACATATGAGAGCAAACATTCAACCCTGATTTTCTGCATCTGGCTTATTTCACTTACTATTATATTCTGAAGTTCCACCCATTCACCAGTAAATGGAATAATTTAATTCTTCTTTATATCTGAGTAAAACACCACCATGAATATATACCATATTTTTGTTATCCATTCATCTGTTGACAGGCACCTGGGCCGGTCCCATAACTTGGCTATTGTTGAGTAGTCCTGCTCTATGTCGAAGGGGCTATAACACTTCAGTATGCTTATTTAAGACCCTTGGATAAATTCCAAGGAGTGGGGCAGCTGGATTACAGGTTGTTCCGTTTTTTGAGGAATCTCAATATAGCCTTTATGAGTGGTTCTATTGATTTGCAGTCCTACCAGAAGGTGCTAGCATACCCTTCACCTGGCATTATTGCCAGCATTTACCATTACTTATATTCTTGATCATTGCCATTCTGACCAGAGTGAGATGAAATCTCATAGTTTGGATTTGCACTTCCCTGATTGCTAGAGATGGTGAATACTTTTTTGGTCATGTATTTTTTAAACATCTGCACTTCTTTTGAGAAGTGTGTGTGTTTAGTTCTTGTGCCCATTTATTGAATTATTTGTTTCTTTGGAGTTAAGTTTCTTGAGTTCTTTTTACATTCTGAACATTAATCCCCTGTTGATAGGGAAGCTGTCATAGATCTCCGTTCTGTATACTTTCTCTTCATACTTCTTTCAGTCAGCTTTTTTACTGCCGTGACTAAAAGGATCTGACCAGAACAACTGCAAAGGAAGAGAGGTTTATTTGGGGCTCACAGTTTCAGAGGTCTCAATCCACAGACAGCTGGCTTCATTACTTAGGGCTCAAGGTGAGGCAGGACATCATGGATGAAAGGTGGGTTCAAGGGAAACAGCTTACATCATGAATAACCAGAAAGCAGAGATAGATAGATAGATAGATAGATAGATAGATAGATAGATAGATAGAATTCATTTGCCAGATACAAATATATACCCGAAGCCATACCCAATTAACACCTCCTCCAGCCACACCCTACCACTTCAGTTACACTTTGTTAATTTCTAACAGGGTATTAAATCACTGATTGGGTTAAGACTCTTACAACCCAATCATTTCTCCTCTGAACTTTCTTGCATTGTCTCATACATGAGCTCTTTTGGGGACACCTCGTATCCAAGCCATACCAATAGTCTTATTTCATCTGCTTTCCAGAAACTTTTAAATTATTTTTAAACTCATTTATTGATTCTCAGTTTTACTTCTTGTACTTTAGGAATATTGTCAAGGAGGTCAGTGCCTGCACTAATATGTTGGAATGTTGAGTCTATATTTGCTTCTAGCAATGGCAAATTTTCTGATCTGATTTCTAGTTCTTTGATCCACTTTGAGATGATTTTGTGCAGGATGAAGGATAGGGATATATTTCTTTTCTTCTACACATAGATATCCAGTTTTCCCAGCAGCATTATTAAAAATTTTCTAATGTGTGTGCTTTTGGCACCTTTGTCAAGTATCAGATGACTGCATCTATGTGGATTTGTCTCTGTGTCTTCTTTCCATTCTCTTCCATTGATCTTCATGTCTGTTTTGATGCCAATTTCATGCTGTTTTAGTTATTGCAGTCTATGTTATATTTGAGATCTGGTATTGTGATGCCTTCAATATTGCTCTGCTTACTCAGAATTGCTTTGCCAATTCTGAGTCTTTTACTTTACCAAATGAATTTTAGGACTGTACTTTTTTAGTTTTACAAAGAAGGTCATTGTCATTTTGATGGGGGTTGCCTTGAATCAATGCAACACTTTCAATAGTATGGGCATTTTGATGGTACTAGTTCTGCCTAACCCAAGAGCATGAGAAGTCTTTCCATCATCTAAGGTCGTTCTCAAATTCTTTCTTTAGTGTTGAATAGTTTTCACTGTAGAGGTCTTTCACCTCCTTGGCTAGATATATTTTCAAACACTTTATTTTTCAATTTTATTTTTTAAATAAATCAGGTTATTTTCCTGATTTAATTTTGAGTTTATTCATCATTGGAGTTCAGGAAAGCTTTCATTTTTTTAAATGTTAATCATGTATCCTGTACATTGCTAAATGTCTTTATTTCAGAAATCATGTGGTGGAATTGTTGGTGTCTTCTATATATATAGGGTCACGTCATCAACCAAAGGCATACTTTGACTTCTTCTCGTCATTTAATTTCCTTTTCTTGCTTGATTTCTCTAGATAGAGTTTTAAAAGATATGATGACTAGAAGTGGTAAGACTGGATGTCCGTGATTCTTTCCTGATTTTAGAGGAAATGCTTTCAGTTTTTCTCCATTCAGCATGATGCTAACATGGGATTTGTTGTGCATAAACATTAAAATGTTGAGGTAATTTCATTCTAATCCTTATATCTTCAGCACTTTTAACATGAATGGTACTGAATTTTGTCAATGCTTTTTCTGTACCTACTGAGATGAACATATATTCTAGTTCTTATCTCTGTTATGTGATAAATTACATTTACTGATTTTCATATATTGAACTGACCTTGCATCCCTGGAATGAAACACACATAAAACACATGGTGCATTATCTTCTTAATGCGTTCTCAAATGGGGTTTGACAATATTTTATCAAGGATGTTTGCAACTGTCTTCATCAGGGATATTGGTTTGAAGTTCTCTTTTCTTGATGTGTCTTTGTGCACTTTTGTTATCATGGTGATACTGGCTTTGTAGAATTAATTTGGCAGTATTCCTTCCCTCTTTATTTCATGGAATAATTTGCCAATTGACATTAGGTCTTCTTTAATGTTCTGGTATAACTCAGCTGAAAACTCATCTGGTCCTGGGTTTTTCTTTGTTGGGATGTTTTTAATTGCTACTTCCATCTTATTGCTTGAAATACATCTGACTAAGTTTTCTATATTTCTCTTCAATTTGGGTAGGTCATAGATGTCCAGAAAATTGTCAGTATCTTCTAGATTTT
This sequence comes from Marmota flaviventris, assembly GCF_047511675.1. NCBI lineage: Eukaryota > Metazoa > Chordata > Mammalia > Rodentia > Sciuridae > Marmota > Marmota flaviventris. The sequence goes on from NC_092505.1 coordinate 81,626,043, forward strand.
CCAGTTTATTGGAGTATAAGTTTTTAAAAGATTTTCTAATGTCCTCTAGATTTCATAAGTCTCTGTGTTTATATCTCCTTTTTATCTCTAATTCTAATATTTGCATCCTCTTACTCTTCTTTTTGGCCATTTGCCTAAGGATTTTTCAATCTTACTTATATTTTCCAAGAGCCAACTCTTGGAGCATCAGTTCCTTGTGTTGGCTGTTTATTCTTGATTTCATTAATATTGGCTCTAAATTTATTTTCTTTCTTCTATTGATTTGGGAATTAATTTAGTCTTCCTTCTCTTGAGGTAGAACATTAGATTATTTATTTGTGACCTTTCTATTCATTTTTTTAAATTAGGAACTCAATGCCATATACTTTCTTCCTAGAACTGCCTTATACTGTCCCAGGTTTTGGTACTTTGTATCTCTGTTCTCATTTGTTTCAAAGATTACTGTACTGTCATTTATTTGATATTTTTATTCTGAGAAGTGTTTGTGTATATAGGTGCACCAATATTTGGGAAATGAATATTTACAATCATTGTAATTTGTTATTGTATAATTCCATTAACCAGTGGAGGTGACCTTCTTTCTTTTTTCTAACTAGTTTTGGCTTGCAGTCTATTTTGATATGAAAGTAGCTATCCCTGTTTGATTTTGGTCTCTACTTGTATTATATATCTATTCTCATCCTTTGATCTTTAGCCAGTGGATGTCTTTGCCTGTAAGGTGCATTTCTTATAGACAGCATATTATTGGTTCTTATTTTCTAATCTATTCTGCCAATTTTTGTCTTTTGATTGAATTCTATATACCACTTATATTCAGTGTTATTACAGATAAATTTTTGTATTTCCTGCCATTTTTAATTATTGCTAATGCTTAATTCAGACTTAATTCTTCTTTAATTGACTATTCTTCTAGTGAGATTTATCCCTATACTGGCTTTCAATTTTACTTTTCTATGAAATATTTCATTGAGTATGTTTTTAGTATGGACTTAAAGTTTTTGAGTTCTTTTAGTTTCTGCCTGTCATAGAAGGTGTTTATTTCTATGTCAATTCTGAAGGGTGGTTTTGTTGGATATAATAATCTTCCATTATACTTCAGGGCTTGATATATATTATTCCAAACACTCCTGGATTTTAAGGTCCAGGATGAGAAATGTGTTTAAATCGTATTGGAATTACCTCTAAATATGACCTGTCATTTTTCTCTTCTAGCTTTAACATTCTCTCCTTTCCTCTATATTAGACTTTATAATAATTATAATGTGTCTTGGGGATTATCTTTTTGATCTTGCTTATTTGGATTTTCATCTCATTTCTAAGATTTGGAAAATTTTCTGATATTATTTCACTGAAAAGTTTGTGTATTCCTTTAGTTTGTATTTCAGTACCTTAGTCTATGCCAATGAGTATTAGATTTGGTGTCTTAATTTTATCTACAATGTCTTAAATATTCTGGTTATGTCCTCTGAACATCTTGTCTTTATTGTTGACTTTATTTTCAAGATTATATATTTTGTATCAAAGCCAGAGAATCTGTCTTGAAGTAGTCTATTGGTGATTGTTCCTAAAAAAAATTTATTTTGATTTATTGAGTCTTTCATTTCCAGGATTTCTATTTGGTTAATTTCCAGAATATCTATCACTTTCCTAAAATAATATTCAGCCTTCTGTATTTTCTATCCATGTTCATTTCTTACATCTTCTTTATGCTCACTGAATATTATAACAATGAACTTTCTTTCTCTGACATTTACTCCATTATGCTGCCAATGAAATAAGTTTTCAAAGTATTATGGGCTACTTGGGGTGTTTTGTTCCCTTGTTTCTTCATATTCTTTATATATCTCCAATCTACTGGGATGATTATCATTTCTATTTTGTACAAGAAAATATTAAGTGAGCTGATTTCTCCTAAGTACCCTGTGAGGTGCAAATATCTCACTCATTGGCATACATGCACTCAATGTATGGTGAAGTTATAGGAATAAAGGAACATCAATACATTTTTTTTTTGTGGAAGTACAAATTAATACAACCACTATGAAAATCAGTATGGAAAAGCAGAAAAAAAACTATGAATGGCTTTATTAATGTCTTTCCCAGAATTTTTACTCCTTTGCATTTATCTAAAAGAACTAAAATCAACATACTATAGTGATTCATGCATTCCAATATTTATTGCAGCATAGTTCACATTAACCAAATTATGGCAACAACCTATGTGTCCATTATCAGATGAATGAATAAAGAAAATGTGATATATAGCACATACACACACACACACACACACACACACACACTAAAATTTTACTCAGCCATAAAGAAGAATGAAATTATGCTTTTACTGGTAAATGGATGAAACTGAGGAAATTAATGCTAAGTGAAATAAGCTAGACTCAGAAAATCAAGTGTGAAGGGTTAAATGTTTTCTCTCATGCAGTAGCTAGAAAGATTAAAAAAAAAGAAAAGTAAAAGAATAAAGAAATAGGAGCTCATAAAAATAGAAGAAAGAACAGCACAGTAGAAGAAAGGGATTGATGAGGATGAAGGTGAGAAGGAGAGGAAAATGAAATCAACAAAACTATGCAGTGGGTTTGTATGGATATATTATAATGAATCCCAGTTTTATGTATAATTATAATACACCAAGTAAAAAAGTAAATAAAAGGGGTCTGGCAATGTAATTTAATGCTTGAATGTTTGCCTAGCATGCATGAGGCCCTGGGTTCAATCCTCAGTACCACAAAAAATAAAATAGAATAAAATGAAGTGAAATGAAATAAAATGGAGACCTGAAAGTAGAGCAAGGAGATCAAGGAGGAAGAAAGAGGGGAAGGAAAGGAGAAGTACTGGGGAATGAAGTGTAACAAACTATATTATTTGCATGTATGTATATGCCACAATGAACCCCACTATTGTGAATAATTATGATTCACTAATAAAAAAAAGAAAAACAAATAGATATAATTTCTCAACATAATGTAAATATTTGGTCACAGTACACAGTCAAAGCTCCTCAGTTGTAAATATAAGTGCTTAAAGGCATTTCTCAAATGAAACTACTAGCCACTGACAGTTACAGCTAAATACACCAGTTAATTATCATAAGGTGAAAGTTTATTACAAAATAAATGATGCAAGGAGATGAAGAATATTGTTTTCTATGTGTATTTGTGTGTGTATATATTTATGCAGTTTTATACCTAGTATTGAAAAATGGAATTTCTAATATACAGATTTTTAATATATGCTTTAAAATATTCGCAAATATATTTCATGTATAATATTTATAACAAATGATTTTGACATTAGAAGATATTTACATAATTGTTAAAACAAAATTAAAGGCAGTGGAAGCCAATATTGGGTTGCCATGATTTGGAGAGATATAAACTCTTCGCAGTTGTATAATCTGTAAAATAAAAGTAGAAGCATTTTATAACATAATAATTATTAAAGATGATAAAAGTAAACAAATTAAAAATTTGTTATATTTAAAATTTTATTAATGATATTGTTGTGATTAATATTTCACTGATAACATGACTATTAGTAATCTTCTAATTTATAAAATTGATTCTTAAATTCTTTTTCTAATTTTTATTTGTGTGCTTTCATTTTTATCATAATTAGGAAATATTTCAGATGAAGATGTTCATGAATACTACCTACAGACTTCTGAAATTATGTTTTTCTAAACTGTAGAAATTTGGAGAAAAACCTGACAACCTGTGAAAATATGTTCCCTGTCACTTTTCAAAGATAGATTATAAAACTACAATGCCTGCTGCAGTACAAATAGAAAAAGCTAGAAATTAGCTAAATATATCTTTGAGTGTGGTGTGATTTTTTCTCATCTTAAAATGTACTGATCTCACTGGGATGAAATTAAAGTAAAATTTTAATTAGCATGACATTACACAGCATGCCAAAAAACACTGTATGGTTATAAATGCTGATCTCTCAAGGGACTTTTATTATAAATCAGCATGTTGTAAATGGATTATTCACATTGTGTATTACTGGTTAGTTCCAACAAAAGTTTAAAGTACTGGGGATATTTATTTTTTGAAATTTTCTATCTCCAACAAATTTATGAAATAGAATACCTATGATTCCCTGAGACATTCAGGTTCTCTTGGGCTATGAAAATAAGTGGTGAGATTAATTAATTAGTAAGGTTTATAGAGCTATATATTTTCATTTTTTCCACTAGCACTATATTTAAAAATAACTATTATGTGTACTGTGATGGCAATTTTAATATTTATCATTTACATACTGCATTACAAAATAATAATAATTTAGAAGCACTTGATGTGTATTTAATGACTTAACCTATAGCTACAAGGAAATCCCTGGTGCTACAAAGATATCCAAATTTTTATTATATTTTAACATATACATTCTGAGATAAGAAATACAATTATTAGAGTTTATCTCCTACTTTTTTTCTTAAGCTTATCTGGTAGACTTACAAATACAGGGACTCATACTAACAATTGGACTTCCACTAAGTAAATTAGACCTTTCACACCTCAGTCTTTTCTTCTGCAAAATGGTAATAATAATGCTAGCAATCTTCTTTATCTGGAGTGAGGAATATAATTAGTACTGGTGACTATTTAATATGTGATATTTAATGAATACTTACTCCCTTACAAATTTAACTGTTGTTATGCATTTGTATGCTTAACAATTGATATTTCTCTGCAGTTATCCTAAAAGTCAGCCTCATAAAGTTATTTATTATTGAATGTATTCATTGCTTCATTTAAAAAATATTATATACTATTGAATAATTATTTTTTGGAGTGGAATACAATTTCCTTCTAGTCATTATATCTGTCCAGATTGTATAGTGAAAGTCCTTCTTGCCCAGTGGATATCACTTACTACAAATTAAAATTCTGTATGTGTGTGTATGTGTGTGCATTTTTCTTTGAACCATTTACAAATATTCATTCCCACTTAATTTTTGGTATATTTACCTTTTAAAATTATTTATATCTATTCCAAATGAATCTCGACTTCTGAGGATAATATTTGTATTGTATAGACTTTATTTATATTTACATATTTTTCTATCCTCAATCTTTTTAATTTTATCAAATATAAAGAATAGAATTAACTTTCTATGCATAATATAAGGTTGATATAAGTGATAGATGATAAACAATGTTTAATATCAATCTACCAAGGGTAGTTTCCAGAAACATGGCAAACAGCATCCATTCCTATGCCTCCCTATTCTCAATTCATAGCCAACTTTCATCTGTTTCCTATGCTGGGTCACTACTGAGGCAAATAGTCAAGTACTATCTAAAGTCAGGCTGTCTGTGGTCAAATTAGAGAGAGAAAGATGGGATAAAATATTTTCCCAAAGTTAATCCTGGAGATGACTTGTCCTATAGAGGACATCTCCCAAGAGGTATATTTTGTTTCTTCCTTTGTGGATAATTTTGCTTATTTATGTTTTTGTAATATTAGAAAGACTTGTGGAGGTATAAATTGTGTTGGTGGAATTATTTTTTAAAAGCCTTATTGTATAATTGATAAAGAAATTATACTGCACATACTTAATCTGTATAATTTAATGTGTGGAAATATGAAAGCCCTCATGATACCATCATTACAATGAAGTCAATAAGCATGCAACCCCTTACAATGTGATAAAAAGACTTGAGATATACCCTTTTAAAAAAGTATGATGTGTACAATATCATATCACTAGCTAAACACACCATGTTGTGTATCTCTAGAAAGTATGTAATATATCTGAAACCTTATGCATATAAAATAACTCGTCGTTTCTCCAAACCCTAGTCATTAGCAATCATTGTATTCTCTCCTTCTTTTGAGTTTGGTTATTATAGATATCTCATGAAAGTGAGATCACAGGGTAATTGTTCTTCTGTGACTTGCATATGTACATAGCATAATGCCTTCCAGGTTCATCCATCTTGTCCCAAATGGCAAGATTTTTCTCTTTCATAAGATTGAAGATATTCCATTTTGTGCACATACCAAAATTTCTTTATACTTTCATCCATAAGTAGAAAATTGAGTTGTTTCCATGTTTCACTATTATGAATAATGTTATATGAACATTGGAGTATAGCTATCTCTTTGAAACCTTGACTTTAATTTTTCTGGACATATACAAAAGTGGGTTTCTGGGTAGAAAGAAAACCTATTATGATTGTGGATTACAAGATTTTATATGGTTAAAAAGTCCATAGTATTCTAAGCATTTTAAAGATTCCAAGCAATTTCCATCAAAGGGCCACTGACATTTTTAATAGAAGTAGAAAAAAGATCTTAAATTTTTTTGAAACCACAAAATACACTGTGTAGTCAAGGTAATCTTGAGAAAGAACAAAACTGGAGCATCACACTTCCTGAATTCAAAACATATTCCCAAACTACAGTTATTAAAGCAATGTGTTACTAGCATAAAGACAGAATAAATAGTTCAGAAATTCCCATCTGTATATGGACAACAAGAGGTGATGGAAATGCCAAGAACACATATTGGGGAAAGTAAAGTTTAACAAGTGATTTTGGGAAAGCTGGGTATCTCCTTTAAGAAAATCTAAAACCCAAACCAAAATGAACAAAAAGTTACCTTATACCATAAAAAGATCAACTCAAAATGGATTAAAGACTTTTATAAGTGTTCATTCCACTATATTAGGTAGGATAACAGGAATATTGACTCTGTAAGGGATTTGACAAAATGATCTTACTTCCATAGCCAAAAAAAAAAAAAATGTATAGACTGGTAGAATACTTGGGGGCTTAAAGACCATTTTTTTGTAACAAAATCACTTGTGAGAACACTTGATACAGCTCTGAGTTTATTATGTTCCACACATAACCAACAAGATAATATTTTTCTCTTTATTATAACATTTTTTTCTTTATTATTCTCAGCTGTTTACTTTCTCATTGCTTTGGCCTATTATTTTCAAATTATGTTCTAGATGTATCTTTGCATAATTAATAGATTCATCAAGGAAATTCATTAAAGAATTGTTTCATATGAATTCTGCTTTACCTACAGAATGTAGAAACAGTAGAAAGTATCTTTAAAAATTACATTTATTTTTCTTTTTTTTTTACCAGCTGGTCAAGGAGTTGGCATTATTGAATATTGAAACTAGGGTCAAAATCATCTCTGAAAGTTTTAGTGTCCAAAATGTAGAAGATTAAATATTTAAACATGGTTTCTGAGATAAATTATGATTTAAAATTTTTATGTTTAAATGAAACTTCTTGTTCTGATTAGTTCTATCCTACTTTGTAGTATGTAATGTGGGCACATATGTCTACGGGAGGGAATCTGGGAATGGAGTGTGACAACTTGAACTTGCTAAAGCATGACTGAATTCCTTTCAAGTTTAAAGCAACTAACTGCTCACTGTTAAATGATGTTAAGCACAGAGCTCAATTCTATATCATGCCTTTTCTAATGTACTCTTCCTTTTTAAGATCAGCTATCTAGAAAAAGTAGTTGTTTAATTTTGGAAATAGTAGTGGATTTGAGCTTATCTATGTTATAGAGTGGCTGACACCAATAGGAGTATTCAAAAGTAGGTATTATAAGATAAAAGTGCATTCATATATTATCACACAAATATGATCTTTTTATGGACAGAATTGACACACTGCTACTATAACTTCTAATGCTTTTCTTTAATGTCACAGTACTGATAAGAACTTACAGAACAAGTCAAATATTAAAATGCCAAAATCTCGTTTATTTTTATGTAAATAACAAAGTCAAGGTATTCATGTTTGAAATACTATCTGAAGTCATAGAATTGTTAAATTTGTATTTTTTGGAGAAATTTGAATTTTCTTTCATCTATATTTAAACAACTCTTATCAAATGACATTGATAATACATTTTTATTATAATATTACTTATTATAATTATTATTTATAATATAATTTTTATATTACAACATATATTATAATATAAAAATATTATAATATAATAATAAAAAAGTATAATATAATATGCTATAATAATTTTATAACTTATAAAATTATTATTTCCAATCAGTACATTTTATTCATCTGGATAGATTCATTCTTAAAATAACAAATATCTGTTTGTCCCTATGATTTTGATTTGCATGTTGCAGTTTTTAAAAGGGGCACAAAAATTTTTAACATCATTTCTTTCAAATGTGGAAATTATATCCTTTCCATTTGGATGTGGGCATGCATCTTATGTAATAAAGATTGACCAAATTGTTGATAGGAACCATCCAAGGACTAATCAGGAAAGACTCTGTGTCTGCTGCCAGGTTCTTTTAAAATGAGCACTCTTTTAGAACACTTCCCCCTTGAACCTGGTCACCACGCTGAGAACAGTGTGGAGGTAAGTCTGAATCTACACACTCCACCATCTGAGACTTGTTCACACAATGAGATATGAGAATGAAGAATTTACCTGGAAATGGAAGCCCTCATCTTTATATTTTCTGACCCCAAGACATTTGAGTCATTTGCAACTATTTTGTAAATACCAGCTATTGCATATGCCAAGCTGAGATCACAAACATTATTAAAAAAAGCCAAGAGATTCCTGTTATATTTTATACAAATTCTTGACCAACAGAATTTTGCATCCTATTACTTTATGATGCTATTTTTGAGTGTTTATTATGCAGCAAGAGCAAACAGGAAAAATGCAAATTAAAATGAATTAAAATTTTATGATTTTGTATGGTATGAAATTATTAAAACAGATTTTCTTTTCTTAGTGAAACTTCTTTTTTCTTATAAGAATTTGTAAACTTCTCCTGTTTCAATAGCTTGAAACTTCCAATAATTGTTTACTTTTTTCCCTGAGATATTTTATGCATAATCTACTGAACAATATGGAAAGCATACTCTTATATATTTGTATTTGACTGCTTTATGGTTTGATATTTTATCCTAGTTTTACTGGATGGTAATCTTTTTCTTACAACAGTATAATAATTTCCTTGCTCCAACTTGTATCAAAACTATATTTATATGATGGATTTGTTATGTGCCAAATACTTCATCATTTTAGCACACGGGAATTTGACTTAAAATGTTGGTGACTAAATAGATAACAATGGTTTCTAGTCATTACTTTCTCAATTCAAACTTTTTACAGACAAATACATATTAAGTTTTCCTTTATACAAAACTCTGTTCTTCATAGAACAGTTTATTTTTAAAAAAAAGCAAAAAGAAAAATAACATAAATCAAATGCTCAATGCTGAACTTGTATCTTGTGGTTTTACTTTTAGAAATTAGTATAAGGGAGATTAAAGAAAAAAAGCTTCAATATTTTTGGAGAAGCTTCTTTTCTCTGCCTCTCTGCTACAGGCACATACAAAAACACATGTATTACCACATATGTTTATTAACAATTTCACATATTTTAATTAGTGTATTTTTTGTGCAATCCATATATATGCTTGCATCTGGACTTTATATTAGTGTGATTTTTTTTTATAAAAAGGGAAGTTGGGAATAGGGAAGACAATAGAATGAATTGGATATAACTTTCCTATATTCTTAAATGAATACACAACCAGTGTAACTCAACATCTAGTACAACCACAAGAATGGGAAGTCATACTCCATGTATGTATAATATGTTAAAATACATTCTACTGTCTTGTATAACTAAAAAGAACAAATAAAAAATATAAACCCCACCAAAATTGACTTTAATGATGAAATAATTGATGGCTTTTGAGAAGGACATACAGCTTGATTTGTCACTTGCCCCATATGAAGTAGATGCTGCAAACACACTAATAAGATGCTTATTTTAAACAGTTCCTCATACTAAGTTGCATTGAAATTCTAGTATTTCCAGGGAAAACAGTGGTGAAGTGATTATAAAGCTTATGAAACTGAGCATCCTATAATATGTTCCATAAGAATATATTCCAAGGGGATGACCAGATTCCTTACTATTTAAGTAGTGCGTGAAAGTAGTGGTGAAAGGGACACAGGCATCACTAAATCACTCAGTGATGCTTTTCTTCTTTAAGGACAAGGCTGACAGTAACAGAGACTGTTATAAACCTTGTCTAGTAGAAATGAGGGTTCTAAAACTTTAAAATAATATAGACCAAAAGATAGCATTTCACTGCCAGAAGCCAGAGGATTATAACTATAATAATAATTATTAGGTTAGGTGTGGTGGCCTATGCCTATAATCCCAGAGCTTGGGAGGCTGAGACAGGAGAATTGTGAGTTTAAAACCAGCCTTGGCAAAGGCGAAGTGGTAAGCAACTCAGCGAGACCCTGTCTTGTATAACTAAAAAGAACAAATAATTAGATAATTAAACTACAACATAGTGCTGGGGATGTGACTCAGTGGTTGAGTGTCCCTGAGTTCAATCCCTGGTACAAAAAAGAAAAAAAATTTATTAAGGTTCAAAGAGTGGCCAAGTGGATTTGGTTCACAGAGTTATGGAGGTGTTCATATAAGATTGCAGTCATAGGAGTAAATAAACCGGAAGCTATGCTATAGAAAAATTAAAAATACTGAGCTCAATTGCTTCAAAAATGATTTGTAATTTCATGCCCAGTTTTCAGACCTGAGCTTTTCGGAACTGAGGAATGAGGCCAAAAGTCCAGTAAGAAGAATGCTGTGGTACCCAACTCAGTCACACAAGGGAACCAATAGGTCAGCACTTCTCCAAAGGATCTAGTGATAATTGACATGGCTAATTTTGTACTGTTGAAAAGAGGATTATACTGACATTGTTAGGACTCTTGGGCAGAAGCATTCAACACTCCCTGAAAACTAGAGACCTCAAGTGTCACCCTGACCTTCTGCAAGGGTAGGTGTAGTAGTGCAGAGGAATCAAATAAAAGATCAACTATTAGCTTAGGTCACTTTGCACTGAGCTAATAGCTTCTGAACTCAAATAATAGCCATCTCCCTTAACCCAGTATTTTTAATTGGAATTCACATATTTGACAGTTTGGAACACTCCTACGTACTATTCTCTCTCTGTAGTCGAAGTGGGAAAAGGAAATAGGATGATTCTGAATTTAACTCTCTCTCCAGCCAAGATAGTAAATTAAAAATACCATATGTCAAAGTCCTAAAGAGATATGGTTACTGTAAAGAACTAAAGGGTGCAGTGGTGATCATTAACGTCCTATATTTGCATTTAATTCTATTCAGAAACTCTTGTGTAAACCAGATGGATTCTAGAAGGTAAATGTAAACTATTGTGATCACAGCCAAGTACTCAATGTAGTATTTTTGCTAGAGCAGATTGATATGACCCAGAGGCGTGGCATTCGGCCACTGACTTAGTGAATGTATTGTTTCCTATCTTATTAAAAAATTAGAACCAGTAACAGCATATATTCTCATGCAATGAACAATTAAATATACAAATTTAATTTTATAGTCACATAAACTCTTCTACTTTCAAACATAATACATTCAGAAGAGATATGAATGGCTTGGACTTACTGTAGAATATCACATTGATTCATCACATTGAAATCTAATCTTGAATGGGCTTTAACCCTGTGGAGATTCAGGGGCTTGACATATTGAACAACTTCTTAGGAATCTTTAATCAGGACTGTGCTGGGACATATTTTCCTAAGTAAATGCCAAGTTACTGCACCTGTGCACAAGAAAGGAAGCACAACTCTCAAGGCATTAAAGGGGTATAACATTACCTTCACCTCAATTCATACAGGTGACTGATGGAGATTTCCATATGACCATCTGAATAAAGAGAAAAACAACTGAGCTTAGTTTATGGCTGGGTAAATAGTTCATTGTATGTGTGTACATAAACAATGTACAACAGTTATTTTATAGCCCATTCAGGGTGAATTGGAAAGTCACTATGGAAGGAAATTTTTTAGGCAGTGCACCTGGCTTTTGCTTTTGTGAAAAACACTAAAATGAATCTAAGTTATAATACAAGCACTTTCAAGAATGGATACAAATCTCCTGGATATCCAGTCAGAGAATTGGAAAAAAAAATGTGGGAAAATGAGGAACAGGATGTTGTCAAGTGAAAATATGTGGATGGATATGTTGGCGCGAGCCTGAAATATGGAGTTTTCTCTCACATATTGTTCCTCCCCAAGGAGTTCTCACCATAGAAAAGACATTAAATAATTAAGTTAATAAAACTTCCATGTTTATTGATGTCAGCCTTAAACTATTAATGGCCATATCACAGCATGCACGAAAGGATATGACAGATTTAACCATGGTAGCAAAGACAGAGGCTAATGATATAAATTCAAAACTATCAAAGATGATCTAATCTGCCATCAGTGAATATGAACAACAAATCTGTCAAGTTGCAGGATTCCTAGAGAAATTTTACTAGATACTTAAAGGAAAATTTATTACATCGCATCCAGTGCATCCTAGTAGATTCAGGAGTTTGTTCACACATACATAGGTTTATGGTACTGTGTCAATCAGCATTTTCTCACTGTGACCAAAATACTTGACAAGAATAACTTAGAGAAAAAAAAAATTATTTTGGGCTCATGGTTTCAGAGGTCTCAGTCTATTGGTGAGTGGCTCTTTTGCTCTGGGCCTGAGGTGAGGCAGAACATCATGGTGGAAGGGTTTGACAGAGGAAAGCTGTTAAGCTTGTGGTACTAGTGAGAGAGAGAGAGAGAGAGAGAGAGAGAGAGAGAGAGAGAGAGAGAGAGAGAGAGAGAGAGAATATGAATATGCACAAAGAGCCAGGAACAAAGCATAATCTCCAAAAGCATATCCCACAGTAACCTGGGTGACAAGCACCTTAGAGATGAGATTCTGGATCACATAAAAGTATAAATCATCACAGCCAAAAGAGGTAGAAACTTAAGGAAAAGGAAATCCAGAGTGAGCGGACGTAGAGGATGGAGACAAGAAGTATCACTGTATATATAATAACAACCGCTTTGGCAGGGTTGAAGTTCATTCCCCTAAGCTATTTTGATAGGTTTCTTATCAAGAATAGATGTTCAGTGGTCATGAAGAAACTGCTCCTTAAAGATATATGCAGAGTTGGATCCAAGTGGTGCAAATGCTGTAAAGAGAACAACATGGAGATGTGCCAACCAGATCTGATGTCAAGGAAGGGATTGTTGCTTAACTTTGAAAAGTTTGGTCAACAGACTTCAAATATTGTCTTCGTTAGAGTCCACCCTAGCTGAGGAGTTTGGGCTTGCCTCACACTTCCTGAGGAAATCCTTTGCCCAGTGACTATACAAGGCCTAGCAGGTAAAGCTGTGATGGGCTCTTTCTGGAGCTTGGCCCCCAGGTTGGTCAAGGCTTTGTCTGGCCTGCATCACAATTTGACTTTGTTATTCCACTACAGCTTCTTCCCTCTTCTATACAGATGCTCATTCTTAATAAATATCTTGATACCTCTATCTCCATTTCAGAGTTGGTATTCAAAAATGCCCAGCTGGAGTCCTATTGCATAACACAAGGACAGAGCTACAGTTGGTTCCTGTATGTTATTCCTGGTAATAAAATCAGTTTCTTAGTGGCAGCATAGCTGCTATTTGATTGAATCCTTGAGTTTCCTGTAAAATATCATTTTAACAAATATTCCTCTGCGAAGTGTCTTTGGCTATTACTCATTTGTTCTAACTAAATGAGGTAACGGTAATCCAGAATATCTAATAATAAAACATGATTATAATTAGATTTTCAATTCTCTTTGTGTCTCTTTGAAGATCTTTTAAATTCCATTCTCTTTCCTTAATTCTCTGTTATTCTATAGCTGTTATGTTTCTGTGTCTTTGGCATATGTTTAATGATTATGGCTTCAACATTTTTGAGCTGAATAATGAAGGTTCATCATAAAACTATTACTGGTAACATATGTTTTGTCTCTATGAAGAATGCTGTTCACTGGCTATACATTACAATTTGATATAATTTGGTGAGCTAAATCAAATGCAAAGAGGGCCCATTATTTAACGGGCCTTAAAACTTAATGCCTCATTTTAAAAGGAGAATTGTTATTTGTTTCTGAGATATTGGTTAACTAAGCAAATAGTTTATCTCTCTTATTTTAATATTTATACTTGTCATCATGACTATTTTTTAAATTTTTTGATGGCCTTTAATTTGCTGTTTTTTCCCCATCAGTTCAATATTTTAATAGAGTATATGAATACTTGTGCTTATAAATATTACTATGGTTTGGTTAAGTGTCCATGAGAGGCTCCTGTGTTAAAAGCTTGATTCCCATCTCTTGGCTCTACTGGAAGGTAGTGGAATCCTCAGAAGAGGGAGGTCTTCTGGTCATTAAGGATATCCCCAATGGCTGTCCTATGTCACATACATCAACCATGATGCACTGTCTTGATACCCAAGAGCAATGTGACCAGTTGATCATAAATGAAATCTCCAAAGCTCTAAGCTAAATTAAACCTACCAAGATGATCATCTCTTGCCTTTTGTGACAGTACAGAAAGTTGAAAAACACAGATATTAACAGTGTAATAGTTTCCCCTAAATTCATTCTATAATATTTAGCAGTTTAATAATGAGACAAATATACAGAATGTCACCATTTGAAGTCAGATGCAGCTATGGTATAAAGATCTTAGACTGTGTCAGCAACTGAATGTTATACAAACTTGGAAAGTAAAAAAAAAAATTACAATATACTTTAAAGAGATTATGATCTCCAAAATATATAAAGATATATGACTAACCTAATTTAAAAAATGACTTAAATATTGCTTATTTTTTCTAAATGTCTTTTTAGAATAAAGAATTTGAAATACAGAGTAATTATTCATTTTACATTCTACACAGCTTAGAGTGAAATGATATCTGTTGCTGATTGAGGTTTATAAAAGACAGGAGAGGTACACATATCCATAGAGCATGTCACCAGGACAAGGATTAGTCACATTATCTCAGTAGATTCCCTAAGGATCACATTCTGTGCTTCATTGTATTGGTCTGTAAACTCAATGAAATATAAGCTAAAAGTATATGGATGCAATAGCAATAGTATGGTAATAGCATCTACTGTGCATGACCTTGTGATAAATAAGGTCGCTTATGATGATGCATGTGAAAAGTATTGGAAAGGATATGGCAAAATTGGAACCATCACACTATAGATAGAATGAAAAACTGTGCTACTACTAATGTAAAACAGCAAGGATAATCTTCAAAAACTGAAAAATATAACTACCATTTGACCCAATATTTCTATTTGGGGGTATATACTCAAAATATTTAAAACCAGGATCTCTAAGAGATAATATTTTTTGTATGTTCATTACAACTCTATTCATGACAGCCAAGATACAGGAAAAAAACTAAATACCAATAGATAGATTAATTTATTTTAAAAATGAAGTATCTACATACAATGAGATATTATTCAGCAAGGAAAGAAAATGGAATTATGCAATATGTGACAACCTGGATCAAACTTGAAAATATGCTGTATGTAATAAGCCTGTCACAGAGGGAAATAATGCATAAGTATACATATTTGAGGTTTTTATTTTAATAATGGGTAATGTAATACAGTTTGTAGCAGTTAGTATCAAAAGCTTTATAAACTCTCTTAATTTATTTCACATTCCACTTGAAGTTATTGCCTTACTACCAGCAAACAAGGGTTTCATTGCTTGTTATAAATTCCCAAAGTGCTATCTGATGGTTTAGAACTATATATCCTATATTTTCTCAAATAATACATACTGTATTATTCTAAATTAGATTGATAATTTATTTTTATCCCTAATTCATCACAAGAAAATTTATATTCTGCTTGAATAGTAAGATTAAAATAAAATTTGTTTTATATCTCAATATACTCAATTTGTATAGTTTAATTTAGAATAAAGTGAATCAATTTTATCTTTTTAACTCTGCACATTTATATAGAACAGAGAAGTTAATTATAAAATAAAAACTTTTGGAAAAATACTAATTTTAATTAATTGATATAACCAAGTTCTTTTAAGTCACCTAATTGTGATATTTTGGTTTTCTCAATGAACTACATATTGAGTAGATTGAATTATTCATATTCTTTTCCATACTTTTCAAGAAAGTGAAGTTCTTGTATTCATTTCAGTTTCTTAGGTTTGAAAAAAAAAGAAAAAAAAAATTCCACTTCAAAAAAGGTTCCATTAGTTTTTGCATGTTCCTTACTATAAATAAATATTATCACAAAAGGATATAAATATATGAAAATTGTATCTGTGTTTTGTTGTGCCAGAAAATTTTGCTCTAACTTCCAAGACTTCACAAAGTTAGATTTCCCTGATAATCAGTAGTATATATAAAGTCCTCATTATGCTAAAAAAAGTTAAATTAATAATTTTAAATACTTGTTTTACATATCATATATAATTTATTTATATTTCAAGTCATTTTTAATATTACCTCCATAGGAGTAATTCAGTTAAAAACTATAATTATAAATACTTAAAGCAGATTTTTTTTTCCTATCTAAATTGAAGTATCAATAGTCTGGCTGGCACTAAGTAGTAAATAATCCTCTTAGTGTGGGGCTGTAGCTTATTAAGAAAGCACCACATGCCTAACAATTTCAAGACCCTGTGTTTCATCCCCTGCATTGCAAATACAAAACCAGAGTCTCTCAGAACTTCATCAATAACCCTGTCCTCAAGTATTTTACAATTCACAGTTCCCACGCCCCAGATCTATCATTAAGTGTAACATTACCAGCTTCTAATGATATTTGAAATTTTACTTATATATTTTATCTAAGTAATCATTTATTAAGCAAGAAATTCAATTACTTGAGTACAAAGCCTAGATATTTAATGTGTTTGGCCTTTGTATGATTGTAACTAAATAATAAACAGTTGGCACCAATAAAATATTCATTTAAATAATTAAATTCATTATTTTAAATACAAAAAAATAATTAAAATGGCCCAATCAAGTGACCACTATTCATTTCCATTGTAGCTTTATTTTCCTTTGTCATTTTGCCAACTAGTGGGAAATCTTCAGATGTTTTATGTTCAGCCACTGTAATCATTTAGATATTAGGTGTTCCCCCAAAAGCTCATGTGTGAGACAATGCAAGAAAGTTTAAAGGTGAAATGATAGGTTAGAAATGGTTTAACCTAATTAGTGCATGAATTTCCTAATTGGAATTAACTATAAGTAGGTAGGCTGGAGGGAGTGAGTCATTTGGTGTTGGATGTGTCTTTGGGGTATATCTTTTGTTGGTAGTGAGTGAAGCTCTCTATGCTTCCTGGTTCCATGTCCTGAGATGCTTTCCTCCTCCATATTTTTCCACCATGTTTTTCTGCTTTACCTCAGGCCCAAAGCAAAGGAGTTAACCATTTATGGTCAAAGACCTTTGAAATCATGAGCTCCAAATAAAATTTCCTCCTTAAATCTATTCTTTTAAGTTCTTTTGATCACAGCAAAAAAAAAAGCTGACTAAAATAGGCACATTTTCAACATGTCCCAATTTTAGTTTTCCATGAAAATTTGAGGAAAATCCAAAACTATTAGTAAGCATTTTTATATTTAAATAAATATACCCATAATTTGGAGAAAAATGCAAAATTATCATTGCTTTCACAAATCAATGAACTCAGGAAATGTTTTACTTATGACTTCATCAATATTGTTTTACTTTAGACTTCATCAATAACCATGCTGACTTCTTCCCAGAATAATTCTTTATAACTAAGGGCACTATACATTGTGAAACTGTCTCCTCCATTACTGTTACATAACTTGCTGTTGCCTCTTGTACCCTTGCTTTTGGTAAATTTTTGCTCTCAGCCTTACATTTCTATCCTGTCTCTTATATTTTGTTTCTATCATTCTCATCCTCAAGATTGTGTTAGAAGAATGGAACTCAATTCAAATGAAGAGTAAATTTTTCATTGAAAATAATACCCAAGGGCTATCAATTCCATGCTGACATCAGTAGAACATATACTAATATGAACACTGTTGACAATAACAGAAAATATATAATTGAGCAATTGACAGTTGTTATAGTCCAAACTCCTAAATATCAGGAATTAAATAAGACAAAAATTATTTATTTATTTTTTACTTTCACAAAATCCAAAGGCAGATCAAAAAGTACTCTACTATCTTGTAGTTTCTCTGTAATATGAAACCCCAAGGTTACTCATGTCTGAGGAAAGGAGGAAGTTTGACCTAAAAGAAAAATGTCATGCCTACCACATGAAAGCGGTCAAAGAGCCTTAGAGTAGTGAAAAGGAGGCTGGGAAGTATAAGCACACACAGGGGATTTGGTCAGTATTACCTCCCTGTCTCAAGCATCATTAGTAGACCAAGACTCAAATAGATTTAATACCACTAGCTATATTTATTATGAATAGGCTGAGAGATCTTTAAAATATATTGCAATATAATATACATTTATGCAATTTATTAAATATGATTAATATATATTATTATTTTAAGTGCACTAAGATGGCAGAAGGTAATCTTAAATTGTTCCATTCCTTTGTGCTTAATTATATCATGTCATTTTATTATCAAGGAACTCTGGATGGTTGCTGCAGGGTTTGCTTATATATTTCCCTGTTATATTTCTTATGGGCAGTTGGCAAATGTTGAAATTAGAGGAGTTAGTAAATGAAGTTGGTATCGCAAATTAAAATTTTTAAAATGACTAACTGATACATGAGAGTGTATTTGTGAATTAGACCTTATATTTGTAATTTCCATGGTATGTAGAAAAAAATTCTTAAAGCTATATGTAGTAACTGCCCCTGTCTTTTTTTTTTCACTTCCTACTTAATCATAGCTTAGCTGTGCTATCTGCTTAGGAAAGGTTTTCTTTCCACAATATTTTTAAAAGAAGAAATAACCAGCTTGCTTTATTTAGTTATCTACTTATTTATTTTCCTTTCTATTTCTCTCTAAGCAAAGTACCAACAATGATTATGAAGCCCATT
The DNA here is from genome assembly GCF_047511675.1 of Marmota flaviventris. Classification (NCBI taxonomy): domain Eukaryota; kingdom Metazoa; phylum Chordata; class Mammalia; order Rodentia; family Sciuridae; genus Marmota; species Marmota flaviventris. The sequence continues at coordinate 81,645,004 of NC_092505.1, forward strand.
TTTTTGAGATAAGTTTTTTCATGCTGTAGTTTAAATTAGAGAAACTTTTCTGTTACAACACAGTACACCATGTAATGAATCATCTTGGGTCAAAATCTTTATGGATAAGACTATTTGCTGAAAGAAAATGAAAGGAAAGAAAGATGATTTCTTTCTTGTTTATATCAATTCAATTTTTTACAATATAAGATAAAATGTTATGTAAAGTTTTAAGAACATTATTTCTCACTTTAGAATCAAACATAAAAATAAGAGTAGGAAAATGTGATTTCCGTTTTCATGCTTATCAGAATAAGTAGGGAAAATGAAGCAGTATAATTATCAAAGGTGTTGATTTCTTTATAAATGAATAGGGCAACATATTTGAATCTTTCTCTAGGCAGGGCTTATATTGAAAAGACTTAGGGTTCCATAAAATATTTCTCTTTCAGTAACAATATTACTTTTATATAGGCCTTAATTATACATACAGAGAGAGTATTTTGTAGTTAAGTTGTACAGAATCTTACTGATTAATATAAAAGTTTTCTTCCTTTTGCTTTATGAAAAAAAAAACAATAGATTTGTTTACATACAACTTAAGGAATTTGTATAAAACCAGTGAAACTGTGGATAAATGAAACACTGAAAGAAAACACTTTCAATGTAAAAAAACACAAGAGGATAATGAGAAAATTTGAAGAAACTGTTTAAAATATGAAAAAAATAGGCCAGAAGAAATATAGCTCTATATGAAAATAAGCACTTTATCATAGGGGAAATCTGAAGTATGCTTCATATAGGGAAATATGAAGAAATGCTTAAACTCACTAACTGTCAGGGACACTTAACAAGGAAAAAATGATTGATAACAATCAATATGATAAAATTAGATAATAAAAAATTTTGATTAGAGCATAGAAAATAAGAATTTATTCATAATGAAGATATACCTTGGTACAGCTATTTAGGAAGGAAATCTGAAATTATTTGTTTTAGTCAACTTTCTTGCTGTTGTGACCCAAAGGACTTACTAATGAAAATGTTAAGGGGGAAAAGTTAATTGTGGTACTCACAGTTTCAGAGGTTTCAGTCCATGGACTGCTGGCTCCGTGGACTTTCCTGACTTAAGGTGAGGCTGAATATCAGGGTGGAAGAGTGTGGCAGAAGGAAGCAGCTCACATGATGATCAGTAAGCTGAGAGAAACTAAGTACAGTTTACCAATACATTATCCCAGAGGCACACCCCCAATAACTCACCTTTCTAGCCATATCCCCCACCTTCAGTTGCCACTCAGTTAATACTTATTTGGGTATTAATTCACTGATTGGGTTAGGCTTTCATAACCTAATCGTTTTACCCCTAAATATTCTCACATTGTCTCACAGAGGAACTTTTGGGGGATACGTCATATCTAAAAGATAACACTATTAATTAATATTATATATTACTTGTGTTCCCATTACTAGGCTGTAGGTATACCAGTGAAAACATGCATGTATTTTACAGAGCATGTGTAACCTCCTATTAATCAAGAGGTTCAGGGAAGTTAGAATATCATATTTTAAGAACACACAAACAAGATATAGTAGATGCTACCATAAAATATCATACTATGTGGTTATAAGAATTCAACACATATAATTTCACAAAACATTGATATATCTTAAAAGAATAGAATTTAGAACCAAGTAAGATGAGGATGAAATCATCAAATCTTTCATACATTGATAAGTAAAATGATTCCATTACTCTGAAAACTAATTTGGTCAATGATGCTTGTTGTTTTTTGGCAGTTCATTCAAAGTTAAAAATATAGTTTTTCTCCCACCCATGAGTTACATGACTTCAAACTTATACTAGAGAAATAAAAACATGATGTTTATACAAGAGTCTGTATATAAATGTTCATAGCAGTTTCATCTCTGATAACAAAATACTAAATAATATATGTTAAGTTCCACTAATGAATAGACAAATTGTGACCCATCCATGCAATGGAATGGAATTCAGCCATGAAAAGGAACAAAAACTGATACACCCAACAATTTTGTGAATCTCAAGGGCTTATGCTGGGGAAAAAAGTTAACCTCAGTGGACATACATTGCATGATTTATGTTTCCTGGTGTGGCTTAGATGTGGTGTCCCCCAATGCTCACGTGTAAGACAGTCCAAGAGGTTTGGAGGAGAAATGATTGGATTATAGCTGATCATTGGATTCAGCTGAGTGTAGCTGGAAGCAAAGGTATGTGGCTGAAGGAAGTGTTTTATTGGGAGCATGGCTCTGGGGTATATATTTTGTATCCAGAGAGAGCTCTGCTTCCTGATCATAATGTGAGCTACTTACCTCTGCCACACTCTTTTGCCATGATGTCATGCCTCACCTTGAGGCTCTCTCTATGGATTGAGCCCTCTGAAACCTTGTGCCCCCAAATAGACTCTTCCTCCTCTTCAATTGTTCTGGTTGGGTCCTTTTAGTGAAAAAGCCAACTAAAACACTTCCTTTAAGATGACTTTTTCAATCTGACCTAATTATAGTAATTGAGACCACATTAATGTTTTGTTTTGCTATGTCATAGTTCCAACCCTGAGCTTCTGGCATCAAAGGCAAAGGCTCTGCCACTGATATGGTTTAGATGTGAGGTTCCCCCAAAAGCTTCTGTGTAAGACAATCAAAAGTATTCCACCAGGCATGGTGGTATACCCCAATAATCCCAGTGACTTGGGAAGCTAAGGAAGGAGGACCATGATTTCAAAGCCAGCCTCAGTAATTTAGCAAGGCCATAGGCAACTTGGTGAGACCCTATCTTCAATTAAAAAGGGATGGGGATGTGGTTCAGTGGTTAAGCGCCCCTGGGCTCAATTTCTGATACCAAAAACAAAACAAAACAAAAAAAGAAAAAAAAAAAGAACATTCAGTGGTGAACTGATAAGATTGGATTATGAAAGGCTTAACCTTAATAGTGTGTTAATTCGCTTAAATGTATTAACTGGGTGGTAGCCATAGGCATGTAGGGTGTTATAGATCATTAGGGACATGCCTATGGGGCTATACTGTGTTCCTGATAAGCCAAATTTCTTCTCTCTCTGCTGCTGGTGCCATGTCACCAGCTGTTTTCATCTGCTACACATTTTCATCTTAATGTTCTGCCTCATGTCATTCGCAGAGCAATGGAGTTGGCCATCTATGGACTGAGATCTTTGAAACTGTGAGCTCCAAATAAACTTTTTTTCTTCAAAATTGTTTTTATCATGTCTTTTTGTCACAGCAATGAAAAAGCTGACCAAAATAGCCACTGAGACATAGCCCATCCCTGATGTTAGTATTTGACAGAGCTTAAATTTGAAGAAGGATGGTACTTTTCAGGTGTACCAAAGGGGAGTCTGTTTATGGTTATAGAACATTTCTGTGATATAACTGGGAGTGGTAATATAAATCTACACATGGTATGCCCCTTTATATAACTATACTGAAAAAAATGTAGGTTGCAAGTAAACCTGGTAAAATATGAAATATATATATATATATATATATATATATATATATATATATATATATTTTTAATATGATTGAAATGTTAAATTCTTGGGATTGATATTATATTTGTTTTAAGAGGATACCCTTGGGTAAGGCAGGATAAAAGATGCAAACTATTTATTTTTTTTTACCCAGTTATCTTTGCCAACTCTTGAGTCTAAAATTATTTTAAAATAAACATTTACAAAGAATGAAAAACTACAATTGGGAATCGATAGTACTAAGGTAAGTTTACAAATTGATTTCAGGAGAACTTAACTATGCATATTGTATACTTTCCAGATAGAACCATAGGATCCTAGTATTTCTCACTGTTATTGTTTTGAAAGGAGGTGTCATCAAAAGCTTTGCTGTTAATTCAAGAATATTGAATTAACAGCAAATGAAATATTTATATTTGGTTAAATTTAACCCTGTTAGTGTATTGGCACATTCAATGGATTAATAATTTGAAAGGATTGTTATACTTGGTGGTAGCTATGGGCCGGTGGGTCGGGTCATGACTGATTACATGTTCTTGCATGTTGTATCTTGTTATCTTAACTCCTCTATCTCTATATAAACTTCCTGGCCACTATGAATGGAGCAGTGCCCCTCTGTCATGATGTTTTGCCATGATGTTCTTTTGGAGCAGAATAATGGAGTCCATCCACCATGGAATGGGCCCTATAAAAAATATGAGCTAAAATAAATTATTCTTCCTTGTAGTTGTTCTTGTTGGAAATTTTGGTCACAGTAATGAAAAGCTGAAGAACAAAGAAATTGGTATTAAGAATGGGGTCACTGCTATTGACAACATTTGACCCTATGGTTCAGAAGCAATTAGAACTGGTTTGTGGAGTTTGGAACAGTTTGAAGATACAGTCTAGAGAAGACTTTGAATCTTATAAGCAAATATTAATGGTTGATCCTGGAAGTCCAGAATGCAAAAAGGAAAGTGTATAGTAAAAACTATACTCATGAGGTTTTTGAGGGGAGTAAGGACTCATTTGGGAATTGGACTAGAAACCATTCATATTAAATTCCGGCAGAGAACTTGCCTACATTTTCCTCATGTCCTGAGATTTTATGTGAGGTCAGATTTAAAGATGATGGACAAATTAATATGGCAGAGTAAATTTCAAGGCATAACAGAATTCAGGCAGTGACATGAATATTACCTGTGTTTACTGTGAGAATCAGGAGTAGAAAGGATGGCAAAAGGTTTTAAAAATCTTATAGCTTGTCCAGAAACAGGAATATAAAACTGGGGCCAATGAAGTTGTGGTCATTGATGAGATTACAATTACTGAAGAGATCTAAGTACTTTGCAGTAGAAAAGATTCCTTGAGGGCATTTCAAGAATTGGCAAGACTATACCCCTTATAGGCTCAAGGGTGTACAAGTAAAAATTACATTGAGAAGATACTATGGGAGGGCCTAGTAAGTTGTTTCCCTTTGCTCAGCTGCCCACACACTCAGAACCCTCTTCAGTCATGGTGCTAGGGGATCCAGCTACTGCTTGATAAAAAGGTGGCAGACCTTTAGAAGGAATGCAAGATGTTGGAGTTAAGGGGACATGCAGGGTTCTACTGAGATTTTAGATGAAGGCCTTGGAGGCCAGGCAAAGTGTATCAAGTTCAGAATCCATGTGGACTTCCCTGAGAAACCAATGCATGAAGCTGTGAAGGTAGATGTGGAAGCTGGAATGATGACCCCAGGAATTAAGCGATACCTGTAACATGGACTGTCTGCCAAGTAAAACTGCTTGCTGTGGACAGAGCCAGGCTAAAAGAGAACCATCAACAAGGTCAAAAGGTCATGGTTGTCTAAGCCTTTGGCAATCACATTTCACCACCACGTGTCCAGATGCTGGATGTGGAGATACAAGAAAAATTTGCCCAGGTGGATTTGGGTCTTGTTTTGGTACCATCCATCCTTCCTAGGCCCATATTTTTTTGTTTTGGAATGGAAATGTATACTCTGGGCTTTACATATTAGATGTATGAAACTTGGATTTGATTTTTATGGGTGCTCACAGTGGAAAGTTTGCTTTGATCCTCAGAGGAGAATTTTGATTTGGGATTTAATACAATGCTGAAGCTAGTAAGGCTGTGGGGACTTTGGAGATGAATTAAATGGATTTTGCATTGTAAGGTGGACATGAGCTTTTGGGGCCCAGGGACAAAATGTTATGGTTAGGATATGAGGTTTCTCTTAAGAGTTCCTGTGTTAATATAGGGATATTCAAAGGTGAAATAATTAAATTAGAAGAGCTTTGACCAGGTTGGTGAATAGGTGTATTTAAAGGAATAATAATTTGGAAGGATTGCTATGCTGGGTGGTAGCTATTGTGGGCAGATGGATCATGATTGGAAGAGGTGGGTCACTTGGTACACACTCTTGAAAATTTATTTTTTCCCTTGGTTCCTCCTCCTTTCTGTCTGCTTCTTAGCCACCATAAGCAGAACAGTTGTCCTCTCTCATGCCCTTCTTCTATGATGTTCCACTTCCTCTCAGGCCCAGAGCAATGGGGTTGGCTGATCATGGACTGAACTTTGACATTCTAAGCCAAAATAAATTCAGAATCCATGTGGGCTTCCCTGAGAAACCAATGCATGAAGCTAAGTTGTTCTTGTTGGGTATTTTGGTCACAGTGATGAAAAGTTCACTAACACAATGTTTACTGAAGTTTTTGTCTCTTTAGTCAGAGTTTTAAACATTTTCATAGTTTTTAATTTTCTGAGCAATTTGCATATCATTTTCCATAGTAGATATACTCATAGTAGATATACCCTTCCTTGATTCAGAAATTCAACATTAGGGTGTTTGAAGAATAGTGAAAATAATACACAAAGGTTTATAGGAATGAGCATGTAGCAGAAATATGTTTATCAGGTTATTCATCAGGGAGTGAAAAATTAAGAGGATTAGGCATTTATCACAGAATGAAATGTACAAATCTGTTTTTTTAAAAAATTAATCCAGTAATTGGTATATACATGGTCTACAAATTACAAATTTGAGTTGTTATCATCAAAGTAAAAGTCAGAAGCCAATAGCCAAATCATAAATAAAAAGTTTCCTATTTTCAGTGGTTCATATTCTGAAGATAAGACTTGATCCATGGAAAATCTGATGGGGATTCTATAAATACATGGGGGAAAATTTGAATTTGAGTGCTGTTAATATAGTTTATTTTTTGTTTCATTTGTGTGGGACTGGGGTATGTTGAAGAGGTTACTTTGATTATTCATGGAAATCAGATTTATCAATCAGCATTTGACTAAATTAGCAACCCAAACAATGCATAGTATAATAGCAGAGACCTGTTCTGAAGTTCAACAGCTCTGCACAGACAGATTGCTATTTTGTTGATCTCAAATGGGACTAAAGGAAACTTTAAATTACCTCCTTGTTTTTCTCAAATAGGCTCTTGACTATGTGCTCTATTTTTGTTTGTTCCATAAATCTTTCTTCTTCCTTTTAAATGTGAGCAGGGCTTAGTTCATAGAGCATATTTAGAAATCAAGACACAAGACAAATTCCACAAGAACACTATGACCCCAGCTTGCATTAAGATGGCTAACATTCAATTCAATGAAGGAAGTCCCTTGGCCAGGCCCAACAATGAAGCAAAGAGACTGAATGTATGCTGAGAAACAATTTCATCTATCACAACAGAAATGACACAAGAAAAAAAGTCCATTAATTTATAGCCTTTAAGGTGTATTTAGAATCAAAATTCCAAATCTTAAACTAGTTGACAAATTCAAAGGAGAAGCAGATTTTCAACTGGAAAATAGAATCTGGAAACACTGGGAAAATTATCTCTCTAGAAGTCATGGATACTGTGATAAAAATCAATGAGGCAAAATAAGTTGTTTCTGTGGCAAGCATGTACATTAAACAAGTAGGTTAGACCTGATTTAGATAAGGGCAAAATAAGAAGGCAAAATGAGATGGGACCGGGGAAATAAAATATAAATAATCATTCCCAAATTATTGTTCATTTGTCAAAGATTTTAGAATCTGGATACCCAAGAAGGGTTTGGAATCTGGAGTATAAATGTCTGTTGTCAAATCAGGAAGATGCCAGGAATTCATAATATGCCTGTAATATAGATCAAACCAAAAAGTAATGAGAGTCATTGATATCTTTATCTCATTTTGTATTATTAACTGATTGCTGATGTTTTTGTGATTTGGGGTATATTACAGAGTCAATGTATCCTTTCTATGACACATTGCAGGCATATAAATAGTGTGCAAGAATATGGACAAGTAACAGGAAGATGTAGAAAAGAAAGATGATTGCTTTTCAATATGGTTTAATCAATGAGTATTATCTTTCATAATAACATTACCTCTATTGTGGCTATTGTTCTTTTAAAAATGTATAGAAGAATAAAATTATCTGAATTAACTTGGTAACAGAGTATTATATACTATTAGAAGTATCTATTTTTATACCAAACATACTGGACCATAAAAGAAAAATTATTTTTTCGATAATATACTTTTTATAATTATAAATTAATCTTATAAAATAATAAGCATCCTCTATCAAAATTTTGCTATAACATAATAGTAAAAAGATCTGAGAAATTCACATGGAGGCATGAAGACAGACTCAATGAAATACTCAAGAAGGGGATATATGTTATGGTTTAATTAAGTTAGTGATAAGCTTGAAAAGAAAAATAAATCACTAGCATATAAGAGCAATTACCTAAGGAAGTGGTTGCTGCTATCAAGGTAGGAGTTGCATTGCAAATGTATTCACATTTCATGCATAATTCAAAGTGACAGTAAACTTAACAACACTAGAATTAAAAATATGGTTAGTATTGTCTGCTGACTGTGACTTCAGGCAGTGGACCAATAAGATTATCAATATATTTTAAAGCAAATAAGGTAAACAATAAACATAAATACTGAAACAGAGGAATTTAAAACAAGATAAAGTTCATAAATTTGTTTCTCTCTCATTTTCCAAAGTGGGATAAGTTGTAATATTTGAATATGAAAATTTTACTAAAGTTAATATAAGAGTTTTATACCAAGTTCAATCAATAGAATGATTTTATTTTAGTAAAAGGATGGCTGAGTTGAAGGGAGAAGGAATAACTCAGGGGGAAAATGATATCATCCAAATGTTATATTTTTAAAAACAATTTTTGGGTATGTGATAGCACTTGGTATCTTACTAAAGGCAACAGGTTCAGTAATTTTCTATACACAGATTTTCCTCTGCTAGTCATAAATGCATAAGTTTAGCATTAAAGGGTAAAGCTAATGAGTGAATGAAATTTATATGACAGACTGTGTCTAATTGAATATACCACCAGCTGTCCATTTACAGTTCATTTGGAATGTAATCATGGTTAAATAATATATGGTTGCTTTCATTTTGTTTGTTTGTGTCTTAATGTATTATGAGATTTTCTTGTTCATAAAAGTCTATATTATATGCTAATATATGTTATTGAGTAAATATAGCCTTGTTTTTAGGTATCAAATATTTTATAATTGAATTTCATTACAAACTAATAAATGTTTGTATCTAAATATCATATAAATATACCACCTAGGAATATCAAAGACAAATATTAAAGATCCTGTCATAATTCTTCTATATATCTTTATGTTTTAAAAAACACTGACAGGGTTATATGTTTCCAATAAATAAACTTGGTTGCATAATTATTATTATGGAACTATATGGCTATATTACTAGATAATCAACTGGATATCATTTTACTTTAAGATATTTTATTTCAATCAACAAGATGCCAGTTTGATGATTTTCATCAAAAACTCTTCCCAAATATGTGTAAAATTGTTCTTCAAAATTGTCATTCATCAATCTCTTATTAGAGATAGTAATGTAATCTCTTATTTAAAATAATAATGCATATAGTTAAATAATATTAGTATTAGTGGGAAAAACTAATCCCTATTTTATCTTTATTGTTACATGCTATGTCCCAATAAAAAAGCAATCTAATTCACTAATTTATTTTTGTCTGAAATTTCGACCAAATTCCTGGTTTAGTTTGCTGAAATTTTCTCTTACATGTATGCACTCATTATACAATATATATGATAAAAACCTAACAAGTCTAAAACTTGAAACAATGCAAAAAAAAATTCAGTATATTTCAATGAGTGAGCCATTGGTTAGATTTTTGGGTTAATTTTATCATGCTTAATTGTAACATCATTAATTCTAGTCTACAATAGCTACAATATCACTATACCAGTTCTAATTGTCCTGTGACCATTATGGTTCTATAAACTCAAAGGAGTTTATATTTTTTTTTTTATAAATGTGTATAAGTTTTTAAAACAGAAACTTGCCTTTGCTTCCCTTTGTATTTCTCTTTTATGTCTTTCCAATAATTCATAGGTGATATTAAATTTAGAGGTTAATGACCATTTCTGGAGCTTAAATATTTTCATGTGAGTTAATATCAGAGTTTGATAAAATTTGAAACCTTGAGTTACTCTTTTAATAATCACTCAAGTTTTCAGTATAACAGTGTCCCAAGGTTTCCTATATTAATGATTAATAACCAACACTGTAGCACAGCAAGTTTGTATTGAATGTAAAAAAAAAAAGATTAAAAAAAACTAGGATGCTTTCAATAACATTTGAAATTCTCAGATATCTCAAATCTAATGTTTAACTGAGGGCTTCATAGCATTCAGTACTCAATAATGGATTTTAGTAACAGGAGTAAAGCCAATGAAAACACTGTGTATAAATGTTTTCACTGTGTGTGTATCTGTGTGTGTACATTTTGCTTTCAAGCACATGCACACATATACAATTAGTAATTAAACATTACATATGTGTGTAAATATATACACACACACACATATATATATTCTCACACACAGAAACATTAGTTCTAATGGTAATATGATTTCAAAAATAGTTTATTATATGTGATTCAGGAAAGGAGAAATTTTAAATATTAGATATGTTTGATAACATATCTTTGAATTACTTGTTGGTTACACTTTATACAATTGTGATTTATGTTATTTTAGATATATGTATTTTAATTGCCTCAAAATAAAGTTAAGTAGGAAAAAAACTATTCATATTTGTTTTGAACTCTAGAGCTTATTATAAGTTTTAAAAATGAGAGATAAAATTATTTGATACTTCATATAGCTTCCATTTTCTATAACCAATAGGTACTAATATAGGTATATACAGAGAAAAACAGAAAACAAATGTCTATGCCAATTTATACAACATTGTTATGGTTTATATATCGGATTGATTCCAAAAAGCTCATGTTAATATTCAGAGGTAAAATTATTAGATTATGAAAGCTGAAGCCTAATGAGTCCATGGTAACTGCAGGCAGTAGACTAGAGGAGGTGGGTTATAATTTCTTCAGTTGCTTTTGTTCCTAATGTGGAAATGTATATTATTGATTTCTCTTAAAAATTTGAATATATCAACTTCTCCTAAGAACTGTCACTTATGGTTTGGAAATGAACTGTCCCCTCAAAAGCTAATATTTTGAAGCCTGATTCCCAATGCAACACGGCTTAACAAAGCTGAATAGAATACTGTATGGTAATTCTAGGAAGGTGGTACTAGGTTGGAGGAAGCAGGCCACAGGGTTGTGACCTCAGACTATTTCTGACCTTAGTCCTTTTCTCTCTCTCTCTCTCTCTCTCTCTCTCTCTCTCTCTCTCTCTGTCTCTGCTTTCTGATTTTCACCAGCTGAGAACCCTTCTCCACTATGCCCTCTACCATAATATTCTGACTCACCTCAATCCCAGAGCTGTGAAGTGAACCTCAGAAATTATAAGCCCAAATAAGCTTTTCCTCCTATAATTTGTCCTTGTCAGATATTTTGCTCACTGTTAAGGTTTGGATATGAAGTGTCTCCCCAAAGCTCCTGTGTTAATACAGGAATATGCAAAGGTGAAATGATTAGATTATGAAAGCTGTAAAATAAATCAGTTCATTCCAGTTTGAATGAACTAACTGGGTGGCAGGGGGTAGGAGGTGGGTGAAGACGGGAAGAGGTAGGTCACTCGACATGTTCCTGGAAGGGTTCATTTTTCCTGGGCCCCATTTCCCTCTCTTTCTTTGTTACCTGGCCACCACAAGTGGAGCAGCACTTCCTTGCCATACCTTTCTGTAATAATGTTCTGCCTCATCTTGGCCCCAGAGTTATGGAAGTTGGCCAATCATGAACTGGACCTCTGACAGTGGCAACAACCCAAATGAACTTCTTGTCCTCTAAGTTTTACTTGTCAGATATTTTGGTCACAGTGAAAAAAGCTGACTAACATGGTCTTTATGATAAAATTTTTTCTTTTTATAATCATGCAGTTCAAACATTTCTTAATTTCCCTTTGTATTTTTCTTTTAAGCTTTTAAACAAAGTATGCTGTATTTTTCCACATTCTTTGACCTATTTTCCACATCCTTTGACCTATTCTTTCTCTCTCTCTCTCTTTCTCTCTCTCTCTCTCTCTTTAATATCCTTCATAATATTTAAATTTCTCAAATTTATTACCATTTATTTTATGGCTCAACACAAATCTTTATCATTGTGGTATCACATATATAGTTAAAAAGAAGTTCTAACTTGTTGGTTGTAGTATAAATATAAATGAGAACAAAGCAATTGATGTAATTCTGGCTTTTTTTCCCTAATTCTCTGCTATTTGATAAAGGGGTATAAAACTCTAACCATATTTTATTTATTTACATTTATTTTTGCTTCCATGGATTTTACATGAATCAAATGGATTGTTAAATAATTTATACATAACAAAATATATATATTTAAAATATAAAATTCAATGAGATATGATACCACCACCTCAATCAAGATATAAAAAAAAAATTCATTAATACTAACTGCCTTCTTGCTTCCTTGGCCTCAGAAGGCTCATGGTCAGTGAACCTATGCCACCACTGAACTACTCAGTGGTTTTCTGTAACTATATATCTGTTTTCCTTTTTTTTAAGTTCCTAAAAATGGAATCAGAAAGTACATTCTTTGGTTTGTCTTCACTGTATATGTATGTGTACATATATATGAAATATATTGCATAAATATAATTTATGAAAATATAAATATAATTTGTGCATAAATATATTAATGAAATGTATTGCATAAATATAATTTAAAATTAATTCATAGTATTGCCTGTTATTATGCCATTTATCACATCATAATTTATCTCTTACCTGTTCTTGGACTTTGGGTTTTTTTTTCAGTTCTGGCTGTTACAAATTCAGCTGGTATAAACATTTGCATGTAGGTCTTTATAGAGCAGATTTTTTTTACTTTTTTTTGACGAACATCTAAGATATAATAATGTAATTATAGTATATATTAATATTAAAATAATGTAATAATCAAATTTATCATACCTGTCAAATTCTTTTTTAAAATAATATATGAGATTCCAAATTACTTCTTATACTGATCAACTTGGGCATTTTCAGACTTTTAAATTTTGACCATTCTAACAGGATAGTTACTCATATTGATTTTATTTTTATTTCTGTAATGCTTAGAGTTGTAGAAAACTTTAATGCATAATTTGAACATTTTAAATCTTTTGTAAGTTTTTCTCATTCATGTATTTCCCTTATAATTGGTTTGCCAACTTATCATCTCTGGGTCAGAGATTCCCCCTTATAGGACTGGGGATATAGCTCAGTTGGTAGAATGCTTGCCTTGCATACACAAGGCCCTGGGTTCAATCTTCAGCACTGCCTACACCCCCTCAAAAAAAAAAAAAAAAGATTTACTTGTACATTATCTATATTTAGATTACAGAAAATAAATATGGCATATTATGTAGGTGTATTATATAAATTTACAATAGCATGAATATAATAATGTTATGGATTTACGTGATATTATAAATTATATATATATATATATATATATATATTCATTTATTTATTACATACTCATGATTTTTTTTCATAATCTTATCTCAAAAGTTTTATTGTATGAGATTTATTGTTATATCTATGAATTAGTTCTGAATGAAGTGAAATTAGGGTTGAAATTCTTTTTTTTTTCCCTGAGAGATATCTGGTTGCCTCATATATTTAAAGCTCTATTATTAACCAAATGCACTTTTATTGTTCTAAAGTCATTTTGTTGATTACCTTTATCACACTTTAATCTTTTTCTTTATTATAGCATGATTTTGATTTTAAAATTTCGATGTCTATGCATTTTAATTTGATAGACATTTAGAGTAGGATCTTTTTTTTTAAAAAAAATCCCTTTTGATAATATCTGCCAATTTATCAGAGTACATTTAAGTTAATGTAATTATTAAAACTGGATTTATGATTCCTCTCTGCTAATTTTCCTCTCATTCCATTTAAACATTTTGTATTTCTTCTTCTGATATTAATTTGTGTTAATCACAACACTTTTTCAATATTTCATTTTATACCTCAATTATGTTTTAGTGATTTATCATTTCAATATGATAGTGTTTGCCTTCGGGATTATGTTTCCTTAAATTATTACTATTTACTAGTGTTAATAGTATTCTACTTCATGGAAAGTTGTAAAAATTTTTCACCAATATAGTTTCATTCCCCTATTTCTGTCATTTATGATATTACTATTACATATTTCTCTCTATGCATTATAAACTCTGAAATAGTGTTATAATTTTCATTTTAAAGATTTTTATGTCCTCCAAAATGAGAAGAAAAATCAGCAGTCATGCTTTCCTTTTAATTCTCATTTTTGTTGCTCATTACATTCCAACGACTTGAATTTCCATCTTCTGTCATTTTACTTCAGGTTAACAACATGATGTAGTGTGGTTGTGTAGTACCCATCTAGTGCTGATAAATTCTTTCAATCTTTGCTTAACTGTAATTTTCTTTTATTTTTGCAAGATGATATATCAAGTGTATATATAACTATATAGATCATAGATTTGTCATGTTATAGCTTTGAAATTAATTCATATATGGGAGAAAAACAATCTTTCAAATAATTCCTTCTAGTAAAACTCAATAGGATAAATGTATTTAATTTACACTATATTAAGATACTTGTTAGAAATATACATTTTTAATATTGTCTGTCTACTCCTCATGAATTGGGGCCCAATCAACTTAATTTTGTTTGTCTCTGACTCTATTTTTAATTTTTTTTTTCAGGAGCAATAAGCCAAATTGATAAACATTATGACAAAGGACGAAAACTACCTCCTAGTAATTGTAAGCTTTCCAGAAAAAAATCAACCCATGAGAAGATTACCCCTCCACCATTGGAAACCATTACTCCATGGTGAAACCAAGGTCTCTGGGCTCCATGTAGAAGCAATCATCTCATGTCTCACGATGGGAATCAAATTGCCCTCTGAAGTGATAATGACTTTCCCAGAATCAGTACTGAGATAATGATCAACCAGACCATGACCTGACCAGCGTGACTTATTCCACCAATTGTGCAAATATCCAAGCCATGCCGATGCCAGTCCTTGTCTTTGTTCTTTTCTCAAAGTTTCTACTAGTCCCTTGAAGACAGATCTTTGGTTACTGTACCTCTAAATACTTTCTTCCTGGCAAGGTAACAGTGATTATTCTTCACTGCTCATCTCTTTCATTGGCATACAAGGAGGGGTGGCGTAACCTGGTCTATTGGCAACACCTGTTTGGAACTTCACCCAGGGACTCTGCAATATCCCTGCATCTATTCTCTTTTGAATGCAGTTCTAAAATTAACTAACATCAATTCATTTAAAATGCTTTCCATTAAGTTACTAATGAACTTTGTGAATTCCTTGGCAATATTACTATTTGTGTTCCTTGACTTCTCAACAGAATCTAAAATTGTTGTACTTTTTTTTTTAAACAAAGTTTATGGTTAAAATATTTTCTAAAATATTGTACTATGCTGGTGTGCTTCTTATCTCAGTAGCTCTTAATTTTAACTCATTGTTGGTGGATCTTTCACTTATCCTGGCTTTGACTGCTAATAGACATTCTGCCTCATATATTTTGTTCTCTATTCTCTCTGTACTAACTCTTAAATAATTTCAACATTTTATTCTTTATTACTTTTGTTTCTATAGGCTCTAAATACAGTTCAAGGAGCAGTGCACTTGCTTGTATTAGTTTTTTTTTCAGTGCAACAAATTACCAAAATATTTATTGAGATTATATATATATATATATATATATATATATATATATATATATATATATATTTATTCTCAGTTTTTTGCAGGTTAGAAAAAAAATGACTTGACTGAGTTTGAGGCTCTGACAAGGCTGAATTTAAGGAAGCAACAGGGATGCAATATCATCTGGAAAGTCAACTAGGAAATTATTCAATTATAATTAGTCTGCATAATAAAAGGCCAATTAAATACAAGAAAAAATAGTTCAACATCTCTCTTTCAATCAGGGAAATGCAAAACTACTCTAAGTTTCCATTTGACTCCAGTCAAAATGGCAAGGATCAAGAATACAAACAACAATAAGTGTTGGCAAGGTTGTGGGGAGAAAAGTATGCTTGTATATTGTTGCTGGGTCTAGAGACTAGTACAACCACTCTGGAAAGAAGTTCTTAGAGCCCTCAAAAAATTGTGCCTAGGGATGGAAGTACCTATGACCTAGCTATCCCCAAAGATCTAAAATTTGCATACTACAGAGACACAGCCACCTCAATGATTATAGCAGTACAATTCACAATAGCCAAATTATGGAATCAAACCAGATGCCATTCAATAGATAAATGTATTAAAAATTTGGTGTTTATATACAATGGATCTACTCAGTCATTAAAAATAATGGAATTATGGCATTTGCTGGTAAATGGATAGAAATGGAGAATATCAAGCTAAGTGAAATTATCCAAACTCAGAAAGTCAAAGATCAAATGTTTTCTTTCATATTCCACAGCTAGAGTTAAATAAAGAAAGGGGAAGAAAGGATAAGATTACATAAAATGCCAATCAACTAAGAATTATTAGACAAGCACAAGAAAGTCTAGGAGAGTAGAGGAAGGAGAATGGGAGAGGAGAGGGAAGATGGGAGGGAAAGGGTTATCATGAACTGAAATCAATTTTCATGCATGTATAACTTTCTTGGGATGAACCAACTGCCATGTAAAACCATTAAGCTCTAATAAAAATTTATTTTAAAACAATTAAAAATAATAATTGGCCTGTTTACCATTAAAGATCCTTAGGTTTATCTTAGAGTTTCAACAAGTTTCTTTCAAAGTATTGAGTACAAAATAATTTGATCAGAACCATAGTTTAGAAAATAACTTTGATTGCAGTTGTGTAACGGATGGTAGAATCTTTGCTATGTTTTCCATCCTGACCAACAAATAAGAAACATACTTTAGGCAGTAAGCTGGAACAATAATAGAGCCTGGATGTTGTTTTTTCAATTTTTTATAAGAAACTGGCCTTTGTTGCCTAATGTCTAATACCATGAGGATAAGGATATATATATATATATATATATATATATATATATATATATATATATATATATATATATATATTTGTTTTATGTAGTGGTGTAAATCTGATTACTATCATCCCTCTTTTGCCTAAATAGATATTCCCTTTTTTACCAAGTACATGTTTCAATTTTCAGATGTTGTTTACGTTCCCTTATTGTATGTCAGGATTCTAAAATCAATCATCTTTGTTGAAATTTTTATTTTTTATCATTGTGTATTGCCTTTATATGTATTGTAAAATTAGTGTTTTTTTCGTAGACACTACATTTTTCACCTTATATACAACATTAGCACCAATTTTATTAATATTTTCTGAGGATATTCTCCCTAAACACCAAATCTCCACACTACAGTAAGGCCAGATTCCAAAAAGCATTATTTATCACACTAGTAAATTCTGCATCTACTTTTGGCCTCTAAATAACAACTACTCTGAATTTACAGTGAAAAGAGATGATTTCATGAAGTGTCAATAGATACCAGCTAGAACTGGAAAGCATTTGAACAGTAGCAATTTAGTGAACTATTTGGCCAAACACTGAAAACACATTAAAATGTCATCAGTGTATTTGAGAATAAAAAGGGAAATTCATATTCTGTGGCTTTCAGACTATCTACTCTGAAATACTGAATCATGCTGATCATGTGGTTGTAGCTTTCAGTCAGATAATAGTAGGGAACTTCTAATCTAAAGAATAAGATAGGACATGGAGAGGGAGTTAATGTTCAGTATCAGAGTTACATTTTCACAGTAACACCAATTATTTTAAAGTGCATATCTCCATCTTGTCTATTTCATTCTTAATAAACTGAACAAATGAATTTTGGAGTCAAATTAAAGCACTTGAAAACCATATTTACATGTAAATGTAACTCTAAAAGCAGCTTTTAGAAATGTCTGGGAAAACAGCTCAGGTTAGGAATAATATTCTACCAAAAGCCACTAAGAGCCTGGGGATGAATGACCTCATTGCTGCTCCTGACTAATTCCTAATACTTTTATGTCATTATTAGGTGATAGTTGATTTATATATGCATTCTATATTGCTACATTAACAATATGTGAATCTGTTTCATTAAATCAAAACCTTGGAAATAAGTTAAACATTTTTGAAGGATGAATGCAAATTCATGATGAAATAATATGAATCATTTTAAACACAATTTTAAGCATGTATGTTTATTAAATAGATAACTGTTCATTTTGAAGCTGTAACATCAGCTCTTCAATAAGGAATGTAACAATAGTCTACCTTTTAATTATTAGAGAACATTATCATACTCTTGTGTGTGTGTGTGTGGGAGCAGCGGAAGAGGGGAACCAGGGCTTGAAACCAGACATGTAACCACACATCTCCAGGCACATTTTTATTTATTTATTTATTTTTTAATTTTGTGACAGAGTCTTGTAAGTTGTTTAGGGCCTCACTAAGTTGCTAAGGCTGACTCTGAACTTGTGATACTCCTGACTCAAATTCCCAAGCTGCTGGGATCACAGGCATGTGTAACTCTGCCCAACGGAAAACATATTATTCTTGCTTCTGGATAACAAAATCAGTGTGGTCATTTAGCTTACACTAATGTCTAGTAGAAGCTACATTTTTTACAACACTGATTTTCATACTTTAATAATAAAACATGAAAGACTAGTGATATTTGTAGGAAAACTTTTGCGTTACTCAAAAATATTTTAAAAGACAGTTATGGAATATCTACTGATGTTATCCTATAGTTGTTATTTTTTTAAAATGTCATTTATTTCTAGACTATTGCTTTTGCAAAGTTAGTAAAGATTTATTATCTGCTTCATGCTCTGCTTGTTGCACAACTCCCTGACCCCAGGTTACATTGGTTATTTCTTTACATAATTTTTGAGCTCACATTAATTATTTCTTTACATATTCTTCTCAATACATTACTTTCTATTTGATACTCTGTTGTGGATCCTGTCTTTTCCCGCCTCTTTCCACACCATACTAATGTATTAAGGAGTTCACTTTATCTTAACCATAGAATATGAGCCTCCATTACATTCATGAGCCCATTTATTGAGTTTCTCTGTCTTGGCTACACATATTGGGACCATGCTAAACATTATGGCTTCATAATGTGTTGGTCTCTTACCTACTTGTTTTCTTAGTCTTTTATTTCTCAATGTGTCATATGTACTTTCTTTCTCTCCTCCTCCCACCATAAAATAATTATTAAATTTGCAACATGGATTTCTATAGAAAATTAACAGTTCTTAGGGCCACAGCTTTAATTAATATGTATTTTATTGACAAAATTTCACTGTTTGGAAATCATGTCTATTAATTTGGAGAATTGGTCATTAAAGGCCAAATTTACTCATCTAGAAAATAAAAATTCTCATTGTTAAAGGGTGATTCATGGCCCTCTAAAATCCATGCTAAGTCTTAACTCCCAATACCTGAGGCATGATCTTACTTGGAAAGAGAGTTGTTTAGATGCAATTTTTCTTTAAGATGAGGCCAAACAGAAATAAGCCAACATGACTTATGTCTTTACAAGAAGAAGAAAACACCATGTAAATGTACAGCCACATAGGGAAAACATTAGGTGAGAACCGAGGCAGAATTGCAGTGCTATAGCTTTGAGGTATGGAACACCAGAATTGCTAGTAAACTGCAGAAGCTAAGAAGAGGCAAAGAAAACATCTCCTTGAGGTTCCAGAGGGTATGTGCCCATGCCAACATCATTTTGTTTTTCTTGCTTCCAGAAGTTTGAGACATCTCATTTCTGTTGTTTTAAGCTATCCAGTTGTGCTGATAATTAGCGTATCCCTTGAAAAACCAACATATTCTCTTGCAGTGCTTTCACGATGATTATTAAATGATATATATGATAAACATCTAGCACAGTCTTACTCATAAAAAACTCTCATAAATGTTAGATATTTTCACTATTATTTCTAATATTCAACCTTAGAAACATCAACCTTATTTTCCCATGACTCTTTTCTTCTTGTTATGAAAGTTAATATGTCTCATGGATACACTACAAAGCACCAAATATCTTTCTTCAGTATGAGAAAGTTTGAGTCACATTTAACCATTTATTTGCACCATTTATATTTCATTAGAAAATCTTAGACTATTTAAATACTTCTTGCCAAAACCCAAGGGGTTGCAATTATTTTTGTGCGTATTAAGAATTTCTAGTTTTTATTTTTTAAAAAAACTTCATATTTTGGATTTCATCTAAGTTTATTCTACAAGAAAAGGATGGAGGATGGTGGAAATCATAGACATTTTTCTAATAAAATTCCTTGGCACCACTGTGGGATTTGCTCATCTGTTTCCCTAATAGCTGTTGTACTCTACTGTTTCTATCTGATCCTGTGCTAAACAGGTGATACTGGATCATAGCAAATGGAGAAAAAAAAAAAAAAGAAAGCAGTGTCAGGAGAGAGTCAATGAGGAGATCTAGAAGATCAAAGAAACACAATTAGCAAAGGTTGGATGTGACAATAAAAACTTCAATGGAAATGTTTCAATGAATGTACAATTTTAAGTCATTATGAGAAAGAATAAGTATTTTCACTTCTAAGGATGTGTCTACAATAGCAGTCATAGGACTAGTTAAGATAATAGAAATAATTTGAAAATGCCACTTAATTCATTCTAGGGTCTAATGGAACAGTCTCCTAGGGCTAAAATTACTCCCTGGGAGTAAGTTAAGCACATAGGGATGCTGCATTAACTCCACCAAACTAATGTGCCATCCCAAATCATCAGTCCCCCTCCCTTCCCAGTATGAAATCATACCCTAGGAGAAGATGACTGATTACATTCAGACATATTAATTTTAACATTGAACTTAAAAAAAATGATCCCAGAAGCTTATTTCTGCATGACATGCACATGATGAATTTGCCACATGTACTGATGCAGATTTTGTCTTCCTCAATATTCTTATTGTTTATGATTTCAGAATGAAAAAATAACCATTTCTAAGATATCTAATCAAAAGAGGCACATTCTTTGAAAATTTTATTTAGCTTATTCATACTAAAATGATTTCAGGGAATAATAAGTTTGTGATTGCAATCAAGTGTGGCCTGATGCATCTATGCCACATTATTGCTGATAGTTGTATGTGCTCATTAGAGAAGAAATCAAGCCAACATAAACAATGGGAATGTAAGCATAAATGGTTGGTAGAGAGCAAACTTAAAAATATCCTTTAGTCTACAGAGGACAAGAAACTATACCAGCCCTGCATATCCCTAGAGTTAATCAATATGAAGTTAATCAAAATCAACAACAGCTATTTAAGCAAGTCAGATTTGGCTCTTTATCAATAAGATGCACAAGATTGACTTGCTAGTAAGTGCTTATTGCAACATAAGGCACAAAGTATATAAGGAGCTTTAAAATGTCCAAAAAAGGCATTCTCTTATTTATTAACTTTACTATTAACAAGAAGAAAAATAGAAAATAATAAAAGTAAAACAGAGCAATGACTAGCGCCACACATGCCACATTTCAATCAAAATTTTGATATGAATATGATGGCATGTATAAGATAAAGGTAGCTAATTCTAGAGTACTTAGAACTATGACAATTTGTTTCCCACAAAGTGAATTGTATCTTTCTTCACAAGTACATTTGTTATTCTCATAATAGATTAAAAAAAAGATTCCATATACTACCTACAGTCAGGAGCTAATAGACTAATTTGCTAAGGTAATTGATTATCAAATGACCCTAAAATAATAATTTTTATTTTAAAAATATTGACTCAGAACGTTACTTTAACTGTTATTTTTGCTGAAAAGCTTGAACATACTCTTAAAATAAAATGTATCATAAATGCATAAACATTCTTCAGTTTATACCTTTATCTCTAATAACACTGAATGATTATTTATAATATGTAATAGAAACACTACAACTGTAAATAATCTCTTACAAGTTTAATCAAAAATTAATATTTCATGTTATGACTTCAATTACTTTTGCTTTGGATATATATTTGTACAAGGATTAAGCTAATAAATATGGGAATATCCAAACTATTTCAACTTTTTAATAGTTTATTGCATTTTGACATATATTGTCATATGTTACTAAACAGGGACACATTCTGAGGAATAGGTTGTTAGATAGTTTTGTGATTATACAAACATTGTAGACTACATGTACACAAGCTAAACCATGAAATCACTGGATAATATAATCTTATGGCACCACCATTACTATATATGTGGTCCATTCTTTACAAAAACATTGTGAATACAGTGCATAACTATTTATGTAAAGAGTATATGTCATCATCACCATAATTACATTACTACTATTAGTAAAATCTTCATTAGTCTATTACACTTCAGCATTTTTCTTTAAACTTTGTAAACAGAGTATGTTGGATATGGCTTTTACAAGCTTCCTCATGAAAGAAATTTTGTGGACCTTTAGAATCCACATGCCATAATGGGATTATGTATATTACAGAAATGTGCAAGCACTACAAGTCAGATGTTTATCTTCATTACCTTTTTCTTTATGTTACAATACTTAATTGTTCAATATTTACCAACACACCTCTGCAGACTTGATGTTATAAAGTAGATCTTATACATTTCTCTTCCCCTTTTTGTAGACTTTGATCATTTTACATCACATGACAAAAAATCCTTGCAGATTTAATTAAGTCCATAGATCTTAAAATAGGAAATTTATTTTGGGTTATCCAGGTAGGCAAAATCTGATTCCATGAGCTCTTAAAAGCAGGGAACTTTCTCTGACTGGGGTCAGGCATTATGAGACAGAAAGAAGTTACAGAGAGATTATAAATAAGAAAAGCACTTGACCCATAGTGGTTAGTTTTGAAAATGAATTGTGCCACAAGTTAGATATTGTTGGAAGCCTGTGGAAGCTGAGAATGGTCTTGAGGCAGAGAGATGGAGTCAGTCCTAGGCTTCATGGACTTGAATTCTGTCATCAACTTGAATCAGTCTGGTAGTGGAGTCTTTCCATAAGACTTGTGATAAGAACCTGACCACTGAGAGGTGGATTTCAGTTAGTGAGACCAGAAACAGAGAAATCAACTTAGTACACATGGACTTTGAAATGAAGAATTGTGAGACAACATGTTTGTCTTGTTTTAAATTGCTCTATTAGGGCAGCAACAGAAAACAGCACTTAAACCTATACACTTCATGATCTAATAAATTTCAAACAATTATTTTATTTTAATATTTTTTTGCTGTAGATAGACACAATACCTTTATTTTATTTATTTATTTTTATGTGGTGTGAAGATCTAACCCAGTGTCTCTCATGTGCTAAGCAAGTGCTCTATCACTGCAGTACAACCCCAGCCCTCAAACATTTATTTCAAAACATGAAGATCTGAATAAATTTGATATCATCCTTGTTCATGTCCTGTGACTCTGTTCACCATAGTTTTTCCAAGTTAGTATTAATAGTCAGTCCTAAGCAAGCAGGCAACATTCTTAACAACCTAGATAAACTCCAAGCAATTATTTATTACTTTATTATTTACTTGATATTAATTAAGGAAGTTTTACAAGTATCTCTACATGGTTGATTTGGGGATTTATCCAAAGATAGATCAATATTAATAAAAAAAATATTTTTTAGAGATGTGTTAAAGATGCATGTTGACATTAGCAAGTAGAGAGCACAGTTTTTGTAGCTAATATTCATAAACCATAATAAATTATAAAATAGAAACTTTAAAGCATGACACATTTTCAGTAAAAAGTGATATAAAAATCTAATTTGACAAAGATTTCTAATGTCCTAGACGATAGGTCAAAAGAAGCAAATGTTAGAATACTTCAGAATTCAAACATAATTTCTATGATTATATATTTCACCTATATTAAAACTATTATGAAAATGCTTTAATTACCTCAATGTTGTCTTATATGTATGACATTTGAAAATTGAGAGAATTCACCACATTTTAAAATCAATGTCTTCCATTAACTAAAATTTTCTTTATTTGGAAACTGGAGAGACAAAGATAAAAGAAGCAAAAGTGTAACTACCAATTTTTTTTCACAATAGTGTCACATACATTTAAATTTTCTTCATTATTGAAAATAAATTTATCATATGTATGACTTAATTTTTCTTACAGATGATAAATATTTATTTTGATTTTGTATGAAATAGTTATGATTTCATTTCACAGGTTAATTAGTTTTAAATAACTATTTGGGGTAATGATACTTAAATTACAAAGAAAAATAACTATAACTGCAAACTTTGATAAAACGAAGTTGTATTCTTTTTAGAACTGCACAACCTGTTTAGCGATTATCCGACTATTAAATGAAATTTACAAAAAACTCAGTCTGTATCATTTCTATTCTACTATCTTTATGTTTCTAATTTATCATTAGGTTTCTGATTTGTAATTACACATTATTCATTTTAGAGTGGATTGTATTTAAACTTATTTGAATGAAATATGAAATAATATTTGAAATACTTCAGAGATTGTTAAAACCGTTTTTTTTTAACATGTTCATAAGCAAAGGTCCCCACAGTCTTCTTCCGTGACAAGACCAAAGAACCTGGATGATGCTAACCTAGAAGGACATTCACAGCTCATGAAAGAATCATCACTGCTAATCAAATCAGAGAGAAAACCCACCACTCTGCACCACTGGAGACATTTCATGTACTGAATATTTCATAAGAAGGGGGCTTTAGCTGAAGTGGAAATTCTCAACAGCTTCAAGTTGCGTGCAAATATTTACTTAAACATTCTAGCACAGTCCGAGTGGTGTGCTGCAACAGTGCCACTGAGCCTGGAGTGATCCTTATAAATTATGGTAATTACTAGTGACATGATTCTTGCTAGGTCACAGCAGCTTGCCTTGGCCCCTCTTGCTTTGCCAGCAATTCCCTACTTGCATGATTAAGTGGGCAGGGTGCCACAGGAAACCACATGCAAACACAGTGACAAATGTCTGTTTTGACTGCTTAAAATTGAACTCAATTGTTGAGTTGCAGAAACATCAAAACACAATCAAGGACTGATACCAAGCCCCTGAGTCAGGAGAATTGGTGCTGGAAGAGGGCTTGAAAGCCTTGGAAAAGGCTATGTCAGTTTGTCAAAATTTGCAACACCAATTTTTCTTTACACTGACATACAATGCCCTGTGACATTTTTCTTACACATTTAAAGAATATTTTTTCTCTTACTGAATATAGAAAACAAAGTGTTCAAAAGAGAAATGAACACTACTATTTTCAGATTATTTTTGCAGTGTCTTAACTATACTTGGATCCTGGATATAATCAAGATTAAAAGGTCAAAAATTAAATAGGAATGAAGCATCAAAACTTAAATCGGTTATAAGTTTTATAAGAAATTTATTTGCATAAATATTAATCAACCAGTCCATAGTTTTGCACTTTCAACAGAAAACTCTTACTTCTTGATACTTTCTCACAGTTCATTCCTTTCTTTCAGAGTTAATCATCATGATTTCCCTCTACTCTTAGAATACCAACTAAAAGTTACCTGCAGATTCTTTAGCTGTTTACGTAAGTCAAGTGGAGTTTGTTTTAACATTTATATACATATTAGTGTCTTGTAACTTAAGTGCTCTTATTTGGAGTGCAACCTAGAAACAGGCTTTCAAAGAAGAACTTTTAGAAGAAGGCTGATGAGTTAATTGTACAGAGAAAGGAAAATAATGTAGCAAATGTTTTACTGGTTTAAATATCATGGGTATAATGAGTAGGACAAGATAACAAAGTGATATGTGAATAACAGTAAAATTATCTTTCGTTTTTATACATATAAAAATCACACAAATATATAAATGGTAATATCAGCTATTATCATTGATAGTATACATATAGGAAATAAAAAAACAAGCTATCAAATTTAAGGTGATTGACGTTTTATATTGATGTACGATGCTTATAAGTTTCATGCAGCAGAGTAAATGGGGAAGTAGGCAATTCTGGCAAGAAGGTAAAATAATACTCTCTTCATAAAATCTTTGTTTTATGCAAGTACCTCTGTTTATACTAAATGTAGGACCAATTTCAATGAAACTGAAGCATGTATTTTAAATCATTAAAGTGTATAAAACCAAATCCTCTCTATGATGATATGAACAAGGATTTGAAGGAAATATGGACTAATAAATACATTGATTTGCAAAAAAAATTAAGGTGTATTGAGTTAAGAAGAATGCATTTCTAAATTAAAACAAACTTTTAAGGTATAGATGGGATATCTAATACTAAACTGACTTGTTTCCACTCTACAAGACAAATATGGATGAAATGATATTAAAGCATAAATGAAAATTAAATTTCCCTTTGTGATTTTATCAAGTATTTTGTGTTAGACAAGACACTCAATGACAATAGCTTGCATTACATATAAAATTGCTGAAGATTTGATCTACTGAAATGATTCAGAGTTCAGAAATTGAAGAGTAAAGACCCTGTAGATGAAGACAGCTGAGATTACATCATCCCCATTGAACTTAGGGAGCAGGTTTTGATGTTGTAATTTACCTGACCAACCAAGAGGAACTTTCATATCATGAATATGGTCCCTTCCCTTATGTATATATTTCTTTTACACTTGGGAAATGACAGGTTTGTGGCTATTTTCTAGGAAAATTAAATAATACAGGTCTTACAAGATAAATTGACTTTAGCATTCTAATACCACTATTATTCCTCTTATGGGTTAGATATGAGGTGTTCCCCAAAAACTCATATGTGAGATAAAGCAAGAAAGTTTAGAGGTGAAATGATTGGGTGATAAGAAATTAACAAAAATCAGTGAATTAATTTACTTGAATGAATTAACTGGGTGGTAACCAGAAGCAGGTAGGGTGTGATTGGAGGAGGTGGGTGATGTGGACACTTCTTGGGGTTTATATCCATACAGTTTTTTCAATATATAGATATATTTTTTTTTTAGTTCTGA
The DNA here is from genome assembly GCF_047511675.1 of Marmota flaviventris. Taxonomy (NCBI): domain Eukaryota; kingdom Metazoa; phylum Chordata; class Mammalia; order Rodentia; family Sciuridae; genus Marmota; species Marmota flaviventris. Next base: position 81,671,983 of record NC_092505.1, read on the forward strand.
TGGACACAGTAACTTATTTTTATTTATTTAGTTTTACATGGTGCTGAGGTTGGAACCCAGTGCTTCATACATGTGAGGCAAGTGCCCTGCCACTGAGCCACAATCCCAGCCCTTGGGGTTTATATTTTGTCCTTAGTAAGCAAGAGCTCTCTCTCTCTCTCTCTCTCTCTCTCTCAACTGTTTTCCTTCACCACACTCTTCTAGCAGGATGGTTTGCTTCACCTTGGGCACAAAGCAATTAAGCTAGTCATCTGTGGATGAAGAATTCTGAAATCAAGAGCCCCAAATAAACTTTTCATCACCTAGAATTGTTCTTGTCAAGTCTTTTAGTTACAGTAATATTTTAGTCAGCTTTTTTTTTTTTTTTGCAGCTGCAAATAAAAGACCCAACAAGAACAATTTTAGAGGAAGAAGAATTTATTTGAGGACTCATAGTTTCAGAAGTCTCAGTCTATAAAAGGTCAGCTCTATTCTTCTGGGCTCAAAGTGAGGCAGAACATCATGGAGGAGGAGTGTGGTTGTGGGAAGAGGCTCACATGACCATCAGGAAGTAGAGAGATTCCATTCACCAGATACAAAATATATGTCCCAAAGGCATCCCTCAATGACCCACCTCCTCCAGTCACAGCCTAGTTGCCTTTAGTTACCATTTGGTAACCTCATAATGGTATTAATTCACTAAGTTGTTTAAAACTTTCACAACCCAATCATTTTTCCTCTAAACCTTGAATTTTCTCACACATGAGCTTTTGGGGGACACCTCACATCCAAACCATGACAGTGGTGAAAAACCTGACTAAAACAGTTTCTTTCTCTGAAAACATATCAGGAAAGTCATGCCATTTCACTGGAGTTAGCACAGGCCATTTTTTTCAGGTTTTATTCTGCCAACTATAATAATCATTTATTTTCAGCCCCTCCCCAGCCGATGTTTTAAATCCAGGCTTTTTGCTAGATGAATCTATATTACAATCAAGATATTAAGCCTAAAGCACTTCTATATTCCTTCTATTCTGATTACACACCCTTGAAATTCATTCTCAAACATCTCTATGATTCTACAAATGTAATTTGGCTAAAGTTATTCATCTTTTAATATTTTCATAGATCACAAATTACAACTCGTCATAACGTATTTTTTTGGAACTTGAGTCTGGTTTCTTACATCAGGACTCCAGAAAAGTAAAAGATTATATTTTCATTATATTCAGCAGTTCCTGAAAGGTAACTATTTCAGATAAGTCTTCTACAGGTTCTACATGGATGGGGAAATTAACTTGTTCAGCCAGCAAAGAAGGGATGGTTTTAGTAGCAAAGAACAGGGCCAAAGTTAGGGTTTCAATATCTCCAGCTTCATCTGATGTTGCTTATATGTCCCCACTCTAGTGGGCTTTTTTTTAAGTTTTAACTTTTAAACTAGAACACCCTGTGAAATTTGGAATTGAGGTTTCTTTGTAAATTATTTATAACATGAATGAATTTCAGACTTGGTTTTCAGAAATATCCTTAAGCTACAGGATAGAAGGGTTATATTTCTTCTTTTTAGAGTCGGTTATAGAAGTTTTTGGGTTTCTTTTATAAATCTCAAACATCTAATTTAAAACAATGATTTGTTTTCTATATATAGGATATTCAGCACACTTAGTCAACCAACAACTACATTATACTCTCTGATTTCACTAACTTATATCATGGCAAAAAGCACTTGGTCGCCTCAATGCCTTATATTGAATACACATTGGATTAAAGGGGACTACATGTGGTAACTTCAATAAGTGCTCACCAACCCATTCTGTGAAATACCTATTTTGCTTCTCCCACTAAAATATGGTGATCGATGCCTTTAAAAATAATCATATCTGAGATTTATTTTCCCATATTCCAGAGCCCATTCTTTAGTCTCTTTTCATCTGAAATCACTTTTAGTAACAATTTTATATCTTGCAGGACTTTATCATAGAAACAGAAGGGGAGAAAATAGGACTCTTGTAATATAAATCTTATTGCTTTACCTAAAATACATAATTTTCAACAGTGCTGATATAAAGCTGAAATGCCTTACTTACAGTAACTCACAAGGTACTTTGAGACAGAGCCCATGATCAAACTCACCCGTGTTGTCATTGGCATTTAACTCCTTTGTTTTCTGTGATCTGGCTACACAGATACAATAAGGAATATTTTGAGATAATAACAGAGATTGCTTTATCCAAATAAAACTGTGAATCGTTGTACCTTCTCTACCCTTTATGCAGCTGTGAATTCTCTCCTTTCTCACTAGCCTCATGGTGCTATAGATATATAAGACAAATTCTTCATGTTAAGTTTCAAATAGTCTCTCAGATTTTGTAATAAAAGTAATATTCAGTCGAGGAAATATGGACTTTTGATTACAAAAACTCATGCTATTTATGTATTTTTTTGGTGGTGGTGATGGTGATTGTGTGTATGTGTGTGGGACATATGTCCACCTGCATGAAAAAGGTAAACTATAGATTGTAAGCTATTATGATTTCATGGCTTCTTTACCTTTAAAGCTGCTATCATCATGGTTTAGATTTTTTATTTAGTATCTACTGTGATGGAAACCTCTAACTATATGTTTTGGGAATGGTCCTGTTCAACATTTGTATTAATGACTTGCACAAAGACATAGGCTGTATGGGAGTAAGATACACAGATGGTGCAAAACAAATGCAGCTGGGGTAGGTGTAAACATTTTGTGTGACAGCATAAATATAGCATAAAAGAAAAGCAAACATAAAACAGAATCCCAACAACTCAAAGCTGTTCTCAGATGTGAAGAAGGATATACACAAATAATAACATGACATTCCACAGGGATAAATGTAAACTACATCACTTATTCATAATAACATATTGAGTATATTAAGAATGTTATTTAATTAGACTGAAATAGTTCTGTGAGAGATAGTTAGCTAATGATCCTGTTTTTGATTATAGCTTCATAATACTGTACACCTGTTTTTTAATTATTTGGCTGAATTTTACAGGAAAATTTGCCAGAGTTGACTTGTATCTCACAGCATCATCTTACAAAAGGAATAGAGAATTATTATGCCCTCTGTTATTAATCCACTTATAAGGTCCCTACCACCCGTGCAGTTCTATTTCTAATTAGATAGAGGGCTACTCTTAATTGATCTTTCTACCTCAAGGCTGTCACATCAGTATCAGAAGCTTGTTATTCATTGCATTATTTCCTTCATTGCCTACTTAGATTAATAGAAGATCCAAGGCTAAATACTTTACATTTATTATGGAGAAAAAAACCACAGCAAATTTCTTTGGAATCCTGCTAACCAATATAAATTGTCTCTGATACACAGTAATTATCTAGTTCATTTGAATTCTTATAGCAAAATACTACAAACAGGATTTATAAACAACATAAATTTAATATCTGTTTAATATCTGTCAACATAGGTGTCCCAGTCTTAATAAGGCTATTTCTTGGTTCATAAATGGCTTTATTTTCCTTATGTCCTCATATGGCAGGAGCAAGGGAGCTTTCTGGGGTCTCTTTTGTAAGGACATCATCTAATTGTTTTATGAAAACTGAAGTAATTGGTATAATTAATTCAATTAATTGTATACAGTAAATTGAACCCACTTTCCTTTTATTTCCACTCATTTATTGTGGTGTCATACATTTATAATTCTTAATCAACCTCATGTACTTGAAAACTTTAAAGACCCTTTTATTTTTTTTCATTTTTTTTCCAATCTAAACAAAGGTTCCTTCAAGCATCCCTTATTTTATTAGATTTCCTTAGTTTTGTAAAGTTTATCCATACTTCCCTTTACGGTTTGTTATTTCTCAATTTACTGCTCAAAATTTGTTTCCTGTAACTTAATACAAGGCTCATGTGTTTTGTAACTGAACAATTAGGAAGAACAGTGCATTCATTGTCTGCCTTCTTCCTGTTTCTACTTCCATCAATTTCAGCCAAATCAGGTATTCACTGTGAAGTTTTCATTTTCTCACCTGTGAACTTAGATGATCTTGATGTGAACTGCTCTGGCTCCACTTACGTTGTTACCAATGGCACAATTTCTTTCTTTTTATGGCCAAATAGTATTCCATCACATACCCCACACTTTACCCATTCTTCTCTTGATAGAAACTTAGGGTGTAGTCCATATTGCAGCCATTGTGAATAATGCTGCAATGCACCCATGAGTGCAGATCTCTCTTCAATATCCTGATTTTCATTCCTTTGGATAAGTATCCAGAAGTGGGACTGCTGGGTCATATGGTAGTTTTCCTTTTTTTGTGTGATTTTAATATAGAATTTTAAAATATATTTAGACCAGCATATGGACATTATATGAATTTAAATCAATATTTAATGATATATAACATGATATCTTACAAAATGATACAGAAAAAGATAAAATTTATAATATTCTATTTTTTAAAAAATTTATCACAGTTAATCTTTTGAGGAAACCCCATACCCTTCTCCATATTGACCATATCAATTTATCTACCTATCAACAGTATACAAGTATTCCCTTTTCTCCTTTCTACTTATTTTTGCCAGCATTTTTTACATTAAAAACAACAATAACAAAAAACAAAAGACAAACAAACAAACAAACAAAAAAAAAACAGCTATTCTAACAGATGTGAAGAGCTATCTCATAGTGGTTTTGGGTTGCATTTTCCTGATGACTGGTTATTTAGAGCACCTTTTCATGTATCTGCTGGAACTCTCTCTCTTTCTCCTTCTCTCTGTCTGTATGTTTGTGTGTATTTCAATAATGACACAAACATTCATCTGATTTTATTTCTCAAAGAAGTCTGTGTTGTCATCAACTTGCATTTGCTTTTTATAATTTTGAAGTAGTCAGCTTTTGTGATAAAATCAAGTCTAATCTCTGTTTTTCAATACCAGCTCTCCAGGTAAAATTATTTCATATGATTTCTGAACACAGTTAACCATCATGTTTGAATATACTCATTGTATTCACCTTTTTCATCTGGTTTAACAAGGATAAGGAAAAACAAATATTTCCCTATCTAACTAGTGTAGCAAGGATAATTCCCATCTAATATGAATTAGTAAGTGTTTAATGTGTAACTGTCAATAAAACATATAACTCATTCATAGAAAAGTATTTAAAAAATAGAATATTGTAAATTTTATCATTTTCTGTATCATTTTGTAAAATATCATGTTACATATCATTACAATATTGATTTATATTCATATAATTTCCATATGCTGTTCTAAATATATTTAAAAATTCTATATCAAAATCACACAAAAATCATTAAACTACAAAAATGTATAGAAATAAAATTTCTGAATTAAAATGCAGTTGATGACATGTTTTACTTTATTAACACAGGTGGTTACTTTTATACTTATCATCACTGTTAGAAAGGTGATTAGAAAGGGTTTAACCAATGCAATATTTTGCTGATAGGTTTTCTTTAAAAATTATAAAGATTTGTGAGGCCCTAAGCAACTCAGTGAGACCCTGTCTCTAAATAAATTACAATAAGCCTGGGTATGTGACTCAATGTTTGAGTGCCCCTGGGTTCAATCCCTGGTACACCCCCAAAAAATTATAAAGAATTTCTTACATTTCAATTATATCAATAAATCTTATTTAATCTTTCTTTAGAATAATGTTATTAATATTATTGGAATATGTAAATCCATTCCTTCCTTGTGAACTTTTCAAATATTAGTGATAATAGAAACAATTTTACTTACTAGATAAGTTAATTAGAGTATTGATTTAGTCTGTTTTTCATTGCTAATAACACAGTTTTGAAGACTGGGTGAGGTTTAAAAAAAGAGATTTATTTTTGCTCATAGCTCTAGCTCAAGGTTGAAGGGACACATCTGCTGATGGTCTTGGCTGGCAGAGCTCCAAGAAGGCTCAAGGCATCACTTGGTGATAAACATTGAGTGCTGCGTGTAAGTGCATTTTGTGGTCTCTCTCTTATAAATGACCAGTATTCAATACTGAGGGCTTCACACTCATGCTTTATTTCTAACCACCTCACAATACCACTTCCTGTACATACCATGCAGAATTAGATTGCCACCCTCTTAATACTTCACAATGGACATTAAACTCCAACATGAGTTTTGGAGGAGACAAACCATATGCAAATCATGCAAAGTATATAGTTCATTATTGTGCGGGTATATATATAAATGTATAGCTAAACACACACACACACACACACACATATATATATATATATATATATATATATATTCAAGCGATATGCATATATATGTATACATATATTCAATAATATGTGTTCAGAAGTCATTATTTCCTGTAAGTATTACATTTTAACAGTGTTGATTTTAATGACGATTCAGAAATAAAATTTCAATGTTACTAGAGATTCAAAAGGACTAAAAAAAGAATAACAACTAAGTAGTACTATTTCCAAAGACAGTAAACATAGTTGTATATCTATACATTACTACCAAAATGTTGTATATTTTAATGGTTGCATATAAATAACAATGTTAATGATCTTAGAATTCTTGTTTTGGTACTCTAAAATAAGCACAGGTTTTTTTCATAATGAAGAATCTTAAGAAAAATGTTTTATAGAGAGTTTGTCTTTGTGTAATGAACTTTTAGAAATTTTGGAAAATTTAAGTCTATTCATTTTTAAAGGTAGTAAGCAGTATAAGAACTTATTTTCAGTATTAGAATCATAAACAACAATACAACAACTATAATAGTAAATCACTACCTAGCTATGATTTACTATTTAAGCAGGTTTTTTTCTATTCTTCAATTTATTTCTTTATATTATTAATTTTTGCCATAATATATAGTCCTTAAGGGCAAAGACTGTATCTATGCTGGGTCTTTCTATAAGATGTGATCCATTGATTAGTTAATTTATTAGTATTTGCTTACAAAATGTGTTATTGCACAATCTAGTAGTAGAATATATACAGAAAGATTATCAAAGTGACAATTATGAAAATGTAGACAAATACAGAGGAGACAGACAAAACACAAAAAGAAAATTGAATTGAATTGAGTATGTAGATAGTCTGAACTCAAGATCCAAACCAAACCAAACAAATGAACAAAATTATCCCTTCTCAATATTTTTTATTTAATCTGTAAGATAAAGGGCTGAGGATATAAATAAAACTTTTTTTATATAAAGTACTACCTACTTTCTTACTTATCTACTTACACACACACACACACACGCACATATGAAATGGAATAAACAATCTGTTATGGTTTAGATATGAGGTATCCTGCAAAAGCTCATGTATGAGAAAAATAGAATTTTCACCAAGGAAATGATTAGAACATTATATCTGTATCAGTGGATTAATCTACTAATTAAATGCACCTATAATAATCAAGGGTGGTCAATGTAGACAGGTAAGTTGTAGATGAAGGAAGAAGGTTACTGGGGGTTTGACTTTCGAGTTTACACTTTTTCCTTGGTTGGCAGAGCTCTCCGCTTCTGGTTGCCTTGTCATCAGCTGCCTTCCTTCATCATGCCCTTCTGTCATGATGTTGCTGATGTTCTGTTTCATCTCAGGACAACCATCCATGGAAACTCTGAAACACTAAGCCAAAATAAACTTTTTCTTCTCTAATTTTGTGCCTAGTCTTTTGGTTACAGTGATGAAAAACTTAACTAAAAAACAGTAATTAATTACACGTTTTCATGTATGACTTAGAAAAATATCCAAAGAGGTGTTTTTTTCATGGAAATTATGCCAAGGGGATCTTTGGTACAGAAATGTTTAATTATACCCACAGAGATATGTGTGTGTGTGTGTGTGTGTGTGTGTGTGTGTGAGAGAGAGAGAGAGAGAGAGAGAGAGAGAAAGATTAAAATATTAAATTTGATCATCTTATTATCATTTTAACATACTGTACCAGTGCTTTTTATATTGTTATCTCTATTTCTATAACACATATAAGGAAAAACAAAGTATTAAATGATATTATTTACAAATTATAAAGTAACGTGTTTTGCTAATTTGGCACTTATAATCAAATACATATTAACTTACTTAATTATACTTTGTTTTTCATCCAAATTGGGCTTTATGACATCATTAGTTAAATCTCACCTACTCAATTGGCATAAAAGCATTAAAAATGATTTTGTTTATTTTCATTATAAACTACATTAAGAGAAAGAAAATTAACTAAAGGTAACATTTTTTTGTTGTTGTTTCCTGTTTCTGGAGTTTTTCTTTTTTATGTCTTGAGAAGGGTATCATGTGATCAGCAAAAATATTTCAATCATGTTTTAATCATTTGCTAAATATAGAGGCTTATAAAGCATCCTTCTAGGGCTGGGTGTGTAGAACATTCTAAATTTCCTCACTTCTAGGTTCCATTAAGAACCCCACAAGAAGTAATGAAATAAAATAAAATGAAAAATACTCTTCCATCTACTCTTTTTCAACTTAATTTTTCTCAGATAGAAATGTGCTGTTCAGAGGAAAGTATTTATAAATTTAACAATGTTTGGATAATAAAAGAGCTGACGGCTTGCAAATTATTAACTGTTCATTGTCATGGAACTTTGAGTTATTTAGTCAATACTTGTATTAAGTCCATAAAGATGTTCCTACAATAGTAAGCACGAATTTTTTAAAGTTATCACTTTCCAAAGTAAGGGAACATTTTTTTCTTGGACTATTTACTATAAATACACCTAAATTCTTCTTCTGTCTTATTAAAATGTATCTAAATCTCTTAAAAATGTTAACTACACCTCTTGCTAGCTTTATGATCCAGAAATAACATTCTCAAAGACACCTTTTTGAGATGTAACCCTCAAAAAAGACAGTACCCTTATTTCAGTTTCTGTGGGAGGGTAGTATCCTAACTTCCAGGGACACTTTGCTCTAAGTTGCAAGCTAACTTTCTGTCAGAAAAAAAAAAGAGCAGTTTATTGTGTGTTTAGATAAAACTAATAAGTAATACGGGGTGTCAATCCAATTGAAAAGTAAATTTATGATAAAGTACCTGCAGCAAATCCTCTTACTTGAGGGCTAGTTATTGTTTTTTGTGAGTAATGGGTTATATCTATTTAGCTATAAAAATTGAGATTTCTTTCTATCTTTGCAATCCCTTTGGTGAATTGCCTTGACATGCATGACATTCTGATTTAATGCTTATTCAATCAGAAAACTTTCTTTTACTTTTATATTTCTCCAATAGTTCACACTGTATGGTGCACTGTGTTTCAGAAAATAACTTGCAAATTGGATTATTTCTTATTCACAGACTTCCTTAAAAATATTCGTTATTAGCCAGGTTCAGTATTCCATATCTGTAATCTCAGTGACTTGGGAGGTTGAAGAATGAGGATCACAAGTTCCAGCACAAGCTCAGTACTATGGTGAGACTATGTCTTAAAGTTTAAAAAAAGGGACTAGACTGAAGATGCTGCTCAATAGTAAAATTCCCTGTACAACCCCCCTCCAAATATATACACACATTAGCAAAAGTTTCTTTTCCTCTAGACATGATAAAATACATTTATGTCATGAAAAATATCCCATAAAACAGTAATTTTTCTTTTTTGAGGTTAATTAGGAAATATGTGTAAATTATAGGTAATTTAAATTTCTGTCATTCTTTGAAAAAGTAGATATGTATACTTAAAATTTCACTGTCAGTCATCACATTAAAACAAAGCCTTTTCAAAATTTAATTATATATATATATATATATATATATATATATATATATATATATATATAAAGTTTTTCACGTGTATATATATAAATCACACCATAGTATAATACATTTAAATAAAATCCATGTTATATTATGTTCATCCAAAGAAAACTGCTATTGATGATTTGTGTTTTCATGAAAACTTCACTGTTGTTTTATTGGTGAAGTTACTTAAACAAACATTTAATTTTGTATTCTTTTTTGATGGAAAACTACTGTAAATTCACTCATAATTGTTCAGAATATTATAGGTATTTGTTATACAATGTGAGATGAGGAAGAAATGAAGTACCAAAGCTCAAAAAAGTGGGGATTCTTCAACCAATTTAAACTCTGCTAATTTGAAATTTTAAAAGAAAATATACAGCAATATCACTTGACCTTTGAGTATAATTATAATCTTTATTTTGAAAATCACACAATTTTTAACATTGGAGTTTTGATGAATTATTTTAAATTCTTTATATTTCTCATATATCAGCAAGGTTATAATCTTAGTATGTATGAAAATGATTTAGATTTTATTTTTCTTATTTTCATTTTGTAGCTTTATGTCCACTGATATTACAAAAAAAATCCATTGACAATGTGTGGAAATATAAAAGTTGAATGAAAAAAAACTAAGGTAAAAGAATACAGCTTATATTTACATTTTTCATAAAAATTCAGATTGAATCCTATTTTTTTCCTTCTACCTTATTATTTCCAAGATGGTCAGAAAGTTACCTTTTCAATTTTTTAAAATACAAGAGTTGAGAATAGCATTTTATTCTAGTTTTCAACTCACTAAAGTATTGTCATATAGGTTATTTAAAAAAATAACTGAAATAAACTTCTTGAATGGCTTTTGTCCAAAGAAATACCTAAAGTTTGAAACAAAGCTATTCTTAATTTTGTCCAATTTAGATGTGCAAGTTGATATTTAAGAAGAGTTATAAATTTTGACCAGCCTCTGCAGGGCCCAGGCACACAAGCACATCTGGTCCACCCCTTTCCTGGTGGGGCAGACACTCACCAGAGCCTAGCTTTTGGTGCAGGACAACCCCTTTTGACCAGTGCACTACTGTGAGAGCCAAGATCCAGCCCAGAAGGCGCACACAAGCCCACACTGGATCCAGGATCTCAGTAGGCCCAGTTCACCCTTTCACCAGGGGGGCAGACACTGCCAGAGCCTAGCCTTTGGTGCAGGACCTCCCCTTCCTACCAGCAGACTATCACAGAAGGTCAAGCCCAGTGGCCCAGATATACCCACTCCATCTTATGGAAGTCCCAGACCCAGGATGCAGTAGCATCCATTGAGGGACACCAGCAGGGTCTGGAAGCCCCAAATCAAGGTGAGGTACAGACAATCTGCACAGGTACTACAAGAAAACTATGGAAAACTATGAAAGCAGTTCTAAGAGGAAAGTTCATTGCATGGAGTTTATTCCTTAAAAGAAGAAAAAGTCAACAAATAAATGGCTTAACATTATATCTCCAAGCCCCAGAAAAAGAGGAACAAATTAACACCAAAAGCAGCAGAAGACAGGAAATAATTAAAATCAGATCTGAAATAAATAAAATTGAAACAAAAGAAACAACTGAAAAAATTGACAGAACAAAAAGTTGGTTCTTTGTCTGGGGTTGTGGCTCAGCGAGCAGTAGAGATCTTGCCTTACACGTGTGAGAACCTGGGTTCCATCCACCGCACCACATAAAATAAATGTATCGTGTCAAACTATAACTAAAAAATAAATATTAAAAAATTTGGTTCTTTGAAAAAATAAATAAAATGGACAGACCCTTAGCCATGCTAACAAAGAGAAGGAGAGAGAAAACTCAAATCAACTAACATACATGATGAAAAAGAAAATATCACAACAGACACTATAGAAAAACAGAATATAATTAGAAATTATTTTAAAAACCTGTACTCTAATAAAATAGAAAATATCAAAGGCATTGACAAATTTCTAGAGTCATAAAATTTGCCCAAATTTAATTAGGATGATATACACAATTTAAACAGATCAATTTCGAGTGATGAAATAGTAGACACCATCAAAAGTCTACCAACCAAGAAAAGCCCAGTACGAATGGATACACAGCCAAGTTCTACAAGACCTTTAAAGAAGAACTAATACCAATACTCTCCAATTTATTTCAAGAAATAGAAAAAGAGACAACACTTCCAAACTCATTCTATGAGGCCAATATCACTCTGATTTCAAAACCAGGCAAAAACACATAAAAAAAGAAAAAGAAAAAGAAAGAAAGAAAAGGAAAACTTCAAATCAATATGTCTAATGAATGTAGATGCAAAAATTCTTAATAAAATTCTGGCAAACTGAATACAAAAACATATCAAAACGATCATGCACCATGATCAAGTGGGATTCATCCCAGGGATGCAAGGTTGGTTCAATATATGGAAATCAATAAATGTAATTCATCACATCAATAGACTTAAAGACAAGAATCATATGATCATCTCAATAGATGCAGAAAAAAGCATTTGACAAAATAGAGCACCCCTTTATGTATAAAACACTAGAAAATCTAGGGATAATAGGAACATATCTCAACATCATAAAGGCTATCTATCTAAGCCCAAGGCCAACATCATTCTAAATGGAGAAAAAATGATGGCATTCACTCTAAAAACTGGAACATTAGGGATGCTCTCTTTCACCAATTTTATTTAACATAATTCTTGAAACACTGGCCAGAGCAATTAGACAAACAAAAGAAATTAAAGGGATACACACTTTTCCTGAACTCAAATTGGCACTATTTGTTGATGATATGATTTTATTCTTGGAAGATCCTAAAAGTTCCACCAGAAAACCCCTAGAACTAGTAAATGAATTCAGTAAAGTAGCAGGATATAAAATCAACACCCATAAATCAAAGGCATTTCTGTATATCAGTGATAAATCCTCAGAAAGGGAAATGAGAAAAACTAACCCATTCTCAATAGCCTCAAAAAACAAATAAACAACATCAATAACAACAACAACAACAACAAAAACCTTTGGAATTAACTTAACAAAATAGGTGAAAGATCTATATAATGAAAATTACAGAACCCTAAAGAAAGAAATCAATGAAAACCTGAGAAGATAGAAAGACCTACCTTGCTCTCGGATAGGCAGAAATAATATTACCAAAATGACCATACTTCCAAAAGCCCTATACATATTTAATGCAATTCCAATCAAAATTCCAATAACATTCCTCATAGAAATAGAAAAACAAATCATGAAATTCATCTGGAAATATAAGAGACTCAGAATATCTAAAGCAATACTTAGCAGGAAGAGTGAAGCAGGTGGCATCACTATACTAGACCTTAAACTGTACTACAGAGCAATAGTAACAACAACAACAAGAAAGCATGGTATTAGCATCAAAACAGACTTGAAGACCAATAGTACAGAACAGAGGACACAGAGACTAACCCACAAAACTACAATTATCTTATATTAGACAAAGGTGCCAAGAACATGCATTGGAGAAAAGATAACCTCTTCAACAATAAATGTTGGTGAGAATGTGGGGAAAAAGATAGACTCATACACTTCTGGTGGGACTGCAAATCAGTGCAGCCAATATGGAAAGAAGTACGGAGATTTATTGGAAAATTGGGAATGGAACCACCATTTGACCCAGCTGTCCCTCTCCTCGGCCTATACCCAAAGGACTTAAAAACAGCATACTACAGGGACAAAGCCATATCAATGTTTATAGCAGCACAATTCACAATAGCTAAACTGTGGAACCAACCTAGATGCCATTCAACAGATGAATGGATAAAAAAAAATGTGGCATATGTATTTAATGGTATATTACTCAGAAATAAAAGAGAATAAAATCATGGCATTTTCAGGTAAGTGGATGGAGTTAGAGAAGATAATGCTAAGTGAAGTCAGCCAATTCCAAAAAAACAATGCTGAGTGTTTTCTCTGATATAAGGAGGCTGATTCATAGTGGGGTAGGGACAGGGAGCATGGGAGGAATAGAGGAACTCTAGATAGGGCAGAGGGGTTGGAGGGTAAGGGAAGGGGCATGGAGTAATTAAAGATGGTGGAATGTGATGATCATTACTATCCAAAGTACAGGTATGAAGACACGCATTGGTGTTAATATATTATATATACAACCAGAGATATGAAAAATTGTTCTTTATATATGTAATAAGAATTGTAATGCTTTCTGCTGTCATACATAAATTAAAAAAACTTACATAAAAAATGTTGACTTTAAACCTGCCATATGGTCTAGCAATTCTACTCTCAGGTGTATGCTCAAAGTTCAAAACAAAATGTTCAAATAAAACCTGTACAATAACATTCATAGAAGCACTATTCATAATAGCCAAAAGATGGAAACATCCTCAATGTCCACCAACAGAAAAATAAACAAAAAAAGATTAGTTATATATTTTAAATATATATACATATATAATGTATCTCTGTATATATATGTATATACATATGCGCACACACCCACTTAAATACACAAACACACACACAGTTTGAATTGAATTTCTTTGTGGTATTGAGTTGTGCACTTACATTTTTCCTGCAAGATATCTTTTAAATTCAGATACAATATTTGTACATTATTATGGATATATTTTGGTAATTTGATACACTTATATGATGTGTAAAAATCAAATTAGGGAAGTAAGCATTTCAATTTCTTCATACATTAATCCATTTTATGTCTTGGAAATTTCAGGAAAGAGTAGGAATCCAAATTAAAAAAAAGGAAGAATTATAATTATCCATGTTTGCTGATGAAGTAATTTATGTATAGAAAATCCTAAGTACTTTCACAAAAAAACTGTCAAAGTTTACAAATTCATTAAAGTTGCAATATTAAATCAAAGTACAAAAACCATAACATTTTTTACACACCAACAATGAGATTGCTGAAAAAGAAATTATGACAGCAGAACCATTATAGTATCTCCAAGACAACCTTTCCTCACAGTGCTTTTGACTACATGCAGCAAGGACATATTGGTGTCATTCTTAATTATTCAAAAGTAATAAAGAAAAAATATAAAGACAGATTTCATAAACATCATTAGAGTCAACTAAATAGGAAAATACACACATTGAAAATTCTTAAGTCTGTAAATAACTTTATGACCCCAAATTTTCCTGATGAATTACAATAAATAATAATATTTCTTAATTTTCTGTTATGAGAATGAGGCATTCATGTTCAAGTCACAAGTTCTATTTAAATCTTTGACAAATTCGACATTCAACTTCATATTTTAAATAAATCTGTTTCAGAATAAGCTCAATTTACAATTCTTTGCTTCCTTTTAATTATGTCATCAGAAGCATTTATTCTTTGTTTCTATGGCCATTTTGAAAAAGAAGTATATTGCATACCTTTTTGAACATTATGTTTGTCCTGTGGACTTTGCTCAATTGGCCCAGGTTTGAAGTAATTTTTTGGCACCATTTGTACTATCAATATATTTTTGAAATATTTATTTTCTAGTTGTAGTTGGACACATACCTTTATTTTATTTATTTATTTTTATATGGTGCTAAGGATCGAACCCAGGGCCTCACACATGCTAGGCGAGTTCTCTACCACTGAGCCACAACCCCAACCCTATCAATATTTTAATACAACTATTTGCCATTCCATTCATTTTCTCTAGCTAATTTTAAAAAACACTCGAACATTCCCCCAAATTTTATAGATGCCTTTTTACTTTTAGGTAGTATTTACAGGAACAAATTACAACATTTATGTACCTTTCTTAGCAACTTTGGATTCTGTCTTAAGCATATATTATGCATGTTAAGTATTTTATCTACTGCTTTAAATGTGAGTGTATACTGCTATATGTACATATGGACCAAGTTTTATGATACTATGTAGGTAAAAATAAATACTAAATAAAAAATATCAAACATTTGTTTTGCATTTGTTTAATGAAAACGTGTTGTTTTCAATGCAAGTAACATTGAAAGGTATATTACTGGTGCACAATTTAATTAAATAATGATCATAATGAAGACACTGTAGTGATTAAGCTTCACTGGTGGTCTTATGTTGTGTGTTTTGTAATATAGGAATAGAAATCAAACTAAAAATCACTACTTTTAAAATTATGAAATTTTCACTTTTCATCCTCAATGTATGCACATTGATTTTTATAAGACTCATCTGCTTTTGACATGAAGTTTTCCTCATTTTGTATGTATTCTAAAAAGTTCATAAGAATAATATTTTAATAGAGGTTGTGTTGAAACATAAAACGAAGATTCTGAGTTGATTCTAAACCTCTGACCAGCAGTAAATTGTGTAATAACTGAGTCAAATTATATATTCTTTTTTCTACCATTATCTTGGTCAATGTTATATCTTGATCCATGGTGATTTCTCAAATGTATATGTTATTAGTGATGAAAAACAAAGTTTTTTATATTCATTCACATTTGAGAAAGGAGAACACCAATTGCCAATGGAATGATGCATATGTGCTCTCTTAATAAGGAAGTTTTCCGCTCTCTTCTTACTTATTTTGCTTTTCTTATATATAACTTTTCTCCAAAGTTTGTAGTTAAAACAGGGTAATAGAAACTTCATACCATGAGCAAACACCTGTTTTTTTAAATACATTTTTCACCGGATCTGTTTTAGTCAAATTCATCAATTCCATTCTTCTAAACATTATCATAAAAATAGATGTAAAATTAAATTATTTATTATTAAAACATAAAAATAATATTTGTTTCAAAATAACCACTAGTTTGAAATATTAATTTATAAAGTTATTTAGAACATTTTCTGGTTTATGTGTTGCTTACGTGACATTGAATAACTGTCTCAATCACAAAAATAACAATTTAAGACCTCAAAATATTTATTACAATTCTACCAAGGAAGTTTGTTATGACGATTAATATGGTCAGTTCATTATAAGTCATATGAGAGCATCTCATAATTTTAAAGGACAACTGATATATCCTAGAAATAAACTTGACAAAGGAGGTTCACATAACTGTTCTCTCATCCTTACTGTATTTTGACTAAAGCAACTATCTCAGAGTTAATAAAGAAGACCAGAAATAGAAAACAAAATGTAAAGAACCAAAAAAACAAAACCAATTTAAATTATATTTTAAAACTATTCCATGAAAAAAATTTTAACATGGAACTTAAATACTCTGAATGATAGATTTTTACAAAATATTTTGACAATGTTGTCCATTTGATGATAATCTGTGGTTAATTTCTAGGAGTAGTATGCTTACATAATACATCAAAATATATAAATTAACCTCTTACCAATGACATAAATTATTAGTCAATAAAATATTAATATGTATATAATTTAATTATTTTTAAAATATACAACTGACCAGAAATAATTTGAAGACTATTTAAAAGTCTTAATCTCACTTGGAAATACTGATATTACCTTTTTCTTGATCTGTTGTTTCAGTTAACTTCAAAGAATTTAATTTCCTATATCTATTTACAAAAAAATTTTAACCTTGAAATAGGTAATTTTGAGGAGGTCACTTTAAAGGATAGAGTATGCTGCCAAGGTCCAGCCCTGGCAGGGGGAGTGAGGGTCCAGGGTGGAAGGAGCAGTGGCATCGGTGAAAGAAGAAGAGTTGGGACAACAGGTTGCAAGTGATGAGCAACCTCCAGAAGACATCTCTCTGACCCTGGAGGGACCTTTATTTTTTCACCTTTTTTACATGTGTTTTTTCAGGTAGTTAATGGACAGCTTCAGAGCCCGAAACTTTTTTGATTTACATAATTTTCAAGAGTTACAATCTTTTCTGACATACATTGATTACCTAAGATATTGAGTACATTGTTCAAAATATTTTTCTGTAATCTTAGCCATTCATGATTAAGCTTTTACATTTTCACCTCAATCACTCAGTGCTAGGCGATGCAACTAGACTACATGACTCCTGACCTATAATTCATTTCTAACTTTAAAGCATACCTATAATTATTTCATTAACCTTTAACTTTAAAGCATACTTATGATTATTGGTAAGCTTTCTTACTTCTAAACTAAAATCCCAGTAAAACACACTTAAAGTAGTGAAAGTCTATTATTTAAAAGCCAACTACTCTGAAGTGCCTCTAAAATATATCTATGTTAATTTTACATTATTCTATTTTTAATTTCCAAGGTAATTTTCTTTTTTCATATGACCTATTCAACTGCTTTCTTAAAAAACTTCCTAGATTTTTGGTCAAAGCACACCAATTCTTATGTCTTTGTAATCTTAAATTAAAAGGCAGGATTTACACCTCAACTAATTTGTCATTTATGTTAACTAGGTTTTTCCATTTTCATCATAAGTTTTTGCTTAAAGCAAAGGAGGGTCTATTGGTTGGGGAATGTATTTTTATTAGCCTCTTTTTCTCAAGGGGATACGATAAGCTACATACCGTGGTCCTTGTACTGTTGGCATATCAATTGTATTTATGTAGGGCTAGGCTGTTGTACAGGTTATGGCTTTAGGATGGGGTTGGGGGGTGGCTAGTGTAAATTGTAAACCATGGGATAAATATTTCTTGTTGCTTAAGCTTGAAGAATAACACGATTTTTTTGTATTCAGAGAGACATTGAAACGTACCTAATAGCAAGTCTCAATTGTATCCTTAGTCTCATTCTGGGAATTTTCCTGCAATCACAGGCAATACGTACTTTTATTATTGATTGACGTATGCCCTGTTATCCATATTATGAGTATCACAAACAAAACATTTAACATTCCTAAAGGTTCCAGTTTCAAGATGGTGCGGCCTTGCGGCACACATTGTGACCCTGTCAGACAGTGGGTACTGGAACACCCTCACCAGTATGCTTTTATTCTTTGGAATTTTAAGTTAGGTCATTTATAGAGGATGGTAATAGAAGGGCATACAATATAATTTTGAGGTAATTTTTGAATGAGTAAAATACATTATCTTACTCAACATATCAAGTGAATGGTGGTTGCTTTTTTGATCTAGATATTGTGTGTTGAACAATTATAGTAACACTTTATCTGCATTTTGAGTACATAAATGTTGACAGTTAAAATATTCTATTTATAGTTTTAGTACAAGGTGGAATGCACTTACCACACTTCATTGGTTGCACATTTTATACTTAGAGAAAGTGTTAAGAGTCTTTTTTATTGATTCACAGGCTAAGCAATTTCATTTTTTTTTGTTTTCATACTTTGACCTACAACCCTAGGATCCATTAGGGTACTACAATAGCAAGGTGTAGACACATCAACTACAAAGAAAGAGAACTAAAATGACACTGTCTCCAGCTAGGGATGCATTAATAGACCTGAGAATTCAAACGTAGAAAAGGCAATTTTTTCCTGCTGGGAAGCAGAGTTCTCAAGAGAGCCATCTCAGACTGAAGAACATGATATGAAAATCAATAAAGGCCCTATTGTGCTACTGATGTGTCCGGTAAGTGTCATTTTATATCTTGCTAGCGGATATCTAAAGGAAGTTAAGGCTACTTTGCTCATAGTAATTGAATGAATTCTCGTTCATGAGTGGTCTATTTTGCTGTTCAATGCAAAAATAAAATATACTGTGGGGCGCAGTTTGAAATTAGATCATCATGGAAATAAATATGAAAATGGTTAGATTTTTCACAGACGTAATAACAAAATCACTGATGTTTTCCACTCTCAACATTCTTATAATTGTACAAGAATTAAGCAATGACTATAAGTACTGGGCTATTTGACCAGAATTGTGGTTGGGAAAAAATCATACTGGTTAACCAAAGAAAGGAAAGTCACCATTGCAAACATTAGGATAATTTGTTGAAATCAAATAGCTAATTTGAAATATTTAATTTCATAAATATGCATTGCATTAGGTCAGAAGAGTTATGTGCATGAAAATAATTTAAATATTAATCACTGGATTTTTATCTTTATTGCTTATGCTATTGAATATTTTATTTTACAGATTTGTATACTAAAATGTTTGAGAATTCTATGGCAACTATCTTTAGTTTCCCCAAAAGTTTCTTGCCAATTTTCTTATAATTTTCCTCCAAATAAATTTCTGCATGAAAAGTTCTTATATTATTTGATTATTACTATCTGATATTTGAATGAGACTGAGTAAGGTGAGAGGAGTTATTGAAATAGGTTTATATTGAGTTTCACATTTTCATCTATTTTTACTTCTAGCTTATTCAACCAAATGTTTGAAATAACCTAGTCCCTTAAATGTATGTAGGTGACCTGAGAATTTTGAAACATCTGAATTTGAATACTTATTTAATAAAAAAGAATTTTGTTACTTATCAGTTATTACAAAATACTGAGTCAGAATTAATCAATTAATCAATGTTTTCCCTGTGGAAATATTCTTTTTTTAAAAAAATATATATGTTTGTAGAATGCATTACAATTCTTATTAGACATATAGAGCACAATTTTTTATATCTGGTTGTATACAAACTATATTCACACCAATTTGTGTCTTCATAAATGTACTTTGGATAAAGAATTAATCCATTTTTGAGAGAGAGCTTTTTTGAAAGCCAATGTGCACTACACCAGGGACCCCTCCAAAAAAGTAAATGAACTCAAAAGTGCACATGGCCAATGAAAATTAGAAGAAGTGAAAAGATAAGGAGCAAAAATATTTTAATAAGAAAATGGAAGATGTTAAGTATATTTTAATGACATACAATTATCTTAGATTTTATTTTAAAAGAAATTCATTTTTGTTGCCTTGAAAACATGAGATCTGTTTTAATCATCAGAAATGTTTTTCTTTACATGGTGTCTAACTTGTTATATATTTATATCATTTAACTTTGACACAACATAGTAATCCTATTCAGAAACTATACATCTAGAATATACACAGAGCTACTAAAACTCAGCAACACCAACAATAAATTAAACTAAATTAAAAATTGAGTAAATGTTTTAAATAGAATTTCTTCAAACATATGAAAATATAATAAATACTCAACACCACTAATTATTCAGGAAATGCAAATAAAAACTACAAGGAACCACTTTAATCTCATTAGGATAACTAACATAAAACAAAACAGCAAAGCAAAACAAAAACTGAAAATGATAAGTGTGAGTGAAGATGTGAATTAATTGGCACTTGATTGCTGGTCACTGTGGAAAAATGTTAACACAGTTTCTCAAATTGCAAATAAAATTACCATATGATTAGTCATTTCACTTTTGGGCATATAACCACAAATTGAAAGAAGGGTCTCAAAGAGATATTTGTATATCCGTTTTCAGAGAAACATTACTTTGAGCATATACAACAGTAGCCAAAATATGTAAACAATATAAATGTTTTTTGTTGAAAGAATGGTTGAGCAAAATAGAAAATATAGATACAATTAAAGAACAGGAAGGGTGTTCTAGAATATGCTACAATGTGGATGAACCTGGAGGACATTTTGCTAAGTGAAATAAGTCAGCCACAAAGAGGCAAATACAGATCAATTCTACAAATACCGTCTGATTCAACTTATGTGTGGCATCTACACTAGTCAAATCATAGATACAGATAGCAGAATGGTGGTTACCTGTGGCTGGAGTCAAAGATAAAATAGGGATTTTTTTTTTTAATCCGTATGACTTCAGTTTTACAAGATAAAAAAGTTCTAGAGATGGATAGTGAAGATGGTTGTACAACATTGTGAATATAATTAACATTAAGCTGTACATGTAAAATGGTTAAGATAATAAATTTTATTATGTATATTCTATTATATTAAAACTTAGAAATAAATAATTACTTCCAATTAACAATGCATATTAAATTTCCTTAAAATCTGAAAACTAATTCGTAACATGTCCTAGTATATTTTTATGGTTTTCTTGCAGCTGTACCCAGAATGATATTTATTTGCCAATTTGAATATTATTTCCATATTGTTTTTTTAAAATTCATCTTTGAAATCTGACATATTATTCTTAGTTAAGACATTATAGTAATATGAGATCATATTTAAGAATAATTCACACAAACTAACAATAGAAAAATTGCCAGGAAATTTAGGCATTAATTAGAAGGCTCAATCATCCAAGTGAGAAATGTAATAAAAATTGATTTTACGTTGACATACAAATGGTAGCATATTAATTGTCCCATTGGAGAAATGGTCTTATAGCTAATAGCTTATGCACATCTTTTAGGAACCTAATGAAAAGGATGCTATAGAATTTTAAATTTACTAAACTGACTCAACTGCTTTGCTGGCAGATTTCTGGTGAGGTAGTAATAAGCCATATTATTTTACCAACAATACTTTTAAATAGTGGTCAGCCAACAAGGGCAAACTATTCTAAAATATCTGACTTTACCTAGTAAAAACATAAATTCCATTTAAAAAAAATAGCAGAGGTGGTAAAAATTGACAGGGCTATGTCTTTTTTTCCACTAAAATTTGTTCAGGCAGAGAAAAGCATTCTACACTAGTGGTAATTTCTGGTAGGGATGTCCTTCACATTTGTCTGAAATTTCTGTGGATCTCTCCAAATCTGTAAAATATTTTATTGATTACAAAATTGTGTTTTTTCAACTGAGCTTTATAAAACAATATACCCATTGAGAATATCAGAATTCATAGTTTAAAATTAAAAGTGAATCTAATCAATTCTAAGATGCACACTTTTCTCCTTTTTACTTGTGAAACTGGAATTCTTTCTATACTATATAGTAATTTAGCTGGTGTAATAATTAAACTAGCAGTTTTCTTATATAACAATGCAAAATCATGATAGTATAGTTTATTACATCTTAAAGTTTGTATATGGAATATAAATTTTTATATATATATATATATATATATATATATATATATATATATATATATATATATATATATATAATTAAAACCCGTAAATAACCCTACTTGGTGATTGAAAGGCAGATGTAAGTTCTGAAAAAAGGATTGTACAAAGTTTAGATAAATTTACCTGCATTGGTTCTGTTGCAAATTTTCTTCATCTTCCCTCTCCATAGTCCTAAATGTTGTTTTTATTTTTCCTAAAATCATCTATATGGAGAAATAGTTTTGTATCTTTATTCATTCTCCTCCCGCCTTTCTGTCCTTCATAATGCTGATAACTTATATCTTTATAATAAAAATTTGATCTCTTTCCAAAATAATAGTAATTCTCAGCATCTTCAGGATGAATTTTCAACTCCCAGTGTGACATACAGAATCCATCATGATCAAGATCACATTCATCTTTTCCTCTCATTTTTCTCCAGTTCTTATATCTTCCCCATATGTCTTTAGAAAACTATCTACATTTCCCCTATTGTGAAACTTTCATATGAATACAGTTTTGTGTTCTCTATGGGTAGACTTTTTTGCACTATTATTGAGCAAAATGTATCATCAATTTTTTAATGCATTCATAAACTGAATGGACAGTTAGGGATTGATAATTTACATGCATCAAAAACATAAATCTAAATATAAGATTTTTAGAAAGGTCAATTTCAACTGCATAAACATAAAAATCACATTTCTGCTGTTTATTCCTTTTACAAATTAGTCTGTATGCACATAAATGATAAAGTAAAAGCTTGGGATTTTTTTCTCTGTCACTATAAATGTATTTTTATTTTGACCTTTAAAAATACTCTATAATGCATTATCGATTTACATCTGTTTTAAGTACCAATAGCATTTTAGGGCCAATCAGTGGACAGACAAGATTACATCCTAGGATATATTCTATCCTAAAGAGTATACTTTTCTCAATTATCTTCCTGAGTATATTCCCTTTTTAATTGTTTTTTTTTAATAACAAGGTTTGTTTTAGTTTCTTTATTAAAAATATTTTATGAGTATGGAATTTTGTGTTTATATCACCCTGTTTAAATTATATTAAAAACAAATTCTTTATAATTTAATAGGTCTACCAATGATCATAGTAACTTTATGTAAATTAACACTTCCAGGACCCACCCCATATGGAGGGGTATGGCTTCATAATATACATTTTTTAGACTATGTTTAGAACAGTTTCAAGTTAACAGCAAAAATAAGCAGAAGGCACTAATTATTCACTGTCCCTATACCTGTGTAGTCTCCCCCATTATGAACATCCTCCCTCCTCTGAGTGTTTGCTATATATTTTTTATAATTATGAACCTATATTTACACATCACAATCACCTGAATTACATAGTTTACATTATGGCTCATTCTTGGTTTTGTACATTCTGAGTTTAGGCAAATATATCTATTGTTATAATATCATGTAAAATAGTTTCAATGTATTGAAAATTCTCTCTGCTCTACCTATTTAGCACACCTATGTGGTCTTTTTACTATCCCATAGTTCTGCCTTTTCCAGAATGCCCTATGATTGAAACCACAAAGTATATAGTCTTTTCAGATTAGAGTCCTTAATTTAGTACTAAGAATTAAAGTTTTCTCCATGCCTTTTCCTGGCTTGAAATCTCATTCTTTTTGGGACTGAATGATATTCCATTGCCTGTCTATTAACCCATTTACCTACTAAGGGATATCTTGGTTCCTTTGAACTTTTGTCAATTATAAATAAAGCTGATCTAAGCACATGTGTAGGTTTTTGTATAGACAAATTTTTATTACCTTAGATACCAGATAGTGTGATTTCTGAATTCTATGGTAAGAGGTGCTTGCTTAGTAAGAAATTGACAACCTGTGTTCCAAGTGGCAATAATATTTTTCATTCCTCACAGGAATGTATGAGAGTTCCTGTTTCTCGCGTTTAGCCAATACTTAGTGTTCTCAGTGTTCAGGATTTCAGTCATTCTAATACATGTATAAACTATTCTTTGTCATTTTAATTTGCATTTCATTTGATGATATGGGATCTGGATGTTTTCATACATGTTTATCCTCTGGTTTTCTGGGAAATTTTTAGGTTTGGAGTAAGAGTCTTTGATTGCCTCCTTTACAAACATTTTATCTCTTTCTGGGGCTTGCCTTTTTATGCCCTTTAAAGTGTCTTTCTCACAGAAAACAAATCGAAACAAAACAAAAAGCTTCTGAGTTTAATGAATGAGTGTTGATTAATTTTTTTCTTTCATTGATTTTCTTTTATAGAACTAAATACTCATCACCAAACCTAGTCACTTAGAATTTTTCCTATGTTCTGGGAGTTTTAAAATTTGTGTTTTAAGTTTAAATCTGCATTATTTAGAGTTACTATTTAAAGAATTATAAGGTCTCTGTCTAAAATCATTATTTATGTTTAGAGGTTAAACTTTTCAACTTTTTGAAATCTTTCTTTTCTCTATTATATTGTCTTTTATTTTTATTTTTATGGTACCAGAAATTGAACCCAGGAGTAATTGGCTACCAAGCAACTTCTGCAGCCCTATTTATTTATTATTTTAAATTTTGAGATAGTGTCTTGCTAAGTTGCTTAGCACCTCACTTAGATGCTGAGGCTGGCTTTGAGCTTGCAATCTTCCGGGCTCAGCCTCCTGAGCCACTGAAATTACAGGTGTGGTACCACTATGCACAGCCATTGCACTGTCTTTGTTCTTTTGTCAAAGATAATATTGGCTCTCTTTATGTTATTCTATCTCTGGACTGGCTATCCTGTGCTCTTGATTGATTTGATCATTCTTTTGTCAATAACTTACTTTCTAGATAACTGCAGATTTATACTATGTCTTGAAATCGAGAAAGGTTAGTCTTCCTACTTTCTTCTTCTTCAATAGATTTGGTCTATTCTGGAAACTTTGCCTTTCCACATAAACATTGGAATCAGGTTTTGATTATCTACAAAAGAAACTTGCTCAAATTTTGATTGAGATTGCTTTGAGTCTATAGAACAAATGTTTGATCTGTATTTCTTCATATGGTCATGTGACTTTAAATTTTCTGTAATAGATTAAATTAATTGATATCAATATAAAAATGGACTTTTATACCTAAGATAAATATGACTTGGTTGGGGTATGCAATCATTTCATGTTTCATTGGATTTAATTTGCTAATATTTCTTGAAGATTTTTGCCTCTGTTCATGAGAGATACTCTTCTGCCATTTTAATGTTTTTTTGAAAACATATTGTCATTTTTGTCCTCTTAGAATTAGCTGAAAATTATTGTATCTTCTAAATTCTGAAATGTAGAGAATTGGTATAAATTCTTCCCTAAATGTTCAATATAAGTCACCAATGACACCATATGGGATTGGTCCTTTCTGCTTTGGAACATTATTGATTATTGAATCAATTTATTTAAGTCATCTATAGTTTATTCACATCATTTATTTTTTATTTGAAAGACAGCAGGTGTGTCCTTTAACAAATTGGTATATTTCATCTAGGTTATTAAATTTGTAAGCACCTAATTTTTTGTAGTATTACTTTACTATTTTTTTGTTTTTGTTGGTTTGGCAGTAATATTCCCTCTTTCATTTCTGATGTACCATATTTGTATCTTTTCTATGTTTTGCTGAGTTGGTCTGACTAGAGACTTAAAATGTCATTTATATTTTCAAAAAGCCTATTTTTGGTTTCATGGATTTTTGAGGGGGAGATACCAGGAAATGAATTCAGGGGCACTCGACCACTGAGCCACATACCCAGCCCTCTTTTATATTTTTTATAGAGATAGAGTCTCACTGAGTTGCTTAGAGCCTAGCTTTTGCTGAGGTTGGTTTTGAACTTGTGATTCACCTGACTCAGCTTCCCAAGCCACTGGGATTACAGACATGTAGGGGGCGGTTTCACTGATTTTCTTTCTTGATTTCCTATATATATGCTATGCATAAACACAACAAATATTCTGTTTCATTGAATTCTTTCTAATTGTTACTTTTCCCTTCTTTGCTTATTTTGAATTTAACTTGCTCTTATTTTAGTTTCCTAAGGTTTTAGGTTAAGTGATTCATGGTAGATTTTTATTATCTTCTATTATATGTAAGTTTCCCTCCAACCACAGTTATTCTGCAATTCACAAGTTTCAATAAGCTGTGTTTTCACTTTTTTTAGTGCAAAGTATTTTCAATTTCTCTTATTTTCCTTTATTTATTCCTTATTTATATGTGTGTTGTTTAGTTATAATTATTTTTGGAATTTTCCAGTTATTTTTTCTGCTATGATTTCCAGATTAGTTCCACTGTGGTATGACAACAGACATTGCATTATTTCCTCATTCTAAATTTGTTAAAATTTGTTTTCTGACTCAGAATATGTTCTATGTTGGAGAATATTTTTATGTGACATTAAAGTAAATGTGTAATATGTTCTTATTGGATATAATAATCTATAGATGTCAATTATACTCAATTGATACAGTTACACTAGATCTATACTTACCTTGTGCCTTCAGAATGTAATTCTGATACAGGGTATTGAAGTCTCCAACTATTCTAGAGGATGTATACATTAATCCTTTAAGTTCTCTGAGTTTTGTCTTTGGTATATTGATGCTTCTTTATTGGATGCTCATGCATTAAAAAGTGTAAAGTCTTCTAGGGCAATCAACTCATTTATTATTATGTAACTCAGCACTTTACCCCTAATAATTCTTCTTGATCTGATTCTTTAATTTGATCAGAATAACATGGTATTTCTTTGCCTATAATTTATTTTAATGTATACATATTTAAATGTAAAGCAATTTTAAGACAACATATATTTGGGTCATGTTTCTTAATTCTTTCTAACTATATTTTAATTGGTTCATTTAAACAACTGACTTGCAAAGTTATTTTAGTAGTTGGATAATATATGCCATATTTGTTACTGTCTTCTATTTGTTCCTATTTTTTACTCACTGTTTTTGCTTTTCTTTAAACATTGTATAGAGTTTAATTTTCTCTCCCTTATTAGCATATGCATTAGATTTTGCTTAAATTTGTTTTTAAATTAGCAATATAGTTTTAAAATTCATCCAAGCACAGTTTAAAATATCACAATACCACTTCACAGATAGTATTTTAAATTTTTTTAAAAAAATATTAAGTTGTCCATCTCATCCCTTGTACCATTGGTATCATTTGTTGTGCTTATGTATAGCATAGATATGTAGGAGCACGCACACACACACACACACACACACACGCATGCATAATCATAAAATGCTGCTCTTATTTTTTAAAAATCTTTTTAGTTTTAGATGAACACAATACTTTATTTTATTTTTATATGATGCTGAGGAACGAACCTATTGCCTCACACCTGTGAGGAAAGCACTCTACCACTGAGCTACAGCCCCAGCCTGTGCTGCTCTTATTATTTTGAGAGAATTATTATGCTAAATCAAATAATAAGAACGTTATATATCTTAAATATATAAAATAAGAAATTAAGAAAAATAACTATTTTTATTTTACCTTCATTTATTCCTTCTTTGATGTTCTTCCTTCCTTTATGTAACTCCATGTTGCTGATCAGTATTATGGTCTTTCTCTTTAAAGACTTTAACATTTATTCTAATATAGGTGTACTGGTGATGAATTATCCCAATTTTTATTTCAGAAAATATTTTGTCTTCAGTTTTGAAGTACAATTTCACAGAGTACAGGATACTTAGTTGCTCTTGGTCTGTCTGATGAAACCTTGGCATTTTCACTTGTTCTACCCTCTAAATTTTCCTGACTTTCTGAGGCTTTTAGAGGTCAGGATCTAATTGCCTTGGGCTGTCTATCCATTTGGCCAACTGCCACTTTTAAAAGTGAAGATATTGATATTATTTTCAAGACCAGGTGGCTATGTCTAGGGACTGTGTTGTCCTCTTTCCTAGAGATTAAATTATTTTCTGCATTTGCCAACTTAGATTTCCTATAAACAAACAAGCAAAAAATAGACAATAATGATTCTTTTTTTTTCTCAGTAGCAAATACACTCAAAGAATTTGAGACTAAGGGAATAGATCTGAGATTTTACTATAAAAAATTATCAGTAACAAAGTATATCATGCTAATTACGATAGCAGGGACTTACATACCTGGCATTATTTCAAACTCTTTGGACATGTTAACGCTTTACTTTTCCTAGCAATTCTATGAAGATGATATGTTATTATCATCTAAATTTTAAATAAATAAACTGTGAAATGATGAGGTAAAGGTTAAATAATTGTCAAACAACTATTAGATAGTGAATCAAAACTGTAAACACTAAGTGCATGTTTCAGATAATTCTTAAAATTACATGTAGTAATACATAAGAATAATTATTAGTTATATAAGACAAAGGAAACATGCAATAAGGACAGAACCATCTGTAACTTTTATCAAGAATCTGGGTTTTGAGGAATGGAGTCAGTGTGATATAATGGAATTAAAATAAATCTTCACAGCCAGGTATGGTGGAGCATGCTTGTAATCCCAGTAACTCAGGAAGCTGAGGCAGGAGGTTCAAAGCCAGCCTCAGCAAAAGTGAGGCACTAAGCTTTTTAGTGAGACCCTGACTATAAATAACATAGAGAAAAATAGGGCTGGGGATATAGTTCAGTGGTTGAGTGTCCCTGAGTTCAATCCCCAGTATCCTCCTCCCCGCTCACTCACACATAAATCATCACAATTAGATGGATACAACTCCCAAACTGACATTTGCTAGCAATGCTTTTATTTTGGACATTTTATTTAGTCTCATTGACTATAAATTATGTGCTATATAAAATAAATACAACTATAGCAACTCTTTGGTCTCTTGTGAGGATTAGAAATTAACAAGCAAAAAATATATCACCATAAATGTAAGTTTTTTTCTCTTTTCTGGCTCAATAAGAAATCTATATATTTGATGTAGGAAGGTCTAGGACCAGATAATAATTGTATAAATCTTGGAATAGTCAATGTACAAACAATTAGGGACATTAAGTCTTTTTGGAATAGTTAAAAAATTTGCATGCAAAAGACATCTATAATATGACTGACTGACATTACATTGATTCCATGTTTGTGCATCTTCACTCTCCTTAGAGAAAAGCAATTTGACAATATACATCTTTGAAAAATGTATATCTCTTATTAGTAGGATAATTCACTTTAAGAACTCTACCTTGAGGCAATGATTCTTAACATGTTAAAGATGTTGTAAAGTTCATTATAGCTTTTATGGTAGTAAGTAGAAAACTTGAATATTGAGAAGTAGAAGAATTAACTAGACGATAGTATTTGAGAAAATATGCATGAAAATACTGTTGGAATATTAGACATTTTATTAGTATATCATATGTAAGTTTTGTGATCATTATTAAGTACAACAGAGAAATGAAATAAAATCATATAAATAATCTGAAAATAAAAGAAAGATGATCGCCGCAACACACACACACACACACACACACACACACTCACTCACACCAAACTAAAAAAAAAAAAAAAAAAAAAAAAAAAAAAAAAAACAAACCCAAAGAACAGTTGCTCTTTCAGTCAGTTTTGGCATCACTGTGATCAAAACTCCCAGCAAGAACAACTTAAAGAAAGTTTATTTGAGACTCAGAGTTTCACAGGTCTTAGTTCATAGTTGGCCAATTCAACTGCTCTAGGTCCAAAGGGAGGCAGCAGATTGTGGGGAAGGGTCCCAGTGGAGGATAGGTTCTCAGCTAATGGTGGGGTCAGAAAGCAGAGAGAGGAAGGGGTCACAGGGGAGATGTATCCTTCCAGGGCACACCCCCCAGGGACCCATCACCTTCAGCCATGCCCCACATGCCTACAGTTACCTCCCAATCAGTCCATTTAAAGTAGGATGGACATATTAGATTACAGGCATCATAATCTAATTACTTTACTTACAAATATTCTTTCTTTAACAGGAGCTTTTGAGGAAGACTTCATATCCAAATTATAACAGTTGTTTTAGTGGGTGATAACTTTTTCTGCTACTATCATTAATTTTAGTATTCTCTGGTCTGAAGTGAAAGTGTTGTTGCTTCTCAGAACTAGAGAAAATCATCCCAAAATCCTCTCTATGGGACTTCATCTAACGGTTCCTGATCTAGAATAAAATGCATATTTTAAAGATAATTAAAATATTTAATGATTCTCTTTATTAATGTGACTTCTTATTAAAATATTGCTCATTTAATTATAAAATCTAAATTTGCTTTATTTAAGATTTTATAATGTTATAATCCAACATAGATCAACTTTTGATCTCATTATAATAGTAAGATTATTGGAATATCTTCTTTTATTTAACTGAAAATGCTCCCTACGAAGCCTGCCATTGTAAATGTTACTTTTCCCTGCCCCCTTAGGTCTTCAAAATTTCCTCTCATCTTCTAGTATTTCAGGACAAGTAAAATATGGATCACACATTAATTGCCAAATTAAGTTCATATTAATCTCTCCTAATCATTTTTCCTTTGAAGTATAGCTGCCATGCATTCAATTCTGTGCCATCTTGAAGCATTAACAGAAACAATTAAGAAATGAAAATTCTACATTCCCACTCTTACAGGAATAATAAATACAATTAGGTACTAATTAGACATGATTGACATAACAAAATACTAGAAAGTTCCTCTAATTAACACATTTTATTGATAAATTGTCTTTGAAAATGCAGCATTGCCCTCTTTAACTGAGGGATGCCATGCATGGGTGCATCATATGGGTGGAGGCCATAATATGTTAGCATCCTGACACAAATGAAATGGAGAAATATAACTTTGTAATTTCTGGATTAGATCTTGGGATTAGATATTTATGAAATTAATAAATTCCAAAGTTTGAACACTTAGCAAGTGTTTATCATGATATTTGGTTTTTCTTAAACCAAAATGATTAAATTCACTCTATAAGCAATTTAAAAAGGATTAACCAACAATTTTTTTAAAGTAAAATCATCAAAATTTGGTGAACTTTTTCTTGATAGTTATGACTACCTCTTGAATTGTATTGTTATTAATTTTATCTTAATAAAGGACATTTCTGTTTAAACAATTTGAACTAAAAGTAACTTTATGTGTTACCTAAGTAAGACATATCAATATGCTTCTCTTGTCGCTTGTAATAGATTTTTTCATATCAAATGACAATTTCACATCTCAAAATTACACTCAGACAAAAAATTATCTAAAGTGCTGGATAAAATTGATAACCATAAAACTGACTTTTTGATGGAGATGTTATATAACCAAATTAGCACTGCTGTTTTTTTCTTTCATATTGCTAAGGCTAATTTTAACAAAGGATATTCCAGAAATTAGAAATAAAAAACATCAATATGATTAGATGATTGAAGAGTTAAGCCATTTATTCATTCTTTGGTGCAGTCAGCAAGAATATATGTTGTAAAAATTTACTAACATTATCTTTTTTTCTTTTCTTTTGGCACCTTCACTTTTTTGTTTGCACAACTGTTCTGTAAGTTTGTACATTAGATTTTTTGAATAGTAGAATTCTATGAATCATATTTCTGTATTTATTTTGCTGGTAGTAGACTCACTTCTTTGTTCAGCAAGTACTCCAGTCTGCATATTAAAAATAATTTAAATTAGTTGTTTTATTTCAGAATCAATTCTAAGAGGGACATTGATGGGTATCCTCTAGTTAAGGTCTTATTGATTTAATCTAGGTTAATTTGCCTAAAATTTTTATTTTGTTGTGGTAAAAACACAGGAGATTTTTTCTCTTAATATTTTTAGTTAAGATACAACATCATTGACTATAGATAGGATATTATGCAGTAAATATTTAAAACTCTCTCTTCTTGATTAATTCAAATTTCACTTTATGGCCATTTGACTAGCAAATCTCCATTCCCCTTAGCACCAAAACACTGGCAAAAACAACTTAATTCTTTGCTTCTATGTGTTGCACTATTTTAAAAGCTAAAATAAGTGGACTCATGTGTTTGTCTTTTTGTATATATCTTACTTGCTTACTGTAATATACTTAGGTTTATCCATGTTGTCACACGTTGCTGAAATTTATTCTATGTCAGTGTAATATTTCATTGAATGTATACAATCACATTTTTTGGGAAATCTGTTTATTTATTGATGGACATTTAGGCTGTTTCCACATCTTAGCTACATTGAACAGTATAGTAAGAAATGTGGGCATGCTAACATATCTTTAACATCCAGATTTTGGTATACAAAAAGAAGTTGTATTTTTGTATGCTAAAAAGAACCAGATGGAAAAGATATTTTTAAAAAACCCTGTTCCACCCACACCAGCCTGCAGGAACCCAGGCTCACAGTAGGCCCAGGTCCATCCTGCCACCAGCAGACAACACAGGAGCCCAGCCTCTGGCACAAGACCACTTTTTCCGACCTGTAGACTACTATGGGAGATCAGGCCTGGATGACCAGCAGACTATCATGGGAGGTCAAGCTGGGGTCATATCTGCCCTCACTGACTTGCCCAGGAAACACGTACAGGGCAGTTCATCCTCCCCAACCTTGGAGCCCAAGCCTAACCCACTACCATCTTGGGGCACTGCATTCATCCCCATAGCTTTCCCTATGAAGTAGCCCCTACATTCTGACAACAGACAGGGTCTAGAAGCAGCTGCACCTAGAGCAGGTGGCCCAAAGACAGTGTAAGGCCCACCCTATTAGCACCATCTCTGTAAGACATTGCATCCATCTTGGGGAACCTCCACTATTATCTCTGAGTTACCTTAGCTATTGCAGCAACCACCTTTAGTTGAAGTATCATACATTGATGGACACCAGTAGGGTCTGGAGGCTCAAAACCAAGGTGACATACTGACAATCTGCACTGCTACTACAAGAATATAGGGTAGAAACTGTAATATCTCAGATCCATGTTACAAAAAAGGAAGACATATAGACAAGATGAAAAAACAAGGGAGGAAACTGTCCCAAACAAACCAGAATACTACAATAACAGAACCCATGATCAGAGAAGTTGATAAAACGTCAGAGAAGGAGTTCAGAAGGTTCATAATTAAAATGATCTGTGAATTAAAGGATGACCAAAGTGAGCAAATACAGGCAAAAATCGATCATTCCAACAAAGAGGTAAGAGAGCAAATTCAGGTAGCAAAATATTACTTCAAGAAAGAGATAGAGACACTGAAAAAAACAAACAGAAATCCTTGAGATGAAGGAAACAATAAATCAAATGAAAAACTCAATAGAAACCATAAAATCAGACTACATCACTTGGAAGAAAGAACATCAGATAATGAAGACAAAGTATACAATCTGGAAAATAAAGTTAATCACAAGAGAAGATAGAAAGAAAAGATGAACAGAACATCCAAGAATTATGGGATAGCATCGAAAGACCAAACCTAAGAGTTATTGGGATAAAGGAAGGCACAGAGTTTCAAACTAAAGGAACACACAATCTCTTCAATTAGATAATATCAGAAAAATTTCCAAGCATGAAGAACAAATTGGAAAACCAAATACAAGAGGCTTACAGGACACCAAATGTACAAAATTACAACAGATCTACACCAAAGTACATTATAATGAAAATGCCTAGCACACAGAATAAGGATAGAATCTTAAAGGCCACAAGAGAGAGAAACCAGATCACATGTAGGGGGAGAACAATTCATATCTCAGCAGATTTTTCAATTCAGACCCTCAAAGCCAGGAGATCATGGAAAAATGTATACCAAGCTCTGAAAGAAAATGGATGCCAACCAAGAATTTTATATCCAGCAAAATTAAGCTTTATATTTGATGATAAAATAAAAACCTTCCATGATATACAAAAGTTAAAAGAATTTCCAACTAGAAAGCCTGCACTACAGAATATCCTCAACAAAATATTCCAAGAAGAGGAAATGAAAAACAATGATGAAAATCAGCAGAGAGAGAGATTACACTAAAGAAAAATCTAAGGAGAGGAGAAACCAAGTCAAGTTAAATACCAAAAATAAACAAAAATGCCTGGGAATACAAATTATGTCTCAACAATATCCCTGAATGTTAAAGGTCTAAACTCAGCAATCAAAAGGCATACACTAGCAGACTGGATCAAAAAAAAATTCAATAATATGCTGCCTCCAAGGGACTCATCTCATATGTAAAGACATCCACAGACGGGAGGTAAGGGGTTGGGAAAATCATACCACTCACATGGACCGCAGAAGCAAGCAGGGGTTTTCATATCAAATAAAGTAGACTTCAAGTTAAAGCTAGCCAAAAGGGATAAAGAAGGACATTTCATACTACTCAAGGGAGCCATACTCCAACAAGCCTTAACAATTATAAATATATATACCCCAAACAATGGGCATTCTATGTTTATCAAACAAACTCAAGTTCAAGAGTGAAAGCATTAGAAAAAGAAGAAAAAATCTATACCAAAAAGTACAAGACAGGAAATAATTAAAATCAGAGGTGAAATCAATGAAATTGAAACAAAAGAAATAATTGAAAAAAGTGACAGAACAAAAAGTTGGTTCTTTGAAAAAAATAAATAAAATTGACAAAACTTTACCCATGCTAAGAAAGAGAAGGAGAGAGAAAACTGAAATTTTTAACATACATGATGAAAAAGAAGTATCACAACAGACATTACAGAAATACAGAAGATAATTAGAAATATTTTGAAAACTTGTACTCCAATAAAATATAATATCAAAGGCATCGACAAATTTCTAGAGTCATATGGTTTGCCCAAACTGAATCAGGATGATATACACAATTTAAACAGATAAATTTCAAGTGACAAAATAAAAGATGCCATCAGAAGCCTAAAAACAATGAAAAAAAAACCAGGATCTATACTCTTTAAATTATTTCTTGAAATAGAAAAAGAGGGAGCACTTCAAAACTCATTCTGTTAGGCCAATATCACTCTGATTCCAAAACCAGGCAAAGACCCATCAAAGAAACAAAACTTTAGACCAATGTCGCTCAGGAACATAGATGCAAATATTCTCAAAAAAATTCTGGCAAATCAAATATAAAATATATCAAAAAGATAGTGCACCACTATCAAGGGGGGTTCATCCTAGGAATACAAGCGAGTTACAACATATGGAAATCAATAAATGGAACTCATCATATCAATAGATTTAAAGATAAGAGTCATATGATCATTTTAATAGATGCAGAAAAAGCATTTGATAAAATACAGTATGCCTTTATGTTCAAAACACCAGAAAAAATAGGAATAACAGGAACATATTTCAACATCATAAAGTCTATCTATACTAAACCCCAGGTCAACATCATTCTCAATGGAGAAAAACTGAAGACATTCCCTCTATAAACTGGAATAAGACAGGGATGCCCTCATCCACCATTTCTATTTAGTATAGTTCTTGAAACACTGGCCAGACCAGTTAGACAGATGAAAGGAATTAAAGGATACACATAGGAAAAGAAAAACTCAAACTGGCATCATTTGCTGATATGATTCTATACCTAGAAGACCCAAAAAGTTCCACCAGAAAACTTATAGAATTAGTAAATGAATTCAGCAAAGCATCAGAACATAAAATGAACACCCATAAATCAAATGCATTTCTGTATATCAGTGACAAATCCTTAGAAAGCAAAATGAGTAAAACTACCCCATTTACACTAATCTCAATAAAAATAAAATACTTGGGAATCAACTTAACAAAAGCAGTAAAATATCCATATAATAAAAACTGCAGAACCCTAAAGAAATAAATCAAAGAAGACCTTAGAAGATGAGAAGGTCTACCTTGCCCTTGGATAGGCAGAATTAATATTATCAAAATGACCATACTACCAAAAGCACTATAGAGATTTAATGCAACTCTGATCAAAATCCTCATGACATTCCTAATAGAAATAGAAAAACAAATCATGAAATTCATCTGTAAAAATAAGAGACCCAGAATAGCTAAAGCAATCTTTAGTAGTAAGAGTGAAGCAGGTGGCATCACTATACTAGAGCTGAAACTATACTACAGAGAAATAATAACAAAAACAGCATGGTATTGGAACCAAAACACTCTGGTAGACCAATGGTACAGAACAGAGGACACAGAGACTAACCCACAGAACTACCATTATCTTATATTAGACAAAGACTCCAAAAACATGCATTGGAGAAAAGATAATCTCTTCAACAAATGGTCCTGGGAAAACTGGGAATCCATATGCAACAAAATGAAATTAAACTATCTCTCACCATGCACAAAGAAACTCAACTCAAAATGGATCAAGAACATAGGAATACAATAGGTGACCCTGTGTCTAATCGAAGAAAAAGTAGGCCCTAATCTCCATCATATGAGATTAGGCCCCAACTTACTTAATAAGAATCCTATAGTGAAAAAAATTAAAATCAAGAATCAATAAATGGGATGGACTCAAACTAAAACTTTTTTTCTCAGCAAAAGAAACAAGCCACATCAATGTTTATAGCAGCACAATTCACAATAGCTAAATTGTGGAACCAAACTAGATGCCCTTCAATAGATGAATGGTTAAAAAAAATGACATATATACACAATGGAATATTAGTCAGCAATAAAAGAGAATAAAATCATGGCATTTGCAGGTAAATGGGTAGAGTTAGAGAAGATAATGTTATGTGAAATTAGCCAATCTCCAAAAAACAAATGCTGTATATTTTCTCTGATATAAGGAGGCTGATTCATAGTGGGGTAGGGAGGGGAAGCATGGGAGATATAGACGAACTCTAGATGGGGCAGAGGGGTAGGAGGGCAAGGGAGTGGGCATTGGGTTAGAAATGATGGTGGAATATGATGAACATCATTATCCAAAGTACATGTATGAAGACACAAATTGGTGTGAATATACTTTGTATACAACTAGAGGTATAAAAAATGTATGCTTACATATTACATACATGTAATATGAATTATAATTCATTCCGCTGTCATATATTAAAAAAATAATGAAAAAGAAAAAAACCCTGCTTACAATACTTTCTAAAAAAGTGAATACTCAGGGATAAAAATAAAGGAGATGAAGAACTTATATACTGAAAACTTTGTAGAGTCATATAAGAAGTGAAGAACATACAAATGAATTAAAAGCCATCCTGCATTCATGATTCAGCAGACTACTGCTACCATGGCCATTTTACCCACAATGATCTACAAATTGGTGTATTTACTATCAAAATACCATAGACACTTTGTTCAGTAATAGAAAAAAATTATAAAATTCATATAAATCTACAAAGGACCACAAATAGTCAAGAAATCATGAGAGAGAAAAACAAAGTTGGAAGCACCACACTTTATGATTTTAATATGTATTCTAAAGTTACAGTAATATTCTGATATTCTAATGATGGAAAAGAATTGTCTAAATTCTACTTATACCCCAGAATTACTTCCTTTTCAAAAAAAATCTCAATTCTACAAGAACTTACATATTTTCATAAAATTATACTCTCCCAAAATAAAATATTTCTTAATGCTACAGTTTATAGTTCAGTTATTTTATGAGAAAAAAACACATTAAGATATCATTCACAGTTTCCATGCTAAGCAGAACCTAACTTTAATGATAAACATATGTTTGAAGGAAGGAATCCATGGTGTTTCTAGAAAATGACTCTTAATGCCTAAAATGCTAGTGGTAGAATATCATAGTTCATTTTTCCAGTCAGGTCTAATCTTTTGCTTTCAAGTAGATAAGGCATAAATGAGTTTAAACCTGAAAACCTGGCTAAACATATTTCACGATTAATTAATCACTTTAAGAATCACAGTTTAATGTTGAATTTCACACATTGACAGGTCAAAATTATGACAGAACAGATAAATATGAGTGTATATAAATTATCTCTCTTTCATGTAAAGACTCAGATTAAAAATTTAACATTAAAATGAATATTATAATAATGTGCAAGTCAGTCCTTCTCTCAGCCAATGTAGCACCACTGGGTTTAGCACAGTTTGGTTACTGCCATGTTTTCATTAACTTTAATGTTTGTTTTAATCAAAGTACACACTTCCTCCAGGTTGAAATATTGTAGTTGATTTCAAAGTATATCAGTTTCATTGTATTGTATAGATTTTTTATTTTATTCTTTGCTATATTTTGCTTTATTTTCAGGATGAATTTGGGCCATCACCAAAGACTAAAAGCACAGAGTATTGACAATGAAAGCATGCAAGTCTTTCCACACTAAGAACCTGAAAGTCATCTCAGCAAATTTGTTTATGCTTTAAACTAAAAAAACTGAGGTTTAGAAGGTTTTATTTTTAGTCCTGGTTACACAATGCTTTTTAATGAATTCATCTTAAAATCTGGGTGTTGTACTCCAGATGTATCTAATTTCTGTCAACAAAAACAAAACCAACCAAAAATACCTCTAAGTGCTTTGATTATTTTTATTAATAAAATCAGAATTTACCCATGTAAAAATAATGAATACCCTCTAATTTTATTGCAGTGATATTATAATTTTAATGTCCAGAGTAGCTTTGTTTGTAAATTTGTTAGTGCTAATCTGAGAATCAAGTAAGCAGTGTGCCTTGGCAATCCAGTCAGGAAGAGTCCATTATTGGGTTTATTGATTGACTAGAAGAAATATATGTTAGTTCTTATTCAAATCATACCAAATTATATTAGGTTAGGAAAAATGGAGAATACAAAAGAAAATGAATAATTACTGTGATAAAATCTAAATTTTACAAAAATATTAAAGTGTAAGTAAACTCAAGAGAATTAATATGGCATCCAAAATTAAAAAAATAAAATATATAAAACTCCAAAAAATTGATAGTAAGGAAAATTTGACTACAAACAAGCATAAGATCTATTTGTGAAACAGTAGACGGGAGACTTTGAAATTTAGGATTTTTTTTTTTTCACAAAGGCTTTATTTACATCAAATGTTTTGTTATATAACCTTTACTATTCTCCTTGTATCCCTGATAAATAACACTGAACCTTCAGATTCTGACACACTGTCCTCCCTTAATGTCTCTGGATCTTGTAAACAATTATGTTTTCTTACTTAGGATATTGTGTTTGCCTGCCTATTTCTTTTCACAAACTTCTAACAGTATGAATATGGATATCAGAATAATTTTTCAAGGCTCATAGGACTTAGTGTTTACCAAAAGAATATTGAAATGGATCCAAATGATCAAACTCTTACAAATTCTTATTTGAAAGAGTGATGAAAACTTAGCCACCAAAATATAATGATTGAGAGCTTATACCAAAGCTTACCTTTCTCTTAAAGATTTGCTGAAAAAAAAAAACTGGTTTGAAAAAACATATTACTTACTTATATCTCCCACAATGGAAGAAATTAGCATTTTTAAGATAAAAACAGACCACCTTATAATAAGCAAGGTAGCTAACAAATCACTTATCATAGATACAGAATAAAGGCAGTGGGATATGATTTCCTCTGATAAAATTCTGATTAAGTGTCTTCGTACCACTTTAGCAAGAAGCCAACCCTCTCATAGGGATTTAGATATAGTGCATTTTTTTACAGGTAATTACAGGAAGCACAGTGAGGGAGTAGGAAAAAAGAAGAGGGAGAAAAGCCTGAAATAATAATGTTAATGTGCATGTTCATGTGTGCAATTAGTGAATCTTACTGAGGTTTGCCATATGGAACATGCCATATGATATCCCACCAGAGAACTCAAAGTCCATGGTATTTATCCACAGATCCTGTCCTTAGTTTTGGGAGAATGAACTCTGGCACACTTTCTCCTGGAGACAGCCTTCACCAGAGAAACAGGTGCAGCAGCTGTATGAGAAGCAGTCAGTGCTGGGAAACCAGAAACTACAAGTGCAAGGGAACTCAGATGTAGGCTGGGGCTATAAAGGTATGGGCATCAGTGAGGTCTGGTACACTCACATTAGATAGGGCATTTTTGAGGAGAAATCACTAGACAAATGTCTAAATATATTTGGACAATCAACTTCATAAGTATTCCCGTGCAGACCAATAATAATGAACATGGTTAAATAATACCCACCAGTAGCGAGTCCTTAAAATATCATATAATGTATTTCCTGAATGGTACCAGTGTCAAATATCAAGTTAAATTCTCAAGCCATCTATTCTAACCATTTTCCTTAGTTTCCTACAGATAACAAACAAGCAAATAACAAAATAGGAGAATATGTATGGGTTTTAACAAAATAAATAATTTTTCCTAAAGGTATATGGAAAATTTTATGGTATCTCATTTCAAATCCAGTTAAAAAAATCAATCTCACATTCAGTAACAAAACATCAAAAGAGGTTTTATTTATGAATTTGTAACATGCCAGATAATAGATTTCTGTTTATACTCCAATACAAGTGTGTTTCCACTTTATTTTTTTTTAACCTTCTAAGGTTTGACTTTAATAGATTTTTTTAGGTTTTAAAAAATGATATCTAAGTATGCCAACTATACATATATGCCCTCTTACCTTTATTTTTTGCATTAATATTTAATATTCATATCTTTTGTATCCTGTATTTTCATTTACAACTTATAAAATGCTGAGAACATGGCAAAGTATAATTACAAGCAAAATCACCATAACATTTCATTATCCATTACCTGAATAAAATTAAAATTTGTCCTTTGGTGATTTTTGCTTCCCTCCCTCCTTCTTCCTTCCCTTCTTCCCTTCTCTCAGCTTTCACCATTTTCATATCCATCCATCCATCTGTATCATCTATTTAATGCTTCCTGTCTTGAACTTTCTAACCTTAAACTTACCCCTCTAAAAAGAAGTATTTTAAAGTTGAAGTATTAATTTCTTTTATATTCTACTATGAATGAAAGAGTGAAATATATGCTTGTTGGAATTAAGCTACCAAGGGGGAAAATGACACCAAGACTTCCAAAATGATACATTTAATGGATAAATACAGACTTTATAAATATTCTAACAAAATGTAATTATTTCAATGAAAGTGCAGTAATGGAACTTATGGATGTATATTTGATATAGATCAAACTAAAATATGCAGCGGTAATTTGGAGGAAATATTTAAAGTGAACTATTATGTTGAACATAATGTTAGATTAGAAATGGGTCTTTATAGTACAAAATTAAATAATTTTCGACAGAGAAGGACTCTGAACAGAAAGTATTTCACTGAATTAATTAACTTGACATTCTGTAGATATGGGTGTTCTTGATGTACATTAGTCCTGCTTTGTGATGTAGAGAGATTACCATAGGAGATACCCTTTAAAGATCATTTAGGCCAGAGCTCATGAAGTAAATAAAATACTTTTATTGACTATAACATAAAGAATATTGGATTTGATATATCATCAGTC
The DNA here is from genome assembly GCF_047511675.1 of Marmota flaviventris. Classification (NCBI taxonomy): domain Eukaryota; kingdom Metazoa; phylum Chordata; class Mammalia; order Rodentia; family Sciuridae; genus Marmota; species Marmota flaviventris. Next base: position 81,713,906 of record NC_092505.1, read on the forward strand.
TCATTTTATGTATTTGTTATAGTTTTAGTACAGCCTTGGTAACTCCACTTTATTCCTGATACAATTTGCCTGGTATCATATCATTTGTGTAATATTAACTTGTTTGCTAAAGTTTCAGTTATGACTATTCATAACAAATAAATGGTTTGAAGACTTCAAGACTATATTTTAATGTATGAACTTGTGCTTAAAAAGATATTATTAGTATTATTTGGTAATTAGATGTTTTGTGGGTGTATATGTGTTTTAATTGTAATTATTCAGATTGATTTGAGTCTTCTTATTTGTCAGTTATTTAACATAGAATTTCCACTATACAAAAATAACAAATCCCAAAAGCATCTGTGAGGCCTCATGAGATTGCATGTTAGCAAGACTATTTGACAGATGTTGCAATCAAGTATTTATAAGGATATAAACATATTATTTCTCTTGCCTATGTTTATGGCAAATTACTATGAAGACAAATATTTTGGTCATTTTCCAAAACATGTTCCTCTTCATTTTTGTTAGATTTCATCAAGGTGGGGGTTGTTATATTATGAGCTCTTTCAATGAGAGATTTAAAACTTCATCTTAAAGGAGTTAAAATATTAATGGCAAATAAAAATAAGGCTTTTGAGTAAATTTCTTTTTTTTGAGCTTTTGTATATATAATATCATTATGGTTGGGAATCCCCCAAAAGCTCACGTGTTAGACAATGCAGGAATAATCAGATGTGAAATGATCAGATAATGAGAATTGCAACATAATCAGTAGATTAATCAATTTGATTGGTTGATAATTTGAATGGGTACTAGTACATTTGCCTATGGTTATAAACATGAGTACCATGTTTATAACCATAGGCAAATGGGATACTGCTGGAGGAAATGGTCACTGTGGGTGTGTTTTCATCCCTGGCTTTTATGCTCTCTACTTTCTGGCTACTATTATCTGAGCAGTTTTCTCCTGCCAGATCTTGGCATGATGTTCTGCCTCACCTGGTCTTAGGACAATATAGTCAGCTATCATGGACTGAAACTCTGAAATAAACTTGTCTTCCTTTAGGTTGTCCTTGTCAGGTATTTTGATTATAACAATGAAAAACTGACTAACACAATGTGAATGAGCATTATAAAGCTATATTTAATTATATGACTTTGTTAAGGAATATTCACAAAGTATCCATTATTTCTGTTTCTTTAATTAAATCCACATTCTATAATAATACTATGCATAAATAAAAAGTAAGTGGATCTGTAGTAAACCTATGGTATTATGATTGTTCACTCTGCATATGCTGGTGATTTAAGAAGAGTTTAGCCATCCAAAATGACAAATTGAGTTTTACTTAACATATTTCCAAAATAATTATATGTTTTCTTATATGCATGGGACAATAATAACTGTTTAGAAGTGAATCATAGTTGATTATCTTATAGACTATGGAGTAAATTTTTGTAATTAATAAATAGAATATTTGAATATTTCATGATGTGCAATGTAATGCACTCTGAAATAACTAAATAAATACCATTTTTTAAAAATGGCACTTTTAAAAAGATGGTTATTTCTATGAATAGTATCAAATTGCCAAAAATAATGTATTAAGATCCATTAAAAGTGTATCTCTTTGCTAAAATTAACTAAAATTAATATAATCAAATAAATACTTTTTAATTAAACCACTTATATTCTAACAGGTCTGGAAAGCATATTATTTAAATTCTGTGAACATTCAAATTAATGTAAGAAATAATGTTGCAATGATTTTCTTTATTTATAATATATTTTTTTTGTGTGTGGTCCTGGGGATTGAACCCAGGGCTTTGTGGCATGTGAGGCAAGCACTCTACCAACTGAGCTATATTCCCAGCCCAGTATAAAATATAAATGCATATTTATTTATTTCAAGTACAATTTTCTTTATATTCTTACTAATTCCCTTTTTTATGTTTTTGTATTTACTAATAGGGACATGTATATTCAGCAAGTTAAGAAACTTGTCCCAGTTAAAATATTCTAAAAAGATAAATTATGTGCTTATTTTATTATTTCTATCTAGTGTTGAAATGCTTTTTTATTTTACTTTACTGCATATGATTGTCACAGAAATAGCCTATAGATAACTATATCTTTCTATTCATTATTTTGAAGTAGAAATATTTGTCTAAATTTTTAATATTATACCATACTTTATATTAAAAAAATTGAGCAGATATATAGTGATGTGATATCATCAGGCAAAATTGGGGGAAAGTGTATTCCTGAGTGAACAGTAGAGGCAGAGGCATGCATATAGAAATATGACATAAAGTGGGTTCTGTGAAATTGAGCAAAAGGTCATGGATAATTAGAGTGTTAAATGTGAATGCAAGTCTTCATATGTGAGAGTAAGGTTTGATATGTAAAAGACAATATTTTTCTCTTACGCAGGAAATCATTCAGAAAAGTTCTTGGATTTCATAAAAATGATGATTGATATTTTTGAGATCACAATCTTGCAGAAGAGAAAGTATCTACGATAGAAAGATTACGCTAATAAACTTATTATTATCCTCACTTAACATTCAGAAATCTTTAGCTATCCTTCATATGTGATGATAAATATTGATTATAGAATGCCATGAGCAAAATCATGATATCCTAACTTAAGAAAATGTGTTGAAATATGGCACAAGTATTTGATATTAAACTGAAGAATAAATTTTTTCATATAACCTATGTTTATTGAAAGGACTTAAACAAATAAGAAATGAAATGATTTTTAAGGAACTGTACTATCATAATGATAACTACAACTAAAACATCAACATCCATATACTCGTCCCAAACAATATAAGCATTTACCACACTTGTCCACCATTCATAGAGTGTGTTCCTGTGCATGCTCAAACATAATTTTGAAGTAACTACTACTACATTTGAAATTATTGATCACAAACTCTGTTAAAAGAGTCACAATCCTGAGCTTGAAAAATACTGACTTAAAACAATATAAGAAAATTCTACTTGGGCATGTCAATTGCAATTCTTGTACACAGTATTAATAACACATGACCAGTTACTTCACTGAGTCCTGTCTTTATGCCTAATTCTCTGTGTGACTAGTTAACAGTTACAGATAAGTTCTAAATACTTTAATTTATATCAAAATAGCTTCCAAAGACTTCAAACCCGTCAAAAGGAAAAAATGTAATTTGACTGATATAAAAACACAGTATTTGATATTCTTATAAACATTTGTTATACAATTATATAAATTATATAATTGACTGATCAAATAATAATAGATAAAATAGAATGTATAAAGAAAATATGGTATACACACAATGGAATATGACTCAGCCTTAAAGAAAGATAATGAAGTAATTATATATATATATATATATATATATATATATATATATATATATATATATATATATTTATTTTATATAAATATATTTATATTCCCCCATATTAAAATTCTTATCAAAATCTGGAGAGGTTATTTTAGATAACATTTATTTTCTTTTAGAACAGTTTTAAATCTATGAAAATATTGCAAAACAAGTACACAACTTCTACACTTGATTTTTGGCATGCATGCCAATACATGGAAAAGTACACTTTTCAGAGTGGTGCTGGGATGACTGGATATCCACATTTAAAGTAGTATTTGAATTTTTCCAAAGATTGAATGTTTATGTCTCCCTAGAATTTATATGTTGGAATTCCAACCCAATCAAGGCCAAAAACATCTCTGTCATCTTGAATTTTTAAATCTTTATTCATCAAGAATTCTGATCTTAAGTTTTCTTTTGTTGTAGTATCCTTCTCTGGATTTGGTAGTAGTATAAGATTTTTTGACATGTAACATGATTTTTGAAGTGTGATCGCTTTTCAGTTCTTGAAATGTTTTGAAATATTTATATTTATATTTATATCAATTCTTCAAATATTTGGTATAATTCATCAGTGAAACCAGAAATTTCTAGAATCCATACATCAGAGAAAACATTCCGTTTTTGGTTGTTTCGAACTGTCTTATTTGTAGCTTAATATTCTCCAGCTCCATCTATTTACCAGCAAATGCCATAATTTCATTTTTCTTTAAGGCTGAGTAATATTCCATTGTCTGTGTATACAACATTTTCTTTATACATTCATCTGTTGAAGGGCACTGAGTTTGGTTCCATAGTTTAGCTACTGTAAATTGAGCTGCTATAAACATTGATGTGGCTGTATCACTGTAGTTTACTGATTTTAAGTCCTTTGGGTATAAACCCCGGAGTGGGATAGCTGGGTCAAATGGTGGATCCATTCCACATTTTCTGAAGAATCGCCATACTGTTTTTACCAATTTGCTGTCCACCACCAGCAATGAATGAGTGTTCCTTATTTCCTACCTCCTCACCAACATTAATTGTTACTTATATTTTTGATAATTGCCATTCTGACTGGAATGAGATGAAATATTAGAGCAGTTTTGAATTGCATTTCTCTAATTGCTAGAGATGTTGAACACTTCATATATTTGTTAATTGTCTGTATTTCTTTTACTGTGAAGTGTCTGTTCAGTCCCTTAGCCCATTTATACCTTGGACCATCTTTTGTTGTTGTTGTTATGTTTTATGAGTTCTTTTTATATCCTGGAGGTTAATGCTCTATCTGAGGTACACATGATAAATATGTCCTCCCATTTGATCTGGGTGTCTATGTTTCTGCCAATATTGATTTTTGTGTCTTATTTTTGCTTCTCTGTTTAGCACCTTACTGAACTCATTATGTATAATCTTTATTACTTACAGTGTGAGGTCACTTAGTTTTTCTGTTCACTTTTTAAAAAAAATATTTTGTCTTTTAGTTGTAGTTGGACACAATACCTTTATTTTATTTTATTCTTTATGTGGTGCTGAGGATCTAACCCAGTGCCCCCACACGTGCTAGAAAAGTGCTCTACCACCGATCCACAATCTTAGCGCCTTCTGTTCACTTTTTTAACGTTCTTTTTCTTCCTTCTTTTAAAAAAAATTAGTTGTAGATAGACACAACTCCTCTATTTTATACATTTATTTTTATGTGGTGCTGAGAATTGAACTCAGTTCCTCCTATATGCTAGGCAAGTGCTCTTCCACTGAACTATATCTCCAAACCATCTCCTTTTTTTTCTTAAGCCCACCTTCATAAGATAATGCCTGTGTCATCATAACTTAGTCTTTAATCAGTTAAAAATTAAAAGATATGCTTAGACTCCTTGATCCTGAAATTTTTTATTATTGAAATTGAGTGTGTGTGTGTGTGTGCACGTGTGCATGTGTATGTGTGTGTGTGTGTGTAACCCCATTTCAAATTTTTTTGCAGTTTCAAAGTTTTCATTAATTTTTTCAGGCTTTTGCATATCCTGAATGTCAGCAACAAGTATATACATGTGGGCTTCTACATCTCTAGGAATGTGTTAAAAATGTTTAATTTTCCAGTGATAATTTAGTTACCTGGGCCTTCCTTTTATATGTTTGGCCCAAATGAAATTACAGCCTTAGGTAACATGACACTAACTATTCTTGATGATCCCTGATGCTTTCAATAAGGTTCTGGGGATAGGGCTTTTTTCCAGCTGATTTTGTATTGAGATCACATAGTAGCAATGGGAATTGTCAGGAGCTGAAAACCTGATTAAAACATTCCCCATTTTCTGGAGGATGAGGCTTATAATCAAGTTCAGAAAGAAGTAAGTCCCTTTCTTGAATGTGCTTCTATCAGCTTATAATGACTTCCATATCACAGAGTTGAAACATGGAGATGGGAATAACGCTATGCAATCATGCCAAATATCGTACTGCTTTTACTAAGCTTTGTTAGTTTTTCATGAATAAATGTACTTAACTTTTTACAGGGTCTTTAATTATTTTCAAAAGTGCTGCTACTTAATTTTTATATCTTGGTAGTATTTTCATTTGTGGTTAGGGAACATATTCATAGATATCCTCATTTCTAACATCCAGATAAATTTTGGCAATCTTTTTTTCTAATAGTTTGCCAAATATAACCATCATAAACCTGAAACATGCTAAAACATTGTTCTTCCTGATCTCTCATACATATTCACTAACTAATCAACCATTTTATGCCCAAAGTTTCTATAGATTGACAGCTTTTTACACTTTTCCATTAGATATTTTGAATTAGAATCTTTTAATTCTGTGTTTATAGTTCAAAAACCAGCCTTTAAATTCCCAGACCTTTAGTCAAATGTGTATTGATTTATCATTGTTATCCTTTTAATGGCAGCAACTCAGTTATAGGCACCAGTTTCTGAATTAATTATGATAGACTTGGTGTCAAGTTAGTGTTCTTAACAAATGATCCCCAATCACAATGACAGAAAACCAGTTATTATTTCTTTTCTATTCTCCCTGTTCATCAGAGGCAGAACATCCTGGTGGAAGGGTTTGGTGGAGGAAAGCTGCTAAACCCCTGAAAGATGGAAAAAAGAGAAAACCTGAGGAGCCACAGTGACCTACTTCTTCCACCATACCCCACATGCCTACATTTACCACCCCTAATCCTTTAAATTATTAAGCTACCAAATGGATGAATGCATATGACAGTTTATAGCTGTCATAATCTAATCATTTCAGCTTCATCATTGACTCAGGAGCATTTTTGGGAAAGCTCATATTCAGATCACAGTATTGTGTAAATATGTTAACAGGGGAGTTCTCTTGGTCATTCTGGACTCAGGCTTGATGAGGCTCCATCTCAACAGATAATTCCAAATACATAAATGGCAAAGAGGAATAACTTACTTGTTCAGTGATGTACAATCTAACATGTAATTGGTAAGAACAAGTCATATGTTCATGACCAACTTCAAATGAGGCAAGAAATTGCAACCCTACCATGTACCCCTAAGGAAAAAAAAAAAAAAAACTTTATGACAAAAACAAAGAAAATACACTCACAACTCTCACAATTTATTTTAGGATGTGTATAGGCTAGAAAATTTGCATTCTGATGCCATTTTCTGAGCATATCGTGTATCTGCACTGCTACATCAAGAAAGCTCTAGCCTACGGATGGAAAAATATATTTCATTTTCAATGCTAGCTTAGATAGACTGATAGCAATTGCCTAGGGTAGTGTGTTGGGAAGTATTTTGAAGCCTCTTCAAGGCTCAGTGGAAAAGAGTGCCATGATTGATTAGTGTGTTTCAGATAAGCAAAACTATTATACTCATCTGAAATAGGTTGTTCAATCACTCTGCTTTCTAGAGCTCTAAGCATCCATTGTGGAAAGCCATGCACAGGGTCTAGAAAGACAGAAACATTTTAAAGAAAATGACATTTCAAGTAATATGGGTATTTTTATAACATTTATAGAAATTAGAGATATCTCAAGCATATTTTTATATTTCATAGAAAAGCAAAGAAATACTCTCATGCTGATAGTAAAGTACTAATTTCAATGTTCTATTCAATTTTCTCTATATGCATACCTCATACCTCTATTTATGCCTATACATATATACCTAAATGAGTATGTCATAGGTATACCTATATGAGATTTTTGACTCATAAATTATAGTGATGGCCAATGTGAAATTAATAATTATCAGTTTAACTAAGTGCTAAAATATTTAGTATCAGTTTTGAAATATTTTAACAATGTTTTTACTCAAAATCTATCTGTAAAACACTTCCTATCACAACACTGGTGTGGAGAAAAAGGATTATGAAGAAGGAACGAAGGATCGAAGGACTGAGGGACTTCCATTCTCTCTAGCTTTTTGTGTTTTTCTTTCTGTTGGCACTTGATATGCTTTCCTCAAAAGATCCTATGAGGCAACCACTGCAACTGTATTTCCACTTGCATTCCTCCCACAGTGAGCAGACACAATTTGCACTTCAATGAGAGCTGTTACTATTATATGATTATTAAATGCTGCGTATTTTTTTAAGTATTCTTTCAACTTCTCACTAGTGATATGAACAGAGCCATAGTTTTCTATAACTGAAAACAAGTTCTCTAGTTATATAAATATTACTTCATGTGTAATAAATTTACCTAAGAGGTTTTGTGTAGATTTGTGTTTGTCATAATTACAAACAAATTAAATCTTTTGACAGTCACATATTCTCACATAAGAATCTTTATGTTTTCAGTGTCCTGTGTCATAACAAATCACATGCAGTATAAAACATAGAACATTCATTCATTATAGAAACATAACAAACATTCATTATATAAAGCTCTTGGAATTAGATATACTTCAGTTAATTTTCTTCGTTTTATAGAGAAGAAAACAAAAATCAACCAAATAAAACATCTTTCCAAAGTTACAAATCATATAGTGATTGAATCCACACTGTAACTATGCCTTTTGAATGCTAATTTATTATTTAATTTCTCTCTAAAAAGTGTTCTTTTAATTTCATAATATTTTATCATATTTTACCTTAGATTTTTGAATAAAATAATTTGTATTTCATGTAACATATTTCTTAAATATAGATTTATATAACAATTCATAATTTCATAAGTTTACTGTACAGTTATGTGCATGGATAGGTGTTCTCCAGAGAAACAGGATAAATAAGATGTGTGAATAATTATGTGCATATGCACACACATATATGTACATATATGAGAAAGAAAAAGAAATGGATTTATTTACTTTTAGGAAAATGGCACATATAATTATAGAGACTGGTGAGACCAAATCTGCAGGGTGAAATGGGAGGCTGAAAATCCAAGAAACATTTGAATTTGCAATTCAAAACCATAGGATGTCTGCTGGCAGAATTCCTTCTTGCTTCAAGAAGATCAGTCCTTTCTTATGTTCAAGCCTTCAGGTGATTGAATAAGGCATACCTACATCATGGAGAACAGTCCACTTTACTCAAAGTTTGTCAATTTAATGCTAATTTCATAAAATAGTCTTCACAGAAACATCCAGAATAATGCTTAACCACATATCTGACCACTGTATAGTAGTCAACTTGACACATGCAATTAACCTTACTTTTGAGAAAGCTGCAATTTCTCATTTCTGGATGATTTTATGTTCTGCCCAATCAGAAAGTGAGGCTAAGATCAAATTTTTTACTGTCGGCACAGTGTGTATATTCCTCCAAAACACATAAATATTTTAGCAAAATTTGGGAGAATTAGTATTCATCCTGAACATTAAGGAAATCTTTCTCCAATCATTAACTGATCACTAGGTTGAATAGATACCAAAAGTCTAAAGAGATGGAAAATTTTGCTTACATAAAAGAGATTTACAGTAACATTTTTGAATTCTCTGCCAAATATCAGTTAAATAAAAATGAAATTTAATATTAAAAAACTATCTTGGAAATCAAGAAAGACAACCAAGCAAACAACTAATTTTAATCAATTGGTTTACATAAAGATGGATTTAAAATTTTTGAACTAATAACTGAGACACATTGTTAAAATGTAACTTGAATATCAATACACAGCACTGATATTTTGTTATTATAGATAAAATATCAACTATATACATGTTTTTGCATGGTATCAAGGAAACCTTGGCCATTTAGTAAAAATAATTTGAATTGTTTATTGAAATAATCCAACAACTTGATTATTATTATTATTATTTACAAATATCAATAGTTGTATACCCACACATAGAATAACACATACCCACTCAGTTAAAATTTTAAGATACAAATAATGTCACCACTATTTGTGTTATATTGTTTGTGGAATCAGGTAGGGTGGTAGGTACATAAACTCTCAAAAATTTTTCACTTTTATGATGAATATATTCTTTGTTTCTCTGGAAACACTTTCATTCTTAATTATATTTCTACAGGATATATTCATCTGTAAATAGTTTTTATTTTAAAAATTAAATTATTTAAAAATAAATATAATTTTTATTTTTTTGCAGTGCTGAGGATTGAATCTAGCACATTGTGCAAAGTTGGCAAATGCTCTATCATTGAGCTACACTGCAGCCACCAAGGTTTACTTTTAATCAATAAAATAACTGAATTTTGTTTTTAGCTGCTTTGAGATGACTTTTTTGGTGTACATTTTGCTAACATTACCAAAGTTTTTCTTGTATATAACACATTAAAATGATAACTATATTGTATTCATATTTCTGAGATCATTCTACCCACCCATATTTTAAATTAATAAATTTTCATCTACTATTTATATTCCGTATTTCCCAAATCTTAAAAAAAAATGAAAACAGCAGGTTTGAATCTAATTATGGTTTGGTTTTGAAAGGTCTTGGCAAACTTTTAAAAATCTCAATTATTTCAGGTAGGTTTTAGCACATGCTATGAAGAGGACTTCAATAGTCTTATTTCTTCCTTTATTTTATAATAAATTAGTATGAACTGTGACTTGAAGAGAATTAATATATTAAAAATGTAATACTTCCACAACTTTTGGGGTAAAAGCTAAATTTTTGCTGTGTTCCCTCAGGTGTGCTATTTTTTTAAGATTGTCTCTGAAGGAGAGAATGTGTTTAGCTTGTCCATCCATCAAAGCAGAAAATTAGATTACTCAGGAAAGCAGATCAGCAGAGCAGAAAGTTAGTTACATCTACAGGTGAGTGGAGGTGGTATTGAGATAGGAATTTGTGCTGTGTCACTATGCTATTTGTGAAGTGAAAGTCGTAAAAATCACTCATCAAAATCTTTATGAAATAAATTTAACATAAACCATATATTAGAAAAGGGCTTACTTCTAAGGTGCCCTGGTTTGTCAGGATGATTAATTTCATTGTGGTTGTTGGGCTAAGGTCACTGTCTTCTTGTTGGCCCTTGGTCACAAAGTGCCCTCAGCAAGTAGGGGCCATGATCAGCCTTCTGGGATTACCTGAGGTTCCTTGGACTTGACTTCTCTGTGGATTATCTCATGACAAAGCATCGTGCTTCCTCAAAGCTGGGAAGGGAAGGAGTCTGTACAGTAAATCTGCCATTAATATAAAATGTGAAGTTATAGAGATTTTGATTTCAAAATTCCATTGTTATTATTTCAGGAAATGATTAAATTTATTGGAATAAATGTACTATCTGTCTCTTTGATACCATCTCAAATTTCAGTTTAATTTTTCTATCTAGCTGGAATCCTTGTGTGTGTTTTACAAAAAATCATCGAGTGTGTTTTAATTTTGGAGGAATCATCCAAATATGAGGGTAGAATTTATACATAAAAAAGGGATATTTATCTGAATTTCACCTTTCCTGTTCTTTCTCAAAAGATTCTTCTGGCTCAGAACACAAAGACTAGGGGGTTCATATCAGAGTTCTAAACCCTGTGTACTCTTCTGTGTACTCCTTCAGCTAACAGTGTTAAAATCTAGTCTTTCCAAAGATATTCCTTTCTCTTAAATTGTTACCATCCTGTATTAACTACATAACTTTGCTTACTTTACCGAGCTTTATGTAACTGTTTTGTTTTGTTTTGCATGTATAATTTGACCCAGGTTTATATTTATTGTCTATACAAGAGTTTCCCCCAAAGGAGTTAACCTCCTATGCCAGAAATGGTCTCAAATGCAGAGCTCCAGTATCTTTTGATGCCACCTTTTTGCCTTTTCTAAATTTCTTCAGTAGCTTAAACATAATTATACTGGCCTCTATATTTTATTTTTGAAAGATTATGATCTCCAAATAAATAAATAACACTAAAGAGTTATATAACAGTTAAATAGTAAGATCTCTTAATATTTTAGTGACATCCACTATGAAATTGTTCAGTCTGCATTTTGCAGCCTGTCTCACTCTTTTTAGTCTGATACAATGTCATCAGTGAGCACTAAACTTACTTTTTCTTTTTTCTTAATAATTGTAAATTATTGAATATTATAACACTAATATTTCTATACATACATACACAGATGTAATGTAGGACTAAAAGGAATTTTAACTATTTTCATATATATTTATTGTTGTCACTGAGACTTCTTTAGAAAATGATAAGTGAATGTTGATTTAATCATTTGATTTTTTTTTTCAGTGCATAATCTTCTGTGGACTAGTTAGCAAGTGTTACTTTTATAGCAGGGCCAGCACCATGGTGTCCATTTATGTTTAGATTTAAAATAATAAAAACTGAAAAATATCAAGAAGACTTTTTAATATATTTAGAAATATTTAAGTTCTACAGCAAAGAAAATTAGTTTGATAGTATGAATAAAGAATTTTCAGGGCTATTTCAGGAGTCTTTCTAAGATGCTGTCATAAACAATTGGTTAAAGAATCATTAACAAGCATTTTCCCTTTTATTGGCAAATGTGTATCCAGGAATTTTTTTTTTTTTTTTTTTTTTTTTTGATACTGGGGATTGAACTCAGGGACACTCAACTGCTGAGCCATATCCCCAGGTCCATTTTGCATTTTATTTAGAGACAGGCTCTCACTAAGTTGCTTAGTGCCTCACTTTTGCTGAAGCTGCCCATGAACTTGCAATCTTCCTTCCTCAGCCTCTCAAGCAATTGGTATTACAGGTGTGCACCATAGTGTGAGCCCAGCTCAAAGACAGATACTTCTTACTGAAAGCTTTCAGAAGTCTAAAAGTGATAAACTGCTGGGAGCTGGGTAGAGATGTAAGGGTATCATGCTGCACTTGAGAAGAGGAAAAGACCAGGCCAGAAAGACCTTAGGTCTAAAATGGGGGATTCAGACCTGCTTTGTTCTCCCCATTTATATGGAAGGATTCCTGTCAAACATAGACCCTGTGACAGGGTCTAGCCAGGGACTCAGGTGCACTTTATATCATAGATAATGGCCTTCAGGATATTTAGTGATACTGTACTCTGTGATCAATTAACATTGTTTGTCTTGGAGACTAGCATGTTTCTATGAAACATAGTTCTATAAGGAATTATGCTAATTAGCAAGGATTTTACTTAATTGTATTTTAAACAATTGAAGATTATCAGGAATTTATTATGATGATGATATCACAATATCACTTCAGTCATGGTTCAGTGGTCTGTACTTAAGTGTCAATAGAAGGCATTAAAATCAGTATTATAGAGTTATCTGTTCATGTCTTTACTTAAAGAGAAGATGAAGAAAGTGAGAATATTTATTTTCATCATTTCCCAAACCAATTTTTAAAGACTGAACAAGAATATACCAATGTCATTCTTATTACTCTTTAAATGTACAAAAGTACTTCAAAGGATTAGTGCACATAGTTGAGATTCCTTAATATGTATATCTAATCAATACATGCAATTCAAACAATTTTTTGAAAAGTATTTTTTTTATTTTAATTTTTTATTGTTGGTTGTTCAAAACATTACAAATTTCTTGATATATTATATTTCACACTTTGATTCAAGTGGGTTATGAACTCCCATTTTTACCCCATATACAGATTGCAGAATTACATCAGTTACACATCCATTGATTTACATATTGCCATACTAGTGTCTGTTGTGTTCTGCTGCCTTTCCTATCCTCTACTATCCCCCCTCCCCCCCTCCCCTCCCCTCTTCTCTCTCTACCCCCTCTACTGTCATTCATTTCTCCCCCTAGTATTATTTTTCCCTTTCCCCTCACTTCCTCTTGTATGTACTTTTGTATAACCCAGGGAGAGAGAAGGGGAAATTGCATGGAAATGAAAAGTATTTTTTTAATATTAATTTTTTTAGTTTTCGGTGGACACAACATCTTTATTTTTATTTTATTTTTTTATGTGGTGCTGAGGATCCAACCCAGCGCCCCGCAAATGCCAGGCAAGCATGCTACCGCTTGAGCCACATCCCCAGCCCCTTTTTGAAAAGTATTTTAAGATCAAAAAGAAAAAGTAACTTTTCTCAAATGTTTGAAAATACAAATTTAGGCTACTGACATTATAAATTAATAAACATTGCGTATGTTTATAAACCACATATAGCAGCCTAACACTGTGGAAAATAAGTAAATTTACCAAGATAAATAAAAAATGTTGTCTTTTAGTCAGAACTGCATGAGAGCTGATGATCCTATATGCTGTGTGATAGGGGATATTATAATCACAACCAGTCAGTTACTGCAGGAATTACATGTCAAAATGAATAATTTTAAAATATGATAATTCTTTTGTCTAAACCAGATAAATTTAAGCAAAGGGAGTTTAAGGCTGGTAGTTAACTTTACTTTATTTTAAAATAAGAGTAGTATAAATTTAAATTATTGTTTGATCATCTGTCATAACAGTTATGGAATTAAATTTTTCATTAATATTTTCAGGTATTTAAAAATATGTTTTTCTTAATTTTCACACTAAGTTATATTTAAGGAATAAATTGTTTTTGTCTGTTAAGTCTGTAAGGGATTCTGAAACATGATATAAAATGACCAGTTTATAATAACTGGAATATTCTTATGCACAATTTACCATCTTCTGATGCAAATGGAAAAGAGATAAATGCTTCTCCAAACAAAAGGATCATATGCTAAGAAATATTTGATGTTAAATTTTTAATGTATTACTAGGCTTTGAAATCATCTGTATTCTCAATTTCTATCTGCAAATGCAACATAGAAGTTATAATGAACTCAAGATATAATAATTTAAACTATTTCTGAAAGAAATGCATTCTTGTATAATTTATCACATATTTTATTCAGATTTTAACTATAGTGTTAATAACAGTTTATTAAAGTGTCACAGTGTGTTAAATATGAAACAAATTGCAATTAAAATGGAAATATTATTAAGATCTATATATCTTACCATCCAAAATCCAGATATATTGTTAAAAATTATTGTGAAGAAAAGTAACCTTTATGAAATCAGTATGGTTTTAGTTAATCAAAGGAAAGATTCAAGCTTTTATATCTGCCTCAACTTTGTCTGGGAGTTTAACAAAGATAAATGATGCCATAAATCAGAAGAGGCATTTCTTTCTACTTCACACTTCAGCACTCTGACCTTTTACCACTTATTTGTTTTATTAATTTTAAAGACAATGACACTTAAGAGTTCTCTTGCTATGGTACTTGATATAGTTGCAGAAATATTCACATATTTGGGAATTAAGGAAAGAAAAAAATTTGTCTGCATTGAGAAAATAAATAATAAGAACCAAATTGCTAAATTGCTAGTATTTTGTCTTATAATTGAATTTTGAAAAATAAACAATATTTTAATCTTTTGCAAAAGTGGACATATGATAAGCATATATATAAATGTATGATAAATATATATATTCTTGTATATGTAAATATCTAAGAAAACCTTAAGAGTACTGATAATTTTTATTGACATAGCTTAAAAGGGTAAAATAATTTATTATGTCACATGATTTCATATTGGAATTTTTTTCTGAAATTTTGTAACTGATTATGAATCAATATATAAAAATGAATTTTCATTTTTATATTAAAGTCATTATAAAATGCTTAACATTTCCCTTGTATTAATTGATATTGAATCTGCAGAAAGGTATTTAAGGAAGGAAAATATGACTTAGGTAAAATAATTTGCATAGCAGAAATATATATTTTTTTCTCTGATGCATTCTGGATACTGGAATTTCACAAATTCCTTTCATGCATGCAAGAGCTCTAAAAATTAATTTAAAAATCTATTCAGTCCACGAAAATTATATTATGTGGAAATGGTCTAAGGTGGGGTTTAGATTGTCTAAGATAAGTTAAAATATGACAAATATTTACCAAATATACCACTGTAACACTAGAATTATATTTAAGGGGACAAGAAGGAAAGGAAGAAAGTTAACTTGAATTGTGGAACTATGTCTACAGAACATGTAATGTGGGTTTCTGCAACAAATGTAATTTAAAACTATCTGCACTTTAAATTTGTTTTAAAAATAAATTTAAATAGAGGACACATAAACTTTAATGTGTATTATATTAACAGATCAGGGATCAATGCACAAATTATATTCATTCAAATATTTTGTGTGTAGTTAGTTTGTATTAGCAGTATTGTCTATTATATGGAAAGCAACACGTCTTAAAATACATTCAATACCAGTACAATTTATGTGACAGTTAACTGTGTCGGTAAATTTTTTTGCAGTGTTTAGAACAGTACTAAGATACAGAAATAATATAAATGTAAACAAATATGATAATGCTTTGTAAAGAATATTTTAAGCACATAGAACTTTCTACTTCATATTGTCTCTATAACATAAACATCAATTAAATATTAAATTATTATTTCTGCCATTCCGTAAAAGCACTTTAGACAATGAATGTTTAATCTAATTGATGGTAGCACTTAATATGAATAAATAAACAGAAACAATTTATTTGATTGTAGCATATGGCTATGAATTCATAAGAAATATCTTCTTGAAACTTAGAATAAATTTAGTGGTTAGATACAAAATGAAATACAGCACTTAAACTACAATTTTTGTGGACTTTTGTGGTTACTGTGTTTCTTTATTGAAAAAAAGTATGAAAAAACACAAAAATTCAAAATTTACCTACATGCATACATAGAGAAGTTTAAATGATAGGTGATAATTTTATAAAACAAGGTAAAAATTTTAACATATATATCCACTATATCAGCATAACTGTTGAGATGCTAGCTTATCTATTTAGTGTGTTTGTTTAATTATTGGAACAAATCTGTGTAAATTTAGATCTGTATCATAGAATTTGTGTATTTCAGTTAATCCTGCAAAATGACTTAGTGCTTCAGTTAATCCTGAAAAATGATGTAGTGCTCTTTTTACTCTAGAATTCAATGTTTCTTGTTTTATTACTTTTCCATTTAAAGCAAAAGTAGAATAGTTTTAGTTTTACCAACAAAATTAAGAGAGGAAGGTACAAAGCATCCCATATACCCTTATATCTACACATTCATAGTCTCCCACATCAGCATTTCCAAAGAGAGTAATATATTTGTTACAATTAATGAACCTGTATAGACACAATATTTTCATTTGAAGCCCATAGTTTATATAAAGATTTGCACTTGATTTTATAATTCTATGGGTGTAAAAATATAATGTCATACTTTCTATGTAATATCATACAGAGTATCATCATTATCTTCATTGCTCTCAAAAATTGTCTCTGCTCTGCTAATTCGTATCTCCTACACTTCAGACCCTGACAACTCTTTTTTAAAGAACTCCATAGTTTTGTTTTTTTAACAGAATGTTTTAGTTGAAACTATACAATATTTACTGTTTTTAAATTAGTTTAGTTCACTTAGTAATATGTATTTAGGTTTCCTTTTTCAATGGTTTTTTGGCTCATTCTGTTTTAGTACTGAACAATATTAAATTGTCTGGATAGCAGTTTATTTATCCATTCATCTATAATATCTTGGTAATTTCCAAGATTTGGCAAGGAGGAATAAAATATCAAGGAGGAATAAAATATCTCCATATAGCCTTTTTTTAAAAAAAATATGGATATAAGTTTTCAATACATTAGAGTAAATACTCAGTAGTATGTTTTCTGGATCCTGTTGCAAGCATATTTGTTTTGTAAGAATCTGACACCCTGTTATCCAAAATAGTTGTGTCATTTTGCATTCCTAGTATTAATAAATGAGAATTCCACTTGCTCCACATCCTCTTCATTATTTGGTGTTGTCAGTCATTTTTCTGAATTTGGATCATTCTAGTAGGTGTTTAGTAATATCTCATTATTGTGATTTGCATCTCCCTGATGGCAAAAGATGTGGAGTCTCTTTTCAAATGATTCTTTGCCATCCATGTTTCTTCTTTGGTTAGGTGTCTCCCCAAAAAATGTAAAGCTGCAATAATTAAAACAATCTGGTAATGGTGAAAGAAAAGACAAATTTATCAATGGAAATGAATACAAAGAAATAGAACTACAAAAATATAGTCGGTTGATTTTGACAAAGAAGCAAAGGCAACACAATGAAGCAAAGATAATCTTTTCACCTTATTATGCTGGATCAAATAAACATTCATATACAAAACATATATGCACAAAAAACCTTGCAGACTTCACAAAAAATTAACTCAAATGGATCAGAGTTCTAAACGTAAAGTGAAAAAATATGAAAGTTGTAGAAAATAGGAAAATCTTAGAACTCATTGGGTAAAGTGGTGACTTTTCAAATACAATGCCAATGGTAAAAATCTATGAAAGAAATACTTGAAAATTTAAACTTTATTAAAATTAACTGTATGGTCTTTGAAGGGCAATACTGAGAATGAAAGACAAGTCACAGAATAGGAGGAGATATTTGCAAGGCATAACTTATAAACAGCTATTATCCAAAATATAGAGACAATTCTTACAATTCAGCAATAAGAAAATATCTGAAGCAAAGAGCCATAAATTAAAATTTTTGTTCTTCTTTTTAAATCCATGGTCTTAAATATTTAGGAACCCAAGTACTGAACAAAATGGTTGCTGCTGTAAACCATTTTATTGTTTTGTTATTGTTTTGTTAATTTATAAATCAATGTAATATCCTATGAGATAAGTAGATACATCAATGTGTCAATGTAATCCTGATAGTTAACTTCTCAGTTATGACATCATATGTATGTGTGTTGGAGGGGTTGTTTACTTTGAGCTGAAAACACACATCAGGTTCAATTTCAATTTGCTACTACTTTATACACGTAAGGAAAGAAATGTCAGTGTTTCCATTTTCCTACAGAAAGTATAGTACTTAATTTCAAAGACATTTATTAAAATGAATAACAAATAATTAAATGAAATATTTTGTTGTTTCTAATGCTTTTTATTTAAGTTCAAACTTCAGGGAGTATGGGAGAATTATTATATTCTACATAAAAAATTATGGAGATTAAATTATATGCTATAATAAAGGAACCCTAATTACTATAAAATCATTATTAATAAGCTTAACACTTATGTAACAATGTAACCCATTATAAATTCTTTTTTTTATTGGTTGTTCAAAACATTACAAAGCTCATGACATATCATCTTTCATACATTTGATTCAAGTGAGTTATGAACTCCTTTTTTACCCCAAATGCAAATTGCAGAATCACATCAGTTACACATTCACATTTTTACATAATGCCATATTAGTGACAGTTGTATTCTGCTGCCTTTCCTATCCCCTACTATCCCACCTCCCCTCCCCTCCCATCTTCCCTCTCTACCTCATCTGTTGTTGTTCAGTTCTCTCCCTTGTTTCCCCCCCCTTTCCCCTCACAAACTCTTATATGTGATTTTGTATAACATTGAGGGTTTCCTTCCGTTTTCCTGCAATTTCCCTTCTCTCTTCCTTTCTCTAC
Source organism: Marmota flaviventris (assembly GCF_047511675.1). Lineage (NCBI taxonomy): Eukaryota > Metazoa > Chordata > Mammalia > Rodentia > Sciuridae > Marmota > Marmota flaviventris. The sequence continues at coordinate 81,733,105 of NC_092505.1, forward strand.
CAGTTTAATGTTAATCTTTTCCTCATGCTCTTCCTCCCTGCTCAGTTCTTAGTTGCTCTCCTTATATCAAAGAAGACATTTGGCATTTGTTTTTTAAGGATTGGCTAGCTTCACTTAGCATAATCTGCTCTAATGCCATCTATTTCCCTGCAAATTCCATGATTTTGTCATTTTTTAGTGCTGTATAATACTCCATTGTGTATAAATGCCACATTTTTTTTATCCATTCATCTATTGAAGGGCATCTATGTTGGTTCCACAGTCTAGCTATTGTGAATTGTGCTGCTATGATCATTGATGTGGCAGTATCCTTATAGTATGCTCTTTTAAGGTCCTCAGGGAATACTCCGAGAAGGGCGATAGCTGGGTCAAATGGTGGTTCCATTCCCAGCTTTCCCAGGAATCATCATACTGCTTTCCAAATTGGCCGCACCAATTTGCAGTCCCACCAGCAATGTACAAGTGTACCCTTTTCCCCACATCCTCGCCAGCACTTGTTGTTGTTTGACTTCATAATGGCTGCCAATCTTACTGGAGTGAGATGGTATCTTAGGGTGGTTTTGATTTGCATTTCTCTGACTGCTAAAGATGGTGAGCATTTTTTCATGTACTTATTGATTGATTGTATGTCCTCCTCTGAGAAGTGTCTGTTCAGGTCCTTGGCCCATTTGTTGATTGGGTTATTTGTTATCTTATTGTTTAATTTTTTGAGTTCTTTGTATATTCTGGAAATTAGGGCTGTATCTGAAGTGTGATGAGTAAAGATTCGTTCCCAGGATGTAGGCTCCCTATTTACTTCTCTTATTGTTTCTTTTGCTGAGAAAAAACTTTTTAGTTTAAGTAAGTCCCATTTGTTGATTCTTGTTATTAACTCTTGGGCTATTGGCGTCCTATTAAGGAATTTGGAGCGCGACCCCACAATATGTAGATTGGAGCCAACTTTTTCTTCTATCAGGCACAGAGTCTCTGATTTGATATCAAGCTCCTTGATCCATTTTGAATTAACTTTTGTGCAGGGCGAGAGAAAGGGGTTCAGCTTCATTTTGTTGCATATGGATTTCCAGTTTTCCCAGCACCATTTGTTGAAGATGCTATCCTTCCTCCATTGCATGCTTTTAGCCCCTTTATCAAATATAAGGTAGTTGTAGTTTTGTGGATTGGTTTCTGTGTCCTCTATTCTGTACCATTGGTCCACCCGCCTGTTTTGGTACCAGTACCATGTTTTTTTTGCTACTATTGCTCTGTAGTACAGTTTGAAATCTGCTATTGCTATACCTCCAGATTCACACTTCCTGCTTAGAATTGCTTTTGCTATTCTGGGTCTTTTGTTTTTCCATATGAATTTCATGTTTGCTTTATCTATTTCTACAAGAAATGCCTTTGGGATTTTGATTGGCATTGCATTAAACCTGTAGAGAACTTTGGGTAATATCACCATTTTGATGATGTTAGTTCTGCCTATCCATGAACAGGGTACATTTTTCCATCTTCTAAGATCTTCTTCTATCTCTTTCTTTAGGGTTCTGTAGTTTTCATTGTATAAATCTTTCACCCTTTTGTTAGGTTGATTCCCAAGTTGTTTTTTTTTTTTTTTTTTTGTTTTTTTTTTTTTGAGGATATTGTGAATGGAGTGGTTTTCCTCATTTCCATTTCAGAAGTTTTGTTGCTGATATACAGGAATGCCTTTGATTTATGCATGTTGATTTTATATCCTGCCACTTTGCTGAATTCATTTATTAACTCTAGCAGTTTATTTGTGGACCCTTTTGGGTCTGTTAGATATATTATCATATCATCCGCAAATAGTGATAATTTAACTTCTTCTTTTCCTATTTTTATGCCTTTAATTTTTTTTGTCTGTCTAATTGCTCTGGCTAGTATTTCAAGAACTAAATTGAATAGAACTGGTGAGAGAGGGCATCCCTGTCTTGTTCCAGATTTTAGAGGGAATGCCTTCAGTTTTTCTCCATTTAGAATGATGCTAGCCTGAGGTTTAGCATATATAGCTTTTACAATGTTGAGGTAAGTTCCTATTATCCCTAGTTTTTCTAGTGTTTTGAACATAAAGGGATGCTGTACTTTGTCGAATGCTTTTTCTGCATCTATCAAGATGATCATATGGTTCTTATCTTTAAGTCTATTGATGTGGTGAATAACATTTATTGATTTCTGTATATTGAACCAGCCTTGCATCCCAGGGATGAATCCTACTTGATCATGGTGCACAATTTTTTTGATATGCTTTTGTAATTGATTTGCCAGGATTTTATTGAGGATTTTTGCATCTAAGTTCATTAGAGATATTGGTCTGTAGTTTTCTTTCTTTGAAGTGTCTTTGTCTGGTTTCGGGATCAGGGTGATGTTGGCCTCATAGAATGAATTTGGAAGAGCTCCTTCTTTCTATTTCTTGAAATAGCTTGAAAAGTATTGGTATTAATTCTTCATTGAAGGTTTTGTAAAACTCTGCTGTATACCCATCCGGTCCAGGGCTTTTCTTGGTTGGTAGTCTTTTGATGGCTTCTTCTATTTCTTCCTTTGTTATTGGTCTGTTTAAATTGTGTGTGTCTTCCTGACTCAATCTGGGCAGATCATATGACTTAAGAAATTTATCAATATCTTCACTATCTTCTATTTTACTGGAATATAGGGTTTCAAAATATTTTCTAATTATCTTCTGTATTTCTGTAGTGTCTATTGTGATATTGCCTTTTTCATCCCGTATGTTAGTAATTTGAGTTCTCTCTCTTCTTCTCTTCATTACCATGGCTAAGGGTCTGTCGATCTTATTTATTTTTTCAAAGAAACAACTTTTAGTTTTATCAATTTTTTCAATGTTTTTTTTTTGTTTCAATTTCGTTGATTTCCGCTCTAATTTTAATTTTTTCTTGTCTTCTACTACATTTGCTGTTGTTTTGCTCTTCCTTTTCTAGGGTTTTAAGATGTAGTGTCAGTTCATTTATTTGTTTTTTTTTTTTTTTTTATTTTTTTGAGGAATGAACTCCAAGAAATGAATTTCCCTCTTAAACTGCTTTCATTGTGTCCCATAGATTCTGGTATGTTGTGTCTGTATTGTCGTTTATCTCTAAGAATTTTGTTTTCCTCCTTTATGTCTTCTGTAACCCATTGATCATTCAGTAACATATTGTTCATTTTCCAGGTGATGCAGGATTTTTCCTTCCTTCTTTTATCATTGATTTCCAGTTTCATTCCATTATGATCAGATATGGTGCATGGTATTATCTCCACACCTTTATATTTACTGAGAGTTGCCCTATGGCATAATATATGGTCTATCTTTGAGCAGGATCCATGTGCTGCTGAGAAAAACCTGTATCCACTTGATGATCATTGATATATTCTATATATGTCGGTTAAGTCTAGGTTATTGATTGCGTTATTGAGTTCTATAGTTTCTTTATTCAGCTTTTGTCTAGAGGATCTGTCTAATGGCTAGAGCAGTGTGTTGAAGTCACCCATAATTATTGTGTTGTGGTCTATTTGACTCTTGAACTTGAGGAGAGTTTGTTTTATGAACGTTGCAGCACCATTGTTTGGTGCATACAAATTGATAATTGTTATGTCTTGTTGGTGGATGGTTCCTTTTAACAATATATAGTGTCCTTCTTTATCCCTTTTGATTAACTTGGGTTTGAAGTTGATTTTATTTGATATGATTATGGCCACTCCTGCTTGCTTCCGAGGGCCATGTGAGTGGTATGATTTTTCCCAACCTTTCACGTTCAGCCTGTGTATGTCTTTTCCTATCATATGAGTCTCCTGAAGGCAGCACATTGTTGGATTTGTTTTTTTTTTTAATCGAGGTTACTAGCCTATGTCTCTTGATTGGTGAATTTAAGCCATTAACATTTAAGGTTACAATTGAAATATGGTTTGTACTTCCAGTCATGTTTATTTATTTATTTATTTTAGTTTGGCTAGTTTTTCCTCTTTGGTTATTTTTCTCCCCCTTTATTGAGATACCTCCCACTGTTAGTTTTGGGCGCTATTTATCAATTCCTCTTCTTGTACTATTTTGCTCAAAATGCTTTGCAGTGCTGGTTTTCTGGCTGCAAATTCTTTTAGCTTTTGTTTATCGTGAAATATTTTAATTTCATTGTCAAATCTGAAGCTTAATTTTGCTGGATACAGTATTCTATCTTTATTCAGCGTTTGAAATACGTTGTTCCAGTATCTTCCCGCTTTCAAAGTCTGTGATGAAAAATCAGTCGTTAACCTAATTGCTTTACCCCTGAATGTAATCTGCCTCCTTTCTCTCATAGCTTTTAATATTCTCTCCTTGTTCTGTATGTTGGCTATCTTCATAATTATATGTCTTGGAGTTGGTCTATTATGGTTTTGAATGTTTGGGGTCCTGTAGGCTTCCAGGATTTGGCAATCCATTCCATCTTTCATCTCTGGGAAGTTTTCTAGGATTATTTCATTTAATAGGTTGTCCATTCCTTTGGCTTGAACCTCTATACCTTCTTCTATCTCAAGTTTGGTTTTTTTATGACATCCCATATCTCTTGGATAGATTGCTCGTGAGATTTAAGCATCCTTTCTGTGTTGAATATATTCTTTTCAAGTTGATAAACTTTTTCTTCATTATCTGATATTCTGACTTCTACTTGATCTAGTCTATTTGTAATATTCTCATTAGAGTTTTTAATTTGGTTTATGGTTTCCTGAATTTCTAGGATTACTGTTTTTTTTTTTTTTTTTTTTTTTTTTTTTTTACCTCTATCTCCTGGTAAAGCTCGTTCTTTGCAGTTTGAATTTGTTTGTTTAATTCGTTTTCAAAATATACTTTCATTGCTTGGACTTGCTGTCTCATGTCTTCTCTAATATTCCGTTCCATCTGAGTTAGGTATGCCTTGAGTTCTTTCCCTGTCCATGTTTCTGATGCTTCTAGGTCCTCCTGTAGATTTAAGTTGTCCTGCATTATCTGTAATCCTTTTTCCCTTGTTTTTTCATGTTGTTCACATTACTTTCCAGCTCTGTTTGACTGCTGTGTAACTGCTTTCTCCTATAAATTTGTTTTGGTTTTGTATATCTCTGTTGTCTCTCCTTTGTGGTGGGAGATTATGCCTAGAAATGTTGGGCTTTATTGTACTTTAAAGCTGATTCATTCAATTCGGAAAAGGCTTCCGGGTTCTGTATGCAGATAGTGATTTGTTGTTTGTTCTTAGGACTTTATGTTTAGGTTAGGTGCTATGATGGTATGAGCGTTAGTATGTCTTGGCTACTTTAGAAGATTGCTCTACTGAAGGAGGATACTAACAGGCAATTGGATCAGGGTGTTGGTAGTAGCTAGATATTTAGGAGCCCTATAGAGATCCTCGAAACATTCACCTGTTTGCATTTAGACAATTACACGTAATGGAAGACGTAATGCTTGGGATGAAAGTTGGGGGGTAGGGGAAGGAAGGTGCTCTTAGAAAAAGAAGGAGAAAGAGATAGATAGATTAGAGGAGAATGAAAAGAACAATAAAACTTGAAAGGGGAAAGAAAGAAAGAAAGAAAGAAGGAAAAGGGGAGAAAAGAACAGAGAGAGAAGAAAAAAAATTGAAGTCTTAGAGATCCATTTTCTTCTCTTCCAGTAGGCGGAGCTGTGCCCTCCGAGCCGAGCTTCTGCCCTCTACGTGCCGATAGCAATCCCTGTAAGGCGGCTCCTGGGAGTCTCTCAATCTTGTCAGTCCAGAGCCATTTCACTTCTCCGGCCCCTCCCCCCTTCTTCCTGTCAGCTGGCCAGCCAGGTCCTGCTAAAGTGGATTCTGCTGGGAAGGAATTCCATCAGCCAAACTCTGGTGATGTCACTTCTCTGCTATGGCGGGCTCCAGGCTCCTTGCCGGAGTGTCTGAAGGGAGGGGTGGGCCTGGTCTGTCCCTGGTTGGCCTCAGCTCCCAGCTCGCTATTTCATGAAGTCTTGGGTAAAGACCTCTTCCTGCCAAGCTGTGTCTCGGAGGCTAGCCGCCCAGTCATGGTTTCTGCTGGCGGGCAGCCGCACAGCGGCGTGCGGACAGCATCTGGCAGGTCTGGACCTCTGCGTCTCGTGGCGGGGATTCACTCGTCTGGGGCAAACTGTCACTTCCAAAAATCCTAGTAACTCCCGGATGGTCTCTCTTCAGTGGAATTTTGCTAGGAGATTCTCCACAGGTAGAATCTAAGCGGATCTATGCGTCTTTCTGACCCCATCACTGAGGGGGTACTGAAAGCGCTGCCTCTCCATCCACTGCCATGTTGGATCGCCTACCATTATAAATTCTTTAGCAGACAAATTTAATTTATAAAGGTATCACTTTTCCATTTAATGTACAGTGATGTAGAGTCATAAATTTTTAACATCCAGATTATAGATCTGAATATCTTATATAGGGTGTACAATGAATATCAATTGTTTATTTCAAAATAATTGCTCTTTTATCCTGGGATTCATCATAAGTCTGCAATAAATGGATAAATAAATTATCTGCATATATTATTCAGCCATACAAAAGAATGAAATCCTGCTTTTGGTGGCAATGTGAATGGAACTGAGAGACATACTATTTTCACTGAAACAAGCCAGGAACTGACATGAAAAACACATACACATTTTCTCACTCATATGTGGAATCTTAAAATGTTTGTCTCTTATAAAAGAGTGAAATATGGAACATTATAAACTGGGAAGGGAAGGGGCAAGGAGAGATGGCAAATGTATATTATGGGTATGAAAATAAAGTTGAATAGGATTAAATAATTTGCTTTTAATAACATTTTTGTTTAACTATAGTCTTCAACACTTTGATAAATTTCAAAATAACTAGAGGAGTCTATATGTTTCCAAGAAATGCAAATGGTCAATGTTTGAGATTTAAATGTTAATTACTTTGACTTGATCATTTTACAGATAATACACATATCAAATTATTTTACTATGTTCCATAAATATATACAAATACATGTTAATAAAAATATATACAAAGTAATGAAAAAGAGCTTTAGTAATTAAGTGTTTTAAACAAATGAATAAAACTATAAGATATTATAGTTAGAATATTAAAAAGGTGATTAACAAAAAATATGGTACAAATACTTGATATATGATCACTTGTATACTATAAATCACAATCAAATGACATTTTAAATCATGCTTTCATATAAGGTAGCAGTAGTAAGATTCAAAATCAGAGATGAGTTCTGACTCCTCTCTATCCAATCATTCCATAAAATGCACTAGGGGGTCTTACTGTGTTTAAACATTCATTTATTATTTTTTCTAGTGTAATGCTTGGGAAACACAAGGGTTTACATTTTGTTATGTCCTATAAGTATTCATTTTGTTCTGTGTCCTTTAAATGTTACAACTTACAAAGGGAGGAAATTATGAAGAGCCTGAGCAAGGAGGATTAAATTAATTTAAAGTAGTACCACTCATCTTTCTATCTTAATGGATGGTATTTGAAAGGATGTGCTATTTTTTGAAATCAGCATCTGCCAGTTGACTTGTTCAAATTTTATTAAAACCTCAGTAATGCTGAAATGTACACAATTATGGGTATATTCAGTAAAGGTGCTGTATAATTTGTAGGGCACAGAGACTTTAAAAATTTGGATTATGTAGAGAAAAAGATTTATATCGACTTTCAAGTTTAATTCCAAAGTTACCATTGCAGTTTAATTATTTATAAAAAATTAATCAACTCAAAAAAATTACTATAAGATCAACTTTCTCCATGATAAGTAGTTATTACTAGTACTACTTTTGATAGTTTGTAGACATATATTCTCATCATGGAATTATTGAAGCCTTATCAATTTGCTCATATATATGTTTACTTATTAGAAATATTTGTATTAAATGTTACTTCAAAAATCATGTTACATTAATTATTTAGTCATCCAATTACCCTCCATAACTCACTCGTTAGCAAAAATACTAAACATATTTCCTGGTAAATACCTGTCCTTACATTTTCTTCTTCTCAGTCTGCTCAAACTTTTCACTTTCTAAATGACACAGGTATACATAATTGCCAGCTAAATTACTTATAGGACTTCATTATATGCTATGTGCTGTTGTGTAGATTTATATTCTTTAAACAATGTATGGTAAGTATTATTTTCCTGTTTTATAACTTAAGGCAATATCATTTAAAAAGTCAAATTCATACATTTTGACCTGCTAGTTTCCTTTTAGCTGTAACTTTTATCATTCTGTAACATAAACACTAAAATGTAGTCAAAGGTTCTTAAACATATGAAGGAAATTTGGAAAAATTCCCCATTCAATTTTTGGCAAGTCCTTTGGCTGATTTTTCACTCATGCTAGGATATTATAAGTTAGAGTAAGACTTAAAAATATTGGGAGCCCTGCACACTCTATTGTTAACCTCTATAATAATGCCCTCTTTTCCCCCTGGGATTTCCTGAATTATTTCCTAAAGGAGTGAGGGTCCATTACCTTAAGCAAAAATCACTTCTGAGGATGTCACCTAAAGAAAGTGCTTTCTCCAGGGAAGAGCTGTCCCTATTAGGGCACTGCTCTAGTGTTCCCTCCAGGCATGATTAATTGGATGAACTCTCAAAACAATAATATTCTGATAAGTGAATTTTTTAAGGTTGATAAAATGTAGAAGTAATTTTTTTCACAGCCCAGATATCTTAATGAATCAAAAAAATTTTGCCTCAAGGCAAAAATACTTAATTTTTTCTTATTTTTCTAACCCATTTACATTAATATAATTGGCTCATGTGTTTAATGATAATTGTATATTTAAGTATGTATCTTGGAAAGTGTCATTGAGATATCAAGTACCGTGCTTCTTGGAGCAGGCAATGACAAACCTCTCATGTTGCAGACCATTTTTAAAACATTTCTGGGATAATAATTCTGTTTGTCAATGATATCAAATGACATTGGTGTCTATAAGTGCAAAATGGATTCTTTTCAGTAACAGATTAATACTTTTTAGTAATATACTTTTATTTAGCCATTTTTGAGAATGCACATACCACATCATAAGTGCAGGCAAAATATCTTTAAAAAGTCACTTTCTGTTCAAGAAAAGGAAAATAAAAATGAACAAAAAAATGAAAACCATTCATTATTAGTGTGTTTTGAATTAGTTGAGAAATCAGATTACAATTTCTCTATTCACTATTGCTGCAGATGGGTGATTTAGCCTCCTAATGATCAATTACTAAAATTAAAAGTAGTTGTATAGACATAGAATAATTTTTTGTTGAACTTGCTTTCTCCATTTGTTTCCTAAATTGTGTTCCAATTTTGTACATAATCTGCATCTTATTATTAATTATCCAGTGGCTGTTTTCAAAAAACCTATTATCAATCCATAAAATTTATCTTCACACCTTGTAGTATGAGTTGTATACCTCCACTCCCCCTCATATATTAAGCTTCCACACTTTTTCAGTTATCCTATATACCTGTAGGGAACATTAACAAATGTATCAAACTGGAATTTTCAGAATAATATAATGTCTTTCTTTTGTAAATATTGATATTTTTCATCTACTCTAATTCTCTAGACTTTTCTAATCATCAAGAATATTGTAGAACATTACTTTCCTATGTGCATATATGAATACATGACCAATGTGATCCCACAGCATGTACAACCAGAGGAATGGAAAGTTATAATCCTTATGTGTATAATATGCCAAAAGATAATCTACTGTCGTGTATAACTAATAAGAACAAATAAAAAAGCCAAAACTAAATGTTTTTAAAAGTTCCACAATAAAATTATAAATTATGAACAATCAAAAGAATATTGTAATTATTCTCTAACCTATTTTACCACTCAGAGCTTGTTACTTTTGTGTGTGGGGTGTGTGTGTGTGTGTGTGTGTGTGTGTGTGAGAGAGAGAGAGAGAGAGAGAGAGAGAGAGAGTGGGAGCTGAATTCAGGTATACTCTACCACAGAAAATATTCCCGGCCCTTTTTATCTTTATTTTGAAACAGTCTCTTTACTTCCCAAGGCTGGTCTTGAATGTACAATCCTTCTGCCTTGCCCAGTAGCTAGGATTATAAGCTTATGCTACCACCACCCCCCAAAAAAAAACTGGATAATTTTCCAAAGATTAACTTGAAAATATTTTGACTATTTCAGGATGCAACACAAAATATTCAGCAAACATTCATGTGTTTAAAATTACTACATTCTTGGCTCTAGTCTAATCATTCTATGATCTGCCACTAGCCCAAAATCATAAATTTATCTTTTACTGTAGCAATTCATAAATTCTATATGTCTATTTTTATGAGTTTGGTCCATTTTTTTCCTGGCTTACAACATTTACGTATGCTTTTATTTATATGTTTCCAAATCCATAATGACTGAAACAACTTTTTTTTTATTTTCCCCCCCAGGTATGTATTTACTTCTCATTTCTAAATCTCCATAGCATTATTATTTTGTTATTTAATGCCTTGATTTACCCTATACTAGGATAAAAACCATTAAAGCAGACATGCAACAGAGAAAAACAACTTCCATTTAATAGATATTTAATCTTCTATTTGATTTCAGATAGAATCAAATAATTAGTTGTAGACCAATATTAAGGAAGAATGTCGACCAATATATCAGGAAGAAATGATAGTAAATAAAAAAATAAGAAAAATAAAAACAGTAGAGAAAAACTTGAGAGGAGTTAAGTGTCAGGTAGAGATAGAACCACAGAGTCCTTAATTGACAACTTTTAGCTACAATTTTTTCCTAAGGGAATTACTAATTTTTGTCACTTTCAGGAAGCTGAGAATATGTATTTACCTGAGCAGAGTGAAATTGTTATAAGGGGCAAGGTATTCACGACTTTTTTTCATTTTTCTGTTTCTTTAATTCTCATGAATTAGAGAGAGAAGTAATGAGTTTAGAGACTTCAAATTCATGGTGGTTTCCTTAAGACATATGCCCAGTTTTGAAGCTGTGAGTTACAAGCTTTTTCTTAAAATTCCAGAAGCAGGGCAGAGTTTTCTGAAATTTGTTTATATACATGATACAGAGACTTGAGTTCAGGACTAAACAAAACCCTGAGACCTTGAAGAACACATCCAGTTCCCTCTTAAAATCTTTGGAACTATAGGCACTTGGAAAAAGGCAAGGTTGAAGGACACTGAATGTTTTTGAAACTACAGTTTTACACCAATTGAGCTAAACTCTGGAAGTGTTAAGTTGAATTGATCCAATTTTGTTTGTCTTACAGAGGAAGAATGAAGTGTTGTTTAGGAACAATCATACAGACTTTGGCCTCTGTAGTAGATGTTTTGCTGTCTTATCCTCTTTAGCAAGCTGAGATCCACATTTCTAGCTATTTACTAATAATTAACAGAAATTCCTCTTTCCTCACCAAATTTCCTCTGACCATTGATAGATTTCCAGAAAGTTACGTTGTTTTCCTAGGAGGTTAAAGCAAAGCAAAGACTGTGTTATAAAAGAGAACAAAATACAATCGTGTTGCTTCAAATGGGTCTAACAATGTGGTACAAGGTACACTCCTAAGCCCTTCCCAGGGAACCAAGACAAGATTAGACATTATTGGAAGCCATGTAGTTACTATGCTATTTATTTCCCTATCCCATTTCATTGGTTTCCTAGTGAGATTTTCTTGATAGGCAAACTTTGGTTTAGACTTTATTTCTGGAAGACTCATCATAAAAGTTATCCTAAGGAATTTGTGCAGTGTTCTGATTTTTATTTGTAAAATTTCCCAGCATAGTACACTTCAAGGAAAAATCAAAAGAATAAATATAAAATAGATGTGATTTGGATATTGAAGTGTATAGATAGATAGGAACTTTAAAATAAATATACTTATGTGTCAAAAAATACAAGAAAAATGGAAAAATAAGCAACTGTTTGGAATATTTTTCTCAAATTTATAATCTCTTAGAAAACTAACTTCTGTAACTCTAATTAGCAGAAGATAAAATTTTTAATTGGGAAGACAGGTAAAAGGGAAATTTGTTATGGGTAGACTTATGACCCCTCCAAAAAGATCTTTTATCTTTTATGTGATTATTTATAGCAGCTTTATTCATAATTGATAAAACTTGGAAGCAACTCATGCTTCAATAGCTGAATTGATAAATCAATCTGTGGGATATACAAACAAGGGAATGTTGCTCAGAGATAAAACATATAACCTATGAAGAAACTGTAAATGCAGGTCACCAAGGGACAGAAGCTAATCTAAAAAGTCAACTTACTATATAGTTCCAACTATATTACATGTTGGAGTCACCAGTACTACAGACAGTAAAAATACCAGTGGTTTGTAGAGAGGGAGGAGAGGATGATGAGTTAGCACACATGAGATTTGTAGGGGAGTGAAATTATTCTGTGTGATATTAGAATGGTGGATACATGACAGGATAAATTTGATAAACCCCATTAAGCCATCCAGCACAAAAGTGAACTCTAAGGTAAGCTATGGTCTTTAGTTAATATTAATGTACTAAAACTTATTTAACATGGATGTTAATTCACAATAAGGGGGGCGGGGGTTAAGGAAGAATAGGGTTACTTTGGATTAGGTAGAGAAGAATGAAGGGAGGGGAGGATATTGGGATAGGAAGTATGGTACAATCATTCAGACATTATTCCTCTAAGTGCACTACTACATGACCGGTGTGATTCTACAATGAGTACAACCCAGAACAATGAGAAGTTTTACTCAATATACGTATGATGTGTCAAAATGCATTCTACTTCATGTATAACTAATTAGAAGAAATAAAGAAAAATAACTTATTTATCAGTAGTAACAAACATGACACTAACACACGATGATGTGCATAGCAGTAGAGAAGATACATAATAGGTCTCTGTGTTTTCTGCTTAATTTCTCTATAAACCTAAAACCACTATAAAAAACAAAGCCTACAAATTAAGCTAAAAGAGAAAAAATCTTCAAAGGGAAGAAGAGAATTCCCCTCCATCTTTCACTGATGAGAACAAAAAACTTATAATGCTCACTATAAAAATTCTTGCTGCACACATATCAGACGAAGCACTAATCTCCAGGATGCATAACGAACTCAAAAATCTTAACATCAAAAAATCAAACAACTCAATTAATAATGGGCTAAGGAGCTGAACAGACATTTCTCAGAAAAGAGATGTACGGTCAGTGAACAAATATATGAAAAAATGTTCAAAATCTCTAGTAATTAGAGAAATGCAAATCAAAACTGATCTAAGATTTCATCTCATGCCCTTCAGAATGGCACTGATTAAGAATAGAGACAACAATAAATGTTGGCTAGGATGTGGGGGGAAAGGCACACTCATATATTGCTGGTAGGACTGCAAAATGTTGCAACTCATCTGGTAAGCAGTATGGAGATTTCTTAGAGAACTTGAAATGGAACCACCATTTGAACAAGCTATCCTACTCCTCCATCTATACCCAAAGGATTTAAAATCAACATCCTATAGTAACACAGCCACATCAATGTTCATAACAGCTTAATTCACAATAGCCAAACTGTGGAACCAACCTAGATGCCCTTCAATAGATGAGTGGATAACGAAAATTTGTACATATAAACAATGGAATATTACTCAGCATTACTCAGCATTAAAAGAGAATAAAATCATGGTATTTCCAGCTAAATAGATGGAGTTGGAGAATATCATGCTAAGTGAAGTAAGCTAACGCCAAAATACCAAAGACTGAATGTTCACTCTGACAACTAGATGCTGATCCAAAACGGGGAGGGTGGAGGCTTGGGAAAAATGTTGTAACTTTGATTGGGCAAATAGGGAGGGTGCATGGAGGCAGGAAAGATGGTAGAATGAGATGGACATCATTACCCTAGGTACAAGTAAGACCACACATAGGGTGTGACACTACATCGTGTACAACCAGAGAAATGAAAAGTTGTGCTGCAATTGTGTACAATGAATCAAAATGCATTTTGCCATCATATATACCTAAATAAAATTTTTAAATATTCCAAGATGATTATGAGCCATAAACAAGGTATACAATGAATGTTAATTAAACAATAATCCTGCAATGATCACTCTCAGTTCTTGGTTGGTTTGAAATGCTCAGCAACTCATTCCATTTGCTTAAAATAGGAAATAGCACTCTCAGTTGGAGGATTATCTTGGAGGATTATATTATTGGCACACTGTTTAGTGGTTACTTACACAGTGTACAAATATCATAAAATCACTTTGCAAGAAAAAAGTAAAGAGAATATGACTAATAGTAAAGATAAAATGCATTCAATTCCTGAATATACATATATCATGAATATAATGGATTTGTTACATTGTCCTTAAGAAAATCATAGCTAATGCACTTAATAGCATAAATGAATTCATTTTTGAAATGGCGAATGATAAAGAACTTTACGATATGAATCTATAAAATAAATTGACATATAAAGCATAAAAATGGTTTTTGAAAATGAATTTATTAACATTCAGATTATAAGGTGCAAGTCATATTATAATTTCTCTTTGACTCATGTGTGACCCAGAAGGGTGCTGAAAACTTTACCATTTAGTGATTTTTTAAGGTTTTGTTTATTATTTTTGTGCTCTAAAATAATGCCATGATTATTGAAGAATATATAGGCCCAATTTTCATTTTTTGAATTGTGCTATGGTTCAAAACTCATTCTATATTTAAAATTTTTGTTTAGATTTTTTGGAATATCAAATCCTGTTTTATAAAATTTGAAGTCATGTATAGGTCCATAAAACTTTAGGATTCTTGTATGTATCTTCATGTTCAATTCATCCTTTTACTACTCTTATAGTTTCCTTTACCTTTTGTTGTTTTTTGTTTTACTTTTGGGAATTGAACCCTGGGGCATTTTACCACTGAACTACATCACTAGCACTTTTTATTTTTTATTTGGTGACAGGGTCTCCTTAAATTGTTAAGACGGTCTCAAACTTGAGATCCTCTATCTCAGTCTCCCTAATCACTGGGATTACAAGAGCGTGCCTCCACATCTGTTACATTTTATTCACTATAATAGTTTTTCTTTCCTTAACTTTGTCTCAGACTCTCTAGTCAGCATTTGCAAGGAATATCTGGTTCCATCCTTTTTCTTTCAACATTTCTTTGTCCTTCACTGTGGCCCTATAAAGATTATACAGACTGATTTGTATATTAGAAGCTACTCTGAAAGTTCATATAAGGCAGTAAAAACTGTTGGAGGATATTTTTACCTAAAACTAATGTGAGAAAATTCAAATGTCAATTTTCAATTCTAGGTCACTGGGTTATCTTTATTTCAATAGTTCAGAATTCAGTTGGAGAACTTATTTACAATATTAGGTTTATGTGAAGTTGAAAGGCATGATAAGATCATTTATTGCTTAATCATGGTTTAGCAGTAGTTGTCTTTGCATATGCAAAAATATAATCAATTTTTTTACATTTGAATGCACATTTTATAGCTTCTGCTTTATAAAGAATTCTACATCTTCAAAAGTAAACCCAGGCCATGAGTCCATCTGTGCCTTCATTATACTCCCTATGAGAAGAAATATATTATGACCTAATTTATATGAAGTTAAATAATAGATTATTGTTATCTCCTAATTTCTACTAAGGACACTTGTGGCATAAACAAAGCATTATTTTCAAATTATTCAAAAAAGTCTCCCTCTCAATATTAACAAAGTTTCTGATATGTGTGTGTGTGTATTTGTTTGTATTATATATTATATATTATGCATACATACATGTAATATATGCATATTATATATATGTATATATATAATATGAATAAAAGCAATGTTTTGCATGCTGGCTTAGATTTTGTACATTATTTTTGAATAATGTGCTTAAAAACATCAGTGGCAGATTTATTTGATCAGAGAAAAACATTATATTTATCTATTTATGTTAGTTTTAGTTAACCCACAAATTCTAAATATTTTTTAATTTGAAAGCAGCATATTCTGACAGACTTCACATCTATATATTTTAATTTAATTAATAAAAGTTTATCAAATATCTGTTTTTAAATCATTTACACAAAATAGTAATATTTCAGTAAGTTAATATATACTTAAATTTAATGCAATCTCTGTGAGGTAGGTTTAATTTGCCATGTAAATGTCTTTAAAAAATCAATACCTTTAGCAAAATATTCAGGTATAACTAAGTGAAATAAGAGCTATTTACCTATTTAATAATAAATGCTTGTCTTTTAGATTTGCTTATTTTTTAAAAAAAATGTGGATTGTTTGATTTTTTTTTTTTATTCTGAGACTTCATTATCATTTGCCGAATTCAATCCAGAACACTGGAGTATTGTCCAATACCTTGTGGTATTTTGAGAAAGTAGAAAACAAAAATAAAATACCATGGCATAGAAAGTAATCAGCTATCTGTCTCTGTCTCTCTTCCACTTTCTTCCAAAATTGCATGAATTACTTTCATATAATTAACTGCTAAAAATCGAAGTCAAAATCTTCCAGTCTTCACAAACAGTATAGTTCTACAAAGTATACATGTGTCCTATTTAACATAGTTAAATTTTCACTATGTTCTTTCAGTTAAAAATTCTAATGATAAACAATTAGAAAATAGGTTTTCATATCAAGTTTACTCATCTCCAAAATGTGAAATAAAGTGACGTGTGTGAATGTGTATTCCATCCAATTGACATTTTAAAAGACCTATATAGAATCTTTTGAATTGGATACCAAAAATTGTTAATTTTAAAGAAAATGATTATCATGGAAATACACATCAAATATATATATATATATATTTGTTATTTTGGAGGGACTTCTTCCCTGACCCTCCTCCAATATTTCCTTTTATTCATTAGTTTTAGCCTTATCACATCTGCTTGGACCACGTATTCTTTTAAGATGACTTTAGAAATATCTTGCAGTTGCATTTGTGTTTGGAAAGAGCCATTTTCTTTAAAAGGAACTATTTTAAATCTAGAGAATACAACTATTCAAGATCTCAGGAACAATGTGCCATCTGAGGATGTATGCAAAAGAGAAGTAATTTTTTTAAGGTAAGGCAATCTAGGAGCAGTAATGTAATAAACTAACACAGAGTTCAGGGAAGATGGCAAGAAGGGCAGGGTGAGTAAGATTCTGAATGCAAAGTAATCTCAAAATTCCTTTTGCTGGAGGAGATCAGAAATTAAAGTTAAATGCCTTATGGTTGTGTGTGCCCTATAATCTACCAGTCCTTTGATCTTGGTAAAGTTGCAATCTTATGAACTGAAACTTCCTTCACGTATTAAAAGGAGATATAAATGTCTGATCCTCATTTAGGTTTAATGTGAACAAGAAAGAAAATATTCAATAAATTCAAACACATGTAAATTTCAGGCCTTTTTGTCATTATATATCATGGTCACAGATTTTTCTCACTAGTCCTTTTTTACTTGCATATTTATTCCCATGAAAATCAGCAAGCTTTGAGAAAAGAGGTAGTGATATGAAACTAAAGCAATGTGTTTGGTTTTGTTTTTCAAAATACTTTAGAAGAAATATGTGTGCGTTTGTGGAGAGAACAGGAAGAACAGAGAAAATAAAAACCAGTTCCTCAGGAGGTAATTGATTTCAAGCAAATAATTATATTTCAAAACATTTTAGGAACTCTTTATAATAATTAATATCAGAAAACTTTGAGGTAAGTAGTAGATTGAATTGTGGCTCTTCAAGAGGTATTCTCAAATCCTAATCCCTGGAGCCTGTGAATATGACCTAATTTGGATCAAGGGATGTTTGGAGATATAATTAAATTACAGGTCTCATGGTGAGATCATCCTGAATTTAGGGTAGGCTCTAAATTAATGATTGTATCCTTACAGGAAAAGTCAGAAAAGAAGCGAGAGAGAGAGAGAGAGAGAGAGAGAGAGAGAGAGAGAGAGAGAGAAGAAGAAGAAGAAGAAGAAGAAGAAGAAGAAGAAGAAGAAGAAGAAGAGAGATAAGAGACAAGAAGGCAATCTTGGAGTAGTAAGGTGTGTGTGTGTGTGTGTGTGTGTGTGTGTGTGTGTATGTACAGAGAAATTTGTGACATGGTGTGGTGAGCCGTTCTAATTAGACCGTGGTCGCCATTACAAGATGGCGCTGGCTCCGCTGTGGTCTGTAACAAACAACTCCTTATTTGGGAGAGTTGGCGCATGGTTTTTCACCACCCTATGAGAAAGCTCCACGCGGCAGCTTTGCATTGGGGCTTGGGATGCTTTATTAAGGCTGGGAGGGGCATCCGAGAGTTAGAAGAAGAAATATCAAGGACCTGAATAAACTGCTGAAAGAAGATTCCTGAGTTGCGTCTTCCTTGCGGGCAAGGGGTCGCGACAAGTGGTGCCGAAACCCGGGAATCAGAACTTTCAGCAGTCAGGGGTGGTGCACCGGTTAGTCCCAGGTAAGTGCGATCCGCGATCAAAGCGGGGATAGTCCCTAGTAAGTGGGATCCGCGACCAAAGCGGGGATAGTCCCTGGTAAGTGGGATCCGCGACCAAAGCGGGGCAGCTCTTCTGAAAATACAGAGAGAGCCTTACATTTTATTGCAGCTGCATTGTGTACTTTCGCTTTTGTTTTCTGTGTTTTTCTTGTTGTATTTCGCTTTTGTTTTTTGTGCTTCTTTTGTTGTTGTGTCATGGGTGCCGCATCTTCAAGTCTGCTTCTCCTGGCCCTAGATGGCCTGTTACATTCCAAGGGCCTGGAAGTGAAACATAGTACTTTACAGAGATTTTTACAGAAGATAGATATCGCTGCACCGTGGTTTGCATTTTCGGGCAGCCTTACTGTACCTAGTTGGGATAAATTAGGCAAAGATCTTGACTTTGCATCTGAGCACGGCATATTAGAGGGTGGGGTGATACCCCTTTGGAAAATGGTCCGTAGTTGCCTTACAGATGGTAAATGCAAAGAAGCTGTGAGTGAGGGTCAGGCCGTTCTTGAGCAACTACATGATGAAAAATCTGAAGGGTCACATAGTGAAGTGGCAGAGAGTATCAAAAGTAACAGTAGTGAGAAGGCAAAAGAGCCTGAAGATAAAAATAGGAGAAGGCTCTATCCAGACTTGACCGAATTCAAAACATCTAAGGACACAAGCGGCTCAGAGTGTTCTGAGGACCTTGATATATTGTTGCAACAACTACACAAGATAAAAGTAAAAAAGAAGAAAAGGGAGACACAAGGCATGCAAGCCTACTGCAAGAAGGGGGAGGGATCTAATATCGGTCAACAAAACTCTGAGGAGGAGGAGGTAGAATATCTAGAAAAAGATATGGTGCCGGCTGTCCCACCCCCGTATGTGGGGGGAGCCAAAGTTCCGGGAGATCTTTTCATGCACAAGTTTGGAGGACAGTTAATACCGATATGGGACTTGCCTACCCGGTGTTTCAGGACAATAATAGAGGAAGATATCATGAGCCTTTAGACTTTAAGATAGTTAAAACCTTGGCAGAGTCCGTCCGCACTTATGGCATAGATGCTGCTTTCACTCTTACTCAGGTGGAGGGACTTACTAGATTTTGCATGACTCCCTCAGATTGGGCTAGTCTAGTCTGCGCTTGTGTTTCCCCAGGGAAATATTAGGAGTCCAAAGTTGGCTGTTTAATGTTTCTGGCATTACCCAAGACTCGGAGCGAGGTAGGAGGCTTAAAATTTTTGCAAATAATTCACAATTATCTAATGCTACATTACCCTCTGCAGCAGTCTGTCTCCAATCTCCGTTCCTGTTTATTTTGGCTAATGTTACATTACAGGGGATGCTTAATTGTTCTAATGTTACTTGCTACTTGTCTGAGTGTTGGAATGGCTCCTGGACTATGGCAGTGGTTATGAAAATTCCAACCTTTGTCCCGATCCCGGTTACTGCAGATCCAGAATCTTTTCCTATTGTTGAACTGATTAGAGCCCGTAGAGATTTTGGAATTACGGCAGCTATAGTGACAGCTGTGGCGGTATCTGCTGCTGCAGCAGTTACAGCTGGAGTAGCCATGGCCAGCCAAGTACAAACTGCTGCCACTATTAATCAGGTTATTCAACAAACATCCACCATACTTGAATCCCAAAGTAAAATTAATCAACACATTTTATCTGGGATTTTGGCTGCTAATCAAAGGATAGATCTGCTTCAAGCTCAAGTTGAGGAATTGTCTGACCTAGTACATTTGAGTTGTATTGATCAACGTGCACATTTATGTATAACCTCTGTCAGATTTAATGATTCCAGAAATGCCTCCCGCATCATCGGAGAGTATCTATCCGGAACCTGGTCCATAGAAGCAGAAAACTTGATCCAGTCTCAACTAACCCAGATAGCTGTCTTGAACAGTACCCGTGTCGATCCCGTGACTTTGGGTCAATTCACGGATTGGATATTTTCTGCTTTTTCCTTCTTCAAAGAGTGGGTGGGGGTAGGCATTTTTGGTGCAATGTGTTGCTTCGGTGTTGTACTTTGTTTGTGGCTTCTCTGTCGCCTTAAAACTCGCCATGCACAAGAAAAGGCTATGATTGTACAGGCTCTTGCGGCCTTAGAAAATGGCAACTCAGCTCAAGTCTGGCTTGCGCATCTTAAGCAGTAAACCTTTGACATGGTCGTTGCACCCCAAGTTATTATAACATTGCACTGGGATCGACATGACTTTCCTTGTTATTCTCTTAGTGTTGGAAAGCCCTTGCACTCTGCCGGTTTTACTGCCATTGCACGCAGATGGGTTTCCACACTAGTGCTTTTCTATCGCCTTAAAGTCCGTGCCTTTCTTTCAGGGTGCTGTCAACTTGTTTGTTGATATTAACAGCCACAGTTCGGCCTCAGCTATCCCCCTTCGTCCACCATCGTCACGATACAGGATGCGAGGCAAGGCACTGCACTTGAGTGATCCTTGACGTGGACCTCAAGGAGAGCATGTCCTATTGCATGCGGGTTAGACGCGTCCACGCCCCGCCCCACGAAAAAAGGCGTCGGCTGATATGGCCTCGGATCTGGGGAAGGGCCCTCCTTAGGACTGAGCCATACTATGCAGCCACTTCTGCACAGTGGGATAGGACCTCTACTCTCGCCTGTATTGTTTTAAGAAAACAGAAAGGGGGAACTGTGGTGAGCCGTTCTAATTAGACCGTGGTCGCCATTACAAGATGGCGCTGGCTCCGCTGTGGTCTGTAACAAACAACTCCTTATTTGGGAGAGTTGGCGCATGGTTTTTCACCACCCTATGAGAAAGCTCCACGCGGCAGCTTTGCATTGGGGCTTGGGATGCTTTATTAAGGCTGGGAGGGGCATCCGAGAGTTAGAAGAAGAAATATCAAGGACCTGAATAAACTGCTGAAAGAAGATTCCTGAGTTGCGTCTTCCTTGCGGGCAAGGGGTCGCGACAACATGGGACACAGCAAAAAAAGGTCATGTATTGGCACAGATTGAAGTTATGCCACCACAAGCCAGGGAATGACTGGAGCCACTGGAAACTTGAGGAGGCATGAAAGGATTGCTCTTTAGGGCTCTCAAAAGAATTATGGCCCTCATGACACTTTGACTTCAGACTTTTGTTATCCAGAGTTTTAAAAGAATACATTTCTGTCTTTTTAAGTCATTTTAATTGCAGTAGTGTTTTTTTACAGCAATCTAGGAAACTAATATTGTATGCTATATAATCGTATATATATATATATATAAATCAATCACCAATTGAATTAATGGTAAACTGAGTCACACATAGTTCACTTTATGAATCAGATTTTCTCTTTTATAGAAATTATTTACTTTCAAAATTTGAGTATTACTAAAGTACAATAGATTTTTAACTCAAGTCTATATAAATAGTACCAAAGAAAGCTTTGAACTATACAACATTATTAAAGAATCCATAAGTGAATAGTGAAAAGTTATATGTACGACATAAACTAACAAAAATCTGATATATATTTATACAAATCGGTTAATTACTTCATAGTAATTTTATTTTGTTCTCATTCTTATGGATTTTATTGAAACCTACTTTGACAACAAAATTTGGAATGAAGTGATAAATAGTAAAATCCTACCCAGATGTGACTGGGAGAATGACAATGCAAAAGAGAAGTTCACATGAGGAAGATGTCACATCATTCTGAAGAAAGAAAAGCAGAGACACTCAGATTGCACCAGAGAAAGGAAATTATACAGCCAAATTGATATTTAATTTCTAAGGGGTAATTTAAAGTGTCTATCACTGAATATTGCTTATGACTTTTCTTTTATTCAAAATTGTTTTCATTCATTCATAGTAAGTTATAAAATATCTATTAATAGTGAAGAGTAAGCTAACACCACCAGTTAAACTCCAAGTTTCTTTCGAAAATGTTAGATAACATTCTAGTTTATATAAAAGTCTGTTGAAAATTCTCCTTAAGGTTTTAGGACCCAAATACTCCATCCCAAGCAATGTTGCATAGAGTAATGTTTGCTAAAGTATGTAGGCTAATACACACACACACACACACACACACACACACAGAGGAACACAAACAGAAGTAACAGAAAAACTTCAGTGCATGTTTAAAATAGAGAGTTCTCATTCCAATACAGGTGTCAAGAACTGTCAAAACTTAAATAAGATCTGTGATCTTGCTTTGCTACAGGTTCCAGCGACCATATTTCCTATACTTCCTGAAATGCAGGGAACTTAGACCCCAAGGGAGTTGGCATTGGACATATGTATTTAATGATGAAGAGAGCCCATCAGATTAGATGAGCAATGCCTTCTCCCTATTAGTACAGTCTTTATAGCATCATAGATTCAATGTTACTACTAAGAATTTTTATCATTTGGATATAAATTTGTACTAGTAGAAAAATAGCCTGGACTTAGACTATGAATATACTCATTAGGCAATGTAAAGAATCTGGAATTTACTCCTCACTAAAGTTTTTAAGATTGAGGATTTTTTTATGGTTTAACTATTAGGTGTTCTCCAAAAGTTCATGTGTGAAAAATGCAAGAGAGTTTAGAGGGGAAATGATGGGTTATGAGAACCTTAAACCAATCAACACATTAATCCCTTTATAGGGGTTAACTGAGTGGTAGACAGATAAGGTGTTGTCAGAGAAGATTGGTCATTGTGGGTGTGCCTTTGGGGTCTATATTTTGTATCTGGTGAGTGAAGCTTCTCTATTTTCTGGTACCATATTCGCAGCTGATTTTTTTTCTGCCACACACTTTCTCCGTGATATTCTGCCTCACCTTGAGGCCCTAGGAATGGAGGCGGCCACCTATGGATGGACCTCTGGAACTGTGAGTCCCCAAGTAAACTTTTCTTCCTCTAACTGTTTTTGTCATTGTGGTGAACAAGTTGACTAAAACAGATTGGTTTTCTTATAATGACATACATCCCTAAGAAAAAATCTCTAGGAATTATTTATTTTCAATTTTAAAAATTTGTTCTAATTAGTTATACATGACAGAATGCATTGTGACACACCATACATAAATGGAGTATAGCTTCTAATTCTTCTGGCTGTACATGACATAGAGTTACATAAATCATGTAATCATATATGCATTTAGGGTAAAGGGTCTGATTCATTCTAATATCCTTCTTACCCTCACACATCCTCCCCTCTGTCTAAACCAAAGTACCTCTATTCTTACCTAGCATCCCCCACCTCAATTTTTTAATTGTATTGTTTGTCTTTGGAAGTTTGATTAGATTGAAATAAATTAGGAGGATAGATCTAAGAACAGTGTAACAAGGTTATTTTAAGGAATTAGTGCATGATGAACATGGGTTTTCTTATCAAATTAATCTCTCAGTGGAAGAGTTAATATGTGATAATAGTGAATATTAAAGGTCAAACATACCATTTGGAATTTTCTTGAGATGTTCTGTTCCAAAAGAGATATTTTGTCCAGGCGTGACTCTTAAAGAGACTCACTTTTGGCCTTTCTTTTTATTGGAAAATATTTTAAAAATTGTTCTTGCTTTCAATGATGTCAAGCAAATAAGAACTGATATTCTTTTTTAACCATTTTGTCTTCAGAAATGAGCATATCATTTCTGCTTACAAAACAATTGCAAGAAATTTTACTATTGCCCCAACTACAAAGCAAAGGGATCTAAAATTTGTATTCTCTTTTTAGGTCAGACATTCCATTCTCACTACACTACTCAGAAAGAACCTATGCTTTTGGTGGATATTTCATTATCTCTTCTTACCCATCTTAGTAATTAATAAATAAATAAATAAGGACACTCTATACACAACTATTTTCTAAAGTATATTACAAATGTTCTGGTCTTATAAAATATTACATTGATTAAAATTAATTTTCACAATTTATGTGAAAAATAATCTTGGTAATAACCATATTCTTAATAATTTGCTAATTATATTGGTTTGTCTAAATTCTGAATTGCTTTATACTTAAAATACTTTACAAGCTTTTTTCTAAAATGTATTTCATAAGTTGTGAATATTGCCGCAGTGATAGAGCTTTCTGTAGCTTAGGTTTGCATTTTTCAAAATATTTTTACATGCTTGTTGAGGTATAATCAACATAAAACAATATTTTAGACAGATTGCTTGCTTTGACTAACATTGAAGTGTTTTAACCATGACTACATATTACTCTTTGTACTGGAAAGAAAAGTGGGTTTAAACACCTTGCTAATGTATTTGGTGCATTATAATTACAGATAGTAGTTGGATGTATTATGACATATTGCACATAACATAAGTTATTTGACTAATTTGAATCAAAGAATAACTGGTAAAACAATCACCACATGTAAGAAGATATCTATTCTGGGTCAAAACTTTTCTTACACTCCTCTGTATTTCCCCTTTTGTAAACAAATACCAGTTCAAATTTTGGCATAACAGAACAGGTTATTTCTAAAATGCTTTATGATGAGCATTCATTTTTAGAAAGTTACTTGTTTCATCAGGTATTTAAAGAGGTTTAAATGTACTTTATTATATTTTTATGGAATTTTTAATTACATAAAATTATTCAAATTAAGTTTAGGTAATAGCTATGGAAAATTTAAATTCAAAAATTTCTGGGCTTTGGGGGAAAGAAAGAAAATGGTCCAGTGACTACTTTTTTTTTTTACTAGTGTTATTAATTTTTTAAAAAAATCTTTGGCCTTCATTTTTAATTATAAAATATACAGTAGAAAGACAAGTCAAAGTGAATTTAGAAAAATTATGTTCTGACTTTCTATATTGTGACATCTTATCCTTCCCTTTTTCTATGTTCATGCTGAATTACAG
The DNA here is from genome assembly GCF_047511675.1 of Marmota flaviventris. Lineage (NCBI taxonomy): Eukaryota > Metazoa > Chordata > Mammalia > Rodentia > Sciuridae > Marmota > Marmota flaviventris. Next base: position 81,758,323 of record NC_092505.1, read on the forward strand.
GAAGATTTTTACAAAATAAAAATTTTCATTTCCTTTTGAACTGTTTCTTTAATTTAAGAACCAGAGCACTATTGTAGACATTTGTTTTCCAGTGAAAAAAGAGTGTAAAATCAAGTGATGAATACTTATTTGTGTTATTTGTAATGTTTTGTCTTCTTTAATAATATGAATATGCTGGGGTAGGATACATTTTTTCAGATCTTTAATTTATTGTTAATTTGTAATTTTAATAATTTTCCTCTATTTCTCATGGAAAAACATATTCTAATGAAATTTCTTGGTAATAACCTAAAAAAATGTCAGTATAAATTTCAAATGTTTGATTTTCATAGTCATGTTTTATGTTCACATCTAAATCTGCTGTCTAAAACTTGGAAATTTTTGAAGAACATAAGAGGGAATCAGATATAAATATCTATCCCATGTTCAAAGAAGTTTCATAAAAAAGTTTTAATAATCTGAAACAGACTCATAACTTTAAAGAAAGCTTTGTAAACATTTACAAAGTCGGGCTCATTTCAAGCTTAAGGTATATTAGATTTGAATATTTCCTATAAAAGAAGTAATAGTATTAAAGAAATCTCAAAAATTTTATAGATTTAACATAGTTCAGCTCAGAGTCAGGTTTTTTTTTTAATCAGTAAAGTATTCTGAAACATGAAAAATTGTAAAGTCTAATAAATAACTCATTAGGAAAATTGGATTCAAATGTCATTTTAAAGTGTAGAAATTTAAAAATCTGTTCCTTAAAAATTAATTTAGAAAATTCTTGTAATGTGGTGTATTACTCAAGGGAAATTTTATGCTATGTATTTTGTGTCTGTCTACATTTCCTTTTTCCAAATGAAATATTTTTGATGATGCCACATAAAAAAATTCATGACTAAAACTGAAATACCCATTTTAGTCATTAAAACATGCTAGATAACACCTATGATTTCTGCTGAACTTTACAAAATTGTGAAAGTGTGTACGTTAGTTATGCATGTAGATTAAAGAGAGGAAAAGAGGGATGGCTGTATTTTGTTTTTCAATAATATATTACATATCTAATATATCTTACAAATTAAAGGAGAATGATGAGATGAAGAAATCTAAATTTCATTTCTAGTTTCTTTGCTGATTTGCTATGTAATCTTGGACACATCCGATTATCCTAGATATCCTTATAATTTTTAAATGTTTTATTAGTGCATTGTAGTTATACTTAGTTATACACAGTGTCGTTCATTTTGACATAATCATGAATGAAATATTATTTGCTTCGTTTCTATCATCAGTATTTTATTTTTCCTTCTGCTTCTCCCTGTTCCCCTTCCCCTACTCTATTGATCTTCCTTTTATTTATTTACTGTTCTCATAATTGGTGCTATATAATACACACACACACACACACACTAACACACTAACACATACACACATACCTACACACACATTACATATACATTATATAATGTATATGTACACAATGCATATGTACATAATACATACATAATGTACGTACATTATGTATGTATATCAAATGTAATGTACACACATGTACATACTATATACATTATATACCTGCCATATATACATATAGTGTATATATGTGTACATGTAACATATATATAACATAGATATTTTAAAATTAATCGTGGATTACTTTTTTAAGGATCATTTATTTTTAAGTTTCTCTGAATTATGTGTGATGTTTTGAAACGTGTTTAAGTATATTTTGATCTTTTGGGTAATTTAGTGGTAAACAACAACAATAAACAGGATCTTGATAATTAAATACACTCCTGTACTACAAAAGTGCCATGTCACTTTTCTGGTTTTGAAAAAGTAGCTTAGTACCAAATATTCACCAGTATTATATAGGTACTGAAAAATGAACTAAATACTTGGATTCTTCCTTGCTAGAAATAAAACAGTAAATATGTTTTTTCTATATTTACAAATAACCGTGAATTAAAAACATGTCCACAACTAAAACCAAATACTCGGATACCATATAATTAGCTGATTTATATTTATTTAATTTGTTTAGAATGATAGAGAACTAACCACTTTTAAACATAGTTTTTATATGTTTACTTCACTTGGCATTCTTATCCACATACTCTGTGACCATATTACCAACATGAAGTTAGAAGCATGAGACTCTTGACCCTGTAAATTACTAATTACCGTTAAATTGGCCTCAATCAACTTCAGAGTAATTGAAGTAGTATGGTGCTTTGTGTAGGTGAACAGTTTATTGAATGCTTATTTTGCTACATCAAGCTGAAAAATGTTAAATGATAGGCCAAGTACTTCCTGAATCAATATGGGGCATGTCTCAATTATCACTAGTGAGACTTTTCAAATTGCATTGTTGATTTTTTTTCATGTGAATATTGCTAGCTATGCATGAGTTAATGGAAAACTAAAATATCAAAAACATACATAGAATTTAAGCTCATCTGTAGATAGTTAGAGAGATAACAGTGGTTCCAATTTTTCAAACACAAGTTGTATTTTTAAAAAGATTTAGATATTGATTATAGTATAATGAAATATCTAGTTTCAGATATGTAACTAGCGGATAGAATTTCATAATAAAATTGTTGATAAAGGTTGCTACAATTTTAGTCAAATTCAGTAGAGAGCTCATCTATTAAAGATTACAGTATGCAGAATGTGGCAGTATCTTTGTTTTAATCTATATCAGTTTATGGGGAATTGGATTAAATGTCTCTCATATTATTATCTTCCATATGTTCAAAGAGATTTTACATTCCACTAAAGCATTTTACATTCCACTTAATCTTCAACAGAAGTGTAAACTATAATAATGATTTGAAATTAAATGATTTTTGATGAAAATATTCTTAGATTCATATTTTATTGACATATAATTGACCCATTTAAAGTATAAAATTCAATATTTTCTTTTAATAAATACACAGGCTTCTTCAACCACCATCCAATTTAGTTTTAGAATTATTTCCTCCTTCAATACCCTGGAATGAAGATGTATACATGACATCAGTCACCCCTTTTTTCTCACTTAACTTCCTACCCAACACACAACCCTGGGAAGACCATAATGTAATTTCTGTCTCTGTAGGTTTGCACATTCTAGATATTTTGTATAATGGAATCATAGAATGGATAGTCTTTTGAGGGATGGGGTACTAGGGATTGAATTCAGGGGGCTCAAACACTAAGCCACATCCCCAGACCTATTTTGAGACACGGTCTCACTAGGTTGCTTAGTGCCTTGCTTCTGCTGAGTCTAGCTTTGAACTCACAATCCTGTTGTCTCAGCCTCCTGAGCCACTGGGATTCAGGTGTGCACCACTATACTTGATGTGGATAGACTTTTGTTATTGATTTAAATAATTTAACATAATGATTGAAGGTGCATTTGTGTTGTAGCACTTATCAGAAATTAATTCCTTTTTACTGATAAAGAATATTATATTTGTGGGTATACCAAATTTAAAAAAGAAATCAGTTCATCAACTGAGGAATAATTCAGTTGTGAAGATTTCAAATTAAAGGGAGAAATGGCTCCACAAAAACAGTAAGAGATATGAATGGCCCACTTTCATTCATTGAGGTAACAACTAGACATAATGCAATGAAGAAAATAGACAACTTCACTACCAACATGGTCTAATATAATGTAGCTATGATTTTGAGTACAGGTTTTGGGATGGATACATGTTTTCAATGACCTTGTCTATGAGTGGCATTTCTGGTGACTCTGTTTGACATTTTGAGGAACTGCCAGATTATTTGCAAAGATAGTGCAATATTTTTTCTTCCATACTACTTATTTGTTTGGTGTCCAACTTCTTTCCCTTCTTGACAAATTTTAACTTTTTCACAATAAAAGTAGATACATAATCCAAACACATTGTTCAATGTAGACATTTTGAAGTGTTATTTAATTTTTTTCTGTAACACCAGACAAATTCCTGATAAATATAAATCATGTAGTTTTCATAATAAATATGAGACATGATGTTATAATTTGGCAGAAGTTATCTTTAAGATAGATAAAGCATTCCATCTGAAAACTGGAACAATACAAGGATGCAACCTTTTAACTCTTCAAAATCATCATTGAAAGGAACTCTAACCAGAGTAATTAGACAGAATAAAGACATTAAATGAATACAAACAGGAAAAAAATCAAACTATCACTATTTGCCAAAGATATAATTCTATATTTAGAAGGTCCAAAAAAATTCCACCAGAAAATTTCTAAAACTAGTAAATGAATTCAGCAAATTAGCAGGATATAAAATCATTACCTGTGAATAAGACTCATTCCTATATATCAATGATGAATCCACTGAAAGTGAAAATAGGAAAACTAACCCATTCACAATATCTCAAAAGAAAATAAAATATTTGGCAATCAATCTAATAAAATAAGTGAAAGACCTCTACAATGATAACCATAGAACACTAAAGAAAGAAATTGAAGAGTACCTTAGAAGATGGAAAGGTTTTCCATGTTCTTGGATAAGCAGAATTAACATTGTCAAAATGGCTATACTACCGAAGCATTATACAGATTTAATGCAATTCCTATTTTAATCCAAGTGACATTCTTCTAGAATTATAAAAGGCAATGATGATATTCATTTGGCAAATAAGATACTCAGTATAGCCAAACCAATTCTTAGCAAGAAAAGTTAAGCAGGAGGCACCATAATTCCAGACGTAAGCTATACCACAGAGCCACAGTAACAAAAGTGACATGGTATCAACACCAAAAGAGACACATAAAACAATGATACAGAACAGAAGACACAGAAATAAATCCACATAACTACAGTTATAAGGTGCCAGACAATAATTGGAGAAAAGATAGCCTCTTCAATGAATTCTTCTAGGAAAACTGGAAATCCATATGTAGCAAAATTAAATTAAACCTCTTTGTCTCTTAACCTGCAAGAAACTCCACTCAAAGAGGGTCAAAAATTTAGGCACTAGAATAGACACCCTGTGTCTAGCAGAAGAAAAAGTAGGTCCAAATCTTTACCATGTAGGTTTAGGAGCTGACTTTCTTAACAAAACAGCTAAAGCACAAGAGGTAAAATCAAGAATCAATGAATGGGATGGTATCAAACTAAAAAGCTTATTCTTAGCAAAGGAAACAATAAAGAATGTGAAGACAGAGCATATAGAATGGGAGAAAATCTTTGCCACCTTCACTTTAGATAGAGTATTAATCTCCAGGATATATAAAGAACTCATAAAATTTTAACACCAAAAAACAAACCTAACCAATAAATGGGCTAAGTTATTGAACAGACATTTCACAGAAGAAGAAATATCATCTATCAACAAATGTATTAAAAATGTTCAACATCTCTGGCAATTAGAGAAATGCAAATCAAACTACTCTAAAATTTCATCACACTCCAGTCAGAATGGTAATTATCAACAATATATGAAACAATAAATGTTGGCAAAGATGTTAGAAATAAGGTACACTTATAATTGCTGGTGTGACTACAAATTGGTGCAAGCACTCTGAAAGGCAGTATGGAGATACCTCAGAATATGTGGAGTGAATCCACCATTTGACACAGCTATCCCACTCCGGGCTCTAGACCCAAACTACTTAAAATTAGCACACTACAGTGACAAATCCACATCAATGTATATAGCAGCTAAACTCAGAGTAACTAAACTACGGAAACAACCTAGGTGCCCTTCAACAGATGAATGGATAAAGAAAATATGGCATACATACACTATGGAATATTACTTAGCCTTAAAGAAGAATGAAATTATGGCATTTGCTGGTAAATGGATGGAGCCAGAGAACATCATGCTATAATGCTAAGCAAAATCAGCCAATTCCAAAGAACCAAAGGCCAAATGTTTTCTCTGATGTGTGGATGCTACTTCACAATAAGGGGTGGGGGCAGGCAGAGGAAGAATAGATGAACTTGAGATATAGCAGAGGGAAGAGAAGGGGCATGAGGGGTTATGGGGTTAGGAAGGTTAGTAGAATGAATTCGATAATATTACCCTATGTGCATATATAATTACAAGACTGCTGTAATTCTACATCACGTGTGACCAGCAGAATGAGAAGTCATACTTCATTTATATATGATATGTCAAAATGCATTCTATCGCCATGTACACCTAATTAGAACAAAACAAAATGAAATATTTGAAGAATAAGTATATATGCAGATAGCTGTATTCACTTTATCCACACATCATATATTGGAAAGGTTTACATTTACATTTAGCTTGATTTGAGGAGTGACCACTTTTACATAATATATAACTATCATACAGGAAAAAAAAAACCAGATTTTTATTTCCTCTTACTCCAATGAAATTGCAATATATATTTCTCTACATTTAAGTGGATATTTATGCTAGGTACTATGACTTTTCACTTTAGGTCTCAATTTTCTTATGCCAAATATAATAAATGAAAGTGGAAATATGTAAATTTTGGAGTACTAAGAACTATTAAATAATATTAGGTGAATTCTATAATACTAAAGAGTAATTTAAAAATAACAAAATGTCATTAGAAACAGGAATAATAAATAATAACTTGAATTTTTATTACTTTGTTATTTTCTTTTTTAAAAAAAAGATAGAGAGAATTTTTTAATATTTATTTTTTTAGTTTTTGGTGGACACAACATCTTTATTTTTTTTTTTTTTATGTTTATGTGGTGCTGTGGATTGAACCCAGAGCCCAGCGCATGCCAGGCGAGCGCGTTACCGCTTGAGCCACATACCCAGCCCCAACTTTGTTATTTTCTAAAAAGAAAGTATTACACACATTTTACAATTTCATTATATTCTTACTTTGTTTTATTTTTATTTAAGCTTTTTTTTAAGAGTAGAATCCCTTATTTGTGGTATTATATCCAAGTATATTTGATATATCATAGGTTGTCATTAATTGATATTTTCCTGTCTATCTCTTTTAATGCCTAGGGAACAGTGGATGTTTTAAATAAAATGTAGAATATAAAAAAAAATTCACATCAAATATTTCAGTTGAAATTTCTATTCACTCATAAATACATTATTTGTAATATATGGATGACTAGAATTAAAAAAGTAAATTTTCTTATAGTATTGCACATATATGGATGGATACAGCAAGAAATATTGTTTAAAAATTGTTTTTAAGGTTACTGTCACTAATGACATAATTTATTTGCACTTTATGTTGATATTCTATCTTCTGTACTTGCATATTTCTTTTTATTCTCTAAAATTTACAAGTAAATAGTAATTTAAACCTAAATTTATATAAATATTGTCTATAATCTAATACATACATATTCTGAAATTTATAAACTGAATAATAAGTTTGGTAAGCAAGTGTATAATACAATTATGTTATATTATAAAACAATATTATTTATATAAACATTTCTGATGTTTTTACAAGCAACATAATACTTTTTAAAATTTCACAACTTCAAAATGTCATTCACAGTAAACATTGGGCATAATGTTTATTTTAAATATATGTAAACAAATGATGTTTAGAAGTGTGGTTTAATATTTACACAGAAATTTGAATTATTTTCATTTGTTCTTTGACCAAAATTTTGTAAATGAGATTCAGCCTATATTATTAATGGGATATCTTTCATAGCTTAACCAAACCCTTAGGGACTTGTTTATTGAAACTGCATGTCAACATTAATTAAAAAACACATTGTAATATGAGAGGTTCATTACAGTTGTGTACACAAAATGTAGTCAAATTAACTTTAAGCTTTAGTGTATTTTATCCCTTGAATGAGAAAGAAGACAAGAAGTGGGAAAAGATGGAGGAGGAGGAGAAGAGGAAAAAGCATTAAGGGAGAAGAGTAAAGTAAAAGACAATGTTAAATATCAACTTTAAAATTTCATATTTTTAAAATGATAATATCTATGGACTTTGAAATTGAATGTATAACTTGAACTAATATATTTTAAAACACAATAGTAAAATATTAACAACTCACTGATGTTTGAGTTAAAATAGAACTCCAGATTATTTGAGCTTGTCTGAAATCTAATTTGTATCTGGATAGTATTCTAGTGAAAGATGTGCTTTCCTATAAAATTAGTGCAGATATTGATACTGTACGTTTAAATTATGAGTAATATTTAGCATCATTTGTAATTTCTTCTAGTCATACTTTACTGAATGCATTCGTTCTACCTGTAGATGGCATATACATATATTTAGATTTTAATTTAATGAAGTATTAGCATTTTATTATCTGTTTGTGGGAGGTTAAGAGGTTAAGTAGTTTAGGCTCAATTATGATGCCCTAAAAAAAAAAAAAATCATTGCTTTTGGCAGAGTTTGTATTTCTTATAAGAAAAACAAGATTGTTTTAAATCTAGGAGTACATGTGGTGAAATGAAAAATCACTTCTTTGTGAATTTGTGATTGTCTTATTGATGTGAAGTTTTTGTGAATACTGAAGCATGCCAGTGTTTCTTCATCAATTTTCTACTTATAATCTCTGTCATTTCAGATGTCCTACTCTTAGCTGCAACATTTTTATTAGCTTATTTTTATAAACTAAAAAATGGCAATAGTAGAAGTTAATCATGGTAAAGACTATTGGGAAAGGACTTTTTTGTTTTTTTACTTTCATTTGTTTACACCTTACAACATACCTGGCCCAAGAGTTAATGAATATGTGATTTTATACCATTAGGTTAGTCTGATTAAGGATATTATTGGAGAAATGATAAACTAGTGTTGAAATTAGTTTGATTTAATGTTGAAAATTAAGATTTTTTTTTCCATTTGCTTTAATAATGATGTCAATTGATTTTGTCAATATTGCATTCTCTATCTTGAGTTTTAGGAGAATGATAATTACTTTCAGAGAAAAGTTTGTATTATGTGATGAGGTATTGCTATAACAAGTTATTGTCAAATTCATTGTAATAGAATGGCTTTAAAATGTTTTCAAGGGGCTGGGATTGTGGCTCAACGGTAGAGAGCTCACCTAGCATGTGTGGGGCCCTGGGTTCGATTCTCAGTACCACATAAAAATAAATGAATGGAATAAAGGTATTGTGTCCATCTATAACTAAAAAAATAAATATTAAAAATCTTTTCAATATTTTTTATTATATTATGTATTTTCCCCTTTTGATACATGATGGGGGCCACAACCAAGATGGCACCTAGCAGTGTGCTAGGAGGAGTGGTTTCTGAGCCAATTCCAATGAGCCATTAAGATGATGAGGATTCCTTAATTACTTACTGCTGTGTCTAGATGATGTCAATTAAGTTAAGCTGTGTGTAATTAGTTGGGTATATGTACCTCTGCAGTCCGGCAGAGAAGCGGCTCCTGCTACCTTGGGTGCCCGCTACTTTGAGTTCTCAGTTCCTGCTGAATTCACTTGCAATAAAGTAGTTCCCGATTCAACCTTCAAGTTGCTTGTCACCTCTCGGTTATTTAACCCAGCCGGACTACGGCAGATACACAAATATAGGAAATATAAGGCTAATTCGTAGGTTAATAAAAAGTGAAAGGCATGAAATACATATATTTTATTTTTAAATTCTTTTTAGATATGCATAACAGTAGAGTATATTTTGATATATTTTATATACATATAGTATAACTATTTTAATTAGGATCCCATTCTTGTTGTCATACATGATATGTTTCACTGTTTACGTATTCATATATGAACATAGGAAAGTTATGTCTGATCCTATATGGACATAGGAAAATTATGTCTGATTCATTCTACTGTCTTTCCTATTCCTATATCCCTGCTTTCCTTTGTTCCCCTTTGTCTAATCTACTGTACTCCTATTTATTTTAATAATTTATAAGTTGTGGAAGATAGAAAAAAGATTTTAAGAACAGACAGAAGCATTTAAACATCTTACTTAAAGCTAACTTGGCTGTAAATAGTCATATTAGTCCTGTTCAAGCTGCTGTAACAGATGACCACAACTGGTTGATTTCAGCAATGGACATTTATTTTCTCACAGTTATGGAGTTTGCAAGTTCAAGATCAAGGGGCTGCTAGGCTTGGTTTCTGGTGAGATTTTTGATAAGGTTGCTCTTCCTGTCTTGCAGAGGTCTACCTACTTGCTGTACTCTCATACAGCCTTTATTCTGTTCATGCAAGAAAAAATATATAGATCTATGAAGTTATACTCTTCTTATAAAGTTACTAGTTCGGTCAGATTTGGGACCCATTCTTATGACATAATTTAAAGTTAATTATCTCCTTAAAGGACTTGTAACTAAATACAGTCACATTAGGGCTTTAACATATTAGTTTTGTTGGAAAAATTGAGTAAGTAATAGAAATATGACAGAATTTTAAAATGAAAGATGAGTTTGGCATGATACCCATTTAAGAACAAATAAATATAGTGGGGAAAATGATAACTGTGTTTATTACTGATTTTGCTGATGAGATGAAAACATTAAAGAACAAATTGTTTGTGGTACATTCAGAAGCTATTTTCAGTGTCAGTAGTATGTGTTATATTAAAGGGAGAATAAAGATATTGCAAATAATGTCAGCAACATGAATACTAAAACATGGCCATTCATTTATATGGGTACTTATGTTAATAGATTGCATTTAAAATTCCTAATATAGAATTTTGAATTTATTAATTAATCCTTTTTGAAACCATTGTTTTGAAGGTGGGGTACAATTCAATCATGGATCACTGACCTAGCATGTGCAAAGCCTTAGGTTCCATCCCAGTACTGCAACTAAGTAACTAAATAAAATTAAAATATTGCTTTATAGTTGCAGAAAGAGAAGTCGCACATGCATATGCATACTGATGCTATATGGAAGTTATGTCTGAGATAAACATTATCAAAGGAAAATTTAATAATGTTTAGTTTTAAAATTTAAATCATATCTATAATTATATAACATATTATATTCAAATTTTGTCACCTCATTGAATAGTTATTCATATATTTCCCACTCTAGCACATATCAGGGTTATGCTAATATCCCTTCTGTAACTGTGACTGAAAATGTGACTGGCAGAGTAAGAGAAGAAAAAAAAATCTTTGTAAGTTTATTTTATGTGAGAGGAAAGAAAGTTTACAAAGGTAATACTAATATGACTCCCATTCTGGTTGAAAATAGGAAGAATAAAACATTTTTCATTCTTGCTTTATTTTGTTATTCTTCTAATTGTTTTCCTTTCATTACTCCTTCAAATTTACATAACAATACAAAGTAGAAATGAGAATCTCCTCACCTCTTTTTGGTTAATTTCCTCAGTTTTTTGACTTGCTAAGATTTTTCCTTTCCAGTTTAAGGAAATATATTACTCCTGTTATGTTCATTGAAAATACAGATAGGATTTATCCTTCTGTTGTAACTCACAAGTAATTTGACATGAACATTTACAGCTCTTTTTGTTTATGTGAATGTTCTAGCTGCCTTATGTTCATTTTCTGCTTCTGCAAAACAATCTCTATTACTTGTCCCTTAGGCTCTTGATGCCAACATGTAGTTTTAGCCCCCAAAGTATGTGCTGATTACAAAATAAATTCAGTTGAAATATTATGAATTTATCATAAAAAGCATGTTTTTTTTTTCAAAAGTGCTATTTTTTTAAGTATTCATCTAGAGAACTGGTTTCTCCAGAGATGACTCATAATTAAAATGAATTAGTCTCTACTGGCAGAGTGAAATGCCTGGCTTTAAGTACATTAAATGTATTGTATTGTACTTCAGCAATAGAGAGGAACATCATAGTTACTTAAAGTAGATCTCTGTCAAAGAAGCAAAGAGACCTAGTGAGATTAACACTTTGCATTAGCCAACATCCCTACTTATAATTTATTTGCTCCAATTAAACTCAAATAATATTACTTAAGAACTCTTTGTCAGAAATTTTGGGACCAAATTATAGATAACTGCTGATATTTTATAGACAGATAAACAGTGTGTATATATATATATATATATATATATATATATATATATATATACTTATTTATCTAATTATCAGATTGTTTGCACTCATAAACATATAAATCCCATAAATATGATAGAAATGATGATGACTGAAAGAGAATCTAACATGAGTAATTGGTATTTTGAACAACTGCAAATGCACATGAAAAATATTCAATACTAGGAAATCTCTAATTTTATAAGTTGAAATCAAAATTGAAAAGTAAAATAGTTTTGTCTCTGTTTTTTTTTTTTTTTTTTTCACCTGTCAGGGTCACTAGCCTTAAGGATCCATAACCTGACTTCCCTGACACATGTAATGGATTTTGGTTAATTGTTCAGTTCATTTCCCTATAAATTATTAGATGATAATTTCTTAAATTGTTTCATCCAAGGTGTTTTATTAGAAGATATATAACACGGAGAAATCTTCAAGTACACAGGAACATGTTTTTAGTGGTTAAATTTCCAAACCCTCTGGTCTTAACTGTTATGATATATGACCTCCAAAACACATATAAAATATATTCTTATAATAAATATTTAAGTATGTTTTCAAAGTTGAAGAGCAGAAATAAAAAATTTAAATATATTTTTAAGTAGTATTGTAAGACTTATAGTTTCTATGGAATTATATGGAAATATCCCTTGCAATAAACTGTATTTATCTCATTGCATTTATATTTAAGTTCGACTAGTAGACAACTTTCTGTCCTAACTAATGATTAGAGATATTTTTCATACAGTATTAACAAAGGAACTCACACCCATGCAGTTTTCGTTGTCTTTCCATTTGTGTGCCTCAACAGATAAGTAAACGACAGGAGACTTCAGTCTCCTCCTCTATCAATACCAAATTAAAGTGGAATTTAAAGTAACTGTGAGATTTGAAACAATTGAATGGCAGTTAATCGATTTTAGGCTATTGGAAGGACAAGCAAAAGTCATTTTAAATGAAAAGGGAAATAATTGTTATATATGCTAGCAATTTTTAGTTCATTCAATAGAGTTTAATAACAAAGTATGTATTAGAAATGAATATTGCAAGCATCTAGAGTCTATGCTAACAAAATGAAAACTTATCTTTGTTAAAACTTATTATTGTTCTTTTTTACTCTTCATCAACAGTAAGAAATGGATTGATAAATAATTGGGGAATAGTGTGTTTAATTTGATCTGATTGGTCTCTCACAGAGTCTGATAACTAAGAATAGCTTTTTAAATAACATTCTATACAGTGTTATGTATTTTAGGATGATCTGCATAATTATAATTATATATTTACCTACCAGTTTAGTAAAGAACAACATTTTTCTCTCTAATAATAACTATGAATATTCTATATGTTAACTATATCTTCTTTACCATTTTTCAACACTTTTTACCTTCATGTAAAAGATTTCATACTTGAATTTTCTTTAGCTTCCTTTAGTCAGGGTATTATGACATCTGGTTTGTAGGGATATGACACTTCAACTAAAGAGTTGGTCATTACAAATCAACAAGTGATTGTGATTCCTTTACTGATGCATTAATTCCCTACAATGATGGAGTGGGTTGATTAATATGGATTACCAGTGATATTCTTGCATTGCACAAGTTTGAGTGGCTTTTTCTCTGCTCTATGCCAATTGAATAGTTTAACTTAATATTTCTTAATAACTATATTTCTAAGTAATAAATTAACATAAAAGATGAACATTTTGAAAACAAATTAGAGGGAAAAATAAAATATTTCATATTACTACCTCTTGTATTACCAACAGTAGATGCTTTTGCAAAATGATTTCTACAATTAACAACTTAAAATTCTGTGAGTCCAACCAACTGTAGATGAGTACAAAATTAGTAGATGTATTGAGAAAATCTACTAGCTTGGGGTTATTTTTCTTATATGTTTCTATGAATTTCATCCTATCTGATTTTATACTTCTGGTATTTCTGAAACTATCTGCACATTGTAAAATTGCTTAATCTGAAGTCAATGTTAGATGCAGTATTTCATTAAAATAATTTGAGTGGGGAGACTCACTGATCATACTGTTTGCAACCTTAGTATTTTCTTAAACATAACTGTACATATATGTAATGGATTTCTGCAAGTATATGCACTTATGTCTACAATATTATTTCCAATTTAGTTTGTCTTAATACATTTTTAATTGTAGATGGACACAATACTTTTATTTTATGTATTTATTTTTATGTGATGCTGAGGATAGAATCCAAAATCTTACACATGCTAGGCAGGCACTCTACCACTGAGCTACATCTCCAGGAATTATATTCAGATTAAAATAGAAATGCAGTGTGTGATTTTAATATAAATCTGGTATTTTTATAATTTGTATATTTTCATTCAAAGACATTTGTTTATTGATGTTCAAAAAATATACATTGTGTCCAATATGTTCTTTCTAAATTTGAATAACACAATATTTTGAAGGTTTTATGCAAATACAGTGACTAGTATTTACTTTAAATTAACTTGAATACTGAAGAAGGAATAACAATTATCAGAAAATGTATTGCATATATAGTCAGTATTAGAATATAAGCTCATTTTGTTTGGATGTTTCCAATCACCAAAATAAGAACAATTTTGTAAGTGTTATTTATTAATGTCAGACTTTTCATGTGCATTGAGGGTTGATATTATACATATGACTATATACTTAAATTTATCTCTAGAATATTTGAGTCAAATATCCATTTATTTCCCTTTATCATGTTTTCTTTGTTTAAAGTTTACTACATTCGAAGTTTCCACCCTATAGACACAGGATTAAGGAAGTAGAAAACTTGATGGCAATCACATATTTGCTAAATTAGTTGGATGATTGTTTTGCACAGAAAATTGTGTGTGCAAATACTTTCATTGGATTCACATTCTTCTGGCTACGTTCTCAAAATCTATCATTGAAAAAATAAATTTACATTTAAATGTAATCCTGCTACAGCTACAAGTTAAATCGCAATTTAGCCCTGTCAACAAAAATTAAGCTTATATATATACAAAAGACTTGTCTGGTGGAATGACAATCAGGTATGATGTATATGACTAAGAATTTGATGTTAGTTAATGCTTTCTGAACAAGCAGATAATTGTAAGTTGAAGATTGAAGGATTAGGAACTTGAATGCTGTTATACTGAAAGTCTAAATTGAGTTTCCCAAGTTTGTGATGAAAAGCTGCATTTGATTACTATGTGAATACAGTTAGAAACTTGAAGAGAGAAAAGAAATGATGTGGAATTAAGAGAAGGGGTAGCAAACAAGATGTAATTGGATTATAGGATTTCAGGTTAGTACCTGCAGTTATTTATTTTCTCTTGATAAAGTGTTACAAATTATTTAATATATGGATACTTTTACATATCAGCAAACTTTTAAAATTGTCATTTACAAAATTAGTGAAAACTCATATAATGTACTTTTGTCTGTTTTGTAAACAACAACAGAAGAGGAAAATAAATAAACCACTGTAATTAGAGAAAGGTCTTCTAAACGTTTTGTTAAAAGCAGGACATTAGTGCTACTTTCCATTTGGTGTAAATGGTTTTTTAAAATTTTTAAGCATAAAATTTACTCTAAGTAGATATACAACATAAACAAAGATCAAAAAGTGAAAACTAAATAATTCTAAAACAAAGAGCATTATTGGAGGCATTTCTTAAATTTGGTTTTTATCTGTTTGAACTTCAGTAACCACACACGTTAAATAGGGTTGCTACAGAGCAACATACCTTCTTTCTCATGATTCTGGAGACTAGGAGTCCAAAATCAAGATGCAGGTAAATTTGCAGTGTGGTGAGGGTCAACTTTGTATAGTAGGCTTTCTTCTCATTCTATACCCACATGATGAGAGAGGCAAAAGTTCCAAGTGTCTTTCCTAAAGTCAATCCCACTAATGAGAGTTCCACCCTTTCTACTTTACAAAGGATTTGCCTCAATATAGTCACCTTAGGATTGAGAATTTTAAAAATATAAATTTGGAGGGGACATAATTATTCAGATCACAGCCCGTTAATCTCTAAAATATGTTTTAGAAACTGGGACTTCCTTTATTCCCCATCTTCCTTACTTAGATTATATGCAAATGTGTAGGTTACTATTGGTTTTGTTTTTTGAAAAAAAAAAAAACCATTTATGTTTCAATGATTTGGATACATAAGAGGAAAGGAAAAACTCAAAAATATGGGAAAGCCAATGACAGGAGTGCACCTCTAGTGGGAATTGCTGGTGCAAAGGCACAAGTTGAGACTGCCCAGTTGCTATGGTGATATCCTGTTCAAAGGAGGTTCTGTGCTTGCCAAGGGACTATCAGTCTTGACCTGAGTTTGGACACCAGCTGCTGAAGGGTGAAGAATTAGGAGAGCACATAATTATGATAATTATAATTGTGCTTCATCCTTCAGCCTGCTCGCTTTGAAGAAACTTTTGCACAGAAAACACTTTTGATGGTTAAAACCCATATAATAAACATGCTGAGCTGGCTCTGCATCATTAGGGGATGAAGAACCACCAGGATCAGCTTTGCTTAATGTGCATTTGTCTTTTGTCCATCCCCCATACCCCCTAGCTGGTTTATGAATTAAGGGCAGTCCAGGTAGCAGCGGATCAATCTGTCTATTCATATAATCCCAGCAAATTTATACATTGAGACTTATTTAGTGTAAATTGTCAATATATTATAAATTTAAAAACACTATATTATGCATTTTATTAGAATAGAGGGAAAGGTTTAAATTTGTGTTCAAAGGTTTGCATCCTTTACTAGTTGTAGTGGCACATGCCTATAATCCCAGCTGCTAGGTGGCTGGGACAGGAGGATCCTGAGTTCAACCCCAGTCCCCAAAACTTAGTGAAACCCTGAGAAACTCAGTAAGACTTCTCTAAATAAAAGAAAGGGCTGAGGATGTGGCTCTGTGGTTAAGCACCCCTGGATTCAATCCCCAGTACCTTCCCCCCCAAAAAAAGTATGTATCCTTCAACCACTGAAAAAATTATAGAAATGACAATGAAGAAGAATATTTTCAGCTGTTAAAAATGTAAGATATTTTTGCTGCAGATAATTGCCACCTTATCCCCCAAATTTTATGTAGGAACCCTAACCCCCAGTGTGATGTTATTTAGATATGAAGTCTTTGTAAGATAAGTAGTGTAGATGAGCTCATGAGAGATAGTATTCTTAGGACACACCTGAGAGTATTGTCTCTCTCTCCCTAGCACATGGGGGGATAAGGAAAAGGCAACCATCTGTAAGCTAGAATGATGGCCCCCATAAGTAATGAGTTAGCTATAACCTGATTTTGAATTTTCTAACCTTCAAAATTTTGAGAGAGTAAATACACAGTATATGGTATTTTGTTATGGAAAAAAGATGACTAATACAGCATATGTGCATTAATGTAATATACCTATGTCCTGCATTGTTATCTGTGGAGTCGAGAGAGCACATTGTGGATAATGGCCAACCTAGTTTAGACAAAAATGCACTGTGATTATGAGAAAAACACAGGCCTCTAATCATATTCTCCATTTGCCAATAACGACTACATTTATTTTATAATGTATCATCTGAGAAAAAAAATTTGAATTATGTCTTTATCAAATTGTTTGATATAATAAAAATGAAGTTTTAAAAATTATTTTTATAAAACTATAATTGATAATCTGCTAGCTACATTATTTATACATCTCAAGGTCAGTAAGTAAATATTAGTGTATAAATTGAGTTTTTAGAGTTCTTTAATGTTATATCATTATCATTTTTATCATTCCATAGTCTATCTAATTAATTTATTTTATAATTTAATCTAAATTTAGCTATTATTATATACTGATAAACTCTTTTCATGTACATATTTTATTATTCTTTGAATTTGTTCCCCAAAATGCAATTTTCAAATCAAAGAACAATGATTTAATAGTTTTCTCAAACCTAAAATTTAGAAGTAGTTATTATTTAATATTTATAAGAGCATTAATTCTTTACTTTGTCCCTACATAAAGACAAAAATCTAATTATTTTCCAATAAACAATGATTTTTTATTAAATAACATATTACTGACAAAACATTTAATAATGATCAAATTATGTCAATAATTGTAAATTTCTATAGTGATATTAAATGCATTAATAAAATGTGTTTTTAAAAAACTAGAATGATTTAAATGTTAAATTTGAATTACTGGCTTATAATTTGTATCGTTCAACATTCTCATAGATACTATAATTTCAACAGCCAACCTGCACTATTGTTTTTGAAGTGGAATTCTAAAAAAATCATTACTACAATATGATTGATGATATTGATTCTTAAATTCTTAATTAAATAGTTTCTCAAACTAAATACTTCTAGACATTTCATTGTTGCCTGATCCATTTTTTGGCTTCAGGGAAACCAGGAATACAGTATCCAATATTCAACATCTAGAAGAAGGGAATATGTGACATTAATAGAAGCTTGAGTTAGAATGTATCTCAGATACTAAAATATTTTAAAAATTGAAACAATGAACATTCTTTTCAGAGATGTAGAGGAAAAAACAATTATTTCATGAGGCATTATCATAGTAGAAGTCCAGTCTTACATGTAAAATGAACATTCATGCAGAATATCAATGTTATCTAATCTTCAAGATATTAGAATTTATACAGTTGGGATGTTTTGAAAATATTAAGGTGAACTAAATATTGGTGTGAAATTTCAGTTCCCAGTTCTCCATTTAAAGTGTGTAGAAATCACCACAGCATCCTAACATGTGAAAAGCTGAACAAACTGAAGTGTTAATTTTTTTAGATCCCTAAGAGAAGTGAGGTTGCAGAGAAAATTGCTTCCCTCAAAATTGGAGAGACAGAAAGGCAGACCCAGGAATCATAACAGAGCAGACACCTCCACAGGAAACAATGCAGGCTAAAACCATCTGAGCTGTAATGGATGAAATGCTGGAGGCTGTGTGTGAATAAGTTAGGGGGTTGAAATTTCAGGATGTCCCAGTCTTGGGAGGGGGAATGCTTTTGTAAGTTTTGTCTCTAGGAGCTCAGCTGGGTTCTCACATTATATATCAGAGAAAAGTGCCCTCATATTCATGACAGGGGAAGGGGAAAAGGAGACATTTCAAAATATGGCTCAGCACACCATATGTTTTTATAAGGTCTTCTCTCAGGAGAAACTGATTAATAACCAGTGTGACATGATGAGGTTTTATCAGAGCCCAATTGACCTAAGGGAAGGATAGCCAACTAAAGACAGATATAATCTTCCACTTGGAAGAAATAAAAGGACAAACCTCAGCTCATTCTATCTATCTAATCTTCACTAAAGGGTGAATAAATCATTGAGAAGCACTTGTAAACATCACAGTTTGTGAGTAGACAGACTCCTTAAAAGACTGAGTCCCAATGCTAGGACTCAAGAACACTTCCCAACTCCCACAGCTCACAACATATTATCTAAGACCTGTTTTTTTTTTTTTTAAAGAGTTTCTTTTGCACAGTTCACAACTGGCCACCAAGAAAAAAATGTATAAAGCATTCTGAAAGTCATACTAAAGAGAAAGGACAAGTCTATGATCTGAATATTTGTGCCCAACCATAATTCATATGTTGACTCTTGATTGACAGTGTACAAGTATTTGGGTTTGGAAACTTGGGAGGTGAATTAGGTCATCAGGACAGGATTCTCATATTTTAGCAAAGTGCCTTTTTAAAATAAACTTGAGAGATGTCCAGTCTCTTTCACCAAGTGAAGATACAACATAGAAGGCTTATCTAAGAATCAGATAGTTGATTCTCCTCAGGCATTAACCCTGCCAATTCCTTTATCTTGCTTGGACTTTTCAGCCTCCAGAACTGTTATAAATATATTTCTATTGTTTACAAGCTAATGGTTTTAGCATCCTAGTCTTATAGCATCTCAAGTAGACTAGAAGAGTAAACATCAGAACCACAATTAGCAAATATATTGAATATAAAATAGTTATTATGAATATGATGAAGACTCTAATTAATAAGGTATACTTAATACAAGAATAAAAGATCAGTGTGAGCAGAAAGGTGGAAATCCTATAAAAAGATCCTACAAAAGATCTATAAAGAAATGCTACAGATAAAATAAAAAAAAACACATAACAGAAATGAAGACTACCTTTTGCAACAGTTTTAATGTTTGTCCCCTTCAAAACTCATGTTGAAATTCAATTGCCATTTTAATGGCATTTGAAATGAGGAGCTTGAGAATAAATTAGAGAGTTAGGGCTCTGACTTTATGGGCAGTGTTAAAACGATTGTAAAAGGAAGAATTTGGTCCCTTTTTGCTTCTTTCTCCTTCTGCCAGAGGCTTGACCCAGATGCTGGTGCTTTGATTTTAGAATTACCAGTAATTTCCAGTGTCGAAGTGAGATGTGACAGTAACTCAGGGTTCCAATCACAATTGATTTCATTATGCAATGAAAGAGTTAAGATATCTTCTCAAATGAGTAACTTAGTCTCTGAAAATGACTTATTGGGTCTATTAACTTCAATGAGATTACGAATGAACAAAAGGAATTGACCTGCCTTGTTTGAAATATATCCTAATCTGTTTCATTCAAGTGAGAAGCATGAAATAGATATGCACATAATTTATAGATATCAAATTATCTCCATTTAAATAATAGTTACTAAACACCTACTATGTGAAACACATGAGATAGTTACATTGTAGAATGCAACTGTGTAATACACATTGTCAGCATCTGGATGATTTATTCAAATTGAATATTTTCAATAATGTTAGGAAGTATAAGCAAACATTATTTTCCAAAGAAAGAGAAGAGAATCAAGAAAGAGACAACTCTAAAAGCATGGAATAAGTTTTTAAGGAAATATAAATACATGATATATTTAAGTGTCCTGAAACTTTGATATATTTATGTACACTAATCTGAAGTATTGAAATCTACATTTCTTTATCATATGAAATGTCCTGATAAATAAACACTTCTCTAATATTTCATTTTCTCTTTTCTTATAGGAATAGTAAATATGCATTATGTAAATCTACAGCAATTTTAGTCCATATAGATTTTCTGAAGTAGACTTTTTTTTAGAGAGCAGTTGTACATTCACAGCAAAATAGATAAAAGCTATATTTATTATGTACTCATTGCACTCAATATGTTTTTAGACTCCTGTGTTATCAACAGCCACCACTAGAATGATTCATATATTACAAATGATGAAACTATGTTGAAACAATTATCATTCCAAATACATAACTTACAGTACAGTTTACTATTGGTGTTGTAGCTTCCATATGTTTGGACAAATGCATGATGACATGAATCAACAATTAAAGTAGCATACAGAGTATTTCCATTGCCTGAAAAATCCCCCACCTAATCCTCCTACAACCCTCTCAATCTTTGGTAACCATTAAATATTTTCCTTCATAGTTTGACCCTTTCTATAATGTCATATAGTTGGAATCATATAATAGGTAGTGTTTTCATACTAGATTTTTTCACTTAGTAATAGGAATATAAGTTCTTTTATGTATTTTCACGGGATTGGTAGCTCATTTCTTTGTAGCAATGAATAATATTTCATTGTCCTGAATGTGAACCGTTGTGTTGGTTAATTTCAGGTATCAACATGCCTGGATCAAGAAATACTGGGAGAACTGGTAAAGCATTATGTGTGTCTGTACTGGTATTTCCAAATGAGATTGGTGTGTGTCTGGATTGTGTGATCCATTTTCCTTGTGGATTACTGAGGCACCATCTAACCAACTGGGAGCCTGAAAAGAATAAAGGAGGGTAATAGATTTCTTTATGCTCTCTACTAGAGTTTAAGACACTGAAAGGATGCTTAAGTGAACAATATTTCATTTATATATAAGGAAAAATTAAGTGCCAAAGTTTTCCCACTAGGCAAAAAAAAAACAGGCTGTAAACTCAGGCAGGAGTTGTTATGTAAATAGGGCAAGCATTGCCCCCATATACTGACCCCAAACATTTTTCCTTCTCCACAGAATGCTAGGAATATTACCCAAGTGTTGTATTGCACCATTCTATCAAAATACCTCCCACAGAACAGTTGACAATGTGGTAAGAACAATAAATTCCATGATCACAAATTACTTTTTCATAAGCAATGTATGTGGAATACCATGCCAGTGGATAAGGGGTTACTTATGCACACAAGTGAGTTTTGGCAGAGACAATTATATAAGAAAGTGTGTTAGTCCATCTTTTGTTGCTGTGGCCTAAATACCCAACAGGAGTAACTTAGAGGAGGAAAGGGCTCACAGTTTTAGAGGTTCAGTTCATGGTTTGCCAACTCCATTGCTTTGGGCCCTAGGTAAGGCAGAGCACCATGGAGGAAGGGCATGGTAGACTAGCCCTGCTTACCCAAAGGTGAATGGAAGGCAAAGGGGTGGAGAGGGGCTGTAGGGAAGAACCAGTTTACCACAACATGTTCTCAGTGACCCACCTCCTAGATCTAAGTTCCACCTGTTTACAGTTAACATCCAGTAAGTCCAAAGTAGGATGAATAGATTAGGTTGCAGCTCTCATAATCTAATCATTTCAACTTTGACTATTCCTGCATTAAAATAGGAGTTTGGTGGGGACACCTTATATCCAAACCATAACAGGGATGATGGATTAGTATCAAGAGCAAATGTTTATTCCAGCATGAATAAAACCTCGCCCCTTTCGTGATGGAAGTGGTACTATGTAATTAACCTGAAAGCCATGTACCTAACAATTTAGTGTTTGTCACTGATGCTAGCAGACTCAGCACTTAGAAGTGACTTAGACCATCCTTGACGAGTAGAAGTCCATGTTGACGAGCTCATCATAACTTCTATCCCTGCAATAGTATAATAATATGCTATCGTTAAGTATTCATATTTTAATGTTAGAGTACAACTTGACATTATTTTACATTAGTAGAATACTATGCTTAAGTATTAAGTAATAATAATATTAAGCCTGATAAAATTAAGAAGTGATCATTTTAGGAATGTTTATTCTGTTTACATATGTATATATCATGCTCTTAAACTAAGTCACTGTAATACTTAAATAAATACTCACTATAATTATTATAATCCCTATTTTGATATACAAGAACTAGTTATCTAAAAATGGCTAATACTCAAATAAGAAATAAAAGGAAATATCCAATACTAAAAGGATATTAGTTCTTACTAAGTTGTTTTTATTCAGATTACTGTTAACACTTCATGTCATTGAAATATGTACACCTTTATAAATGCCCACCTTAGCACATCTATGATCAAAGTTGCTTTTCTGCTATCAAATAATCTACTTCATGGAATGTTGCCTCATGCTTTGAAATTCTTTCAGCATTTGTTTTAATTTAACATGGATTTTACTTAATTTGCAGTTAAGGGAATGATATCCACATTTTTAGTAGATTAAGAGCTTGTTCTATTAAACTGATTTTGTTTATATTATTCAACTTTCTTAATATTAGAAATACTACTGCAAATATTTATCGATAGCCTCCTCTGTGCCCAAACATGTGGTAAGTTAATTAGGCATGATTTTGTTATGTATGTGTGAAAATATGGGAATTAGAATTATTTCTTTGATTTTTGTTTTAGAAGCTAGTTGGTTGAGGGGTAAAGATTATTATGAATAGGAGACAAAAGGAGTGGCAAGGGAGAGGTGTGTGTGTTGGCATAGTGGGTATTAATCAGCTTTATTCATTTCATCATAAGGATTCATGTCAATTAAATGTTTTTTTAAAATGGTTGCATTTTTTACTAGGTAAAGGAAGTAATATTAAGGCTGAGAAAGCTGAAAAATTACACTTATAGTTTTATATATAGCATTTTAGATAATAGAAGAATGCCTTAAAGATAATTTTTAGATATAAAAGATACAAGTCTCAGACAACAACACTCAGCTTTTTCAGATACAAACAGAACATAAAGAACAATCATTGGTAGTCTAGTCAAGTCGGAGATTGGGGATGCCTCAAATATCAAAAAGGTAGATATATTTAAGAAACTATTTTCCACGTAGTTGTATCATTTTGCTTTCTACCAGCAGTGTTTGAAACTTTAATTTCCTCCACATTCTGGCAAATACTAGCTATTGTTAATCTTTTCATCTTATGCATATTAACAATGAAGGGATATCTTGTGGTTATATTTCCCATTTACCTTAAGAAGAATATCATTGGGAGACAGGTGTGGTGGTGCTTGCTTGTAATCCAAGCAGCTCAAAGTCTGAGACAGGAGGATCTTGAGTTCAAAGCCAGACTCAGTAAAAAGCAAGGTGCTAAGCAACTCAGTGAGACCCTGTCTGTAAATAAAATAAAAAATGGGGCTGAGGTTGTGGCTTAGTGGTTGAGTGCCCCTGAGTTCAATCCTCAGTAACTCCCCCCAAAAAATAAATAAAAATAACATTGGACATATTTTTATGTGCTTAAGTTTCTCCTTGGCTTATGAAGGTATTATGTGATGATAAAAACCATTCAATGTATGTTGAAAATATCTTAAGTCTAAAATGTATTTAAAATGCCTTATTTTCCAAACATCATTGCTTCGCTTAGTCTACCTTAATTAAATGTGCTCAGAACATATACATTAGTAATAGTTGAGCAAAATCATATTTCATTTGTGCATAAAACATAACAAAATACTGAATAGCTCATGTAATTTATTTAATATTATACTGAAAGTGAAAAACTAAATGTTTGCAAAGTATGTTTTCTACCATCATAAATTTAAAAAACCATACATTAAACTTGTAAGTTAGGAACAGCTGTATTTTTGATGGAGAATATGTTCAAATCATTTGCCTTTTTTTTATACTGAGTTTGTTTTTTGATTGTTGAGTAAAACAAAGAAAGAAAAAAACATTCACTTAATGTAGCAAAATTAGTTGTTTCCTCAATAAGGGTTATTTAGGTTAGGGAACTTGTCCCATGTCCTGCTTACATATGTAAAATTGTATTGGAAGACAGTCAAATTAATTCCTCTACATATCATCAATGCCTGCTTTCATCAAAAAATAACAGAGTTGAGAAGCTGCAAAAGAAACTTAAGTGCAAAAACTAAAATACTTCCCAAATGCACCTTTACGAAGATAGCCAATTATTGCAAATAAAATTCTTATACCTCATAATTTTTGTCAATACATTATCAGTATATCTTTTACAAACAGCAAAATAACAACTCAGTAATTTTATCTGGCAAAATATATTTTTACTGGATAAATGATTTATTTTTTCATATATTAGGATTGCTCATATATTTGAATACATTTCTACTCATGTATTTTAAATTTAATTTAAATTTCTTATAATTTTTTTGCCTTCTCTTAATTGATAAAATTTTATTATCCCATTGATTTTTCCTCCATTCATCTGAAAGAAGATAATTTATTTTGTCTCCTTAGTGTATATCTTTGAGTAGTTAAGATGTTATCTTAAATTAACAAAGTTTAAAATGCATTAATATCTTTAGTAACTGATATCAAAATGTTAATGCTTTAAAATCACCTCCTCTCACATGTATTTTCCATTATTTTAGGTATGTTATAGTGATGTAGAATATAATGGGATCATTGCCACAAAAGTAACTCGAAAATATTGAATATGGTTTCCTCACTGCAATGTCTAGCTGGGAAACTTCCTCTGGAAGCTTAATTTACATATGAACAAGTACTTCAGGTTGATATCCCAAATGCACATTCAATTTACTTGCCCTTTAAAATAGTCTATGTGCATCCAATGGAATTATGTTTTCAGTACTTGAAATATCACTGTAGAAGAGCTGTTTGGAAAGTTGTATTGGTTTCTAATGCACATAAATCACTTTTTTTTTGGAAAAATCTGATAATAATTTTCATTTTAATTATACCATTGTATTGAGTCTATTTAATTGCACAGATTCATATGTAAGAAAATCATTCTGTAGACAAAAGGAAAATGTATATAAAGTTAAAATAATTTGCTAATTTTTAAGGAGAATATGTTACCTAAGACATGTTCAAATCTAAATATAAAATTATTTAAAATAACTTATTCTCTTTATTTGAATTTGTGAGGATAATAATTAATAACAGAGTCTGAAATTATATGGGATAAAAAGTATGTGGATCCCTAAATTAACATTTTAGATTCTGGAGCTTAAACCATCAATTTAACTACAGGTTATTGATTTTCAATGTCAAACTGCACTATGAGTTAGAAGAAATGTCTGGGTTAAGAAGAAGATGCACACACACACACACTCACAAACTCTATAATGCCTTTGAGAAACATGAACAAAGGAAAAGCTTACAGCAACAAAACAAAGGACCCTTTGGTCAGTTTCTTTTGAGTTTATGAGTTTTCATTATCTCAAAGAGTTTCCCTTGAAAACCAGAAATGTAAAATCAAAAGTTCCAGGGAAGGAAGATGAAAAGGAAAATGATTAATGGCTGAATAAAAGAGCATAAACACATTTAAGCACTCTGTCACTAGAATTTCTAATAATACACACAATTATTGTGGCTCCTAGAAACACTGTTTTCTCAAGTGTTTTCCCTATATACATTAACTTTTAAATAAAGTTTTGAAAAAAAAATAATTCAGAAAATGTTTATTTGAAAAGATCAATGACAGATATTAGATAAAAACAAGTAGAACTAATAATGAAAAATTAAATACAACCATTGATATCACTGAGTATAGAAAGATTATAACAAAATACTTGATGTAGATATTGGGCATTTTTTTTTAATGCGAAGAATATAAATGATAGTCAGACAATGTAAAGTCACTAAAATTAACTCCTCCCAAAACAGAAACTTCTGTAAACAAACACTTAACACAAAAGAGAATGGAAAAAAATTAAAATTGGTTAATGAAACAAAGTCACCAGGATACATTGCTTTAAAACTTAAAAAAGGTTAATTTATAAAAACCATTCTCCAAATTACTGAAGCTATTTCAGTATAAATTAAAATGAAAACTTCTTCCAACTAATTTTGTACATTAGCATTACAATTCTAAAACAACAAAAATGGTGATATATGTGTTTGTGTTCAACTATTTAATTCCCCCAGATTTATTTGAGCTACTTATCATAACACATATTTCGTAATTTTCTTCTTGTATGTTTTACAATATAATTGATAAATTATTCATGTTAATTCAATATAATATTCTAACTATAACATATAAAATAATTAGTTAATGATACAATATTTTCAATATATAAATGCACATTTAAAAATTTACTAGAAAGCAAAGTTAGATGTCTAAGGGTTCAGATTTAGATGTTTATGCCTAATAAAGAATCACCATGAATGGATACCTCTGCAAGTATAGTCATGGAGTTGTACTATTTACTCAAACACTTCTTTTGCCATTCTGTTCATGAACAAATTTTATGAAATGATCATTGACTTTGAGTTCTAAATAGAAAAAAAAAATTACAGTCTCTAAATTCTTTCAAAAATCAGGTTATGCAGTAACTTTCCCACTGATAAAACTACTGTAAAAGTTTCACAGCCACATTAGATATGCACAAATGCTGAGTAAAACTTTGTATCATGTACTAAATAATATCACATTAAAATCAAGAAGGCTTTTGAAAAAATAACACAAAAATCAGAAAACAGACTCAACACCTATAGATACAGAAGTAAAATACATTATATTAACATATTAAATAAAACTGCAATGTTTTGAAGTGCTATAGTATAATTTGAATATCTTCAACAGACATTAAATTCTAAATTAAGCTCAAACAAAAGGAATGATCAGAGGATAAAGATAATTCGTAATATCAGTATAAACTATCATAAAAGTTGAAATCCTACAAATTTTTCCAGTTTATATGAACTAGGCATTGAGGTATATTCTTAACATTGTTTTTAAATTTTGAATTTAAATTGTATATGTATTTTTTCTATATGGAGATGTTTTTTTTTTCATATTTTTAACAGGTGCACAACAATTGTATATATTGGTGGGATTTATTGTTACAGATTTGTTTATACACATGAAGGTTTATTTTAAATACAAACAGAATCATACATATCAATATTACATTTCAAACAAAAAAGTGGACAAATAAGAGGAATTTTATACATTGAATAGTCATATATTCAGTGAAGAAAAATAAAGGGAAAGAAATCCAGAATTACTTTTAGGAAATAGCATGTTAGGCCAGATTGCTATATTATAACAAAATACTATAAACTGGGTAGCTTAATAATAACAGAGTGCATTTCTCACGATTATAGAAAGTGGAAGTTTGAGACCAGACCACTATTGGTCAGTTCTTTTTTTATTATTATTTTATTTATTTATTTATTTTTTAAATTTTAATTATTGGTTGTTCAAAACATTACATAGTTCTTGACATATCATATTTCACACATTTGATTCAAGTGGGTTATGAACTCCCATTTTTACCCCTTATACAGATTGCAGGTTCACATCGGTTACACATCCACTGTTTCACATATTGCCATTCTAGTGTCTGTTGTATTCTGCTGCCTTTCCTATCCTCTACTATCCCTCCTCCCGTCCCCTCCCCTCCTATTTTCTCTCTCTACCCCATCTACTGTAATTCATTTCTCCCCCTTGTTTTTTTCCCCTTTTCCCTCACTTCCTCTTGTATGTAATATTGTATAACAATGAGGGTATCCTTCCATTTCCATGCAATTACCGTTCTCTCTCCCTTTCCTTTCCCCCTCTCGTCCCTGTTTAATGTTGATCTTCTTCTCATGCTCTTCCTCCCTACTCTGTTCTTAGTTGCTCTCCTTATATCAAAGAAGACATTTGGCATTTGTTTTTTAGGGATTGGCTAGCTTCACTTAGCATAATCTGCTCTAATGCCATCCATTTCCCTGTAAATTCCACGATTTTGTCATCCTTTAGTGCAGAGTAATACTCCATTGTGTATAAATACCACATTTTTTTTATCCATTCATCCATTGAAGGGCTTCTAGGTTGGTTCCACAGTCTAGCTATTGTGAATTGTGCTGCTATGAATATCGATGTAGCAGTGTCCCTGTAGTCTGCTCTTTTTAGGTCTTTAGGGAATAGACCGAGAAGGGGGATACCTGGGTCAAATGGTGGTTCCATTCCCAGCTTTCCAAGAAAACTCCATACTGCTTTCCAAATTGGCCCCACCAATTGCAGTCCCACCAGCAATGTACAAGTGTACCCTTTTCCCCACATCCTCGCCAGCACTTGTTGTTGTTTGACTGCCAATCTTAATGGCTGCCAATCTTACTGGAGTGAGATGTTATCTTAGGGTGGTTTTGATTTGCATTTCTCTGACTGCTAGAGATGGTGAGCATTTTTTCATGTACTTATTGATTGATTGTATGTTCTCCTCTGAGAAGTGTCTGTTCAGGTCCTTTGTCCATTTGTTGATTGGGTTATTTGTTTTCTTATTGTTTAATTTTTTGAGTTCTTTGTTTACTCTGGATATTAGGGCTCTATCTGAAGTGTGAGGAGTAAAGATTTGTTCCCAGGATGTAGGCTCCCTATTTACCTCTCTTATTGTTTCCCTTGCTGAGGAAAAACTTTTTAGTTTGAGTGAGTCCCATTTGTTGATTCTATTTATTAACTCTTGTGCTATGGGTGTCCTATTAAGGAATTTGGAGCCCGACCCCACAATATGTAGATCGGAGCCAGCTTTTTCTTCTATCAGATGCAGAGTCTCTGATTTGATATCAAGCTCCTTGATCCATTTTGAGTTAACTTTTGTGCATGGTGAGAGAAAGGGATTCAGTTTCATTTTGTTGCATATGGATTTCCAGTTTTCCCAGCACCATTTGTTGAAGATGCTATCCTTCCTCCATTGCATGCTTTTAGCCCCTTTATCGAATATAAGATAGTTGTAGTTTTGTGGATTGGTCTCTGTGTCCTCTATTCTGTACCTTTGGTACACCTGCCTGTTTTGGTACCAGTACCATGTTGTTTTTGTTACTATTGCTCTGTAGTAGTTTAAAGTCTGGTATCGCTATACCACAGGATTCACACTTCCTGCTTAGAATTGGTTTTGCTATTCTGGGTCTTTTATTTTTCCATATGAATTTCATGATTGCTTTATCTATTTCTACAAGAAATGCCGTTGGGATTTTGATTGGCATTGCATTAAACCTATAGAGAACTTTTGGTAAAATCTCCATTTTGATGATGTTAGTTCTGCCTATCCATGAACAGGGTATATTTTTCCATCTTCTAAGATCTTCTTCTATGTCTCTCTTTAGGGTTCTGTATTTTTCATTGTATAAGTCTTTCACCTCTTTTGTTAGGTTGATTCCCAAGTATTTTATTTTTTGAGGACATTGTGAATGGTGTGGTTGTCCTCATTTCCATTTCAGAAGATTTGTCACTGATATACAGGAATGCCTTTGATTTATGTGTGTTGATTTTATATCCTGCCACTTTGCTGAATTCATTTATTAGCTCTAGTAGTTTCTTTGTAGACCCTTTTGGGTCTGCTAGGTATAGAATCATGTCTTCTGAAAATAGTTATAATTTAAGTTCTTCTTTTCCTGTTTTTATGCCTTTAATTTCTTTTGTCTGTCTAATTGCTCTGGCCAGTGTTACGAGAACTCTGTTGAACAGAAGTGGTGAGAGAGGGCATCCCTGTCTTGTTCCAGATTTTAGAGGGAATGCCTTCAATTTTTCTCTATTCAGAATGATGCTAGCCTGAGGCTTAGCATAGATAGCTTTTACAATATTGAGGTATGTTCCTGTTATCCCTAGTTTTTCTAGAGTTTTGAACATAAAGGGATGCTGCACTTTGTCGAATGCTTTTTCTGCATCTTTCAAGATGATCATATGGTTCTTATCTTCAAGTCTATTGATGTGGTGAATAACATTTATTGATTTCCATATATTGAACCAGCCTTGCATCCCAGGGATGAATCCTACTTGATCATGGTGCACAATTTTTTTGATATGTTACTGTATCCGATTCGCCAGAATTTTATTTTATTTTTTTATTGGTTGTTCAAACATTACAAAGCTCTTGACATATCATATTTCATACATTAGATTCAAGTTGGTTATGAACTCCCAATTTTACTCCAAATACAGATTGCAGAATCACATCGGTTACACATCCACTTTTTTACATAATGCCCTATTAGTAACTGTTGTATTCTGCTACCTTTCCTATCCTCAACTATCCCCCCTCCCCTCCCCTCCCTTCTTCTCTCTCTACCCCATCTACTGTAATTCATTTCTCTCCTTGTTTATTTTCTCATTCCCCTCACAACCTCTTATATGTAATTTTGTATAACAATGAGGGTCTCCCTCCATTACCATGCAATTTCCCTTTTCTCTCTCTTTCCCTCCCACCTCATGTCTCTGTTTAATGTTAATCTTTTCTTCCTGGTCTTCCTCCCTGCTCTGTTCTTAGTTGCTCTCATTATATCAAAGAAGACATTTTGTATTTGTTTTTTTACGGATTGGCTAGCTTTAGCCAGAATTTTATTGAGGATTTTTGAATCTAGGTTCATTAGAGATATTGGTCTGTAGTTTACTTTCTTTGAAGTGTCTTTGTCTGGTTTAGGAATCAGGGTGATATTGGCCTCGTAGAATGAATTTGGAAGTTCTCCCTCTTTTTCGATTTCCTGAAATAGCTTGAAAAGTATTGGTATTTAATGACAAAATGTTTTTTAAACTGTTAAAATAATTATATTACTTATTTGATATATTGGAATAATTCAATATGGAGTTTTGTTTGTACCTATAAGAATTTTTCTAGTTCTATATCCCACTGAATAAAGGACCCCTTTTTAATGTCCCAGATGGATATCCATCAAGAATGCAATGAAAGAACATAGCAGACTGATTTTCCTACTTGAGGGTTCTTTTCCACATTTGGATTTCATAATTACTGTGTTGAAACAAGACCTCCTATAATTATCAATTATTTGTTCTAATTAAAAATTCCAAGTTTTTTAAATGATAATTTTGACTAGATTTTCTTTTTTTCCATACATTATAGAAATTTCTTCTTTTGCATGGAATGTAAATTTCTTTTGTATGGAATCCAAGAGGAAGAAAGTATAATCTCCCAATACTCTAAAGATCCAGGTTGGGAACTTGCATGGTGCCAATTTCACATTGATGGTCCAGATAAGTCAGGGTACTGGCTAACTTTATCTCTAGATGGGGAGTATCATGTGTGTAAGAGCAGAAAATAAATTGAAAATGAAACTGTTTTATTCTATCACTTTTATTCTATTTTGTATTGATAATTTGGAGAATGAAAAAATGGTTGACGAATCAAAAATCCCTATAGAATAAAGAAAATAAAATTCTATTTTCTATATTCTATATATTTATTATATATATTTATATAATATATAATAAATATATATAAATATATATAATATATAAATATATATTAATATATTATATATTATATATATTAAAATATATATATATATTTCAATATTCTAGGTGATTTAAGTAAAAAAATAAATGTAAAGTGATAAGTTTAATATCAAATATATATTGTCACTAGCTTAAATGTAAATGGATTGTAAATTCCAATTATAAAACTAATATTTCAAACAGGTTTAAAATAAACATATAATGTTTATAAGATTCTTAATTAAACATAAACATGGAGAATGTTTGAAAATAAATAATAGGAAAATACACTTCATGAAATCACAGAAGAAAAGTTTAAAAAGGAGAATTAAAAGGCACAAAACCATGTAGAGAAAAAGAGTGAGGTTACTTGATGATTAAAGAGTTGATCACAACCTTGAAAACATTATATTTTAAAATTTGTATGCACCTTATAAGCATAAAAACAAACAAACAAACAAAACATAAAATATCTCTAGTCCATTTGGACTGCTTAGCAAAATACCATAAACAGGTTAATTTACAAACTGCAAAAGTTTACTTTTCATATTACTGGGAACTGTGCTAGGAAGTCCAAGATTAAGTAAAATTTACTTGATGTCTGATGAGGGACTATTTTCTGTGGTGTGGTTTTGTTGTTGCTCAGATTGCATGGCACTCACAGATATTCCATGGTGTTTTTAGTAAATGATTTAATATCACTGGGAGAGGTGGCACATGCCTGTAATCCCAGCAGTTTGGGAGACTGACTTAGGAAGATTGAAAGTTCAAAGCTAGTCTCAGCAATTTAGCAAGTCCCTAAGCAATTCAGCGCTGTCTCTAAATAAAATATAAGAAAGGGCTGAGGATGTGGCTCAGTGGTTGAGCACTCTTGGATTTAATTCCTGGTACAAAAACCACACAAATAAATACATAAATTAACATCAACATTACACATGACACCTCTGTGATATCAATGAATTAAAACAAAAACAAAATTGCTATTTCCTATTCATATATGGATTTAGAGAAAATAGAATCATGTCCAAACAACAAAAACAATCAAATATTCTCATTTCTGACAAATATAAATGCTGCTCCTTTTCCATGGCAGTTCTAGCCTCACATTATTCTTGTATCTTCTATATAAGAAAAGTTGAGATAACCAATTGTAGCATCATCTCCACTTCCTCAAAGAATCCAAAGTAGGGCAAAGTTCTACATTCTAAAACCTCTAATAAATCCCCTAAGATAAATCGATATAATAAATATTCAAAGACTCATACTGAGAAGCCACTTGATTCCCACGGTGTGTATTTACTATTGTTGCAATAAGTCAATAGAACCAACTTTATTCAGACACAGACATTTTTCTCATGATCTTTTTGAGAACATTGGTATGTGATAAATAGAAATGTGTGTGAAATAAGATTCAGGAATTGAAAGAAGGAAAATAGCAGCAATTGGAAGCCCCTGAAAGGTTTTTAAGTTTAGTAATATGACAATTGCCTTAAACACTTTATAATTTTTTATAAAACTACAAAAAGCTTACACAAACTACATTTCTTAAATTAAAAGTGTTCAAGAATGAAAAAAGTTCATATTTTGCTCATTTTTGCCTGTGAGTTTATTTGTAAGACTGCTTTGAATGATTATATGGCTAGGTTATTTAGATTGAGAGATTTTATTACAATCTACTTTTGGGATGTATCTTGTCTATAATCCTATTTATTTCAAAGTAGCTCTGTCAGTGAAACTTGTTTAGTATACCAAAAAAGGTAATTATAAACCAGGCATGATGGTGCATGCCTGTAATCCCAGTGACTCAGGAGGCTGTGGCAGGCAGATCATGAGTTCAAAGCCATCCTCAGCAAAAGTGAGGTACTAAGCAACTTAGTGAGACTCTGTCTCTAAATAAAATACAAATAGGGCTGGTGATGTGGCTCAGTGGTATAGTGCCCCTGAGTTCAATCCTGGGTACCACCCCACCGCTCACCACCAAAAGGTAATTCTAACTAAAATTTCATAGGTAATTTTTTGTGGTAATAAAACACAAGTCTCTTAATAACATGATGTCCTCCCATTCCTCCACACATGGTCTTTTTTCCTGATCTTCAAGTATGCCAATTATATTCCTGCCATGGCTTTACATTTGCTGTTTCATTTGCTCAAAAAATTCCCATATTCTCATGTCTAAACCCCTCATGCTGACCATTTCTGAGATATCATTTTCTTATCAACTGACCTACAATGCCGCCAATTTTAGATCACTCTCTGGTTCCAAACCGTGCATTGCCTTCTTTACAGCACATGTTAATGTACTACCATGTTCTATTCTACTACATTATAAAATCTTAAGACAATAAATAAATATTAGACAATAAATAAATTGACTAAAAAGAAAATATAGGGAATGTTTGTCCCAGACAAAATCTACCATCATTCTGTTTGTATTTTCCCTTATTAATTCTACATATACTGAGATGTTTTCTAAGTTTGAGTTATGGGATAAAGACAAATATGAAACCAGTTTCCTTTAAACTAGTCTCATATTTTTCACACTGGGTGTTTTACATGCCTGTTAATAAATGGTATGCCCTACCTGAGAAAAAATACTTTAAAAGCAATCTATAATAAAATATTTTTCGTTGTCAAACTTCAAAGCCTTACTGATAACCTGGAGGTGGAGGAACATTGGCATGCAGGTTCAGTTCAGCATGCTAAATGATCCTGAACGTTTCTTATAGTTTCTATTTACAGAAATTTTAACTTTTTATAAGTTAATGAACAAAATAGCAACTTGCCATCTTATACTATTTCACAAGATAAATTGAAAGAGATGTGATGTTTTCACCTTCCTGATGAGACTCAAATATGATAGATGAAATGTCAGAGGCTTCTAATAAATGCAAAGGCTAATAGCCTATTAATCCTATTTGATATGATATACCAAATTAAGAAAGATTGTTTCTGTACTGTATCTATGTTTAAGCTTCCTTCAGCACCCTTGCAAGTTAAAAACAATAGACTTTATGGTTTATAATCCACAGTTTATTTAACATAGCAAACTGCTGTGTAGAGGTTGAAAATGGGGAAGTGCAACTCTTTAAATCAATTTCTGTTCTGTTAATTTTTATTGGATAAACTACATAAACATGTATATATGTTAGAGTTATATGTTTTGTGACATAGATTTATATTACATATTGCTATATCATATATATTTTATTCTTTCTCTGTGTATATATGTGTATGTGCATGTGTGTGTGTAAAGAGCTTCCTCTCTATATTTCTCTGAGAACTTTTCTAAAGTGAAGTTTGCTTTCTTTTTGTTTTCTTTTATTGGCAACATTGGGGATTGAACCTAGGGGGACTTTACCACTCAGACACATTGCTCGACCACATTTTTTTCTTTTTTAAATTTGAGACAGATCTTGTTAACTTGCTGAGCCTGGACTTCAATTTGGAAACCTCTTGCCTCAACCTCTCAAATTGCTGGGATTATAGGTCTGTACCACTGCACCCAGTAAAGGAATAGTTTTTTAAAACTCCTACCACTATCACCTAATCATTATCTACAAATGATCAATGACCAAATATATTTGACTATATTTTCTCCATATGGTAATGTGTCCTCAATTATATAAATATAATTAAATTTTAAAATACACTTCTGATTCACATAGTATTTTTACATGCACTATCAGCAATATATTTTGTAACATGTCATGTCTTAAATATTACAGAAGTGTATTTGGACATGTGATTGGTGTAAGCATTTAATATATAAACTAGCACATGCAATCCAATGTTTAAAACTAAAGACTTGGAGATGTTTTCTTATCTAATTTTAATTTTAAAAGAATCTGTATGACTCTGAGAAATCATTCTTTACTAGATATTAAGGAAGTACTGAAAAAAATGATGAAAGATGACTATTTTAATTTAAAATGCTTTAGCTGTTGCTTCCACTGAATGCTGTATTCCTTTATTATTCTGTACTAAGGACTACAGCAGTTCCAATGACATAGAAATTCAATATACAGTATCCCAAAGAAAAATAATTATTTTTGATATGTGTAGGTGTTTTGAGTGACTTCCCTATTCCTAGTTTAAAACTGATTGAATCAGATTTTCCATTATAAAGTTATTTCAGAAGTTAAAGTTATGTTTATTTAATTTATCATTCATGGTGAATGACTGGATACTTTAGATCTTACTATCACAGCAGTTGTGTTATCTTGTGCTGTAAAAACCTTGTTTTCTTTTACTTTGGTCTTAGTTTTTTGATGGGATCTTTCCTATTTAAGATGTCCTAGAATACAGTGAAATTTCCATTACATTTAAAGCTTGTGAGTTGTGATGCTCTTTTCCACTAATTTTGGAGCCCTGTAGACAGATATATTTGTTATTACAAAGGCAACAAAATCCGAGGTGTATAAAATTTGAAAGTCCATATGTAAATGTTGGCTGGCTTAAATGTCTTTTACCATCCAAGTGGCTCAATAAAAGAAATTCAAAGTCTTGGATTTCAAAAATTCTAATCAAGGTGACCTAATTTTAATCACAATAAAGTACAATTAGAATGTGATTATAAAGTCACATAGGAAGCTTAATTTATCCTATTAAACCCTGATTCAAAAATTAATATGTGATGGAAAAATCATTTTCAGGGTGAATCATAAGAAAATAGAAGAAGGCTCAAAAGACAGTAGTGAACATTTTTTTTTTTTTTTGCAAAGTACAGAACATACCACATTCACAAGAAAAGGATAGAACTACTTAATTAGATTCATAATTGCCTGCTAGAATATTTGTCTGGAGTAGTCATTTATGTTTACTCTATATAGATGCTTTGTATGCATCCTTGTAATTATTAATTAGATTTTACATAGAAAGTGATAGTATTAAGAGTTGCCAATTTGGATAATATAAGCACTGAAATTTGTGAAACTGCATATGAATGAAAGACCAATTATAGTGGTTTTGTTTGTTTGTTTTTAGTCTCAATGTATTTTATTGCTATACTTCCTCCAAAAGTAAAATCAACTCTGTGGCATATAAATATACTAGTATCCAGACTACAGAATTTGATACAAGTAGAAAGGTAATGTCATATTTGGGATAAGTTTTCTTTCCCTCCTTACAATATAGCAAGCTCACTACTGTGCTTTCTCAAACTTATGGGAGTGGCCTAGATCCAGAGCTGGGTCACTGAACTTGATTCCAGTATTTTAAGAAATGTCCATGTGAGGGATGTGTGTGAAGGAAACATAGAAAGGAAATGAACTTTTAGTTAAGTGCCTATATTATATACTAATAGGTTGTTTGAAAATAGTGAACACTCAGAGTGACCTTGGTGTTTAGAAGAAAATAAATTTTAAAATTCCACAGAGTAGCACAAACTGTCACCCCTCAATGCAAATCAAACACCTGCTCTAATGAACCATTCTCATACCCATGATGCAGTTTCTGTGAATTGCTTATGTTGACGGTGTGCAGCATGTCATTTACATTCCATGATAAATAATAAAACACCTCTAGTGGCATTGCAGTTCCATTATGCTTTCAATTATATTCTGTGACTATATTGAAATTGAATTTTAAATTTAAAATCTACCTTGGCTTGTTGCAATTTTACAACTGGACTTGAATTATTTAAACTTTTTTTTCATGGCCATTTTAAAGACACAGACCAAAGTTTAATTGTTACTAATTAGTTCATCTGAGTAAAGAAATAAAATGAATAAAAATCATAATATCCTTTTCTTATAATGATTTGGTATGTTAATCAATTCTGCATCTAAAGAATATTCAATATTTCAAAGTATTATATCAGTAAAATTGGTCAAAACATTATACTGAATATTACATTGAATTTTATTCTTTGATGCATAAAAAAGCCAATTTTTTCTTTCCATTTTGAGTAATATTTCACCCTTTATCCAATTAGAAGAAAGAATTTATGTGATCCAAATAAACTAGTTGCATATATGAGCAGCAGTATTTCAAGGAGACTATGCCCTCAGTGATTTATCAGGAAACCTTGTTAACTTGTAAGTGTGATTCATACTGTGCTTAAAAGCAAAGCTGGCCAAAGGAGAAGAGAGAAGTGAGAAGACTGGATTCTGGATTTGTATTGGTTTATTCTACAAAATTTATTTTCTAACGCTTTTAAATATGAAGTCTTTGTGAAATATGTCACTACACCCTGATCACTTCAATACCTACAATTTGGTATGCACAGATTGACTTTGAATGCTAATTGTTATTGCTACTCTACTATTGTTATCATTATTATGATTTAGTAAACACTCTATTTTATCCCAGGCATATTGCTAAAATCCTTACATGCTTAATACATTTATTTTTCACAGCAATAGCATAAAGCCGATGCTCTTACTGCCTCCATTTCATCTTTAAGTAAACATTGGTTTATGGAGGCTACCATGAGACAGGCACAAGAGACAGAACAGCACCACATCTTCTCCTCAATTTTCTTTTCTCTGACTTTAACTCTTTATGCACTATTCAATTACCTGTTTCACTTACAGAAAATCTTAAAATCTAAACTCATATTCACTATGTTCTTTCCAAGATAAAACTGTTTCTCTAAGTAATATGAACTTTTCTTATCCTTAAATATTATGTGGTACTCTATTTGGTACATTTGTCCCATCTACTGTCATTAGGAGTGAACATGCAGGCAATTCTCAATGGACATGTAACACCATCAAGACATAAGCCTTGGAAGCATAAACCCCTGGCTTTTATTTTTATTACTCCAAAGGTAATGTAATCTGTGTAGACTGATACATGTGTTTTGATATCAGCATACACTAATGTGATAAACTGAGCTGAGTAGTTTACACCCTATGTTTTCAAATAAATTTGAAGGCATCAATTGTCCTTTATATTTGTTTTATTTTAAAGATAGATAGAGAGAGAGAGAGAAAGAGAGAGAGAGAGAATTTTTAATATTTATTTTTTTAGTTTTCAGTGGATGCAACATCTTTTTTTTTTTAATATTTATTTTTTTAGTTATCGGCGGACACAACATCTTTGTTTTGTATGTGGTGCTGAGGATCGAACCCGGGCCGCACGCATGCCAGGCAAGCGCGCTACCGCTTGAGCCACATACCCAGCCCCTGGATGCAACATCTTTATTTTATTTTTATGTGGTGCTGAGGATTGAAACCAGTGCCCCGCGCATGCCAGGCGAGAGCATTACCAATTGAGGCACTTCCCCAGCCCCTGTCCTTTATATTTGTTATGAGTTGCCTATATATAGATTTAATCTTGTTTAATTTTTAATCAATTTATTCAATATTTACTACTCAATTAAGTTTACTCTATTTTGCTGTAATTTTCATTCCTTTTTGTGGCAAATATGTTCATTCTAGTAATATTAACAAAATTTACTTAATAATAATAAAAAAAAATCTAAACAGATTGTAATTGTGATAAATCATAGGGCCACAATTTTACATTTTCTTTCAGTGTCCCACAGTTCTATGGATAGTGCTCATAATTGGTCGATTAATCATGCAGAATATCATTATGGGTAAAATTTCATGCCCTCAAAATATTTTGGAGTCCTAACCCTCATAATTGTGAGGGGGACTTTATTTATAAATCAGATTTTTTTTTTTTTTAGATGATGAAGTTGATCAGGTTTAGTCCTAATCCAAAATAATTGTACCTTTATAAAAACAGGGACATTTGGACAGGGAGAAATTCACAAAAGGAGAACACAAAGTGAACATGAAGGTAAGTGATAAAGCAGATTATTCTGTCAACATCTTGGTCTTTTGTTCAGCCACCCAGTTTGTGGTATAGTGTTAGAATACCCTGAGCAAACAAATAAGAATATACTATGCTATTCTACTAAAAGAAAAAATATGCTATATGTAAACATGTCTTATGAAAAATGTAACTCTAATTCACTGATACATTTTGTTCAGAATGCCAGATTTCCCTTTTGAACAACTATAAGTCTATGGTAGTTAAGTTAAATTCTTAACTACCATAAATATATTTCAAAATATGAACTGACCTCTTTTTTTTCTCTCTCTCTTTAATTATCCATTGTGTATCAGCAGATCAGAAACTTACCCTGAGAATGTAGGATAACTTATTCTT
The DNA here is from genome assembly GCF_047511675.1 of Marmota flaviventris. NCBI lineage: Eukaryota > Metazoa > Chordata > Mammalia > Rodentia > Sciuridae > Marmota > Marmota flaviventris. Next base: position 81,798,763 of record NC_092505.1, read on the forward strand.
GCTAATTAGTAGTGTAAGCTTATATCATTTCTGTTTGGGCAAAAGGCAAATGCTGCAGATTCCATGTCCTGTATCACAGTGATGACGGATGTTTCTTCCTACCCTGACAAACAAGGAAACAGCAGTTTAAAACTCATTAATATGTCATTTTAACTTGTGTATTGTGTCTTCAGCATGAAGAGTTTCAGACAATTGGATAAAATAAGTTTCAAACCAGAGTTGAATGCAAAGATGAGTCAAATGTTTTATATTCCTGTTTATCTATCATTCAGATAAGACCTATATTCCAAGAATATGAATTTTCCTGAAAAGTGACGTTTTTTATAAAACTTGGTTATTCTCCCATCTTGGTATATGTGGACAATGATTATACATTTCTATGTTGTAATACATTGTTTTAGTTTGACTAAAGGAACAATTGTATCAGTGATATGTACTTACAATTAAGTCTTCTTACTTTAATGAGACAATGTCAATTATTTATGTTGATGAATAAAAACAGAACCACAAGAATGATAATTTTTATTTTGCTGTGCTTAACAAAATCATTTTGCTTTATATTTCAACAAAATCAAAGTCAAAATATCATGCTTTTAAATGACTATATCTATAATTCAGAGAAAATTAATTTTTAAATCAGCAATTCTTGATTTTGGATTAAAATAAAACTAATTTACACATATTATTAGAAGATTCCTATTTAGAATTTTTCATATGTTTAATATGTTCTCAGTGCCCCTATCAAAATCAATACATTACAAGTATTTGATAACTCAATTAATTAATGTTTACTAATATCATGATCTAATATGCATATGTTTTTCCCAGGTGTGTTTCATTGTATAGTCTCATGTGGGCCATTTCATGGAAAACCATACAATTCAGGACTAGAGAGTACTGCAATAGTTTTGATGGTATCTCTGTAAAGATCTCCCTTAAAATTGATCTTAACTTTTTGTTTATTTTATTCTCATCCCCCCAAATCATCACGTGTCCAGTTCCACTACATTTCTAGTCTCTTTCATTTCAATTGTGGTCATTTGAATAAAAATTTACCCATAGGATATAAGCAGAAGGATTGTCTAACCTTATGGTATATTAATTGATTCAGTATATTATTATAAAAACTTTGGCACATCACACAAAGTCTTTTTTATTGTCTGATCACCTTTGGTATTACTGCATTTCTTCTAATTTTCCTCTTTCTACTTGTTTTAGTTTTTGTGTTTTATAATAGAATCTCATTTTTCCCCTCATATTCACTGTTTACAAATTCTCTGGTAATGTTCAAAATCAAAGCACTAAAACAACAGAATGAACTCTGTGTAGTTTTGTATAGAAGTGTGTCTGCATGTGTGTTTCACTGAAGCATAAAGTGTGGGGACAAAATTTCAGAAATGAGACCCTTTCATTTGTCTCATCTCTGACTCCAAAGAGGAAACTTCAAATTTCCACCCAACATGGAGTTATTATGATTGATCTCAAATTTTGATAGTCAGTTTTGGAGAGAGTTCCTACTGTTACTTCAGACTGTATGACTTAGATCTTGTGTTTTCAATAAATTGCTTTCAAGATTCTGGGGTAAGTGGCGGGGGTTGGACAATAAGTATACAATGATTTAAATAGTCACAGGCAGAATTCTTGGAATCTGGTAAGGGGAAATTTAATAACCAAGGCCTAGGAACAATAGAGAGCCATTACTAGCCCTAGGAATCACTGTGCAAGGGGAGAGAGTGATGACCAGCATCTGAAGAAGGTAGTTGAATACAAGAGCCAGACCATCATGATCAGTATGCAGTTGTGAGGTTCCAGAGGGTGGCAGCTGGAAAGCTGGCATTTTAGGATACCCAGAACAATTTTTCTGTCCCAAGACCTGTTTCTCCTGATTCCCCATGTTCAGATCCTCTCTGAATTAATATTTTTATAGGTAAAAAATTCAATTTTTTCTTGTGAAATAAAAAAATGACTAGGGAGGGAATTCAAATATCTAATCACCTATTACATGGGATTTCAGCAAATCCCCTTACTATCAGACCTATCATTTCTTTCAGAAGTATTCTAATGCCTGTTAAAGTAGAACTAAAACCACGAATATTGATAAACTTTCTTTTTAGAAATAAATTTGTTAATTTTTATTTATATAAAAAGTAAGCATATGCATGCTTTGTCTATTATGTAAGTGCATATTTTTAAATTTCTCAGAGGAACTCCAAAAAGGTTAGTATTTTGGGTAAGAGTGTTTATGCTATATGAATAAGACTGCTTAGCTTTAGAGTCCAGATTATCTAATTTAAAATTATGCTTCCCTCACTTATTGACTGTGTGAGAAAATGTAAATTCCCTGATATTCAGCTTTCTAACTTGAAAATTGAGGTAATATAAAATTAATTGAGATGTTGCATGTCAGGACAATGCCTGGAATACAAGTTTAGCCATTACTACAGTGACAACAGATTTCTTTTGGTTTTATTTATATTAGATTATCTGCAGAGAAAAGATTATTGACAACCAGGAAAAAATTCTGAGACACTAATTGTATAAGCATTATTCAAAAGATACTTGTATTTGATTTTATATTTTATAATTTATAAATTACCACAAATTCAGTAGTTTAAAACAACCTAAATTTACTCTGTTACACTTTTGTAGATCATAAGTCTTCACTGAGTTTCGCTGGGCTAAAATAAATGTGCTGGTAGATTTTGGTCTACCATCTGGAGGCTTTAGAAGACTTCATCCCTTGCATTTATCAATTCATTTCTTCAAAACCCCTTCAAAACCAGCACTTTAACATCATCAATTGTCTTTCTCACTTGGAAAATTTGCCTTCTTCTTTTAATTATAAGGGCTTGTGTTAGTATGCTACACCCAGAAAATCCCCTTTCTCAATATTTTTAAATTCAATCATATCTTCAAAGTTCCCATGACACATAAGGTCATATATTCATAGGTTCTAGGCATTCGATTCTGCCTATCAGACTGTTATTCAGTCAAATGTTAATCTACATATTGCTGTAAAACAATTTCAGATGTAATTAAGGCTAATAATCAAATGATCCTAAAATAGGGAGATAATTGAGGTACTACCCATGATTTCTTAATGCACAACAGAAAGGAAGAATGGTAAGAGAGATGCAACTGAAGAGGAAAGTAGAAGAAATTTCAAGCAAGTGAAAGGAATAATATAATTTATAATAATATAATTTTTCTGGTTTTGAGATGGAGGGGAACATGAGCAAGGAGCTTATATACTTAAAGTTGCCAATATGCTATGCTAATTCTCAAAACAATTAGTGGTAATCTTGTCAGAATTGATGAGTTGTGAAAGTGTTTGAGAAAAGAATTTAGAGGATTCCCTAGGGCTAATGTTGATTGAAACTACCTATGGGTAAAAGTAGAAAATGGAATAGAGGAATAGTTAGAAACATGAATTTTAAAAGCATGCAATAAATATCTGTCATGTGTTTAAAAATATAGTGAAAGACCAAATGTTAAGAATCAGTAGAAAGTATATTCTATTAGTTCTGTGATAAGAAAATAGCTAAGACTTATCGCTTCCCCTTTACTGACATGTCATGTTTAGTTTGCCTCATTACTCACATAAAGTATTTGTACTTTTAAAAAGTAGGAAGTTTAATTAGAGTATGCTTGAATATCCTTTTTTTTACCTTCCTATAATTGTTATTTTTTTCAGTTGCCCTTTAAAATATATATGTAGTATGGTATACAATAGATGCCAAATAATTTCTCTTTATTTTCTCATGCCCTGGTAGGTATAATGGAAAAGACACACATGCATGTGCACACTGTACACACACACACACACACACACACATACATACAAAAACAGAATTAATGGGTATATTTAGGAATAAATTTTCATTCTAACTTGACTCACTGGATAGTCTTTCTTGAGAATAGTTGATAGTATGGCACTATATCAATGAAAGATAAGGTTTCTCAAAATTACACATGATATCTGAGACAGAGTCTCAAAATCTATAGACTTGTGTAACTGTGTGGAAATGACTGTATTAATTATATTAATGGTCTCCTTTGACCACTACTCCCCAGCCCATGAAATTCTCCTTATTGAGAGATTATGCCCTTTCAGTATTCCTTAAGCTTAAAATGAATACTTTCGTGGACTAAACCAATATAGATTCGAAATCATAGGAACCCCCCAATAAAGAGATCTTTTTGCAATTCATTTGCAGTAACCTTAACTGAACACAAATGTATAAAGAAACACATTCTTTATACCAGGTGGTAGTTGATATTTTTGCCTACTAAAATTTGAATTTGCAAGTCAAAAGCTATATATTACCCATTTCACTATGCCTATACTTTAAAGTAAAGAGCTAGATGAAAAACAGTTAACAAATTTACAAGCAAGTATTATTATATCACTCTGACAGTAATGTCATTTTCTTGCTATGTAACTTTTTCAATCCATTTTTAATTACTATTATAATTTTGTTTGGTTTAATAGAGACTTTATTTTTGAAGAAGTTTTAAGTTCATTGAAAAATTGAACAGAGAACAGTGTCTGTATTTTCTTTCTACCCACATATGGAGTCTTCTCCACCATCATTGTCTCACATTATAATGAAACATATTTTACAATGGATGAACCATTGACATAATTTGACATATCTAATTAACACTCCATTATTACCCAACATGTAGACTTTATATTAGGGTTTCCTCTTGGTATCATAGTTCCATAGGTTTAGACAAATATATAACGACATGAAATGCTGTACAAAATTGTCTCACTGCCTTAAAAATTCCATGCAGTGATACATCCCAGCTCCTCTCCCTCAATCTCCTGTCAAACATTAATCATTTTAGCTCTATAGTTTTACCTTTTAAAAAAATGTTGAGTAGTTAGAATCATATGAGACCCCTGTGTATTGACGTCTTTCACTTAGCATCATGTATTTAGGGTCCTACATGTCTTTTCACAGCTTGATAGCACATTTCCTTTTTATTAAAGGGATTTACTCCTAAAAATGTTAGGAATTCTTTTCACTTCCCATGACAAATATAAAAATATAACGACTCTATCTATTTTAAGTTACCTCTATCAATTTCCATATTTGCCTTTGATTAATGCTACCCTTTTAAGGATGTTATTAAAACTTTGAGACAGATTTCAGTATTTAATTTTAGATTTGATTAGTAATGAAATCATCATTTACTAAATATTACATATTTTAAAGCATTTAGTTATTATTGTTAGTAATATAGCACTTCAAATGAGAAAGTGTTCATCATATACTATGCACAGCATATACTGTTTGTTATTTATCAGTGTGATATTGCATATGTGAGAAAATATTTTAATTTATAATTTAAATGTCTGGGTTGATATATATATATATATATATATATATATATATATATATATATATATATATATATAAACAGTATATATATATATATATATATATATATATATATATATATATATATATACACAATACCTTTATTTTATTTATTTTTATGTGACTGAGGATAAAACCCAATGCCTCACACATGCAAGACAAGTGCTCTACCACTGATCCCCAGCCCCAGCCCCATCACAGCATCTTAAAATCAATCCTGTGTTTACTATTAAGCCTTAATTGTACCTATACATTTAACTTCTATTTTTGTGTATGAAATCTTCACCAATGTTACAGTACTTTTATTTTCTACAGATTTTAAGTATTATTAAAATCTCTTTGGCTAAGATGGGTTTTTAGGCTGTATATAGCTTCATCTTTTGAAGATCTCATTTGAAGTTTTCTAATAATTGTTTATCTGGATTTTCTAATTCTTTAAATGATTTTAAGTATTTGATTATTTGAATGACAATTAAATTCATCTTCCATACAGTCATTAATAATAGATTGTGTATGAACTGTGATATTTTGAAGGTAAAACACCAGAGACAAATAAGTGATTTAATTACTGTTGAATAACTGTGTTTTCTCCTTTGGTTATGATGACTCCAACTGACTAGTGTTATTATAGAATGTTGAACTTCTGACTCATCTCATCTGAGAGAAGAAACTTCTTCCTTGAGACTATTGTGAAACACTTGAAGACAATGTTTTTCACCTTAGGCCCAGTTATTTGCAATTCATTTACATTTCGCTCTTTGTATAACTTCAGAAATTGATATACTACATGTATTTAACAAGAATTTATTAATGCAAAAGCTACCAACTTGACTTTGAATTTGAAATGTTATCTTAATTAAATTGGTGTTCTTGTATTACATGTACCTGGAGACCTGGGAAGTAGATGAGCTCTATAAATCAAAATATGAATAATCCACATGAATTTTAGTTTATTAAATGTCTCTGGATACCTAGATATAAAAATAACTATTTTATAATATTTTGTTTCTTTTCATAAGAGTGCTTTTCTCCAATGATTGCCAGCTTGCTGGGTTTTGCTCACAATTGCACTCAACCTTCAATTCTGTTAATTCACAGTAATTATGATCAAATGCTTCTTATGGCATAGGGTAATAAAATACACACATATGTATCATATATACATTTTATAATTGAGTTTATTGTTGCACATAATTCTTTCTCAATGAATTGTAGATTTCAGAATAGTTCAATTCCCAAAGAGTGTATAGCACTATTTTTAAATTTTAAATTGAGTTAAAATAATTCTTGAAACTAACTGATTTCCAGATGATGTTGATATCTGTTTATTCTATTATCTTTGACTTCTTCTTTTATTCCATTATAGCTATTCTAGGATATTCTTCTTATTCTTTTACATAAATGTCTTATTTGCCAAATCATTTTTTCTTAGACCAATGGTCTAATATTGTATGCATGTAAGAGCCTAGATATTTTTGCATATCAAATTGAAAATGTAATAATTTAAAGATAGGAGTTCCTTGTACTATATCTGCATATAAAGACTTTTGTGATTTGTTCATGGGATTACTAAATCATATAGAACACTAAATATGAGAATCCTTAAAAACACTATTAATGTGTGTATGTCCATAGCATGTGCAATACACTTAAAGGTGTATGTATTGGCTCTCTCTTTTTCTTGATATCAGTAGTCAGTTATATACAGTGTTAAATGAAATTGTATATAAATTATCATGAATTTTAATTTTATGTCATAATAGTCTTTCAATGCTTGCAGGTAGTAAATATACTCCTCCAAATTTATTAAGTCCTTACAATAATTATTTTTCTGTTGCTGTATAGGGAACATATATATATGTGTAATACACATAATAATTGTATATGTTTCCTATGTGTATGTATATGCAACCTATGTAGGGAAAATAGACATTTTCTGTCAATATGGAACTTGTAGTTTAGCAAAAAAAATATGGTTTTAACTCATATTTTCCATAAAGTAGATAGTACAATGAGTTGGATAGTAAAAATTAGAAGAGAATATAATGAGCTGAAGGATCCCAAACTATTCATAAAATAAGTAGCATTTCTGCTGATCCTTGAAAAATAATGAAATTTGGAAATGTAGAGAATAGGAAAACATTGGAGCATTACTGTGAACATAAGATAAACAACATGAAAAAGAAGTGTAAAAAAACACAGAGCTTATCCAGGGAAAATGAAATATTCAAATTGATGTTCATGAATATCCTATATCAAATAATTTTTAAAATTCACTTTTTTAAAGATCTTTTATTTCATTTTCTATTACATAATGCAATATTTAATGTTTACTTGACCACATGTTTTGATTCATAGATTAGTATGATAAATAATATATAGCATACATAATACATTTATGAAAAATTTAATAAAACCTATGTGTATTTATTATTGCCATCTGTGACAGAATGGATTATAAATTACCCAAACACATAGATATTATTTATTTCTCTTTTCATAACACTCTTTTTTATAAAGAAAAACCAATTATATTTTTGCACCAACTCAAAACTACTGTTCAGTAAATATGACATATTAATGACCATAGTGGTTGATACTGCTGAGAGCCACGGCTGAGTCTGTATGGCCCCTGGCATTTTGCCAACAGTATTGATTGACAGGCGAGGCATTACTATCCGCCTCTGCCGCAACTTTTGAGTTCTCGCACTATTTTGGAGTTCTCATGGGGATTTCCGGGGATTCCCCCAGAGTTCCCATTGGTTGGGGAAGTGCAGGAGGAGGGATTTCCGGGAGAGATATTTCCGGCTGGGGGTTCCTGGACAAGCCTCGTGGCGTTCAGGATGATTCCCCCGGGAGCTGTGTGAAGTGTTTTCCTACAGTTTAAAAATAAAGTTTGTTCCTGCTTCAGTGGCTAGTGATTTGTGCCCAGCCAGACTGCCGCATGATACTAGAAATTTCTATCTAAATTTTATGATTTTTCTGTCTAGTTAGTGTATGCTATAATATTTCAGAGTTCTTAATTGCAAGTACTTGGGATGAATGCCAATCGGCACATCTCTCTGATGACATTCCATAATGACAACAACTGGCAGTATGGATGTCAATAAGTCAAGTTGATGCCAGCCTATGTGGCATACCAATTTCGAGTGGTTAAATATCTTGGTTATATTAAGCTGCTATTAGCCTCATTGTAGTTAATTATACCATATCTTAGTCATCTAAATAACTACAAATTTAAGGATTTAAATTTAACTTTTTAATAAATACTCTTCAATTTTATTTATAATTACACTATTTAAGTGTTTTTTTCATTATCAAGATAAAAAATAATATAAGTGTGTTAAAGTATTTTTACTCCCTGAAATATTCTACTTCCTTATTGATATGCCTTTCATTCTTATGAAATCATGAAAGTTTACTATTTTCATTTTTAAAATAAACATTAATCAAAGTTACATAATCTTGTGAATTAATGTCATTTTTCTGTTGACAATAAGAAAATACATTAGTTTGCTTAATGTAGCTAATTTTCACTGCAACTGTAATCTTCTAACATCTGCAGCTATATATATTCATTAAATTCTCTAATATTATAAAATAAAAGATTAATTATCAACAATCTATAAAGATTTGGAAAGAAGCAGAGGTTACAACATAATTACAGAATTAGATTTATTTGTAACAATTGCCATTTTTAGAGCTGTATCTTTTATTTGTGTTTTCATAAAAAAAATTAAAGTCAGTAATAACTAGTCCTCATCAATCTTTAATTGCTTTGTTTTCCCTTGGAAGAAGATCATTGTAGAATCTTAAGGAGTTATTTTGTCTTGTTGATGCATAATTGAAGGCATTTTGCACTAAATTTCATATTTCCTGAAATTTCACTCTGTAATATATGAACAATTTCTGTTAATATATTTTTGGTTCCAAGATACAGAGGTTTACCTGGCACAGGCAAGTTTGTTATATAGAATCACATTGTTTCTCTGTAGGACTCTTAGGGAATTGTTGTTTTCAACAGATTTCCCTTCAAGAGAGGACTTGTTACTTCTGCAATCAGCTCTTGCAGAGTGCATGTCACCATTGAAAAGCACCCTAGAGGAGGGCAGGTTCTTCTCAGAGAGAACTGTAACTAATATCCAGACAGGATCTGAAAGTCCTGGCCATTTTGTTCTAAATAAGTAAACACAAATATTTACTTCAAAACTCAGTCTAGTTTTGTTCAAGTTTTCATGGACACACATCAATTCCATTTCTGCTCCTAACAGTAATTCTCTACCCATTCCTTATTTGTTGATCTTTAAAAAAAATTTGCCTACTCACCAAATGCTAACATAATATCTCCTCTGAAAAATCCAACCTGTGATGAGAGTATTTTCACACACAAAAAAAGATCCAGATGAAACATGGTCAATGTGTTTCTTCTGTCTTACATAGGCTACAGACTTTTTTAGAGTACAAAAATGTTATAAATGTAAACATGTAGAAATTATTTGTTTATAAGATAAGGACACATACAGTTCCAGTCAGAGAAGCTAGTAGCTTCCCTCCTGTTTCTCTCAGAGAAATTTTCCAAGATTATTTGAATCCACTGAAACATACCAATAGCAGAACCATTTGTCATAGGCTCATTAATAGTTGTCCTTAATGAATCACGTGACTCTCCTTATCTGTGCACATAACTTATACCACTCATCTACAGCAGCCAACTGTATACACATATATTGTAGCATGAGATAATGCACCAGCCTTAACCATAGACACACACAAGATGTCTTTGTGTTTTTATGCTCAGTTATCATCAAGAGCATAAAATCCTTCCAAGAACTCTTGGCAATTTGTTAATTTTCCAATTATTTGCCTATTATCAGTTATCATTTTTGGATATACTCATTGACTTAAAAACTTAAAATGTATTGAATATCACTTGACAATGGCCCAAGTTAAGCACTAGTTATAGACAATGGGTAGAAAGAAGTGCCCTTGTATTCAGAGAACTAAATCCAATATGCAGTGCAAGTACATAAACAAAATAACTGTTGCAAGAGAAATAATTACAAGGGAAGGCAGAGGCACAATGAAGTGAGCAATTTACCCTTCAATGTGTTTATTGATCTGTACAAGCTATTCTTATTCCTTCAACTGTGCTACCACTGTATTGGGAAAACATAAAACACACAGGTACTTTTTATATTCATGTGTGAACTTATTTTGAAAAAAGGCAGATATGGTCCCCCTAATCTGTTATGCAGGAATGTTTGGAGGTGAAATACTTTGATTATGAGAGCAATAGCCTAATCAGTTCATCCTAGTTCAAATAGACTGACTGCATAATAATTTTAGGCAGGGGGTTAAGGCTGGAGGAGAAAAGTCACCAGGGAGAGTGCTCTAAAAGGGATCATCTTCCCTGCTTCCCTTACCCCTTGTTTTCCCAGTTTCCTGGCCACCACAAGCAAAACAGCACTTCTCTATTACACCCTTACACCATGATGTTCTTCCTCATCCTAGGCCCAGAGCAATGAAGTCAGACCACCAGGAAATAAATATCTTAAACTGCGAGTCAAAATAAACTTTTTCCTCCTCTAAGTTGTTCTTTTCCAGTATTTTGGTCATGTGATGAAAAGTTTACTAACATATATTTTCCAAAAACGAATTCTCATTTTAAAACTCAAAATTTATTTTGACAACAATTATTCTTAGGTCTTTTCTTTGTTGATAGCAACAGGTTGATTTTACTTTTTAGAAAAATATATTTGTTACTTGTCACTATTCATTTAATTAAAAACGGTATTTTTTAAAAAAATATTTAGTTTATCTGGGAAATAATCATTAAACAAATGATTTTTCTCAACACAGCCACCATATTTTGTAATGTAACAGAAGAATTTTATTTACATTTTCCATTGTGTCTCAAAAATATTAAACAATGTGTATTAAGGTTAATATTTAATAAAATTAATGATCTTAGTGAAGGACTTCAAGACCCCAGGCACAACATTAGGTGACCTAATCCCTAAGCCTAAAAGCTGCAAGATGCTTCCTCCCCCAAACCCCATGTCAGAACCCCTCCAGCAGCGCATAACACCTCAGGTGTTGCACAAAGTTACCACAAGATATAACCCTAACAGGCCCCCTACCACAAAATGTTCCTTTCAGACAGCCCTACCGGTTAAACTTGAGAACTAGGTTTGAAAACAGGAACTAGAAGGACCAAGCTTGAGCAAACAGGGAGAAAACAGGAACCAAAAAGAGCAGGGTGTGATTTTAGGGTTTTTCCGAGAACAAAAAGTCGAAAAACAAGTTTACCCCCTAGGTGACCCACCTGCTGGATTCAGAGGAACCAATAGAAAAGCTGTTGCTGTGCTAAGCTAAGAACTAACCCACTTGTACCCTATAAAAGATCTGTATCCCAAAGCCCGGTGTGCCAGTTCACCGAAGCTCCGGCTGAGGTTTCGCTGAGCACCCGCAGGCGCCTGTGTATCAATAAACTTGCCTCTTGCTTTTGCAGCCAGTGTCTCGTGTGGTTCGTTCTGGGTTTGGGATCTGTGCTGTGGATCTTTCATTAGTATTTTGTAAAACACAATTTAAAGCAAAACTGGCATTTAAATAATCTGCCGATACTACTTTGTATTCTGAAGCTTTACTGAATTTACTCATTAGTTCTAACAACTTCTTCTTCTTCTTCTTCTTCTTCTTCTTCTTCTTCTTCTTCTTCTTCTCCTTCTCCTTCTCCTTCTCCTTCTCCTTCTCCTTCTCCTTCTCCTTCTCCTTCTCCTTCTCCTTCTCCTTCTCCTTCTCCTTCTCCTTCTCCTTCTCCTTCTCCTTCTCCTTCTCCTTCTCCTTCTCCTTCTCCTTCTCCTTCTCCTTCTCCTTCTCCTTCTTCTTTTGTGAATATCAGAAAAGCAATTTCACTTATGGTGTTTACAAAAATATCGGTATCTAGGAATAAATTTAAGGAAGGTTGCAAATATCTCCCAAATGAACACTATAAACATTGATGAAAGAAATTTAAGAAAACATAAATAAACAGAAAGATATTCCATGACCATGGCTTGGAAGAATCAACATTATTTAAATGAATATACTATCCAAAGCAAACTACGGATTCAATACAACCTGTATCACAATACCAGTGACAGTCTTCAAAGAAATAGAAAAAAAATCATCCCCAAATTCATATGGAACCACAAAAGGTCCTAAATAGACAAACTCGTTTTGAGCAAAAAGAACAAAGCTCAAACACCATAATCTCTGACTTCAAAATGCACTACAAAACTAGAATAATCAAAACAGCAATTAACTGGAAAAATAAAAACATGTAGATCAAAGGAACAAAATAAAACAAAAATTAAACCATATACTTACTAGTCAGCTGATTTTTGACAAAGGCATTAGGAAAACACTTTGGAAAAATCATAATCTCTTCAATAAATGATGTTGGGGTAAATGGATCTCCATGTGTAGAAGAATTAACATAGTCCCCTACTTCTTACCACTTATAAAAATGAACTCAAAGTTCATTGAAGACTTCAGTGTAAGACCTGAACCAATAAACTACTACGAGATACATTGAGGGAATGCTCATGAAATCAGTATGGGCAATTTGTTTTGTTTTGTTTTTTAGATAACAACTAAATCAACAAAGACAACAAAAGCAAAAAAAAAAAAATAGATTATAACAAACTACAGAAAATTTTCTACACAACTATGGAAACAAAGTGAAAGACAAACTTCAGAATGGAAGCAAATATTTGCAAGCAAAATACCTGAAGTAGAGTAAACATCTAGAATATATAAGGACCTCAAAAAATACCAAAAAAATAATTTGATTAAAAATGGGCAAACCACATGAGCAGAAACTTTAGAAACATTTGTATGTTCCAAATGATAAAAACAAATAGCCAAGAGGTATGTGAAAATCTGCTTATGGTCACTAATTATCAGGGAAAATTGAATTATAACCACAAGAGATTACTACATCCCCCAAATTAAAATGGTTTTCATTAAAAAGACAAGAAGTAACAAATACTGGCATGAATATGAAGAAAAAGAAACCCTTACTTGTGGTTAGTAAATCATTATGGAAAACAATGTGGAGTTTAAAAAAAAAAATCTAAATTACAACTGCCATGTAATCCTGCACATCTACTACTGGGTAACTATCCAAAGGAAATGAAATCAGTATGTCAAAACATATCTGCATTCTCATGTTTGTGGAAGCTCTATTCACAATAACCAAGATATGGAATCAACCTAGGTGTCCATTAACAGACAAATAGATGAAGAAAATCTGGAAAATACATTTAATGGGATACTATTCATCCATTAAAAAAAGTAATGAAATCCTGTCATTTGCATCAACATGGATCAACCTGGAGGCATTATGTTAAGTGAGTAAACCAAGTACAGAAAGACATCTCCCTAATTTGTGGTATATCAAAAAGCTGGTTTCATAATACTGAATTAAATGGTTACCAGAGGAAGTGGGAGGGTAGATGAAGAGACGCATTAAATGGATACCAAATTATAGTTGATAGGACGAATAAGTTCTAACATTTTCTTGCATATTAGGGTGATTACAGTTAACAATATTATATTGATATTTCAATATGAGAGGATTTTGAATTGTCATATTAAAAGAAATATGGAAAAATTATACTATCCCTCACAAATATGTACAATTATTATGTGTCAATTAAAACAAAAAATATATATTTTTTAAATCTGCAAATATGGTATTTAAATATACAATGACTACTGGTTTTCTCCAGGATCCTCAGATTTCTCTCATGGCACTAGCAATTTATCTCACTATTGTTTGTGTATAATCCATGCGAATGTTAAGGCAAATAACATTATTTTATAAACAGTTTTGAATCTAATGCTGCAGAATACTGTTTCTCTAAGGATAGTCTAATGAGATACTTGGACCATATTCACCTTGTTGCATTACAAAGTAGATTTTTATTATGCATGGTTAGCTGAAACAGATGCTCTTTAGAATAATTTTTTTTTGCAATCTCAGAATTGATGTTTATACAACTATCATTTGAGAACCAGTGCTCCAGGTGTTTCCACAAAGGTGAAGGTCAAACAAACATTTTAAAGTCAAAGTTGTTCATTCTCAGTCATTGTTCTGCTTTTTCTCTTTTAATTGTTTTTATTCAACTCTCTAGGATAGATTATTAAGATGATAATATAGACCTGATTTAGGCATCTGAGTTTATACTATTTCTGATCATGTGCCTATAATTATTAATGTCCTCTGCTTGTTTCTCTCCTTAGCAAAATGCTTTCTTTATCCATTGTCTTAATCTTTTGGAAGGGTAATGTCAAGTGACATGGAGAACAAAGCAAGAAAGCAAGGAAAACAGAATTTTTAAAAATTATTTAGCACATTTTCTCATTCATTCCAGGATCCCTAGCATTTATGAGAACATTGACTATAGGAAAAAGCTGGATTGAGAAGGATTTATACATAACTTTTCAATACTTATGGAACCAAGTACTATTCTTTGAGCTTAGTGCATCCTATCTTGTCACATATTACCTTACAAGGTTATTGTTTCACTGTTTTATTTCTTTCTTTCAGAGCTCATTTTCTCAATTTCACTGAGCCTTCAAGAATATTGCTTTTTCTTCAATTGTTATTTGAATTCAAGTTTCTCTCAAGAGATTTGGACACTATATAAAAATGGATACTACCTAAAACTCTTCAAACTTCTCTAAACATTTTGTAAAAGCTAAGGTCATTTCTACTGAATACATTCAAAAACAGTTATCTCTCGGGTGCAGTAAAGGTAATGTCACAGGCTTTTTATCTCTGGTATCCTTGTTTGAAGTCTTTAAAGCAAGACTCTTTGTTTCTATCCTCAATTTTCTCCACACTGGTTTTGCTACATACAGCACTACCTGTCAACACCTTCTTTGCCCAGAGATCTGTCTTTCAACTTTCTAATATTTTCCTCCTTCCATTCTTCCATACTTTTTGCCACCAAAGCATCTGTCTATGGCTGACAATATCCTGCATTCTTAACCTATTGGGTAAATTTTCCATCTTCAAACTTTTCTTTATGCTCACATTTCATTCTCTCCTTGGAGTGCTTTTTGGCTTCTTCTTTATATCACTTCTTTATATCACCAGGGTCTAGAAACATTCCATGTGCTGATGCAGAGCCTAAATATTTATTTCTAGAACTATATAGCTAGTCACAATTATCAACAGAGCTATATGTTATCTTTAAAAAATACTGCAGTTGTATTTATCATAATCATTCAACAAGAATATACTAAGTACTTAATTACAGCTGTGTCCTATGCTATGCAATAAGGAAATAAGACTCCTTGCACTCATAATTTTAATGTACTACAGAGAGAGATCTACATGTAAACGATTAATTACTATGTGGTGTTAGAGTCCCTATGAAAGATGGTTATAGAGATCACAGTCCATGAAATGTGAAACATTTAGTTAGACTTTGAGAGGTCAAAAGAGTTTCATGAAAAAGAAACTTGAGCTACATTATAAATAATAATTAATAGGTAGTTAAGTGGAAAATATGAAAGCATAGAAATGATTAAACTGCCATTATGATATGTATGCTTCCATCCTTTACTTAGAGAGTTTGTTCACCTAAATGACTGTACTTGTGACAGAGACTGTACCATTTTATTTTTATTCTTTGTGTCTGGCACAAGAAATAACCTAATAGATATCCAGTAAATGTTTATAGAGAACAAGTTACTTCCTGGAGTCGATGTAAAGTTTTAATAGAAGAGCCAAAACCAGAAGCTAGTTCTTGTTTATTATTCCCTCAGCATTTTTTAAAAATCATGTTGTACTTTCTACATTTATTGGGATACTAGCAAAAACCAAACAAACAACAACAAACAAACAAACAAACAAAAAAACACAGGCATAGTATCACATGCCTATAATCCCAGTAACTCTGGAGGCTACGGCCAATGGCCAGGCTAAGCAACACAGCAAGTCCTTAAGCAGCATAGATCCTGTCTCAAAGGGGCTAGGGATTTATCCCAGTGGCAAAGTGCCTCTGAGTTAAATCCCCAGGACCAAAACAAAAACAAAAGAACAACAATAATAAAAATATGGCACAAGAATATACCATCTTTCTATTGAGGCTTTAAATTGAAATTTATAAACTTATGCCAGTAAATGGGTACAAAAAATTTACATTCATGTATTTCAACATATTAATGACTGTTCCTCAGAAATACTTATTTATGAAATGGCTCAGACACAAAAAGGATGAAAGATCCCAAATGAAAAGTTTTATCATTGAGAGGGAAACCTTATTCATTAATGAAGACCTTTAGTATAAAACAATATATTACATAAAATTTTCTGATCACATTTTTTGATGCATTTATAAATATTTAGGAAAAGAACACTCAACAGATTTTTGAGTCAGTTTCTTTCTTTCAATTCTAATTTCATAAATGGTTTTCATTTATTCTCTGCCATGTACCTTTGCCTTGTGGTGATATTTATAATGAGTCAATCAGCAGAGGTGACTGACCGAATTGATTTATGCCAGATGAACCTATACCCTTCACATAAAAATGGCATGAACTCCATAAATCTAAGTTCTAAAGGTGCTGGCTGGCTTTAATGAAAGCAGAGACGTTCACCCAAGAGTAGTTAGCAACACTTTTTCCCTCTATTACTTTATCCTGCAAAGAGTAAGAGGACTCCCAAGATGTAACTGATATAATTTCCCAGTATTTACTTATGGTTATCTATTTTATATGGCTTCCACATTTTAAACTTTTGAATATTTAAATATTTCCAGAATTATTAGTATGAAGAGACTCTCAGACATCAATAAATCAGTACAAGTGATTTAGAAGACTAACCTTTATTGAGTAGTAACTTTATACTATGTATTAAGGTGAGTTCTTTGCAATCTCATCATTTATTCTGTACAAAACACTTCCATGATAAGCACTAAAATGGTCACTCAGCATTTGTAGGAACTGAGGCATTAGATAGCCATTGTGAGATTTTCACAGTATGATAACAGGCAGGAACTGTGACAAAGATTTATGCCCTGACAATCTAATTCTAGAGCTCACGCTTTTAAAAATTGTATTATAGCACCTCTCATTTCCTGCTATCAAAACACTATGTAGAGGCTTTAGATTTATAAGAATCCTTCAATTTAAATGAGGAAATATTCTCCCCAAAATATTTTCCATTAACATTTGTTGAAATTTTAGGAAAATATATTTGAAAATTCAAATAATCACTAGAATAAAATAAGTGTGGATATTAGTTGCAAAGAAAAACTATGAAACTATTGAACTAATATAGTCAAGGAATGAAAAGGATGTGCTAAAACGCAGTGAAGGAATGCAGAAGTGAGTTGCAAGAGAGTGTCACTAAAATATTAGTTCTCATGATAAACAAGGGTGATTTGTTATGTTTAATTTTGTTTTCTAAGAAATGTAATAATAGGAAATAATTAAAGGGGTGTCTAATTGTAGCTATCAGTACCAGAAATCTATTCCTTTTAGCTGAGTCTGATAAATCACAGAGAGTGGAGAAAACAGAAACCAGACCAACTCATGAAATCTTACTGACCACATGCTGAAAAGTATTATTCCTCACATAAATGTTACTTACAAACTCTGTTAAAACTATTAAAACATCATTTTGCCTTCCAAAATTATTTATTAGTATTTCATTGTAATAATTAATTAGCCATAATTTTTCACAGTTATTGAGAATAAAATACATGTGTACACATACAAACACACATACACACACACACACACACACACACACAGAGGCATGCACAGAAACCTGATGTTTGTCTTTAACAATTGTGAACAATTGTTTAGTACTTCTTAATTATACACTTTCAAAATGCCCTTAAAAGCTCCGACTTTTTTTGTAAACAATTAGAACAAAAGCAATTAATATTTCAGTCTCTGTAAACCATGAAGATGGTAATTCATAATCATATCAGTGAAAAACAGATAAACTTTATCAATGTAGAAGGTTAGGAAAACTTAACTTGCAACTTTAAAGTTCTTTATGATCATAATTATTAGGTACTTAACACAAGAACTCTAGTCTCCAGATTTACTTAATTTTGGTAGGGCTGACAAAAGTATATAACTTAAGTTACATTAAAACAAAAACAAACAAAACAAAACAAAAATGCTGTTTTTCCTTTTAAATGTCTACTTAGGACTGTGCTTATTCTATACTCTCCTACCAGGTGTTGAGGACAAAGTTGGTCCTAATCTCAATGGAAAAAAGATTACGTTTCTTCCCCATTTTAGGCAGATTTATCTGTCCTTGAGTACACAAGGTCATTGTCTTGGCTTCTCTCTGGCATTAAACCAAGAAAGCAGAGAAATGAAGTAATCCAGACTTTAGGGATGGAAATAGAAGATCTCAGAAATTAATATCTCCTAAATTAACAAGCTAATGACAACTCCAACAGAGAACAGGTGGAATGTAGCCTTTGAATCACCCCTTTAAAAGTCCCCCATTCCTGCTGATGGGCAGAATCACAATCTCTGGTACAGGAGTTCCTTGTGTTTCTTATTTGTTAGCAAAGCAATAAAACTTTTTTCTTTTTTCCCAAGGCCCAGTGGCGAGGAGGTGGGTAAAGGAGGAGTTCTGGCTTGCCATATGACTTTGGCAGAAAGCTACATTGGATGATTCAAGGTAGTAGGTGTTTCCCCTAATTTTAGCACATTTTATAAAAACATCCCCTTAACTTTGCTTAGAACATAGAAAAAAATATGCATCTTTGGCCTTTGCCTTATGACACTGTTTCATAAAATGCAAACATGCTTTCAGTAAGGAGCTTCCCTGCGTCTGCAGCCTCTGCAATGTATCTTTTTTTGGAGAAGGTAATCACAACCTCTTGAATGAAAGGGCCCTACCCCATGCCAATTTCCATTGATACTGGAATGGACTGCTAAAAGCAAAGGCCAGTTGGGAAAATTCAGACTTGAAAAAAGAAAAAAAAGTTATATACTTGATATCATGCTTCCAGAACATCAGACTCCCACTTCAATTTTTCTTTTGAATGGGGGATTTTACATAAGGAAACTTGGTTCTGTTTAATACTAATAGAGATTTTATGAAAATGAGAGGGTCCCTGTTTTAGTCAGCTTTTTAACTGCTGTGACTAACGAACCTGATCAGAACAATTTTAAAGGAGGAAAAGTTTATTCAGGGCATTAGAGTTTCAGAAGTCTCCATCCATAGAAGACTGGCTCCATTCCTCAGGGCTTGAAGTGAGAATGAACATCATGGTGGGAGAGGATGGCAGAGGAAAGCAGCTCACATCATGGTGATTAGGAAGCAGAGAGACTTTACTTACCAGATACAAATATATACCCAAAGCCATCCCTATTCTTACAGCCACTCCCTACCACTTCCATTACCACTCAGTTAATTCCTATCAGAGGATTAAATCACTGATTAGGCTAAGAATCTCACAACCCAATCATTTCTCCTCAAAACCTTCTTGCATTGTCTCATATGTGAGCTTTGGGGGAACAGCTCAAATCCAAACCATAACAGTTCCTATTCATGAATATGAACCCATGTCAGTCTGTAATTCTCAGAGTGTCCAAAATATCTACACCACTTCATTTATAAGAATGAGGAAGAGATAAGGGATAGTGTAGGGCATTTAAATGAATCTTAATCTCTTCTAGACACTGGAGATAAGAACTGCACTTAAGTTACTGATATGCCAGAAGAAAAAGCTAGAGATGTGTTAAACAACAAGATCAAGTTTGGTAGGTGCCCTGACACAGATATTCAGCATGTGGGAAACAAAAGAGGTAGCATAAAAATCAAATTATAGTGTCCAAGCAGGATTGGAAGAATGCATTTAAGTTTAAAGAGTAGAGAGTCAAATTTTGAAGGCTGTGTTAAATTTAGTCAAATGAAGATGTGTGAAGGAGAGTTGAAAGAATGGTTCCAAGACTCCTTTGTAAGAGATAGTGGTATTTGGCATTGTTATGGAACCTGGAACTGTGGGTCTATGGAATAGGAGTGGATATTTTGTATAGGGACTCTGAGAGATTAAGATAGTTTAGTAGTTTTAGAGTTTTAGATTTCATTCTCAATGCTATGGGAAATATTTATAGGGT
The DNA here is from genome assembly GCF_047511675.1 of Marmota flaviventris. Classification (NCBI taxonomy): domain Eukaryota; kingdom Metazoa; phylum Chordata; class Mammalia; order Rodentia; family Sciuridae; genus Marmota; species Marmota flaviventris. The sequence continues at coordinate 81,819,303 of NC_092505.1, forward strand.
TTTAGATAAAATAAATATGATGACATTGTCTGATTGAATCATATAGCTATGATGTAGATAAGATAAGGGGAACTGCTAGGGGAATTAGAGATTAAGATCCAGTGAGACAGGGGTTTTCAAGATGTCAGAATTAAGGTCACTGTCTTGGATGTTCTGTGGCATTAAACCAAGAAAGCAGAGTGGCAGTTTCCCAGCACTGTGAGTGAACAAAAAAAGTGTGTGGGGGCACTTTACTGGAATTTAATACTTGGCCATTTGAAGCTGATTGGAATCTCAGGAGGTTGGATATAATACAATAAGGAGGAAACCCTCAGTGCCACAGCTGGGAGGCACCAGTCAGAGTAGTCCCAGTGAGCAAATTGAAGGAAAAGAGAAGTAAATAATCCACATTTTTAGGCAGCCTGAGGCATGTCTGTGTATGGAGAGTTTAGATATCAAAGACATTGCATGACTGAAATAGAAGGCATGATGAACAATATCCTTGTACAGGAATGAAGGTACATCTCTCTGTTCATGTGGAAAACAGAGGAGGAAACCATTTGCAGCTGTGGTTGTAGGACTGGCAGTTGGGGGTGAGGATGGTTCCTAGCAAATCTGAAATGGTATTTCTGGAAATCTTCAGAATAAAGTAACCAATAAGCCAAATTTAAAAAAAAGAATTAAAAGTATTACCAAGAGATTATATCACTTGGAAGTCAGAGTTTTGGCAATGAAGACAAAATATATAATTTTGAAAATAAAGCTGATCATGGAAAAAAGGTATGGATGTATAACTAACGTGATCCTGCAATCTGTACACGTGGAAAAATGAGATTTCATATCCTATTTGAATTAAATGTATGATATGTCAAGATCATTGTATTGTCTTGAACAATAAAAAATACATGAACAGAACTCCCAAGAAATATGGAATAACCTGTAAGGAACAAATATAAGATTTATCAGAATAGTGAAGGCTCAGAGATATAAATCAAAGGAATTCACAATATTTTCAATGAAATAATGGCATTTTTTTTCCAAACCTAAATAATAAAATGGAAAATCAAATATGGGAATCTTACAGGTCCCAAAATGCACAAAATTACCACAGACACACAACAAGACACATTATAATAAAAATACCTCACAAAGAGAATAAGAATAGAATTTTAAAGACTGCCAGTGGAGGCGAAAAAAAAAGGAAAGAAAGGTCACATTTAAAGGGAAACCAGTCTGGATCTCAGCTGATTTCTCAATCCAGTGCCTCAAAGCCAGGAGGTCTTGAAATCAGATATATGAAGCTTTGAAAGAAAACAGATAGCAACCAAGAATACTATATCCAGCAAAATTAAGCTTCAGAATTGAAGATAAAATAAAAACCTTTCATGACATGCAAACATTAAAAGAATTCACAGCTAGAAATCCTGCTTTACAAAATATATACAATAAAATAATTCATGAAAAACAAATGTGAAAACCAGCAAAGGAAGAAACTACACTAGAAGAACATTCAAAGAAAGAAAAAACTAATTCAAATTAATAGTCAGAAATGAAGCAAAATGACATGGAATAAAAATAATTTCTCGATCATAATATTGAACATAAGTAGCCTAAATTCCTTGATCAAAACACACAGTATGGCAGATGAGATTATAAAACACGACCCAAAAGTATCCTGTCTCCAACAGACTCACCTCATAGGCAAAGACATCAACAGACTGAAGATAAAAGGATAGAAAAAAATGTATATTATTTACATGGATCTCATAAATAAGCAGGGGTTTCTATAGATAAACTGGACTCAAGCCAAAGTTAACCAGAAAGAACAGAGAAGGATGTTTCATACTGCTTCAGGGAATTATACATTGACAAGATTAACTATCACAAATATTTATACCACAAGCAATGGAGCATCCATTTATATCAAACCAACACTTCTCTTATCATGAATCAAATAGATAACAATACAATAATACTGATTGAGTTTAACTCACTTCTATCATCACTGGATATATCTTCCAAGCAAAAACTAAATAAAAAAGTTATAAAACTAAAAAATGTTCTTAAAAATTTAGATTTAACAACCATATATAGAATATTTCTTCCATCAATGACTGAATACGCTTTCTTCTCAGTAGCACATGGATCCTTCTCTAAAATAGACCACATCCTAAGCCAAAAAGCAGCTCTTAGCAAATTAAAAAAAAAAAAAAAAAAAATGGAGGTAGTACCTTGAATTCTATCAAGTCAAGATGGAATGAAATTAGAAATCAATGATAAAATAAAAATTGGAACATCTGGTGACTAAGTAATATGGTAAGGAGTGACAAATAAATAGCATAAGAAATTAGGTATGAAATAAAAAATACTGAGAGGTAAGTAAGAATAGTGATATAGCATATCAAAATTTCTGAGATGCTATGAGGAAAGTTCATTGCATTGAGCTCATTTATTTAAAAAAAAAAAAACAGAATGCCAATGAATAAATAACCTAACATTTCATCTCAAAGCCCTAGAAAAAGAAGAACAAATCAATACCAAATCAGTAGAAGACAGGAAATAATTAAAATCAGAGCTGAAATAACTTAAATTGACACAAAAGAAACAACCCCCCAAAATGACAAAACTGTTTGTTTTTTGAAAAAATAAATAAAATTGATAAACCCTTAGCCATGCTAATGAAGGGAAAGAGAGGGAGAAAACTCAAATTACTAAAACTCATGATGAGAAAGTAAATATCATGATGGATACTACTGAAATACAGACAGTAATCAGAAAATATTTTAATAATTCATACTCCAATAAAATAGAAAATCTTGAAGACATCAACAAATTTCTGGAGACATATGACCTACGTAAACTGAATCAGGAGGACATACATATCAATTTCAAACAATAAAATAGAAGATGCCATCAAAACCCTACCAAGAGTGAAAAGCCCAAAACCAGATGGAATCTCAGCCAAGTTCTATAAGAACTTCAAAAAAGAATTAACACCCACAATCCTCAAATTATTCCATGAAATAGTAAAAAGAGGAAAGCCTTCCAAACTTACTCTACACATATAGTATCACTCTTATGTCAAAACAAGACAAAGATATATCAAGGAAAGAAAATTTCAGACCAATATCCCTGATAAACATAGATGCAAAAAAATCTCAATAATGTTCTGGCAAATTGCATGCAAAAATGTATTAAAAAGATAGTGTACCACAATGGAGTGGGATTCATACCAGAGATGCAAGGTTGGTTCAACATACAGAAATATATAAACATAATTCATCACATCAATAGACTTAAAGACAATAATCATATGATCATCTCAATATATGCAGAAAAAGCATCTGACAAAATACAACATGGCTTCATGCTCAAAAGCCTAGAAAATCTAGAGATTGTAGAAACATACCTCAACATTATGAACTACATATGCTAAACCCAGGGTCAACAGCATTCTAAATGGGGAAAAATTGAAAGCATTCCCTCCAAGATCTGGAACAAGACAAGGATGCCTTTTGTCACCACTTTTCTTTAACATTGTCCTTGCAATTCTAGCCAGAGCAATCAGACAATAGGAAGATATTGATGGGATATGAATAGTAAAAGAAGAATTCAGGATATTACTATTTGCCAATGACTTGCTTTTATATTTAGAAGACACCAAAAATTCCACCAGAAAACTTCTATAACTCATATATGAATTCAGCAAAGTAGCATGAAAAAAATGAACCCCCATAAGTCAAACATGTTCTTATACATCAGTGACAAATCCACTGAAACAGAAATTAGGAAACCTACCCCATTCATAATAGCCTCAACAAAAATAAAATATTTTTGGAATCAATCAAACTAATGAGGTGACAGACTTCTACAAAGAAAACTACAGAACACTGAACACCTTAAAAATGGAAAGATCTCCCATGCTAGTGGAAATAGTATTGTCAAAAATGGCCATAATACAAAAAGAACTATCAGACTTAACACAATTCCTAGTAAGCTTCCAATGATGTTCTTCATAGAAATATAAAAAGCAATCATGAAATTCATTTGGAAAAATAAAAGGCTTAGAGTTGCCAAAAAAAAAAAAAAAATCCTTATCAAGAAAAGTGAAGCAGAAGGCATCACAATACCAGACCTTAAATTATACTACAGAGCCATAATAAAAAAAAAAAAAAAAAAAACATGGTATTAGCACTAAAATAGACATGTACTGTGGACCAGTGGTATAAAATAGAAGACACAGAAACAAACAAAAACAAATATAGTTATCTCATACTACACAAAAGTGCCAAAAACAATAATTAGAGAAGATAGCCTCTTCAATGAATGGTGCTTGGAAAACTGGAAATTCATATGTAGCAAAATGTAATTAAACCCCTATCTCTCACTCTGTATGAAACTCAACTCAAAGTGTATCAAAGACTTAGGCACTAGAATAGAGACCCTGTGCCTAATAGAAGAAAAAGTAAGTCCAAATCTTCATCATGTTGACTTAGGAACTGACTTCCTTAACAAGACTCCTAAAGAGTACAAGGTAAAATCAAGAATCAATAAATAGGATGTTTTCAAACAAAACAGCTTATTATCATCAAAGGAAACAAGAATGTAAAGAGAGAGCCTACAGAATGGGAGAAAATCTTTGCCAACTCTACTTCAGATAGAGCGTTAACCTCCAAGATATATAAAGAACTCAAAAAAACTTAACACACACAAAAATTGCCAAATAACCTGATCAATAAGTAGGCCAGGGAACTGAACAGACAATTTACAGAAGAAAAAAATAAAATTGATTAACAAGTATATGAAAAAATGTTCAATATCTCTAGCAATTCGAGAAATGCAAATCAAAACCACAGGGAGATTTTATCTCCTTCCAGTCAAAAGGGCAATTACCAAAAATACAATCAACAATAAATGTTGGCAAGGATGTGGGGGAAAAGATACACTCCTACATTAGTGGTGGGACTGCAAATTGTTCAACCACTATGGAAAGAAGTATGGAGATTCCCCAGAAAATCTGGAATGGAACCACCATTTGACCCAGTTTTCCCACTCCTTGGTTTATACACAAAGGATGTAAAATCAGCATACTACAGTGACATGGCCACATCAATGTTTATAGTGGCTCAATTCACAAGTGCTAAACTATGAAATCAACCTAGATGCCCTTAAACAGATGAATAGATAAAGAAAATGTGATATATATACACAGTAGAATATTACTTAGCCTTAGAGAAGAATGAAATTATGGCATTTGCTATTAAATGGATGGAGTTGAAGGCTATCAAGGTAAGTGAAATAAGCCAGTCCCAAAGAACCAAAGGCCAAATGTTTTCTCTGATATGCCAATGTTAATTCACAATGGCAGGGGGAGGTTAGGGAAAAATAGAGGTACTTTGGATTAGACAGAGGGAAGTGAAGGGAGGAGAAGAGGTAAAAAGTTTGGGAAAGACAGTGGAATGAATCAGATATTATTACCATATGTGCATATACAACTTTATACAACTGGTATAATTCAACATCATGTACAACCAGAAGAATTTTTTACATGATATATCAAAATGCATTGTACTCCCATGTATAACTAATTATAACAACAACAACACAAAAAAAACCTACCCTGATATTTCATCTCAGTCAGAATGACAATTATCAAGAATATAATGATAGAAATTGGTGAGGATGTGGGAAAAATGGTATACTCATACATTGTAGGTAGAACTGCAATTTGGTAAAAAACCCTATGGAAAGCAGTATGGCCATTCCTCAGAGCACTTGGAATTGAACCACCATGGGACCCAGTTATATCCCAATCCTTAGCATTACCTGAAGGGCATAAAATCATCAAATTACAGTGAGGGAGCCACATCAAGGTTACTTTCAGCTCAATTAACAATAACTAAGTTATGGAACAAACCTAAATGGCCCTTCAACATATTAATGGATAAATAAAATGTGGTACATATACTCAAAGGTATATTACTCAGCCATACAGAAGAATGAAAATATGTCATTTGCCAGTAAATGGATGGAACTTGAGACTACCAAGCTAAGGAAAATATGCCAATCCCAAGAAAACCAAAGGCCAAATGTTCTGTCTGATAGGTGGATGCTAACACACAATAAGAAGGATGTAGGGAAGAATATACGTTCATTGGATTGTACAAAGAGTAATGAAGAGAAGGAAAGTGGGATAGGAATGGTAAAGACAGTAGAATAAATTGGACATAACTTTCCTATGTTCATATATGAATACATGACCAGTATAATTCCACATCAATTACAACCAGAAGAATAGGAAGTTGTATTCCGTGTATGTATAATATTTCAAAATACACTTAATGGTCATATATTTCTAAAAAGGAGAAATAAATAATTTAAAACAAGATTCATTTAGAAGTTAAATCAGTATTTCAGTTAAGAAAATATGAAAATTGTACTAAGGTACTGGCTTTTCTATTAGGGCCAAAACCTATTTTGAAATGTTGGATTAATAGCACTCCTCTCTTAACACAGACTGAAGAAGCAACAGAAAAGATGACAAACAAACAGGGTACCCCAGAAAGGTTGTAGGGCATATATTTCAAAGAAAGGATTAGTAAAGAATATGAGATTTTCCTTTTATGATTAGGTAACATTTAAGGCAGATGAAATAATTTCAGGACTGGAGTGAAATTCTAAGGAGTGGAGTAAAAACTTAAGGACATGTAATTGGTGACTTTCATTTTTTTTTCAGTTAAGCAGAATATGAAACTATTCCATCATCATTGAGAAGGGGATAGGAAAGGGCACTAAGGAGACTGGTAAGTATTTGGAATAATAAACAAAAGGAATGGGAAGGAGAAAGAGATAGCAGAACACATTTTTGTTGTACTTGGAAGTAAAAAAAAAAATTCTGTTTTACTTTTTGTTCATTTGCTTTTCCAAACATATGAGGTAGTACTGAGCAATAACTAATAGTAAATGGTCCCACATTGACATGGATTGCAAACAAGAATAGAGTGATTACTGGATTCGAAGAAGTCCAGGATATATATAGATATGGTTTTGGATAAATCATTCAATCCACACACCCTAGTAGTATAAGAAGTCTTTAATACAAACTTGTTTGTTGGTCACTTACTGTATGCTGTGCATTTGACAACACAAGAAAATATGAGCTTCTTCAAAAGTTTAAAATCTTATGATGTGTATGCTGTATACTTATCGGAGTTAGGAAGTATTTGAAGTTACAGTTGTCACTTTGCTAAGTTGGCTAAAATTAACAGTCACATTGCTGACTGCGTTTATTGATTTGCTTAACCATGATTTTGAATAGCTGTGTTTCTGTGCATGCAAAGAAATGTGACTACAAGCTGAACATTCCTACTCTCAACAGAAAATTACCACAACATAGTTTCCTAAATGGGGTATTCTTGGAACAAACATTCTATCAAATTGATGCTCATTAGGAAAAAAAAAAAAAGAGGTACATTGGAAACACATTTATCTCATTTTTCATAGAATGAAACAAGATCAATTGAATCATTCTGAATGGAATATGACTAATACTTTAAACCTGAAATAGTTTAATTAAAAGATAATAATTCAAGTCTATATTTTAGTAATGATGTGCCATTTTATTGCACTGTCAGTTTTAAAAAAAACTCCAAAACTTCATAAACAATAAAAGAATCAATAATTTAATACAAAATAAACTTTTATGTCTGTATTTTTTGCCATCATTATAAATTCTTAAAGAAACTCCATAATCTCAGAATAAGAAGACTTTTACCACATTCCCAAAGAATATTTCTGAATATCCAATGATGATAGCCAATTTCTCCTGGTATTACCACCTCCAATTTGACCAAAACCTTACTATTTTTTTTTGTCACTTTCAAATGAGTCACATCCAATAGAAACATACATTTTTAACAAATAAAAACATCAGAGACAAAACAGGTTTAATAGAATCCTCTTGAAAATGAACAATGTGAATGCATGATTGATTATATGTTAGTAAATTCTAAAGTTTCTTATTATTTTGACTTTAATGTGTTTATATGTAAATTGTGTTGCAAAACAACATATTAAACTTTGAAATTCATAAACATTGGGCAAATCCTATGTTTCCAATCAGAAAAAGAACTAAACTTATATAGGGTTAACAACCTATGTAAGCAATGGATTTGGCTCATAACCAAGCATGAATGGTCTGGGTGTGGTGATAAAGTATAACTAAACAAAAAATGCATACTTAAAAATGTGTTAAACATGTTTAAACAATATGAAATATCACACAAATCCTAAAGAGAGAGATAAGCAAGCAAAAAAAAATTAACTTTGACGGGAAAATATTAAAAATGATAAAATAAAAACAAGAACCACAACTATTCAGTTTGAATCAGCTCTTGAGTACAACCATGCTGATATGCATCTTATTGTTCTAACTATTCTTCTCTTCTCGTAGCTCCCATTTTCTCCAGATTGTTAACTTTAAAATTATTATTTATTGTGGGTCTTTTTGCTAGACTGAAATGACTGGTACAATTAGAACTGTTTGTTTTATTTTATTTTTATCACCTTCATTTTATTCCTGTGATTGACATTTAGTAATGATGCAAATATTTGTTTGATAAATGAACGACAAGAAGCAAAAACATATGGTGAAAGCAAGCCAAGATGAGTTAAGAGTTTTGTACTATTGAAATTAAACCAGAAATACTGTTCTTATTTGTAAAATAGGAATGATAATATCTGTTATAAGATTGATAAATAGTTCTGATATTTTCATGCGGGTCATCCAAATCACTTAGATTTCTTTTTATAGTAGTAAAATTGAATGATAAATACAAATCCCTTCATTATTTTTACCCAGTAAATTTCCTATGGCTTAACAATTAGATTCTTAAAGATAAGTCTTTTATTAAAAATATAAGCAGAAAGTTCCCAGGGACTACAATCAGGGAGGATGAGGAGAACTGGGGACATAATGAGCAAAGGACACAAGATTTCATGTAGGCATGAGAAATAAGTTTAAGAGCTCTGTTATACAAAATGGGGACAATAGCAAATATCAATGAAGCAGTGTATACTTGAAAATTACTGAGATTTGATTTTGAGTGTTCTCACCATGTACAAACACAAAGGTAAATACATGAGATGACACTTTTGAATTAGCTCAATTTAGCCATTCCACTCTTCATACATATTTCAAAATACTATTTTATAAGCCATCAACATATATAAACTTTGTCATTTTAAAAAGCAGAAAGGATTTTCAGGTTTTTTTATATGTAAATTGTGTTGCAAACAGCATATTATATTTTGAAATTCATAAACATTGGGCAAATCCTATGTGAGCAAGCAGAAAAAGAACTAAACTTATATAGGGTTAACAACCTTCTTGGAAGATTGCCAGTTGGACTTTGTTTTTTAAAAAGTCTAAACATAAACCCCATTTCCAAAAACATTAAATCTCTTAAAGAAATGATGAATATTAAAATCATATATGACTGGAAAATTAAAGACAAGTTCCTTTTACTCTTGCAGGGAGGGGTTAATTACGGAGGCATAAACCATGCTACAGAATTTATGGTCAGATAAAATTTTGGTTTGTTTGTGGAAGCTAGAAACTTGAAAATGTAATGGGAATTTGAGCATGTCACTGAAATAGTACAGAAACTGACATTTTTATTCATAGAGAACAACAAACATCAATACAATGAAAACTGGTTATTTTTAAGGATTATTTGAGCATCAAACAGCAAAAGTATTTTCTTTTGTGAATTGAACTTACATACTACTAGTAAAAGCTTAGAGAAGTGGACTTTTATGTGCTGAAACTCGCAACTTCATCTCAGTGTGGAATTAAAATTTTATATATATATATATATATATATATATATATATATATATATATATATATATATATATGTTTAAATTAGAACTGTCTTCAAATCCACCCCCAAATTGCGTAAGACTTAGAAAATCAGCATGAGCCAGAATCAAGCTCATGAGGGACCAGTTTACAAACTTGATGATTCCAACAACGATAAACATAATTTTGGAATCTCCCTCAGAGAATTTAATCAGCCTGAAAATAAAATGGTGGCAGCTATTCATGATTCCCTCTAGTGTGAAGATATATGGTTCAGACTTTAAATACAATTGTGAACATGGGGAGACAGAAATAATACAATTAGTCAGAAATAATACAATAATACAAATAATAATAATAACAGAGTCCTGGTAGAATTAATTAATTTTCTCAATCAGAGTTAAAAAGATTTTTAGGGAAGTGTTTCCAAAACTTCAAGGTACAAGTGAATCACTTAGGGATCCTCTTTAAAATCCAGATTTTAAGTGAATAGTTATAGGGCAGTGGCAGTAATTTACATTTCTAACACTCAGATGATGCTAATGCTACTGGTATAAAGAGAAAATGTTAAATAACAGGGATGTGACTAAAGACAGTTTTGAACACTAGTTGTTATCTGCAAAATTGATTTCCAGTGTAGAAAAGAATGCATCAAAAGTTGGAATACTGTGATTGCTCTATCATAAATCTTGTTATTTTTACCAACCCCCCACCCCCCAAAAATAATAATTTGGTGTTTACTGTATGGCTGAGAAATATCATGGTTCAAGGTAATATCATATTCATTTTAACAACAATGACAGCCTTTAATGCAGTCTTTCTCAAACTCTCCTGGGGAGCTTTTAAAAAATAATAATCCAGAATTTCTATATCGAATTCTAGTGTGGATTTTGATCTAATGATTCTTGCTTTTTATAGAAGAGTCAGAATCCTAGGGGGAAATGGAATTAAAACCTAGAACATCAACTCTTCTGAGTAATTGTCTTAAGTTCCAGATATGTCAAAGGTGGACACAGAGACAAGGCTAAGCTGTGTAATGGTACTACAAATGTCAAAACGCATGGTCATCCAAGTAGGGGGAGAAGAGAAAATGTTCCTTGGTACCTCTGGTTCTCCCTGAGATACCCAAGTTGGAAAGGGAGGTTTTAATAGACCTAGATGAAAGAGCCGTTCACATTAAAGAACTGGGAAACAGGGAAAGTGAAGAAGAATTGCAGGAGCAAGGTCCTTGGGTTTAGCCACATAGGAAGAACTCACTAGTATTGGGACATCTCATTTCCAGCTTTCACTGGCTAGACAGGCAACAAAAGTTTGCAGAATTTTTATTCAATGAGGAAAGGTGAACTAACTCACCTTTGCTTTAAGTAAGTTATATACATTAAAAATAACTATGAAGAACCAATTTAAAAATATTTTTATTTCAAATCAAGTGATAAAAGGAATTTCATGCCTCATTCATCTTTGTAATATAATTTTTAAATGAAATGGTATATTTTATTTGATGTAAATTTGCTACAGTTTATCAGAGTTCATATGAATAACTGTAGTTCCTTTTAAAATATCATTGCTGATTTGAATAGTTAATATTTCAGAACTTATAAAATCACACGTGGATTAAATAAATTTGGGGGAGTTTCAAATTTAGGTATACTGCTTTAATTAATAGTTTTGTGTTTAATATTTGTTTTATGCAGACATAGACCGAGAGTTAAAGATATGCTTTTTAAAAAAAAAACTTTTCTTTAAATCAAATTAACTATATGTTGTTTATAATTATTAGGCTGATGTGTATATTTTCCAAAATGGATTTTCACTTCCTTATCAATTCTTTCATTAAACTTAAAAAAGTCTTAATATGTCACTTTCTTTTTATGTGAGTTTTATACATATGTATGTATACTGAGAAAAAAAACCTTTGCCTATTTCAAAGCATGTTTTACAAATCCACATATAAAATGTAGTACTTACTAACTTCTAATTGCAAAGATGTTCTCTGTGCTCTACTGTTCCTTTATATTCCAGACATTGCTTATTCTCTATTTTTTATAAAAACAAATTTTAATGACTATTTCTTTTTTCCATGTCTTTTGTACTGTATGCTCTGTTACTAAGAACTATCATTTGGTTTTTGCAAGTGAATAGAAATTGGACAGGTTTTGAAGTTTCCTTTAAAGCACCATGTAATAAGCTGCTTTCTATTATGCTAACAACACATCTGAACAGATTTTAAACACTATAGCAGTTTATTTTTTTGACAATTGCTTATTTTCTTTCCAGTATGTTGCTGTTATATGTATCATAAAACAGATAACCTAGCAAGTGGGGAGAAATTTGTTAGCCTAACAAAGGCAAGTCAACTTTCAATAATAGCTGTTTCCCCAAATATTTGTAAAGAAGTGGCTTTGAAGACACTGTTGCCAGTGTGCAAATGAATCATGAGATCAGAAAGTCCTGCAGAAAAAATAATAATTCCTGTGGGAAACATTCCAGAGACAAATGATCATCTCTGTGTATACCTTATTGTTAGATATTGTGGTCAGAAAATAGTATAAATATGGCTCCTGCTTCAAACATGAGGGGATTCCATATAAAAAGTCTAAAAGTAGTTTATCCAGAATTATCTATCCTGGGTTCAATCTCTAGATATTATTCATCAGGATACTTTGAAGATAATTTAAATCGTTCTATTACATCATTAGGCTATTTCTTTATATATTTATATCTAATTTCATATTTATGTTTATTTTTTAAACTAGAAGGGTCCTTGAAGTTACATAATCACACTTTTTAACTTTTAAATAGAGACCCTAAGAACTGAAATCACTTCCTCAAGAGTCAGACATATACAATAAAGAAAAACAAGAATTCATCTTAGCTGGGAACTGTGGCACATGCCTGTAATCCCAGTAGCTCTGGATGCTGAGACAGGAGGATGGACAGTTCAAAGCCAGTCTTAGCAATTTAGCAAGGCCATAAGCAACTCAATGAAACCCTGTCTCTGTTGGTAAATAAAATATCAAAAAGGGTTGGAGTTGTGGCTCCCTGTTTACATGTCCCTGGGTTCAATCCTCAGTACCAAAAAAAAAAAAAAAAAAGAAAAAAGGAAATTCACCTTAGACCCAGTGACTATAGAAGTTCTGCAGTATCTGAGGGCATTTCATATATGGATTTATTTTGCTTACTCATTTATTTCATGATTCCATAACTGTCATCAAATATTTCCTTTACAGGAACTGAATTAAACATAGAGTCTCTGCTTTCTAAAATGAATCACATATCATACTCCTGGCCCTCTGAAAAGTGATAAAAATAGAATTTTATGTAAAATTTCTCAAAAACTGCAACATTAGTTTGTATTTTCAAGGTATATCAAAGAAAATCTTCTAACCCAAAATGTATATCATAATTATAATCACTTCCAAAAATTTAACATAGTGGAGATATATATATATATTTTATTTGTCTTTTTGTTGTTGTTGTTGTTGTTGTTATTTTCTTTGAAGCATATGCTCTTGGAATCTGAAAGTGAAGTGATTAACAGCCATATTATTACAGAGAACCAAAAGAAAAATATTTAGTTTATATGCACACATACACATAAAGTGGTCATTTTAAACCATAACCAATACATGTTTTGAAAACATTACTCATATATCGTAAATGGCAGACCAAAGGTTTTAAACAAATAATTGCAAAATACTATTTCAGTCAGATTGCATTGAATAACTACAAAAGTCATTTTTATAAGTCATTCCTAATGAGTACTGTTAATGGCAGAATCTTGCCAACCTGTGAACATAATTATGCTATCATTGCTGTCAATAAAGGCTAATCCTTTAAAACAATCTTGTTGGAAGAAGAGGTAAGCCCATTTATACTGAAATAGTGTAAAGCTTCTAAAGAAGTCTCATTGCTATTACATCTACAAGGAAATCAATAAGGAATTGAACTTTAAAAAGTATTTATGAAGAGCATAGGTGTAAAATTAAAAATACACATATTGTATAAAAATTTTAAAAACTTGTTAAAGACTGGAAAAATAAGAGGTGCCTTTGCCATTCATAATATCAATGATGAAATTCCAGAAACTGAAATATCTTCTTGTTTATTTTGAAGAAAATAACTTAGGTCTATATTAAAGGCAAATTGTCTGTTTTGTGATTGAGAATTTACTAAAATGTTTAAGGACTTGCCCACTGATTGTCTATTCCTTATAAGACTGTTGTTAATTTGGTGCTTTGGGGTGATATTATGGTTTAGAGATGAAATGTCCCTCAAAAACTCATTTGTGAAAGAACTCTGGGACATTCAGAGGTGGAATGGTTAAATTGTGAGAGTTGTCACCCAATCAGTGCATTAATCTATCAATATGGATGATTTTGTTTGTAACTGTTGGCAGGTAGGTAAGTTACTAAAAGAGGTGGGTCACTGGTGGCATGCCTTTGGAGTTTATATTTTGTCCTTGGTGTGTGGAGTTCTTTTTCTTTGCTTCCTGTTAGTGTGTCTTGAGCTGCTTTTCTTTGCAATACCCTTCCATCATGATGTTCTGCCTTATCTCCAGCCCAGAGCTATGGAATCAACTGTCTGTGGACTGAACTTCTGAAACTATGAGCTAAAAATAAACTTTTCCTTCTTTAAGTTTTCTTGAGGTCATTTAGTGAAAGCAAGTTAAAAAGCTGACTAAAAAAGGTAAACAATATAGTCCAAATAGGAATGGCTGCAAATGGACTCAATGTGATGTTCCTGGTGTTCATTTTAAGAGAAGGCAAAGAAATAAAGACCTGGTGTTTTTCTTTTTGGGTTTATTGCTTATTGCTTTGCTTTGTTTTATTCTCAGATAATTTTTGTCATTGCATCTCAATATAATCCAGGATTTAGTAAATATTCATTGTACTTTGACATTCTGCCTTGTGTAATTTTTATAGTAGATATCTGTGCCAAGCCACGGTAAAATGTTTTAACAAAAGCATATTTTATAGCACATAGCCTTTGCATGAAGTAAAGAATAACAAGTCTTTTTCTTGTAAATTTAATAATGTATGGTTTTGTTAGCTAACGGAAGAAGTTATGAGAATTCACCAATTCTTAATGTTTTAATTATTACTGTAGATCTAGATGTGCTTTGTTGACTGAATAATAATAGTTTTGGATCTCATTTTATAATTACTCAATGTTGCCTAAAATTATAAAACTAAATTTATAGAAGTATTTATATCTGTATAGTGCTAAAATAAAAATATATGTGATTGATAAAAAAATCAACCTTTTTCAATACTTGTAGAGGGTGGGAAAGGAGAATCTTAATAAAGCATTGTAATTTCATTGAAATAGATATATTCATTTAGTTTCTTTAACATTTGCCATTTGTCCATATTATGTGTTATAAATATTTAAGTTTTCATTTGTCTTTAATTTTCTTCTTATTGTATTATTTTTTTCTATTCAGATCACACATTCCTAATATAGGGTATGATGTAGAGGGAAAAATTACTAATATTTAGAGAGTGAATGGTAGTCTAACTAAAATGTTCTATAAGAAGGCAATGGGACAAAAATTAACATAGACACATACATTCAGTGAAAATTTATAATAACAATATATAATAACAAACACTGATATAATCTAGAGAAATAATAATATAATATTTTGTGTGTTTTCTACTGGAGATTGAGTCTCAACCTTGTGCTTCCTAGTTAAGTGCTTGACCACTTAGCTATATCTCCAGTTCCAATATAATTCTTTTAATATTTAGAATGGCATTTGTTTTAAACTACAACAATCATCATATGATTAATTTAAGAAAACAGCATTAACAGGGATCTACACAATAATATGTTATTTTTCTAGTATAATAAATGTGCAATATATAAGATTTCTATTATTGGGGAAACTTCAATATTTCAGGCTCTTTAATTCTTTCTGTCACCGTGTTAAGGTTCTAAATCTTCATTTACTTTTTAAATTCACGATCACAATAAGACTCTTATAGACCTAACAACAACTGAAGCTGTTCATACACTAGCAGATGCACACATCATAAATGCAAATAATCATGAATATCTAAGGGTGAAATAAAAATAGCATTGTTTTCTTCAGTTTGCCTGTATTATTTTTTCAAATACCTACTGAATTAAGACTTAAATACATGTGTGGCTAGTTGAAACTAACTGTTTAATTACAAACAAAACCAAAGGTATTTTTTCTAGTCATGAGAACCCTGAAAAACTTATTGAGGCACAAGAACATTGTGAAGTACATTTCTTTTATTTTGCATTCAATAAAAACTCTGGAGTAAAACTCCATTGTGCATATTGTTATCAAATTCATTTTTAAAAGGCTTCCTTCTAAAGACATGACAATGATGATATGCCTAAGCAGGAGTACATTCTGTATAGAAATTAGTTTTCTTGTCTATTTAAAGTATAATCTGAACTATTCTGTACTTTTTTTTAGTGAAAGGTATAACAGTTTAATGATTCTGAAAAATGAAAATAATGTAAATATTATTAGTTTATTTTATATGCCATTTATGTGCTTTTCAACCTGTTTTCTACATCTTTCATATTAATAAATAATTCTTCATTATAATATGTATTTACATACTTTGCATATTTAGCAATTGGCAAATATCTTTTGTCACACTGATGGCATTTATTCAAATACTTCAAATTACAATTTTGTTAGCTTGGAGTTTTATATCTTTATTAGCATCACTTTACCTCTTTCTCCTTATTTCAAAATGCATTAATAATACCTGTCTCATATTATATGATGAATATTAAGCTATGAGGAGTATTACGATGATCTAATTAAAGTCCTTCAACATTTTATTTTCCTTTGTAGTAGACATCCTCCAAGTCTTGGACTGAACTCAGGGTGAAATGTGCAGGTTGGATCTCACCAGTATGGTAAAGAGTGCTTCTGTTCTGGTGTCGCTTTTCAGTTATGATCTAAGGTGCAGGAGAAGAATCTTGTACAGATCAATTTTGATAGTAACAAACTCTTTTTCTTAGGTTCCCACTTATTGTTCCTACTAAAATTCTATGTTTTACAAAGTCTTTAAAATACTGTTACTTTTAGTGGTGTGTTGGAGCTGTCTGGGTTTGATTGGGCAGAATTTTGGAAATAAAAATAGCATTGCTTATCAAATTGCTTATCATACCATCTTGAAGTCTAACTAGAACTATTTATACTATGGAAATTGAAAAATGCTTCAAAGTAGGGCATTTATTTTCCTGCCTGTGTCCTGCCCAGAATTTCTAGCTTAGCAACAACACTACTGATTCATTATTATGCTTATTAATGAAATATTTCTTAAATCTTTTAATGCAGTCATTTCTCTGACTAATCCTTGGTCAAGTAATTGGCCTTTTGGGTGTTCCTGAAATTCCTTAGGCATATATTCGGATTATTTATATTGAGTTTATTGTCATTTCACAGGCCAAAATCATTGTATGATATAATGAATGATCATAACTTAATTCTGAGAGAACAAACTTACCATCTTAAGGTGTATAGTTATGATGTATTTACAATGAATGTCATCCAAAAAAAATTGTAAAAAAAAAAGAATAAGAGTTTGTGCACCCTTCATATAACAGTTATAAATTAATTTTTTGCAGGGTCACGACTATAGCTCAATGGTAAAGTCCTTCTTTTGCATGCAGAAGGCCTTGGATTGAATCTACAGCACACCTTCCCAAACAAACAAACAAACAAACAAATAAATAAGAAGTCTTGCTTGTCCTATTTTATTAACTTTTGGTCTTTATTTTCAATTATCTCTCTTCTGATAAAGAATCTTGAAAATGTTATTTCCATTTGTAAAACTCATCTTTGTCTCCCTGTTGTTCACAAGACTTAAATATAACCAGACAATTCCAGAGTTTGGCATTCAAGGCTGAAATGATTTGGCCCAAATCTATACTTTCCCAAACTAATATTTTATTATTCTCTTTTAGTACATTAAATCTAAGTTTAAGAAATGTATCAAATGTACCATTTTTATGAACAATCAATATTTTAATCAATCTTTTGTGGGACCATATTTATGTGGTCTCCTGTTGAGATGGTTTAATTCTTAGAGGTCTTAAATTTTGCTTCAGATCTGTGAAGCAAATTCATAATTTTTTGAAAAGTTCTTTCTTGTGACTACACATACTGATTATAAAAAAAATAAATAAAACCTTCTAAGGTTGAATAGAAGGTTAAATAGTTACACATTAGACCTTTCTCCTTATTAATCATTTGATATCAATTTATGATTGTTAGCATTTCTTGAATGATGGGGAGGCTAAGAATTTCTAAATAAATTAATGTGGGTCCCCTACCATTTTGGGGGTATTAAGGATTGAAGGTACTTTAGCACTGAGCTACATAACCAGCCACTTTTATTTTTCATTTTGACACAAGTTCTCACTAAGTTGCTAATTTTGGCCTCAATCTTGCCATCCTCCTGCCTCAGCCTCCGAATTCACTGGGATTACAGAAGTGAACTACCATATCCAGCTTTGGTTCTTTCTGAGATGATCATCTATCACTTTATTACTCTCTTTACTCTTATTTTTAATATTTATTTTTTAGGTGTAAATGGACACAATATCTATTTCATTTTTATGTGGTGCTGATGTTTGAACCCAGTGCCTCATGTGTGCTAGGCATGCACTTTACCACTGAGTCACAGCCCCAGCCCCTCTCCTTACTCTTTTTATCTCATGATACTTTATTTTAAAGTCTATTTTGTCTGCTAGGTAGTCACCCCTGTTCTCTTTTGGTCACCACTTATGTGGTCTGTTTTTCCATTCCTTCATTTTCTGTGTATCCTTAAAACTAATGTGAATCTTTTGTGAAGGTAGTATATAGTTGGTTCATGTTGCATTGTTTTTCTTCAATTCTATATAGCCTCTATGTTTGTGTAATTGGAGCACTATCATTACATATAATAGTGAAATTGGTAAGCAATATTTTCACATGAACTTAACAATTTGCTCAGTATTCTTCCCCTTATGTTCCCTTTCTTTCTCCCCGGAACGACTTGCTCTACTCTTCTTATCTTCTATTATTATTATAATTATTTTAATTAGTGCCTTGCCATTACGTGTGTGTGTGTATGTGTGTGTGTACTCCTTATGGATTACTTGTACATGGACATAGCATTGTTTGGTAGATTCCATTCACCAGTACTTCCCCATGTTCTCCCATCCTTCCCATTACTCCTCCCACCCCATGTTCTCCTATCGTCTTTCTCTCTTGATTCCTATATGCCTTTGGTCTCATTTTTATTTTCATGAGATCCCCTCATTTTCCCCCTTTTTCCTCTCTATGTTCCATACATGAGAGACAACATTTGACCCATGAATTTCTGAATATGGCGTATTTCACTTAGCATCATATTTGTTGTTCCATCCATTTACCAGCAAATGACTTAATTCCATTTTTATTTATGGTTGAGTAAAACTCCATTATGTATAAATACCACATTTTCTTTCTGTGTTTTGATTGAAGACTTTAATCCAATACTTTTATAGTAATTTTTATAGGTAAGGATTTTTGTCATGTTGTTGCTTGTTTTATTACTCTAGTAGCAGTATTTTGTTATTTTACTCATTTCATAATATCTTTTGTTAATGATTTTTTTTTAAATTTTTATTTTTGGTACCAGGGATTGAACTCAGGGCACTCGACCATGAGCCACATCCCCAGCCCTATTTTGTATTTTATTTAGAGACAGGGTCTCACTGAGTTGCCTAGTGCCTTGCTGTTGTTGAGGCTGGCTTTGAACTTGTCATCTTCCTGCCTCAGCCTCCCAAGCTGCTGGGATTACTGGCTTGCGCCACTGATCCTGGCTTGTTAATGATTTTTGAAGTGGAATAATTTGATCCCCTTTTCTTCATCTTTTGTTTTATCTAGTACAGGTTTTTTTTTCTTTGTGATTATCATGAGGCTTACATAAAACATAGTTTTAACAGCCAATTTTAAGCTGATAATTATGATTATAAAACTTATAATACTATTATGCTATAATACCATTATGACATTTCAGCATCCTAGATTTGTCTATCCACTTAATTTTATCAGTGACTTTTATAATTTCATAGGTTTTCATGTTGAAAATTATCCCTTTGTTTTAACTCAAAGAGCTTTCTTTAGTGTTTCTTTTAAAGTATATTCTACATCTAAAAGGCTGACTCAGTTATGTTTGTCACACCCAGTAGAAACTCTTTAAAATTCCTCAGAGTCAACTGATTTGAGATCTTAATCACATCTATAAAATTTCTCTCACTATATAACAATATAAATTTATGGAATGATGCCTGACTTTATTCAGAGTTCAGATGCATACAAGAAGAAGGAATTACATAGGACATTCACAATAAGAGCAGGAGGCATGAAGCCTGTTTTGGAATTCTGTGTACCCCACAGAATTATGCACTTATTACAGAAGAGCAAAGAGATGAATGACAATTTTAACTGAGGTCATTGAAGTACTGATTGGGAGAAGCAGAAATTCACATCCATAGTGTTTGGTTCCAGATATTCTGATCTTAAGCACTATAGTGCTTTCAGTCTCAAACAGAAATTAATAAACCATATTTACCAAAATTTCATTATTTTTCTGTTTCCTAAGTTTCTCTCCTGCCTTGTCTTTTACTTGCTATTATTATAATCCCAAATAACCACTTCACCTATTCCAAATATATGAATGGCTTTGCCTTACCACTTTTCTAGCTGACTCAAAGCTCATTTTTTGTTTCATTTTTTAATGCTTTTTCCCCCTCACTTTTATCTTTTTAAACATGTTCAGTTGCTATTTAGAGTTGAAACTCTTTGTATTTGGACCTCATTTATTCTGCTAGAAAGAAAATATATTAAGAAAATAAACCATATATGGCAAGCAGCTATTGGCACATTAAGTATGCTAAATGCAATAGTTAGAGGAAGTATTTGGTAATCATTTGATAGATGAATGGATACTTGTCACAGTGAACCATAGTTTAAAATGCTCTTACTCTTAAGATTTCTGAACACACCAAAAAACTGAAAAGATACCTGGAACTAGAAATTACATTTTATATCTAAGAAAAATAAAAAAAAAATAGCTATTGAGTTTAAATATGTTTTGTTTCATCTTACTGGAAGGATATTAATCTTTCTTTCATTTTTTTCTTTTTTTGTTTTAAAATGGGGATTGAAACAAGGGTCACATTCCCACTGAGCTATATCCCTATCACTTTGTTTTTTCAGACAAGATTTTTCTAAGTTGCTGAGGCTAGGATGATTCTTGATCACAGTGGCCCAATTCATTTTTGCCCTAATCATTAGAAGTAAGGACTATACTTACTATTTGGAGCTCAACATTAACCATGCTGTAGCTTTGGTCAAATACTTTCCCAGCAGGCAATGTATAATTACTGAATATTTCTCAATTGATTTGTTGGGAATTATTTTAAATAATATATTTCTTTTAATTTGGTCCCATGATTAATTGAAATGACTCCTTGAATTT
This sequence comes from Marmota flaviventris, assembly GCF_047511675.1. Classification (NCBI taxonomy): domain Eukaryota; kingdom Metazoa; phylum Chordata; class Mammalia; order Rodentia; family Sciuridae; genus Marmota; species Marmota flaviventris. The sequence continues at coordinate 81,840,651 of NC_092505.1, forward strand.
TGTTACTTTGTTCCCTGTAAACTTTATCCCCATCTGTTTTTTTCTGTTTTTGTCACAACATCTATGTTTTTGCATATAAGAAACATAGAAATTATTTTTGAAATATTCTGTGGTTGATAGAGTTTTAATATGTGTTAATTGCAAGTGGAAAATTAATCCATCTCTTCCAACACTATGTCCTTGTCCAGTAACACAATAAAACATCCCAAAGAGGAAATTAATTAATTGTATTATTAATGAATTCATTCACTCAATGTTATGCAAAAGGTCAATATCAATTTTAATGTTATAATCTGATTATAGATTTTTATAATAATTCAAAATGTAAAAATTAAAACTTTGCTTAGTAGCTTTGCTCAGGCTGTTATAACAGCATACCATAGACTGAGCACCTTAAATTCAAGATCAAACTGCTGGCAGAATTAGTATCTTATAAGAACCCTCTTCCTGTCTTGTAGGTGACTTCCTTTTTACTACAATCTCACATGATGGAGAGAAAAGACTTTGATTTTTCTTCCTCTTCTTATAAGGCCACTAATCCCATCATGGAGGTTTCAATTTCATGATCTCCTTTAAGATTGACTACCTTTAGTCTTAGAAGTCATTGTTCCCTGTTTTTATGTTTTGAATTAAACTTTAGACTTAGTCTGTTTTCATTCTATACAGATCAAGTAAGAGTTTATGTCTTCTTGCTATTTTACTTCCAAGAACATAAGGATTGGCTAGCTATTGCAATAGGTTTGCAACAGCTGCATCACTGAAATTTATTTTGTTGTTGTTGTTTTGTTATTTGGTATCAAGAAATAAACCCAGGGGTGCTTAACCACTGACCCACATCCCCAATCTTTTTTATCTTTTATTTTGAGACGAGGTCTTGCTAAGTTGTTCAGACCCTAGCTAAACTGCTGAGGTTGGCTTTGAATTTGTGATCAGACTGCCTGATCTGCCTCACACTATAAAGCCACTGGATTTATAGGCTTGGGACACTGCACCCTGTTGGATTATTCTGATTTCTGCTTTAAATGTGCTATTCATCACAGTAAACATCATTCCCACTTTGACTGGGATTGTATGTCACCTTTTAGCTCTTGTCACTGTGGGATCCAATAATTCCCATTTCATTTAGATTTTCTAATTGAGAGGTTTTAGTTCCTGCCACTACTAACCTGCAGAAATGCACAATCAGGAAGTTCTTCAGTGATTCTGGGGCACCATCAAAAATTTTACTTTTCAATGTATTGGTGAAAGATGTATCTTTTGGACCCATTAACAGTAGTGAATATGTATGTCATGAATGACAGATTGATCATTCCATTATTAATAAACCTTTGAATACCTTCCTCTACATTAATTGGATTCACTCATATTGGGTCATTTTTTTGTCTATGTTTCGGACAACAAAATTAATAGAGTACTTTCTCATTTCCTGAATTAAAATACTAAATGTAGGGACTTTTTTTTTAGTGAGCCTATTTCAATAAATTTAACCTTATCAATCTTCATGATTCTTCTTCCATTGCTAATTAGATCAATTAAAATGTTAATATCTTTTAGAAATACATTCACATACACAATCACAAAAAATATTTTCCAAGATATCTTTAGCCATCCCAATGAAAAAAACAACTTATTTTCCTTGCAAACTTGATTGTATGATGCTTAACCAATTATTTCTCCCATTGACTAGCCCAGTTTCTCTCATTGACTAGACTGAAATAACAATACTTGATCATAGAATTGTTCTCACTTGTTGGTAGCACCAAACTCAGGGAGAAAATTTGCACTAATGTGAACCATCTACTGAGTCCCTTACAATAGCCTCAATACCTTTAAAAGGAAGCACTGAGATCTCTTTCACTGAGACTGACCATGGTGCCCACACATCATGTAAGCGCAAGAAATTCTTCCTCTTGTAAAAAGTAATAAACCAACTGTGTATGGCTAGAAATGTGGTCCTGGTGGTCTTTAACTTAGGGACATCAACACTGCTCAATCATTTAGTATACATTATACTTGATTATATATAATTTGCTCTAATCTGGGAAAAGTTGAACCCATTTTTAAATACTTTTCACAAATGAATTTATGTAAATTATAGAATTAAGCAATTCAGAAATATCATACAACATGGAACAAGGTCTAGCTATTAGAAAATAACTGCAGTAAGCAATCCTTTTTTCTTTGGCAGTTTACCCTCAAAACATATATATCATTGTTTACTTGAAAATAATGATTTGTTTCTTTTATTACGATGTTAAGTCCTTGAAAATAATGAGGAGTATACACAATCCCTCTTTTACAGAAGTGTAAACCAAAGAAAGATAATTAAGAATATATATGGGAGTAGAGGCCATTTGAAAATATATTTTCCTGTGAAAAATATGTTCTTTTAAAAATTCTTGCAGCTAAGACATTAAACGGACACAAATAAATAGCTTATTTGTCTCAAGTGTCCAAATGAACTATATAGAAAATCAATTTTGGCTAAACAAAGAACAGATGGTAAATAATGTGCTTACATTAAAATGACTATGATAGTAGTCACTACATAAAAATGAACACTAGGTTGCAGTTTCTAGAGTCTGTATGTTGCAGACAAGAGAAAAGAATCATCACAAGGGAATGAGAATCAGTTTCATATAATTTCTTTTTATTACCCTCAGAGTAACCAGCATTATCATTATCATAAACAGATGAGTAAAATAGAGCTCTACAATAAGTCATAATAGAATAAAATCATTTATAGAAAGCATTAATGTTGTCATTTTCTTTGAAAAACTTGAATGTGAATGAAAACAAAGGAAGTCTAATAAATATGTTAAATGAATGGCTTACTTAGTTACCTGAACACAAAAGATCTATTATCCAATGACTTAATTGACTCCTTGTGTGTAGTTTTTAATAGCCCAGCATATTGCTGCAAACATTTTTCTTTAGAGTTTAAATTATATACCTTATTGTCTTTTGATTTGATTCAAACTCACCAATGTCTCATAACTCTAAGCAGAAAAAAATAACTATTTCTCAGTGGAGTAAAATGAATGCAAAACAAAACATTGTCACAATATTTATAATAATATGGTTTTCTATATTCTCATGATTGCTTAGAGGATTATTTGGGCTGAGAATTTAATGAAATTTTTAGTTATCATGAGTAGTCAAAAGTTTTGTGATATTTTTTCTTTGCTTTATATCAAGTTCATAATGTACTCCTGCATTCCTGAACTTGGATCATATCAAAATTTTCTCTTATATCTTTTAAACATCTGCTATTTCAAATGAAAGGAAGGAAGTAAAAGTGGTAAGAAAAGGATGAGGAGGAGGAGAAGAAAAAGGAACAGAAGAAGGAGAAAAACTAAATATTAAGGAGAATGGAGAATAATGAAGTACTATCATGAAACAAAATCGATTTCTATGCATATATGAGTTTATTGGGATGAACCCAACTACTGTGTATAACTATAAAGCTCTAATAATGATAAAAAAACAAATAAAAGTAAACCAGTGAAGTTTTTCAAAGGAAAACCACTTATAATATATTGTATTATGTTTCTCAAATATGCAAAGCAGTCATCAACAAAAGAAACAATGAAAAAATCTTCAAGTTGATTTATAAAGCATAAAACTTCTAATTAAAGGATTCTAATACCAATAGAACAGCACATTAATCATATTGTTCCAAGGTTTTGCACAGCAAGGAACAACAAAAACATGCTATATGATTACAGTGGCAAAGGAAATGGAAGAAAAATTTTCTCAATAAGAGAAAAATTAAAACAGAAGAAAGTTACACCTTCATTTGTGGTTTGATCATAACAACCATTTTTTTGGCCATTTCCTTTTCTGTAATTCAAGAATTATTAGCTTGTGTGCTTTGCCTTCTTTTATACAAAATATCAATTATTCTTTTAAAAAATATAATTGTCCCTTAATTATTATTTAGGAAAAAATATTCTTCAAATACATTACATTGGTGGCTTATACTTATATGTTTTCACATCTATATTTTTGTATTCCCAGTTCAAACTCTGAAAACTTTCACCTTCAGAATACTTCATAATTTTTTGTTACATGCTGCATCATTTCCATTATCACTACAAACCTTTTCCTCATCCCATCTATTTGAAACATCTATTTCCCTAGTTCTTTTTTATTCTGCATGACAAATATAACACGAAAAAAATAATTAGCTACTTAACTGATCATGAAGGCAGAAAAAATATTTATGTACATATATATATTTAAGCATACATAATATTACCTATCGATAAATTTGTCTATCTATATTAATCTTTAATCTAAAACAACCACTCTTCAAAGTATTTTGGGTTTCAAATTAACCTATGAAGAGTAGTCTAAATTATATAGTAAACCCCTATAATCTATAATAAAATAAATTATCGAGTGAAATATAATTGAGTATAAATGTGATATTACTGCGGCCATAAGTCTGTTTTAGGAGGATCTATTCTTAATGGGAGGAAGAATATGTGTGACATGATAAATCACAAAGTGTTATTTCTTGCTCACTCTGCATATCCTTTGGAGTTTGGCTGCAAAGTTTGCTGAGTGGTCTCCCATTTTCTGGAATGACAGAGAGAAAGGGAGAGGGAAAGGAGGAGGCAAAAGGGGAGGGGGAAGAGGGAGGGAGACTGAATGGCAATTTATGAATGGTTCCTAAGGCTACCACTAGGAAAAATCATACAGAATTGCTACTCAGGTAACTAAAGAGGCAAGAAGACAGCAATTGTGGAAAAGGAAGTTGTCAGTTTGCAGAGAGGAGATCCTAGGGAGTGGCTGTCAATGGTAAAGGAAAAACAGAAGACCTGAGGTTCTGGTTGTGAAGTAAGCTGGGGAAGGCTTCTTAGAATTAGTATGTCTCTGGTCTTGGAAATGGGCAGCAACAGTCATATGGGGACCCCATCACTGTTTCCAGTGTGCTCAGGGTGAGGTCTCCTACTTGGATATCACTACTGTCAGCTTCATCTGCACTTTTGGCTAACCTTCATGGTGGCCTGAGCCCTTCATCATTTCAAGTCCTTCCTGACAGCTTTCACTGATCCTGAGCTAGTATATATGCAATCTCCTGGAAATAAGTTTTGTAGAATGATGCCTAGTTCTTTTTGATACTCAGACTTTTTGGTACCAGATTTCAGAGAACTTCAGAAGGTCAAGGAATTTCTCTTGGAGAAATATGAGGATTGAAATAGCTCTAACAGCATCTCTCCCAGTCTCTATGATCTAATCTGCCATGACTGGCAGCAGCAGCAGTTCAAGTGTTGCCTTTAGATGCTTCATCAACTAATAACACATCATCTGCCACTCAATCTCAGTGGTATTCCACCAATATGTCCTAGCCTACTGGCTTGACCATAGAGCTCAGCTTTTGGCATGAGAAGTAGTATGAGTGATATCTCTAGAAAGTTGCACCCAAAATAGCTTTGGCTTCATCTTCTGACCATTGCTGTTCTCCTTAAAAACCATGATGCCTCAGAAGCAGAATAACTCTTCTTCCATAATTTATAATCAATCAAAATGGGGTAGAGGTCAGTGAGACACCCAGTTAGCATCTCTACCCACGCTTTCATGACCATCCTATCCTCATCGAGCTAATTTACCTACAGACCTCCAGTGACTAAGTCATTTTTATAACTGTGTCCAATGAGGCTGTCTCTTGCTCTGGGGCATTTTGCTCTCTATAACTCTAGTGATGTCATGCCTGTTGGCATTTCTATGGATTTGAGTCCAGAACAGACTATATTTTTCAGAATTAAGGGTCTTGGAGATGGTGAAGGCGCTAGTGCTTTTTTTGTGAATTCCATGCAGTACTCACAGTGAAAATGCAAGTTTGGGTTTCTGAAACTTTTCAAAATTTTGTTTAGAATATTAAATTATGGGTTGCTGAATGTTTAGCTGGAAAACCCAGAAATGTGGAGTGCCAACTGATTAATGATAACTGCTAATTTATTGGCTTTGAACATTGGGTGAATGATGGCTCTATTTTAGAGATACGGAATATAAAATAAAACCAGATTAAATATATGCACAAAAATTTTTAACAAAATACAGATAGAATCCATTAACATGTAAGAAAGGTTAAATGCTATGAGTATATGGTGTTTATCCTAAGAATACAGGGTCAGTTCAGCATATAAAAAATAAATCAATTTCATTTTGTTACATATAAATTTCCAGTTTTCCCAGCACCATTTGTTGAAGAGGCTACCTGTTCTCCAATGTATGTTTTTGATGCCTTTGTCTAATATAAGATAATTATGTGGGTTAGTCTCTGTGTCCTCTATTCTGTACCATTGGTATAACAGTCTGTTTTGATGCCAATGCAATGATGTTTTTGTTACTATTACTGTGAAGTATAGATTAAGGTCTGGTATAGTGATGTCACCTGCTTCACTCTTCTTGCTCAGAATTGATTTAGTTATTCTGGGTCTCTTATTTTTCCAGATGAATTTCATGACTGATTGTTCTATTTATATAAGGAATGTCATTGGGATTTTGACTGGAATTGCATTAAATCTGTATAGTGCTTTTGATAGTATGGTCAATTGACAACATTGATTTTGCCTATCCAAGAAGAAGGGTGATCTTTGCATCTTCTAAGGGTTTCTTTAATTTCTTTCTTTAGTGTTCTATAGGTTTCATTGTAGAGGTCTTTCACTTCTTTTGTTAGGTTGATTCCCAATTATTTTATATTTTTTGAGCCTATTGTAAATAGGGTAGATGCCCTTCAACAGATGAATGGATAAAGAAAATGTGGTATATATACACAATGTAATATTACTCAGCAATAAAAGAGAATAAAATCATGGTATTTGCAGGTAAATGGGTGGAGTTGAAGAAGATAATGCTAAGCGAAGTTAGTCAATCCTCAGAAAACAAGTGCCAAATGTTTTCTCTGATATAAGGAGGCTGATTCATAGTGGGGTTGTGGGAGGAATAGAGGAACTTTAGATAGGGCAAAGAGAAGGGAGGGGGCAAGGAGGTAAAGAAAGATGGTGGAATGAGATGGACATCACTACCCTAAGTACATGAATGAAGAAGACATGAATGGTGTGAATATACTTTGTATACAAGCAGAGATATGAAACATTGTGCTCTATATATGTAATATGAATTGCAATGCATTCTGCTGTCATATATAACAAATTAGAATAATAAATTAAAAAAATAAATCAAATAATATGCCATGTAAATACAATAAATGAACAAAACCAGTAAATGATAATCTCTGTAAATACAAAACAATTATCATGCATAAAGTCTAGCACTCTTTAAAGATTAAAAAATACTCAAAAAACTGTAAATATAAGGGATCTTCTTCAACTCAAGAAAAGGCACATGTGAAAACCTCACAGATATCTCAGTGATGAAAGCCTGAATGCTTTCACCATAAGATTAGGAAAAATGTCTGCTCTCATCATTTTTATTCACTTTTGTATTGGAGGTGGTAGCAAAAGCAATTAGGCAAAAATAAATATATAATAAATTAAGCCATTTTTATTGAACCATTCATGTTGGAAAGTAAAACTATCCTTTTTGAAAATGATATGATCTTGTATATAGAAAACAGAAAATCCTTAAGAATACACAAAAAATGGGTTTAGTGAATCAGTGAATTTAGTAAATTTGCAGATACATAATCAACAGAAAATCCAGTTGCATTCCTGTACAAATGCTATGGATATTTCAAAGTGAAATTTTTAAAAAAAATAATTCATCCACAGTAACATCAAAAAGAACAAAATACTTTGAAAAGAATAAAACCAAGTAAGTGTACAACTTACACAACTCAAAACTATAAAAAATGGAAAGAATACAATTTTCATGAAATGGAAGATGGCAATACTCCCCTAATTGATATGCAAATATGACTGAGTCCTTATCACAATCTGAGATGCTTTTTGTACAGAAATTGACAAGTGGATTCTGAAATTCATGTGAAATTCATGTGAATTATAAGTCCCCAAATATTCTAAACAACTTTGTAAAAAAGATCAATATTTTAGGACTTATATTCCTGATTTCTAAATTTACCACTCAAGGGTAGACATAAGAAAAGATCCTTTTTATTTTATTTTATTTTATTATTATTATTTCTTTTACTGGGGCTTGAACTCAGGGGCACTCAAACATTGAGCCACATCCCTAGCCCTATTTTGTATTTTATTTAGAGACAGAGTCTCACTGAGCTGCTTAGTGCCTCGCTTTTGCTGATGCTGGCTTTGAACTTGCCAGCCTACCAAGACGCTGGGAAAATCTCTGTGTGCCACTGTGCCCAGCAAGATCCATTTATTAATGGAATATAATTGAGTGTCCAGAAACATATTCTCACATTTAATGTCAATTGATTTTCAATAGGATGTCAAGGAAATTCAGGAAGGAAAATTAGCCTTTTCAACAAATGCTTATGGAAGACAAATCATCCACACTCAAAGAATGAAGTTGGACGTCTACCAAATTCCTAGAATAAAACATAAGCATAAATCTTCATGATTTTGAGATAGGCAATTCTCTCATAGATATAACATCAAAAGAACAATCAAAAAGGAAAAAAGTTGATAAATAGAACTTCACCAAAACTAAAAAAAAAAAAAAAAAAACAGTGCCAAAAATAAAAAAGAATGGGAAAAATATTTTTAGTCATATATTTTTAAAAGATAAGAATCCAGACCTAGGGCTGGGGATGTGGCTCAAGCGGTAGCGTGATCGCCTGGCATGTGTGCAACCCGAGTTAGATTTTCAGCACCACATACAAACAAAGATGTGTGTCCGCTAAAAACTAAAAAATAAATATTAAAATTTTCTCTCTCTCTCTCTAAAAAAAAAGAATACAGATCTATAAAGAACACTTAGAAATTAACAATAAATAACAAAAATCTACTTTAAAAATAAGCAAAAATTTGAATAGACATTTATCCAGAAAAAAAAGATACACAAAGTTGTCAAGGAACAGATGAAATCATATTCAAACACATTAGTCTTTAGGGAAATAAATTTCAAAGCATAATGAGCTATAACTACCACCATTAGGATGGGCCCAATAAAAATATACTAATAAATGCACCAGGTATGGTGGTGCACAGCTGTAAGCCCAGCAGTTTCAGAGACTGAAACAAGAGGATCACAAGTTCAAAGCCAGGCTTAGCAACTTAGGGTGGCCCTGAGCAACATAGTGATAATTGGTCTCAGAATAAATATGTGGTCATATCTGCGATATTTTGGGTCATTTTTATATCATTAAATATGCGTATTTAAGCATAGTATAAGTGAGTAAACTCAATTCATAGAAATTTGCCCAAGTGAAAAGAAATCTTGTATTTAAAAAACATACTCATACATATATGTTTACTCAGTTATACATGCATATGTAAAATTTGTGTATAATGAATATGTTTATAGTGTGTATGTGTATACATTATAATATATACACACAATTACACAAACAGACATAAACACATTTATATAAACTCAGTATCTTTTTTCTTGTTACTGGCTATTTGTTATGATATATACTAGAGAAGAATATATCTTTCCCACGCTTCTGAACTGATCCAATTTGGGTTTTTGTTTAATGTTTTTGTTTTTGTTAATGTTTTTGTTTTTGCCAACCTTCTAATTAAGATATGATTCTTGAAAATGGCTAAGTTCTTTGCCTTTTCTACTTCTATATTTACCATCCCATTGAATTTATAAGGAATTCAGTAAACATTTGGTGACAATTAACATATATATATATGTGTGTGTGTGTATGTATATGTGTATATATATATATATATATATATATATATATATATATATATATATCGTATGTATTTGACAAAGGTATTTTCTTCTTATAGCATAAGAATAGTGTATAAATTGAAAATTGAATATGGTCACAAATTCTTGGTGGTGACTCTATCCAACCCTTAAAACTGATCTGACTTCATAACTGGTTTTAATGGTGTGTGAAATAAATGAGGTTTTCTTAGTTGCAGAGTCAAGGACCCTTTAACTTCTACTCTCTTGAAATAATGTCTTAAGATCACAATGGAGGGAAACTGAATTAGCTCTCTGGCAGATAAGCTCTCTGTGAAACTATTCCCAATTTTCATCCATGAGGGAAGCTATCTCAAACTCCATTCTAGCCATCCTTTTATCACAGTTCACCTTCCAGATGAATGGTGTTATATCAGTTATTCTGGGAAAATTAATAGAAAAACTGTCCTATAACCCACATATCTATTAAAAATTATATGATTTATATCTGTAAGGTCTTATATTTTAGTTATAAAGCAATACATATCTAATATAGAATTTGATACCTAAAAGCAGGGTTCTTCTGTGATTAAAAAAAAGAAAAGAAAAGAAAAAGAAAGATCCTTCAGATATGTGCCATTGGCTTTGCTACCAAATAGTGGGATTTATATGGAAAGGCAATAGGGTAACTGTAAATGAAATAGGGAAAGAAGCAAAGACAATGACAGACTGGGAAAGAGGCTGTTATCCCAGTCACTCAGGAGGCTGAAGCAGGAGGATCACAAGTTCAAAGCCAGCCTCAACAATTTAGCAAGGCCCTAAGCAACTTACCAAGATCCTATTTTAAGATAAACAAATAAAAAAAGGGGTTGGGGATGTGGATCAGTGGTTAAGCTCCCCTGGGTTCAATCTCTGGTGCCATAAAGAAAGAAAGAAACAAACAAACAAACTTGTGGGTCTGTATGAAGAGATTTTCCAGCACACATACAAATGTTAAGTCCAGAGTTCAGTTGTGCTTGGTTAGCTATCAAGAGAACAGAGAAAATACCCAAGATGCCATGAGAAACATAATTTTTATTGAAAAAAATGCTTGCCAGCAAGGACTAATGACAATGGGCTTCTGTCACGCATGATCAGCAGATAACACCTTTGTCCTTTACAATGTTTTGCTAAATAGTGACTCCTTGTCCCTCTCAATGTTTGCTCCAGTGGTAGCCAGCTAGAAGAGTGGCACTTGTCTTCTCTGCCTTGTCCTCAATTCTGTGCCAGTAATTACAGGGTGAAGTGTTTATAAGTTAGGTTATCCCGGCAGTGACACTACTGGTTTGCTTAGTCTGATGGGTTCCATGTATGACCAGCGTTCCAAGAAGCAGTTGTCCTGGTATGTATGAGAGAGGGTAGTTCCCACAGAAAATGCTACCTCTGTTTGCATTATGTGTGAGAAAGAGAAAGTCAGTGTCCTTCAAGACAGTATTTATCAAGAGTCTTGTCTAGGCTTGCTCTTCTTGTTTCCTTACTTTGGCAAGGTCCATGGGAATGGAGAGGAGCATTTCAGGGACATGATGTTTTAATGCCCGCCTGCTTCCAAGAATAGCACATGAACATATATACATACATATATTTATATTCAGATAAAATTATGATATAGATTTAAGCTTGATTGAAGGAGGCCTTATTTTATCATCTGTATTTATGAAGTTCCTCCTATTTAAAATGGCTAATTATTTTTGGTAATAACTAATTAAATTTATAATAAATAATTTAAATTATTAAGTAATTAATTTGCCTAGCCATAGCAGAATGTACATTATTTTAAAAATCTGAAAGATGTCTCTAGTTCCCCAGTATCAAATGTGTTACGTGTGTCACAAACACACATTTACACTCTTACTCATATTCATACATATAGGTATTTAGATAAATATATAAATATTATGTATGTAATTATATATTTAATGCATATTAATAGAAAGTTTTAAACACAAAGGTAGCAAAGCCCATAGTCAATTATTGACCACAACTGGATGCTTCTGTGATCAATGTCAGTTAAAGACAGCTAGAATGACAGTAATTATGTAGCATTAATGAAGCAAAATGGCAAGTGTGTTTGTTATGCTACCATATACTTTAAAAGGTCTTTATTATTCAGCACAAATAAGTATTCCTAGGAAATGTTAAGATTCTATTTGCGGAAGAAAGTTAGATGTTGTCTAGTCTGTTATTCAAAGGAATCCTACCATTCATCCTCCTTTGCATATTCTTCCTTATGCAAACAAAAGCAAAGTAATTAACTCAAAAGCATTCTATAAACACAAAGAGGATATCACATCCTGGAAGAGATTGGGATAAGACTTCTCTATTTCAATATTTCCTTCAGTTTCTTTGCAAATATCCTGTGATATTGAAAACATCATGATAAATGATAAAAGGCCTCCATTTACATCTTTATTAATCACAATCTCATAAGGTATTATAAAATCCACACAATATTAAAATTTTTATCATTATTGTGCCATTGTAAAATTTATGTATACAGGGAATAAAGAAATCTAGGTTCTTTTTTTGAGTTCTTTTTAGCTTCATTAGTTCTATAAATCCCATCATACCCACTTTATGAATCACCATGGGTAAATATTGACAAGTCCTAATATTTCCTGTACATTAATTTTTCATTCATGAAAGGATGGTGTGAGACTAGAGAATCTTTATGAAACTTTCCAGCTCAGATTTCCCTAGGATATATATCTAAATGAAAATGCAGGAGCAATTTTCTAATAGAGAAAACAGTCATTGTTTAAATGGAGGTATTATGTGATTCTATATAACCTTCCTGACAAAAGATGAACCTCAGTAACTGGGCTTCCTCCATGAGTCTGATTAGGTCTTTGCAGTCTTACCTAAAAGGAAAATTAGGTGTGACCGTAAAAGGGCATTTCTCTGTATGATCCCTCCATAGACAGTTCATGCCACTCATATATATATAAAGAGCTTAATAACAATTTAGTCAAAAAAATGATGCTTATTGGTGAGAAAACTTCCACAGTATTTGCTAACATCTAGATGTATTATTTTATTTTAATAACATTTCTGTTAGTATGTACTGCAATATACAAAGTGTTACACATGATTATTATTTAAATCTGTGAAATACTCACGGTAACTATGACTTATTTGGAGTCTATATACACCACCCCTGCCTCCTTTATCTCTTACTCTGCAATATGTGTATGCCATATTTACTAACGTTTTAAGGACAGTAGAGTATGATCAGAACCCATGATTTTGAAATTACAATTATATCATCAGGTAACTATTTTAACCATAGCAATCATATATTACGACTGAAGGGGAAAACAGAATGATTTTTTTTTGTAAAAAAAAAAAACAAAACAAAACATTAAAGTCTTGAAACTCAAATAGTGAAAAAATAAAATGATATCTGCTTCCTAAATTAGTAATAACTTGTCTTATTATTCATTTTCTGAATAAAAGAGCTTAACACACAACTTTATTTTCATAAAGCAATATCATTTCTGGTATCATATTTTATAAAAATCTTACATATTTTATTTCACATTTCAAATAAAAATATTTTATTGCTGAAAAATATAAAAATTTGAAATGAGCTATTTTTCTAAAATATTATAACCAAAGTATTCCAAAATCTTTACCTAGATGTTGATGTAATTTTACTTCTAATATTTTGAAATATTTTTGAACTTTTGCCTTGAAAGAGATGAGTATTATTACAATAAGATTGCAATTTTTTTGATTAAAATAGTCATTTGTGATATTAAAATGGGATATATTTTATTCAGGAGGATATGACTTGCATCTTCTAATCTTTTGGTGCCCATTATAATCAGACTCACTGGTGCCGGCATTTATAAAATATTTATAAATCTAAAAAGCAAATTCTGAATGACTATTAGGAGAAATAGTCATACAATTGAATCCTAACTAGTTATTAACACTGTAAATGTATTTTGAAATAAAATAGTGACTGTAGAAATGTTTAATTTTTCCAACAATTTTTATGAACAATTTTTAACCATGGATTATTTAGTGAATAATGAAAAGTACATTAAACTTAGGAATTTTTTTATAAATATGACTTAAGACAAAATTTTGATTAAAACATTTTAATAGATAATTTTGTGTCTTAAGTGCTTCATGAATTCAGGAAATTATATAAAAGTATATACACAGCATATATAAACTAACACTATTATAATATATGTTATATTTAATTACAAATAATTAACTAACACTCTTATAATATATATTATATTTAATTACAAATATACTAACACAGATTCTAACAGATTTAAACCAATTATTTGTATCAAGTTTTTTGCCTTGGTGTTTTCACATTAAAGGTACTTGTGAAGTGTTAAGTAATTCTGTTTCTATATGTCAAAATAAAGCTAACATAATAATTTATTGATTTGTAAATTTAAAATACATCAGTTAAAACTGCTTGGGTATGGATAGAAAGAGAAAAAGAGGAGTTCAGTATTGAAAAGGCATCAGATGTTGCAGTTTAGCAACAGGGGACACTAAGTAGAGGAAATTGACTAAACAGTCGGAGTAGCAGGTTGAAAAATTCAGAGAATTATCAAGACTTCTAGGACTCTGGCAACATTGTTGGAAGACATTAAGGACCCTGACTTTTGTTTCAAAAAATATGTGTGCTATTTTTCAGGCCCAGCAACAGGTAATTATAGAGGCTTCACCTGGCAGACTCCACAGGGCAAAACTGCTGTTGGCACAATGAAGTTACTTTACAACACTGATGGCAGATTCTGAAGGGGATTTTAATCAAGAGCCTGTGTTCCTGTGACTGTCGGAACTTACAGAAAACTGTTAGCTTCTTTTTCAGGGGAAGGAGGTCATTGTAGGAGGCTTTCTCCAGGGACCTTTAACTTGGTACTTAGTGCTTCCCTACTCACAGTGCCTCCCTCTCTCTCTTCTGCTAGTCCCTAAGTCCATAGTACCACAAGAGTCTTTTTTGGGGGGCACTCCTTCTGCTGTGTGATGATCCCTAAATTTCTGTTTGCACTATTATTTACATTTTGACTAGAACAGTTCTGCAGTGGAAGAAGTGGGTGCCGTGTAAAAATTATTACCACTTTAGCCTCTTGCTTATATGATTGCTATAAATGATTGAAGACTTGATAATTAAATAATTATTTTCAATTTTGCTTGTTTTATTAGTCAGCTCCCCCAAGGTTTGGTGATGCAGTTGTCTCTATATAGACTGAGTTCTGGGCATGCCCCTAGCCAATGAATTTTCATCATGAGATAGAAAAAGTTGAGTTTGTAAATTTTCAAATAAGATGTGAGAGAAAACAAAGATGTAAATCCCCAAATATTATAAATATTATATTATTATTATTATTATTATTATTATTATTATTATTATTATATTTGTGTTGAAGGAGTAAAGAGCTTGATACCAGACAGAAGAATATTTTTCAATAAGTAAATGGTATTAATATGTCACCTACCTCAATGTAGAATCCGTGACATAGTATATGAGGGCTACAATAAGAATTAATATAGGCATGGAGTCAGGATAGGAATAGGACAAAATTTTTTTTACAAATATTCTTTAATTGTGTAAAACATGAGAAACATAGAGTTACTAAATTTAAATATAGACTTGTGTTTCTATAAACACCAAAAATAGTTTAAATATAGGAAACATCTACCAAGTATATTTTTCATGGCAATACTCTTTGACTGAACACATTTTACAAATAATGCTTCATTTGCACTAAAGCAAATCTAGAATTCATATACCATCTGATCCTGAAATTTCTTTCTTTGTCATATATACAACAGAACTCTTAAATAGGATAAATTATTAGGCAGTATTCTAATTTGTTCCTAAGATTTGTCATTCCACTGGTACGCCTGACAGTATAAATCCCAGAATAGTGAATCCCATGGAGTAACTACCCAGAATATGTTTTTATGTTATATGGCATAGTTGAAGTTAAGATAGGAAGATACTGCCAGATATCTTCTATATCTATATTAGTCCTAACTAATCAGATGAGCTCTTAAAAAGCAGAAAATTTTCTCCATTTAGTCAAAGAAGAGGCAGTCAGACAGACCTACTACAACTGGTCTGGAAGGAAGCATGTGAGCAGATTCATAGATACTGTGGGATATTGTTTTGGTTCCTCATCTCTTCTCTATAATGGCAATGATATTGGACCCCAAAGGGATGACTTGAGTTAATTGTGTTTAAAATTTAAATTTTATTCCCACCAAGATGTGTTTCTAGATCTGTTCCTATTTCTTTTGTTTTCTATTTCTTTGTAGGTTTTTTTCCTGTCTAGGTAAGTTTCTTATACATACTTCCTTTTAGTCTGAAACTGACAGAAGAATTGTGACCATCTTAGAAAATGGATTTTCTTTGGAAATAATGGATGGATAAAAAATTAAAGGTTTTCCAACACATATGAATATTTCTACTTATATTTGTCATGATCTACTTTTGAAAAAATCACTTACATATTTAATAAATTTACATATTTATTATACCAAAAATACATTCTACAATTTTTATAAAGTAGACAAATAAGAAGAATCATATCACCTTTAATAGTATAATATTAAAAGCTCACTGTTTCCACCAGATGCTACAACCAAAGACTGTCGCTTATCTATAAATCATGCAAGCAATGCATCCTTGACCAATATATAGCACAAATAAGTACAGATCAATTATTTGATATTACAAATAGCTATCAGTTGACTCTGTAATGTATTTGTTTAACATGTAGTTCCCACTCATGCATGAAAAATAAATTATCAATGTAGAAATTTGATGGGAAATCTGTACTATTAAGTTTAAAACCAAGGTTAAATGTTGCCCTCTAACCAGGCTGGCTGGCTAGCAACATATGCTGGGTTCCCAAAAGTGGCTGCACTAATAACTTAAGAAAACAGTGAAGAAAGCACACAAGTACATAGAAATATTTTTTTTTTTCAAAATCCCATTGGTGCAGACAATATGGAAAGCAGTATGGAGATTCCTTGGAAAACTAAGAATGGAACCATCATTTGACCCACCTATTCCTCTCCTGGTTCTATAACCAAAGGATTTAAAAAGAATATACTACAGGGACACAGCCACATCAATGTTTATAGCCGCACAGTTCACAATAACTAAACTGTGGAACCAACCTAGATGCCCTCCAGTAAAGAAATGGATAAAAAAATGTGGCATACATACACAATGGAATATTACTCAGCAAAAAAGAGACTAAAATCATGTCATTTGCAGGTAAATGGATGGAGTTGTTAGAAGATAATGCTAAGTGAAGTTAGCCAATCCCCAAAAAACAAATGCCAAATGTTTTATCTGATATAAGGAGGCTGATTTATAGTGGGGTAGGGAGGGAGAGCATGGGAGGAATAAACAAACTCTAGATAGGGCAGAGGGGTGGGAGGGGAAGGGAGGGTCCCAGGGATTAGCAATGATGGTGGAATGTGATGGATATCATTACCCAAAGTATATGTTTGAAGACACAAATTGGTGTGAATATACTTTATATACACCCAGAGATATATTAAAAAAAAATGTGTCCTATAGGCGTAATAGGAATGACAATGCATTCCACAGTCATTTATTTTAAAAACTCACTAATAACAACAACAACAAAAATCCAGCATGGCTTTCAACCTTAGGGGTTCAGTGGAAAGAGAGAGAGACAGCTGAATTCTTTATTTTTATACAGGGGGGACATACAAAGGGAAGTTCAATGGAATGTTATTTCCAAATAAGGCAAAGGGTCAGGTTTCAGGTAGTTTCAGGATATCTTGTGGTCAGAAGATTGATTGACATCTTGATAAGTCACACCCATCTCAGGTGCTGTGTGGGATCAAAAGGCAGAGCAAGTGAAAAGGATACATATGTGCACAGCCCAGACAAAGCAGCAACATCAGTCTAGTTCATTCATATACTCAAAGTTCTCACAGTTCACACACACAGTCCATGGCTGGCCCGTGACAGTTATATAAAGAATAGCTTGGAATCTGGTTTTCCATAACTAAAATAAAAAGTAAATTCACATAACTTCTTTGCTTTTAAAATTATGTTGTAGTCTATTCTCTTCTTTAAATTTCAGTCTGTAAATTATTAGGGAACATATTTCAAATAAAATAAGCAACATATCCTCTAGATCACAAATAATTATATGTATAGCTAATAACATATGTTGGTCTTATTTGGAAAGAACATTCCAATGAACTTTATAACTACTTTGATAATCACTTTTAAAACATTAAAAAGTTGAGTCACATTTCAAAAACCAAACTTTTAGGAACATCTCAGTTTCCTATAGGAACTGATAAAAATACATATGAAATCTGCCTTATGAACATATCATAAAAGACAATGAAGAGATATGTACATTGTGGCTTGACCTGATCTTCAAAAACCAATTAAGCCCACAGCAATTTAGTTTAATATCTAAGCTTGTGTTCCCTTGATTTACAACTAACCAGAAGCTCATACATAAACCTTCAAGTTATCAGTGCATTTACTTATATTTAAAAAAACTACTTCACTCTTTATTCATTTCTTGCTAAATTTTGAGGTTGTTTAGTACTTCATTTTTTCAAAGCAGTTCAGCCACTGTCCCAAGATATAGGTATGTATGTAATCAGAATATATTCATAATAAAAGTAATTTGAGAGATACCTAAAAACCCTCTCTATATATCTAGGAATATTCAAGAATACCAAGTAATATATTGAATTTCCTAGACTATATTGATCTATACTACTAAATATGTGTTTAATAATAACATCACCTAAATTCCCTTATGTTTTGTTCTATTGGTATTAGTACAAAAATTTGGGTTCATAAGATACATAAGCCTGTAATATACTGGCAATAATAACATTGTGCTGGCTATGGTGGTGCATGCCTGTAATCCCAGTGGCTTGGAGGCTGAGGTAAGAGTATCACAAGCTCAAAGCCAGACTCAGCAATCTAGTGAGGCTCTAAGCAGCTTAGCAAGACCCTGTCTCAAACTAAAAAGGGCTGAAGATGTGGCTCAGTGGTTTAGCTCTCCTTTAGTAATTTCATGTAGGAAAGAAAGAAGCACAGGAGAAGAATGAAGAAAAGAGAGGTGAATAACAGAAAGTGAAGCAGAAGAGAAAGAAAATGATAAAATCAAAAACAATTAAAATGATGAATAATCACAAATTCCTTGCTTTAATAGCAATTATCAGCCATTAAAATAGTATAAATATATTTATCTAATATCTAGTACTGTAGGTGATTAAATGTGCATGTACATTGATTCAATTCAAATTCAAGAAACTCACCCATTTTGTATCAGTATGCTTTCCCAGTTGATTAAATTCTGTTTGGTTTAATTAAATATTAAATAGTTAATGCATGTCTTACTGCCTTTATTACTTTTTTATGAGTATATTTGCCTTATGATTCCAGATCATCCATTCGAATGCACCTCATTTAACAAAGGAAGATGTAGGAAATTTTCAATTTCACCATTGTAATGAGACATTGTTGGTGCTCTGCCATATCCACTAGGATTCCTCTGCTATTTCTGAATACTCTTTGATAAATTTACTTCCAAGGCCTTCATCTACCACTCTTCTTAGAAGGGCTGCTTTCTTCTACCAGAGCTACAGAAAGCTAGACATGCTCAGTAGTGAAGTTTCCCTGGAGCCTGACTCCTTCATGTTGGCTTGAACCAGACTCAGGGGCAAAAGTACACTCCAGAATGTTCTTGCTGAAACTTTCCCTCCTTCTTACCATTGCATTGCTTCTTTTATCCCCAAGTCTTTCCTTCTCTCATACTTTACTCCAGAGGATTTTCTTAGCAAATTGCCTGCACAGAAATATTTGTTTCAGATCTATTTCTAGAGACTTATCCTTAGATACCTTTAAATCAAAATAAATAAACTAAGCAATTGATTTTTTGGTGGAAACTAAAGTTTTAAAAATCACTAAGAAGAAAAATGTATGAAAAGAGCACATGTTAAAACATACATCAATTTAACGATTTTTATATCATTGGCCCAAGTGTTTTGGGAGGAGTAGGTGTCTTTGTTCAGTGCCACAGAAGTATAGAGGAGAATTGTCAGATTTTATTATACTTTAAATGCAATCCCTGTTATTAAAGAAACACCACAATAGGAAATTAAAAGTAGTGAGAAGTTACTGCAAATTATTATATGGTGTTCATAAAATGTAATAATTATTGTTATAAAAAGATAAACTATTTTTCAGAGGTATGTGATGCCTGTGAGTGTATATAAAGGAATAGACTTAGATCTGGGTTTACCCCATCCATATGGCATTCTCTATATACCATTTTGATAAAGAAAATAAAATGGAAATAAATTGTCAACTTGCCAGTGGAGATGTAAACATTGAAAATATCTGCCTCTTCAATTCTAATTTTCAAGATTTTGCAAATATTTCTTAGCAAACTCATATTCAAAAAACCTTATTAAATATTTTGGGGAGCATAGTACTTAAAAATAATTATCTGGACATAAAGTTCTATATTCTTTGATCAGAAACTTGGAGTTATACGGTCTGTACTAACTAGTTTTTACCAAGAATGATGGACAGGATTCTATGTCTTGATGGAATTTTAGAAAGAGTGTTAGCACATATAATTATTTACTCTGTATAGCAAGGAAGTGCAGTGGTACCACATGAAAGTCTAGGGATAAATTTGCTTTCAAACACAGCTAGATTTGAAGCTCAATGTTCATTATCAGGATAATGTTCCTTTATTGCTCTTAACTCTGGTTTCCCTGTCCTGCTTCACTTGCTGTTTTTCAAATAAGTATACATTAATTATACAGCATAGCAGATTTCATTGTGACATATTTGTATATTCATAAAAACATAATTTGGTCAGTTTCACACCCCACATCTTCCCCTTCCGTCCCCACCCCTCCACTGCACTAATAAGTCCTTTCTACATTGATAACTTTTAATGGAATTCTCAAGTGGATGTTTGTAGTCAGGAGTGAAAGCAGTGATAAGCAGTAACTATCGTTGTGTAGGGTGAACTACTCCTAAAGGTGTAACCTCTTCCTACAATGTCAACATAAGACTGATGTATGATTTCATTGACACAGATCACACTGAGATCTAGTCATGGTGTCAAGGGGTGTGACTCTGATGGATCTGTACCTACACTAACCTGAACCACATACACTAAAGACTGGAGAATTGCTATAATTAGAAGGGGAAATGGATAACACATAGATAAATGAAAAAGGTGTTCTCAACACTGTCAGACCTAGGATGTCACCAGGTTAAAGTCTCTTCTTAAAAATATCACATCAGAGTATTCTCACGTATCCAACAATTGATTAAAGGCCAAGAAGAAATCACAAAGGAGAAGTCCAGGGAATGGAAGAAAATGGTCAATGAATATTGACTCCTCTAAGTTTATGTGATGAGACTTAACTGAGAAAATGTGAAGTTGAGTGAATTTAACAAGACAGAACACAGTTTCTGCTAAACTTTAAAAGTGGCACTCCTTAACTATTAAAATCTTTTTTTTTCTTTTACCTTTATGTTCAACAAGGCTAAATGTAGCTTATCTACTTGGAAATTTACCACATTTGTAAAAGACTGGGCATTACTTAATAATGTTACTTCATTATTTAATATGCTTATCCACTTGTTTATTTGGCTAATAGATACTTATTGGTTACTAGTCAGGCATCAAGAACAAGTCTTAAGATAGGACATAATAAAACTGGTTGCTCATTTTCTACTATTGAAAATCTCAATATCCAGTAAAGAACAAGCCCATGTGGACAGTCTAAGCAAGGACCATATTTCACCATTTCAACCTTTGTTGTTTATGTATCTCACACAACATGTAGCAACAGAATTTGTTCCAAATGTCTCCACATTTATTTATTAATATTTGACAACTGATATCAAACATTTCCTATATGTGAAACATTCAATGTATACATAATATATTTAAAATGTATTTAAGTCAATTCAAATTCTTCCTCAAATTAATAAGTGAGGATTAAGACCCATTTATTTAATTTAAGTAAATATCTAGTTAATCATAGATATTATTTTCTTCTTACATATTAGAAGGAATTTCATGAAGTAATTTGGACACTATTTTGTCTTTAGACACATGTCATTATAAAATTCAATAAACTCAACAAGAAAAATTTATTTTTCCCTTTTCTGAAGGCTGAAAAGTCTGAGATGAAATGTTGATAGTGTCTGGTTTCTTGTGTGGCCTCCCTTCCTGACGGGCAGCCAGCCATGTTGACCTCATGGGGCCTTTCCTCTGAGTGAGTCTGGAGAAAGAGCAAGTGAGCTTTCTGATGCCTCTTCTTTAAAGAATGCTGCACCACATGTAGGATCAGGGTCTAGCTCTTAGGATCTCATTTAATCTTTTCTTTGGGGGGACAGGGGATTACTGGGGGTTGAACTCAGGGTTAGTCAACCAGTGAGCCACATTCCCAGCCCTATTTTGCATTTTTATTTACAGACAGGGTCTCACTGAATTGCTTAGCACCTTACTCTGCTGAGCCTGGATTTCCACTTGCCATCCTCCTGCCTCAGCCTCAGAGCAGCTGGGATTACAGGCATGTGCCATGGCACCCAGCTCACCTTAATTATCTTTTTTATGACCTCAGTTGCAAATATAGACACAGAGAGTAAGCTTTAACATACAAATATGTGTGTAAATGTAACTTAATAATATGATATTCCCTTTATCTCTGCTTTTCCTTTTCCCTGAATTATTCTTAATATGTTTATTCAGTCTCAAAAATAATAAAGGAAAAACAACTTTTATAATTTAATACACTAAATAAATAAATTATGATTTTATGCTACTTTTAAACCAAAATTGTGACAGAAAATAGTGTTAATTCCTTCTATATTCAAATCTGCTAATAGTGTACATAATTTTATCTTCCTTAAAACTTTTCTTAAAAAATACTAGGAAACGTGGCTTTTAACAACTGTGGCTCTTCTTTCTCTCTCTTACCCACAAGACACACACACACACACACACACACACACATCACTATTACAATGGGCTTTCCACAGCTGACAGCCACCCCACAGGGAGGGAGAAAGAGAATGCAGCAGAGGGAAGCAGAGGGGCATATAGAAGAGACAAGAATATCTAAGGTTGGATGTCTTTAGAGTCAGGGATGGTGAGGAGAAAGAGAATCTACCTCCTTGATTTCTCCCCTTTGTCTTTCTCTCCCCTTTGCTCTATAGACTTCTCCAGAATCAATATCAGAAGTGAACAGAAATCTCTAGTCTATAAAAGGAATTTGGAAGGATGGCCAGGGCTCCTGCTAGCTGCCAAGTAACAGTTGCAGCTTAGGTGTGCATGTAAAACTGTTGAGTGCAATTATCCCTCTCCATTTTTCCTCCCTTCTCATTCCCTTTTCAGTTATTCCTTTCAATTTCCTTCCCATTGGTTTCTTCCCTACTCTTACTGTGTGTGGCTGGCTCTAGGAGAGAGTTCTTGCATTTGGTGGGGCTCAGGTTGGATCAGAAAGCAGGAAGAAGTAGATGAGAACAGGGCAGGGGCAGAGTTGGAGGAAAGATTTTCAGGGCTAGAAAACATGGTGAGAAGGTCTGGCCAGTCACAGCGAGATTTGGGATGAACTGAGGAAGGAAGAAGGAAACCAAGATGGGACCCAGGACTTGTACTTCTTTTAGTATGCTGTCTCTTTTCCCAGTGCTCATCTACCCATCCACTCCAGAGCCTTCAAGCACCCAGCTGTTACAGGTGATTCCTGTTTGTGGTGCTTGGAAAATGAGTCAAGCAAGGTGGTCACAACATGCATCCTAGTCCATGAAACCAGATGACACAAACTCAGAGCAACCACTTGGCCTGGGCCCCTCAAGCTCTTTGTCCTCTGAGACCAGCAGACCCATCCTGATAGTAAGGAATGGTTCCTGAATGACCAAGATGTAGTCTCATAAACAGAGATGTATATCTTCCTCAACTGAATTAGAAAACACATTTTTTGTTTTGTTTTGTTTTAGTCTAACAAAAGCTATAAGGGGACACTTAAAGACAGTGGAATTGATGTAGGATTCCATACAGACAATATCTTAAAGAATCCACCAAAAGACTTTTAGAAATCATAAAACAAATTCAATAAAATAGCAGGATACAAAAGAAACATTAAAAGTGGTAGGTTTTCTATACACCATTAGTAAATTCATTGAGAAAGAAATCAGGGAAAAAAAGAAAAGAAAAAGAAAAAGATACCTAGGAATAAACCTAACTAAAATATTTCCAAAGTGAAAATTACAAAACACCGAGGAAATAAATTGAAGAAGACATTTGATACTAGAAAGACCTCCCATATTACTGAATTGGGGGAATTAATATTATTATAATGTCCATACTTCCCAAAGCAATTCAAAGATTCTGTGCAATCCCCATCAAAACACCAATGACATTTTCAACTGAACTAAAATATAACAATTCTGAAATTCATATGGAAATATTAAAGACCCCGAAAGCCAGTGCAATCCTGAGCAAAAAGAACAATGCTGGGTAATCACAATACCTACTTTCAAAACACACTACAGAGCCATAGTATCAAAAATAGCCTAGTTTTGTCATGCACGCACATGCACACACACACACACACACAAACACACACACACATATAGACAATGAAACAGAAGAGAGGATACAGAAATAAATTCATGCATCTGCAGCCAACTGATTCTTGTCAAAGGTGCCAGAAAAACATATATTCAAGAAAGGACAGTCTCTCAACAAATGGTGCTAGGAAAATTGAATATTCACATAGAAGAGTCATTTAAAATAGACTTTTGTATATACTCTATACAAAAATCAACTCACAAACTGTTCATAGACCTTAATGTAAAACCCAAATTTTTTAATTTATAAGGAAACAGGGAAAATACTTCAGGACCTTGGAACAGGTAGTTATTTTCTGAATAGAACTACAAAAGCCAAGGAAATAAAGGCAAAAATTGAGAAATACAATTACATCCAAAACACACACACACACACACACAAACAAACAAAAACTTCTAGCAAACTTCATAGCAAAGGAGTTAACCAACAGAGTAAAGAATCATCCTGCTGAGTGAGAAGAAATATTTACCTGCTATTCCTCCAGTAGAGCATTAATATCTACACTATGAAGAAATAAAAAAACATAACCAATAAGAAATAATATGGTTAATAAATGGGAAAATGATTTGAAAAGACACTTCACTAAGAGGAAGTACTGATGGCCAATGAATACATGAATAAAGCTCAATACCTTTTGCCATTAGGGAGATTAAAATCAAAACTATATTGAAATTTCACATATACTTGATATAGTATCATTGAACCATAAAGAAGAATGAAACCCAGACATTCACAGGAAATGGATGGAACAGGAGGAAATGATGTTAAGCTAAAGAAGTCAGACACAGAAAGATATGTTTTGCCATTTTTTTTTCATGTGTGGAAACTACAAAATGAAAAATGATGATCTGAAAGTTGAAG
The DNA here is from genome assembly GCF_047511675.1 of Marmota flaviventris. Lineage (NCBI taxonomy): Eukaryota > Metazoa > Chordata > Mammalia > Rodentia > Sciuridae > Marmota > Marmota flaviventris. The sequence continues at coordinate 81,865,967 of NC_092505.1, forward strand.
AGAGACTATTAGGAACTGGGAAGCATGGGAGAGAAGGGAGGAAGGGTGAAGGTAGAATGGTGTGGGGACATGAGCAATGCATGATGTGTGAAAATATGGAAATATCATAGTAAATGTCATTAATTTTTAGTTATATGTATTAATAATTATAATTTTGAACAGTACTTTGGAATAAAACCATAGAAGTCCTGAGTGGGTACACTCTTAAGTGAGTCGAAGGCAATCCTCTGTTTAAAGAGTACACACCCTCTGGGATGATCCTGTACAAGTCCCTGACAAGTAGCTGTTGGTAAAGTCCAGATCCCAGAAGCCAATAACCCATTTGTACTGTTCTCCCTTCCCTTCCTGTCCAGGGGATTTACTTAAAAGTAAGACACTAAATCTAATGAGACAACCACCATTTTTAAGCCAATATTTTCTTTTCCCCGATTTTTCTTCTTTAGGTATAGAAAACCTACCACTTTTAATATTCAGTTTTATTCACATAAAACCAAGCAACTAAAAAAAATCAACATAAATTTTTGTCTCTCCATGTGATTTTTAACTTTAAGATATTTAGACAATTTGGCATAAGCAAGATTATCAGGATATAGAAGTTAATTATTTTTTTCATTGTTTTCCTTCTTCAATGAGAGGTAACCACATAAAAGTTTGAAAAAGTGAAACCTTAAGTTCTCCTCAGGTGATAAATTTGCAAAACTCCTGGGAAGAGGAAGAGGAAAACCAAGAGTAGGTAGAAAAGCACTTAATTGGGGAAGGGGGGTATTAGACTTACATTTTTAGAAAAATTTTCAATATATCAGCATCTGTGCTAGTTAATCTTTCATTGCTATGACAAAAATATTGAATAAAAATAACTTAGGAAAGAAAAAGGTTATTTGGGGCTCAGAATTTTAGAGGTATAAGTCCACGGAAGACTGACTACATTGGTCTTGGCCCACGGTGAGGCCCAGACTGAGTGAGGGGTGTGGTGGAGGACAACTATACAGCTAATGGCAGCCTGGAGTCAGAGAAAAAAAGGGATGGGAGAAAGAGCTGCAGAGAAGATGAACACTTTCCAGGTATGACACTGTGCCCCACCTCCTCCAGCCACACTCCAGCTCCTACAGACACAACTGAGTCAGTCCATTCAAAGTAGGATGAACTGATTAGGTCAAAACTTTTACATTCCAATTATTTTACCTCTGAATATTCCTGCATTAACACAGGAGCTTCTGAGAGACACCTCACATCCAAACCAAATGTGAAAATTTGAAAATCATTACAAAAATGTGAAAATATTTCTCAATATATCTTTGTGATTTTGTACAATCCTTCAAGTTTTACTGTAAAATAGTGTCAGTTCTAGAGTGACTTATCTCCATTGATGTAAATAAGACAATCTGGACTGTATTTCCTTAATATGAACCTGATCACCTGCATCTTACCTATAAATCCTGTTTATACCTACTGTATTTAAGTGTGGTGTTGTAGGAAACTTTCCAATTGAATTCCTTCTGTGAATCTCAGTTTGAGTTGAGCAACAACTCAAGACTCTTGCACTTCTCTGCTCAGAGACAGTATTCTTTACCCTGCACTGGGGAAGGACTTTTTTAGAAGGAGAACTTGGACATTAGTGATTGGGAATGGAGGGGGATGCAGGCAGGGAGTGCAGAAAGGAAGGGGGGAACCTGATAAAAACTCCATATTTGTATAGAAACACCAACTAATATGAATTAATAAATAATAATTACAAAATACTAGAAAATATCCATGGAAAAGTCAAATCTAGACAGAATTTTATTATACTTAACAATCCTGTTCATACAAATTTAGAATTTCTTTGTCTTTTTGGAAATTTAAGAAGTCATCTTTGTTGTGCCCCATACTTAAACTCAGCAAGTACAATTTTTAGTTCTAGTTGTACTGCTCAGTTTTATATCTTAGAAAAATCATTTCTTTTCTCAGTCTCCTTAGTTAAGAATCAGACACAATGTGTACTGTTTATTTTTACATGTTCTAAAATAGTCATAAATTTATCTCAGCTTGAGCTTTGTTTTTAGTTATCCACCTTGCTTTTTCTCAAGAATTCATATTCCAACAGAAAATCTCTAACAAAACATATGCCCAAATTTTAGAAAAAAAATCAAGGTGGGTAGACTTGGTTGTCCCATACAATTACTTAGAATAAAGAGATGTTTCCTGAATGTAAATTCAGAGGCTCAGTTGTTTCTGTATTTTCCATCAAAAAACCTTCCCAATCCTCCCTTCCCAGCCCAAACCAGTGACCTTGTATTTAGTCTCCAGATCCTTTGACAAAAGCAATTAATGATTGAAAAGTGTAAATATTCATTATTTTGTCATATTATTCCAAAAATTATGATTCTTACTCTAAATAAATAATTTTATATGGCTGTCTAAACCTTTTAAAATGTAGGTTGTAAATGGAGAGCCTGAAGATTTAAAAAAAAAAATTATCAATAAATCAGATATATCTAACTCTAAATTCCTAGCTTTCTCTCAAACCATTTTAAATGCCTCAGTGAAATCTTTTATACATATTAACTTTTCTGTTCATTATTCTGGCTTGATTTACTATTTTACTGTTAAATTTTCTCTCCTTAGTTTCTGTTCCATTGCTGACCACTAGAGGCCACTCCTCTTTCTAAAAAAAAACAATATCCTCTTCAGAAATACTGCCTCTCTGGCACCTGATCTCCATTCTAGCTCTCTCCATCAACAGTGTAGCAGAAGCAAGTTCCACCCTACTCTTCCATAGGCATATCTTTTAGCTCTAGATTACTCATGCTTTGGGTTACCTGCACCTGTGTGGCTGAACCCAATATTTGACTACAAGTCTGAGTTCTACACAGCCATCTTTGGATCCAGGCATCATCAGCCATGTATAGCACTCTTTGTGCAGTTTCCTCCAGCATTTGAACAAAACTTTCACCAGCAAGTCTTCTACTCATTGGTGGGCATTATTACTGTTTCCTTTTAATTTTCAAGGTGTAGGCAAACTTTTCAATGCATCACATGAAAAATAATGTTACACAAAATCTAAAATTATTTGTTGACATTCTATGTATGCTTGTATTGAATGTGACTCTCTTAGAGACAGCCTAATTCTATTTGTTGCTTTTGTATGTTGAATCTTTTCTCTTTCTGGGATCCTTTGTTTGTGCATCAGAATGATTAATGATCTAGTAGAAATACTCCAAAATGATAATTGATGTTCTACATAAAATTTTATCCAAATGTTAGTGTAAGTATTAATATTTTTAATACTTGGAAGAATGATTAGAGAATAAAATAATAGCCACATAAACTACAGTATCAGGTCTTCCAGTAGCAAAGTACTGTATAACTACAGGTTATGATTTCATTCTTTGAGAATATAAAGTAGATTAAAGTGATTATACTCATTGTAGATCCTTATTCCATAGGCAAGTGAGAGAGCAAAGTGATGCTGGGGCTTTCTTGGTCACCCTTAAGGAGATGCATATTGGCCAACAGCCATATATGTATTAACCCATTAACTTATAGAGCCAAAGCTGCATCTTTTATTCACAGGCAATGTTTAGTGAAAACTGAGCATCAGGGCCAATATTCTAGAGTTATTAGTTTTGTATTATACTAGAGATCTAAGCCAAAATGCATTGGGTTGCTGGGGGATAAGTATTATTGCACAGGGACTAAAAGTGATAAGTTTGATGATCATATAAAATTATATATACATATAATATGTACATATAATTTAACATATATATCTAAAGCAAAATGTGAAATGATATGCACAAGTTTAACTATCATAGATTTTTAAATATATCTGATATGGAGAGAGACAAGAGGCAAAAGTTGCCATATAATTAAGGAAAAAATACTGACTGATATAAACTTTATTTAGACTTGTAGTTAAGTCACGAGTAGTCTACATCACTTTAGAACAAATACATCTAAAACTGCTAGTGGTAATTGTTAATGAATATATGCATTTGGATAATGCAGTAAAAGAGAAGCTCTACAACATTACATTGAGTTTCTCTTGGTATTTCTTTCATTGTTGTAATGGTAGAAATTAACTTTACATAACTCCATTGCAGTTAACTAGAATATTGGCTGAACCACTATAACAAAATAGAAATATGTTGGATGGTAAAAATGAGTGCTTATAACCTTGGGTATCAGAAGTACTGAAATAAAGGCAACTATCAAAAGGAACAGAAGAGATTGATTTTAATGATCTTTCTTTGTTTTGAGATCTATATGTTTTAAAAGTCAAGGCATTTTTCCCTTTCATACTATAGCTGATGTTGTAAGAAAAACAGTCAATATGGGAAGATCAACAGAATACAGAGTTGAGATGAAGAAAAAAACTAAAGTTGAAAATAGAGAAAAAAAAACCCTGTCTTTCTCTAGATAATTAATAGATAAATACATATTAATTTTCAAAGTCACTGACTTCCTTTTTAAATGTTATTTGTGTTGGTTATTTCATTTCTGATTTTATGTATTCATTTAACAGTCATTTGTCTAAATTCATCTATTGGGCAAAGTGCTCTAAATTCTACAAAACCTCAAAACTCAGAGACCTGATGGGGAGACATACCTGTGTATAGATGTTGAAAAGTTTTCACCTATATCCATTACTTTCCTCTACACTTGCCACATTCTCATAGCACTTTCAAGTGCTAAAAATCCTAGACACGGTTATAGATCCACTTATGTGTGTTTGGCAAAGTTGGAAGGGAGTGCAGTTGCTACATTGCTTACCAGGCTTAGCTGATCTAGGGACATAGGTGGAAAGGACTAAACAACTGTGCACTATTCAGGTAGGTGTTGACCGAGTTTCTACCTTAGTTAAAAGTAAAAACCAAATGATTATCTTCCCAATTCAGGCTGTGGTGATGTTCTCTGTCATAGGAATGGAGATTCCACTGGTGACAGCTTTGGGAGCCTTGGTGTTCAGGGACTCTGGTGCCTGGTAGCCTTATTCAGACTGGCTCCCTCATTCCAAGGGACACTCTGGATTTGCACTTCCTCTTCCTCTAGGCCCTAATCAACTCTCCTTCCCTCTGTGATCCCAAATAATTGATGGCTTTGTGCATAGGTTGCTTTTCCTCCACTTTATTTCCAACCTGTTGTTTGGTATCTTCTAACTACTCAGCTTCCATTGGGAAATTTTTTCTGTCTGTGAAATTAAAAAAAAAAAATTATCTTCTATGATTTCTGTTATACTTTCAAAAAAATTTACTCCTAAGGTTTAAATGGGATAACAAATACTGAAATAATTATTGGTTGTATTTCATTTCTTCATAAGACAGTTTTATTTCTTTGAGGAGTGCATGTGGATGGACTCTGACTCATTATGCCTGCACTAACTCATCTTGGGGCACATACAGAATTTGTGTGAAGTAGTTTAGACTGTCAAAATGATTGTATTCTATGAGCATTTAGTGAGTGAAGGTAAGGAAATATAAAACCCTGTAATTCATAGTACCCCTACTAGGAAATATTAAAAAGGAAGTTTATGTTTGTAGGAATTGTAGTAAAGAAAAACACAAGCATGATAATTTTTTTTAATAAAACACTGTGATTCTAGTACAATGTGAACCACAATAGATGTTATAATTTGGTGAGGTTAAAGAAGTGGCAATTCACTTAATTCATTTGGCAGAATATTAAGTAGCACATATAAGATATAAATTTAGAATTGTTATAGATGAAGATTGTCTTCATTTTTTTCTATTAACTATGCCATTCATAAATGACAGTGAATATTCTTTATAAATGGAGAACTTGTACATTGCTACCATATAATCTGTACTTATTTTTAAAAGTAGTTGAACAAAATTAACAAAATATTATTAGGCATAAGTTCTGGTGTATACAAAAACACAAATGAAATATTTCTAAGTCTAGAATTCATTGGAAAGTATGCAGCATGATGTTTTGGGGAGATAGTGTTGTTTTTAATTTTCCATTCAGTTTCTTGCCATAAAATGCAATCTGATTACTCTTTTTCTGCTGAAATGTTTCTCTTAATTTTCTTGTTTCCATTTCTTCTGTTTAAGAGGTTGCGCAGTACATTCTGTGATTGATAACTGCTTCCGGGTGTTAAACAAAGTCACTTAATTATTCAGTTGACTCTTCCTTACTTACTCAAACATCTTTTCAATACTACTGAAAGAACATCAATGCATAAATTAGATTTGGTACTAGCCAGAGGAAACCTTCAACAATTAACAAACCATTAAGGACCACTAAAAAACAACTTATGTGGCTCAAAACTGCAATCCCAGGTACTCAGGGAGTTGAGGTACAGAGATAACAATTTCAAGACCAGCCAAGACATTTAATCAAGACCCTTATCATAGTAGCGGGAACTGGGACCAAACACAGAGCAGGCCCAGCGGCCTGCTGAGGGACAGAGCCGCCCCCCACCCCCCTGGCCTGCCAGGTAGGGGAAGGGTGACCACCGACAGAAAAGGCCCAGTGGCCCGCGGCGGGACAGAGCTTCCAATCACTCCTGCAAGGTAGGCGGGCCTGCGACCCACCGGCAGAAGAGGAGCAGCGGCCTGCTGAGAGGCTGAGCCGCCCCCTCCCCCTGCACCGGCATAGTAGCGGGAACTGGGACCAAACACAGAGCAGGCCCAGCGGCCTGCTGAGGGGCAGAGCCGCCCCCCACCCCCCTCGCCTGCCAGGTAGGGGAAGGGTGACCACCGACAGAAAAGGCCCAGTGGCCCGCGGCGGGACAGAGCTTCCAATCACTCCTGCAAGGTAGGCGGGCCTGCGACCCACCGGCAGAAGAGGAGCAGCTGCCTGCTGAGAGGCAGAGCCACCCCCTCCCCCCCGCGCCTGCAAGGTAGTCGGAACTGAGACCACCATCAGAACAGGTCAGACCTGCAACCGAGAGACAGAACAGGCCCAGTGGCCTGAGGAAGGGTAGAGCCGCCCCCCCCCCACGCCTGCAAAGTAGGCGGACCTGCGACCCACTGGCAGTACAGCCCCAGAGGCCTGCAGAGGGGCAGTGCCGCTGCCTGCGCCTGCAAAGTAGGCAGAACTGCGACCACCGACAGAACAAGCCTAGCGGCCCACAGAGGGACAGAGCCGCTGCCCGCGCCTGCAAGGTTGGCAGACCTGCTACCGACTGGCAGAGCAGGCCCAGCGGCCTGCCGGCGTGGTAGGCACATTGCCCCAATTGGAGGAGGGGCAGAGCCGCCACCCGCGCTTGCGAGGGAGACTTTGCAACTATACAAGACCAATATAAATATATAGGGGGAAAATTCAATAGCACAACAGTTTCACCAAGAAGAAAGGAACGCGAACAGTATGAAGAGACAAGGAAAGAAAGGACCACAAGCATTGCAGGTCAACTCAACGTTAGAAGAGGTAATAGCTGCAGCTGATGGAATGTCAGATAAAGAATTCAGGATATACATGCTTCAGATGATCTGGAGTCTCAAAGAAGACATCAGACAGCAAAATCAGACAATGAAAGATCACTTCAACAATGAATTACATAAACAAATCCAAGAAGCAAAAGATCAACTATACAGGGAAATAGAGGTTATAAAAAACAAACAAACAGAAATCCTAGAAATGCAGGAAGCAATAAGCCAACTTAAAAACTCAATTCAGAATACTACCAGCAGAGTAGAACACTTAGAAGACAGAACATCAGACAATGAAGATGAAGTATTTCAACTTGAAAAGAACATAGACAGCTCAGCAAGACTGTTAAGAAACCATGAGCAGAACATCCAAGAAATATGGGATAACATCAAGAGACCAAATTTAAGAGTCATTGGGATACAGGAAGGAACAGAGTTTCAAACCAAAGGAATGAGCAATCTATTCAATGAAATAATTCGAGAAAACTTCCCAGACTTGAAGAATGAGACAGAACCCCAAATCCTAGAAGCCTACAGGACGCTGAATGTGCAAAATCATAAGAGACCCACACCTAGACACATTATAATGAAGATGCCCAACATACAGAACAAGGAGAGAATTTTAAAAGCTACAAGAGAAAGGAAGCAGATCACATTTAGGGGTAAGCCAATCAGGATAACAGCTGATCTTTCAACACAGACTCTGAAAGCTAGAAGATCCTGGAATAACATATTTCAAACACTGAAAGAAAATGGGTTCCAACCAAGAATTGTGTTTCCAGCGAAATTAAGCTTCAGGATGGAAGATGAAATTAAAACCTTCCACGATAAACAAAAGTTAAAAGAATTTGCAGCTAGAAAACCATCTCTTCAAAACATCCTTGGCAAAACATTACAGGAAGAGGAAATGGAAAATAACAATGAAAACCAACAGTGGGAGGTAGGACACTAAAGGGGGGAAAATAATCAAAGTGGAAAACAAACCATGTTTAGTAACATAAATAAACAAATATGGCTGGAAGAACAACCCATATCTCAATAATAACCCTAAATGTTAATGGCTTAAACTCACCAATCAAGAGACACAGGCTAGTAGAATGGATCACAAAACAAGACCCAACAATATGCTGCCTACAGGAGACGCATTTGATAGGAAAAGACATACATAGGCTGAAGGTGAAAGGTTGGGAAAAATCATATCACTCATATGGACTTCGGAAACAAGCAGGAGTATCCATACTCATATCAAATAAAATAGATTTTAAGCCAAAGTTAATCAAAAGGGATAAAGAGGGACACTACATACTGCTCAAGGGAACCATACACCAACAAGACATAACAATCATAAATATATATGCCCCAAACAATGGTGCAGCTATGTTCATCAAACAAACTCTTCTCAAGTTCAAGAGTCTAATAGACCACCATACCATAATCATGGGAGACTTCAACACACCTCTATCACCACTGGACAGATCTTCCAAACAAAAGTTGAATAAGGAAACTATAGAACTCAATAACACAATTAATAACCTAGACTTAATTGACATATATAGAATATACCACCCAACATCAAGCAGTTACACGTTTTTCTCAGCAGCACATGGATCCTTCTCAAAAATAGATCATATATTATGTCACAGGGCAACTCTTAGACAATATAAAGGAGTAGAGATAATACCATGCATCCTATCTGATCATAATGGAATGGAACTGAAAATCAACGATAAAAGAAGGAAGGAAAAAGAATACATGACTTGGAGAATGAACAATAGGTTACTGAATGATCAATGGGTTATAGAAGACATCAAGGAGGAAATTAAAAAATTCTTAGAGATTAATGAAAACACAGACACAACATATCGGAATCTATGGGACACATTGAAAGCAGTTCTAAGAGGAAAATTCATTGCTTGGAGTTCATTCCTTAAAAAAAGAAAAAACCAACAAATAAATGATCTCATACTTCATCTCAAAATCCTAGAAAAAGAAGAGCAAAACAACAGCAAAAGAAGTAGAAGGCAAGAAATAATTAAAATCAGAGCTGAAATTAATGAAATCGAAACAAAAGAAACAATTGAAAAAATTGACAAAACTAAAAGTTGGTTCTTTGAAAAAATAAACAAAATCGACAGACCCTTAGCCATGCTAGCGAAGAGAAGAAGAGAGAGAACTCAAATCACTAACATACGGGATGAAAGAGGCAATATCACAACAGACACTTCAGAAATACAGAAGATAATCAAAAATTATTTTGAATCCTTATACTCCAATAAATTAGAAGATAGTGAAGGCATAGATAAATTTCTTAAGTCATATGATCTGCCCAGATTGAGTCAGGAGGATATAGACAACCTAAACAGACCAATATCAATTGAGGAAATAGAAGAAACCATCAAAAGACTACCAACTAAGAAAAGCCCAGGACTGGATGGGTATACAGCAGAGTTTTACAAAACCTTTAAAGAGGAACTAATACCAATACTTTTCAAGCTACTTCGGGAAATAGAAAAAGAGGGAGAACTTCCAAATTCATTCTACGAGGCCAACATCACCCTGATACCTAAACCAGACAAAGACACTTCAAAGAAAGAAAACTACAGACCAATATCTCTAATGAACCTAGATGCAAAAATCCTCAATAAAATTCTGGCCACTCGGATACAAAAACATATCAAAAAAATTGTGCACCATGATCAAGTAGGATTCATCCCTGGGATGCAAGGCTGGTTCCATATACGGAAATCAATAAATGTTATTCACCACATCAATAGACTTAAAAATAAGAACCATATGATCATCTCGATAGATGCGGAAAAAGCATTCGACAAAGTACAGCATCCCTTTATGTTCAAAACTCTAGAAAAACTAGGGATAACAGGAACATACCTCAATATTGTAAAAGCAATCTATGCTAAGCCTCAGGCTAGCATCATTCTGAATGGAGAAAAATCGAAGGCATTCCCTCTAAAATCTGGAACAAGACAGGGATGCCCTCTCTCACCACTTCTGTTCAACATAGTTCTCGAAACACTGGCCAGAGCAATTAGACAGACGAAAGAAATTAAAGGCATCAAAATAGGAAAAGAAGAACTTAAATTATCACTATTTGCAGATGACATGATTCTATACCTAGCAGACCCAAAAGGGTCTACAAAGAAACTATTAGAGCTAATAAATGAATTCAGCAAAGTGGCAGGATATAAAATCAACACGCATAAATCAAAGGCATTCCTGTATATCAGCGACAAATCCTCTGAAATGGAAATGAGGACAACCACTCCATTCACAATATCTTCAAAAAAAATAAAATACTTGGGAATCAACCTAACAAAAGAGGTGAAAGACTTATACAATGAAAACTACAGAGCCCTAAAGAGAGGAATAGAAGAAGATCTTAGAAGATGGAAAAATATACCATGTTCATGGATAGGCAGAACTAACATCATCAAAATGGCGATATTACCAAAAGTTCTCTATAGGTTTAATGCAATGCCAATCAAAATCCCAACGGCATTTCTTGTAGAAATAGAGAAAGCAATCATGAAATTCATATGGAAAAATAAAAGACCCAGAATAGCAAAAACAATGCTAAGCAGGAAATGTGAATCAGGCGGTATAGCGATACCAGACTTCAAACTATACTACAGAGCAATAGTAACAAAAGCAGCATGGTACTGGTACCAAAACAGGCGGGTGGACCAATGGTACAGAATAGAGGACACAGAAACCAATCCACAAAACTACAACTATCTTATATTTGATAAAGGGTCTAAAAGCATGCAATGGAGGAAGGATAGCATCTTCAACAAATGGTGCTGGGAAAACTGGAAATCCATATGCAACAAAATGAAACTGAATCCCTTTCTCTCGCCATGCACAAAAGTTAATTCAAAATGGATCAAGGAGCTTGATATCAAATCAGAGACACGCCGTCTGATAGAAGAAAAAGTTGGCTACGATCTACATACTGTGGGGTCGGGCTCCAAATTCCTCAATAGGACACCCATAGCACAAAAGTTAATAACTAGAATCAACAAATGGGACTTACTCAAACTAAAAAGTTTTTTCTCAGCAAAGGATACAATAAGAGAGGTAATTAGAGAGCCTACATCCTGGGAACAAATCTTTACTCCTCACACTTCAGATAGAGCCCTAATATCCAGAGTATACAAAGAACTCAAAAAATTAGACAATAAGAGAACAAACAACCCAATCAACAAATGGGCCAAGGACCTGAACAGACACTTCTCAGAGGAGGACATACAATCAATCAACAAGTACATGAAAAAATGCTCACCATCTCTAGCAGTCAGAGAAATGCAAATCAAAACCACCCTAAGATACCATCTCACTCCAGTTAGATTGGCAGCCATTATGAAGTCAAACAACAACAAGTGCTGGCGAGGATGTGGGGAAAAGGGTACACTTGTACATTGCTGGTGGGACTGCAAAGTGGTGCAGCCAATTTGGAAAGCAGTATGGAGATTTCTTGGAAAGCTGGGAATGGAGCCACCATTTGACCCAGCTATTCCCCTTCTCGGTCTATTCCCTAAAGACCTAAAAAGAGCATGCTACAGGGACACTGCTACATCGATGTTCATAGCAGCACAATTCACAATAGCTAGACTGTGGAACCAACCTAGATGCCCTTCAATGGATGAATGGATAAAAAAAATGTGGCATTTATACACAATGGAGTATTACTCTGCATTAAAAAATGACAAAATCATAGAATTTACAGGGAAATGGATGGCATTAGAGCAGATTATGCTAAGTGAAGCTAGCCAATCCCTAAAAAACAAATGCCAAATGTCTTCTTTGATATAAGGAGAGTAACTAAGAACAGAGTAGGGTCGAAGAGCATGAGAAGAAGATTAACATTAAACAGGGATGAGAGGTGGGAGGGAAAGGGAGAGAGAAGGGAAAATGCATGGAAACGGAAGGAGACCCTCAGAGTTATACAAAAGTACATACAAGAGGAAGTGAGGGGAAGGGGAAAAATAATACAAGGGGGACAAACGAATGTCAGTAGAGGGGGCAGAGAGAGAAGAGGGGAGGGGAGGGGAGGGGAGGGGTGATAGTAGAGGATAGGAAAGGCAGCAGAATACAACAGACACTAGTATGGCAATATGTAAATCAATGGATGTGTAACTGATGTGGTTCTCCAATCTGTATATGGGGTAAAAATGGGAGCTCATAACCCACTTGAATCAAATTGTGAAATATGATATATCAAGAACTATGTAATGTTTTGAACAGCCAACAATAAAAAATTAAAAAAAAAAAAAGAATTTTAATGGAAAAACAAAAACAACAACAACAACAAAAAAAAAAAAAAAAAAAAAAGACCCTTATCAGAATTAAAAATATAAAAGGCTGGGGATCCAAGATGGTGGCCCAGAGGAAGGCAGCATTCTGTTTCGCTCCATGACTTGGGACACAAGTAGTGAGAATACTATTTTTCTGCAAGCAATATTCCTGCTCCCACACAGGAATCATGGTCACCATGAGACTCCAGGCCTCAACATCAGAGTAGGTCTCTCAACTACTCACCCACACAGAACTACCATGTGCCCAAGTGGGACCATTGGCCCCAGCCTACACACAGAACTTTTGGCCATTCACATAAGCAGAAATCCTAGACACTGTTCCCATTCAGGACACCTAGCAACTACCCACATACAGAAACTCCAACATCACTCCTGTGTGGACACCCATCTACAAAAGTAGGGCTCCCCTGTTTGCCTCCATCTTGGAACTCTGAAGCAATGAAGATAGTGCACTATGCTCCACAGCCTGCCTGCATCTGGGAACTTCATACAGGCTCAGTAGACAGCTGAAACCACATACTGCATACACAGAGATGTATCTGATCATGTCATCCTTGGCCAACACCATCGCCTGGCTCCCCCCACCCAACCCCACACCCCATCTCAAAAAGCAACTGCTTCCATCTTGAGTCCCCTTCATCACCATCTTTAGAGTGGGCAATTCCCAGTTTGGAACTCTGGCTGGCCAGGTACCAGTTTCTAACTTCCCCCTCTCTCTAGCAGCCACTAAACTGGCACAGTGTTACCCTGGTTACCTTCACCATCTTAAGGGCAGAGATACCAGCTATCAACAGATGACCCCATCTATTGGATGAAAGGGAAGCAGAAAAGATATCAATCTTTAACCAAAACAATCTTGGTTTCTTCCTTTGATATTTCTTTTTTCTTCTCCTTACCTAATCTCCCGCTCTCACAACCCCAACATATGTGAAACCAAGTACATTGTGTGAATTAAGATTTTGAAGACTGGAATGCCTGAATAATATATTACAGTTGTGTTTGTATTTTTTTTCAATCCAATTTTTACTATTTTAACATTTTTTTTATTTTTCTTTATATGTGTGTTTGTTTTATGTACTCTCCTGTCCTCCCACTTAGTAGTCTACCCCGAATTACATCCTCTCTATTCTCATGCTACTAACCTTCTTCTCTAGATTTTTCTTCCACACTTTCTAAGATATAATAACTCTAAATTCTCACCTCCTACCTCTTCAGCATATCATTCTATACCTTACCCCCAGTTCATTGTCCACTATCAGAAACTGTAAACCCTTTTACAATCCTATTGATTATATTGTAGATAATAATTTAATTCAACATTTCTATACATCATGGCCAAACTATAAATGTCTTAATAGCAACTAATAGTTTTTTTTAAGATTGCATATTGTTTATATTTGGATCTGATAATATTATTCTTCCCCTCAAAGGAGAAGTATTGAAACCTTACAGGGACACTATAACCCTATGCGGTAAAAAAATGGTAATGCCTTGGATCCACTGTGCTAGAAAGGAAAACACACAAGCAACATGAAAAGACAAGGGAGGAAAGTGCCCAAACAAATAAAGATACCATATTATTATAATCCATGGCCAGCACAGGAGAAGACATAACAGAGGAAAGTATAGGATGTACTTAATTAAATTGTTCTGTGAATTAAAATATAAGAAAGCAAATGCAGGCAACAAAAGATTATTTTTACAAAGAGCTACATAAACAAATACAGGAAGCAAAAGATTACATAAATAGGGAGATAGAGGTTCAAAAAAAAAGGGAGAAATCTTTGAACTGAAGAAACAATAAACCAAATTAAAAGTTCAATTGAAAGCATCACCAACAAATTAGACCACTTGGAAGAGAGGACCTCAGATAATGAAGACAAAATATATAATCTTGAAAAGCATGTAGACCACAGAGTAAAATTGGTAAGAAACCACGAGCAGAACATTCAAGAAATATTGGATAGCATAATAAGACCAAATTTAAGAGTTATTGGGATAGTAGAAGGCATAGAGGTCCTAACCAAAGGAAGGAACAATCTATTCAATGAAATAATATCATAAAACTTTCTAGTCATGAAGAATGAATTGGAAATCCAAATTTGAGAAGCCTACTGAGGCCAAATGTACAAAATCACAGCACATCCATACCAAGGCACATTATAATAAAAATGCCCAAGATACAGAATAAGGAGAAAAATTTAAAAGCCACAAGAGAAATGAATCAGATTACACATAGGGGAAAACCAATTAGGAAAATGGAAGATTTTTCAACACAGATCCTGAAAGCTAGAAGATCCTGGAACAACATATACCAAGCTTTGAAAGAAATGGATGCCAACCAAGAATCTTATATCCAGCAAAATTAAGCTTTAGTTTGAGAATGAAATAAAAACCATCCATAATAAACAAAAGTTAAAAGAATTTACAGGTAGAAAACCTATACTACAGAACATTCTTTGCAAAATATTCCATGAAGACGAAATGAAAAACAATAAAAATCAGGAGCAGGAGGTATTACATTAAAGGAAAAACTAATTAAAGGAGAAACCAGGTCAAGGTAAATAACAAAAATGTCTGGGAATACAAATCATTTCTCAACCATAACCCTGAATGTTAATGACTTAAACTTACCAATCAAAAGACACTGGCAGATTGGATTGAAAAAAAAAGACCCAACAATATGCTGCCTCCCGGAGACTCATCTGATAGGAAAAGACATCCACAGACTGAAGGTGAAAGGTTGGGAAAAATCATAGCACTCACATGGACTGCAGAAGCAAGAAGGGGTTTCCATCCTCATATCAAATAAAGTAGACTTCAACCTGAGTTAATCAAAGGGGCTAAAGAAGGACATTTCATATTGCTCAAGGGAACCATACACCAACAGTACATAACAATTATAAATATATATGCCCCAAACAATGGAGAATCTATGATTATCAAACAAATTCTTTGCAAGTTCAAGAGTCAAATTGACCATAACACAATAATTTTGGGTGACTTTAAAATTCATCACAAGAGAGATCACATCTTTCATCACTAGAGAGATCTTCCAAACAAAAGCTGAACAAAGGAAGTATAAAACTCAATAATACAATCAATAACTTAGACTTAGCTGATACATATAGAATATTTCATCCTTCAATAAACGAATACACTTTCTTCTCAGCAGCACATGAATCCTTCTCTAAAATATACCATATATTATGCCAGAAAGCAGATCTTAGCAAATACAAAAAAAGTAGAGATACTACTCTGCATTTTATCAGACCATAATGGAATGCAATTGGAAATCAATGACAAAATAAAAAATAAAAACTATCCAACAACTGGAGACTAAATAATGTGCTACTGAATGAACAATGGGTTGCAAAATACAACAATGAGGAAATTAAAAAATTCTTAGAGGTAAATAAGAACACTGATACAACATATCAAAATCTCTGGAACACAATGAAGGTAGTACTAAGAGGAAAGTTTATCACATGGAGTTCATTTCTTAAAAGAAGAAAAGTTCAACAAATAAATGACCTAACATTAAATCTCAAAGCCCTAGAAAATGAAGAACAAATAAACACCAAGAGCAGAAGAAGACAGGAAATAATTAAAGTCATAGATGAAATCAAAAGGAAAAGAAACAGTTGAAAAAATTGACAAACCAACCAAAAAGTTGGTTCTTTGAAAACTAAATAAAGTTGACAAACCCTTAGCCATGCTAATAAAGAGAAGGAGAGAGAACAATCCAATTACTAACAAATGTGATGAAAAAGGAAGTATCACAGCAGAAACTACAGAATAATGGAAGATAATTAGAAATTATTCTGAAAACTTGTACTCCAGTAAAATAGATAATATCAAAGGCATTGACAAATTTCTAGAGTCACGATTAAACAGATCAATTTCAAGCAATGAAATAAAAGATGCCATCAGAAGCCAAACAACAAAGAAAAACCAAGAAGCAGATGGATACAAATGGGAATTCTACAAGATCTATGAAGAACTAATACCTATACTTTTCAAGTTATTTTGGAAATTAGAAAAAGAGGGAGCACTTCCAAACTCATTGTATGAGGCCAATATCACCCTGATTCCAAAACCAGGCAAAGACACATCAAATAATGAAAAATTCAGACCAATATCTCTAATGAACATAGATGCAAATATTCTCAACAAAATCCTGGCAAATCAAATATAAAAGCATATCAAGAAGATTGTGCACCATGATCAAGGCCAGTTTCTCCCAGGGATGCAAGATTGGATTAACATATGGAAATCAATAAGTGTAATTCATCATATGAATAGACTTAAAGGTAAGAATCATATGATCATCGCAATGGATGTATTAAAAAGTATTTGACAAAATACAGCACCCCTTTATGTTCAAAACAGTTCTTGGAATTACAGGAACATATCTCAACTTCATAAAAGCAATCTATGCTAAGCCCCAGTCCAATGTCATTCTAAATGGAGAAGAATTGAAAGCATTCCTTCTAAAAACTGGAACAAGTCAGGGATGACCCCTTTAACCACTTCTACATAACATAGTTCTTGAAACACTGGCCAGAACAATTAGAGTGATTAAAGAAATTAAAAGGATACAGATAGAAAAAGAAGTACTCAAATTAGTACTATTTGTGTATGATATAATCCTATAGCTAGAAGGCCCCAAAAATTCCCTCAGAAAACTTCTAGAACTAGTAAATCAATTCAGCAAAGCAGCAGAATACAAAATCAACAAATCAATGGCATTTCTGTATATTCTCTGAAAGAAAAACTACCCCATTTACAACAGCCTCAAAAAAAAAAAAAAAAAAAAAAACAAAAACAAAAACAAAAAAAACCTAGGGATCAAATTAATAAAAGATGTGAAAGATCTCAATAATAAAAACTATAGGATGAAAAAGAAAAAAAAAACAATAAAAGAATTTAGAAGTTGGAAAGATCTCCCTTGTTCTTGGATAAGCAGAATTAATATTGTCAAAATGATCAAACTACCAAAAGCACTATACAAATTCAATACAATTCCAATCAAAATCCCAAAGACATCCCTCATAGAAATAGAGAAAGCAGTCATGAAATTCATCTGGAAAAATAAGAGACCCAAAATAGCTAAAGCAATCCTTAGCATGAAGACTGAAGCAGGTGGCATCACTATTCCCAAACTTAAACTACACTACAAAGCAATAGTAACAAAAACATCATGGTATTGGTACCAAAATAGAATGGTAGAGCAGTGGTACAGAATAGAGGACACAGAGAATAATCCACATAATTACAGTTATCTTTTATTAGACAAAGGCACCAAAAACATACATTTGAGAAAAGATAGCCTCTTCAACAAATGGTGCTGGGAAAACTAGAAACCCATGTGCAACAAAATAATATTAAACTCCTTTCTTTCACCATGCACAAAACTCAACACAAAGTGAATCAAAAACCTAGGAATTAATCCAGAGACCCTGTGTCTAATTGAAGAAAAAGTAGGGCCAAATCTCCATCATGTCAGATTAGGCCCTTTCTTTCTTAATAAGATTCCTATGGTGCAAGAATTAACATCAAGAGTCAATAAATTGGATGGATTCAAACTAAAAAGTTTCTTCTCAGCAAAAGAAACAACCAACCAGTGAGATGAATAGAAAGCCTACATCTTGGGGAGCAAATTTTTACCACTTTCATATCAGATAGTTCACGAAACTCTAGGATATATAAAGAAATTCAAAAGCTAAACATAATACAGGGACATAGCCACATCAATGTTTATAGCAGCACAATTTACAATAGCTGAACTGTGGAACCAACCTAGATGCCCTTCAATAGATGAAGATGGATAAAAAAAATGTGGCATAAATACACAATGGAATATTACTCAACAATAAAAGAGAATAAAATCATGGCACTTGCTGCTAAATGGATGGAGCTGGAGAATATAATGCTAAGTGAAGTTAGCCAATCCCCCCAAAAAAAAATGCTGAATATTTTCTCTGATAAGGAGGGTGATTCATAGTGGGGTAGGGACAGGGAGCATGGGAAGGTTAGACAAACTCTAGATAGGGCAAAGTGGTGGAGGGAAAGGGAGGGGGCAAGGAGTTTGAAAAGACAATGGAATGAGATGGACATCATTACCCTAAGTACATGTTAGAAGACACAAATGGTGTGAATATACTTTGTATACAACCAGAGATAGGAAAAAATATCCTCTATAGGTGTAATATGAATTGTAATGCATTCTGATGTTATATATAATGAAGTTGAATCAAAGATAATTTAAAGAAAAGGCTGGGTATATAACTTTCAGGTAGAGCAACTGGGGTTCAATCAATTTCACTTTCAAAGAGATATATATATATATATATATATATATATATATATATATATATATATATATATTAGCAATTCAGTTGTCAACAAATAATGAATCTTTAGAAGACAGAATGTGGGAATCATTTGTATTTTTTTTTTATTGTTGGTTGTTCAAAACATTACATAGTTCTTGATATATCATCTTTCACACTTTGCTTCAAGTGGGTTATGAACTCCCATTTTTAGCACATATATAGTTTGCAGAATCACATCAATTACACATCCATTGATTTACATATTGCCATACTAGTGACTGTCATGTTCTGCTACCTTTCCTATCCTCTACTATCCCCCCTCCCCTCCCCTCCCCTCCCCTCTTCTCTCTCTACTGACCTTCATTTCTCCCCCTTGTATTATTTTTCCCTTTCCCCTCATTTCCTCTTGTATGTTCTTTTGTATAATCCTGAGGGTCTCCTTCCATTTCCATGCAATTTCCCTTTTCTCTCCCTTTCCCTCCCACCTCTCATCTCTGTTTAATGTTAATCTTCTTCTCATGCTCTTCGTCCCTACTCTGTTCTTACTTACTCTCCTTATATCAAAGAAGACATTTGGCATTTGTTTTTTTAGGGATTGGCTAGCTTCACTTAGCATAATCTGCTCTAGTGCCATCCATTTCCCTGCAAATTCTATGATTTTGTCATTTTTTAATGCAGAGTAATACTACATTGTGTATAAATACCACATTTTTTTAATCTATTCGTCTATTGAAGGGCATCTGGGTTGGTTCCACAGTCTTGCAATTGTGAATTGAGCTGCTATGAACATCGATGTAGCAGTGTCCCTGTAGCATGCTCTTTTTAGGTCTTTAGGGAATAGACCAAGAAGGGGAATAGCTGGGTCAAATGGTGGCTCCACTCCCAGCTTTCCAAGAAATCTCCATACTGCTTTCCAGATTGGCTGCACCAATTTGCAGTCCCACCAGCAATGTACAAGTGTACCCTTTTCCCCACATCCTCGCCAGCACTTGTTGTTGTTTGACTTCATAATGGCGCCAATCTTACTGGAGTGAGATGGTATCTTAGGGTGGTTTTGATTTGCATTTCTCTGACTGCTAGAGATGGTGAGCATTTTTTCATGTACTTGTTGATTGATTGTATGTCCTCCTCTGAGAAGTGTCTGTTCAGGTCCTTGGCCCATTTGTTGATTGGGTTGTTTGTTCTCTTATTGTCTAATTTTTTGAGTTCTTTGTATACTCTGGATATTAGGGCTCTATCTGAAGTGTGAGGAGTAAAGATTTGTTCCCAGGATGTAGGCTCTCTAATTACCTCTCTTATTGTATCCTTTGCTGAGAAAAAACTTTTTAGTTTGAGTAAGTCCCATTTGTTGATTCTAGTTATTAACTTTTGTGCTATGGGTGTCCTATTGAGGAATTTGGAGCCCGACCCCACAGTATGTAGATCGTAGCCAACTTTTTCTTCTATCAGACGGCGTGTCTCTGATTTGATATCAAGCTCCTTGATCCATTTTGAATTAACTTTTGTGCATGGCGAGAGAAAGGGATTCAGTTTCATTTTGTTGCATATGGATTTCCAGTTTTCCCAGCACCATTTGTTGAAGATGCTATCCTTCCTCCATTGCATGCTTTTAGCCCCTTTATCAAATATAAGATAGTTGTAGTTTTGTGGATTGGTTTCTGTGTCCTCTATTCTGTACCATTGGTCCACCCGCCTGTTTTGGTACCAGTACCATGCTGTTTTTGTTACTATTGCTCTGTAGTATAGTTTGAAGTCTGGTATCGCTATACCGCCTGATTCACACTTCCTGCTTAGCATTGTTTTTGCTATTCTGGGTCTTTTATTTTTCCATATGAATTTCATGATTGCTTTCTCTATTTCTACAAGAAATGCCGTTGGGATTTTGATGGACACTCCAGCAAGGAGCCTGGGGCACGCCATAGCAGAGAGGTGACATCACCAAAGTTCCGCTGACAGAATTCCTTCCCAGCGGGAATCCACGTTAGCATCATTTGTATTTTTTAAGACAAAAAAGAAAGAAGTCTTTTATAATCTGCTTATAGTTTCTTTATACACTAAAAGGTTAATGTTCCTAAGTAAGTTATAATATTTCTGAAGTAACAGCTTTTCTTCTGGCATTGAAGTTTGGAAGAAAATTGTTTTTCTAAGCAATACTTATGTTTCAAACAATATGCTATTATTTTCATTTACTATTTCTCCAAGAAAAAGCTGCTAGATGAATAAGTTTAAATGAAATCATTATATTGAGGTTTTTAAAATATCATTGCATTGCATTGCTTTTAACAAAACAAACATGTCTATAGAATTACTTATTAGTTATTTTATGGTTTTGTATTTTGTTATTAGAATCTCAATTGAATTTATATTAAGGTTACTTTCTCGATAACAAAATATATGTATTCAAGGTGCTTTCTTGTTTAGAAGTTCTAAGTAAGGTTTCTATAGTGCAGTTCTTACATTGCTCAAGTTAGAGACTCATTTTTCCAAAAACACATCATGAAACATACTTGCAATGCCAGGAAAAGGATTATTTTGAGTGCAAACTTTTGTGATTTGAATTTAACAACTCTGACTATAAGCCACAGAAAGCAAAATTGTATAAACAGTTAATTACACTTGACTTTTCACATTATCAAAGGCATAATACATTCAATTACTTGCTATTGCCCTGGATTTTATATTTACACTGCCATTAGTGATTTTCTGCAAATGAATACATTGATAAGTGATATTTTTATTTTGGAGATCAATGCTACAGTTGTGTAATTATTCACATTTTTTCTTAAGTTATTTCAAAATGATTATTTAGGTGACAGTAAGAGTTTTTACAAGCTCAATTATTTTTATCAGTAGATTCATTCCACATAAATTTAATATGTCAAAATACTTTCATATCTGTACCTATCTGGCTTTGGTCATATATTGAATGATTAGGAATTGCTCCAGTCTATGATTCTTAGTGGAGCCCTAGAATATAAGCATCTATGAGGTCTGCCTAAACTATTTAAATCATCCCTTAAAATTGGATGTTTAGGTATATTGAAACAAAAATAATACTTAAATTTCAAACTATAAAATAACCTCTCATCTTATGGATTTAAAGTTATATTCATAATTTTCAAAATTGTGAGTAGCTGAAATTCAGTTTTTTCCCATTATGAATATTCTTAATAAAATATACCAACTTTCTCTTATAACTGATTTCACTTATATTCTTTGATTCAATACCACAATTGTGAATCATTTATAGACACAAAGACTTGAATAGAATGAATTTACTTCTCATAACAATGGATCATGAAAATAAAATGATGATTTCAAAGTTTGTGTTTCCTAGGCAATCTAGCTTGGTTTGTTAAAGAGTAACAGTTTCTTCTGATCTGAGATTGCAAAACCTACCTTTTTAAAATGAAATATCAATCAAATCCCATCAAAAAGAACAAATGGAAATGATAGGATCAAGAGGTGCACAACTGCTATGAAATAACTGAATGAAAACCAAAGAAAGCTTAACTGAGCTTGGATTAAAAAATAGACAACAACTTTTTTGGGGGAAAAAAAAAGTGAATCTCTAGAGTGGGTAAAGTGTATGATGAAATCACAGTGGGCAGAATTTCAGACAGGCAGAATTTGTGTTTTGGAGTACCTGAAAACCTGACCTATGAGTAGAGTAAAAGATATCATAGACCCTGCTGTCCTCAACAGAGAAAAAGCCATAATTTATCCTTCTGCTCCCAAGGAGCCTATAAATGTTTAGCGTACCAAAGGCACATGGTGAAGACTGCTTCTAAACTCAATGAACCTGCAGAGAAGTCTCCTCAAAAGCTTTCCATAATTTCTTCTGGACACATTTATATGATTGAGAGGATATAACTTTTCAGCATGTGATTTGTATGTGAGTTTGATTCTCCAATTTTAATTTGAATAAAAAAATGAAGTTGTTTGGACATGAAAATAGAGGAAGAAAGTCACAAGTTTTAAAAATTATATATTAATTGAACAGAGATATTGTTTGTTTGCCAATTGAAGAAACAGTCCTGCAAATAGTATTGAATTATTTGCCTTTGGATCATCAAATAAGAATAGAACAGATAAGAAAAGTCTTTAAATGTTTCACTCCAAAATCAGTTATTATAGATCCAAGTTTTATCTAGTAATCTAAAAATATTTAATTATTAAAAAAAAATCTTGAAGTGGGATTCAGGTCAATATTCAAACATTTGTATAAGTATAATCCTTGATCATTGTTTTTTGGAATAAAAAGTCAAGACAAAAATAAAAATTTTCACTTACACATTTCAACCAAGCTTCATTTCTTTGTTTTAGTTATTTTTTTCTATCATGTTAAACTTAAATAAATTTTTAATTCAGAATCTTATTGTAAAGTGTAGTACATTTTAACAGAAACTACCTTTTTTAAAACACAATGTACTCTAAATTCATTAAAAGTAATATATTTATACCATTCTATTGTAATCATATAAATTATATTACAGTGTCATAAGAGACATTTTAATAACAATAATTGTTATTAGCAAAGACTATTTCATTTTCAATAAAAATGTCTGTCATTGACCAACATTTGTTAAATTCACAAACATGACAATTACTAGCTTCTCCCATCAGGTGAATGAGCACTTATGACATAAAATAAAAGAAATACTCCAACTACAAAGTCAAGTATTTCCATCTTACCAACTAATAAAGGAAATGACTTTTAAATCACTCAAAACCACTTAAATTACTTTTCAGTGTCCACTTCACACATTACATTATAACTTCATTATCATTGAGACATATGCTCTGCTAATTGCAATATTAACATCTAGGAAATAGCCTTTTAAAATTTATGGTAGAATCTATTTGATGACTTACTGTGAATATTTTACTAACAGCTAATGTAAATCTAATGGTTTTAAAGAAGAGCAATTTCTAAGTAGTAATTTAGACAATATTTAAATTAAAGTAGAAAACTTTTAAGAATAAAAAGGTTTTAATAAAAATTTACTTTACAATTTTTCTGATTTTAAAATATTTTATTTTTTCTTATAATTGAAAAACATACTCTGCTTTCTAAAAATGGTTCACACTTCCCTAAATTAAATAATTTATATTAAAATTATCTCTAATTATCAAACAACATATTTAGCTTTAAAAATAATGTTTCTAAGAATAACATGGCATTAAATTTTATTATTTATGAATCCCTTGAAAAATAAGCAAATGTACAATATTTTCATATTTATGTCTCTGAGCAAAAAGGGCTACTATTGCATAATACTTATCTACCATTTATATTTTGTGTATTTTATAGAGGCAGTTGATAATAAATTGTCAATGAAACAGCAGTTTCTTTCACTCTATTTACTATTTTGTCTATGTGTTAAAAGCAGAAACATTTCATTTACCTGTGGCCATCCTGATGTGATATTAAGTGAAATCTGGACGATTCTCCAAAAATACCTTGCTGAGTGTTTTATCTCAATACATCTAATTCACTATAAATAACTTTTTGTGTTGTTATTCACTGTAACAATTTTTTAGCTTCATCAAAAGTACTTAAAAATTGGTATTACCCACATTTTTATTTTGATCTTTAAAAATATTATATTGAAATTAATCTTTTGTTTTGAAACTTAAGAATATTATGCATGGACCAAATTCATAAGCAACTGAATGAATGCAAATAAATATTTTTAATATCTGTGACTGAGAGAGAATTAGCTTCTAGATTGAAAAATTAGGAATTGAAAATCAACAACAAATAGATACACTCAAAATAAAAATATCAAATTACATGACCAAGGATTTTGATAATCCAAAAATGTTGATGAGAATATGACAAGACAACCCAAAGCATTGCTCTACTAAGATAAACAGTGACCATTCAAAAAAAAAATATTTCTATGTTCTAAATCATAGAACGTGTGAATATGAGTTTATTAGGAAAATGGGTCTTTGCACATATAAATAAGTACAACATCTTGAGACAAAATCATCTTGTCTTATTTAGGTAAACCTTAAATGTAATGGTAGGATTCATTATAAAATGGAAGACACTCATCCAGAGGAGAAAGCCATATGATGAAGACCGAATAGAATTATGTAGCCACATAACAAGGAATGCTTGAGCCACTAGAAAAGATAGAATAAGCAAGAAGTATTCTTCATTATGGAATTCAGAGGGCATGTGGCCCTCTAGATACATCAGTTTTGTCCTTCAGCCTTACAGTTTTATGAGAGAATAAAACAAATATAATTGTTAATCCAAAAAATAAACTAGGAAACTAATAAAACTAGTTATCAGAAAAATTAAAATTTAAATGAGTAATTATTGTACATATATTATACTGGAAAAAATATCCTTTAGGTGATTTCAAGTATTGACAGTAACAAGAGGACATAGGAATTCTCCCATATGAATGATAGACATAGAAACTGGTATAATCATTTTGTAAGCAATCTAACATATAACTTATGATTCTAATATTGCACTTCTGGCTAAATATACCTGGAAATTTTTACACATGTCACTAGTGTAAATGTATGAAGACAATTGTTGTAGCATCATTTGGTGTGCAGAGTTGGAGGCAATATGCATGTGAATTTCTGAGACACTGGAATAAAACAGTGTGTTATAAATGGTAGATACAGCTAATAAAAACACTACTGTCTCTGTAGTATAAATACACACACACACACACACATATATATAATGTTGTATATAAAAACATAATTTGCACACATATATACACAAATATACTTAGATAAATTAGTGTGAAAATATATCACATAAACAAACATTAAACACTTTACAATGTTTACCACATGCTAGACAAATGAAGATCAAATGTGCGTATAATCAAGAAATAAATAAATCAATGTATATTACTGAAAGAAACCCTGAATGTACTAATGAAATTAATATGCAATGAACAACTGGAGATGATTAACTGAATAATCTGGACAAAATGTCTTTCCTGAAATGTAGTAAGTAAATCCATGAAATTCATTGAGACCTTCTATATCCAAAATATATCCATAATTTATGGATAGAAACATCAGTTAAATATTTTATTGGCTTAAAAGTTTGCATATAGGAGAGGAAACAAATACAGGTGCATATTAGGAAACAAATTGTGATAGATGTGCAAATAAGGTGCTTATGCAAGAAAAGGAATGGAGAAATTAATTCTAAACTGGTTGTTTGAAAATATTACACTGGGGACAATGTAATCTGAGTTGCATCTTCTATACTTGGGTAATCTTGATGGGAGAAGAAAAAATGGAAAAGAGCAAATTGCTGGATATAGTTTAGTAGAAATCATGTTGAAAAATACAAGTAGCAGTTACCAGATGGATTGAAAAATGGATTTTAGAGCGGTATTGAAGAGGAAACAGGAGGTGAGCAGCATGGATGGAGTCACATCCTGTTTTGAAGGATTTATCAACCAAAAGCATCACTTTTGGTTACCTTTATGCAATTGCCAGACAGATTTGGCTAGATTTAAAAATATTTGTTCAAGACTTCAGAGGAAAAAAAAAGGAGAGAGTTCAAAGTAACAGGCAGTGCATAAAGGAAAATTAAAGATAAAAAATGATTGCCAGGTGAAGATTTGAAGTATTCTAAGCATGATTTTTGTTAGGAATGAGGTCAAATATGCAAGAGATTTAGTGACCCACTTTCTAGCTATATTATATTGAAACATGCCCTAAGACTTATAAGAGCCCAGGTAATCTGATACCACCAGACTATGGTGAAGAAGTAGTAGTATTGGAGAACATTATTGTGACCATGAGGAGAAAGATGTGCCTGTGGTCATAAAACCACAGGTTGCAGTCATTAAGTCACACCTCCCACTGTTTGAATATCACTAATGAAGTTGTGAACATAAAAATCACAGATTGCTAGTCTTGGGAGATAAGTCTGTGGTTTTGAGTTTCCCAATGGGCAAAACGCCAACTGGCAGAGATTTATAAAATGGATTTTCTATAAATCAGACATTTTCATATCTCTCAAAATTATATTGAAATTTCTAGGTGTTATGTCACTAATACCAACAGGTAGAGAATGAAATAATTTAGACTAGAAAGAATATTCATTTTAATGTAATTCAACTTAGAAAACTAATAAAGCCCCAGATGGTTCAATATGTTTAAATTGCTTTTTATTAGTCTCACTGAAAAAGGAGAATTTAATTTGAAAAGATCAGATGTATGGATTAAAATATAAGTTTCCATGTATTTAACAGAAGAACAAAATATATGAAAAGGTGATTTATCTTTTATGTTTTAGTGCCAAAGACATTTGATTTATTGAAGACATCTTCTTTCAATAAAGTTTTAAAAACTGAAAGTTTTCCAAAGAAAATTATTTCTTTGCAAAAAGAGAATGCAAAAGTAAGAAATGAGGTGTGAGATAACATGGTCCACACCTAGGTATATGCTGTGGCTCTCATTTAGAAGTTATCTTGAACAATGTTCTCAGTAAGATTTATCTGTGAAGAATTGCATACAATTATTTTTCTACCTACTTACTAACTCATTACCTGCCTTCACACTAATAACCATCTGCAAATCTAACAAAAGGGATAGTGAACCTGAGCTGTTCACTTGGTAAAAAATGCTTAATCTGAATCATAATAAATACATTATCTTAATAAAAATGAAGTTATGGGTGACATTTTAATTCTCTTATTTGCTTTGATTATATCCTTTTTATATTAAAATAAAATTTAATATAAATATCACATAAATACACTTTATACTTATAAACATAATACAGTATTTCATTATTTGTTTTATATTTTATAATTTCTAATGAATCTAGTTTTGTATTTTTTAATTTTTTCAACACAGTAAATTTACATTTGCATAAGAAAAGTAATCTGACTTCTCAGTTTATGTATTTTTTTAAGAAAAAGTTAAAAGAAGTTTTATTCCTTTGTTAGCAAAGGAGAAACATAGTGGATTCCTTTCCCAGAGGCTGTGATTCTGCCTATCAGCAGGAACCTGACGCTTTTAAGGAGGTTATCATACTTTGGGGTGTGGGTATGCATCCACATCCCTATATATCCCTTCATATATATCTAGAACATAGATATTTATCTATACAAGAACATATATATATATATATATATATATATATATACACACACACACACACACACACACACACACACACGTGTGTGTGTGTGTGTGTGTGTGTGTGTGTGTAGACAGAGAGAGATATACATAGAGAGTGTGTGTGTCAGGAGCAGTCCATGGGTTGCATGTGGGTCACCGTGAATGGATAGATATATCTGGTGTCTGGGAATGACCAGTGGACATTTTCTCTGGTCAGTTGCCAGGAAAGTGTAAATTTTTATCCCACTCTGCCATGGTTCACACATCACCTGAGATGGATGTGACCCCCACTCCCACTCCAAGATGTCAGTCAACATGCTAACTGCAAAACACCAGGAAGCAAGACTCTGTCCTTGAAACCCTATCCTTGCCTTTGATATATCAACTTAAATAAATCACCAAAGCCATTTTTCCTTTGTCTAGTTCCATAACCCATGTGGAACAAATTTGTTGGGTGTTTCGCTTTTTGTAAATATCTTTCTGATTATTTGTGCTTTGTTATTTACTATTTAAAACCTAAGTGTTGGAAATAGAATCAATCACTCATCTCTCATTTTATTAATCATTAAATCCTCCTGAGTGTTTTTCCAAAATCTTCAAAAACTGTTACTGAAAGGAACCACATCATTTTCCCAAGCCATTTCTTTTATTTATTTATTTTTTGCTATGTTCACACTGTTGTCTATTTTAATCCCAAATTTACATAAACTATAACCCCCATATAGTATTAATATATGATTTTTATTTTTCCTTTTTTATATGGTAATATAGAAGTTGTTTATAGAAATTTTGCCATGGGCTTTCAGGATCTCTTAATCATAGCTTCAACATAAAGTCCCATAAAAAATAATAGATGTGGGGCTGGGGATGTGGCTCAGTTGTAGAGTACATGCCTCACACATGTGAGGCATTGCGTTTGAATCTCAGTACTACCTATAAATAAATGAATAAAATAAAAGTTCATCAACAAATATAATTTTTTAATTAAAAAATAGATGTTATTCTTCTCAAAAACTTGTCTGTTTTCCCTGAACAGCTTAGTTTTCTTCAGAATTGTTAATATGTATGGCCAAGAAATAACATTCCAGGAGTAGAAACATGACATAAGCAAAAATAAAGAGCTCTATAATCTTAGACATCTTACAGAAACATCTGATTTTTGAAGAATTATTGAATCTGGAGAACAGATTTCAGCTTCCAAGTAGAGGACAAAAATTAAGAAAACTACAATAAGAAAGGTAGGAAAAAAAATATTTACTTTGTTAGTGGGGTCTACTTCCCTAAACACCCAGAGCCACACCAAGAAGAAATTTCTTGGTCCACAATTTATCAAATAGTGAAAAGACAAATTAAAATGAATGCATAACTTCCACAACATTCTAGTACCTTGCCCAAGAAACCCACCTCTTTCATATCTTACATGGAACAATAGGAAAATTGACATGGGTGTACCAAATCAGAATAGGAAAAAATTAGGGAACACACAATGACTTGGATGTGGATCTTGGTGATAGCCCCATGCTTTAGCCAGTGTGGCCTAGCTGTATCAGGAGTTCTGCAGTCACACTTACGGGAACGAGGAGCTCCCAAACAAATATTCAGCACAATGTGTAGTCCATATGACCCAGAAAACTATGCATCAACACTAACAGATCAGAGTGTCATGCCACCAGCTGTTGACTATTATAAAACAAAAGCAGCATTCCTATCAAACCAGGCAGCTCATCCAATAGTCCCATGAGGACAAGGAGCCACTAATTGTGAAGATGATACAATGATTTCAACCAAGTGAAGAACACAATCAGTGGCCCTGCCTGAAAATGGAGCCAAATTAAAAGCCCCTTTTAACCAAGAATCTAGTTAATAGCCCTATCCAACTGTGGAGCACAGCTGGCAGCCTTGTCTGGCCATGGAAATGAGTCAATGTCATCAGCTGACAAAAAAAGTCCAGCTACAACCCTGTAAAACCCTGGTAGTAAAAGCTGACCCATCGGGAAACCCATTCTGGTTTGAGTTATGAAGTCACTTGTGGTCAATATTCTTTAAAGATTGATTTTCCTGACAAAGATAACAACTCCAAAAGAAAGTAACAAAGTTTTAGTAATTTTGCCCTAAATAACTGGAATCTATGAATTTCCTAAGAAAATATTCAAAATAAATGTCTAAAAGAAGTCAAATTAACTACAAGGAAACAATGAGAGGTAAATAAATAAAATAAGAGAAAAAAATCCATTTACAAAATTTGAAGCAACATAAACAAATATAGACCATAAAAAATTCTACAAATGAAGAATGCAGGAATAGAATAGGAATTCAGCAGAGAGTATCAACAGCAATTTCAGTCAAGTATAAGAAATAATTTGTAAACTTGAAGACAGAGTATATAAAAAAATCCAGTTAAATTAAAAAAATAAAAGCAGAATGAGTGTACAAAACACTTATAGGACACCAGAGGCACAATAAAGATAAATAAGATATGCACCATGAAAAAATTGATGAAATTAAGAACAGAGAAGAAGGTTCATTTAAAGAAAAATTGGATGAAAACTAAGTATGGGAAAAAATTCACATTCAGATTCCTGAAGTCACAAAACAGTTTTAACACGTAGAGGCATACGCTAAAATATATTATAGTTATATTGTTAATCATTAAAGAAAGAAATTGAAAGCAGTGATAGAAAAGTGAATCATTACATACAAAGAAACTTTCATCAGACTACTAGTGGATTTCTAGTACAAATCTTAGAGACCAGGAGAGAGAAAGAATGATACTATATTAGAAAAACTGAAAGATAAATACTGTCAATTAAGAATATTATACATAAAAAGCATCCCAAAGGATCAAAAATAAAGGGGAAAAAACGAAGAAGGGAAAGGGAGGGGCATGAGGGTAAGAAAGATGGTGGAATGAGATGGATATCATTACCCTAAGTACATGTATGAAGACACAAATGGTTTGATTCTACTTTGTGTACAATCAGAGATATGAAAAATTATGTTCTATATGTGTAATATGAATTGTAATGCATTCTGATTTCATATATAACAAAATTTTTAAAAATGAAGAAATTAAGAAAGTTAATAATGATTATAACCACAATATAGTATTAATAGAAACACATTTCACAAAAGAAATAAATTCCAATAATAGTAACATAAAGTAGGAGGGGGAAGGAAACTGTAGAGTATGGATATGCAGTATAAATCAAGTTTTTATCAACTCAAAATTGATTTCTGACTATAAAACATATTATATAAGCCTAGTAGATACACAAAAGGAAAAAAAAAAAAAGGAGGCTGCAGGTGGGGGTGGCAGAGTACTTGCCTAAGTCCTCTATTCCCAGCACCACAGAAAAAGAGAAAGAGAGAGAAAAAGTGTTAAAGAGAATGGGAGAATAAAACCATATCACAATAAAAATTATCCTGGATTATAGAGAGAAGAGATGGAGGATGGAGGAGTAGATCTAGGCAGCAACCTCTGACTCCTCCACAGACAAGGCAGGAAGCAGTGAAAGAACAGTTGACCAGAGAGGTGGTTACAGAATGAATAATCTAAAACTCAATATTGGACAGTTTGAGACTTGGAGCAACTTGAAGTTTGATTATCAGAGAAAAAAACACGAAGAGAGTTCCTTGATCCTGGACCCTGATGACAGTGGAATTTCAGGGCGGCTTAACAAAGAGAAAGAGTGAAAGAAAAAAGTCCATAAGTTTATTTCCTTAACAAGAGCTAGACAGAAAAGTAGACCAAGATAGACAGGAGCAGCAAAAATAGTGAAGTGTACTCACAGTTTAGCCTAAATTTTGAACTGCAAGCTGTGCTGGGAAAGGCAGCCATTTTCTTGGGTTCATAGTTAATCAGTCCCTCTAGAAGAAATTAAATTAATACAACTTCTATCCACCTTCAGATGGTAACAAATAAAGCCAGAGGAAATAACTCTGAAATGATCATCACAGTAATCCATCTAGAATAAACTAGCAGAAGGATTCAAGGATTGTTGTTAGTGAAAGTTATTGAACTTTTATCCTCCTCACACGGGAAAGGTGGGAGGTAGAGTGTAACTGACCCAAGAACAAATTGCTCCCAGGGATCGCTATCTCAATGAAGTGGTCTTCTTAATGTTTATTAGTACATGAATTCACTCTGAAATGATTGCAATTATTAGGGTTTAGTTCCTTCTCTCAAAGTGGTGCTGATACTGGAAACATCAGAGGATATACACTGAGTGGGATTGTCAATACATGGATATTCACTGAGCCAGAAGCAAGAAGTTCACTAAACAGTTCCTTGTGTAAAAGTAGTAATAATCATTCCAGAAAATAGATAGATATAAAACAATATAAAAATTCAAAGGAAGAAAAAAACCCCAAATAGACCACAATACTTCAACATTGATCCTGTTGACAACACAGTGGAGGAAATTTCAGATACAGTATTTAGAAAGTTTATAGTTAAGATGTTCAATGAACTAAAAGATTAATGAGTGAAAAGAAAGAATATACAGGAAGTTAAAGATAATTTAAATGAAAAGATGTTCTGAAAAAAAATTCAACAGAATCCTTGAAATAACTCAATAAATCAAATTAAAATTTCAGTTGAAAGCATCTCCAATAGATTATGTCACAGAGCAAACAGATCTTCAGACTTTTAAAACAAAGTATATAATCTTGAAAACAAAGACAACAATATAGAAAATATTAAGAGACCATACCTATAATATTGAAGAAATATGGGATAACATTAATAGATCAATTCTAAGAATCACTGATGTAACTAAAGGCACTGAAATACAAGCTAAAGGAATGCACAACCTTTTCAAAGGAATAATATAAAAAAAATTCAAAGTTTAGAATGTGATGAAAAATCAAAATACAAGAAGAATCTAGAATTCCAAATAGGTCTGATAAAAAATGATTCCCCCTGAGACACATTATAATTAAAATGTCTAACATATACAATAAAAATAGAAGTTTTAAAAATCTCAAGACAAAAATGGCAGATTATATTTATAGTAGGCCAATTCATCTTTCTACTGATTTCTCAGCTTAAAAACTAAAAGCCAGAAAGGCTTGGAATAATATTTATCAAGCCCTAAAAGATAATAAGAACCAAATATGATTACTATGTCCACATTAGCCTACATTTTGGAATTGAAGATGTGATAAAAACCTTTTATGATAAATAGAAACTAAAGCAATTCATAAATATTAAGTCCACACTATAAAACATACTCAATAGAATACTTCTTTGCAGAAAAAAATAAAATATAAAAATCAAGGCCAGTGTTGGGATGAAGCTCACTAGATGAAGGGTCAATTAAAAGAGAATCAAGTCTAAATTACTTTTTAAGAAAGTCAAAATGGCAGGAAATATAAGTCATCTATAATAGCACCGAATGTAAATATTATAAAGTCTCCAATTGAAATACATAGATTGGATTAAAAAGCAACATCCAAACATGTGTTCTTTACAAATACTCATTTCATAGGAAAATATATCTGCAGACAAAAGGTGAAATTTGGGAAAAAGATATACCATGCAAATGAAGAGTGAAAGTAAGCAGAGATAGCTACTCTCATTTTAGGTAAAGCAGATTTCAAATCAAAATTGATCAGAAGATATCAAGAAGGTCAATGCATACTCGTTGAGGAAATCATCCAACAGCATGATAAAATGCTGTTGATAGAATGTGAATATTACATGACAATATGTAAATATTTGTGCCACAAATGTTAGTGCATTTATATACATAAAACAAATCCTTCTTAATATAAAGAATCAAACAGACTATAATATAATAAATATTACTGGGTGATTTCAGCACTTTATGTAAACACACTTTAGAGATAACATATGCAATTAATCAAGTGGATCTAGCAGACATTTATTGACTATTTAATCCATCAAGAACAGAAATAACTTTCTTCTCAGTGGCACATGAAATCTTCTCTAGAATATGTCACATTTTAAGACACAAAACAAGTCCTGGGAATAATGGAACAGGTCCAGATAACACTGGAATGAAAATAAACATCAACAATATTTAGAAAAACATCCATTTTAATACCTAGAGACTCAATGAAACACTTTTGAATGAAAAATGAATCATAGAAGAAATCAGGAGAGAAATAAAAAACTCCTTTGACACAAATTTAAAAAGAGATAATACATATCAGGTTTTCTGGAACTGAAGGCAGTTCTAAGAGGGAATTTTGTAACACTGAGATTCTACCTTAAATAATTTATAAAAATCTCAAATAAAATCCTAATATTACACCTCAAATTCCTTAAAAAAGAAGAACAAACTTTTTCCAAAATCAGTTGAGGGCAGGAAATAATTAAGAGCTAAAATTGATGAAACTGGAAATTAAAAATATAAAGGATCAGCTCAGCAACAAGTTGATTTTTTGAAAAGAGAAATAATATTGATAAATTTTTAGCCAAATAAATTAGAGAAGACCAAACTCAACAAAATTAGAGATGAAGAGTTATCCCCAGAAGTCCAGAAGATTGTTAGAAACTGTTGTAGAAATTTATACTGTAATAACTTGGAAAATCTAGAAGATATTGATAAGTTTCTAGGCAACATGACACATTAAATTTGAATCATGATGATGTAGAAAACTTAAACAGAACAATACCAAGTGATGAGATTGAAGCAGCAACTTAAAGCCTTCCAAGAAATAAAAGTGTAGAACTTGGATTCTCCTCCAGGTTCTACCAGTTCTCTAAAGAAGAATAATGCCTATACCCTTCAAAATAGAAATTGAAATAGAAAGTGAGAGAACCTAGTCAAATTTATTCTGTGAAACTGTATCATCTTAATATGAAAACTGGACAAAATTTCAGAAAAAAAAAGAAAATGTCAGTCAAATATCCCTGATGAACACAGATGCAAAATTCCTTAATAAAATGATTGTACACCACATTCAAAAACACATCCAAGAGCACAATATACCATGATCATTGGTTTTCCTTCCAGGGATGCCAGGTTGGCTCCATATATGTTAAATCAATAAATGTAATTCACCACATAAATAGAATTAAAGACTAGAACCCCCATGATTCTTTCAATAGATGCAGAAAATGCATTCAGCAAAACCCAGAACTCATTCATGTTAAACATGATGTAGAAACAAAGGAAAAAAGAAACAAGCCAACATTGTGAAGGCTACATACAACAACATCATACTAAAGGGAGAAAAAGAGAAAAAGTGAAAGTATTTTCTATAAAATCATTAAAAATTCAAGATGTCCACTCTCACTACTCCTGTTCAGCTTAGCTCTTGAAACTATTCCAGAGAAATCAGACAAGAAAAAAAAAACTGAAAAGATAATATCTGGAAAAGAAGACAGGATCCTATATTTAGAAGAACTAAAAACTCCACTAGATTTTTCAAAACTGACAAACAAATTCAGCAATGTACAGGATCAACAAACAAAAATCAAGATATTTCTATATTAAAATGATGAATCTGCTGAAAAAGAAATCAGGAAAATATCCTATTCACAGTATCCTCAGCTTCTTAGGAATGAATAACCAAGGAGTTGAAAGACCTCTACAAAGAAAATTAC
Organism: Marmota flaviventris; assembly: GCF_047511675.1. Classification (NCBI taxonomy): domain Eukaryota; kingdom Metazoa; phylum Chordata; class Mammalia; order Rodentia; family Sciuridae; genus Marmota; species Marmota flaviventris. The sequence goes on from NC_092505.1 coordinate 81,901,713, forward strand.
AAAAAACTGAAGGAACTATTGAAAGAATACCTTACAATACCCATGGTATTGGATAGGAAAAGCTAATATTGTCAAAATGCCTATGCTACCAAACTTATTCTGCAAATTCAATGCAATCTTTATCAAAATGTGAATGATATAAATACTCAGAACTAGAAAAAAACAGTTCCAAATTCATTTGAAGAATTAAAAACCTAGAATAAAGCAATCTTCAGCAAGAAGAGTGATACTGGAGTTATCAAAAACCCTAGTCTCAAGTTATAGCACAGAGATAGATAGTCACCTGATATTCAACAAAGGTGCCAAAACATGTTATGAAAAAAGATAGTCCTATTAACAAATGATTCTGGAAAACTTGATATGCATATATACAAGAATGAAACTAGATTTCTGTCTCTAACCCTGCACAAAAGTTAACTAAAAATGGATCAAAGATCTGTCATTAGACCAAAAACTCTTCAGGAGCTAGAAGAAAACACAGGCTCAACAGGCCAACATATTGGTGCAGACAATGACTTCCTTAGCGAGGTCCCTAAAGTTTGAAAAATTATCAAGTAGATAGCATCAAATTAAAAAACTTCAGCACCACAATGAAATGATTATGAGCATAAAGTAAGAGCCTATGGAATGGGTGAAAATCTTTTCCAGCTAATCTTTGGCAGAGGATTAATATCCAGAATATATAAATAACTAAAAAAAAACTAACACCAAAAAAAATCAATAAATGTGCAAATGATCTAACTGACATTTCTCCAAAAAAACACAGGTGGCCAACAAATACATGAAAAAATGTTCAGTATCTCTAGTGATCAGGGAAATGCAAATCAAAACTACATTGAGATTTCATCTTCCTTTAGTTAGAATGGCAATCATCAAGATACAAGTAATACTAAATGCTGGTGAGGATGTGGAGGATAAGGTACACTAATATATTGTGAATGACAGTGAAAGTTAATACAACCATTCAGGAAATCAATGAGGAGTTACCTCAAAAGACTAAGAATAGAACTATCTTATGAGGCAGGTATCCCACTCCTTATTATTTATCCCAAAGAACTAAACTCAGCCTACTATAGTGATATAGCCACACTGATATTTATAGCAGTGCAATTCAAAATAACCAAGTTATGGAACAAGCTCAAGTGCTCATCAAAAGATAAGTAAAGAGAATGGGGCTTATTTGCACAGTGGAGTTTTACTCAGCCATAAAGAATAATGAAATTATGGCATTTGCTGGTAAATGGATGGAACTAGAGAATATCATGCTTAGTGAAATAAGTCAGAATTAATGGTGAATGTTTTCTACCACATCTGGAACCTAGAGTAAAATAAGGAAAGAAAGGGGGTGGAATATCATGAATATAGAAAGGAAATCTGTTTATTAGAGGAAGGGCATAGAGCAGAATATTTGAGGCCTATGGAAAGGGAGCAATTATGGAATGAAAGTGGCAAAATGATTTTATGTACATATAGAATATTAATATACCACAATGGATTTCATCATTAAGTATATACATTTTAAAAAGCTACAAATAAATGAAAGGAAGACCAGTAGAGTAGAAAATGTGAAATGATGAGAGGGAGAAGGGAAGGTAAAGAAGAGACTGAAGACTGAAGTAAAGCAAATTATATTACACGCATATATGATTATGTCAAAATAAATCTCAATGTTATATATAAATATAATGTGCTAACAAAAAATACTCTAAAAGTCTTCCTGTGAAGAAGACTTCCACCTCAACTCTCACTTACTATGGATGGAAATATATTTACTGGCTCCCCTTTAATAGCAGTTTTCTGCCTATCAGGAAGTTTTTTTTTTTTAATAAATAAATAATAAATACCAAATACTTTTAATTTTTTCTGCTTGTCTTCATCATATAGCTGATAAATACTAACTGATAAATAGTGTCAAAGTCTTTAAATAACTTTAGTGAAATGCTAACCATTTTCTTTCCCAAATAGGTGATCCTACTGTCTATTCCCCATAATTTGTTTTTGAATTTGATAACAGATCTAAGAGACAAGAATATGCTAGTGAAAGGAAAAATTATCGGCCACAACCATTTTTTTTTAGCTTCACTCTCTTGTGCTCTTCAGAACTATAAGCTTGAAGCTAGAAAGAGATGTGTGATAGATTTAAACAATGAAAGAAGAAAGAAGAAGGAAGAAGAAGAAGAAGAAGAAGAAGAAGAAGAAGAAGAAGAAGAAGAAGAAGAAGAAGAAGAAGAAGAAGAAGAAGAAGTAGAAGAAGAAGAAGAAGAAGAAGAATTAGTCACAAAAAAAGGAAAAGGCCTGCACATCCCAGCGATTCTAGACATCTTGGCCTAAAACCCAACTTGTAAGGTCATATAGCACCTCCAGGACAACTTGACCCATTAAGTGACCATTAGTGCTTAAGACAGCCATACCTTCATCTTACAGCACAGAGGCAAGCAACCCATCTAGGCTGAACTCTTCCTAAATTGCCAAAGCAGAAAATTACAAACAATTAAGTGGTTGCAGTTTGAACCCACTTTTTTCATGCAAAAATTGATACTGATATAATGAACACAAGGGTTTGTTTATGTAAAAATAATTAATAAACAATATTTTTCTGTATTTTTCCAGGAAGCAGCAGTGAGAACAAAAGTTTTAAAAAATTAGATATTTACTTACTGAGTAAACACCTTTTTTAAAAAAAATCAGTACTATTTTAGACAGAAGCAGTAAAAATTCAAATAAGTTAAAATCTTGTTAAATTAGGAAATTCATGTGCAAATTCAACTGAAATTTTTCAGAATTGAATATGACTCATGTTGGTGAACTTTTTTTTACCTAATACTACAATATTAACTGCATAACATTATATATTAAATAAGAGTACACTATCAGATGGTAAATATAAAATTTTTATTTGTTAAATTTGATAGACTGTCATGATAAGATTTCTCAACTTTTTAAACTGTGACAAGTATCTATATCCAAAACATATCTCTCTGTATCTCTGCATATCATACCTACTCTTTATGAAGCTGGGATGCTTATTATGACCATTTAATGGAGTTGATAATTGAAAACATCAAGTAACATCTGGTAAGTGATATGCTGAGGACTCCAGCAATCAAAAAATTTAACTATGAGGCTATTCTGCAAATTCCAGCTATTGATAGTGAATTAAATATAATTTAGGAGCAAGTGAAGTTAACTTCTGTATTAAATGTTATAATGCAGCTTGAAAACAGTTTTATAGTTATTATATATTTTTTAAATTTTACAAATTACAGTAATACATATTCCTTTGTCCACATATATGCAATTTAATACAAATGTATAGTAGTAAATTAATGAAGAATGTAACAAGCTGTTATTAAATACTCTCATTTAATTAATGATTTCATGTGAATTTCAGCAACTTAGGAGTCTGAGGCAGGATGATAGCAAGTCAAAGGCCCATCAGCCTCAGCAAAATGGCAGGACCTTCAACAAATTAGTGAAAAAGAATAAGGATGTAGCTCAATGTTAAAATGGCCCTGGATTTAACCCCCAGTACCCCCCCCAAAAAAAAAATCCAAAAAAAAACCCAAAAAACAAAAACAACTCATCATTTTTGAATAATCTTAGTTGCCTACTTAACAACCTTATACATCTATTACATAACTTACAATCTTCTTCATAGAATGTCACATTTATCACATTTTTATTTTTTTTTCCTATCCTCATAACTTTCTGAACTATGGTGATTTAGAAAAGAGAAACAGAAGTACACTAGCTTAATAGGCCACAATTATAGATGACTGAAAGAAAAAAAAAAATTGCTAATGCCACAGTTACATCTTCAGTGACACCATGGTTTATTTCCTAGATTCACATTCTCTTTAGAGATATTGTTGATTCCAATGATATTTTTAAATTATTACATTCCAGTTTTTATCCTAAGGACAGTTTAATAACTGCACTTAGTAACTAAATAACAGACTCTTTTGTTAGTATTTCAATTACAAAAGCAATGTCCTCATTTATCTAAGTAACGAAACACAATGTTAAGCAAAATTTGGCCTCTGTGAAATGGATAATGACTTCAACTAAAGTATTCTTAATGATTTGTGTGTAGTAACCCTCTCTAGTGAACTCCATCTGTTTCAATTATGTATAATAAAAAGAAAATGTTTACAAAAATGCTTATGAAAATATTTAGAGTACTTTTCTGAAAATAAAACCTGTAAAATTACCTCAAATTGCATTAGTGAGCTTAGAAAAAGCAATGATATTAATATGTGCCACAGCACACATTACTGACCATTTCAAAATGTGGTGATGCAATTTGGAATTCTGTAATTTAATGTTATACATAGAACACCTTATTTATTTTATTTATTCCTATTAATTATATATTAAAAATAAAAAATAGCATAAATTTTCATTCTTTAAAGAAGGTTCTGCTGATTTAAAGCACATAAGAATTTTCTACAATACTCTAAAGATAGTCATGTTTGTGCTCTAATTCAGAATAATTAGATCAAAATCTCTATGGAAGTTGAACTAGATCACATTAATTTTATCCATCTTAATAAATTCATTGATTTTTAAGAGTTTCTTCTTCCTGACAAACTTTTCACACAATGTTATGTACATTAAAATGAATAAGATGTAGCTTATTTACATTTTGCTTTTTCTGTAATGAAAATTTTCATCATAAAGGAAGAGTATCTAGGAGAGAAAGGAGAAATTCCCACAGAATGAAATTGACCAGAGTATGCTGTGTATGAATATATGAATACAGCACAACAAATTGCACGTTTAGGTAGGTCTATATGCACCAACTTAAAAGAAACAATGAATAAATAGAAAGAAGACCTGTAGGATAGGAAAAAAGGATCAGGGGGAGGGAAAGAGGAAGTACTAGGGATTGAAATAGAGCAAATTGTGTTACATGCATTTCTAAATGAACCCCACTATTAAGTATGACTATAATGTGTTACACGATTAAGTATGACTATAATGTGCTACACTATTAAGTATGACTATAATGTGCTAATCAAAACATAAAAAAAGATGTTTAGATATTTATAGAAGGATTTCATATCAAACATACTAATTATGATTCAAATAGCAAATTTCCAGTTGAATATGATATTTTCACACAGCTGCAACAACCAGATCAATTATTTTAGACTAAAAATAAATGGCTTATGGGATTATGACTTACAGACTGCTTCTACTGAGGCCATTCAACAGATTTATCAATGTGCTAGATGAAAAAAAAAATGGAGTATTTTATAAAATTTTTACTAAGAAATTTCTTAGTGTCAGAATTCGTGTAATCTTCAGTATTTGACTTGGTTTCTATTGGGGGAGTTAATTATCTATAAAATATTTTAGATGTCAGTAAAGAATAAAGTTTCTCCCTCATATCTTAAACCAAAATGAATTAAAAATTTCCATTTATAAAACAAAACAATGAAATTTGTATAAGAGAATAAAATGCATATAAAGGTGTGGGGCTCACCAATTTCAGCATGATTATAAAAGCAGCATAATCTAAGGTTTTGCAGAAATGCTGACACAATAGCCTATTGCATCACTGCTCATTTCACAGAAGTAAAGACAATGTAATAGGATAGTTAAGAGCTAACTACTTAGACTGTTCATACAGGTCTGGATTCTGCCAGTTATCCATCTTGAGAAACTGTGTATGTGATTTAGTTCTATTCTCTAAAATAATAATGATAGAATTTTTTACTTATTAATGTAGTTCTGAAGTAGGAACCATATTTCATGTCTAGTAGGCCTTGTGTGCTCTAATAAATCTATTATTATCTGGGATATCTTAAACTTACTGGATTTATTCATAAAGTTAAACTTTTGAGTTCTATTCTCAGTATTTCTAGATTTCAACTGTTTGGAAGCCCTCCTCTGGTTAAATCCATGATTTTGATCAGATTTGGTTTTCCTGTATGAAGCATTTCATAACCGATTTCATTTTTTGAAATGTAACATTGAAGTATTTCATTTGTGACCTTTCAAATATCTGCAGATATCAGTTCATAGAGAATAAGATTGTCCAAATGTTTTGTGGTAAATTAATATATTGTAGATTTCAACACTTAGTCCTTTTTCATTGTATTTAGATGATTAAGCAATGAGACAGAACAGAGTGTGAATCTTATGGCATTTATTTACACATGGTAGGGGCTATTACAGTCATGAGGCTGAAAGCCAGAAGCTATCAAATGAGTAAAGTGTGAATTAGGCAAATCATGCCTCCTCGGATGGCATGTCTAAGTGTATTATGAAATGTGACTCATAAATGTGACTCAAATTAACATATGTAGAAATACTTTAAAATAATAAGCAGGGTGCATTTCAGCAAAACGCAGAGCTAAGGATATTTGTGACTTGAACAGTGTTAATTAAAACAAAAGCTCAGAATTCTTGTTCAAAATATAAACAGCTGAGGTTTTATTCATTTGTTTTTGTTGGAATTTATTGCTTGTTTGGCTCTTATGTGTGATTTGTTAATGCAGATATTGACATAACAATGTGTCAAATCTAACAAATGGACTTCATGCTTCAGCCAGTTTATGGCTTTAGGCTGCGTGATTTGTTTAATTTTTCTATAAATTTTCTTTAAAATTCTTCCTCCAATACCCACCCCATTTAATAACATATCATTGTGAAGCAGTCATTTTCAGATAGATACAGGCTAATAATAGCTTCATAGGTAGTATTGTTTTTCTACTATTAGTATGTGCAGTCCTAATGTGCCATGTATAATTTGTCAACTTTCTACCCTTTAGTCGGTTTCTCCTCATTAACATATTATAATCATAGAACATCTTTCAAAACTAAGATTTTTTTCCTTGGTATGATACTGTTAACTAAGTTTCAGAAGCATATGAATTTCAGAAATATGAGTGTTCTATTGACATTCATTTTCTGTTTATTGATCCAATCCAGGATCCCACATTCCATTTAGTTATGTTTATTTAGTCTCTTCCACCTTGTGACATGTTGTTCCTCCGTCTTTCTTTGACTTACAGGGGTTTGACAATTTGAATATTATTGGTCAGTTCTTTTATACAATGTCTTTAAATTGGGCTTGTATGATGTTTGCTAATGCTTAAGTTGAAATTATATATCATTGGTAATAACACAACAGAAGATATTGATTTTCCCAATGCATTGTATAAATGGGTACATCATGTGGACATAAGACTGTTTTAATATTAACGTTGATCTCTTGAGTAAAATAGTTTCTGCAGTATTTTCTATATTAAATCCACTATTTACTACAGTAAACTTATTATAAATTGCCTTTGTAATTATTAAATATTTTTGGAGAAGCTAAGTTGATAATATGCATATATCTTGTGTCTGCTTGAATTTTCAACCACTAATTTTAATTTCATTCTACATTTATTAACTAAAATTCTTATCTTATTTACTTCTTCTGTTATCCATCTATGTCAGTATGGACTCATAATATTTATTTTGCTCATTAGGTTATAATATAATAATATTATATATTTTGTTACCCAAAATTTCCAAACTTTCATCTTTGAAGGCTCTTTCAGGTTGGCCCCATGTCCTTCTAGACTGCATGGTTCAGTTGTGCAGTCTACGTGTATTCATCTGTTCATATGTTAGTGAGTGAGTATTGATATCATTAACTCCAAACTAGCACCACAGGGATAATTTTAGCTTCAAATTTATTAGTTCTTTATCTGGCTTTCATTATTATAATGTATTTGTATTTGTTCAAACATAGAACAACAATTAAAGAATTTCAGAATTTCTAACCCATATCTGTATGAAAAACAAACTTATTATCTAGGGTCCTGTGTTTGTTTAGTTTTTTTGTTTGTTTGTTTATTTGTTTTTTTTAGTCTTCAGCCTCATAGTATAAAGTGAAAACATTCTTTTCATAAACTCTTTCATCTGTATGTTTCTTCCCAATGTATTTCACTGTAGTTATTGTGATGTTTGTTATATAATTAGACTCATTTGTCACAATTTGAATTTGGTCTTCCATGCTTACCTGTTTTTTTTTTTTTTTTTTTTTTTTTTTTTTTTAAGTTGCATATGGCAAAGTTGGCTCTTTGTTTTACACAGTCCTGCAGTTCTGCAGCTTTTGACAAATGCATAGTCAATGTCTAACACCACAATTTCATATACAATAATTTCTTCACCCCAAAATGGCTCCATGCCACCTCTTTATGAACAAACTTTTTCTCCAATTATGGGAAACCAGTGATTTCTTTTTCTGCCTAAAATTTTGCCTTCTCAAAAAGATCTTATAAATGGAATTTTGAAATTTAGTCTTTGCATTTTACATTCTTCCTTTAGCAAAATGAATTTAAAATTCTTTCATATTTTTGCACGTATAAAAAACTAATAAAATTAGATTTTATTTTTAATATTTATTTACTTATTTTTATGTGGTGCTGAGGATTGAACCCAGTGCTTCACATGTGCAAGCCAAGCACTTTACAACTCCAGCCTTATTATTTCTTTTCAAAAGGTATTTGTGTGTGTGTGTGTGTTTTAATTTTTGTTGATTATGAATAAACTTCTATAGATAATTGAAAAAAATGCTTTTTTGTGATCATATGTTCATTTCTCTAGTGTAGATTCTTATATGCAGAACAACTGAGTCACAGGTATATATTTGGCTATATAAGAAACTCAAATTATTTTCCAAATGACTAGCATTTTACATTGTGAGCAGCAATATATAAGAATCCCAATAGTTCTGTATCCTCCACATTACTTGAAATTGCCATTCTAAGATGTGTGTTGTGGGAGGCCATATATAAATTATGGGTTTGTGGTGAGCCATTAAGGCAGGAAAGCTGCTTCTATGGGAGGGTGAGTATTATGTATCATGCCCCATGTCTTAGGCACAGACCTGTCTTGTTTCTCTAGAGATGTGGGGCATGGTACATAATACTGACCCTCTCATTGAAAAGAATTGTATGTCCTCATCGCTTTTCCATCTCCCCAGTTACAATGAATTTTCACCAAAGTGCTAAGGGCAGGAGTGCTTGCTGCCTCTTCCATCCTTAGACTTTTATTCTATATTGGAGATAGGAAAATCAGACTGATGTATTGTTTCCACAGGCATAGTCCCCTGATAGGGATCCTAGGTAAACATCATGGCATGTCTTGAGGGGTTTCCCATTCTTTTCCTAGAGCACCTAATAGTGTTCTTACAGAACGAACCTGCTCTGTAACACAATTGAACTTCATCAAATGCCAGTTATTCTGATCATCTTTTCTTTACCATGCTAGATTGGATAAATCAGGATATGGCTATGGCTGCCCACATTTTTTTTCTTCCTGTAGGTACATATTATTTTCAAATTTTGGGCCATTTTTTTTTTCCATTCAGAGACTTTACATCTCTAGATCTCTAATAAGTTTGAAAAGCATTTAAAATTCAATGTTTGTTCATATCCATTGATAAAGGCAGACATGTACAATCTTTCACTCACCCTAAATGGGCCTTATCCTGGAACATAGGATCGGAGTCTCTACTGGATTTTTGCTTGTATGGGAATATATTTCTGTGTTTTCTTTGTTCTGCTTAAATATGATCTCTGTCTCTCAGGCTTTCCATAGGTTTACATATTTTAGACCTTTTACTGCCACATGATGTGATGTGCATCAAGTGAGCATTGTCATGTTCTAACCAGTGCAAGAGGCTGGATCTTGTGCCATCTCCTATTGCTATAAGTAAACGTTGTATCTTTTCTGCATGTTGTCAGTTTATGAATCTTGTACTGGTTTTACATGACATATATCTACTTTTGAACTTAAGTAATATTCTGTCCTGTGGCATAGCCTGACCACACAGTGAACAGTGAAACATATTTTTTTTATTATAAGCTGGGAACAAAACTCCTTCCAGACTTCTATACCTTAGGGGAGAATCCTGAGCCTAGTCATAGTATTCATAAATACTGCATTTTTTCCCCTAAAATACAGCAAATGGAAGCTTTCTTTATGATAAAATCATGATCGTTTTTAAAGTTTTCAATAGAGTGTCAATGTGAAATTTGCACTCAACTCTGAAAGGCATCAAGTCACAGGTTTTTATGTGATTTAGAATTGTCATTTTTCACAATTCTTCAAAATGAAAATTTTAATTGTAATATTATAGAGACAAGTCAAATTGCCTCAATCGTATAATAGGCTAACTTGTATGGAAGTGTTTCACTAAAGAGTAATGATAGCATATTTATAAAACCACTTAGAGTTTATACATTAGCAGAATACCTTTGATTTCATTCTTCATGTTGCTTCATGAATGAAAGATTGAAGAAAAACTATTTCATTGTTGTCTTTGAAGTTTTGTTATGAAACATTAACTTTTTTGTTTTGTTTTGTTTTGGTACACGGGATTGACCCAGGGGCACTAAACCACTGAGCAATATCTCCAGTCATTTTAATATATCTTATTTAGAGACAGGGTATTTCTCTATTAATTAGGGCCTTGCTAAATTGCTAAGGCTGGCTTTGAACATGTAATCCTCCTGCTTCAGCCTCTGGAGCCTCTGGGATTACAGGCATGTGTCACCATGCCCAGCCATTAACTTCTTGAGTACCAAGACATTTCTTCCCATATGGTACACTTTCTAATTAATTGAAATAATGCCATTGTTATTCATAGACACAATTGCCCAGATGTGACACTGTAGATCTAAATCATACCAGTGGGCTGAATGAGGCCTGGTGGAGATTTACCGTGAATGAGAGTCTTATGAAAGGGCTGCAAGCAGAGCACACCCTGAATTTATAAAACAGGATAGCTGAAGAAACTGAACCATCATCAAAGAGGAAAGTAATATATGAAGGGTGAATAGTGGAGCTCTGAGTTGTGCTGGAGGCATAAAATCAAGTTATAAAGAGGAAAACAAGTTATGAAGTTTTAATCCAGGAGAAATGGCACCTAAAATTCACCAACAGTGTGAGGGAGGACAGGTAATGTTTCCATGAGACATAGTTTCATTTTTCAAATCAGCTTTGGTCCTTCTTTAATTCAGTGTCAATTACATGTGACAAATTCTAGGCTAATGATTTACTAATGAATAGCACCAAAATAGACACGTAAGATTTGAAGATGAACAATCTCTCTATGTATTAGATAACTTCAAGTAAGAAGTAATGTCAAATGAATTAAGATTGACCTTGATATATTATTTTGATTATTAACTTTGAGAACTTTTTTGCTGAGTTCTAAAATATAATTAAGCAGATCTCTATGCATTCATATCTTTGGGTAATTTTACAGACTGATCTTATAAAATACCTTTGGGATTTTGGAAACCTATTACTCTGAAAATACTAAGTGAGAATTCAAGTTCATTTTAATAATCCAACACTGATTTTATTGTGCACCTCAATAATTTACATATTTGATGTTCAACCAAAAATTAAATGGTAAATGACACAGTTTACTTATTTGGGGAACATGAGAAGCTACATAATAAGAAATAAGAAATATTAAATTTAGTACCACAGTAAAGGACATAAATTTGTGACACATGATACTATAAGTTTAGTAAGCATTAATTTCTCAATTTTGAGGCAAAATTATAAGTCAAGTATAGTGTTTGTCTATTCATTATTGTACTCCCCTAATATTTCTAAGAAAAATTTGTATTCTAAAATTACCATCTATTTCTCTATGTATTTTAAAATTAAAGTAGGGAAACAAGAGTAATCATTGGACAGAGAGTGGAGAAGAATATTTATATTAAAATATGAATGAACAACCTAGACCATAAAATCATGAAATAATGAATTGGATCTGATAGCATTTAGAAAGCTATGCACACCAATATGGGGATAATTCATATTTTAATATTGATGGCAAACATTTTTTAGGTAAAATATGTATGAAAAGGGGGAAGAACCTATTAAAGATGCATGTAAAGAGAAGGAGTTTATGACATTTGGAAAATGGCATGCCAGCTATGATTTCTTAGAAAGCTGTTTTAAACTTGAAAATTAGAATGAAAAAAAAATCAGATTACATGAAAAATGGTTATTTTCTGACACATTGTTTTAGATTGTTATGATGGTTGTTAAAAAGGGAGAATTATGTTAGACATATATAGCAGTTTAAATAATAAATGAGAGAACCAAAAGAATATGCACAATAAAGGATTGAAAACCAACATAAATTATAAATTACTTTCTGGGTATTATTGAAAAAATACTCCCCCAGGGTTAATGTCTATACTGGTTCAAATACTATAGACAGAATAATTACAATATGCTTTAATTTTTGGATCTATTATTTAAAGGGTAAGATTGGTTCTTATGAGCACTAAAACATATATTGATTAAAAGAGGACAGATCCCTGATGACGTAGTAAAAATAAAACGACTCAATGGTAAAGAATAAAAGTCTTAGAATTTTGTGTATCCCCACTACTTAATATAATTTTATATCTCCTGGCACAAATTTATGTTTACGTGTAATGATATTTATTAAAATTATATGTATTCACTTATTGCAACCTGTAATTGCAAGTTATTGTATAGATATTTTAAAAGAAAACTCGTATGACTATTTAAAATATATTATTTGGAATCCAAATGTAATCAATATTTAAAAATATTTGTAATCCATTTTAATATGTATAAATAATATCATTTCTGAGAACCCAAATTTTTCTTAATTGAATTTTCTAATTAAACCTGTACTTTTAGTTCACATTTTAGTCTTTGTATATACCAAGGAGAAATTTGTCCTAAGACATTTTGTGTTTGAAGTTTTCTTACTGATTATCCTCTTGCTTCCTTGAAATAATAAGAGCTTAAAGTTTGAAGAGTTGTACTTTTTGTTATTTTTACTTTATTAAATAGCCTAAATGTAGCTTAAATATAGATTTTTATGATTAATTGTGAAGTACAAAAATGCAATTTGATTGGAGATGTACTTAGTGTTATATATGAGGATTTAAATTTTATATTAAAATATATACAAGTCAAAAAGTATTATTTTTTTCTTTTTTTAAGTTAGAATGCAATTGTATGCTTTATGTACATTCTGAACAAATTGCTCAGAAATATATAACAATCTGTCACCAAAATTACTTAATACAATATCAACTAAGAATTCAATGACTTATTTTAAACTTTGTTGATAATAAATAAAAAATAATAGTAATAATAATTACAATGAAAAGAATGTCCCTTGATTTGGAGTTCTTACCTAGTCACGTCATTTTTGTTCACCAAACTTTCATTTCTTCACTGTTAGGTATCCTGAACTTTTTGTTTATTTGTTGTTAATGTTTTTTTTTGTGTGTGTGTGTGTGTGTGTAAGTGTGTGTGCATGTGTGTGTGTGTGTGTGTGTGTGAGTGTTCAACAGCTTAAGGAGATATAACTTGCCTATCATAAAGATCGTGTGTTTAAATTGTACATTCCAAGGTCTGTTTCTGTATTTTCAGAATTAAGAATCCATCACTATATTGTAGTTTTTAGAAGGTTTTCATCATCTATGATGAAAAAAAAATATTGTGTGCCCATTTGCAGGCCATTTTAGCACAAAGCAACGTAGTAAGATTTAGTTGAGGTGAAAAGTAGCACATGACTGAGTTGTGATTAATGTAGGGAGGAAGAGAAACTGGGTCATCCAGGCCCATGTGAGGCAGATATTTCAGACAATAGGAAACACATAGAAGCTGAAAATCTGGAGAAGAATTCCTTGTAATGTTCTTCTACCTTTACAAAGTTTTTCTCAACAACCAGCAGTATGTTTTCAGAAACTGATTCCATCATATGGAATGTATTATTTATATTTAAAATCCTATTCATCTACTGGGGAATAAAATCATCATTTACAATACCAATAGGAAAGTTTACGGATAGAAACCAACATTCTAAAAGAAATAATATTTTGTTATTGACATATAAGTCAGTAATTTGTATGTATTTGTTGAAACTCTTTATAATACCTTGAGTCAAAATGTGGCTATTCCTCTCTGAATGATTTGACTAAGATTTGATATTGTAGTCAAGGTCACAAACACTCTGATTCAGCATATGTACTCCAGGTCATAAACATTTGCTTGTAAGCTACACCCACTGATTAACCTGTTGGCAATGTGCCTTTTTTATTTGGCTTGCATATAAAAAAGGTCTATCAAAAGGACTTGGGTGCAAAAAGTACTCACTGGAGGTTCAAGCAGAGACTGGTGCCTGGGTAAGGGCTATTGCCACCTCCAAATAAATCATGTCCCAAATGTATCTTGCATCTTCTTCTACCTTCTGGAGCACAAATTTGTTTCTTAGGGTCTGAGCACCTGCAGGACAGCAGACTATAAATATATGCTATTTTACTGTTCAGAGTATTCATTTACTATCAATATGAAGGGAGTTAGGTTTTAATTTTTTTAAATACATTTTAGTTACCAATGGATTTTTCACTTTATTTATTTATATATGGTGCTGAGGATAGAACCCAGGGCCTCCCTCACACATGCCAGGCAAGTGCTCTATACCACTGAGCCACAACCCCATTCCCTAGGTTTTACATTTTAGACAAATTTCTGAAACTTTGTTACAAAAAATAAAGTAGGAAATCATTTAGTCTTATTACTTATATTAGTAAAAATGAAGAAAGTTTAATTAAAAAATGAACAATGAGAATTAATTACACTATTATATCATGTACATTATTATAAATAAATATAATGTAATTTTGCCATTTTTTACCATATTCTAAATAATGCCAATATCATAATATCTGTAAATTGGTTTAAGATATTATAAGAACATTTTAGCAAAAGCTTAAGGTGCTTAAAGAGCCTATTTATCAATATAAAATGTTGCTTTTTCTTTATATTATTTTGAGAAAAATAATAACACAAAGTTATTTTTAGACAATTTGTTTATATTCCCATGAGCATGCTTTCAATACACAATCTTTAATAATCTTCAATTAACAATGGCTAGAAGTAGTAAATTTATACAGACACTAATTAGACATACATCTTTAATTATTTGAAATTTAGTTTTGCTGTTGCTCTCATAAAACTTGTTGAAAATAATTTGAACTTCATAATTAGAAAATTAATGTGTCATGAAAATGTTTAATCTCATTGACAAAGATAGATATTTATTCTCTCTGCTTTTCTCAAATATGAGTAAGTTTAAAAGAGCCTTTTTTAGGTGGACATATTTGTTATTTTGGAAATAAATGAAGATGGATCCATTTGATCTCATGTTATGTATCTTACCTTTGTCATTACCTAAAAGTGTGGAATGCTAGAAATTTTTCAGAAAATATATACTTATGGAGATTAAATTTTTTGAGGATACAATTAAAAAGTACATGTTCTTCTAATCAATTATTGTACAAAAGCATATATATTTATATCATAGGCAGTTTTATTCATATCACAAAGCACACTGGAACCTTAGCATTGACAAAGGTAAATGCTTATTATTTGATAGTATTTTCTATCTTTAAGAACCAGTGTTCTGTTTTGTACTTCGCTGATTGGAAATCTCCCGAGATTAAATACTTAAAGTCCAGTGTGTGATTGTGACACATTCCGCCCTACAAGATCATCTGTCTAATAAGATAGCGAACTAGAGAATTGAGAAATTGATTTTGCCAAGTTTTAACTTAATGGAAAACAACCTGGTTTCAATCACAAAGGAAGGTGAAAGATAGAGTTGCTTATTAAGACCCAGATACATTGAAGTCAAGCAACTTTCTGTCTTTAGAGATAAGATGTAACTGAAGAGTGGTCTCTAACAAAAGGAAAAACAAAACAAAGCAAAATAAGTCAATAAGAAAGACACTTTTATGAAATTTACCAATTTACAAAGACAGAAAATTACATCCGAAGCCTCACAATATGTTTATTTTTATGTTAGTAGAACAATGCAATGCAATGGATTTATTTTCATCTTTCTTTAATAAGTAAGAAGAAATTTCTGGATCTCCAAACTTTTATCTTTCTAAATATCTTATATCTCTGTTATTCACTCATTTTAGTGAAATATGCAGAAAACCTGACAGATCAAAACTTGGTCAAAAAATATGCCTTAATAACAAAAAGACTCCATGGTTTAAAAAAAACAAAGAAAGAAAAAAGCTAAGTGGAGTAAAGAAAACCATTTCCCCACCGTTGAGTCCAAGTCTGTTCCATCTGAGGAAACACGTTTTCTTCATTTTATGATTCTGCCTAAGAAATTTAAACCCTTTTACTTCGTCCACTTGTACACAAATAATTTTTTTAGTCACTAGTCATGACCAAATAACTTGATGGTAGTATGTTATTGTACAACTGGAGAAAAAATCAGGCTTAGGGTTCATATCATGGAATTATCAAGACAAAGCCTTTGTCATTTACTGAAAATTCAATGTGTGTAAGTTTCTGCACATACTTAATGACTATTAGCTTAATGAGCAAAGGACTTTGCTTTCTAAGTTTTCTTACGCTGAGAATGTGCTATTATTAAAAACAACAGTGGAACTTAATGTCCTTTTAATTATTTTGTACTCATAATATTGTAAAATACATTCTCTTTTTCTAGTCCAAGTTAGGTGAATTTTTAAAATGTTTATGTCATTCTAGAAAGGAGATTAAAAGGAAGTTAGTGTTATATATTTAAATATTGTGTGTTTAGTACTTTTATAATCAATAGTGTTTATAGGTAGGAAAATATCATTTTAGAAAAAAGAAAATATAAATGTTTCAGTGATATGTACAATATATAAATGAGGGGTTTTTTTGTTAAATTGAGGCTCAGTAAAAGGTTCAAAAATAGTCTCTAACTTGGTAGCGATTTTCTTTAAAATTTCTTTAAAAATTTATCAAATCAGCATTAGCAGTTGTAACAGTTTCACTAATAAACCAATGATTTACTGATCTTAAATAAGATGCATCAGGTATATAATAAGGACTACAATATAGATATAATATAGAACACTGACTTACTTTCCAATAACTCATTAAAAACCATACTTTTAGTACCATTCTCTGTTAGAAAGTTAGATGAGAACTGACAAATTGAAAATAAAATTAAGAAAAAAATATTATTTTAATCATATCAAATCCTCTCCCAAGTTACTGTGGCCCATAGGTCATTAAATTTCTCATTCACTAGAATGAATCTGTTGCTGTTGCTTAAAGGCCCCAAATGCAGTATACATTCAGTTGCTTATTTTCTTCACTATCTTAATTAACATGTAAACCAATTAAGAAAAGGAAGTTTGCTTTAAGTCTTTGAGATAGAGAATGCAATGTAACCAAGATATTATTTTTAGACTTTCCTGTTCCTCCCCCTGACCCCCATTATGCACCAACACAGAAAATAAAATGGAATAGAATCAATAACAGTGTTATTTAAATTAAAGCAATAGTAAAGAACTTTTGAAATTCTTGATTTGAATTTAACTTTTTAAATTATATTTTACTTATTATTAAAAGTAATAATAAGGGCTGGGGATGTGGCTCAAGTGGTAGCATGCTTGCCTGGCATGCCTGCAGCCCGGGGTTCCATCCTCAGCACCACATACAAACAAAGATGTTGTGTCCGCTGAAAACTAAAAAATAAATATTAAAATTCTCTCTCTCTCTCTCTCTCAAAAAAAAAAAAAGTAATAATAAGTGAAAGAGAAAAAAATAACTATATAGATACCTATATACTATGGAATAAGGCTATCACTTGGCTAAAGGTTGTTATACTACATCATTTTTGTGCAGCATTCAATATAATCTGTATTTGCTCAAACTCTTTGCTTTATGTAAATGTCCTTGATTTGAAAGCATTTTGCTCTACAATGATTCTTGTTTATTGATCATTTTAATTTTGGTCTAACCATTTGTCTTAAATGATGCAGATGACTGAAATCTACACTTGTGACAATTACATATTAGCAAAGGTAAGTATGTGGGCTTTAGACAAGTAAATATTACAAAATAACTGAAATTTAGAAATCATAAGCAATTTGAGGGTGAATTTTAAAAGATTGTTGCTTATAAGATTTATTCAGAATGAAGAATAGAAGCAGTAGTTAGGTTTGTGATTAAACTGAAAGAAAATTCTATTTTTTGCTCCAATTGCAGGTAGTAATTGAAGGATTATGATTAAAGAGGATTCTGTGATTTCCTGATAAACTTAAAAAAGAGTTACCATTTGAAAATATTATTTGTAGAATTAAGAAATGTTCACATCATTGTGTAATCAATAGAAAATGCAGAATTGATCACTGACAATTTTATAAAGTTTCCACATTCATTCCTACCATATACACATCTACATTCAAATTAATAATCTCATTTTTATCACTAATTTGCCTGATACATAATCTGAATTTATAATTATAGAACAAATAATATTAAACATAAATACTAATAAATTATAACAGTTTACATTTTGTTTGTCATTATTATTAACAGAAAATAGATCATTTATAAATTAAAAAATATACAATTTTTAAGTATAATTAATTTGTGTCTATGTGTGATATAAAATTGATATTCACCACTTTTTCTATGAGCATGTGCAGTTTATTCAGAGTCAATGAAAACTATAATGATTAACAAGGTCTCTAAATAAATAAACCAATATAATGTAAGCATTATATGATCCAATTCAGTATGCAATAGTAAATTGCAAACATTTTAGAATTAATTAGAATAGAATTGTTTTTATTTTTCTTTATATGCATCTGAATATCTTTAAATTATAACATGAATTGGTCACAATTCAGCAGGTTTAAAGATATTTCTTAATTCACACATTGTTCTTGATAGGGTTAATTTTACTTTCCCTCTCTCTTTTTTAAAGACCAGTATATGAAGGGTTTAAAAAGACATTTTTTTTTAAATATTTTATTTTAATGCCTTACATCACTACTGCAAAGAAATTCTAAACAAACTAGTAATACTCCTTTGAGTATATTACTTACACTGTTTTAGTTTTCCACACTAATTTAGTGTAGAATCTAGATCATTAAAATTAAAACATTTAAGCTTTTTACATAATAACCACAGGTATGTTATTAAATTATAACTTAGTTTTGACTAATAATAACACTTTGTTTTTGTCAGCTTTCTGTCTTTGGGACAAATTGAGATAATCAGCTAATAAAGAGGGAGGATTTAGGCTCTCTATTTACCTCTCTTATTGTATCTTTTGCTGAGAAAAAACTTTTTAGTTTGAGTAAGTCCCATTTGTTGATTCTAGTTATTAACTTTTGTGCTATGGGTGTCCTATTGAGGAATTTGGAGCCCGACCCCACAGTATGTAGATCGTAGCCAACTTTTTCTTCTATCAGACGGCGTGTCTCTGATTTGATATCAAGCTCCTTGATCCATTTTGAATTAACTTTTGTGCATGGCGAGAGAAAGGGATTCAGTTTCATTTTGTTGCATATGGATTTCCAGTTTTCCCAGCACCATTTGTTGAAGATGCTATCCTTCCTCCATTGCATGCTTTTAGCCCCTTTATCAAATATAAGATAGTTGTAGTTTTGTGGATTGGTTTCTGTGTCCTCTATTCTGTACCATTGGTCCACCCGCCTGTTTTGGTACCAGTACCATGCTGTTTTTGTTACTATTGCTCTGTAGTATAGTTTGAAGTCTGGTATCGCTATACCGCCTGATTCACACTTCCTGCTTAGCATTGTTTTTGCTATTCTGGGTCTTTTATTTTTCCATATGAATTTCATGATTGCTTTCTCTATTACTACAAGAAATGCCGTTGGGATTTTGATTGGCATTGCATTAAACCTATAGAGAACTTTTGGTAATACCGCCATTTTGATGATGTTAGTTCTGCCTATCCATGAACAGGGTATATTTTTCCATCTTCTAAGATCTTCTTCTATTTCTCTCTTTAGGGTTCTGTAGTTTTCATTGTATAAGTCTTTCACCTCTTTTGTTAGGTTGATTCCCAAGTATTTTATTTTTTTTGAAGATATTGTGAATGGAGTGGTTGTCCTCATTTCCATTTCAGAGGATTTGTCGCTGATATACAGGAATGCCTTTGATTTATGCGTGTTGATTTTATATCCTGCCACTTTGCTGAATTCATTTATTAGCTCTAATAGTTTCTTTGTAGACCCTTTTGGGTCTGCTAGGTATAGAATCATGTCATCTGCAAATAGTGATAATTTAAGTTCTTCTTTTCCTATTTTGATGCCTTTAATTTCTTTCGTCTGTCTAATTGCTCTGGCCAGTGTTTCGAGAACTATGTTGAACAGAAGTGGTGAGAGAGGGCATCCCTGTCTTGTTCCAGATTTTAGAGGGAATGCCTTCAATTTTTCTCCATTCAGAATGATGCTAGCCTGAGGCTTAGCATAGATTGCTTTTACAATATTGAGGTATGTTCCTGTTATCCCTAGTTTTTCTAGAGTTTTGAACATAAAGGGATGCTGTACTTTGTCGAATGCTTTTTCTGCATCTATCGAGATGATCATATGGTTCTTATTTTTAAGTCTATTGATGTGGTGAATAACATTTATTGATTTCCGTATATTGAACCAGCCTTGCATCCCAGGGATGAATCCTACTTGATCATGGTGCACAAATCTTTACTCCTCACACTTCAGATAGAGCCCTAATATCCAGAGTATACAAAGAACTCAAATAATTAGACAATAAGAGAACAAACAACCCAATCAACAAATGGGCCAAGGACCTGAACAGACACTTCTCAGAGGAGGACATACAATCAATCAACAAGTACATGAAAAAATGCTCACCATCTCTAGCTGTCAGAGAAATGCAAATCAAAACCACCCTAAGATACCATCTCACTCCAGTTAGATTCGCAGCCATTATGAAGTCAAATAACAACAAGTGCTGGCGAGGATGTGGGGAAAAGGGTACACTTGTACATTGCTGGTGGGACTGCAAATTGGTGCATCCAATTTGGAAAGCAGTATGGAGATTTCTTGGAAAGCTGGGAATGGAGCCTCCATTTGACCCAGCTATTCCCCTTCTCGGTCTATTCCCTAAAGACCTAAAAAGAGCATGCTACAGGGACACTGCTACATCGATGTTCATAGCAGCACAATTCACAATAGCTAGACTGTGGAACCAACCTAGATGCCCTTCAATGGATGAATGGATAAAAAAAATGTGGCATTTATACACAATGGAGTATTACTCTGCATTAAAAAATGACAAAATCATAGAATTTGCAGGGAAATGGATGGCATTAGAGCAGATTATGCTAAGTGAAGCTAGCCAATCCCTAAAAAACAAATGCCAAATGTCTTCTTTGATATAAGGAGAGTAACTAAGAACAGAGTAGGGTCGAAGAGCATGAGAAGAAGATTAACATTAAACAGGGATGAGAGGTGGGAGGGAAAGGGAGAGAGAAGGGAAAATGCATGGAAATGGAAGGAGACCCTCAGAGTTATACAAAAGTACATACAAGAGGAAGTGAGGGGAAGGGGAAAAATAATACAAGGGGGACAAACAAATGTCAGTAGAGTGGGCAGAGAGAGAAGAGGGGAGGGGAGGGGAGGGGGGATAGTAGAGGATAGGAAAGGCAGCAGAATACAACAAACACTAGTATGGCAATATGTAAATCAATGGATGTGTAACTGATGTGATTCTGCAATCTGTATATGGGGTAAAAATGGGAGCTCATAACCCACTTGAATCAAATTGTGAAATATGATATATCAAGAACTATGTAATGTTTTGAACAGCCAACAATAAAAAAATAAAAAAAAAAAGAATGGATAAAGAAACTGTGGTATAAATACAAAATGGAATATTACTCAGCATTAAAAGAGAATAAAATCATGACATTTGCAGGTAAATGGATGGAGTTAGAGAATATCATGCTAAGTGAAGTAAGCCAATCCCCCAAAGCTAAAGGATGAATCTTTTCTCTAATATGTGGATGCTGATCCATAATGAGGGTGGGGAGGAGTATGGGAGGAATGGAGGAACTTTAGATAGGGCAAAGGGGAGGGAGGGAAAGAGAGGGTAGGGGTAGGAAAGATGGTGAAATGAGATGGACATCATTACCCTAAGTACATGTATGAAACAAATGGTGTGACTACTTTGTGTACAACCAGAGACATGAAAAATTGTGCTCTATATGTGTACTATGAATTGAAATCATTCTGTTGTCATGTATAACAAATTATAATAAATAAATTTTAAATATAAAAAAAGAGGGAGGATTTATTTAAATTATTTTATTTTTTAAAATGGTTATATTCATTGCTTTAGAACTAGAGGCTATTAACCATTTATATATTTTTAAGTTTTTTTTTCTAAATATACTATCACAAATGTATTTTTGCATCTAAAAATTATTATTATTCTCAGAATTGGCTTTCTTACACTAAAATATATAAATAATTAGCTAATTTTCCTCTATGAAATGTTTGGTTTCTTTTTGTTTAATGTTTAGATTTTTAATCTTCTGAAATTGGTTTTGATATAAAAGGTAATCATCATATTTTCCCTAAATGGCTAGATTTTGTCAAATGAGCATTTAATTGAATTATCTATGCTTTGTCAAATCATTCTTCTTATTTTCAATTATTACATTCCCAAGATTATTCTAATACCTAGCCATTACTGTTTAGTATTCTGAATTTCAAAATTCCTCTCCTAATGAAGAGTCTGATTTAAAGTGCCTAAAATTAATCAGTGACATGGTCACATTGAGTCACCATTAAGAATATTAAGTATGTCCACCTATGTCCCATCATTCTCCACTTCTGGTTCCAATTGTCATTGAAATATCTGCATAATCTGAATATGATTTCTGTCATTGCTGCACTTAACTTATAGGAGTCAATAGACAAAAAAACCCAAAACTTATATATGGAATTGTGAATGAGGATATTCCTAAGGAGGCCAAAAATGAAGCTAATGGAGTCGCAAAACATGTATACATGGGAGTAAGGTGTCCTTAATAATTTGAAAGAACTACTGTTCTTGGTGGTTATTATAGGTAGGTGTAGTGAGGCTAGAGGAAGTAGATCACGAAAGTCCTGTCCCTGGAGATTGTATTTTGTCCCTGGCTGTTCAATCTCCCCCTCTCTTCTTCCTGATTGCCATGAACTGAGCAGATGTCCACACTCCTTTTCATTATGATGTTCTCTATCACCTCAAGCCCACCAATGTACTTGGTCAATCATGGACTGAACCTCTGAAATCATAAACCCAAATAAACTTTTCCTTCTTTAGGTTGTTCTTGTCAGATATGTTGATCATAGCTACAAAGAACTGACTAACACAATAGGTAAAAAGTAGATAGGCTCACAATTATGGTCAGAAATATATGAAGTTGGTATATAATGAGGGATTTAGATAGGTAATGTAAATTATTGTTTGAGTTTTGTTTTTCATAACATTCAATTGATGATTTAGAGCTGAATTTCTTTTTGTAAATACTCATTCAGAAAGGATCATTTTTCTTTTATGCATTTAATAATGTTAATGCTAGTATATTGAATCCGTACTGATTTTTGTGATTTAATTGTGTAATGGAATACCTCATTTAATTTATTACTTTGTCAGTTGTTTCCAAAATGAGCATAGTCTTTCAGAAAGAATATTTGTTTTGTTCTTCATTTTAATGGAAGTGCTTTAGTATGTGATTAGTATATTGATATTGAGTTTTGGTTTAAGATGTGTAATCATTGCCAAGTTAAGGATATAGAAATCTGTTTCTTCTGTAGTCAGGATTTAATATTAATTTTTACTGGAGTTCTTTTTTTTATTTCCCATTTGATGGATCTTACATAATACATTTCCAGCAACTATTGAAATAATCATATTTCTCATTTTATTTATTTACGTCCTTTATATATTTCAAGTATGTCCTCATACATTTCCTAAAATAAAAAGACTTGGTCAAGTTTTAATATTCTTTAAATATCCTTACTACCTTAAGTTTGTTGTTTTCTTAAGGGTTTTTATTGTTAATATGTAGTACATATTCCATATGTGCTGGCCTTGTAAGATGGATTACAGTTCACATATCTGTTATCTGCCTATTTTTTTTTATTACCTTCTTATTTGTGGTTTAATTCCTCACCATTTTCTTTCATTCTAGAACTCTATCTCCTCACTGATACAAATTCTAGAGAAGACTTTCTGTTCTTCAACATTTCAATGTATATCCTTGAATTCCCTCTGAGTTTTAGTACTTTATCTTACCAATTCCGACTGTCCTTTCTTATTATATTAAGATACCAGCTCTACTATGACTTTCCAATTCTCTTTACAGAGGACGTGTCTTATTATACTCTGTTTGACATGTACAACAACTAAATTATGTTCAGTAAACAATCAGGATTTTTTTTTCTTTCTTTAGTGAATAAGCTTAACAATGCAGACATGGATTACTTCTAGAAATTCACTTTTCTGGTCATTAAGGTAGTTTCCTCTCTCTCCCTCCCTTCCCACACTTCTTCTCTCTGTGTCTGGCTCCCACATGAGTGAAAATTTTTCAGGATAGGTTTCCCACCTTGTGTTTTTTTTTTCTCCTTACCTACTCTTGACTAAAAAGAGATACTTCCATATTAGAGTGGTAAGGTACTTGATAAGTGGAATTTCCTTAATCACAATCTTTTCATTTTGAATGTATGAATTTCCTTCTCAAAATTAATGCTGAGTCTCAAGATGCTGTAATAAGTTCTAGAATTTTTTTCCATCCTTATTTATTAGCAATTTTAGACCTGACATGTATTTACTCTGCAAAACAGCATTTTTTCAAAGTGAAATAAAAATAAAACTTTGAATAAATAGGATATGAGAAATGCAAATTGCCTATATGTGAAAGTATTAAAAATTTCTACTGCCTCCATATCATTTACAGTAGGAGTAAATTTTCCATCATACTGCAATTTTATTAGGCATTTCTATGTATTGCTTAGTTGTTGTTTTTTTTTCATTTTTTTTTTTCTTTTTATGAATTTCAAATTCTTTTCCTTGGAATTTTTAAGACTTAGAAGGAAGGGAAATTCAATAATATTTCACATAGTATTTTGCAAGTTTTAACAAAGACTATAGTAGCCCATTTTCCTCATGACATACTTGGTATATTTGTGTATTAGGTATATAGTCTCTTGTATTGAATGGTATAATTCCTTTTTCCTTATATGCAGAAGGGTTACCTTAACACTGGGGTAGTTTTTGTTTTCCACTCCAGTTTCATCTGCCTTACAGGGGTACTGTACGTTCCATACAGAATCTAACATAATGCCCGCCTCATATGTTTACTGTGGGTGAAATTATTTTTTTCTTATTTATATAAGTATACAAGCATTAAATAAATGTTGAAAGGGCTATTAATACCAATAAAACACCAAGAAATATTTTCTTTTCAGTAATCAGACTTTCTAAAATCACTGCCAGTATATATTTTTATAGAGTAAACATTGCAATTTATGTTAATT
The DNA here is from genome assembly GCF_047511675.1 of Marmota flaviventris. NCBI lineage: Eukaryota > Metazoa > Chordata > Mammalia > Rodentia > Sciuridae > Marmota > Marmota flaviventris. The sequence goes on from NC_092505.1 coordinate 81,927,110, forward strand.
AATATATTTTTGCCACAGTCTGGCTGGGCACAATCAGGAGCCACTTGTCAAAAGAAACTAACTTTACTTTTAGAACCACACAGGCCAAACAAAACAGCTCCTCAGGAAAAACCCTCAGAGCCCCAACTGCCACCACCAGCTTCCCACAAGCCTCTCTCTCAACCACAAGCCTCACCACCTCCCCCCATCCTCCTGCTCTTGAGGCCGATTGGCTGGGTCGCATGGGCGGAGCCAAAAAAGTCCCCCAATGAGCAGCTCCGTGGTCTGAAAGGGCAGGGAAACAGCCCAATGAGCATCACCGCAGAGGAGCCAATCAGCTAGATGTTGCTGGGGCCGCTGTGAGCTGGCAGCTGGAAGTTTGCTGGCAGCTGGAAGTTTGCTGGGGCCCCTTTGGCTGTGGCTCTCAACATACTTTAACTCTCCTTGAGTCTTAATGGTCATAAGACATATCTGAAAAATAAGCAGCAATGTTGCAATAACAAGGAAATTGTTCAAAGATGTGAACCAAAGACCCCATGTTTTCTAACAGGACAGGACTATAGTAGGTTAAATTCAGAGGAATGTAGTTTAGTGAAGCTGAATAGTGTAGCAGCAGATTTAAGTGCTGAGTACTTCTTAATATCCTTTGGAGTTTGTTGAAAACTGTAAGAATTATAATGTGAAATATATAATTGTTTAATTAATATTAATAGTGTATAGCTGGCAAATAGCTAACAAAATTGCAAAGTCTAATCATACACTGCAACTGGTTTTAATTAATCTCCTTGGCTCAATACTATAAAGGGGTTTTTAGTCTCAAAAAACTTTTTTTCAAATTATAGAAGTTGCTGAACAATCTGGTTGATAGCAAACTGATTGATACTAGCCAATGTGAAGGATTTTCTTATTTTATTGCTGATTTTATTTTATTTTGTATGTTTCTAGGTTTGATTGGCTTTCTTTTGCTGTTTATTCACTGGCATTACACCCATTATCATATAAACTGCTTGTTGTTATTTAATTTTTCTCCTATTACTCTGATTGAAAGAACTATATCTAATGTGAAAAACAAAACAAAAACAAAACAAAACAAAAAAACAGAACTCCTAACTATTCCCTGTCACATACATTGGACATATTCCTTCTTTTCCGTCCTTGATTCTGATCATGGACTTTTATACAGATAGAAATTTCATGAAGGCCAATGAAGCAGTTGTTTGTTGTATTTATGAATTCTGTGATCATGCTGAAAAAGTTTCCCCTTGTCTAATATTATAAAGTACATTCTACTTTTGTTCTACTTATGATTTGATTTCAATTTTATAACATTTTTAATGTTAATTTTTCTAATGAATGTAAAGAAGGAAGCTATGTTGATTTGGGGGAACAGGGAGGGTTTTGAATTTTTTGTGCCATACTTATGGTACATTAACTGGTTTACTTTCAGTGTTTTTAATTTTTCATATGGAGATTTTGCTATTTTATTACCAAATTCTACAATAAAAGTAGAAATCATCTGCCTGATTACTACATTTCTACAGAATTCAATATAAAAGTACTGGTGAAATACATTCCAGCCTAGGCATAAGGCTCTCTGGGTTCTTGCTCTAAACCTGCTATTTGCTAATGGTTGGAGTTTGGCCAGTCCCTATTCTCTCTGTGCATCTTATTAGAAATATGACTTTCAAAAGCCCAGACAAGACAATGGCTCTTTAAAACCATACTGTTTTGTTGTCCCTTAAAAAGCATCAATTAGTAGGAAACTGGCTTTAAGCCTAGCTCTTTTGTTTGAATGCCACCTCCTGGGGAAATTGACCTTGTCTTTCTACATCTGATAACATAATTTACTTGCTTCAAATTCAGAACAATATCAGCCCTTCTATTCTCACATTATTGGCATTTTGTCTCTCCTCATCACAGACTTGCTTTTATATCTGGCTCCTAGTATTCACTTTGCCTCTATGTTGCCAACTTCACATTTGCTAATGTCTGTGATGCATGCTGAACTTGCCCAGAAATCTGGAAGTTTTTGCAAGCTCACCAAGTAGCCTTCATTGTGGAAAATTCAACTCTGTACTCACCATCTCTTCAAACTTTTCTAAGATTATGTGTTTATTCAAAAGTAAAATTGGGTTGGAACTCTTATCATTTTTATGTTTCCTTCAATTCTGACATTACATAATTTTATAAACTGTATTGGTGTCTGTAATTTTTTTCTTCTAATGCAATTATGCCTTCATTTTCTTTTTAAAAAGTGTAGCTCACTTGGGTTTTCCTCTGATAAAAAACAAGGGGATGATTTAAAAATAAAACCTTTTTATTGTAAATTGACAAATTATATTTATACATATTTATTGTTTACCATGTGATGTTACATGTACATTTTTGGAATGACCTAAGGTAGTAAACATATCACCTCAAATCTTAGTTTTTGTGTTGAGAACATTTGACATTTACTGTCTTAGCAATTTGTCAATAAACAATACATTATTCTTAATCAGGATCAACTTATTGTGCAATAGATCTCAAAATTTATTTCTTCTGCATTTATTTGAAACTGTACACTTTGATCAAAACTCCCCATTCCCTTTCTCCTCATACTCCTAGTGTCTGATGATGACTACTCTACTTTTATGAGCTCAACTGTCTTATATTATCTTCATATCAGTGAGATTATGAATATTGGTGCTTTTGACTTACTTCATTTAGCATAATTTCTTCCAGTTCATCAGTTATGTTGCAAATGGTAGAATTTCTTTCTTTAAAAAGGTTGAATACTAATAAAATTATGCATATGCACTATAATTCTTTATAATTACATTATGTATATATACACTAAAATTTCTTTATTCATTCATCCTTTGATGGACATTTAGTTTTTTTCCATTTCTTGATTATTGTGAATAATATTTCACTAAGTACGGAATACAGCTATTTCTTCAAATATAATGATTTTTTTTTTCCTTTGGATATATATCCAGCAATGGAATGCTGGATCATATGGTAGTTCCATTTCTACTTTTTTGGGGGAGTTAGGGGGAGTATGGGGATTGAACTCAGGGATACTCAACACTGAGCCACATTTCCAGCCTTATTTTGTGTTTTATTTAGAGACAGGGTATCACTGAGTTGCTTTGCACCTCACTTTTGCTGAGACTGGCCTTGAACTCATGATCCTCCTGCCTCGGCCTCCCAAGCTTCTGGGATTACAGGCATGCACCAGTGTACTCAGCTCTAATTTTTTGAGAAAACGCCACACAGTTTTCTATAATAGATGTACTGGTTTAAATTTCCAGGGATAATGTACAAGGGTTCCCTTTTCTTGACATCACTGGCACTTGGTATTTATTAACTACCCTTTCATATTGCTGTTGTTGTTTGTTCTATTTTCTCTATAAAATTCTTTCATCTTAATTCCTTATGAACTCCTGAGATTTAACAAAACGTTTTTACTTCATGGTCTATTGGGTTGGCTACTTTTATAGTTCTGATTGTTCAACATCACCTTGTTCGTGGAATTGCCTTCAACTAATTCTCTCGCACTTTTCCATTGTGGTGTATACATTCTCATGAATGTACACTAATGATTCCCAAATGATTAATAGCAAACTTTCCAAAAGTGGTGATTTTTCACCCCAGAATTATCTTGTTCTAAATATCATTGTCTTCATTAATAATTTTATCCACTCCACATTAACTAAATGAAACTTACAGGACTTCATTGGGTATATAGTCTATTGCTTACTTCCTTGGATATGAAACATAATCAAATAACAATATTTAAATTTAAGTTGGCTATACTTCATAATTCCGAGTTAAATTACTCTGAATCTTTCATTTGTACACTTTTTAAAATTCTTTTCTTTCATTTTATTCTAAAGTATTCCAACTGATTCTTCCATGACATAATTTCCTTTCTCATTTTGCGGAATATCTGCTTCATTTTTTTCTTTCTACTTGTGTAAGTCTATCTAAGCATATTTTCTATAGTCAAAAAAAAAATAAGAAAAAGGAAAAGTAATTTTATAATAGAACTAATTGTTTCAGATGTAGTTGTTCTTTCACATAAAAATCTTATGAGGATATTAATATTTGTCTCATGACCTATGCTAGCCAGAACACAGCATTACATTGCTTCATGAGAGAATAGTAGGACTCTACAAAACAGGAAGCCAAAGAGAAGGAAAGAAGAAGAAAAAGGAAAAAAAAAATTCTGCGGAGTAATGTGAAGAAAAAATGTTATTTTACCTCCCTGAAATTTTTGTTTTGAATGCACTTGTTTCTAAAACTGAAATCATCAGAAAGCACTCAGTTTTTTTTTTTTTTTTAATGTAATAACCTTGACTATGTGACACAGGTTTTTCTTCCTATTTATATCAGCCAAAGAACTTCAAAGCTTCTTAAACTTGATAAGAAATTTAATTATATTTTGTCATCAATAATTTATGGTTCCAAATTATACTAAATTGGCAGCTGGTGATGTGAAGTGCAAATGAAATCAGGCCAATTCTAGCCAAATCAGGCATAAAATTATATTTTAATAAACTTTGATTCTACTTCCTATTACCCTTTTCTCTTTATCATGCATGCCTGAGCTCCATGTGTAATTTGTGTACACAGATGCTGAGTTTTATTGCTTTGGTAATTTAGAAATCTGACTGTTGTAAAGGAGATATTAGTACATACAGGCAGAAACTAATGAAAATAGTTTTCTTAATTTTTTTTTTTTTAAACTGAGGTAATGGAAATCTACTGCTTAGGAAACTGCTAAAGAAAAAAGATAAAAGAGACAAACATATGCCTTCTCAACTTGTTTCTTTTGTAGAGTTGAAGAGTAGCTTGCCTAAAGGCTTTTGTACTAATTAATTATATAACACGAGGAATTAAAGGGCTACTTTCAAGAATGTAGCCTTTAGGCCAAAGAAAGTTAGTAAAATAAATTTGACATGTCTATTTTTTATAGAAAATGGGCCTTTTAACCTAATATTAGACAACCATGATACAATTTTTAAAAATGAATATATGAACATACCAGCTAGAAATTGTGAGCAGTTAAATTAATGGTGGGTGAATAAATCCAAACCTCTTGTGATATTCTAAAAACAGAACAAAACTGGGCTGGGGATGTGGCTCAAGTGGTAACGCGCTCACCTGGCATGAGTGGGGGTGCTGGGTTCCATCCTCAGCACCACATAAAAATAAAAAAAAATAAAGATGTTGTGTCCACCGAAAACTGAAAAATAAATATTAAAAAAATTATCTCTCTTCTCTCTCTCTCTTTGAAAAAAAATACAGAACAAAACTATGTGTAATTCATGCTTTACCATAACTAGAACAGCTAACTTTCAATCACCTGTAAATTGAATAATAAATACCAACTCAAGTGTGAGCTTTGATTCTTTTGTGCAAACCTCTGATTCCTAAAAAGCAAAGGCAGTCAAATGAAACCTGCATAGGTAAGACAATAGGAGAGCAAGATGCATGATTAAGATTGACATATATTCAATAACAGAAAGTCTCATCTACATGTAAAAATAGTGGAAAAGATTCCTGGTAAATGACCAACAGGGAAGGAATTTTACAGAATGTTTGGAACTTGAAGGTTTTAAAAGCAAGCAAGTTTATTTTCAGTAGAGAACAGTTGAAAAGGAGGGGACACTCTTTATTTGAAGAAAATAGAAACTTCAGTAACATGAAAGAAAATAGCATATCTGAAATTTCATAGGCAGGAATCCCCACATCTAATGTTCCTTATTCAAAAATTTATCTAAATACAAATCAAATTAAAGCAAAAATATATTTTGTTATGTTGGAGTGCCCTTGTGAATTTGATGTCTTATAAACCACTGCAAACCATGAGCTTTTGCCACAGATGCAAATAATCACATACTTTCATCATTGTAAAACTTCTATGCAAAGTAAGGAGCAAATGGGAGGGAAGACCATTTAGCTTGCATACTACAAAATGACTCAGATATAATGTATCAAACATTTGGTGATACTTACAAATATAAATTTGAGCAACTGATATAATATTAGAAATATATAGGAAAAAATTTTAAAAATTATAAAAGGAAAGAGTAATATAGCATTAAAATGATGAATAAATTATAAATTTTCAAAAAAATATCTGCATGAAAAGTTAATGAGTAAATAAAAACAGTAAAACAAGAGGGTGACATAAAATATTTAATAAAAATGGTCAGAAATCTTGTTTGAAAAGGAAAACTGGCAAAAAAGATAGGAAAATATGTATAACTAAATTCTCTGATGAAGTCAATCAAATGATAGAATCAAACATTTACTAAAAAATTTGATACATTTTCCCCCCTAGGAATAAAGACCTGAATCCATATATTTGAATGGACCATGAGAGTACCAGTGAAAACTGGCCTATCAAAATAAATTTGTATACATTTTTTTTTTTGTAATTCTGTTAATCTTTATAGTTAAAATATAGCCAAGATCTCTTGGTAAAGTAACTATCAACAAGAACAAGAGAATTATAAGATTTCAGCAGTGAAGAGCACACCATAAAATTTGCTTTCGGAAGACACAGTGACTTACACATAGGTGACTGTCTTCCAAGGGTTTAGTCAACAAAACAACAACAAAAGTTTCTTCCCTCAATAGATCAAGGAATTTTCGACTCATGAGTCTTTCTTAAGCAATCCTCTAGAGGAAAAGTTCCATACAACTGAAAAATAAGTGGTGAAATTTCAGCAGAAAGACTGAAAATTTAGGTAAGAGGATAAAGAATAATGCTTTTTAAATATGGTACCTCATTAGTGTGTAAAATTTTTAATGTTTTCTGTATCAGTAAAAAGTAAAATTTTTAAAAAGATAAAAATATGTATTATGTTGTATGATGATATATGGTGTTTTTAAATACATAATAGAATTTTATAAAGAACTAAAACAATATAATTTTATAAGGACAAAAGAAAGAAAAATGTTGAATAAGCCTATGAATTGTCATAAATATTATACTACATTATTGGAAGTAAAATTTAACTTTGAAGTTAAATTACATAATTTGAAATCCATAAATTGGATTATAAAACATTAAATTTTATAAATTTGTGAATGAATAAATGAAGCCAGTTTTATGATATTTTGAAGAAAACAGGGCTGGAACCATTTATAACCTGTATACAGAAATGTTTTCTAAAAGTGATTCAAAATAAAGATGTGATAAAAGATTGATACATATGAATTTATAAAATAATCTACAAGCTATTGCATAGTCAAACAACTTAATAAAATATAAAAAGACTATTGATAAACTGAAGAACATATTTGAAATACATATTGCAAATGATTAGTAATATTTGTAATATATAAAGGATTTTTGAACTGTTTTGGGAAAAAAGAACAACCTCATGGAAAATATGGGAATACGCAAACCAGACAATAGAAATGCAGATGCAAAAATGGCTTTTCAACATATGAAAGAATATGTAATCTTCTTCATAATTTGGTACATGAATATAACCACTACACTGAAATGACATTCATAAACTCTTCAGTTAATACTTAAAAACTTATGTATGTAAACATAGGTTGACCAGTTGTCAAGACATATTCTCATGTTATCGGAAGAGATGTAAATTTGTACATCTCTCTGGGGGAGGAATTTTGTGAATGTGTACCAAAATTATAGGTTTATGGACATACTGACTAGTCTTTCAATTCTGGTAATTTATTCTGAAAAATATACCTTCAATAATATAATTATACACATTTCCAAAATACTGAAAACAACTTAGCAGGCACACATAGGAAAATAAAATGTACATTGAAAATTGAAAAATGTTATATTTACATAGTGGATATATGGAATATGTTATGTCCATATAGTAAAAAAAAAAAAAATCAGCCATAAAATGATCTATTTGGACTGAAAGGGACATTATTTCTAGAATTTACTGTTAGATAAAAAGAGTTAAATCACAAAAGTATACCTATATACATTATTTTTTATTAAAAGAAAAATTAGAAAATGTACATATATTTGCCCACTGGTGTAAAAAATAAAACCACAGGATAAATACACCAGATAATGACAACATTAATTGTTAATAGATAGGTTGGAATAAATGTAAAAACTTAGTGGTTGAGATAATATAAAAAAGTATAGAAAATAATATTTCTGAGAATGTTTCTTTGTTTACTTTTATCTTTTAAAACATAAACTTTTGCATGATTAAAAAAACATAAAATCAAGAAGGATAACAGAAAATGAGTTAGACAGAAAAAAAGAAAAAATAAGTCAAATCAGCTAAACAATTTGAAAGGTCTGAAATGAACACATAGAAGCGGAGAAAAATAAAAAACCTAATGCACATACTACTTCAACACAATATTTGACCATATAGCCTCTGGCTAAAGGCAGCTGTAAACAACCATTGAACTCTGGATATTAGTTCTGTTTTTCACACCAATATCAGCTAGTAATTCTCAAGGAACTTAGTGCATCTTAAAAGAGGGAGCAAGAGGTAAACATACTGTGAATATTGCATTCCTGACAAGAAGTGTTCACAGAACTCTTGGAATATAAGGTCGCTTATTTCAATTCCGCCTTTGAGGATTTTCTTGGACTTTTGATAAAATCTCTTTTTAGCCAGAAAAAAAAAAAAAAGAAACTGTGTCATTTTTACCAATATAGGATATTGCTGCCCACACAGAATACCCATAAGGAACAAATCAAATTTGGGGAAAAAAAAGTATATATGATCTTGGAAGCAAATAATCAAAAATAGGTTTAATCATCCAATAACATATGCTATATGCTGATATTTTTCCAGTTTCAGAACAAGGACTACAGTCAAATTGTATTTCATAGCACTTTACTTTCCAAATCACATATGGTAGCTGAATCTGTGCAAGAACAAATAAATCAAATCAAATCAAATCAATTTCAGTAATATGAATCAGGGTTTCCCAAAGTTTAGTACAATCAATTGCAAATTTATTTTGCAAATTTAAGTGTTCATCGTAATTTTTTTAAATAATGATATATCACAAGCAGTAACTGAATAAATTAAGCTTAATGAATCTGAAACATTATACTAATTATATTCATTTAAATAAGAGTCTTTATGATGAAACCTCCATGAAAATATTTATAGGGTTTAAGTATTCACTAAAATGTTGTGAGTGCCAATGAACTTTAAATCTACGCTATGTGGTGTGCCTTTTTGAAGGCATGAAAATGTAAGGCTTGGAAAACTTTACTGAATAAGGAAGACTTAGTGAATAAGTTGAAAAAAAAATAATAAAGACTAATGTACTGCCAGAGATTGATAGGCTACAGAACATATAGTTGTAAAACATCATGTACCCTCACATAAAGCACTAAATCCATGTGTTGACATATGACATAAAATATTCTGGTAGAAACTTGCAGATATTATGGATACTCCTGGCTTTCTAATCAAAATTCAGTCTATTATTTTAAGTGTATCTATGTGTTAAGTTGTTTCTCCAAATAAGCATTGCAGTAATAATTAGAATGATTTTTTTTACAGGGACATAAATTTCCAGGTATCTCTTCCCAGAATTTTTATGAATAGTTTAGTTTTCAATACTGTCATATCTCTTTATTTATGATAAATATTCCTGTCTAGGTCAAGATTTATCTATTATTGTATTTCAACTTTATTCCAGGACATTGAAAAATTATGAGACTCTTGTACATACAGTATTTAACTTATGTCTTGTTGGAAATATTCCTGTCGTTCAATGGAGTGGACATGTAATGTTTACTTGCTTAACAGCTTAAAAATTGTTCTGGTTTATTTGGGGTATGTCATTCTTTCCTTCCAGCACATTTCATCTCTGGTGAAAGTGACCTCACTTCCTTTTCTTAGAAAAGTGTTTGATATTTCCATTGTTTATATTCATTTGTTTCTTTAAGTAAATTTATTTTATATGAAAGTAGATTCACCTTAGTTCTCCAGGATTATTTTAGTTTGCATTTTCTGAAGGAACTTTTAAGAAGAGTATTTGAAAAATGTGACAAGGCAACTGGTCTACCTCCCATACTTCTGATTCTAGATTTCTATTACATTTGAAAATATCTCTCCTGATACAAGTGACATAGCTGATAGGGTAGTCCAGACCTCTTCTGATGGTTTAATTCTCTGGTGGTCCCTAATCACCAAACTCTTCATTGACTCAGGCTGCTCTACTTAGTAAATTTAAGTAAAGGAATATCTCAGTAGATCGTTTTGAAGCTAAATATAATGTATTTCTTTCTCCATTTTTTTCCAGAGAAACTACATCTTCAGAAGAATAGAATCCTTCACTCCTGCCAGGATAGAATTCCTTTTCTTTTCTGCAACTCTCTTGGCACAAAAAAACCCAAGATAAAATGGCAGTAACCATAAATAGAAGTTTAATGCAACTCTCTCTGCTTCAAGTACTTAAAGTTAGCCCTCTTTCTGTGGGAATTCTAGGACCAGATTATCTAATACTGTGGGAACTGGAAGCTCATATTCCTCACGTTGGTCATTTGGAGTGATAGTAAGAAGGGCCTTTCCTATTTCAGCCTTTTAGTTCTCAGATCCATTCATTTTAACTATAGGGGAACAGTGATCATGAAAACTTAGTGTTTTTCATATTAACAATTCTTAATTTTGAAATAGCAACAACAAAAATAAATGTGATACTCATATTGGGTCAGATATTTTTTCTAATTTCTTTATCTATGAAATCTTATTTAACATTCAAAATTGTCTTTGCACATGGCTTCATTTGGTTAAGTAACTTTCCTAAATCCTCCCAGGTGCTAAAGTTGATGGAAGACATTTGAGTATTCTAGCTCCACAGATCAAATTAAACCACATTATAATATCTCTTAAAAGATTTTTATTTCTTTAACACAATATTGTGTTATCCAAGAATGTTAGATATTTCGTAGCTATATTGCCATCATATAAACCATAAATATGTTAATAATGGAATTAGTGGCAGTTTAAATATTTTTAAAATGCATTTTGAAATAGCAATTACTAATGGTATTCCAGTTTTTATGAGGACATATAATACCAGTATACTTTTTAATTATGAAAAATCTTACTATTAGTTTGCTGTTGTTTTCTTGCTTTCACAAATTTTGGTCATAGAAAAATTTATATTTTTATTAAATTTGCTTTGTTACAATCACTGTGTAATTATATATAAAACGATGCTGATTAAAAAGCACACATCTGTTTTATGGTTTTAAAAAACTTTTATAAAATAAAGAAGTGATTTTGTGTGTCTGTCACAGATTGTGAAAGTTCATACAACACATAGGGCAGAGACTAAATAAAACAAAGTTTAATGTAAAAAAATGACATTATAATGAAATTAATCTCAAAGATAATCCTCATATCTACTTCTAATACATGAAAGGGCCAGATGTTCTCAAATATTATTTTTTTTCAGGGTCAATTGCTAGTATTGTGAAGATACTCAGGCCTCTTTTCTGCCACCAGAGGTTCTGAATCAATTGTCCTGAGGTGCAGTCAGCTCAGTCAACTAGATGAAATATAGGAATCATCTATGTTTCCCTATTTGTTACAACTCAAAAACAGTGGTTGATTCTGAATATTAAAGAACTTGGTAATATAGTCGCTGAGCTGGATGTGGAGAGTTGGACTGTCAGTTCACTCTATAAATGTTCATCCCAAACTTCAGACAATGAAGTTATCTTTTATTGAGTCCTTCCATTTTATTCTCTAAAGACATTTCCACTGAAGGCAAATATTTAGATTTTTTTCTTCACACCATAACTTACAGCCATAAAACATTTCTAACACCGTATGAAGTAGACATAAAGTCTCAAAAAATATTTTTGAAAGATCAAAATTGAGAAAAGAGAACATATAATTATTCTGAATTGTTTCTTAATTTTCAAAGTGTCTACTTCATATAATTATTTTGAGATGTTTATTAATATTTTAAGTGCCTTATAGAATACCTCAAAAATGTTTATTATATTTTCAATAAATTATACCTTTAATTAATTTTATTGTTATTATTGATAGTAATTATTTAAAAAATAAATAGTTGGTGAGTTGATGACAAGGAATTCAAACTTTAATATACCATAGTTTTCCATCTACATTACTAGAAGATAACTATAAAATTCAAGCATTGCCATATAAACTAATTATAAGTAAGCTTAAATTTTTAAACATTTCAAATTCCTTTAAAATTATCTTTATATCTGTTATTCAGACACTCCTATAAATTGTGGCTGAATTTGGCTCAGCTGTTGCTTATAAACCAACTTTAAAAAAAGTAACTTTCCAACAGTTGGCACTTTAATATTCCTAAGGAGTTAGGCTACTTTTAAAGTATTAAAACTAGTTTTCACTTCTTAAAAAATAATTATTTCTAGAAAGTTATTGTAGATTTAGATTATAACACTGCACTATAATTATGGTTCAGATGGTACCGTTATTCTTAGCTCCTATTTTCATTTGTATATAACTTCATGACAAGTACCTTTTTGGGCTAGAATTTCTCACACTTTTCAAGCAAAAAATAGATTTTTTTTCCCTGTAGATTGTTTGAATAAGCAACAATTCACCAACTGCTAGGATAAAAAGGGTGTTTGGGTAGTGCTGTGAGAAAGTTTTCTTTTTCCTATTTTTTATAACTTTTAACAGTTATTTTCAATTTACATTGGTTTTAGAGTTTTAATGTTATGCATAGTTTCAACTCTTCATAATCCAATATAAAAATTATTTATTGTGTTGTAAGAAAGGTTATAGAGGGAATACAGCGTTTTTCAAAAAATAAAAATTAGTGAGACTTTTGATCTGAAGTTTGTAATTTTTATACACAAGATTTGAAATCAACCTGAAATTTTACCTTGATTGGTTTCTATGCTTACTGTGTTGGCAAAATACCTGCTAATGGCATTACGGATAAAAGAAGACCTTTGGTTTTTAGACTATGAACACAGAACTGAGAGAAAGTCCTACTTCAGGATTGGCACAAACACCATGGCCCAGAACTGATTGGTAGACACCAGGCACTCAGTACGCATGACTATCAAACACTGAACTCTGGAGTGCTGGGGAAACCAATGTTGAATAGTGAATTTGAGTCTGTTGATATTCTTTTTGCCTTTATTCATATTACTGTGGCATCTGGGAAGGGACCTTCTAGACTCCTTTATGCAAAAGCTGTCCTATATTTAGTAGTTGCTGTTTGCAGATTTCGCTTGTATTTACTATTCCACATGGTTGTCTGCAGCAAAGTATTTGCTCAAAAATTCAGACTTTTTTTTTTCTATCCTACAAGCTATGCAAGTCTATTCAATTACTACTTCCTTTATTTTACATAGTTATGTAGCAAGACTGGAAATAATGATGACTTTGTTCTGACTGCTTCATCAAATTCTGGCCACCTTGCCAAATCTGGCCTATCACACTATAAAAATGGTAAGGATAAATATAGTAATAACTAATAAAAGTTTCCCATTATTAAGTTTCTGCTATGTACTCACTGCTTACATGTCTCTGTCTGGAGGCTGTATTCAGATAGTTCTTGGTTTATACATTGTAGGAAGCAGCATAAGCTGTCCTCTTACTTCAGAGATACCAAGGACTTAATTCCCGAAACCTGTGAATATGTTATGATATGTTATGAGGTAAGAAAAAGTAACATTGTACATGAAATTAAGGTTTCTAATCTGTTATTCACCAAGTGGAAAAATTATCCTTGATTTTCTTGTTTAGCCCAATATATTCCCAAGAGAGAGGTAAGAGATTCAATGTCAAGAGTGGTACACCATGAAAAATACTCAGTCACTGGTGGATCTGAAGACGGAAGCAAAGCCAGATAGATGTTAAAACCTGGTAAAGGCAAGGATGTGTGGGGCTGGGGATGTGGCTCAAGCGGTAGCACACTCGCCTGGCATGCATGCAGCCCAGGTTCCATCCTCAGCACCACGTACAAAGATGTTGTGTCTGCCGAAAACTAAAAATAAATATTAAAAAAAAAAAAAATTCTCTCTCTCTCTCTCTCTCTCTCTCTCTCTCTCTCTCTCTCTCTCTCCCCCTCCCTCTCTCTCTCTCTCTCTCTCTCTCTCTCTCTCTTTAAAAAAAAAGGCAAGGATGTGGATTCTCCCATATGAATTACAGAATAAGCTAACACATTGATTTTAGTCCAGGGAGATCTGCTTTAGATTGCTGACTACCAGAAATATAATCAAAGTAATTTTTGTTAAGATAAGTAACCAGGTTTGTAATACTGCATTATAGCAACAATAGGAAATTAATATAACTCATTTCTGCTGTGTCTATAAATGTGAATGATGGGGAAAGATCAAAGATTATCATAGGATACAAATGTTCCTTAAAATAATAATTTGATGGTTTATCAAATACATCTTAGAAGTCCTATGTATCCTGAAGATGGTTCATTACATAGACACTTTGAAAAAATTAATGGATTTTTAGGAAAGGATAGCAAAGTACAAAACAAGTATGAACCAACAAATCAAATATAAATAAAACATTTGAAATTTTGTGTGAATAAAGTAGGAGGAAAAAATGCAAATAATTGACCACTGTCTGCATTGCATATTACATTATTCTGTACAAGATTTCCCCAAGGAATTGAATATTCCAAAATAAGTTTTTGAAATTAGCAAAGTTTGTATATGTCACATATGAATTGTTGAATTAATTAATTTGTTAACTACACAGCTTCATTGGTAGAGTGCACCTGGGTGTCACAAATCTCAATAGTCTCAATAGATAAAAGTTTTTCCTTCAGTGAAGACTTTGATGAAACTTACCTAAAATTTCCTCTTTAATATCTTTTTTCTATTTTAATATATTAAATTAAATGCCAGCAAATTAAAAGGATAAACCAGATGTGACAGATTTAATTGTGTCCACCCAAATAATCATAAGCTGAAGTCTTAACTATCAGTTGTAGCTCTCAGAAGGTGACTATATTTAAAGACAGGGTGTTTATAGAGATAATTAAATGAACACAAAATTGCCAGGGTGTACCTTAATCTGATTGTTGTCTCATAAGAAGAGAGACTTGGACACAGACATGTATACAGTGAAAACGTGCATAAGAAGACAGCTGTCCACAAGTCAAGAGGGAGGTCTGAAACAGGCACATCAGTCATGAGCTTCAGAAGGTCCAACTCTTCGGATATCATGGTCTACACTTCTGATATCAGAACTGTGAAAAAAATTAATTTCTGTAGTTTAAACTATTCATTCAATGGTACTTTGTTATGTGTTATGACAACACTAGTAAACCAGTGTATTAGGTCAAATTGGTCACATTAAAAGCATCAGTGCTTTTTTTTTTTTTTTAATATGCTTCATAGCATTTTGTAAATTTCTTTTGTTGAAAAGTAAACAGAATCAGTTTACTTGGTATAACTAGGAGGTGACAAATCAAGCAATGGAATCTAAAAAAAAAGTCTCAAAAGTTTTAAAATAATAATCAAAATTTAAAGAACAGGAAAATAAAAACCAGGAAACAGCAAACATTTTTCCCCCATGAAATCACCCAGAAATGAGACTAGTGCAAGCCTACAGGAAAGTTATGTCATCCAGAACTTTATGGAAAACTATTTGGAGGAAAAGAGAGCAGTAGTGTGGAAACAGAAGGGAAGGCAAGTGCAGGCTGCCAGACTGAAATAAGAAGGCATAAGTCTGGAACTGATGGAAAAGTGAGAATTAACTTAGAAAAAATGTATGTGGCAGCAGAAGCCCAGCACCTTGCAGAGGGAAATTTCTGTTAAAAACCTTATTTATCTTACATTTGTGTTCTAGATATCTCTGATAGATAGCCATTATAAAACTGTGAAAGTAAAAGACATGCTATAATTATTAATGTAATAACTCACCTGGCATGTTCACTGCACAAATAAGCCACACTAAACACCAATTAGTTTTATTTCACTTTTGATCCTGCTTATTCTCTTCCTGGCTTATGTTTCAGAAGTAATACTATAACATCTTTACTTTCTGTGATGATTTTCATTCTCTGAAATAAAATTTGCTAGTATTAGTCACTGAAATCACTAGTCATTTTAGATGTTTCTTTCTCATTTGCTTAGCATTGTGAGTTTTGTTTATGTGTTAAGTTCAAAGGTTCTTAACATGGGAGATAATTTAAGCAAAATTTGTGCCTTCAGAAAACATACACTAATAAGAAGTATAATTAAATTAGCACATAGTAATTTGTAGCAATCAAAATATAGTTAAAATATTAAAATTAGAAGCAAATCAGTCCTCCACTTCATTTTTTTCCCATTTTTAATTGACAAAACTTGTAGATATTTACCACTTACATTATGGTTTGATTAGACAGTGTGAAATTGTTAAATCAAAATAATTAAAACATGCATTATCTCACATGCTTATTAATATTTTTAATGTGAAACAAATCCACTCTCCTGGTGACTATTAAAATGTAATATATTATTATTATGTATAGTCACCACATTGTATAAGAGATTTCTTGAACTTATTCCCCTTATCTAACTGAAATTTTGTATCCTTTGATGACCATCTTTTCAAATCCTTACCCCATAGCTCCTGGTAATCAGCTTTCTACTCTGAACATCTGATCTCAACCTTTTTATATTCCACATATGAGATCAAGTAGTATTTACGTTTAAAGAGAGAGAGGGAGAGACAGAGAGAGATACAGAGAGAGTTTTTTAATATTTATTTTTTTTTAGTTTTCGGCAGACACAACATCTTTGTTTGTATGTGGTGCTGAAGATTGAACCCAGGCCGCATGCATACCAGGCGAGCTCGCTACCGCTTGACCCACATCCCCAGCCCCAGTATTTGATTTTCTGTTTCTGGCTTACTTCACTTAATGCTTTACAGGTTCATCCATGTTATAATAAGGGACAGAATTTCCTTATTTTATGGCTGAATGGTGTTCCCACCACTTGCAGTTTATCCATTCCTTGGTCAACAGCCACTTAGATTGCATTCATAATTTGGCTATTATGGATAATGCTACATTGAACATGTGTGTGATATATCTCTTTATACACTGATTTAAATTTCTATGAACCATGTACTCAGTAGAGACATTGTCAGATCATATAATAGTTTTATTTTCAATATTTTAAAGAATCTTGATACTGGTTTTTCATAATGGCAATACTAATTTACATTTCAACAATGAACAAATGTTTTATTTTTATCATATCCACACATTTGTTATCATTCATCATTTTGATAAATCATTTTCATTTGTGTAAGATGCTATCTTCTTGTGGTTTTAATTTACCTTTCCATGGTGACTACTGATGTTAAGCATTTATTCATATACCTGTTGGCTACATGTATGATTTTTCTCTGAAATTTGTCTATTCAGGTCTATTGCCCATTTTTAAATCAGATTATTGGTTTTCTTGTAATTGAATTTTGTTAGTTTCTTGTGCATTTTTTATATTAATCCTTACCAGATACATGGGATAGATCTAAAAATATTTACTCTTGCTCTACAGGTTATTTATTCACTTTGTTGATTGTTTCATTTACTGTGCAAGTTTATTAATATGTCATAATCTCATTTGTATATTTCACTTTTGGTGACATGATTTTGGAGTAATATATAAAAATCATTGCCCAGACCAATGTCAGGGAATATCCACCCCCATCTGTTTTTTTTTTTTTTTTCCTAGTAGTTTTACAGTTTCTAGTTTTGTGTTTGTTTTCAATAATTTTGATTTGATTTTTTGTTTAATCATGTGAGATAGTTTCATTCTTCTGCATGTGGATATCCAGATTTCTTACCACTATTTATTAAAAAGGACTATCCTTTATTGTATTGTATGTTCTTGGCATCTTCATAGTGGGCCAATTGATGGTAAGAATAAGGATTTATTTTTGTGCTTTTTATTCTGTTCTTTTGGTCTGTGTGCCTACTTAATGCCAGTACCATTATGTTCTAATTACTATAGCTTTTGTGGTATATTTTAGAATTAGATTTTTTTCTTTGTGCTCAAGCCAGGTTTTTGGTGGTACCACAAAAATTTTAGAATTCTTTCTTTCCATTTTTGTGAAAAATTTCATTGGAGTTTTGATTAGTAACTGCATTGAGCCTATATATCTCCTTGGGTAATATAGACTTGGAAGCATATTAATTCTTCCAGTCCATGAACATGGAATATTTTTCTGTTTATTTGTGTCTTTTTCAATTTTTTAATCAATGTTTTATAGTTTGGGGTGTGCAGATCTCCCTTCTTAGTTAAATTTATTCCAAAGAGCTGTGTGTGTGTGTGTGTGTGTGTGTGTGTGTCTGACTATTGTGAATAGGATTTCTTTCTCACAGAGTTGAGTAAAAAAGAAAAAATGATGACTTTTGTATATTGATATTTCAAGGTTCAATTTTAATGAATTAAGTTTTTGGTGAAGTTTTCAGTACTTTTTAAACATTCATGTCATTTAAAACAGGGACAATTTTAAATATTTTCTTACCAATTTGATAGCTTTTATTTATTTCTTTTGTTTAATTTTTCTAGATAGAGCTTTCAGTATTCTGTTTAAAATATTACAAGAATGTGCATCATTTTTTTGTTTTGTTCCAGATATTAAAGGTAAGAATTTTCAAAATTTTGCCAATGAGTCTGACGTCAGCTATGGGTATATCATTTATAGGCTTTTTTTTTTTGAGGTACGTTACTTCCATACCTAATTTATTAAAGAGAATTTTTCATGAAACTGTGTTGAAGTTTGTTTCTATATATCTCACAAATTTAATTTTATTCCCTTATTTCAATTACTTTAACAAATTTATGACCACGTATAATATTTTACATATTTACAGTCATATATTTTTAACTAAGCATAGTGTTACCACAGTCCTACCTTGATTTTTAAATGACAATGAGCTTCATTTTATTGATCTAGTAATTCTAAGGTAATCACTTTGACAGGCATTAGGCCATTTTTTTTTTCTTTTACTAAACATTGCCTACTAGAAATCTTTTTATGAATCTGTTTATAAAATAAACATGGAGAAAAAATAATCATAGTATCTTTTTCTCAATAGTTTATATAGATTATATTCCTTTTTTATGCCTTCACTCCTTCCAGCCCTTAAAGCCATCTCCCTTGCTCACTTGGGTCTTTCTTTACTATAGCTTTTTAAATAAGTTCTCGAGTTTCCTCTATTTCTCCCTTATAATCTATCCACCATCCAATAGTCAACATATTACCCCTCTTCACTTTTCAAAATTTTCTAAAGATGTATCATTTTAAACAGAAGACAGAGCTCTTTCAATAATTCTATATAATTTGGCTACTTGTTGTTGTTGCTATCAGGGATTGAAGGCGGTGGTGTTTAAACACCAAGACACATCCCCATCCTCTTTTTATTTTTTATATTGAAAAGGGACTCACCAGGCTGCTTAGGCCCTTGCTAAGTGGCTGAGGCTGAACTTGAACTTTTGGTCAAACTAATTAAGCCTCCAAAATTGCTGGGATTATAGGCATGTGCCACTGCACCTAGCCTAATCTGGCCAAATTTATGTGTATGAATTTACTTCCTGTTATTCTCGCCATCCTGCATTCTACTTCCTACATAGGAGTTACCTTGCTGTTTCTTAACCATGCTAGGCAGCATGTATTATTTTAGCTATTTTTGCTGTGACAAAATGCCCAAGAAAAAGAATTTAAAAGAGAGAAAGATGTATTTTGGGTCATGGTTATAGATGTTTCAGTCCATGGTCACTTGATTTCATTGCTTTAGGTCTGTGATAAGGCAGAACTTCATGGAAAGGAGTACATAAAAGAACAAAACTTCTGGGAAACAAGAGCAAGAGTGACAATGAGAGAGAGAGAGAAAAAAAAGAACCAGAATCCCCAAATATCCTTCAAGGCCATATCCCCAAGAATCTACATTCACCACCTAAAATTTCCACTACTTTCCATTAGCACCAGCTAAGTATCATACTTTTACCACATAATACTTTGGAGACTTTCCATATCCAAACTACATTCTATTAGCTTTTTCTTTAAAAAGTTATGTTTTCCTGCAAATCATGATGGACCAATTCCTCTTTCCCTTTAACTCTATTTTCAAATGCTAACTTTCACTTCTACCCTGGATATCCTCATGAATATGCTTCAACTTTGCTGCCTACACAACAGATGCATGTCCTCCTATTATTTTTTTAAGAGAGAGTGAGAGAGAGAGAGAGAGAGAGAGAGAGAGAGAGAGAGAGAGAATTTTTAATATTTATTTTTTAATTTTCGGCGGACACAACATTTTTGTTTGTATGTGGTGCTGAGGATCTAACCCGGGCTACATGCATGCCAGGCGAGCACACTTCCACTTGAACCACCTCCCCAGCCCATCCTATTCTTTTTTATTTATTTATCTTTTGATTTTTACAAAGTCCTCATCAGATTCTAACCACATGATTTATAATGTACTAATTTCTTTTACATTTGTCTCTCTTACTTCAAGACTTAAGATATAATATGGCAGCATATTTGTCTGTAGTGTTTATTGATGTTTACTAAACACCAAACACTGCCTGGTTATTCAAACACTTGGTAATATAAAGTGAATATTAATAATGTCAAGACCAAGTTCATTTTTTTAAAATTTCATTTGTTATATATGACAACAGAATGCATTACAATTCATACTATACACATATAGAGCATAATTTTTCATATCTCTAGTTGTACACAAAGTAGAGTCACATCCTTCATGTCTTTATACATGTACTTAGGGTAATGATGACCTTTGCATTACACCATCTTTCTTACTCCTATGTCCCCTCCATTACCCTTCCTCCTCTTTTCCCCTTTGCCCTATCTAGAGTTCATTCTGAGTTCATTTTAAATGACAATTTTGCTAATTTTTCCTAGGCTATAAATTGAAATTCTCTCCAAATAGTAACATTTTATATTAGTAAATATTTAATATTTTCATTTAGGAGATGAATTGAAGAGAGGTACATGAACCACATCCAATACAGAGGTTGACTATGTTACACTATCATGTTCACATTAAAAATTACTTTATTGTGGAAAACTGCCTTCCTAAAAAGTGTGACAAAATCATTACTTTTAAAACTAACTGTGTTATGTTAGGGATGTCACAATATAATACCAAAGACTACATGGTTTAATTTACAGATATTTGTTTTTTCATAATCATCAAGTCTTTAAATCTGAGATTAAACTGCTTGCCTGGGTTATTATGAGTTTTTTTTTTTTTGTTTGTTTGTTTGTTTGTTTGTTTTGTTTGTTTGTTTTTTTTTTTTTTTTTTTTTTTTTTTTGCTATAGAGATGACTGTCTTCTCCCTGGGATCTATATTGTCTTCACTCAGTATAGATCATCAGTGTCCACATTTACTCTTCTTATTCAGACAAAAAAACAAACAAACAAAAAAAAACGTTGGATTAAGACAAATCTAAGGATTTCATTTTAATTTAATGACTTCTTCAGATACCCTATTTTCAAATATAGTGGTTTTCTGAGGCACTTGTGTTTAGGAATTTCAGAGGTGGGTACAATCCAACACATAACATTGATGTAAAAATTTAGTCTTCTTTCCTCTTATGGGTGGAGACAGATGTTCTTATTCTTAAGAGTGATTCAATTTTTGTGGTATTCAGGATTCCCAGATGACTGCTAATGACCCACACCCCCACATAACACCTCCCCTGAAGATTGGTAGATTTTTTTACTTTCTTCCAGACAGTGGCACATGGCAAGTTGTGGGTTTGATATTCCCTGAATTATTATTTTAACAGATCAGAGCAAGAGATTGTCTTGTTGGCTTTGAAGAAGAAAACTGTCATGAATTCAATAGCCACCTAGAGAAAAACTCAACCAACAACCTGAGGTGCAGAGATGCAGATGCCTTCTTAGCAGAGCCCTAAGGTGAGAATGCTGCCCAGTGGGCTCCTTAATTTTTGCTTTATAAACTCTGAGAACTTAGGAAAGCTGTGACTGGACCTTTGACTTACACAAACCATAAGATAATTAATGGGTCTTGGTTTAAATTACTGCTTTTGTGTAGATTTATATGTAGGATCAAAACCTATCAAACGATTGGTGAGAAGAAAAGATAGAGGAAAATGGGAAATATTTAAGGCCCTATAGGTGCTACTGGCTCCTTCTCAGTGGATCACCAAGATAATCAAGTCCCTTTTTAGTTTACCTTATTGTTATCTTTAAATTAGTTAGATCTAGTTTTTTTTCCCCCATAGCATTAATGAGAGATGATTTCTGACTTTCTTGAGCATCTTCCAAATTGGTGTTATTGCCAATTTTTGTTAATTTATGGTTCCTCTGGCCAATCTTTCTCACGTTAACTTCAGCCCATTTATTATTTAGTATGGCTATAGTTTAGGGCTATCACATCTCCAAATGCAGAAATCATATATTATTTTCCCTTGTCCAAAATATTACCCCATAATGTTTTAAAATTCACTCCTTCATTATCCCCAAGAAAAAATAAAAATTGTTAGAGAAAACTACAAGCTTAGAGAACTATGAGAAAGATTTTGCCTTCTCAAGTATCTCTGAAAACCATTCTTGTTTTTATTTGAAATTCCAATATTTAAGATATTGATTTCTAACAATTACAATTTATTAATGGATTTTTTTTTAAAAAAATCAGTTACTTTGAAGAGGCAAACAAATTACTAGTGAGAGGGAAAGTGAAAACTATTTTTCAGGATAGAATTTAAACTGGCACGTCTTAGTCTTTTTGACTGCTATAATTTATAAAGTGGGTGACTTAAAAAAAATAGAAATTTATTTGTCTGTTTTGCAGCTGGGAAATCCAAGATTGAGCTATCTTCATATTCATCGTCAGGCAATGATGCACTTCTTGGTTTAAAGAAAGTCATATTTTAGCTGTGTCCTCACCTGATGGGAATGTTGAAGGATTTCTGGGAATTCATATATAAGGGCACTAATCCCATTCATGAGTGCTACAACACTTACGACTTAATCACATTCCAAAGACCCCTTCTCCTAATTAATGTCATCTTACAATGAGATTTCAACATATAAATTTGGGGGGAACACAAACATTCAGCACAGAAGAACATTAATGGTCCTGAAAATTACAAATAGACTGGCCTAAGGAGTGGGATGTGAGAATGACAATAATGGGGAATGTAGAGCAGAAGAGGGAAGCTGAGACCACTGAATGAGAACATATACAAAGTATATAATTTTTCATCTATGTCATAGTTTTTACTATAAGAAATTAATATCAATTTTATAAGTTCTATGAAACCAGTCAGACATTGTAACATTTGTTTCTTACCTTTCTGCAGGTTCTGTATCAAAAAAATCATGTCAAAATTTGTAGAGTCTCTGAATGATTATGGGACAAAGAGACTCTGCGTCTGATAGAAGAAAAAGTTTGCTCCAATCTACATATTGTGGGGTCTGGCTCCAAATTCCTTAATAGGACACCCATAGCACAGAGTTAAAAACAAGAATCAACAAATGGGACTTACTCAAACTAAAAAGTTTTTTCTCAGCAAGAGAAACAATAAGAGAGGTAAATAGGGAGCCTACATCCTGGGAACAAATTTTACTCCTCACACTTCAGATAGAGCCCTAATATCCAGAGTATACAAAGAACTCAAAAAATTAAACAATAAGAAAACAAATAACCCAATCAACAAATGGGCCAAGGACCTGAACAGACACTTCTCAGAGGAGGACATGCAATCAATCAACAAGTACAAGAGAAAATGCTCACCATCTCTAGCAGTCAGATAAATGCAAATCAAAACCACCCTAAGATACCATCTCACTCCAGTAAGATTGGCAGCCATTATGAAATCAAACAACAAGTGCTGGAGAGGATGTGGGGAAAAGGGTACACTTGTACATTGCTGGTGGGACTGCAAATTGGTGAGGCCAATTTGGAAAGCAGTACGGGGATACCTTGGAAAGCTGGGAATGGAACCACCATTTGACCCAGCTATTCCCCTTGTCGGACTATTCCCCAAATACCTTAAAAGAGCATATTATAGGGAACAGCTACATTGATGTTCATAGCAGCACAATTCACAATAGCTAGACTGTGGAACCAACCTAGATGTCCTTCAATAGATGAATGGATAAAAAAAAATGTGGCATTTATACACAATGGAGCATTACTCCGCACTAAAAAATGACAAAAATCATGGCATCTGCAGGGAAATGGATGGTTAGAGCAGATTATGCTAAGTGAAGCTAGCCAATCCCTAAAAAACAAATGCCAAATGTCTTCTTTGATATAAGGAGGGCAACTAAGAACAGAGCAGAGAGGAAGAGCATGAGAAGAAGATTACCATTAAACAGGGATGAGAGGTGGGAGGGAAAGGGAGAGAGAAGGGAAATTACATGGAAATGGAAGGAGACCCTCATTGTTATACAAAATTACATATAAGAGGAAGTGAGGGGAAAGGGAAAAAAAACAAGAGAGAGAAATGAATTACAGTAGATGGGGTAGAGAGAGAAGATGTGAGGGGAGTGGAGGGGAGGGGGGATAGTAGAGGATAGGAAAGGCAGCAGAATACAACAGACACTAGTATGGCAGTATGTAAAAATGTGGATGTGTAACTGATGTGATTCTGCAATCTGTATACGGGGTAAAACCGAAAGTTCATAACCCACTTGAATCAAAAGTATGAAATATGATATGTCAAGAGCTTTGTAATGTTTTGAACAACTAATAATAAAAGAGTAAGAGTGTAAAAAAAAAAAGAAAAGCTAGGTAAGAGTTATAATAGAATTATTTTAAAATACTTATTTCTTCTTGGGGAACAAAGAGGAAATTAAGAGGTCATAGCCTTCAAAATATCCATAAAATATAATCTCTTTTGGTAACTTGAATGAGTTGTGGATGATTACTTTCTCATTAGATCACTGCAAAATCTTCAGAATAGAATAGTAAAGTGTAAAAGAGATACTGATTGATGAATCATTAAGAATAAAAGTTAACCCGTTTCTTTGAAAACATGATGTCATCTTCATGTGTTTTCTTCCTCACTAGATGTTTCCAAGCTACCTGGGAATTTCCAACTTGTAAACTCACCATGGTTTTAATATTCTTCTTGATTTCATATTCTGAAAACACCCATCTTGTTTACTGACTGATAACATGAAGATTTGTATTTATATTTTTAAATACAAAATACCTAAGGCTTTGCTCATTAGTGAGTGATTTCTTCTATTACCCACTTTTATTTCTCTTGATACATTTTATTTTCCTTAAGATTATTCGGTATTCAGCTTTCTATGAAAATGGCACGTGTAAAGTAATGAGGTTCAAAAGTCAATGTGATTGCTAAAAGGGGAAATAGATATGGAGAAAGTGAACTGATGTTAAAATACAAGACCTAGTGTAATCGTACTAATAACTAATAGGTTTATGAATCTTAGACCTTTTCTTTATCTTCCTTGAAGTTATATAAACCTGTATAGCTTCCTTTTCAATTACAGGAAAAAATAACTCATAATTAGATTTTAGACAGAATAATTCAATTAAATAAACTTTAAAAGAGACTTATTATTCTCCCTTGTTGATCCCTAAGAAACAACCGGCATCCTCTGCTAGTTTTAAACAGATCAAATAAGACTGCATGATTCATATGTGAAGACTGTAGCAATCTTTCTGATGGCCATTGTTAAGAGGTTTGTTTCATGAGATGATTATATAAACACACAAAGTCTTGACAGCCTAGTGGCTTTTTTTTTTAATTGACTTGTATAACATAAATAATTAGAGCAAAAGAAATCTTTCATTTATTTTCTGTGAAACATACCTAGTTTACAAATATAATCTAGGATTTCACTGAAAGTGAATAATTATTTTGTACTACCAGATTCTGATAGCTTTCATTGTAATTGATCTATGTTTTTATTCCCATTTTTAAAAGATATATTCCTTAAATTTATTTATAAGTCCTCTACAAAAGACTGAGGGTTCTCTGACTTTCTGTACCCTAAATCTACAAGTTTAAAGTAGTGTTTTTCCTCTATCTTCAGTACTTTATTACTTCTCCAGTCAGTGTTCATTAAATGTTTACTGCTTACAAAAAACAATGGTATTGTTTCAGAATGGAAAATGAGAGTTCAAATACGAGTAAATATCTAATATTTGATTAATGCTTAAACATTATTTTAACCTTTATAATGTTAAAAATGTCTCCACTGAAGTTTGAATAATTAAGAATTTCAAAGGTGTTTATTTTATGTATATCAAAGATATTTAAAGACTTTGTTTTGAGTTTAAAGTAGGTCTTTTGTGTGTTATATTTGAAGTATGCAAAAAGATTTAGGTATTTTCCCTCTGCTGAACTATTTTTAAAATGAGACGATGTTAATTAAATATTGTCATTTATTAAAATTTATAGGGCATGGAGAGATATTGCCAAATATTTTATATGTATAATGTTATAAGTTTATTAGAAATTTTGCCACTGCTGATTTGATTCATATGGAAATTTCCTCAAAGTAAAATTAACCTGTCAGTCCTATAATTATTAATTATGCAATTATCTTATAGGCAAGCAACAAGAAATAAAAAGAATATTACAAATATATAATGCCAGAGATCAATTATAATATTATTTACTATACAAGTAATTATGGTCTTGATCTCCATTTATTTTACTGTATTACTATATTATCAAAATACATAATTAAATATATTAATAATTCACTACATAAAGGAGAGATGCATTTGACAACTAAATTAAGGAAACAACAGATCACAGCAGTGTTGGTTTTTAATGTGGTAATAACTTTATATGTCAAGAACATGGTCTCTGTCTTTCTATGCAGCTCACTTACAGCTTTGTGTATGGTTTATCATCCAATTTAGGACTTTTCCAGCATGACTCCTATTTGTTTAAAATGAAAGGATTTAAAGTTCACAAGAACAAACTTTAAGGCACACTTTCTCCCCTATGAAGTACTCATGATCTTTCCAAAGTCTAATAAATTGTGATTAGAAAGATTTGTGATGGCCTCTAAGAGTCCTATCTTGAACTACCACGCCAGTCATGGCATGTAAAACAAAGATATTTATTACTGTTTGGAAATCATAAAACACCAGTGTGATAGTTTAAGAAAATGTTCCCATAGCATAGCTGCAAGAATGTGGCATATTCAGACAGACTTGGTGTCAAGAGAGGAATATTCCCTTACTAGCTGAATATCACTTAATCTGTATTTCATCTTCCACAAATGGAATAATATCTTGTTAAATATTTTTGTGAAAACTAGATATAAACTATGCAAGTGATACAGTCTTGCATATTGATATTGAATAATAAATAGCAATTACTCTTAGTATGGTAGAATAAGAATCTTTAAGTTGTAAATATTTCTTTAAGTTAAAAAGAATTATTTTAATTTTGGATACACTTATCACATGTACATATTGCCAGAGTTTATTTAAATATAATTTTCTTATGTTAAAATTCCTTTACTCTTAAGCTGATCTGAAAATAAAATTCTTTGTTTTGAAAACTCATCATTAAGGAATTATCCATAAAAATCATCTAAGAAACTATAATTTAAATAATTTGTATTATTGAACTCCATGATTTTTGTATGTAAGGGCTGTTTGAAAATTATAAGCTTAAACTTCAAAATGATACAGTGAATAGATTTTGTTGTTGTTTGTTTTGTTTTGTTTTCCAGTACTGGGGATTAAACCCAGCAGCACTTTACCACTAAGCTATATCCCCAGCCCCTTTTTATTTTGAGACTCCCTAGTCTTAAAATTTAGGCTCTCCCTAAGTTGCTTAGGACCTTACTAAGTTGCTGAGGATGGCTTTGAACTTGGAATCCTCCTACCTTAGCCTTTTGAGTTGCTGGAATTATAGGTGTGAACCACCATGCTTGTTTTGAACAGTTTTGCCATAACAACTTTAAACTTTAATTTCCTGAGACTGATTAAATTAATTGTATATTACTCAATTTGTAGAAGACAATGAACACATAGTTATTATGTTGATTAACTCACCTGTCCACCTCTGTGGTCAGTATAACCAACACAGAGAATGTGCCTTGGAACTAAAAAAAAAAAAAAAAAAAAAAAAAAGGCTTCCATCATTTAGGCAATAAAGAAATTTTAATATATTGCAACATAATTTTGTTTCTTCCCAAAGGAACAGAAACACTTTATTTTTTCCAAGATACCATTACTTAATTTTTTAAAAAATCACTCTCCCTGAAAAAGACCTGGCACCAATTGTAGTTCACTGTGTCATCCTGAAAATACTCTCTTTGTCTCCTCAGAAGGATTAAAAGAATGCTTATACCCAAGGCTCATTTTTCACTCCCTTTGTTTTCTAATTTAAGGCTATAAGAAGAGGAAAGAAAGGCATTACTTCTATTTCCAATTTGCTTCTACTTTCCATATGATTGGAGGCCCCATTTATAAGAAAGTCATGCAACCTTAAATGTAGTATGGTCCAAAGAGGTTTTATAATAGTTAAATATGAGTAAAAATGAATAAGAATGTATTATAGCTTCTTTAGTCTGATTTTATTCTTCAAGCCAATGGCTTAATTAGCACTGGCTGCAAAAAATGTATTACATACTTTTATTTCAGTACATTATTTAGTGATGTCAATTGATTATACTTGCTTATCAAACTCATAACCTTGACATGTAAAAACTATATTGTAATTATTTACAAATTTTTCAAAAATAAATATTATTTAGTTAAAATAGTTTTAGTAGTGACGTAACTTTTTTTATTATTTATGTATTAAAATTAAGCAATTAAACCCATTAAATATTTTACCTCTGATAAAAATCTAAAGCTAATCACAACACTGATAACATGTGTGAATTTTTCTTACATAAATCTATCTTAAAATTTTCCCTAAAATTTAAATTTAATAGTAATAATAACCTTACAACACAAGTAAAAATACAAATATTCTTAATTATTGCTGATAAAACCAAATCTTAATTATATTATGAAGGGTACCATTGAATAATATATTTATTCTGGTAATAGCAGTATTAAAAACTAATAGTCTGAGTTTATCTCTAAATTATTTCAACCTATCTATACAATGATGATACTGAAGCAGAGTGATGATGAAAATCTTCTCTAGCTTCACATTTCTATTATTTTGAGCTTTCCTCATGATATTATCTTTGTTCTGTAATTTTTTTTCAGTGATAATGAATTATATTTTTCTTTTGACTCAGTTGAAACTATGATTACGTATTTGTAAAATTCACATCCAGAACTTCGGTAACATTTATTGTGAAGAAACAGGAAAGTACTAATCTTACTTAGCTACAAAAAGGACTGGATCTGTAGAGTAAGTAGCATAGAAGAACCAGACAGTATATTTAACCATTTTATTTTTGAGTGCTTTCCTTGAGATATTAGGTCCAATAAATAATTGTTTGAATTATAAGAAAATGACCCTAAACTATGTATGATTTCCTTGTGTCCCTTTGTCTGGAATTCAAATTCATGAAGATGTGTCCTATGAAGTCAGAGATTATCCTATGTGATAGTGTTAGTATAGAAGCCATTATTTTTCAATCATAGATTCTGATGACTTGGCCATCAAGATATAGTAAATATGTTTTGATATAAATTTAACTTCCTGTTTGTGGTTTCCTGTCTATTATTTCTTGTCAAAATGCATTTATAGTAAAAATTATAATGTAAACCTATAAATAATCAAATGTTCATCAAATATTTTCTGTCATTTCTGTAGTATAAATTCATTTAATGTCAATTTAAAAAAAAATAATTATGAATGAAGGCACAAGATTTGCTGCTAAACATTTATACTGCAATTATCTTGCATAAATAGATACATTGCAATTAGTCAAAAATTTACTATCAGTAGTTACTTGCACTTATATATTAAACCCAGAACTTAAACCTTATTTAATAATGTGTTAGTTGAAAATGATTTACTTACATTGAACAGATGCAATGTTAGATAACTAGAATACACAATTCCTTGCCATATAATTTTATGTATGTGTATCAGAAGTCTTAAATTGACTAAGACAAATTTAAGCATGGTGAGATGCTAATAGTGTTAATAATATACCAAAAAAAAAAAAAACACAACAAAATAAACACAAACTAAATTCTACTTGATGAAGAGAATTGAAATAAAGAATTAGAAATATTTGGTGTTAGGATGTTTATTATGGGTCCAATTTATATTTTATCACATTGTACTCCAGTCAATTTACACTAAATTCATATCTGAAAATTCCGATACAAATGGTTATAAAAATATCTTATAAAACCTTTCAGATAGAAATGTATATCCATCAGCATTAGTTCTAAAGGTCTTGACAGCCTCGGTGGATAATGGTTGAGATGTGAGTCCCTTTCCACAGACACAAAGACAGATTACTCCCAGTGCAAAGCATAGGCTTTTAGTAATATAAATGACTTAATCAGTCCTGGTGGGTATAAATAGAAGCTGAAATTCATTTGATTGACATTTCAATATGATTTGTGTTGTTCTTGTTTTTTGTTATTGTTTTTTAATAGCAGAAGCAATTAGCTGTTCTCAAAGAAAGACTGAGGTAAGAGGAGTTGACAAAGGAAGGGCAGTTTAGCTAATATTCAAAATGGGAGAGGAGAGAGCACCCTCATAACCAATTTAAAGGTAAAGCTGTTTTACATAGGGGAAAGGGATTAGACCCAACATCCAAAATACTGTTCTGGACTACAGCAGGACTATCTTTCAGCCTAGATTAATGTGTGTTGGGGATGAAAAAAGGAATTAAGGCAGCATGTCAGCCTAAGACTAAATGGAAGTTATGGAAAAAGTTGAATGTGAAAATACAAATGTTTTACTGAAAATAAGAAATTCAGGAAAACATGTTCTTGATTATATGCTTAATGATACATTGCATAATTACTGTATCCTTTCTAATAAGAAATTTTTACATTTAACTGTTGCAAAGTTCTTCTAGGGGTTTAAATTTATATTTTATTAAGCAGGGATGTGATATGAAATGAATTTGTTTATGTGTATGTTTGGCCACATTGTGAACTGTAATTATGTATAATTCACTTGATTAAGTAATTAAAATAAAAGTATACTTTACTCTCCCCCAATATCACAAAGGAGAGGCTTCCCTGCAGAATATAGGCTATTGTCATGGAATGCACAGACATGACTATGTATGACCTGGATTGGCAGATGTTTTCTGTTTGTTTGTTTGTGTTTTCCCTCACACAAATCCAATAGAGCAAAAATAAGGACAGAAGCAATTGTATATATCCTCAGACTCAGAAACTAGAGTTTAATCCTGAGAGTTATAATAAAAATAAATGTAATGTGTGTTTAAGTTTTCTAGTGAACCATTTGGAAAGATCTCTTTAAGGAGTTTTTTTTTTTCTTCATTTTCTTATAGTTTAGTTGTTTTTATTATTATTATTTTCAATCTACAGGCCAGCAGTTTAAACTATACTTTAGATTTTCCCATAGAGAAACTTAAGTGTAAGGTTGAATTATGCTTGTTTTGATTGTTTATCTTATGTACGAAATTGAATCATCCTTCATGGCCCCATTTAATTTTTCAATAATTTCTTCAAATTAATTTTAGCATATATTGAATAAAAACTTTTAAGGAAAACAAATATTTTTGTTATATTAGTTTATTACACTCCTTATACTTTTTCCTATAGTTAGCTACTGTATATGTATTTTTCAGTGTGTCTCTTGTCCTTTTCAGATATTTTTTGAGTAAAATAAAATATAAAACCTGCATATATAGCAAGATGGGATCAAATTAATATTACCCAATGGAAGCAAGAATAGTTTTCAAAAATAAGGTATTTTGTTGTTATTGCTTCTTTTAATACCTACATATTATACTGTTTTCTGTATTTTTCATCCAAGCAGTTAACTATATTTATTTTCATGATTATTTTATACTCCATAAAGTTTATGGGTACTAATTTTTAAAATAATAAAAATACATGAAGCCTTTTTCCAAAATGATAATTTAAGTCAGATAATATTAAATGCAAACATTCATATAACCTAAAACAAAACAAGAGTTTAGTCATATAACATTAAGAAGTTCATTGGTAAGCTTTATATGGCAATAATTAGATTTTAAAATGAACTTCTAGAAAATGTTTTGTGGGCTATTTTTAAAATTTTTTGCAGGCAAATTTATATCTTGACATTTTTGAGAGGCTTTTACTAAAGCCAAGTCCACATAACTTTGCTAAACAATGTATATGAGCCTATCAATATTTTAGCAATTCAATCAGTAAATGAACAAACCACAGATTACAAAAATATTGGTTGATGTTGGGAATGTCAATGCTTCCTTCATTTCAGGAGAAGACTACAGATGAAAGCAAGCAATAGTTTCCTAATTTTAAGTGATGAAATATATGTATCACAAATTAAATGCAATTTTATCTAGCACACTAACATTTATGCCCCATTTCTCAATAAATATATTTCTAAAGTTTTCCTAAGAAAATATGTATTTTATTTTATAGATTGAAATTTTGAAGTTACTCAAATTTAATATTTTCCATAAGAGCTGCTTCTTATTTTTTAAATCCTGAAAAGAAAGAATGTCTTGTCAAAACATGATGTTGTCCTAGGTTTAAAACATAAGTCTTTGTACATGTGTATGGTGGGCACACAAACAGGAAATATCACTGATGCATGCCATTTATTTCCTTAAGTTTAGAAGTAAGTACTTTAAGGTGGTATTCCTTTCTAAATAGAATGAACTTATCATATTAGATTGTGTATTTAAGTCTAAAATATTTTGAAGAAAATGAGTATAAAATTCAAATATTTGCTTATGATTTCATAATTAATTTAATATCATTCTTTGTCTTAATTTTGTATATTGTACCTAGCTTACAAAATCTAGGTAAAAACCTTGATTTTATATAAAATAAGACAACAGATTCTATACAAAAACATATGTAATAATTCCAACAACATAGTGACTATTTTTCAGCCTTCCAATATATCAGAAAATTATTTACTTGGATTGTGCATTTCATTGACATTTGTTTCACCTGATGAAGAAAAAGATTCCAACTCTATGTCATGAGAACCATCATGCTGCTGAAAACAGCCCACACATCTAAAATGTGAAATGTGATTACTTTCACAAATATATCTGGAATTATTTATTTTTTACTTTTGCCATTCTTTTGAAGATAAATGTTATTTAGTGATTACTAAAGCTACAGTATTTACCAAATTTAATGTTTGGCCTGCAGCTTGGAAAACCTAGCAAAAAGGCTTCATATCTTCCTGAGAAAGTAATTGTGAAGACTCAAATATGAAGCCTTTTTGGTAGGTTTTCCAAGTAGAAGTTCTACTATTAAATTTGGTAAACACTAAGAGTTCAAAGCCAGACTTAGCAAGGACAATGTGGTAAGCAACTCAGTGAGACACTGTCTCTAAATAAAATAAAAAATAGGACTGGGGATGTGCCTCAATGGTCAAGTACCCCTGAGTTTAATCCCTGGTTGTGCCTAAATAAATAAATAAATAAATAAATAAATAAAATTTTGAAAAATTAATCTGTGCAGACCCCAAATTTAAATACTATTTCATGTGAAACAAGCTAAAAAAACTATCAACAGTTGACATATAAAGCCAGAATTCTAATTGATACTATTTCTTTTTTGTTTGTTTCAGTAAAAGCCAAGAGAGCCTGGTTTTCCTATCACTTGGCAAATAAGATTTTCTTTTCTTTTTTTTTTTTTAACCCTCCAAGAGTGAGCTAAATGGAATTTGAGGTTGGCAATAAATTCCAACATATAGATTGCTCTGAATGGTTTAGATCAGTGTTCCTCAAACAAGAAGATGAAGGTAATTGAAATTTATCAAAATATTGAAAATAGTATTCTGAGTAGTTATAATCAGTGGCTTTGGTCATTAATACAACTTGAGTGTGACTCCTGAATAAAAAAAAAAAAAAATGCATGTTTAATTCCAAATGGTGTATGTGATAATGCTGAGTAGGGAAGATTAGATTCAATTACAACAACACAAAAAATTCTATAAGAAAAAAGAAACTTCAGATGAAGCTACCAACAAGCCACTTCTATGAAATTATAGCTTTTTAGCTATTCTATAGATATTTCTGTTGAACTTCCCCCTTAACAATTAAACCATATAATTGTTTTAACTCTCCTTTTCCAAAATTAACTTTTGTAGGTGGATTAACATTTTATAAATAGTTAGTTTGTACTTATTCAAATGCTGGAAATATTTTTCATGTCTGAATTATAATATTTTGTATATATTTTAAAAATTGTGGTTTTACCCCCAATTTAATAAATATATTTAATATATATTGAAATTTATTACTCATCATAGAAAGTAAGTTCTTCTGAAAGAGCCATATATCTAAACATACTATAGGATCCAATTTATTATATTCTTATTATATAAAAGAAAGTTGATATTATTCATGGTGTTCGTAAACACATTTGGTTCATCCTTTTGAAACTGGTCTTGAATATCAGGATTGGGTCCTCATCCCCCTGGTGTGGAAGATTAAACACCCAGGAAATGCCAAGGCAAGAGCAAAATTTTAAAATTTTATTTAAGAAACAGAACAGGGCAGTGGGGAGAGATGCCTCTGGTCAAGAGAGGGCCACAGCTGGGGCTGGAGGAAATGTGGGTGTCTTGCTCTTTGTTTGAGGGGGGGAGTACTGGAGAATTGAACTCAGGGGCATTTGACAACTGAGCCACATCCCCGGCCCTATTTTGTATTTTATTTAGAGATAGTTTCTCACTGAGTTGCTTAGTATCTGGCTTTTGAGCAGACTGACTTTGAACTCTCCATCCTCCTGCCTCAGCCTCCTGAGCCGCTGGGATTACATGCATGTGCATGGCACCTGGTTATCTTGCCCTTTTATAGATTTCAGATTTCCTTTTTTCTCATGCCTAGTGACCAAAAGCAGGAAAAGAGCCTTGTGGAAGGTGGGGGCGGTGGTGATGGCTTGTGTTGGAAAGTTTGATCATTCCACTCCCCCTGGAGGCTGTTAGCAACCTGGTGATGAAGAGTGTTATCTATTTCCTTGTCTTTGATAATCAGCTACCTGTCTTTTGCTCCAGTCTCACCTTGGTGAGGGCAAAGCTAATAACAATACAAGGAAGTAAAGCATGAAGAATGACTTATTACTTGTACATGTAAGGAGAAAACTTTGAGATAACTCCCAAAGCAATGTCTTCCTGAACAAAAAAGCAGGGGGCTTTCATTGAGGAAACTCATGCATATTCATATTAAAAAGACTCATCACAGGTAGAGGGGAACATATTCCTGATCATACTCAGTTCAGGACAATGCTTCTTCATACATTACATGCTCATGCTCAAGATTGTGAGATGGAAACACCTCCTAAACAGAGAATTTAACAATATAATAAGATTATAATGAGCAATGTTTAGTTTAGGTAAAGCAGAAAAGTTAGTTAAGGTGACTCAATGATTTTGGCTTGTTCCTTGCAGGATTCTCTGAAGGACCTTACCTGAAATAAAAGAACTGAAGGGTATATTAAAGTCATTTAAAAGGATGGCAGCAACAAGTAGAGGAAATTGCCCCACATAGTTCCTACCTAGCACTTCTTAAGAATGGGAATTGAACATTCATGAAATGTTTTTACTAAATCATCAAGTTACTTATAGACAAGTTAAAAAAATAGATCATTTAATAATACTGGTTTTATAAACATGGCGGAACCAGTTTCTGCAATTTTTAATTTGACAATGGCATTATAACACTAATTTAGAAAAATAATACTAAAAAATTATAATTAGAAAGTAAAATATTACCAAATAGTTTTTTTTTCCCTAGAGAAACCAATTGCATTTTAACATTCAGCAAAATTGTCTTTAAAACAATTTTCTTGACATTAAATTTGACCTATTAGCTTAAATACAACTATTCTGAGATGGATAAATTTCTACATATTTAATATACATAAGGCTACAGATTTAGGTCTCTGGGTCTTAAAAAATGTCAGTACAGAGTTTTTTTTTTTTTTTTTTAAATTGCCCAAATAATGGAATTGTCTGTTCTTAGGACATAACAGAGGGTTCCCCTTTGAAGAAAATTAGATTGTACTTTGAACCTATCCTTTGGTATCTTTGTTTGAAATGTTAATTAGAATAGCTGCTTTAGCAAGGATTAGGATGAGAGCTAAACACTGCTGACAGTAAGATATCCTCTCCTGGGAACCTTTTCTGTTTCAGTGACTGCTATGATGTTAAAGTGGTTGTAATTGCTACATCCTAGCAGGAAAATTTTTGAAAAATAGAGACCATGCCATTTCTCAATGTACCCTAAAATTCTTTATTGAGCAATAAATATTTAATTTTTAAAAGTATTTGTATTGCAAAAAATCAAAAAGCAAGAGTGCATTAAAAGGTGGATTGCATTTATTTTTATTTTTTCCTAGATTTTTTTGAGATAAAATTGACGAATAAAAATTGTATTATTTAAGATGTACAAGGTGATTTTTAAAAAATATTTATTTTCTAATTTTAGGGGGACACAATATCTTTATTTTACATTTGTGGGGTGCTGAGGATGGAACCCAGTGTCTCATTCATTCTAGGGGAGCACTCTACCACTGAGCCAAGACCTCAGATCCTACAGGGTGATATTTTGTCATACATGTACATGATAAAATTGATTGGGAACAGATAGGTGTGAGTGGTGGTAACAAGAGGTTAAAGTAATAATTCTATAAACTGTCCCACTCTGCTGAACTCCAAATGCCTTCACTTTTAAAAAGCAGTTTACCTGTAGCCCTATCTGCCTTAAATGAAGTAGATATGTTGCATCCCTCAGCAAACAGCCTGTTATCTGCAGAAGAAATGTAGCCCCCAAAATGCCAATAAGAATAACACAAGTAGGGCTGGGGTTGTGACTCAGTGGGAGAGCACTCGCTTCACATGTGTGTGGCCCTGGTATCAGTCTTCAGCACCACTTAAAAATAAATAAATAAATAAACCTGACTCACTCTCTCTCTCTCTCTCTCTCTCTCTCTCTCTCTATATATATATATATATATATATATATATATATATATATATACACACACACACATACATACGTGTGTGTGTGTGTGTGTTTAAAAAAAAAAAAGAATGACACAGGTAACCCTGAATGGTGTGACTTTTGTTTGTTTGTTTCTTATACAGACCACATTCCAGAACTCAATAAGATAAGGATATTTTTTTTTCCTAACCATAAAATCTGTAAGATCACGCTGCAATTAATAGTCAGCATGAGCCAAAGTAACTAGAGTTATTATAACAGTAGAGACTTGAAAGTCTGATGTCATCCTGTTGTCAGTCAAAAGTCTAGAGGTGGACCTTACAAGGACTTTTTGGAACTTCCCTGGGACCCTCCAATAAAACTGAGGAGCAAGAAATATGTTCCATCCTTCTCTCTGAGAGGACGCTTTTCCCCTTTCCTATCCCTTTCTAATAAGTTTATGCCTGTTACTCTGACATTTCTGAAATATTTCTCCCATGATCACAAGAATCAGGATTTGTAGGTCTGTGCCTGCCTCAGTTTCCTGGTAGGCCTCTGTCTTGTAACATATTGAAGACAGATTTTGGTGGGGGTACCTCTATACGTGTTCTTCCTGGAATTGTCTAAAGCAACTTTCCAGCCCTTCATCACTTCTCCAGTGTTCCATTAGCACATTGGAATGAATGGCCAGCTTATCTGTTAACCAAGTCAGAGCTCAGACCTTCGCCCTAATACTCAGAAGACCTTATTACTTTTCTATAATTCCACTGGTGGAAATACTTCAAGGTCAGTGTTCATGCCTTGAGATATTCAGTCATCTTTCATTGTTCTTTCCCTGTTCACCATATATGGCTGACTAGCTACCTAAAAAGGGGGCCAACACAGAAACTTTGAGGTTTTATTTAAAAGGGATAAAAGACAAGAGTAAGGGTTTGCATCGCCGGCAAAATCAGTTTCACATATTCCAATTGTTTAAATGGAATTATGCAGAAGTGTAAAAGTTGTCGTTTTCTCTGGCCTTTTTAAATTTTTATTCTTAGCAAATGCTTTTGAGATCTACTAATTTGGTTGCATATTGCTCATTTGTTCCTTTAAATTACTGAATATATTCCATTATAAAGATATATAAATAAATAAATATCTTAAAATTATTTTTTCTTACACTATATGCTTACCTATGAGATAATATTTTTGATTACATCTTACATGTTAATGACAACTAGCAGGGAAGATTTAGGCTTCATTCTTTTTTTTTTTTTTTTGTACTAGGGACTAAACTGTGGGACACTCAACTACTGAGCCACATTCCCATCCCTAGTTTGTATTTTATTTAGAGACAGGTGTCACTGAGTTGCTTAGTGCCTTGCTTTTGATAAGGCTGGGTTTGAACTCATGATCCTCCTGCCTAAACCTCCCGAGCCTTTGGGATTACAGGTGTGCACCACCATGCCTAGATAGGCTTCCTTTTTAAACCAAGATTTCTCATTAAGCCAAAAACATAATAGACTGCAAACACCAAAGGAAAAAAATCTAAATTTGAGTAAAATTGACTAACTTCTCTTATTTCATTTGACTAATTTGCCTTTCTTATCAGTTATTTGTCATATTTTATGCTAGTTGGTAGAGGAATCTGAAGTTTGTGGAATATCTGAAAAGATTTTCCATGAAAACAGTGAGTTCCTTTATAATAATTTATACCTTTGAGACACCCTCAGGGTAAAGTAGTGCCCCCTCAACTTTTTCTTTCTTGGAGAAAGGAAATCTCCACATTACTAGAAACCATGTTAGACTTTGTCTCATTAAGTTACTTGGTATTCTGGGAACTCAACTTCCAAAGGGGAGTTAGAATGGTAAAAATAATAGCGTGGGTGAGTGTTTAGAA
The DNA here is from genome assembly GCF_047511675.1 of Marmota flaviventris. Taxonomy (NCBI): domain Eukaryota; kingdom Metazoa; phylum Chordata; class Mammalia; order Rodentia; family Sciuridae; genus Marmota; species Marmota flaviventris. The sequence continues at coordinate 81,966,006 of NC_092505.1, forward strand.
GAATGAAAGAATTGATTAGATCTAGTTTTATGACATGAGTTTCTAAGTATGCTATTTCCTGAAATATGAACATAGAAAGGTCTAGGTTGGAATGATTAATACTGTTATGAAAGTATCAAGTTTCAAATAGCTACTGAATGCTTACTTGGGGAAAGCAGTAGGCAGTGAGATACAGAAGCTTGCAAGTCAGAGAAGAAATTTGACTATATATGTAGACTTGGAATGATAATTTAAATATCATGAGATAATCTAATAACTTATGTAATGATAGTGAATATGAGCAAATATTACTAGATAAAATATTACTGAATCAAATTATACTATATTAGAAAAGACATAGCTTTAGGAAAATGTATACAGAAGGACAATGAGGTTTGTCATATGCATGGGGTAAGAAAGTTTGGGGGAGTGAATGAATGAATGAATAACATACACAAATTTATGGGTTGTAACTGGCTTTTTATTGGTTGAAAAGCTTGACTTGATTATTGATCAAGGGAATTCTAAAGATCTTGTACTGAGAGCTACATGGAACTTTTCTAAAGTCAGTATTCCTGGCAATGATCTTGGGTTTGGATACACAAAGCCCAGGTGTTTATAATGATAGAACTTTGGGGATTTGGGTTATTCAAATATCTCTCAGACTCCTGATGTTCACTTATATTCACTATTTCAATGATCTGTATTGATTGTCTTTAAATAAAAGCTTCCCAGGGGTGTACATGGTGGAATTTAAATATTCAAACTGGGAAAGACAATATTACTGATATTCATTATTTTTACTGATTGGTATGGAAAAGCGGTTGCTGAGTCAACAACTTCATACCAGATGTAATGAGCTAGGATGACTTTTTCCAAGATTGACAATACATCCAGGAATGTGATTATGATTGGCCCATGATGAGCATCAGCACATAGTAGAGCTTATAATTATCTATGATCTTTCTCTACAGGCAATGCAATGTTTATACCAACCAGTATGATAGGAATAACCACCTTTATAATTCAAGTATTCAGCAATAGCACTGGAATATTCTAAGGAATGTATATGCATTTTTGTTTTCTACCATTTCGTTCTGGGTGAGGGGACAGTTTCAGGGGTTTCCAGCTATAATCTTTGTAAAATACCATGTCTCAATACATGAATCCAGAATTCAGCATAAATCAACTATCAATGACTAATTATATTTATTCCTTCCATTCATACTGAAGTGGAAAAGTAAATATCAAATTTTCACACCCATGTTCTAGCTCCTGTGTCTCCATTTAATACCTAACTTCCTACGTCCTTGCTCAGTCAGAACACCATGTTTTTTGTTACTAGGTTTATTGTTTTTTTTAAAGAAAATATCCAATAATTAACAGTATGATTGTATATTGCCAATGCCTTACTATGCCAATATCCAGAAGAAAAAATAAATAAAAGGATTTAGAAGCATCTGGGAGCACAGCGAAGAGTCTAGTTATTCTTTTGGCCCATTTTAGAGTGCTTCAACAAAGTGAATAAGGCTGGGGGGTGGGGGGTACTGCACTGTGTAAGCTGATGAACTACAGGAGAGTTTTGAAGCCATACAGAGTTCAGTTTATATTTTTTTATAGGAATAAGAACATTCTCTTAGGCAATACATGGGAATTTTTCAAATTCAGGATTACTTACTAATAACAAAACATTATTACTTAATATATAATCCTTAGTAAAAGTTTCACCAATTTACACAATACAGCAATTTAGAGCACTGTTGTGGAAAAAAAAAATATCTGCATCCAATCCAGAAATATACTGCATTAATTTGTCACATGACTTTGGCTTTCTCTAATCTAAAAGAACTCCTTAGCCTTTATTTAATATTTCTTTAAATTGAGATATTTAAAATGTAGACCAATGGAAAAATATTGTAATTCAGCTCATTGCAAAAGGTTCTGCAATTGTTGTGTATATTCCAGAAATTTTCCATTGGTCTGTAGAAACCATAATACTATGGTCAGAAACCGAATTCCTCAGCTCATTTATTGATTGGGTTATTTGTATTTTTGGTGTTAAGATTTTTGAGCTTTTTATATATTCTAGAGATTCATGCTCTATCTGACATATGTGTGGTAAGAATTTATTCCCAATTAGTAGGCTTTTTATTCACCTCCCTAGTTGTTTATTTTGCTGAGAATAAGCTTTTTAGTTTAAATTCATCCCATTTAATTGCTTATTGATATTAATTCTTGTGCTATAGGAGTCTTATTGAGGAAGTTGGGGCTTAATCCATCATGATGGAGATTTGGGCCTACTTTTTATTCTAATAGATGCAGTGTCTCTGGTTTAATTCGTAGGTCCTTGATCCACTTTGAGTGGACTTTTGTGCATGGTGAGAGATAGGGGTTTAATTTCATTTTGTTGTATATGGATTTCCAATTTTCCCAGCACCATTTGTCAAAGAGGTTCTTTTCTCCAATGTACGTTTTTGGTGCCTTTGTCCAATCTAAGATAACTGTAATTATGTGGGTTAGTCTCTGTGTCCTCTATTCTGTACCATTTCTTTACCAGTCTCTTTTGCTGCCAATATCATGCTGTTTTTACAAGGAATTGAACACACACTTCTCAGAAAAGGATATAAAATCAATCAACAAATATATAAAAAAATGGTCAACATCTCTAGCAATTAGAGAAGTGCATATCAAAACTACTCTAAGATTTAATCTCACTCCAGTCATAATGGCAGCTATTATGAATACAAACTACAATAAGTGTTAGTGAGAAGGTGGGGGGAAAGGCAAACTCATATATTGCTGGTGGAACTGCAAATTGGTGCAACCAATATGGAAAGCAGTATGGAGATTTCTTGGAAAATTGGGAATTGAACCACCATTTGATCCAGCTATCCTTCTCCTCGGTCTATATCCAAAGGACTTAAAAACAGCATACTACAGGGACATAGCCACATCAATGTTTATAGCAGCACAATTCACAATAGCTAAACTGTGGAACCAACCTAGATGCCCTTAGGTAGATGAATAGATTTTTAAAAATGTGATATACACACATACACACACAATGGAATATTACATCATTAAAAGAGAATAAAAATCATGGCATTTGCAGGTAAATGGATGGAACTAGAGAATATAGTGGTAAGTGAAATCAGCCAATCCCTAAAAACCAAATGCCGAATGATTTCTCTGATCTAAGGATGTTGATCCATAATATGCTGTGGGGAGGGGGAAGGATTAAATGAACTGCAGATAGGGCAAAGAGGAAAAGGGGAGGGAGGCGAAGGGAGTGGGCATAGGGGTAGGAAAGATGGTGGAATGCAATGGTCATCATTACCCTAAGTACATGTAAGAAAACACAAAGGATGTGACTCTATTTTGTGTACAACCAGAGATATAAAAAATTGTGTTCTATATATGTAATATGAATTGCAATGCATTCTGTTGTCTTATATGACTAATCAAAAATTTTTTAAAAAGTCTAAGGAAAAAAAAACAATAATTCCTTATTCCCATTCTCTTCAGTGTTCAGTCTTCAGACTTTATTCCCTACAGTAAAACAGAGGTCCTTCACTTCAACATCAATAAATAGAAGCCTTCACTGAGTCTAGGCATCAATTAGCCTAACTGACTTTTCAATCAAGTCCCTGAAGATTGACCTAACATTTTACATTCTCATTTTCATTCAAATGCAACGCACATCAATAAATTTGACATAAGCCTTCTGTTTTCCAACATCTCTAAAATCTTTGCCTACTTTCATAAGCTTCCAAGATTTCTGCCAAAAGAAATTAGAGATTATTGTGCTTTTCATGAATATGGTTTTTAATATTTTCAATTTATAGTTATCTAGGAAATGTTTTTGTGCTTCTGTGTCTGGGATTGTTAAGCATGAGTTCTCTGTGTGTGTGTATGTGTGTGTGTGTTTGTGTGTGTATTTTCTTTATATATGTGTGTGTGTATATATATATATATATATATATATATATATATATATATATATATATATATATATATCTCAGGATCACTTAACCACTCAGCCACATCCTCTGCCCTTTTGTTGTATTTTATTAGGAACAGAATCTCACTGAGTTGCTTATGGCCCCTTCAACTTGCTGAGGCTGGCTTTGAACTAGAGGTCATCCTGTTTCAGCCTAATGAGCTGCAGGATTACAAGTGTGTACCACCACACCTGATTTTTTAGGCTCTAATTCTCATGATCCTGGTAAAAGTTACTCTTGGGAAGAATCATCATTAATTTGTAAACAAACAAACAAACAAAAACTGTTCAAAAGCAAGTCACTGTGAAACTTTTATACAGGGATCAGTTTCTTCAGAGAAGAGAATACTGATGTTTGTAGTTCCAATGAGATACTGTGAGTTTCCTTCTTGCTTTCTTCATTTCTATAGTTACATCTTTCATTTAGATTCTGACTTTAGATATACTTGGACTTTAGAATTCTACCAGCATATATTAAATTAATTTGAACACATATGATATTATATGATTAGATTCCTAAAAGGAAGTAGATCATTGAATGTTTTAAATTACACCTAAAATGTTGAATTTATTTTGTTTGGGAAAAATTCATAATCACCTCACAATGTCAAACATCAATATAGGGACAAATCTCCAACAATGGAATTTTTATTTGAGAATAAAAAAAAAATACAAGACTGCAAACTTGAGCACACATAGATAGATAGGCTGAGGTCATTGTTGGTATGTATGGAGAACAAAGGGAAGATTGAGAGTTTTATTAGAATAGAGAAATTTATGCAAGCTATTAGGAAAGAAAATTAATTACCACTTTCATTGTTTAAGAAAAGTGGCAAGCTCTGGTTGTAACTGGCAAGTATCTGCTTTACAAGGTAGTTACTATGTAAAGCTAGTTTTAAGGTCATACTTGGCAGTTATGTCCAAAACTTATAAGTAAAAATAGTGTTAAATACAGAGCAGGTTGTTCTTTCCTTGGATTGGTTCTGTGAGAGTTCATGAAGTGGGCATCAGTGGGTTAGTTACCTAAAGATTTGCAATTCCTTCCCTGGGTCCTTCAAGTACACTATAGTGTAGGTGACAGGAAAGACTATTTTGTAGGAAGGATTTTCATATAACTATCTCATTATCAATAATTGGGCTCTTTGAAGAGGTTGAAAACAAATCATGTTATCCTTACCTATTTAAAATAAACTTTTTGTCTTTTATTTCTTTTTAGAATAAACTCATCAATGGTCATTCATCCTTAAAGTTCCAAATTGAGGAAATTATCAGTATGTAAAGTTGGATTCATTTGTCTGATCAATTTATATTGTATTACAAAATATATATTTTTCTTCAACAATAATCCCCAGGCCTTTTATTACCAGGAGAGGGCTGAGAGCAAAGTATGTCTATAATGGTCATCACATCCATACAATTTCAAAAAAAAGCAATTAAAACTTACATATTTTTGGGACCGTGCTTGCCTTAGCAAAGAGAAGCCACAGCTTTAGTTGTTATTTTAGTTACTTTTGTGTAGATAGACAAATTACACTGGTATCTATCTTTTTTCCATGTAAAATATTAACCCTTTAGAAATATGATGCAATAAATATGTCAAATTTATGTAAATGAGGAATTAAAAAGCATAGAGCAACCTGCAAACCAATAGAAAAGAAACAAGAAAAAAATTATATTCAATTAGTTTTTTTCCTGCCTTTTTTTTTTTTTTTTTTTTTTTTTTTTTTTGTGGTACTGGGTGTTTAATGGAGGGCTTTGTGTGCTGAAATGCATCCAGCCAATCTTCTTATTCTTTTTTCTTCCAACTTTTTTATTGGTGCATTATAATTATACATAATAGCAGGATTCATTGTAATATATCCATAAATGCAAATAACAACTTAATCAATTTCCTTCCCAAATACCTCCCCTTTCTCTCTATTATTCCCTCCCTCTGATCCCCTTTATTTACTCTACTGGTTTCTATTCTGTTTTCATGAGATCTATTCTTTTTCTTTTACTATTTTTCTACTGAAATAGGGTCTCTGTATATTGCCCAAGCTGACTAACTCAGAATTTGACATCCTCCTGCCATAGCCTTCTGATTAGCTTGGTTTACAGATTTTATTGCCATTGTGTCCACCTTAATTAGTTTTGGATTTTAAAATTCATTGATCCTTGGAGGAAAATAATATGAATTGATATGCTATAGTAGTAGGGGTTTTCTAAAAGTGAATAAATTCTATATAACACTATTATTTTCTCTGATAAAATTACAATTATTTATATGATTATCTAATAAGTATTTTTAAAAAGAAATTATTTATTTTATATTTATTTATTTTATATTATGGTAATTATGGTATATTATGGTAATATGGTAATTAAAAAGTAGTTAAAAGTATGAAAGTATGTGATCTGTTCTTCTTTTGGAAATATTAACATTAAATTTACAATTTGTGATTTTAATATGTTTCCATTGGTACTATAGTCAAAAGCTACAGATTTTAAAACCTATATTTAATACTTGCATTTAAAATTATAGTTCCACATCATATATATATGTACATATGATGACAAATTTATTTTTACAATATAATATACTGGTATTTTTCCTGTACAAAATATTTAAGAAGATATTTATGAATCCATTCAACTGTTCAATATTAACAAGGAAGTTTTCTCAAAACTGAAAAAAAAAAACATCAAATTCAACTATGGTAAAACAAATGCTGATAATTGCTACTATTTTTATAAATAAATAAGTTACAATATATTATAAAATGGTATTCCATTTTGAAGAACATAAATATGGACTTTATATAGTTTTGATTTCAAAATATTGGCCAGCTCACTTTGAGATAATTTCTAAATGGATATTTTTCACTATTGCATTCATATAATCATTGCATCAGTTTATGAATGTTTTAATAAGATTTTATTTTATGTCAATATTTTAGAAGTATAATAAAATCTGCTTTCTAAGTAAACTAGTAAACCATTTGAAATATTGAAATAGGAACACTATTTATTTGAATATTTAGGTTGAGTTATATTAGAAACTGAAAAGCATCTCTGATGTTATTCTACCTGTGTAGCTATATATTTATATAAATGCAGATACATATAAAATCATAAGTATACATACAGACATAGAAAGAGATGTAGATGTAGATACATGTATGGATAGATAATAACAGAAAAACCAAGTATCTGGGTCAGAGATCAGAATTGATTTATTCACAACCGTAAAGCCAGATTTATATTGCAACACCTATCTCCACATGACTATCACCCTACAAACAAGGTGATGAGACACAGATGCATAAATGGGATTGTTATGTAGATGACAGGTGCAGAAATAAAGATTTCTGTGTTTCTATTTAAGAGGAAAGCCACCTGTACTTGCCTCTGAGGGATAGAGTGGCCCAGTCATTTCAAAGTAAACAAATTATTTTCTCTATAAAGGAATGGTGATATCCTGGGACTTGATCCTTTGAAATTTAAACAAATTTCTCCAAAGAGAGCAACACAAGGTAAGAGTCTCCAAGTTCACAGTCCAGGATTTTATTCCTGTTGAAATATAAACACATAGGAAGATGTTTCTTTAAATCTTCTGGAGACCTCAAGCATCAGACATCCTTTATGGTAGGGGTTCACTTCCCTGGAATGCAAAATTTACTTCTTGTAGCGATATGTTTCTCATTATTTCGATGAGAGACAATGTAAACACAAATAGCATAATAATATATAGAAATTGCTGTATAATAAAAAGACTTATGTGAAAAGCAAATGTTTCTGGGGGAAGTAAAAGCAAGCAATCTTTCTTTGTAATGCATCAGTTCTGCATATCACTAAGCTAGAACATCGCAGGAACTCTGAGAAATCCAAGGGAGATTTAGTTTTCTTTTAAAAGTATCTTTATGTCTTTTATTATAAAACTATTTATATTGATCTGTGAATTAATGAGTATATAAAAAGCACAAAATATTTCAAGACAAACATATTCCTTTGTGACTTTCCATGGACTGGCTTGATATAATATTTGATTGAGAACTACTGCAATGGGCTATTTAGAACATGGCTCTATTCATCCAAAATCGATTCCCACAGGAGTATTGGATAGTTGTCATGTCAATTCCTGAATAAACAAAATCTACCATAGCACATTAGTTCTTCCATTATTTAGAATTTTGTTTTTAAGAAAACAAAATTTTATTATGTATTTAGTGTTTTACTCTAGAAGCTTAATTCCTTTACTCAGGTTGAGTGCTAAGAATGAGTGATAACTATTTAAAAGTAAAGAAAGAAGAAAGGAAAAGTGAGGGAAAGGGGGAAGGAGGAAGGTTCTTTGACAACTATTTTCTGGTACCTGTTTGCTGGGAGCTAAGCTATAGGTTTTTTTCTTTCTTTTTATTATAAATGTAGGGTTTATTGAAGAAGAGAAACAAAAACTGACCTCTTGCACTAGAGACGGAAAGTGATAGCAGGTTTTCTCCTTAAGCTATAGGTTTCTTAAATAAACAGCAATCTTCACAAAATATCAACAATATTTAGAGAAAGCCACTAGTATGAAAAAATCAGCAGGACAGTTATATTATAGAATGAAAACTGGGACAGGAAATTCTATAATTATCAAATAAATATTGTTTTCCTCTTTTATTTGGTATAAATGCACACAAGAGGACTCCTTCTTTAGCTGTGCCAACTGTAGCTCTATTCATGCCTTTGTTCTTCTATTTGATATGGTAAAACTTCAGATTATAAATTGCTTCAGTTTCCTAAAAGCATCTGCTTCAGAACATACCTAGTTTTGCTAACCTTCCCTCAAATGACCCTAAAAAATTTCAGTATTACAAACAAATTTTGGCATTTTACTGAGATGCCACAGGATTCCCCTGATGTGTGCTCTTTATACTTTCAATAAGTTAATAAACTTGACTTCAAACATAAGTATGTTTCTGGTGTTGTCGTTGTGGTTTGTTTCATGTGTAGAAGATGAAGATTTTAAGGAGAGGAAACAGAACAACTGGAGTTGGATATGGAAGTATTATGACTGCTGTGTTTGAGGAAAAGGAGGAGGTCATAGTGATTCAGAGCTATCAATAAGATGAACAATAAGAAATGTAATCAATGAATTAAACAATAGCCAAATAAATGAGGGATGGAGCCTTGAAATAATAATGGCTTTGAGATTTACTCTGGATGAGATGGGAAGCCATTTGTCAGTTTTGAGGAAAGTACTGATAGCTATCATAAGTTTTAACGAAATCATTCAAAGTAGACTGAGATCATATAAAGAGAGGTAGATATAAACAAAGGAAGTCAGCAGGTAGTATTGTATTAAAATACAATTCTGTTGGAACATATTTAACAGTTGTGATAAATACATACGCAAAGCATAGACAACAAACATGAATCAGTTTTTATTTCTCACTTCTAAAGATATTTGGTGCACTATTTGTTCTCACACTTTTGTAAAGGGGAATAAACTTATGTGAATTTCTGTTCATACTGGTTCTGCAACTGAAACAAGTAATAAGGATAAAATATTTGGAAATTTTTAATATTGTAATTTTTAATTCATTGTTATCAACTGATAATAATTTCATCTTTTTTCTAGTTCTTTATTTTTTAATTTCTTTTTTATTAATTATTTTTATTTATATATTACAGCAGAATGCATTACAATTCTTATTACACATACAGACCACAATTTTTCATATCTCTGGTTGTATTCAAAGTATATTCACACCAGTTCATGTCTTCATACATGTAAGTTGGATAGTAATGTCCATCATATTACACCATCATTTATAACCCCATACCCCCTCCCTTCCCCTCCAACCCCTCTGCCCTATCTAGAGTTCCTCTATTCCTCCCATGCTACCCCTCCCTACCTCACTATGAATCAGCCTCCTTTTATCAGAGAAAACATTTGGCATTTGGTTTTGTGCGATTGGCTAACTTCATTTAGCATTAACTTCTCTAACTTCATCCATTTACCTGCAAATGCCATGATTTTATTCACTTTTAATGCTGAATAATATTCCATTGTGTATATATACCACATTCTTTAATCCATTCATCTATTGAAGGACATCTAGGTTCGCTCCACAGTTTAGCTATTGTGAATTTTGGTGCTATAAACATTGATGTGGCTGTGTCCCTGTAGTATGCTGTTTTTAAGTCCTTTAGGTATAGACAGAGGAAAGGAATAGCTGGGTCAAATGGTGGTTTCATTCTCAGTTTTCCAAGAAATCTCCATACTGCTTTCCATATTGGCTGCACCAATTTTCAGTCCCACCAGCAGTGTATGAGTGTACTTTTTCCCCACATCGTTGCCAACACTTATTGTTTTTTGTATACATAATAGTTGCCATTCTTACTAGAGTGAGATGAAAACTTAGAGTAGTTTTGATTTGCATTTCTCTGACTGCTAGAGATGATGAACATTTATCATATTTTTGTTGATTGATTGTATATCCTCTTCTGAGGAGAGTCTGTTCAGGTCCTCAGCCCATTTATTGATTTGGTTATTTGGTTTTTTGGGTGCTTAGCTTTTTGAGTTCCTCATAATACCCTAGAGATTAGTGCTGTATCTGATGTGTGAGAAGTAAAGATTTGCCCCCAAGATCTAGGCTCTCAAACATTTGTGATGAATACTACTTAAGAATTTTAGCTTTTTACTGAGATTTTTCATTTGCCATTGTAGGAAAAAGCTAAAATTATTAAACAATGTTTAGGAGAAGTTAAACATTTATTTAATTACTTTATCCTATGACAATATAGACTAGTTAAAAAATTGGAACTGTGCCTTTCATTAGCTTAATTAAAAGTTTAATGTGAACATTATCATTTTAGTCATTTAAAAAATTCCTTCTTTTATTATAACATTATTTTTACATACAGTGCTTTATTTTTCTCTTCTGCAAACTAAAACATCATCAATATCACTATATTTATACACACTAATTCTCAAATAAAAAAGCTCTTTTCAATTTTCATTTTAACTCAAATATTTTCAGAAATTGACAATGTAAAAAGCTCACTCATATTATTACCATTGCCACTGAATTGCTAGATAAATGGCATGTCAGTTTTCATTTATATTTCTGAATGTCTGACAAAGAGTGACAGCTGCTCAGAGTTTATAATTTGATGTCACATTAGCTTAATGAATGGAGCAATTTCCATAGGAAAATACATATGAAATTAAATTTTGAAGACCTAGACAATGCTTTCCATGAGGCTAAGTATTAAATGGACACATTTAATAATTCTTATGCAGTGTTTGAAGACATAGGAAATGAACAGCTGAAAACAATTCTGAGATAGTGAATGCTCCATTTTTCTTGTGTTAGAGCATTAGTTATATATTTAAAGCACAATTCAGTCTAGATCTGTAGTATCCTGGGGTCCACACAATGTTGTTCTTTTAGTATTGCCATGACTCAATTCATTTTAATTTTAGTCGACAATGACTGCTAAAATATTTAATTTCCCTTCATTTTGTTTCAATTTTTTTTCATATTATTGATGTAGGCATGCTCTAGAAAGCTGTTTCGTTTCTCCTGAGATTGTATTAAAGCCTTTCTTAAAACCAATACCATGCAGTGATGGCACTATGGGTTGCATAAATTTGGCTGGATAAAAACAGATTGCTACTTAAGACAAAAATATATATAGCTGATTATGCTGGGTAGATGGGTGATTGTGAATGATAGTTCATCTAGGGTGAAAAATACATCTTGTAGAGATGAAGGGAAGGGAGCCCACAGTGTACATTTGCTCACAGAAAGAAAACAATGAAGCTTAAAAACCTTTGCTAATCGAGCTGCTGAAAGCTTTGAGTACTAATCCAGTTGGTCTTTTCATTATCTTAGTGTTTTACCATTTTTATGGATAAGGAAATATAGAACTTGTGTTGAGTATAGGATAGCAAGTTGATGATTCCACAAAATGAATACAGTTATGAATTTCAGGAAAGAAGCCAAAGAGGAAAAGGGTGAAATCCTGCATCTGTTTGGAAAAAAAAAAAAAAAAGGAGGAGAATGATGACAAGATCTAAGAGACCTGAGCAGCAAGATCTAAGAAACCTTGAAGAGCAAGTTAATTTTGTAGAGAATTTTGGGAGGGAGCTCGGGAATAACAAGGCACATTAGGAAGTCAGATGCTGATATGTTACCGGCTTATTGCTTTGGGTATATATACAATTCCTTCATTAAGGAAAAACTCCATTAAAATATTTTTTAAAAATACCCTTTCTTGATAATGATTGTGTTATATAGAAATACAGAAAACTGGTTCACTGCCCTGTTCCATACATGTTGACTAACTTATGAATGTAAAGGTATTTTTACTAGCTGCAGGAGGCAAGAAAGGTTGAATTGAAAGATTCAGGGAAAATATAATATCAAAACAAGGAATAATGAGGGGAATCCTAAGTAAGCCTCTGAGATCCTTAGCATTTGGAGGCAAAGCTGGGTTTCCACTGTTTGAGGGGTGAACAATAATATAGTGTGTATTAAGTCTTAACATGAATCAATTCCTCAAAATGCTTAGTCTCAGCTGGGCGTGGTAGTGCACACCTGTAATCCCAGCAGCTGGGGAGGCTGAGGCAGGAGTATCATAAGTTCAACACCAGCTTCAGCTACTTAGCAAGGACCTAAGCAACACAATGAGACTCTGTATCTAAATAAAATACAAAATAGGGCTGGGTGTGTGGCTCAGTGGTTGAGTGCCCCTGAGTTCAATCTCCTCTACTTTCCCCTCCAAAAATAAAGTTCAGTCTCTGGAGACATCTGAACAACACAGTTTAAGTAAGCAAGGGAGTGTCACTAATAATCTGTGGCAGAGATGATTAAAGGATAGCCACATGATCATTTGGTGCTCTTCCTTTCTCCAAATATATTCTTTTCTCTCTCTCTCTCTCTCTCTCTCTCTCTCTCTCTCTCTCTCTCTCTCTCTCTCTCTGTTAGGTTACCTGTAGGAGTGTAGGAGCATGGATTAAACTTTACTCTTCATGCTAAATTCATATGAGCACATATTTTGAACAAAAATTCAAGAAGAGTCCAAAGGCAAAGATAAATTTTCTATATAATTAGAAGATCCCCAACTAAAAATCCACTATTAATAATTCCATAATAAACACCTATTAAAATACCTCTAATCTTTGATTTTTACTTTGAATAGCATTTCATTATATCATCTTCATCAGTCCAAGGAGAGGCAGGTAGCCAGCAATGGCTCACAATTAATGATTTATTAAGCAACTTTGTATGTGGCCTTTGATTTTCTGATCTCTTTGAGACATAAGAAACAAAAAATAAATAAGACAGAAAATAATTTTGCAATGCATTTCAGTAATAAAATGAATCCAAATCCCCAAAGAGCATGGAAAGGATATATGTATCATTTCTTTTTCTTCGGCAATCTTCATTTTCTTCTATTAGTCACCTTTTCCACAGTGTGGTGAACACCTAGTCTATGTTATAGGAATAGGAGTCAGGCAAACAAACAAGATTCTTTTAAGAAGCTTACATTCTGGTGGGTCAGAAGTTCAACATAATAAAAAGGAAAATCTGATTCATGACCATCTAGGGATGTCAAAAAATATGAACAATTTAAAGAGGTTAAAGGAATATAGAGGTTTTCAATTAGTGGATAGTGTAAGCCTTAGTGATAAGGTAATATCTATGAGTTTGATTTCATTAACTTTTAAATTATAGGCTCAACAACTCTTTATACTTACATTTTAGTGTGTAATAATGTGTATATATATTTGTTTCACCTCTGAAGAGCAAAATGATCCAGGAAAGAAGTTATGTCCTATGTATCTGTGGCATTCAATGTTTCTCATCATGCATACTTGAGCTGATTTAAACGCAAAGTGATGTATTAGAGGACTTGGGGAGTTAGTTCAAAGTCATATGGAGGACTGAAAATACTTTCGCTCAGCTGTTCTTCTGAAAATGATTTCCTACAAAGCAAGGCAGAGCTGGGTTACAAACTAAGCTTATAAGTTTACCTTTTCTAGAGAGTTTTATGTAATGCTTTCACATTGCTATTTGGATGTCTTTGTTTCAACTTGACCCCTTTTTATGCACTTCTTCTGTCATGTCAAGTGGTATTTCTTCAGCTTTTGCTGTCTGGGAATGTTTCCCCTTATGTTTTTGAAGGACAGTTTTGCAGGTGTAATATTCTTGTTTGGATTTTTTTTTCCTTTTAGGCACTTTGATTATATCACCCCATTCCCTTCTGGTCTGAAGTTTTCTGTTTGAAAATCTGCTTAGAGTCCTATGGAGTTTCTCTTCAATATCACAAGGCATTTTTTTCCTCTTACTGATTTAAAAATTCTCTTTTTATCTTTTACTTTTAATAAATTGACCATTGTGTGTCTTGGTACAGACTTCTTTCCTTTCATTCTCCTTGGCATCCTTTAGGCTTCATAAATCTGGATCTTCATTTTGCTCCACAAATTTGGGAAGCTAAAGTAGATTTCAATCTTTGTGTCAAATAAAGTCTACTTAGAGTTTAAGTGAAAACCTTAATACAAAGTCTAACATTTTCATAATAACTTTAAGACACTCATTTTTAAAGAGGATCTCAGCTTAATATCACTATAAAAAATACAAGCCATAGAATTTGAACATTTATGTTCTACAGAAGTCTATACTACATAAATTTTTTTATTATTTTCTTCATTTAAAATTATCATGTTTTGGGCAGGGATGCGGCTCAAGCGGTAGCGCGTTCGCCTGGCATGCGTGCGGCCTGGGTTCAACCCTCAGCACCACATACAAACAAAGATGTTGTGTCCGCCGAAAACTAAAAAATCAATATTAAAAATAAATTCCCTCTCTCTCTCTCAAAAAAAAAAACAACAAAAAAAACTATCATGTTTTCTCACCAGTATTGTGTTTTCTATTAAGATTCTTATTATGTGATTTTTTTAAATAATCAAATTTAAAATACAATTTTTAAAACAAAGTACTAACAGTAGTCCTTTCTAGACCATATCGTTGTTTAACTAGGTATCCATAAAAATGACATGACCAATAAAAAAGTGAATCTCACTATGCACAAAATCACACTGGAGAATGGCTTATCTTGATTTAAGATTAGAAATACAAGTCTTCAGATTGCCTCATGGCAGAATGTGGATTAGGATTTTGTAAAGAAATTGTATAAAAATTTAAATACTCTAAGATGAAAACGGTGATAATGGTGATTGCTCTTGGATTTTGCTGTCTCAAAAAAAAAAAACATATGAGGAGAATTCTTATTAAAACAAATTCAGGAAACATTTTAAACAGAATATGTTTGTTAGTCCCTCTGTATCTACATATATGTTGCCAATATGTGGCTATCCTTCATAAGACTCTCTAAGATGATGATTCAACAATTTCATATTTGGAAAAGTAATCAATAATATAAATCAAACTGAATTTTATACAAAATTTTGTCCAGCTTTTAGATGCCTTATTTTTATTTATAAAGGTTTGCTCCTGTACCCAAGACAGATAAGTAATAAGCTGAGTGGGCAATACTGGCTCATTTACCTGAGTGGACCTGTATATTCATAACACATTAGAACATATTTCAAACATACATTTATAAATGTTAGACTTATATGCATTCATTATATTAGGACTCGGCAGTTTTTATTTGAACCAAGTAAATATATGTTCTCTTTCAGTCAATATGACTTTTAAGAAACAATAATCATTCTTTAATGAAATATAGAAAAGTTAATAGTGCAGATAACATACAAGAATTAAATCTCAAATGTGACATTTTAATTCCTTAGTCTTTTAAGCATAATTATGAAATAAATTTCTTGAAAAAGCTTGGAGAGGCACAAGATAAAGTAGCACTCTTTTCTTATGCATATTATGAAGCCATCGATTCTTTCTTAACACCTTAATTACCAGAAAAATTCAGTGATTTGGAAAAATAAGATTAAAATGTTCATGTCTGGATATTGCAATTACTTATCACTATTTTTGAAACATCAAGTGTCAACAAGTATACCTGGAAGTTTATTATCCAATTATTCTAGAATGTTTTAAAACTTGAAAATCCCAATTTTCCAAAGTTAAAAGAAAAGTTGGTATATGTTAAAATTAGGGAAAAAAAAACAATTTATGCAGCATATATCTCTCATAGAGGATTATTTTTTATTATTTGAAATATTTTAAGACACAACTTTTGCACAAATTAAAACATGCTAGTCTTTGATCTGTTGCTATACAATATTTGTGAAGCTAAGTTATATAGATTTATTTAGTTCACAGTTTTGGAGGTTCAAGGACATGGTGCTTATATCAACTTGGCTTTGATGAGGGTCCCATTAATGCATTACCTGGCAGATAGCATCATACTGGAACTGTGTGCAAGAAAGTGGAAATACATGGCAAGTCAGGGATGCCAAGGACCAGAGGGGCCAGTTTTGCTGTTTTGTGACAACACTTCTTACAAAAATTAACTGAAGTCCCTTAAGAACTACATTAACGTGTTCCAAGTGCAATACCACCAGTGACCTACTTACCTTGTTGTAAGTCCCATTTCTTAAAGATTCTATCACCTTTTGACACTGGCACACTGAGGACCAAGCTTCCAACACAGGAGCACTTGGGAAACACACTTATATCTGTACCACCACAACTCATTACTATAGAAAGCAAGTGTGACTAGTTAAGAGTAAGATTGAGAGAAATGTTTTAATGGAGGTTAATGTTTATAGGCAGTATCTGGCTTTGGTTTGCTTTTTATTAGGTTTTTATTAATCAATTGTTTCTGACTTATAGGTTATTGAGATTTTAGTAGGAAGGTGTCTAAAACAAATGTGCCTGATTCTATTTGTTCTTTTCAACTGGTGTGCAATAAGCTTTGCAATTTTCCTTAAATGTTGGCTTAACATATAATGGATAAATTATACAAATATGCTGATACTGCAGATGATACTAACAGGGGGACTTACTCAAGCATACAAGATAATAAAGTTAACATTAAAGCCACTTTAGATATATGTATAGTTTCATGTTTTATCAGTAGGAGTTTGGCTAATATAATCATAAAGGCTGCAATTTTTGTTCTGTATCTTAGCTATTATATTTAATATTCAGTATTATTTCAACAATAGTTTAATTTTTTTATTGAGTAGAAGTTAACACATTATCTATTTCCTTATATTCCAGTAGGAAGGGGAGAAAAAAATATTATTTTAAAATGCCCATTAATCTTCTCAATGAGTGGTGGTAAGTTAATAAAATATACTTATGAGAAATGTCCACACAGTACAGAAAAATCAATTTTATATAAATTGAATATACAAACATTAGTGTTAAAAATAAAGTAGTTAGAAGACAAAATGATATATCTTTCATTTTCCTCACCATAGAGTGGACCAACACTTTTATAAACAAAGTGTGTAGTATTCTTACCAAAAAATTTTAAAATTTATACACTGGACCATATTAACTAGACTATAGTAATAACTTCTGTTCATCATAAGACATCATCAAAATAAAAGGTAAATACATTTAATAGCACAAACTATTTCAGTAGTATGTATCTGACGCACAACATATTCAATAAATATGCACATATCTATATTTGTATGTATTTGTAAGTATATGGAAAAAACAGATAATACTGTGGCAAAGGGGAAAAAGTTTTGAATAATATTTCATTAAAAATATCCAAATGTTCAGTGCATATTTGAAAATGTGCTCAAATTAAAAAAAATTTGTGATCAGGAAAATTAAAATTAAAATAATAATCAATGTTTAAAATAAAAAGATGGTGCAGTGGATGTTATTGTGTAATGTGCAGATCTATGCTTGAAAACTCATTCCCTGAGTTGCTAAGATGAAAGTAGTCCAGTAGTCTAATTGGTTGACAGACGCCAAAGCATCAAGGCCTAACCCTTTAACCCAAAGTGGGACAAACTCAAGTAGCTACTTGAGCTTGGGAGCTTCCTATAGAATTAGTAGAGGTCTTTGTTGCAACACAGACAAATCTACCTACTGGCCAATCCTGCTTCCGACCTTATCTATACATGTGTTCATGAGTCCTTCCCAAGAATTGGACTGATGACAATTAGCAGTCTGAGAAAGTAAAATTGGAATCTGGATCACTTTGTTGATATGACCATAAGGACCATGTTACAAAAGGTAATTAAAATACCTTGGTATGTAACAACATTATAATGATTAAACTTTTCACTGGAGTAATAATGATTATAAGTGCCATAGTATACCAGAATATGAGAATACACATTTGGAAAATTATATCAAGCTTTTAGAAAATATATGGAAAACAATAAATAAATACAAAAATGTATGGCTGTGCTTGGGACAGTCAATGCTTTGGGGAGATGCAATGAAAGGCTAAAAATAGTTAACCAATTTACAGAGGAAATTGAAACTTGAAGGCAGAAAAAGTTGCAATTCATAGCAAGGAATAAGAATAGCAGACTGCAGCAAAAGTTGGGCTAGGTCAAAGTGAAAGCCCTAATTTGGAAGAGTGGGACCCTCAGACACAATAGGGCATAAGAATTGATGCACTGAAAGACCATGCATGCTGAGAGTCTCCTAAACCATCTGACCATAACAACATGGTCTTTCAATACATACCAGTGCTTCTTAGTTGTTTGTAAACAATGCAAAGAGCATGTTTTGTGAGGAACCCATGACTCTTCACAATCTTCATCTTTCCCAGTGGATACCAGATGAATAACTAAGATTAAATCATAATTTAAACCCAGCAGAGGAATTGTATAGTAGTTTAAGAATGGAAAGACACTTATCATAATAGAATTATAGGATCTACTTTTCAAAAATGTGTAGGTACCAAGACAGTATGCAGTAGACTGGATATTGGATCTGTAACTATTGGTTTAAAGCCTAATCTTCTAGAGCAATAACATTTCCACCATAAGGCAGGGCAAAAGTTTGTTTAAATTTCAAATTACAATACAAGCCAGTTAAATCAGGATCTAGATTCCAAGGACCAGAACAGTTTATGAAAGTTGATCCTGATACCTAGAGAGAAGACTTTGAAGACTCAATAGGAATAGGGGAGAATATATCTGGTTTCAAGGAAATAATTTAAAAATATTTTGATAAATCTTTTACAAAATTTCAAGATAAATGGGTAAATATAGTAACTCCAATCTAAAAGATCATGGTGAGAAGGGTTTGAACACTTAAGGAATGAAGGTCTTACCAACCAACAGATTAAACCACTTAGATTAGCAAAACTGCTAGTCAGAATTAGTGAATTCTAGAATGGTTGATCCAGGAACTATAAAATGAGTAACAGGCACAGCCTTGAAAACAGTTACAATTGCATGGATTTTACTTTTCCCACTCATTTTCTTGCAAGGAAAAGTTGCATGACTGAGTCTTGGAGGTGTTCCTAGTTTATTTTCTTCTTCCCTCCCTCCCTTCCTCCTTATTGTCTTCCTTCCTTCCTTCCTTCCTTCCTTCCTTCCTTCCTTCCTTCCTTCCTTCCTTCCATTCTTTTCGTTCTCTCTCTCTCTCTCTCTCTCTCTCTCTCTCTCTCCTATGAAATAACTGAATTTGAGTGGCATTTCAAAGAAAAGTGAATGTGGGCTGTAGTGGGATGATGTATCATCTTAATGTTGATCCTATCCCACTCGTTGAGCTTGACCAACAGCCCATAGCTGAATTAGTATATAGGATTTGCTTTTTTGCCAAACAGATATGCAATACCCAAAACCTCAAAGTGGCAAAGAGCCAGCTTCCTCACTCTTAAATGTAAATATTTTGAAAAATATTTTCAACTGCACAGAGCCCTGTAAGATTGGATGAGACTTTGCTGTGTGTTCGGAACAGTAAGACTCTTTTCAAACTTCCTTCCTTCTCCTATAAGCAGTGATTTTATGAGTTCCTGCACCTATCTTCACACCAGAGTCTGTTTCACAAGAAACCTAATATTTAGCATAAAAAAAATAAAATTTTGAAATGATTTAAACAAATGGAGGTTTTGTGTTACTTGGTTAAAGGGTTGATTTTATAACAACTTTAATTATTCACTGTAGCTGAGCATGAGTATAGCATATGACCCAGATATTCACAGCAGTTCAAATTCACATACATCACACATGTTCAATAAAAGTTGTTTTCAACAGGGACACTCAGAGCATGGTCTACATAATAGACTTCAACTGGAAACTACTTAAATATTTGTTTATGGTACAATAGATAAAAAATTATGCATTCACAATGTGGTACTATATAGCAATGAATGTGAATAAACAATTACAATAACATGAATGACTCACATGAAGATACTATAAAAGAAAGATGCTAGAGACAAGAGTACAGGTTTCCATTTATATAACATAATAAAGGTAAAATAAGTCTGTGCTATTTTGAAAGTGAGTATTGGTTAGATTTTTGGATTGACTAGAATGGAGTAAAAATGGAGAGGCTGGCATTCTAGTAATGCTGTGGTTTTGTCCTGATTGTAGACTGTATGGTAGTTTGTTAGGATTGACATTGGGCATATCATTGTCTTTATACTTCAGTAAAAGCGGTAAAGATGTCCCATTATAATGTCTTTTTGCCAGGATTGCATGTTAACTTATTTAACATATACATTTATAAATTTACAAAAATTTATGAAACAAAGACATTCCAACCTAATATTATACAGGAGGATGAAGGAAAGAAGATTGGGAAAGGTATTGGGAGTTGAAAATGATCAACTTATGTTTTTATGTAGATATAAATGTTTCAATGAAACTCATCATTCTGTATAAATTAATATGTATAAATAAGTGAATACATAAATGAGCTATAAATCCATGAAATATGTTTCTAACAATAAAAACGTCATTTTAAAATTTAATATTCCATATATTCAGATTACAAAAACATTTAAAACAATACTAAAAACTTTTTTTTAAGTACCAAGTATTGAATCCAGTGGTGATTAAACACTGAGCCACATCCCTAGCACTTTCAATTTTTTATTTTGAGACAGAGTCTCAATAATTTACCTAGGGTCTCTCTAAATTGCTGTGGATGGCTTTGAACTCATGATCCTATTGCCTCACCCTTCCAAGCCACTGGGATTACAGGCGTGCACCACAATACTGAAAAACTCTTTAACTTTACTCCTTATTTCTTATTTTTTCGTTCTAAGATTACTAATGGCAATGCTAGTTTTAATTAGCAGGATTCCAATAGGTGGTGTGGACATTTAATATCTGTTCACCTAAATGCTTGTTTTCACCATGCATTTATCCACATTTGAATGCTATTTATTAGACATTTTGCCCTAATAGGTCACCTTTTCCATGAAGGCAAGTGTATTAGTTTAAGAAAAACCATTTTTTCTTCCTTTGGGGTACTTTAGATTTACAGTATAATTTTCTTGCATATACATATGCACGCAGCATCTGTTGTTTTATTTTATTTTTTAATTGGTTTTATTTTTTAAATACATGACAGCAGAATGCAGTACAATTCTTATTACACATATAGACCACAATTTTTCATATCTCTGTTTATATATAAAGTATGTTCACACCAATTCATGTCTTCATACATGTACTTTGGATAATGATGTCCCTCACATTCCACCATCATTAATAACTGCATGTCTCCTCCCTTCCCCTCCAATCCCTCTGACCTGTCTTGAGTTCCTCTATTCCTTCCATACTTCCTTTCCCTACCCCACTATGAGTAAGTCACCTTATATCAGAAAAGACATTTGGCATTTGTCTTTTTGGGATTGGCTAACTTCACTTAGAATTATCTTCTGAAACTCCATCCATTTCATTTACCTGCAAATGTCATGATTTTATTCTCTTTTATTGCTGCATAATATTCCATTGTGTATATATGCCACATTTATTTTTATCCATTCCTCTATTAAAGAGTATCTAGGTTGGTTCCGCAATTTAGCTATCATGAATTGTGCTGCTATAAACATTGATGTGGCTGAATCCCTGTAGCATGCTGTTTTAAAGTCCTTTGCGTATAGACTGAGGAGGGGGAGAGATGGGTCAAATGGTGGTTCCATTCCCAGTTTTAGAAGAAGTATGATTTTCATATGTTTGTAAGCTCCAAAGAGATTTGCACAATGCTATCAAACAGATATTTAATGTTTGCAGTGTTATTAAATAGATATCTAAGTCAAATTATATTCCTGTCAATGAGTGTGTTAGTCAGCTTTAACCTATTACAGAGATAGTGAACATTTGACCATAATAGTTGGATTTTGGTGGGTTCTATTTCTTATGTAAGCTACTTATAGACAAATTCTGTTGAGTATAATCCATCTTTATTCCCCTCTTTTAATACGATTTTTAAATTTGGTTTGCTTTTAACTAATGGAACTGAGAAATGAAATATGACACATCATAGGTTAAACTTTAAAGCTATGTCTTTGTTCCTCCATGGTTTATTTTTTCTTTCGACTGTCATAAGAGTAGAATATCCTTGATTCTTACCTTAGGTCTGGGTAATGGAAAAAAGGTGGAACACAGAAACATTCAGTCAATAATCAACATAGAAAATCATAAGGAAAATAATTTTTTGTTGTTCTCATTTGTTTCACAAAATCAAAAGAAGAAACTAACTTAGAAAAATTTTGGACACGGTAAGTTGTGTCTTCTGACTAAAGCTTAAAAAAATGAAGCTATGAGATATTTATATTACCAGATTTAAACTTTCTGAAAACTCACTTTCCTTTGTAGTTTTAGGATTTGATCAGAATTTTAAAATAAAATACCACCTAAACCTCCTTTCATGTTTTAGGTGGCATTTTGCTTAAACAACAAAGAGTATTTAAGGATTGAAAAACAATTAAAACCTGAAGCATGGCAACCCCTAATATTTCTCCTCTGTTGATAAATTATACACCTGCATTGTCTCAGCACTTGGCAGCTTTGATTTTGAATTTTCCTTTTTTTCCCCCTAAAAACAAATGACATGCAATAGTCAAGGGAATTATAGACAGAACAAAATGCATTTCTGTTCATTACCTGAATAAACAGTGGAAAAAAAAAAAACAGATGAGGTAAAACTCTATGAATTGGAAGATATTTTTAGAATAGAACTGAATAGCAAGGCTGTATCTTGAGTTTCTACTAATAATGTTGAAATATATATACAATCCTATCTTTTAATAAAATTTTTACTTGCCTCATACTTGGGAATTCAAAATTGGAATAATTAAATTCAGTTGATGATAATTAGTTTTCTTTAAGAAAGTTTTCTTTTTCTTTTTGAAAACTACCTTATAGCTCTATTCAAATAGTAATCAGATCAATTGTTTCTCAGCTGTCAACAATACAGAACAGAAACCCTGTGATGAATATTCTTTCTAGAAAACTTTGTAAACAATTGGAGATAATTCAGATTTCTTTACTGTTTTTTGAGAGTACAGTGACTCATGGAAAAATGGTACAGCTTTCTTTTTAAAACTAAAACCTCTTAAGAAACACCAAATTTAGATGTGCACCATGGCACACTCCTGTAATCCCAGAGGCTAGGGAGGCTGAGACAGGAGGATCGCAAGTTCAAAACCACCCTCAGCAAAAGCGAGGCACTAAGCAACTCAGTGAGACCCTATCTCTAAATAAAATACAAAATATGGCTGGGCATGTGACTCAGTGTTTAAGTGCCCCTGAGTTCAATCCCTGGGGATCCTCTCCCCACCACCACCCAAAATAGCATTTTTTTTTTAAAAAGCAGGTGTTGTATAGCTTTATTTAAAGTTTTCTGTAGTTTCTCTAAATTCCTGCACAAAGACACACAGACACATGAACACTCATGTGGACAAACACAATGAAAACTAAAAGAAGATGTTTTTGTATGTAATAGGACTCTTATGTTAAATGAAGCAGGAAAGAATTTTTATACTTCAGAGGGATTGACTTCAAATTATTTTAAACAATTTATATTTAAAAGGACATGTGTAGGGCACAATTAAGAAATGATGGAAGGGATTATTTCATATTGTTCTTACTGAAAAACTATACTGTACCATACTCTGCTGGGAGAATCTATCCTTTTCTAAGTGGAAATTTATTTTCAATTATTCTGTCAATGACATTTCCATGAAAGGACACTTCTTTTCTTTTTTAATGAAGTGTTATTTAAATATTCCCCTCCTATATTCTTTTAAATTGACTTTTTTCTTGATAAGTGAAAAGGAAATTCAGGATGTAGTAATGAACAAACAACAAATGTACATTTAATTGGTAGATATCTACTGAAGACTGTATTATGGAGTGAAATTATATTTCTCATTAGATTACGTGTAGACAGAAAAACAATAGTGTGTGTACTTCCATAGGCAAGACAAAGCAGCTGGACATGTCATTCATCTGATGCATCTTACATTCAACAACTTAGAAGTAGGATCACTCTGTGTTTGTTTAAGGAAAACTGTTTTGTATGTGTGTATGCATGTGTACATATGTATTTTGAGCAAGTTCTATTTCTAAAAAAAAATTGTTATTACTCAAAACATTTAATATTTTTTAAACTTGCCATTTTGAAACCTCAATTTATTACAAGAGGCAATATACCCAATGCAACTGTAAGAATGTATTAATTTCAAATCAGACATGTTTCTATAAATGAGTATGAACATAGACTATGATAAGTGCACAGGCAAAATCACTGGCAAAGATTTTATGAAATTAAGTAGACAGCAGGGAAAGGTGTATCTGAATTACATCCCTTTTAAAACTGGCAAAACAAAGTGACACTTATTTGTATTCAATATTAATGACAAATACCCTGTATCAAGTCAATAGTATTCATTGACCTGTATTGAGTCAATATTATTTATCGAGTTTCAATTAAGACTGTGATTCAACTGCCAAACATTTCAACATATTTATTGTTCACAGTTAATCACTCATCAAATGCCAACAAGAATTAAAAACTTTTGACTAAATAAAACAAATATGTAGTATCATGTTCCTGGAAAGGCTATTAGATATGATTTCATATGTGTCATTCTTTTTTAATTATGGCAGAAATTGAGAGGTAGAGAAACTGAATGATGCTGCATCAAGTGCATGTTAGTATAAAATGCATTGCTCAGACACACTTTATGCTATTTCCTGTGCTGGATTATTCTGCAAATTTTAATTAACCCATAAGGGATTTCCTAAGGTACATAAAAATGTTTTATGGGCATTTCCAGAAATTAAAATAAATTGATATGTGCTGTTATGCACATTGAAACATCTTATTGAAGACCCTGTAATACTAAGAGATTAGAAATAATTTTTCATTATCTCACTGTTCCTGGATAGGAAAGTAAGCCAATGCTACTAAGAACTTTATGCAGCTTCTATCCTCTCTTTGCAAGTCAATAAAGAATATACAATTACTTCAAAGTTTTAGAATTATTTTCCACAGAATGTTTTACAAATGAAAATCAGTTGAAAGTATTTACCATATTTCTAAATTACAAGCTCTGCAAATAGTCTGGATTTTTTTAAAACTGGAACTGAATATTGAACCGAGGGCACTTTACTACTGAGCTACATTTCTAGACCTTTTTTGATGTTTTCGTTTGAGACAAGGTCTCCCTAAGTTGCTGAGGGCCTCTCTAAATTGCTAAGGCTTGCCTTGAACTTATTCTCCTGCCTCAACCTCCTTTGCAATTGGGATTACAGACTTGTGCAAACACACCCAGCATTTTATGTAATTTCTAATGATTATATAAATTATCTCACTCCTGAAAATAGAGTGAAATATCACTTTTAGTGACCTAAGATTTCATTAATAGCTAAATTAAGTGGGTAGTAACATAACCTTCTGAAACCTGAAACTTTTTTTCTTTGTATGATAGAACTGCTAAATTTTATTTAAAATTCCAAAATTTTATTATGAGCTTTGCACTTCAGATCACAGTCAAGTTTGTTAATAATGTACTTCCTGTAAGCATTGTTATAACACAGATTTTACTTATTCACACAAAGCATACTGGCCGAAACAGTCTGGTTTAAATAAGAAAATATGAAATATGTCTTAGGTCAAACTTTCAAATTGAGCCCACTATTTCATTCTGACAAGTTCTTTAAAGAGTCAAGACTTATACTCAATAATTCAATTATGTGACAAACCTAGAATTATCTCATGTCTGTATTCATGATTGATATTATAATATGACATATTTCCAAAAAGACAGGAGCAAGGTATTTGGGGTTTTTAGACTATCTGTTTCTTAACAACGTTTTTGCATCTGAGTAGCATTCTGTAATTCTCCAGTGAGTTTCTTACTGCATCTCAACTTCTCAAGAGCAAGGATTCTTGATCTTAGAATGAAGGAGTCACATAGATCTTCATTACAAGAATATGGGGTGGGGAGAAGTGAGAAGAAAATAAAGTTATTCATGACTAAGACTAGAAATGGAGTTTGGCATTTTGATAAAGAATAAATTCAAAGAAGCTGCTGATTTAGGGTATGGTAATTATAGGTATTATTGTAATTCTAAACAAACTAGATAAAATTTAATTTTATCAGGTAAATATGAAAATTGAATCATTTCATTACTTCTTTAAAATTTTGTAGATTATGTTTAATACTACTGTGAGGAAACATAAGTTTGGAGATTTATGAGTATGTCCAATGCTCATTTCTATGGCTTTCAATGCATTTTATGTCATTAAATTTAAAATAATTTTGTTTAGCAGTTATGAATGACAAAATAATTTCATCACAGATTATCTTTTTTTAATTTTTATTTTTATGCAATTCGTCAGTTGGGCATCAGGTACTTATTGAACTCTATATTGTATACTAAACAGATGAAAGAAACAGGCATTTATAGGATATTATATATATATATTAAAGTACATGGGTGAAATAAGGACACTCCGGCTTTAAAAATTGGTTCTTTGAATATATATTTTAACTTGTATTATTATGAGTTCATAAAACTGGGTCTTTATGTATATTTTTCCTGAATATAGAAGTTCAGAATATTAATTTTGCTACAGAAGTCCAACATTAAAGGTTTTTTAAAATTATATGTTTTTGACAAATTACTGACTATAGTAAAATCATAGTATAGAAGCTGTGATCTGTCCTTAATACTCATTTGTTGCTGAGAATTTCCAGAAAATGTACTTATAAAGGCAATAAAAACAGACATGTATTGACTACAAGAATACTGTTAGCCCAGTTAAATAAAAATGAGGGGAGGGCTCTATTCACCAGGAACTAAATATAGGCCCTAAAGTCTCGTCCCCAGTGACCTCTTCCTCCAGTCTTCCTACAGTTATTACCCTTTAATCCATTGAAGTCACCAACCTATCAAATCAATCTACTCATTAGGTCACAGCTCTCCTAATCTACACATTTTTCTTCTGAACATTCCTGTATTGTCTCACATGTCAGTTTTTGGGGAAATTTCATTTCCAAACCATAACAGCCATGACTTCTGTATTTCTTGTGTTGAATGTATTAGTAACTCTTGAATGGTGTGAGTCCGATTTGGCATTCCTATCATTTTTTTAGATTAGTAGGGAAAACTTTGAGCCTGAAAATAATATGAAGCATTAGCCTTATATTTGGTTTCTAAACATTTGTTATTCCATTTAAAAAAAAAAAAACAACAGAAATCTACTTTTACCTTTTCCAAACCATAAAATTTTCAATGTAAATATTATACGATATTTTTAATTAAAAATCATGTTGAAAATTCAAAAATATACTCAAATGAATGTTACAATACTTGTTTTTATAGACAAGTTTCTCTAAATTTTAATGAGGTTTATCCTTTTTCAAGCAGAGACTTAAAGTAATAAAAACAATTATTTTAGAAGCTAGCATTAGCAATGAAATTTGCATTTCATAAAATAAAAAACAACATTCTATATTAAACAGTAAATATTCATTTTTAATGGAAAACATGCAAAGTTTTTTCCAATTTCAAAGAACCATGGAATGACACTGGAAAAAAGAAGTAAAAACTATGTTTCTAGAGATAAATAGAAAGAGAAAGATAAGAAGAAGAAGAGGATTGGGGGAGACAAAACAACCCCCAAACCAGTGGTGGACACATATTTGGATCAAAATAAATAATTAGAATATTTATAGTATCTAGGGAGGTCATCAATCCAATTTGTTGATATAGTATCATATTATATATGATCTGAAACATGTTAGGACTAGATTCACAAAGCTGATGAACTGGTAACAGAAGTACAAATGTTTAAACTTATCCCTGGAGAGATTGAGTAAGCTCAAAGTGTTCCTGAATGCAATTATGTCTGTCACCTTCTATGATGGATATATAAGACAAAATTAAACAGTCCATCTCAAAAAGTGAGTGAAGCACAGAGAGGGAGACGTCAGACAGATGACAGTTGGACAGCCATAATAGTAGTGATTTTACTGCCTGTTCATGGTTAAGGTAGAACACAATTATCAGTTAATGCTTGGGGAAGAATATTCCTGATTTCAGAAAAGTGCATGGTCCTTCCAGAATACATCGAGATGAAGAGGAAATTAAGTAAATTAGTGAAATAAAAACTGAATGTGGGAAAGAAATTTTAAAAACACATATATGGACTAACGTATAAATACCTCAGAGCTTAGGTTAAATTGTGTGGTGAATAAGAGTTCAGTAAGTCGAACAAAGGAAATCTATAGCAACACAGAGATAAAAAAAAAGTGCTCCAAATATTAGCAAATCAATTATTTGATGATAACAAATGTACATCGTCTAAAAAAGGGGTAGGGGATAATTAAGTTTTAAAATTTAAATATTCTCTACTTCAATTTTTGGTTATAGGTCATATTTTCATGTTCATTCAGAATTTTAATTTTTTATTGTATATTTTTAAAAGTTGGTTGATTCTCTGTAAAAGTATGGAACACACAAACATGAATACAGCAGATTAGCTGTGGCCATCAAATGATTTTACTAACAGAAGTCATTCAATTTCCCTGTAGAAAAATGTCATATTTACTATTCCAACAATAAGTAACTGTGTATGACATTAAAGTATCTCTCATCTATTTCATTTCATTTGATGAGAATATTAATGGTTTCCTAAAAAAAAAAAAACAACAACTTTTAAATGTGAGTCATGAGTCAAACTACTTGCCCTTTGTTGACTTCAATTTTTAATCTTTTCAAATTCTGCCCAGTATTAGATCAATTAAATGTCATGATGAAATCATAAGTGACATTTATCAGTACTCATCAAATTTAATTATAATACTACAGACCAATTACTTGGTCATTAGCAACTTGTTCAATGGTTCTCAGATTCTCTTTATTAGAATTTCTGATAGCTGCATATGGCAAAATATCATCACTTTATACTGTTACCTTCCTATAGAAAATGATTGAAAGAAACCATATGAACTAAGCAGTGGAAAGAGAATACCTTATGGAGTCACTAATACTAGATTTAACTCTTTCATAACCACATTAAAATTTCTCATCTTTTAAAGGATACTAAGCAACATACAATTTTTCTTTTCATCTTGCCACTGGAAACCCACAAATATTACTCCAATGAAGTTTTATTAACTTGGCTCTAATCACAGTCCCTATTTCTCTAAATATAGCTACTCAAACCAATTGTACATGCTGCTCTATATCCTAACCTCCGAATGCTTCTCTAATTTCCAATAACATTTTGTGCATATATATTTATAATTGAATACCACATTACTGAAACTTTAAAAATGAGGCCCAAATTGTGAGCTATATGTGATTTTTTTTTTTAATTTTTTATTGTTGGCTGTTCAAAACATTACATAGTTCTTGATATATCATATTTCACAATTTGATTCAAGTGGGTTATGAGCTCCCATTTTTACCCCATATACAGATTGCAGAATCACATCAGTTACACATCCATTGATTTACATATTACCATACTAGTGTCTGTTGTATTCTGCTGCCTTTCCTATCCTCTACTATCACCCCTCCCCTCCCCTCCCCTCCCCTCCCCTCTTCTCTCTCTGCCCCCTCTACTGACATTCGTTTGTCCCCCTTGTATTATTTTTCCCCTTCCCCTCACTTCCTCTTGTATGTACTTTTGTATAACTCTGAGGGTCTCCTTCTGTTTCCATGCTTTTTCCCTTCTCTCTCCCTTTCCCTCCCACCTCTCATCCCTGTTTAATGTTAATCTTCTTCTCATGCTCTTCGACCCTACTCTGTTCTTAGTTACTCTCCTTATATCAAAGAAGACATTTGGCATTTGTTTTTTAGGGATTGGCTAGCTTCACTTAGCATAATCTGCTCTAATGCCATCCATTTCCCTGTAAATTCTATGATTTTGTCATTTTTTAATGCAGAGTAATACTCCATTGTGCATAAATGCCACATTTTTTTATCCATTCATCCATTGAAGGGCATCTAGGTTGGTTCCACAGTCTAGGTATTGTGAATTGTGCTGCTATGAACATCGATGTAGCAGAGTCCCTGTAGCATGCTCTTTTTAGGTCTTTAGGGAATAGACCAAGAAGGGGAATAGCTGGGTCAAATGGTGGCTCCATTCCCAGCTTTCCAAGAAATCTCCATACTGCTTTCCAAATTGGCTGCACCAATTTGCAGTCCCACCAGCAATGTACAAGTGTACCCTTTTCCCCACATCCTCGCCAGCACTTGTTGTTGTTTGACTTCATAATGGCTGCCAATCTAACTGGAGTGAGATGGTTAGATGTGATTTTTTTAAATTATTTTAATTACTATACTAGTAACTCTTTCCTCATTTCACTGAATTCTTTCTCGGCATTTTCTTTAACTTTATTGAGCTTTCTTACAATATTATTTTTAGTTCTTTGTCAAAGAATATAGGAATTTTAATTTCTATGGTCAGTTACTGATACCTTATTTTGTCTGTTTGGTTATATCATGTTTCCCTGAGTTTTGTTGATTCTTGTGGCTATATGTTGATGTCTGTATGGTTGAAGAAGTATTTATGTCTTCCAGTCTTTAGTGAGTGGCTTTGTCTGGGAAAGCTCTGTTGCAGGCACAGTGCTAGGGGCATCAGAAGCCTAAGGCAGATGCAGATAGCGTAGCACTAATGCCAGAAATGTGTCCTGAGTATGGCCTATCATTATGGGCTCTCCACACTACAGGACTGCCAAAGTTGACATGACAAAGGTGCAGGCCAGAATTCAAGCTTATCACTAAAGTGTGTGTGTGTGTGTGTATTTGGTTGATAAGCTTTTACACACACACACACACACATATATATACACATACACATATACACATCATATATACATATATATGTCATTTCCCTGTCTTTATATATAATTATAAAAAGAATATTTATTAGATTGAGTTACACAGCTGGAAGCTGAATAGTCTGATAATGGTTGTCTGCATAGTGGAGACATGGAGGAACCAGTAACTGTACAGTCCAAGGAGCTGAAGCCTCAGAGCAAGAGTGATCAATGATGCCAACTCAGGCAGGCACCAAATGCCTGGAAACTCCCTGGAGAGTAACTGGGCAGAGTCCACTTTGGAAGACTAAAGCCTAATGTTGAAAGAGCTGGAATCCGATGTCCTCAGGCGGTCACAACTGCAATTAAGAAAGCTTTGGGAGAAGAATGGAGCTTTTGCCTCTGCTACTGTTTCTTTGTTCTCTTTGTTTCATACAAGCCTTCAACCTATTGGAGGGTGCTGCTCACACTTAGGGTGAGTCTTCACTTCAAGTCTCCATCCCACATGTCTTTAATTTCTCATTCCAATTATTATCCTGATTGACACACCCAGAAGCCTTTTAATCTTGGGTGTATCTTAATCCAATTAAGTTGACAATTAAGATTAGGCATTACACCATCCTAAAATATGGAACATAGGGATCTGCCCTGTGCAGGATTTCACTGTGGTGGGCCCAGTGTTGAGGGCTAAAACAAAGTCCTATGGTCACTTTCCTCTCTTTCTTCCATGCAAAAGGCATCTTTCCACATTTTCTACTTCCTGGGTAGTTGAGGATTATGTGAGGAATGTAAAATTGTTTTACCTACACTCTTCAATACGTATTTGTTATTATAGTGTTTTAATTGGGTGCTGTGACTCTTGAATAATTTCCTTAGTTTTTGTGAAAATATTTTTAGTCATAGATAATAGTTCAAATAATTATTTCTGTGAGAACTGATCCCTGCAAAGTCTCACTCTGCCATCTTGCTTCATCCTTCTCTAGATTCTTATTTCTTCAGTATCCTAGTTATCTTGTGTCTGTGACCCATTTTTTTCTTATTTCTGTTTTGCCAATTTTTTGCCTGGCTTTTGTGCATCATTGATCTGTTTGAAAATACATATCGGGCTGGGGATGTGGCTCAAGCAGTAGCGCACTCTCCTGGCATGTGCAGGGCGCTGGGTTCGATCCTCAGCACCACATAAAAATAAAATAAAGATGTTGTGTCCACTGAAAACTAAAAAAATAAATAAATAAATGTTAAAAAATTCTCTCTCTCTCTTTCTCTCTCTCTCTTTAAAAAAAATGAAAATACATATCAAATAAAAGTCTCCCCCAAAGCATACAAATATATCTCATTCTCAGGACAGACTTATAGAGTCTCAATTATATATCTTTTTAATAAGTACAATTAGCCCCCTAAAGATTCAAAGCCCAAATGTTGTATTCCTTGAGCTTTTTTTCTGGCACTTTTGCCTGGCAAGCCAAAATCCAACATGTTAATGCTTTCATTTTAATTAAAAATCTTAGCATTCAATATGTCAAACCAAAATCAACAATTTTCACTTATCTAAATGTTCTGCTTTCCTATTAATATATACATGTACTCTTGAACATTTGATTTCACACAGAGCTTATTGACTGAGTTAGAGCATGTAGGATGTGAACTTCAATTCCATTTATTCACAGTTATGTTGATTTTTGGCCACTTGTCTCAGGACATTATGTTCACTTAATGCCAATCCTGGGACTCACCATAGAAAATGGATTCTCTTTGTTCTCTATTTCCTGGTGTGATACGAAGTAAATTATTAAATGTCATAGAATATTGAACTATATAAAATTTTGAACTAGTACTTTAAAAATATATTTCTAATATAATGGATTCATGGGTATTAAAATTACATTTGTTTTTATGAAGCCATTGAATGGAAATTGCCAATTTCATAGAACTGAGTTGCATTCGGCCTTATCTATTTACACACTTTAAAATTTGGAGAATCATTTGATTCTCCTTTAAAGTGGGGTAGGAAATATTCCATCAACTATTTTATAAAATTATAAGTAAATTAATGAATAAAATATTACTTGATCCATGTAAAATATTAAGATGAGTGATAGATCACTAGATAGAGCTTCTAAACAAAAGCTGAACAAAGAAACTACAGAACTCAATAATACAATCAATAACTTAGACTTAACTGACATATATAGAATATTTCATTCTCCAACAGGAGAACAGACTTTCTTCTCAGTAGCACATGGACCCTTCTCTAAAATAGACTAAATACTATGCCACAAAGAAACTCTTAGCAAATATAAAAAAGTAGAGATACTACCCTGCATTCTATCAGATCATAATGGAATAAAATTAGAAATCAATGATAAAATAAGAAATAAAAGCTACTCCAACACCTGGAGACTAAATAATATGCTACTGAATGAACAATGGTATACAGAAGACATTATGGAGAAGACTAAAAAAAATTTTAGAGGTGAATGAGAACACAGATATAACATATCAAAATCTCTGGAACACTATGAAAGCAGTTATAAGAGAAAAGTTCATTGCATGTAGTTCATTTCTTAAAAGAAGAAAAATTCAACAAATAAATGACTTAACACTACATCTCAAAGCCCTAGAAAAAGAAGAACAAATCAACACCAAAAGCAGCAGAAGACAGAAAATAATTAAAATCAGAGCTGAAATCAATGAAATTGAAACAAAAGAAACAATTGAAAAAACTGACAGAACAAAAACTTGGATCTTTGAAAAAAATAAATAAAATTAACAGACCCTCAGCCATGCTAACAAAGAGGAGAGAAAAAACTCAAATCACTAACATAAATGATGAAAAAAGAGAAATTCAGAAGATAATTAGAAATTATTTTGAAAACTTGTACTACAATAATATAGAAAATTATAATATAAAATATTGAACTCATCTACAAATTTCTAGAGTCATATAATGTGCCCAAATTGAATCAGGATGATATACACAATTTAAACAGATCAATTTCAAGAGACAAAATGGCAGACACCATCAAAAGTCTACCAACCAAGAAATGCCCAGGACCAGACAAATAAGCAGCCGAGTTCTACAAGACCCTTAAAGAACTAATACCAATAGTCTCTCCAATTTATCAGGAAATAGAAAAAGAGGTAGCACTTCCAAACTCATTCTCTGAGGCCAATAACACTCTCATTCCAAAACCAGGCAAAGACACATCAAAAAAGAAAACTTCAGACCAATATCTCTAATGAATATAGGTGCAAACATTCTTAGTAAAATGCTGGCAAATCGAATGCAAAAATATATCCAAAAAAATCATGCACCACTATTAAGTGGGATTCATCCCAGGGATGAAAGTTTGGTTCAACATTCAGAAATCAATAAATATAATTCATCACATCAATAGACTCAAAGATAAGAATCATATGATTATTTCAACAGATGCAGAAAGCATTTGACAAAAGACAGCAGTCCTTCATGTTCAAAACACTAGGAAAACTAGGGAAAACAGGAACATATTTCAAATTCATAAAGGCTATGTAGCTAAGCCCCAGGCCAACACTATTCTAAATAGATAAAAATTGAAGACATTCCCTCTAAAAATTGCGGCAAGTCAAGGATGCCCTCTTTCACCACTTCTATATAGTACAGTTCTTGAAACACTAGCCAGAGCAATCAGACAGATGAAAGAAAGTAAAGGGATACATATAGGAAAAGAAGAACACAAAATGGCACTATTTGCTGATGATATTATTCTATACATAGAAGACCCTAAAAGTTCCACCAGAAAACTTGTAGAACTAGTAAATGAATTCAGCAAAGTAGAAAGATATAAAATCAACACACATAAACCCAATGCATTTCTCTATATCAGTGACAAATCCTCAGAAAGGGAAACAAGTAAAACTACTCCATTTACAATAACTTAAAAAAAAAAAACCCTTGGGAATCAACTTTACAAAAGAGGTGAAAGACCTAAGCAGAACCCTAAAGACAGAATCAAAGAAGAACTTATAAGGTGGAAAGATCTACCTTGCTCTTGGATAGGCAGAATTAATATTATCAAATGACCATACTTCCAAAAGCACTATACATATTTAATGCAATTCCAATCAAAATTTCAATGAAATTCCTCATAGAAATAGAAAAATAAATCATGAAATTCATCTGAAAAAAATAAGAGACGCAGAATTGCTAAAGCAATCCTTAGCAGGAAGAGTGAAGCAGCTGGTATCACTATACCTGGTCTTAAGCTATATACAGAGCAATAGTAACAAAAACAGCATGGTATTGGCACCAAATCAGACTGGTAGACCAATGGTACAGAATAAAGGACATGGAGAGTTACCCACAAAATTACAATTATTTCTTATATTAGACAAAAATGCCAAAAACATGAAATAAAACCTTTATCTCTCACCATGCATAAAACTCAACTCAACATGGATCAAGAACCTAGGAACAGGGGCTGAGGTTATGGCTCAGCAGTAGTGCACTTGCCTGGCATGCATGAGGCACTGGGTTTGAGTCTCAGCACCACATATAAATAAAGAAATAAATAAAGGTCAATTAACAAATATTAAAAAAGAAAAAAGAACCTAGGAATAAAACCAGAGACTCTCCATCTAATGGAAGTTAAAGTAGGCCCTAATCTCCATAATGTGGGATTTGTCCTCAACTTCTTTATAAGACTCTTTTGGTACAAGAAATAAAATCAAGAATCAATAAATGAGATGTACTCAAAGTAAAAAGTTTCTTCTCAGCAAAATAAATAATCTGTGAGGTGAATAGAGTGACTACATCTTGGGAGCAAATCATTACCCCTGGCACATCACATAGAGCACTAATCTCTTGGGTATATAAAGAACTCAAAAAGCTGAACACACACACACACACACAAACACACACGCACACAAAACCCAATTAATAAATGGATGCTGAGGATCTGAAGAGACACTTCTCAGAAGATGATATACAATCAA
The DNA here is from genome assembly GCF_047511675.1 of Marmota flaviventris. Taxonomy (NCBI): domain Eukaryota; kingdom Metazoa; phylum Chordata; class Mammalia; order Rodentia; family Sciuridae; genus Marmota; species Marmota flaviventris. The sequence continues at coordinate 82,002,142 of NC_092505.1, forward strand.
TCAACAAATACATCTCTAACAATTAAAGCAATGCAAATCAAAACCACTCAAAGATTTCATCTCACTTCAGTCAGAATGGCAGCTATTATGAATACAAACAACAATATGTGTTGGCGAAGATGTGGGGAAAAAGAGACACTCATACACTTCTAGTGGACTGCAAATTGGTGCAGCCAATATGGAAAGCAGTATGGAGATTTCTTGGAAAATTGAGAATGGAACCACCATTTGACCCAGCTATTCCTCTCCTTGGTAAATTGTGGAACCAATCTAGATGCCCTTCAATAGATGAATAGATTAAAAAATATGGCATATATATGCCATATTTTTTTAAAAATCTATTATAATGCAGTATTACTCAGCAATAAAAATGAATAAAATCCTGGCATTTGTTGGTAAATGGTTGGAGTTTGGAGAAGGTAATGCTAAGTGAAGTTACCTAGTCCCAAAAAACCAAATGCCCAATGTTTTCTCTGATATAAGGAGGCTGATTCATAGTGGAGTAGGGAGGGGGAGCATGGGATAAATAAACAAATTCTAGTTGGGCAGATGGGTGGAATGCAAAGGGAGGGGATATGGGGTTAGAAATGATGGTGGAATGTGATGGACATTAGTATCCAAAGTACATGTATGAAGACACAAATTGGTGTGAATATACTTTATATACAACCAGAGAAATGAAAAAATGGTGCTCTATATGTGTAATAAGAATAGTTATGCATTCTGATGTCATATATAAATTTTAAAAAGCTTCCATCAGCTATTTTATAAAATTATAAATAAATTAATGAATAAATTATTTATTAATCAATATAAAATATTAAGATGATTGATAGCTGCTTATTTTATTAAGATTAATCATTTCATCATTAATAAAATTCAGTTACAAGTCAATATAATGTGAGTATAATGTTAAATAAACTAAAGTAATACTAGTTACTGTGACTTCTTAATTTGAGAGAGATAACTTTCTTGAACTAAGTATTCTTCTATAACCCCACAGATACTATTTATAAATTACAACAATTTTGTTCTGAAACATGGCATCTAAAATACAGTTCTTTAAATATAATAATGTACATTATGGCATAAAATTAAAAACCATGTTTAGAAAATAATAATACTTTTAAAAAAGATGACAAATAAACAGTGGGAAATAAACTGCCCCCTTCCCATTCCTTAAAAAAAAGTTTGCTGTCATTGGTTGTTCTATGGATCAACTCTGACCCTAGATGTCTGTTTACCATCTTTTCCACCGGTAATTTACATCTCAGTGGAAATCTGGTCAATCTGCTGTGCTTGTGGCAGAGTCTTGCACAGCTGGTGCAACAGATTAAGTTGCCCCAACACTAAAGTAAATGATTGATGGTCAAGGTTTTTATACATAAATTGCACTTTTGTTATGTAATTACCGGAGATATATGCAATGCTGTATCTATTCCTTGACTATAAATTGAAGGGTTGTTCTGTCTGAGTTATGCAAGAAATTATAACCTAATTTGTAGAAACAACATCTGTTGTGAACAAGCAAAAAGCTCTACCAAAAAATGAATAATTCTTTTTTTTTTTTTTTTGGTTCTGTAGCCAAAGGAAAAATGAGAGTAATTTCTTTGTCTACAGTTCTTTAGAAAAATATTTATATCTATACCTCTGCATTTGGTGACAGCTCAAGGCTACGTTTTTTAACATGCTTAGAAAAAAAGAAGTAAGAAAATAAAATGTATTTTCATTTAGCTCCATGTACAAAAACATTGATTGTATTGATATACTTTGCATTGATGAAGTACATTTTTATCTTTACTAAAACATGCCAGTACATAGAACAAAAATAAATTATTGCAAATATTCTATCATGCTTCACAGGTGGGATACTAAATAAATTATCACTTGGGGAGCAATGTGCTATTTCTCAGTTCCTTTTGAAGTTTTCTTTCTTTCCAAACCCTCTATGTAAGTTCCACCAGTCCTATAAGTCTCACTTTAAAAAAAGGTTTGCTTCTGAGGTTGAGTGAATTGAGTGTAATATAAAACATAAAGAATTTGGAGGAAGGGGTCTTGGTCAAATTGAAGAGCATATATTTTATCTAAAAGCATTCATATTATGTTACACACTGTTCAGGACCTATAACATGTCATTGGATCTCTTTACTGTTTGTTGGAAGTACATAATTGTTGAGAAATATTCACAGATGTCTCTTACATTATACTTTTTTATTTAATTGTACCTTCCTTTTATTATAACTCATTTCATAAGTCTATAGATGTAAGAATTGTGGACTCTAATTCAAATGATAAACAGGGTAATCTGAGTATGCTGGTTCATTTTATGTGTCCCTGAGCTAGGCTACAGTACCCAAATATTTGATCAGCTGTTTAGACGCCACTGTGACATCTTTTGCAGGAGATTAACATTTAAATTGCTACTTTTAGTAAAATCAAGTATCTTTCATAATGGGACAACCTCGTCTAACCAGTTGAAGGCTGAGAGAGAGAGAGAGAGAGAGAGAGAGAGAGAGGAGTGAGTCATTCTGATAGTTTCAGAGGAATGTCTCATGGTTTAAATTTACATTCCCTTGGTGGTCAACAATATTGAAAAAAAATGTACTTACTTGCCATCTGTCTACCTTCATTGAAAGGTTTCTTCATGTCTGTTGCTCAGTTTTGATTTTTTTAAATCTTTGAATTTTAAGAGTTCTTTATATATTCTGGACACACTTCTTATGTATATGGTTTGAAAAGATTTATTCCAATCTATAGTTTGCCTTCTTATTGGTTCGAAAGTTTTTTTTTTTTCTTTCACCACAAGAACAATGGCATTTCTTTACCTTCTTGCTTTTTTAAAAAAAAAAATTGAATCCTCTATTATGAGAAATGGTATCTTTTATAGATAACATTCCATTTTTCTATGTTTTTTTCAAGATTTTTTTTTTTTGTCATTTGCTTTCAGAAGTTTAATGATGATGTGTGTTGGCATAGGATTCTTTGGGCTTGTGTTGTTGGAGGTTTACTTAGTATTAAATCACTTGTGTTTTCCTAAATTTGGAAGTTTTATGACATATTCTTTGAACACTTTTTAGCCGCATTCTTATCTTCTCTTTCTGAGACTTTGGGGACAAAACATAGGATCTTGTATTATCTCTTTTCAGACCTCTGAGTCTCTGTGCACTTTGTGCTCCTGTCATTTTCTCTTAGTAATTGAGGTTGAGTATAATCTGCCAATCTGCTATCCTCAGCTTTTCTGATTCTGTCTTAGGTCATCTCCACATTATTAAATACCATTGAGTCCATCGAGCTTGTTTTATTTATACTTCTCCATTATTCACTTCTATAATTTACTTTTTATTCTTTATTTTTATAACTTTTGTTTATATACTAAGAGTTTTCTGTGGTTTGTGGTGAGGTGAGGCTTGTCTTCAGTTGTCTGAGGAGCTCCACATTTATCTTAGGAAGGAATGGATCTACCAGTTATGCCTTCTGTTGTTAGGATCTGAATCAATAAGTGTTGCTTCTGATTGCCTTCTTCCATAGGGAGTGGGATAAAAAAAAAAAAACTAAAATCATGCTTTTACTTTGTCCATGCAGTTCTAGGATCTCAAACCAGATTGCCTCCCTCTTTCTACCATCTGGATTTCTCTTTTGTTTAGTTTGTGCATTGTTGCTAGAGTTTATTTTATAGGGGAAAACAAGAATTTAGTCTGTAATTTATTCAGACTAGAAGTGTTCAATGAATTTTTGAATTAAAGTATCTATATTAGGTACTAACATATCATACCCAAATAGACTTTTAAATTTAAAAAGTTTACCTTCTGGACGTAAGGAAATAAACAAGACATGTGGTCAACAGATTTGCCAAAATATAAGAGAAACAAAGTAGAAAAAGACCTAAATAAATACAGCTATAGCATAGATATGAATATATGACTATATTACTGTAGATTTTAATCATCCCTATATTAATCTACAAATTAAAGGTAATTTTAAACAAAATTTTCAGAAGCATTTTAATAAAATCTATGTTGATTCTAAAATTCATATAGATGCAAAAAGAGATCAAGGAGAGGCAGGGTAATTTAAGAAACAGAAAAAAAGAGATAAGAAAAAAAGAAGATGAGAAGAGGAAGAAGAAACACTAAGGAAACAGAAATCAAGAGAAAATAAACACAGGAAAGGACCCAAGTACCAGAAAGACTTATAAATCTATAATAATTTAAAAACTAGATATTGCCACAGGGTATATAGAAGATAAATCCAAATAGAGTTTAAAGAATAATGCTTATAATATGACATGGATTATATTACAATGCACCAAGGAAATATTAGACTACTAAATTAATGGTACTGGAAAAATTAATATTTAATTTCATTTATTAAATATTTTATGGAAAGGACAAATCATGTTTCATAAAAACTAAAATTTAGCACAGTGACAGAAACATGAGCAAAAAAGAGTTTCTGTGTGGGCTCTCTCTCATCCAGCAAGGAGGTCCATGGAACAGGGTAGAGGAGAGTGTGGCTGCAGAGTCACTAACCAAGACCTACAGAGACCAAGCTGGAAGCAGGTCTGCTTTTATTGTGCAGTTACCATGTATATATACTTAGGCAGTGGCTAAGCAGATTACAGGCAGCCACCAATAGAATTTCTGACCAACTGTCCTTGCAGCGACCAAACAAGTAGAAGGCCATGGGACAAGCACTGTGACTGCAACATATAGCCTCATGTCCAGGGCTGTGCCTACGGGGTAAGCGGTTTGGCGTAGTGGTTTGCCATTCAGGTGCCCTTAACGTATGCCTTGTATGAAGTACTCCATGCACTAATCCCCACAAGTTTGTATTTTCAAATTGTATACGAAAGCATTATAGTGTGGTAAGGGTTGTAGCTAACTTCATGGTAGAGCATTTGCCTAGCGTGTTCACACGAATAAGGCTTTGGGGTTTATCCCCAGAAACACACACATACACACTAGTTGCTAAGGGTCTTAGAAATCAATAAGAAAGAGACAAGGGACGCTACAACTTCTGGGTCATGAAAATGATGGTTTACAAATGAACAATGGGTATAAGTTCACTCAACAGGGAAAACAAGACAGCAATGGGTATATTTCATATTTTACCTGCAATTTTAAGATACTTATTTCATGATTCTAATAATGTCTGAATTCATAAGGGCAAGAATTATATCTTTTTATTGCCAAATAATTATGTTCTTATATTCAACCCAATGCTTTTATGTATACTAAGTGCTCAATGTTTTTTAAATGTCTAAAACAGTACTGTTGTACTGTGTGCAGTAAATATCTGTCATTTCTTGAACAAATATTTCAAAACAAATTTAGTCAAATTTTCATACTAGTCCTCAATAATATTGTCATCAAATTATAACAAGTGAAAATATAGAAAATCATCAAATCGTGTATATTTGTAATATATATGTACTCATTAATATTTAAAAATAAATATCCATAGAGCAAACATTTTGAAATATTTATGGAATGAATTTCATCATTAAGCAAAATTAGCAAATTATAGGTTTTTTTGATTAGAATCACTACCACTACTTAAACCCTAAACCTATAGGTTTAGGGTTTATGAAAATAGACTACTTAATATACATAACAGAAACCCACACATGTTGATATTGATAAAAATTTGGAATGAACAGATAAAAATCAAACTGTAGAGATATATTTAGCTGATTTATATATTTATAGAACAACTAAGTTAAATAATATTTGACTTTTGTAAGTTAAAATGAAACTTCTGTATCACAGTGCAGTGTTGGGCTGTCTGGTGTTCAATCTTTTTTAGAACTTAAAAAATAATAATACTGTAGTAATGGCTTTTGAAAAGATAAAAAGATTAAGAAGATTACAAATAGTATTACATGCTTATTATTCTCAGTGTTTTTTGTTTTGAGAGCTTGAACACAGGAGTACTTAACCACGGAACAACATTCCCAGCCGTTTTTATTTTTTATGTGGATACAGGGTCTTACCAAGTTGCTTAGGGCTTCATTAAGTTGCTGATGCTGGATTTGAACTTGCCATCCTTCTGCCTCAGCTTCCCCATCTGCTAGGACTACAGGTTTGCACTATTGCACCTGGTTCAATGGTTCTTTGTTTCTTCTTCTTTTGTATGACAAACATGAACTATTGTAAATATTGTCTTTTTACATTATTATATCTATTCTTATGTCAATATTTACAGCTCTATGTAAAGTGAATTTTAAAATGATTCACATGTAATTTTGTAGGCATTACTGTTTATAAACATGTAATTGTATCTATTAATTGATGAAATAATTTATGAAGTAGTTTATGAATTGTTATTTTTTCTCTAGGTATTAATTTTGTAATGCAGATAATATTATCATTTATATAACTTATAAGTCATATGTGAATGGAAACTTCCAAAATTTGGATAGGTTCACAAAAACAATAGTTTAGAAATTCTGAAAAATATTTTAATAGCACATAAACATAAAAAGTCATAAAACTGGTAAAAGTATTTGGACAACTTTTAAAGAAGGCTTGGACATGACTGACTTTTATCCTGGAAGAAAATAGTTAAATTTGTGTCTGTTCCACACCATATGAAAGTGAATCCTAAATCATTTTATTTCAATTGATTTGAAAGATCAAAATAATGAAAATAGAGAAATTATTGGAAATTTTAAATACGTCATGGAAGCGTATTATCTTTCTAATCACATTGTAAGAAAGTCAATCAGAAATGCAAAAGTCAATCCAAAATGGAAATGCCACAAAGCAAACTACTGGTAGAAGGGCAATTAAGTCCCAGTAAAAGAAATAAAAGATGATATTCACTGTCTTAAGACAACAGAACTTATTCTTGCTAAGTTTCTGACTTTCATATGGCTCTTTTTAAAGCAGTGATAAAATGACCAGACTCTTTTAGTCTTTTATTCTTTTCAAAACCACTGAACTCAGTTGAATCTGGGCAGCATAAGAGAAAGAGCATGTACACTGTGTTAAGAAAGCATATCACTACATGACTTGTCTATATCTAAAGAAATTTTACAAATTGATTTTTTAAAAAATTTAAAAATAGAAAATGGGGGTTCATATGAACAAAATATTCATTAAAAGAAATATAAAAACATAGTAGACATAAGAAAATATGTGCAAATTTTTCTACTAAAACGTAAAAATAAAAAAAATAAAGTTGAAAAGATTGATATAACTTTAAACATTAATGAGTGTCTCCCACAAGGTGCTCATAATATTCTGAATTTCTAATCTTTATGAAATGAAGTCTTGTGGCAGCTAATAAATTTTAGAACAAACACTTGACCTCGAAATAATATTTTTGAAATATAAAAATATAAATAATTAAATTACTAATAAACAAAAGCTTAAAATTATTTTTAAACTTCTTAAATATTCTTACTACTATATAAAACATTTCTAATTGTTACTGATACAAGAGGAGTTATAGTTGTGAAATTCTTTTCAATGTCTCAGTAAGACTTGCATGATAAATATTTATTTTAAGGTAGCAAATTTCATCGAAATATAAAAAATATGAAACTCATAGTTTTTGCCATGATCATTGCAAACTAACAGTTAAATTGAACGAGAGTGATACTGACATATTAATATAAGCATTTGTACATGCAAAGATATGTGCAAATGTGAACTTTGACATACACAATAGTGGTTACCAGATTGTAAAAGTGTGTGTGGACAAGAAGTTGCATTGTCAGCCAATAAATGCTAAGAATGAATTATAAGCCAGAGAACTATATAGCATAATATATATTATTAAATTGACTTTTTATCTTATATTTATATAGTTTAGAAAATTGAAAATTATATAGTTTAAAAAATTACTGTTCCCTCAATCTCAATGTTAGGCCCAAATAAGGGAAAAAATTCAAATAATACTAATGGAATCTATGCAAAATTCTATATAAGGCAGTAGTTGAAGCTAAAATAAGAAAGGTTCTACTCCAATTTTGAAGAATTTAGTAGACCTCTAAGAGAAATTTTAAAAAGTATGTTCCAACCAACATCATAATTAAAATTTTCCATCAATGCAGCAGAGCTTAAATGAATTAGAAGAAAGCTCAAATTAATTATCAGCAAGGACCAATTAAGAGACAAATCTGTGGCTGTTCAAATCTGTAGCCTTTAAAGCCTCCTCTTTCAGTTAGTTGACTGACTCTCCTCTGTGTTAAAGGACCCCTACGCTCATGTGGGCATTTGCTAATCTCTTGTATGTAGAATACTAACAATAAATATTGTTAAATCAAGTTTTTGAAGCATAGGCACTACATGTCTGCATTGTAGGAAAAGATGACAATTTATTTAAGGTGTGCTTATCTTTTCTACAAGTAAGAAGTAAACTAAAGAAAAAATAAATTAAAAATGTAATAAATTTTACTTATGAGAGTGATTTTATTTTAAATTCCATTTTCAGATTTCTAATAGGACAATGATTCCCTGAAAAATAAAATTCTAAAGTGTCTGTCTTTGAGATTCTGCATCCTTTCCAACTTGCACTCAGTTCCATTCCTAGGTTTTCAAATAATATTGATTTAAATGGTGAATGTTTAATCCACCTCAATCCCACAATTTAGGGTACAGGCTTGCATTTTCATTTATGCCTGGCTTAAAGCTCTCTCTTTTCACACATGCACAAAAGCCTCAATAACAATCATTGATGTATTAACTCACTCCTAAGCACCACGATTCTAATGCTCTTGAGATTCAAACTTGAGTCTATTTTGCTAATCCTTCTCACTTCTTCATAATTTACTTTGTCCTCTGTTGAATCAGTTTGGCTACAAAGGTCCAAGTTTGTAAGGATAAACTGCTACTACGTGAAATGACTGCATACTGTTTCTTTCAAAATGTCATCAATCTAGTTTCAATTTCTGCAATAACCAGTGTGGTGGTGCATGGTTGAAATAGCATCGTTTTTTAGAATGAGTCAGATCTAAGTCAAATCTCAGATCTGTGGTATCCAGCTATGAGAACAAACAGTGGGTTGATAGATATATTGGTCAGTATTTAGTAAGGAAAGAGAAATCACACCAGCTATTCTAATAGTAATTACTATTTTAAAAATGTTAATTCAGCAAATTTTTATAGTAGGTGACTTCAAAGGTAAGAACAATTTATAGTATCATAGAGGTGGCACTGTAGGGAGTATGTGCCATTCTAGATCAGAAGAAAAATGGTAAGAGAAGGGAATGATTAAAATTTAGGAACTTGAGTGCCTCATGGAGCTCAGAGTCTGTCCTTGGAGGAGAATAAATGATTTGGGGGGTGGGGAATATAGGAGCCCCATTGGCTTGGGACATCTACCTTAGAAGAGCGGGCAACACCTGGCTTGTGCTGGTGTCTGTGGGTGTCAGATAACCTACAAAGGGATTCATGTCTTGTTGCACAAAAGTACTGCTAAGATGAATGAAGCATCACTAAAGTGGCATGCAAATGAATCAGGGAGAGTAGAAAAACCACAGGAAATATATTCAAAGCAGAGAGGAATGAGAAAATATTTTTCCTCTATTTTTGTCCTGTCCTTTCAGGACTTCCTAATTTTCAGAAACTAACAGGAAGAAAGCTGGCAACACAAAAATAAAGGTTGCTGTAACATCACGGAGCATCACAGGGCATGAGTTTGGAGCTAGGAGATTAGTAACTTAAAATTGATCACAATGAGGATACTATTTTGTATTTATGAATAGATAATTGGAATAACTTGTGCTTTGCTACATATATAAGATAAATGTTATTGCAGATATGCACTGTGACAGCAATGATGGTAATGATGATGATAGCAATAAACTGAATATCCTGACTTTTTAAGATTCAAGTGGAAAGGTATTACAGCATATATACGTATATATAATATGTATATATGTACACTCACACATATTCTAAATACTAAAATACTAAACTAGGAGAAAATTTGTGTCTTATGGTTCTTTGAGCTACAAACCTTTATTAATATTATAGAGCCATACAGTGTGTTGCTAAATTGTGGGAGAGAAGCATACTATAACCCTCTCATTAAGTCTAGTATATATCTTGTAGCGGGCATATGACAGTCATAAATATATCTGTGTTAGTGTTGCTCTCTTTTTTGCCCCTGCCTGCTCCTTTTCCTGGATGAAGCATTCCTAATCTGTATTCTTGCAATCCAAACACCTGTTTACTATTATTTTTTGCTTCCTTTCCCTTTCGGTGAAAGAAAGGTGGGAGGTGTCTGGAATGGAGTGATTCCTTTCCCCGAGTAAGATTAAGATTCACAGTAGTCCTCTGGTAAAGTCCACTCTGAAGAGTAAGGCTTTTTTTATAGAGAGGCTTTGTAGTTTACATTTGTTAATTTTCACATCTGCCTGACACAGCCTAGCAATCTTTCTTTGATCTTTAATATAACCGGATGAAGTTCCAGGAGGGGAAGCCCATGAAAGTGTGGGAGCTTCCCTATGACAGGTCCCAGGAATTTCTCAGTGTAAAGATGGTTCACATTCAGCTTCCAGCAATTTGTCAGTTACCATTTATGTGTTGTTATCAGATTAACATTCATGAAAGATATCGGTCACACTTTTAGTGTTTATTTTGTTTGATCAGTATCTCCAACTGTGGGGAATTCTAGATGATTTTGTACAGAAACTGGTCAGAATTTAAGTTAACTTTTGGGCCAACTACTTTTACACTGCTTCTAAACTTACTGAATTCAATCTACCACTGTAAATTTATGATGCTACTACTATCACTGACCTGGACAAGTCAGAATAAAATTCCATTATCACAAAGAGAATGAGTTTCCAAAGTTTTCATTCTGGCAAAATATAGAAGGATTCTAGATGGACAGTGTCTCTCAGATGACATTACACAACAAACTTTTGATAAAACCAAGGGAGACATGCTGTTGAAATTCAAGGAAATTATTCCAAATGTACTTCAGAAAATAATACCAAAACTACAATGTGGCTAATGTGTACAAATTAGTAGGCATATGTTATAGGGCATAGTTTCCATATTCATATTTCTAGTTGATTTCACATATACATAAAGTAAAGGAAATAAAGTATGTCATGCTCCATATTTGCATGTTTAGAGTATTTCAACCTACAAATGATACTCAATATCACATTATTTACCCTTACCTGATAGCTTCTTTTAGAATAAAAATAAATACAAAAATAATTTAGATATTTGTATGATGGCATTTGATAAGAAATTAAACTAGCTATCAAAGTATAAGATTTAAAATGTAATCATCTTACCAAAATCTAAAAATCATGCTCTATTTTTTTCTGACTTGAATATGTAAAGTGAGTTTTCTGACTAACAAGGAATTCTACAAATAAACATATTTCTTCTCATCTACAAATCAAGAACAAAAACTAAAACCAAACAAATACTAACTAGTAGAAGGCAAACAAAACAAATAAAAATAAATACAGACCAAAATGTAAAGAGAAAATTGTGGTAGAATTTGCAGAACTCAGGATCAGATTGAAATAAGAACATGGTAAAAGTAGTTAGTTGTAATATAAGATTTTTTTTTTTTCAGAAAAAAAATTGTCAGCTTAAGTATTGATTTTTGAGATTATAACACAAATCCATTTTTGCAACAGATGAATAAGAACAGCTATCATTCAGATGTTGTTAGCTCAGCGTGGCTCCTAGAAGCAGAGAACTTGTAATAAAACAGTAGTCACACATATATACATATACCTGGCAGGCACTTTGTTTCTTGACAGTGGAAGGCAAGATCATGTTAACATTGCCAACAATCTCTGTATTCCTGTGTCCATTAACCCACAAGGAGTAAAATCTAAGTTTCATCTTATAAAAAGCTCCGTTATCAAAAAATAAATTACATAGTCTGAAACAACATGCTGATCCCTCACCAAAATGATATATTCTTAATGTCTGACTGAAACATTAGTGCAAAGGTGAACAAGATTTATTAAAACTAAATAAATAGTAAAAGATCTATTAAATAATACTACATTTGAATGAAAGAAATAAATGGCAGATGAAACATCCCCATGTAAGAAAGAAAAATCAATTTCACAGAATATTTTAAGAGTAAAAATGTGTTTTTCCATTAATTAAATATATGAAATTAAACTATTGCTTCGATGCTGGAAGATTATAAGGAATATCTTCAAAAATCAGGGGAAAATTATGAGAAAACAGGCGAGAATTAACTCCATCAACAGGTAGGATATCAATGAAATCCATTTTGAAGGATTTTAAAGGATGACAATTATACTTTACTCAAAGTCGTTTTTTATAATAGCAATATTTCTTGGTGGAGTGTGTACTGGGGATTTAACTCAGGTGCATTCAACCACAAAGCCACATCTCCAGCCCTATTTTGCATTTTATTTAGAGACAGGGTTTCACTGAATTGCTTAGCATCTCACCTTTGATAAGGCTGTCTTTGAACTCACTATCCTCAGGTCTCAGTGTCCTGGGTCTCTGGGATTACAGGTGTGTGCAACCACACCTGTCTATAATAGCAATTTGAAAAAAAAAAAAAAAATATATATATATATATATATATATATATATATATATATATATATATCTCCTATTGCTTTCTGACATCACCCAAATGACCAGAAATACCTAGAACAATTACCAGTTGGCACGTAATCTCTGTAAATTATAGTTCCATATAGAGTATCAGAGGAAAAATTTGTGACATATTTAAAATTATTTTGAGGCAACACAAACTTTATATAAAAGAGTAGTTGTACAAAATTATGAAGAATATTATTTTAGTCATTTTATAAAGTAGGGCTTTAGAATACACACAAAAAGCAGAGTGATTTTAAAAACTAAGGAAAAAGGAGGACTGCTAAAATATTCTATTTTAAAGGAATGTATTTCGTTTTCTCCCAATGAAGCACTTTTAGTGATAGTTTTTCTATCTCTCTGATTTGTGTAAAAGAAAGTGCACTTTGTTTCATTAAGAGTGATGTGGTGAGATATTGGGAAAATCTGCCTGCTGTATTAACACATTTTTATTAAAGCTACCTAACTTGAGAATTTTATTAATATCACTAGAAAAGTTAAGACAGGATGAACATTTGTGTAATAACATAAGAAAAGGAGAAAATTTTAAAAACAAAACCACTTCTCAGAACTTAATTTCTTAAATTAATTTTCAAGTTACCTTAAATAACACCATTTTACTTGATTTTTAATATTACTAACATTAATTTTTAAACTAATGTGTCAAGGGAATTAGTATGTAATTTACTTTAAAAAAGACAGTATTTTCAAACTTGGTTGTTATATATTTGTACAATTTCTTATTGGTAGTAAAAAAGATAGTATAATAATATTTTGTTTAGAGCCAGGTGCAGTTGCAGACACCTGTAATCCAAGCAGCTTGGGAAACTGAGTCAGGGGATTGCAAGTTCAAAGCCAGCCCCAGCAATTTAGGTAGTTCCTATGTAATTTAGTGAGACCTCCTGTCAAAATAAAATATAAAAAGGGCTGAGGATGTGACTTAGTGGTTCAGAGCTTCTTGGTTCCATCTCTGGTACCAAAATCAAAAAACAAAAGAAAACAAAAACACTACCTTACATTTTGTTTAGGTTTCTGCCAATTCATTAATACCATAATATTAGTATAACTTATTGGTGAGTATGAAAAGCCAAAGAACTTAAGCTATCAATCTATTTGTATTTAAATTTTATTGAAAGCATTTTTATTTCTCCAGATTTTAAATCATAATCTTTTGCAAATTTAGATTGCAAATTTTATTGAAATCAAAATATTTATTATACAACTCATTCTTTTAAAAAAAATAGCCCTTACTTTTATTTTTGAAAAATTGGGAAAGAATCTAAAAGAAAAAAAAATTACATGAAAATATAAACATAAACCAAACACATTCAATTAAAAAATTTCAATCTGTTCTGACTTTCAGAATTCAAACTTTTTACAAATCTTAGTGCATTCATCATTTAAAAATATTTTCATATGCTGAAAGCTTGGCAGTATTAAGGTTTAATTTTAAATCATTTCTCCCCAAACTTTGTTTAGTTTTTTAGCACCATCATTGAAAAAGTATATTACATAATTGAGAATATTCGCTTATTTTTAAATATAAAATGGGGCAGAGTCTGCTTTTTACTTATAAATTTGTGAGCTTATTTATTTAAAGTATACTGGTTATTGAAACAATAATAACATTCAGAATTTAAAAAACAGAAGCCTTTTTATTTAATTTTTTCCCCAGTACTGGGAATTCAATCCAGGGGTGGTTTATGAAAACAGAAACATTTATTTCTTGGTCTCTGAAACTGTTGAGTGATTATTATGAGAAATTACACTTAAGATTATATTACATATGTTCAAAAATAAAAAATTGTTGAGATCCATGACATATATTTTACAAGTGTATGAATTTACTGCTAGATTTGTTACAGAATTTTGAATAGTGCTTATAAGGTGATGAGTTAGTAATTATCCCTAGTGGTTTTGATCATTTTCATACTGGGAAATGGCCGCATTAATAGACAGTTTTATTGTGAAATATAAGATATGAGGTATAGCCATGTTTCATTTGTAAAAATCTGTACAATAAGCAAACATGGATTTCTTTTAAATGGATTTTTTAAAAATAATGCTCAAATTGTGAAGTAAATGAAAGAGTTTCTATAAGATAACTAAAATATACTTACAATCAACATGTTTTAAATTATATATAAGATAACTAATGAAAACATGCCTTTATTTTTCCACTTTTTTGTTTTAATTTAAACAGGTTTATAAGGTCTTTTATATTTTGAAATAAGAATTATATAAAAAAAACTTTGACTATGGCATTGTTTTTTATAAGATTGATGAAATGTACAGGGATTGAAAATGTTAAAAATCTGAAATGGTTTAACAACATTGTACACAAATCCTTTACTTGAGGTCATTTTAAATTGGCTGTCCCTGTTCTGAACACTTTTTTTTTTAATCTGACTGAATGGAAAGAAGAACATGGATTGGTAGCCCCTGGAAAGTATTAAATAATATTACTTTTTTCTGAGGTCATGATTCAGCACTAATACCAAGCCATTTCTTCAGGAAATGGTTTTGACTGGGTAGTTCCCTGGCAACAAAGGCCATAGCAACTCCAGAGGAGGCATCAGTAATGTGTTCCTTCTCAGGGAACTTTGATTGATATTACAGAACCTGTATTGCCTGTGGGAGCAAGACTCCTAACAGTGGCTATGACCTTTATCATCTTCTTTTTTGATTTTTCTTTTGAGTCATTACAGCTGCTTTTCCACTGAGTAGCAACCTATGCCAGTGGGATACTCTGATGAGAATTTTTTCCCTCAGATACAGAAAACAGAAAACGAACATGTAGCAAAATGTAAAAATAAGCCTGTGTTGATTCTTGCAATCAAAGCTTGCTATGGGACTATTTGCTTGCTGCTTGTTTTTCTCCCTTTGTTTGCTAGTTTTAAATCAAGAAAATAAGATAGGCAATATATTCACATATATCACATATATAGTTATTTAGTATTTCTAACATTTTTTCATATGGTTTATAAAGGAGAAATACAAAGTTTACTTGAAAGATGGGTCCAATTAAAGTAATTCCAAAACTTGTTTTTAAGTGTATATATATATTATTTCAACACATATTCTACTTTCGCATTATTTTTTAAATTTAGATCAAGAACAAAAGCACTGAGACTGTACTACTTGTTTGGTTATCTTGATTTTAACCATCATGTTGAGGATGGGACCTGGGCCAGGAGAAGGACAATCAGTGTAGATAATGAATGATTGGGTCAGATCAGGAAGATGAGGGCTTGTTTGAAAGGAAGAGAAATAAAATGTTAATAACCTTCAGTACACTTCTCCTTCTCTTCACCTGTTGCCAAGGTTACCTCTTTCCAGGGAACAGTTCTACCCAAAAAAGAGTTGTTAATGAAGTACTTCCTGGGCCATTCCCTTCCTGTCTGTAGTAAAGGAGGGCTCCTTTCCCACCATTTGGCTCACCTTTTGGTCACATAGGCAAGATAAAGGGAAAGGGGGAAATGAGAATAAAAGAAATCTGAAATCTATAACAGGGGAAGGACACCCTCCACTCCCTTGTGCACCAACTTGGACTCCCTTCTCCCCCTCTGTGGAGGAGTCTCTGTCTCTCTTTCTCTCTTCTATCCTTTAAATAAAACTTTTGCTCTTGTCTCAGCATTTCCCCCAGTCTTCAACACTCGGGGAATAGACCTGGATCCTGATTGATTCTCAATACAGGTATCAGTGTTACTCATTTTAGATTTAGATAAACTTTTTAATCCTATACAGAGCCACTTTCTTTCTTTTTTCTTTTTTTAGTTGAAAGCAACACTCTCAATTTTTCTGTGAAGTAGGGCATAAAGACATTTATTTGTAGGAGAAATTTTTTGGTAACTAACTTAATATTTTCTTCAATGTCACCTATTTCAGTTGAAAGATGTAAGAAATTATTTCCCTGCCTCTCTGTATGACACAAGTTCTGGCAATTAAAATATAAACAAGTAGGCCACAGGCTACTTGAGAAGAGTTTTTATTTTTTCCCTCTTTTTTCCCTTGATAACATAATGGATGTTATATACTGAACTACCACCATCTCCATTTGGGAAAGACACAGGGAGCTCCAGTAATGCTGATTTCATTGAGCAGCTAAACTAAAAGGCACAGTAATTTTTTCTACAATACTTCTAAGGGAGAAAAAAAAATACAGTTGATTTTAAGATTCTCAGCACTTAAATTTCTGTTCTTGAATATGAATTTCTGTTACTAATTCAATTTAGTTTATAAAGAATGATCTTGAGATTGAGCAAATTATGTTTTGTACATGAACAAATGTCACAATGAATCTCAGTATTATGTATTATTAGAATGCACCAATAAAAATAAAAAAAGAAACAGAATAATAGTTATTGTTTGTGTTTTATTCTTTTGTTTTGTTTGGTACTAGGGATTGAATCAAGGAGGATTAACCACTGAGCCAAATCTCCAGCCCTTTTTATTTTTTGAGACAGGGTCTAATTAAGTTACTTAGGGCCTCGCTAAATTGCTAAGGCTAGTTTTGAACTTGTGACCCTCTTGCCTCAGCTTCCAGATTCATGGGGATTATATGTGTGAACCACTTTACCAAGCATTACTGTTGCATGGGCTTTGATTTAATCTTCTTGCATAGATGGTTATTTTGGAAGATTTTTCATGTGTGTGTGTGTTTGTGTTTGTGTGCGTGTGTGTGTGTGTATGTATGCAAAGAGTTACATGGATGATCAGAAGCTTGGCAAAGGTGATAAATAACTTGATAGTATGTAATGCAGAGAAAAGATTCTCCACTGCAGCACTGTTGACATTGGGCTCAATAAGTCTTTCTTAGGATGGGGTGAGGTTGGGGCTTTGCTGTGCACTACAGAATATTTAGAAGTGTTCATTTTTTATTTATTCTATTTAATTATATTTAGTTATACATGACAGTAGAGTGTATTTGATATATCATACATACATATAGTATAACTTCCCGTTCTTGTGGTTGTACATGATGAGGAGTTACACTGGTCATGTATTCATATATAAACATAGTAAAGTTATGTCCAATTCATCCAAACCTGTGAACCTCCACTCCTCTCTGACCTGTATGCACATATCAGACAGAACATTTAAACTTTGGTTTTGGGGGATTGGTTTACTTCACTGAGCTAGATAGCCTTCAGTTTCATTCATTTACTGGCAAATACCATAAGGGAATTCTTCTTTATGCTGAGTAATATTACATTGTATATTTTCTTTATCTATTTTCTTTATCTATTCATCTACTGAAAGGCACCTAGGTTGTTTCCATAGCTTAGATATTGTGCATTGAGCTGCTATGAACATTAATGTGGCTGCATCACTATAACATGCTGATTTTAAGTCCTTTGAAGTGGTATAACTGGGAGTGTTGTTTCCATTCCAAGTTTTCTGAGGAATCTACTGCTTTCCAAACTGGTTGCACCAATGTGCAGCCCCAAAAGCAATGATGATTGTGCCTTTTCCCTCACAACCTCACCAACATTTATTGTTTTTTGCATTCTTAATAATTCCATTTTGACTAGAGTCAGATGAAATCTCATTATAGTTTTGATTTTCGTTCTCTAATTGCGAGTGATGTTGAACATATTTCATATATTTGTTGACCATTTGTCTTTCTTCTTCTGTGTAGTATATGTTCAGTTCCTTTGATTTTTTAAAAATTTTTAAAAAAAATTTTTGCTGTTTTTTTTTTATTCTTTATATATCCTGAAGATTACTGCTGTATCTGAGGTGCAGGTGGCAAAAATTTTCTCCCATTCTGTAGGCTCTCCCTTCAAGGGCTTCTTTCCTATGCTGTGAAGAAGCTTTTAAGTTTAATACCATCTCATTTATTGAATCTTAATATTACTTCTTGAGATTTAGAAATCTTGTTGAGGAATTCAGGTCCTAAGCCAATATGATGGAGATTTGGGCCTACTTTTTCTTCTAGTAAGTGTAGGGTCTCTAGTCTAATGATTATGTCCTTTAAATACTTTGAGTTGAGTGGGAAATAAGGGTCCAATTTCATTTTATTACATATGGATTTCCAGTTTTTCAAGCCATTTGTTGAAGAAGGTATCTTTTCTCTAATGTATGTTTTTGGTGCCTTTTTCCAGTATAAGATAACTGTGTTTATGTGTGTCCTATACCAGTTTTTAGAGGGAATAGGCTTTCAATATTTTTTCTATTTGGAATGATGTTTGCCTTGGCTTTATTATATATAGCTTTTAAAATTTTGAGGTATGTTCCAGCTATCCCTATTTTTTCTAGTGTTTTGAACATGAATGGATGCTATATTTTGCAAATTATTTTTCTTTATCTTTGTCGTCTATTCTGTACCATTGGTCTACTTGTCTATTTTGGTGCCAATGCCATTCAGTTTTTGTTACTATACCTTTGTACTATAGTTTAAGGTCTGCTATTGTGATACCTCCTGCTTCACTGTTCTTGCTAAGAATTGCTTTGGTTTTTCTGGGTTTCTTATTTTTCCAATAAATTTCATAATTGTTTTATCTATTTTTATGAAGAATTTCACTGGAATTTTAGTAGGAATTGTATTAAATCTGTATAGGGCTTTTGTTAGTATGGCCATTTTGACAATATTAATTCTGTCTATCCAAGAACATAGAAGATATGTCCATCTTCTAAGGTCTTCTTTAATCTAAGGTCTTCTTTAATTTATTTCCTTAGTGTTATGTAGTTTTCATTGTAGAGGTCTTTCACCTCTTTTGTTAGATTGATTCCCAAAAATTTTCTTTGAGGATATTGTCAATGGAGTAGTTTTCCTAATTTCTCTTTCAGTTGATTCATCACTGATGTTTAGAAAAACAAATGATTTATGGATGTTAATTTTATCTCCTGCAACTTTGCTGAATTCATTGATGAGTTCTAGAAATTTTCTCGTGGAGATTTTTGGGACTTCTAAAGATAGAATCATGTCATCAACAAACAGGGATAGTTTGAGTTCTTCTATTCCTATCCCTTTAATTTTCCTGTGTAATTGCTCTGGCTCATGTTTCAAGGCATATGTTGAATAGATGTGGTCTGAGAGTATTCTGTGTTTTGCAGTTTTTAGAAGGAATAGTTTCAATTTTTCTCCATACAGAATGGTGTTGGCCTTGGCTTTATCATATATAGCCTTTACAGTTTTGAGGTATGTTCCAACTATCCCTAGTTTTTCTAGTGTTTTCAACATGAATAAATGCTATATTTTATCAAATGCTTTTTCTTCTTCTCTTCAGATAATCCTTTGATTCTTGTCTGTAAGTCTATTGTTGTGATAAATTACATTTATTGATTTCTGCATGGTGAACCAACTTTGCATCCCTGAGATGAATCCTGCTTGATCATGGTGCACTATTATTTTAATATGTTTTTGTATGGATTTTCCAGTATTTTACTAAGAATCTTTGCATTTATGTTCATCATGAATATTGGTCTGAAGTTTTCTTTTCTTAATGTGTCTTTGGTTTTGGTATCAGTATTATATTAGCTTTGTAGAATATGTTTGGAATGGTTCCCTTCTTTTCTATTTCATGGAATAATTTGAGGAATATTGGTATTAATTCTTTGAAGATCTGTTAGAACTCAGCAGAGAATGTACCTGGTCCTGGGCTTTTCTTTGTTGTTAAGCTGTTGATGGTGTTTTCTATTGCATTGCTTGAAAATTGTTCTGTTTAAATTGTGTATGTCTTCCTGATTCAGTTTGTGTAGGTCATAGGTCTCTATAAATTTTTCAATGGCTTCAAGAATTTCTATTTTAATATGGTATAAATTTTCAAAATGGGTTCTGATTATCATCTTTATTTCAGTACTGTCCATTGTGATATTTCCTTTTTCATTGTGAATTTTAGTAATTATAGTTTTCTATTTCCATTTGATAGCTTGATTTAAGTATAAGTTTTTACTTTTATCTTTTCCTCCTCCCTTATAACAATTATACCCCATATCTTCTGTTCTCTGCCTGTTCATTTGAATTGTAAATCCTTTTGCAAACTTGATAATTTATTGTAGGTATTAATTGATCATATCATTTCTGTTTATTGTGATAATTAACATTGTAAACATCATAGTAGGATCTATTTGGTTAATGCTAAAGTTGACTAAGTTTCATTGATTTCATTGTTTTTTTTTTTTTTTTCAAAGAACCAAGTTTTCCTTTTGTTGATATTTTGGATTTTTTCTTTTGTTTCAACTTCATTGATTTCAGTTCTGAGTTTAATTATTTCCTGTCTTTTAATGCTTTTCATGTTGATTTGTTCTTCTTTTTCTAGGACTTTTTGATGTATATTAACTTATTTATTTGTTGACTTTCTATCCTTTTAATAAATAGATAAGCTTAATGCAATGAACTTTCCTTTTAGCAATGCTTTCATAATGTCCCAAGGATATTCTTATGTTATATCACTATTCTCATTTACCTCTGTTTTTCTTATTTCATCCCTGATTTCCTTGATTTAATGATACTTTGTCATTAAATAGCATATTATTTAGTCTCCAGGTGTTGAAATAGCTTCTACTTTTTATCATTTCATTCAATTATGATCTGATAGGATGCAAGGTATTATGTCTATTTTTTTTTTAATTTTCTGAGAATTGCTTAGTGGCATAAAATATGGTCTATTTTAGAAAAGGATCCATGGACTACTGAGAAGAAAGTGTATTCAGTCATTGATGAAGGAAATAATTTGAATATATCTGTTAAGTTTAAATTATCAGTTGTATTTTTTACTTCTATAATTTCTTTATTTGGTTTCTGTTTGGTTGATTTATTCAGTGATGAGAGAGGTGTGTTAAAATCACCCAGTATTATTTTTTTGTGATCTATTTGGTTCTTGAAATTAAGACTGGTTTGTTTGATGTATATAGATGAATGTTTGTGGCATAAATATTTAGGATTATTGTGTCTTGTTAATGTATCATTCCCTTAAGCAATATGAAATGTCCTTCTTTGTCACTTCTAACTAACTTTGGCTTGAACTCCACTTTATCTGATATGAGATAGAAATCCCTGCTTCATTACAGTGTGAATGATATATTTTTCCATTCTTTTATCTTCAGTCTGTAAACATCTTTGCCTATAAGGTGAGGCTCTTGGAGGCAGAAAATTAATGGGTCTTGTTTTTAATATATTTTGTCTACATTGCCTGGAAGTCTGTCTTCCTGTCTTCCAAGTGATCTAGTCTGTTGGTAATACGTTCAATTAAATTTTTAATTTGGTTTATTGATTTCTTCATTTTATGGATTTTTGCTTGTCTTTTTTCTGAATCTCTATTTTTTAATTGAAGGCATCATTCACTTCTTATATTTTCTCTCTGATTTTACTCCTTTTCCCATCCTTTACTTCACAGATCAGTTTAACTATGTACATTCTAAACTCCTTCTCTGACATTTCTTTCACTGTGTTGTCAATGGATTCTGTGATTGGAGTATCTTGGTTTTTGGGGGGTGATTTGTTCCTTTGCTTTTTCATGTTGTTTGTGTATCTATCCATCTAACCATATGGATCTGAGGCAATAGAGTTCCTACCCTGTGGATTTATAATGCTACTGAAGATTTCCAATACCTCACTGTTTAGAGGGAGACAAATAATAACTACCAATATAAGCAATATTCGTCATTAAACCAAATAGTACCTACTATGATGTCTACAATGTTAATTACCACAATAAACCAAAATGATATGATCAGTTATTACCTACAATAAAATAGCAAGTTTGCAAAAGGGTTAACAATTTCAAATGGACAGGCAGAGAACAGAAGTGATATGGGGTATAATTGTTATGAGGGAGGAGGAGACAAGGTAGAAGAAAAATATTAAAGGGAAAGTGAAGAACAGAATGACAGAGATTTGCTGTATTTGATAAAAATAGACACAATGAATCAAGGGAAATTGGTAAGAGAAAGAAACCTATATCAAGTAAAAATTTTAAAATAAAATATCCTAGTTCTCAAAAAAACTGATCCATGAAAAATAAATGTTTTCAAAAATTTTACAATTTTACTCAGCAATAAAAGAGAACAAAATCATGGCATTTGCAGGTAAATAGATGCAGTTGGAGAAGATAATGCTAAGTAAAGTTAGCCAATCCCGAAAAGACAAATGCTGAATGTTTTCTCTGATATAAGGAAACTGACCCATAGTGGGGTAGGGAGGGGGAGCATGGGAAGAATAGGTAAATTTTTGAAAGGGAAGAGAGGAGGGAGGGATAGGGAAGGGGCAGGGGATTATCAAGGATGGTGTAATGTGATAGACATCATTATCCAAAGTACATGTATGAAGACATGAATTGGTGTTAACATACTTTATATACAACCAGAGATATGAAAAATTGTACTGTATATGTGTAATAAGAATTGTAATTCATTTCACTGTCATTTATTTAAAAAAATTAAAAAAGAAAATGCTATGAAAAATTTAAGCAGGCACATATGAAAATAAGGTAACATAGAAAAATGATAGTTACCCATTTATATATTATAACTAAGGCTATATTTAGAAGTGTACAAGGGGGGAAATTAATGGAGAATAAATATGTTGAACATACATATTTTGTCACTAAAAAAATTTAGAAGTGAGAAAAAAAAAACGAAACAGTATGCATAAATGTCCATGTACCATTACAGTCACAAATAAATAGAGGAAAGAAAAATAAAGAGAGAAAAAAAAATCTCCATGAAAAGTTGAATTTGTTCTGTTAAAGTTCAAAAGATTCTCAGCATTTCTTCTCAGCAGTTTTAGGTGTTATTGTCTGGAACATGATGTTCCTCCCTCCAGACTGCTGGAGTGATAGAAGTAATCCCATAGGTAGAATTCCTGGAAGCAGAGTTTAGGTTTAAGTGGCTACAAACTCTTCATTGAATACCACTTGGTGTGGAGATTTTAAATCAGCACACATCCAGGGCCCAGCAATTGTCATTGTATGCTGAAGATTGTACCATAGGGATCTTTCCTGCATTCCACTTGTGTGGTGGGGGAATAAGTTCTTAGTCTCCTATATCATCTGCAGTTCCCATGGGGGCTTTAGATATTGAGTCTCTAAACTAAATATCACCTGCTTGTGCATTCCTGAAATCCCAGCCACATGCATCTCTCCCCGCTGGTACTGCAAGCAGCTGGTATTATGGTTTGTATAGGAGGTGTCCCCCATAAGGTCACATGTGAGACAATGCAAGAAGGATTGAAGGAGAAATTATTGAGTTATGAGGATCAGTGTGCTAATTCCCTGGTAGTGTTTAACTGAGTGGTAAATGAAGTGGTATGGTGTGGCTAGAGGAGGTGAGAATGTAGCTTTAAGAATGTAGCTTTCAAGGTGTAGCTTTAAGGTATATATTTATATCTGGTGAGTGGAGCTTTTTGCTTCCTAATCATGATGTGAGGTGCTTTCTTCTGCCACATTTTCCCACCATGATGTTCAGCCTCACCATGAGCCCGAAGGAATGGATCTGTCCTTCTATGGAGTAAGACCTCTAAAATTATGAGCCCCAAATAAACTTTTCCTCCTTTGAAATTGTTCTGGCCAGATCTTGTAGTCACAGCACAGAAATAGCTTACTAAAACAGCTGGATTAGAGGAGGAGAGATAAAGTCAGGTGAGTTTCCACAACCAGTTATACCCTATGTAAACCTCTCTTCACATTTGATTTTCTCCTGGCCATTTAAGCACACTACTTTGTGCAGTGTGTGTTTACTGGGTCTATATTTCAGGCCAAACATGGGTTTGCCAGGAATTGGCTCCCTCACCTGCTTGATTGCAAAATGTTTCCTTCTTTTGCCCTCAGCATGCTGTCAGGAAAGATGGTGGCTTCTTTCCCACACAAGGATATTGTGCAGCGCACTTTTCAGTTTAGCTGAACAATGTCCTTCATCTCTAAATGCTCTGTATTCAAACACACCTCAGGCCTCCTAAAAATTTGGGTTCCTTTAATTGCTTTATTTCTCCACTTTGCTTGTGGAGGGAACATTCTTGCTGGTGTCTGTATCCAACCTCTTGAGTCCCTGATCAGCTTTAAACAACCAGATTTAAATTCCAGTAAAGTACCCCCCAGTCTTTTTTTGTGTGTGTGTGCATGTGTGTGGTTCACCCATCTTGCTGAGAAGTTGCCTGTCTGCTTTCTTGGTTTCATGCCACAGAGTAGAAGGAAAAGTGATCTCCTCTATTCTGCTATCTTGAAAACACTCAGGAGTGTTCTTGGTATCTACCATGGATTGCCAGGAGCAGGTCCCTCCCTGTGGTAGCAGTTAGTGTTTCCACACATTGCCAAATGTCCTCTTGGAGCAAATATCACAGGATGAGAACCACTACTCCAAAGCATTGGAGAAGACAGATTAAATATGAGTAAATTTACCTTTACATTTTCATTTAGCTATATTTGATAAATATTTTTGGTATTGTAACATGTAGATATGCAATATATATACGTGTGTGTGTGTGTGTATAATTTAGATTTATAAAATTGCCTTGTATAAAATGACATAATGTAAATTATAAATAAAAATTTCATGGATCAATATCAGAAGTTCTGTAGAGTAAGGCTTTGTTTTGTAACATGAAAATCACAGGTTGTCAGTCAAAAATAACTTTGAAGCTGTGCAACAAATAGTTTTCACATTAGATAACATTCAGGGGTTACAAACTTAGCAACTTAAAGTCCATCAATAGCCAATTAGGACAATAAAGTCCTTTAAGCAACTTTAGAATACCCACTCAACAGAGACTGATAGCTAGTGAGTGCTGGGAGTGAAATCAAGCCCTTTATCACAGACAGAAATATTTAAATGCAGAGACTTTAAAATACCAGTCTAAGAAAAGATGTGTTCATATACTATAGTCAGTTTCCAATCCATAAATGTACCCATAAAAGAACAATACCCTTTTCATTTTCAACTGGAACAATAACATAAAATAACAACCTTTTGTATTGTCTTTGAATCAGTTCATCTCATTAATATTATTTAAAATGTTTCAAACTTGGTATTAGGAAATGATTTTGTTGGTTTATTTGTTTTTAGATAAAAATTAGAATAATTAACTGCCTGGTGATAATTTAAAATGGCTCTTGGTTGTCCATAACTTCATTTGGTAGTCCAACAATAATTTACGATTTACCTCCATGGAAACTAATTACATTAGAAACTGAGGTTGCAGTGAATAATAATGAATAATATTGATTCCAAGACACTGGTAAAACTGATTAATGTAAACAAAATTATATAATGTGATATTATATGATAGTAGAAAGTATTCATAAAAGCAATAGGAAAAATCCTAGTTCATAGCTTTTTAATTTTTTTTTTTCAAATACACATAGTATTATTTATTGTGAAAGATATTCTCAGCCTAAAGAAAAATGTATAAAATAATTCAGAGACAAATTCTAACATGAAGCTATTTTGAAAATCAGCATGATCTTATGAAAAAGAAATTTCCTTTAAAAAATCATTTGAGTGAATAGGATTAATTATAAATTATCCCATGAAATCATATTGATACTTATTTCAGTAATATGATGCAAAATTGTGGTTTTAAGACAATTAAAATTGATGTGTTTAGCTTCATTCTCTATCTCAAACCATTATCAAGGGTAAACTTTTGAGGATAAATTAAATTACTTTAATATAAACATTAAAATTAAATGAATGCTATTAATAATTAATTTTAAATTAATTAAATTTTATTGAAATTTGTCTTAGAACAGAGAGAAATATGATAGTGAGCAGAACTGAATTTTAAAATATTTAAACATTTATTAATCACTATTAACCCTGAAATTGAATGTTTATTTTGACAAAGAAAGCAAGCTTGCCCTTCTGCCATGGACTTGAAGATCCTATGGTTGAAGGGTAATTGGAACTATAGCGTTTCTTTTCATTTCTTCACATTTTAAATTAATATGGCTTCTGTTTACTCAGAAGAGTAAGTAGTATCCCTCCATTTTTATTACCACTGCAGACAATTTTGGATCCCAGCCCAAGTCTTTTTGGAATTAATTGTTCTGGAAGCTGCCTTTAGTTGGAGTAAAAGTATCTTAGCTTTCTCCATCTTCTGTGTAGACTAACATTGAAACATATCTTCCAAATATCCGATGAATGTGGAGCTTCAGTCACACATCCCAATAATCTGATAGTTCACATCCTCTTTGGCTTTTCCCTTCCCTGTCTCATTTCTCTGCATCTTTTGTAAGTACATCCTGGGATCTGCATCCAAATAAACTTCTTGATTCAGAATCATGATATATCCAGGAATACAGCACTTATTAATCTGCAAGAAAATATGAACACTTCATTAAACTTAGAGTCCGTTAGCCTATATGAACATTATAATTTATAAATTGACTTATAAATTGACTCTGAGCGATGACTAAGTGTGGACATTATAAGCTGAGATGGGAATAATAATTATTACAATAATAGTGAGATACTCAGTAAACATCCCTACAAAGTGGCACCTTAAAATATCATTAGTTGCAAAACTAATTTGAACACTCCTAAGAATGAACTTCTTAATGGGAAATTAGCAAACCAGAAAAAAAAAATATTCATCCACTATTCTAACCAACATTTGTTTAGTATTTCATATGATACAAGAATAAATTTTGGAAGTGAGAATAACAAGATGATATATGATGAACTCACCTTGTTTTATATGTCACAGAATGGCAATATTGTTTCAGGACACACATAGACATATTTAAATATATTTTCTAATTTATTTGACAGGAATACTGTACTTGACAATTTAAAGAAAAATGGTCAAAGTAGAGGCATAAGAAATAAGAAAAGAACAAAGACTATAATTTATCAATATATAAATTGTAGCATGTCATTTTTGAATTACAAAGAACTAAGATGTTTAAACTTAAAAGTCAAGTGACATACTGTTATTTGCAGTGTTATGGTACTGCAGAGAAGAAAAGTTGTTTGTTTATTTTTAGACTGAAAAAGAATATGGAACTTAGATATTTTACAATAACTGATCACATAAATCTGCAGTTACTGAAGCTAAGAAAGACAGAGCCCTCTTTAGTGAATTTCACATTTGAGTTGTTTAATTTACTTGTCTTCCAAGAAAGATAATTAAAATTTGAAAGAAAGAGAAGTACTGAATATAAAGCAAAGTTAGAATCAATAGCTTAGGAAATACTAGCATGATAATAAGTTAATCCCATAATTTTATGAGATTTAATTATATATTATGAATATAGTACCTTTTGCACAAGTTGTATGTTCTGATCAGATTATCTGAAATCTGATAATTGAGTAAAATATATTGTATCTATATTATTGTCACTGTATTTCTGGATTCTCACAGTTTTCAGACCTATTAAAAAGGAACATATTAAATCAAAACTACTAAATCTTTAAAAGACATTTAATTTCTCTCCATGGTTTGAGTAGTCCTTATTATATGCTCTGGTGGGATATCATAAAATATAAAACCAACTATTTTGTTTTGAATTTGGCTTATTTGTCTTGAAAATGCTAATGCTAATGTTAGGACTGTTCAGTGTTTTTTGTTTTTGTTGTTGTTTTTTCATTTTTATTGTACTAACCACAGAGTTGTATATTTACAGTACCTAAACTTCTTCATTGAATATTAGATATTTAAAATTAGGAGCTTCAAGACCAAAATAGTAATAATGATATAGTTGAGTATTATTTTAACTATGCATATTGGATAACAATTGATATATTTCATAAGCTCCATGATATAATCAGAAACTGAAATATTTCCATAGAAACACAGAAAATTTCTCAGTATAATTCAAGGTATTAAAATTGAAAAAGTTCTCCATCTTTTCAACTGACTAACTCTTTGAGTTTGATGTTCTTCTCTCCTACTAATTCCTTTTTACTTATTGATAGATATCATCTAGGCAGAATGTTCATCTTATAATAAAGGGAAATTGCATGCAGTAGGGGATATGACAGAACCTAAAATATTTAGTGTTCTTTGATTGCTTTGCAATATTTTTAAATGACATGTGCTTTAGTATTTTAGGTTACAGTGACATATGTTAACACAGTGGGGTGTCTAAAATGTAGCATTTTTGCATAATGATGCTATTATATGAACGCTAAAAAGGGCAAAATGGGTTGTAGGTAGAATATGTGCTACATGTTAAAATTCACGATAAACTGCCCTCTTTAACCCAGTCTTATGGAAATAACTGTTTCAGAAGATTTTCTGAAGTCTGCATTTCAGTGTCCAGTCAAACTACTAACAGCAAGTTTGCGTGGGCATTTGGGAATTGAAATAAACCACTTAAGTGGGCAAGCACTTAGCCTCAAAATAGATGGGTAATGAATGCAGCTGAAAAAAGTAAGAGAGGGGACACCTGCATATTCCTTGTTATTAATGGTATGGCCGAGTGACAGGAGTGCACATTGTCACAATGACATAAATGCTGCCCTGCACTCATCAACCTCACTTTGAACACTCCATCATGAAACTCATTTCCAGAGATGTTGATAATACCATTAATTATATTTGAGGCTTGTGAGTTCAATTACCATTGATTGTGTTGAGATGTGCTCCTTAGCTTTCTAACTATACCCCCCCCACACACCTTTTTTTTCCTTAATAGGGATTCTTCAGTAATGTAAA
Organism: Marmota flaviventris; assembly: GCF_047511675.1. Lineage (NCBI taxonomy): Eukaryota > Metazoa > Chordata > Mammalia > Rodentia > Sciuridae > Marmota > Marmota flaviventris. The sequence continues at coordinate 82,031,305 of NC_092505.1, forward strand.
CATACAGCTTTCTTTTTCTCCAATCAGGATGAATTTCCCTGAGACTAAGAAAGAAAAGTAAGATTCCAGTGCTGTATATTTCAAGGTCTATTTGTGTGTGTGTGTGTGTGTGTGTGTGTGTGTGTGTGTGTTGAAAAGAATGTCCAATTAAATCCATAAATCACATGATTGTAAGAAATATTGAATGTTTAAAAATACATGTTTTAATATAGTACGGAAATTATATTAATAGTTGAAATGTTGTTATATTTAACATTATTGATTTTTTTGGAAACTTTTAGTTTGAGAATTTCTTTAACCATAAACAATGTTGAAGGTATGGTATGTTAAACACTTGTAGATACTTTACATAGACGCACAAATTAACATTTGCCAGATTTTTTGCTATGTTTAGTCTGTATCTTATATCTTTTTTATCCTTCCCCCCAAAATTGAAATAAATTTGAAAGACTTCATTCAAATCTTCCATAAAATTCTTTAGAATATATTACTTTACTATATAAGGACCATGATCCTCCCAAGAAATTTAATACTCTAAATATATAAAATTGTTCAGTATATAGTGAATATATCCATGTGTGTATAATGTGTGTATGTGTGTGTATATATATATATATATATGTATATGTGTGTGTATATATATATATATATATATATATATATTTTTTTTTTTTTTTCTTTTGTAAAGTTTTTCTTTGGATTAACAATAAATGAACATCTAGGCCAACTGCCTTATAGTGAGTATCAAATTTAAATGTGTATTGACACTAGATAAAGAACACATTTGCACTCAAATATATTTTACAAGACACAAGCTACACTTTCCTTTGCCTCCCATCAGAGGACACATAAATGTCAGCAGATGGTTTCTACAGTCAGCAATACCAACTTTGATGATGTGTGTTTATGGTAGTATCCAAAGGTCTCTTCATATTGAAGAGTTCATTTTAATAAGAGTTATGGGATGATATAGGGCAATAATGTTGTCATTTTATCTTTTCAAATTTATATACATAAAGCTGTCCACATTAATCTTGTTATTCTGTTTGTAAATGTTAAATATTAAAATTAATGATATTGTTAATTTTCCCACTCTCTTAAAAATGTCTCATAATCTTTCATGTATAGTTGTCTATTTCTCATTATTGTCTAAAAATTACTCAATTTTAGTCTATATGTTACATTTCTATCAGAAGTCACTTAGTAAACAGATCATCAATTTCCAACAGGAAGAATCTATGTTTTCCTTCCTTTTGTTACTAATATATAGTTTATTGCCTGATACCAGGGAATGTTGTTTTGGTAGGAACTTAAGTTTTTCTTAGGTGTTCTAAATACATATTGAATATTCAGGAGCAGCATATGTACAACCCAAATGAAACACAAGAAACTAAAGTGTTTACAATAGAATGAAAGGGAAATGAGCAAGACACTATATATACACATAGGATATATGCTTCCCTCCATGAAGAGGAATATGTAGACATGAGTCTACAGGAATATAAAAATGTAAACGTCTCATGGTTATGAAGCTCTTATGGAATTTTAGACAAAATTTCATCTGGTATCTTGACATGTGTCACATATAATATGCAAAAGACAAATACTTACAATTCATATGCCAAAGTATTATCTTAAATCTGCCCAGTTTTAGAATATAGGGAATTGTGCCAAAACCAAAGAATATGATTAACACCACACATGCCAGATTTATAAAAGATGCCAGGCTTTTATTATAGAAACTGCATAATATAAAGGTAATAAAAAATGTCAAATCTGTGGATTGACTAAATTGTTCTTTGATTCTCAAACACATTTACTCAAATTTATTTAGTATTGGTTTTATAGTGAAAAAGAAAGTTGAATAATGATTTTAGAAATTGGAAGAGAAGGCATAACAATAAACATATTAATAAAAATAACTTATTCTTAGCACTCAACTATTTCAGTAAACTGTTTCTGAAATTATTCATTTCAGCATAGTATTGCCAAATATTATAGATAAATTATAGTTTAAAAGTAATATTTTTAACAAAATCATCAAACTATAAAAATGAGCAAAAATATACAGTTTCAAACCTTGTGGAAATACAAGTTAATTATTTAAGAACAGTGTGCTTGGCCAAGTAATATACATGATATAAACCACATGGCTGCAGAGAGAAACTTTATCTGAATAGCTGCTTTTCATAAAAAATCACATACATTGAATTTATAAATATATATTAAATATTAACAGTATTCTATGGCTGTAATATTCTTATAAAATAGAACACACAACTAATGGTTGAGATAGCAAGTGACGCTGTGCCATCTATAATGTATGTCTCAGAGCAGGGGATGTAGCTCAGTGGTAGAGAACTTGCTTGGAATAGTCAATGCCCGGGGTTTGAACCCTTACACAGTAAAAATGAAAAACTATATAACAAAAATATCAGAGAAATATTATCCCAACAAATTCAAATAAAATTTTATATTAATAAAATAAATTAAACATAAGTAAGATTAAAAGTTAATATTTTTTCATAATCTTTGATTATGTTTAGCAAATCACAGATTTTTTTTTTTAAAATGTAAAAATTTCCACTATTCAAAAATTATAAAGTGATGGTGGGTTGAAAATGGGATAATGATCACTAATAAAAACAAAACTCAAAGTAAAATCTCATTTTATCTTTAGATAAAATACACTGATATAATAATAAATAATAAATTCTCAAATTCTTCACTACTAGTAACAACACGTTTTTAGTCACAGAAAGATGATTTAAACATAATCCACATAAATTATTCACAAAGTGAAGTATAAGGCTGAATACCAGATTCCCCTTGGACCTGGGTAAATTAACCCCTCACTTTAGCATTTCCCACATGATCTCCAAGGCTCCCTAAGTCTGGAATCAATTTTAGGACATGACAATATTTATGGCAGCAAGGTTGTTTGGGGAATACCCTTACTGAAATTTTGATCAAAGTTATCCAGTGTGGTTCATCTCTGTCAGTGATCTTGACCTTTCTGGGGCAATTTTCTCTTTATCATTTCCCCAAAGCCATTAGATCACAAGGATAAGCATAAAAGTCATATTCTTATGATGATGAAAAAAATAAAAAAGGTAAAAGTGTGGCTTACTCTAACCACTAATTGCAGAGGGGATTGTTGATTGAGCAAGACATATATGTAACCAATAATTTAGAACTCTGTAAGGAGAATTTGAAATTTGGGAAATTAGTTTATGCTGTACAATATTACATGAAAGAAAAATAATGGAAGAACCAAAGATTATTTTTCTTCAGTGGTAGAGATTAAAATGAAGTTTTAATGTTCGACTTTTTAAGCATTATGTATGTGAATATTTTGTGCATCTACTTAGAAACAAGAGAAAATGTTCAACCTGAGAACTGAAGACTGACAAAATGGTTCAAATCTCAGCTTGGTCTCTACCTGAGCAGCATTTTATTTACTCTACCTGTATACTACCTACAAATTAGGAAAATAAATGTACATACATTTTTCTGACATATTAGGTCCTCAGTAAATAATAACTTTGCCCAGAAACAGAAATTTGTAAACATATTCACTCTTCGATCTACAATCTTTTATTCACTAATTAAGAGAGTTCATCCAGCTGCCATATATCCTCTTAGGCACAGGAGATACAACCATGGATAGAACAGGTTACCACTGATCTGTAGAACTGAGAATAAATAAGACAGAAAGATTCCTAAGAATACTAATACAAAATTATATTTCTACAAAAATAATTCCATAAGAATTAATTACTTCATGCTCTGGGAGATAATAAGACAGGGATCCAGCTGGGAAAATGCTTAGGACCTCTAGGACTGAATTCATTTGATTTGAACTTATTCATCATTAATATTTTCCTGCTCAAATCCCTGAACATTGATAAAGTAGCATTAGTGAATCCTTTGTAGGTGAGTTATGTTCCCAGGACTATATTTCCAGTATCATGTTTGTTTTGTCCAAGAACAAGTTTTATACTCCCTGTTACTTTAAAAGTTGCCTTGCAAATATTTTCCCCCATTCTGTAGATTTTCTCTTCGTGCTCTTAATTGTTGTCTTTTATGGGCATAAACTTTTTAATTTGTGAAGCCATACACTTATTGATTCTTGGTTTTATTTCTTGAGATTTAGCAGGATTTGGATGTCAGAGTCTGCACCAATAAGTCACAATATTGAGCAGTGTTTTCTTTTAGGAGTCCCAGTGTTTCTGCTCTAATTTCTAGGTCTTTGATCCACTGACTTGATTTTCCTGCAGAGTGAAAAAGAGAGAGTTCTAATTTCATACTTCTTTCTACATATGGATAACCAGTTTTTCCCAATACCATTTGTTAATTTTTTTTATTTTTTCCAATGCATGTTTTGGGCATCTTTTTCAAGGATATGATGACTGTATTTGTGCGGATTTATCTCTGTCTCTTATTCGATTCCATGGGTCTTCATGTCTGTTTTTTTTTTTTTTTTTTTTTTTTTTTTTTTTTTTTTTTTTTTTAGAGAGAGAGAGAGAGAGAGAGAGAGAGAGAGAGAGAATTTTTTTTAATATTTATTTTTTAGTTTTTGGCGGACACAACATCTTTATTTGTATGTGGTGCTGAGGATCGAACCCAGGCCACACGCATGCCAGGCGAGCACCGTACCACTTGAGCCCGTCCCCAGCCCTTCATGTCTGTTTTTATACAAATACCATGATGGTTTTGTAGCTATATCTCTTCAGTATAATTTGAGAACAGATATTGTGATAAAACTATAATCACTCCCATTGATTAGTATTGCTTTGGCTATTATGGGTCTTTTATTTTTATATAAATTTTAGAACTGTTTTTATAGTTCCATGAACATCATTGTTATTTTGATGGGAATTGTACTATATCAGTATAATATTTTTGATAATATGAATATTTTGAGAATATTATCCAAGAACATGGTAGATCTTCCCTATCATCTGAGTTCTTCAATTTCTTTCTTATGTGTTCTATAATATCCTATAATTTTCATTGTCTAAGTCTTTTACCTCCTTGATTAGAATTATTCCTAAGTGTTTCAGTGTTTCTTTCTTTCTTCCTTTTTTTTTTTTTTTGTTTTGAGGTTATTGTCAATGGTATTTTTTTTTCTGATTCTTTCACCATAGATTCCCTATAGGAGAATAGGAAATCTATTGATTTTTGTATGTTGATCATGTTTCCTGTTACATTAGTGACTTAAAATTAGCATACTAGCATTTATAAGAGCACAATACACAATAGTCAGTATGGAACTGGCCTAGGGGTCTCTCAATAGATGAATGGATAAAGAAAATGTGGTATGCAATGGGGCTTTACTCAGTCATAAAGAAAAAGCAATTATGTCATCTGCTTGTAAATGGCTGGAAATGAACAACACCATGCTGAGTAAAATAAGTAATACTCGAAAGTCAAGGATCAGATGTTTTCCTCATGTGAGGACATTAGAGAGAAATTAATAATTTAAAATGGTGGGATTCCATCAGCATAGAAAGGAGAACAAGGAGTATACTAAGTGGGCCAAAGGGGAAAGAGGAAGGATGGGAAAGGGAGGAAACTGTGGAATGAAATAGAACAAAGTAAACTATGTGCATGTATGAATATATTATAATAAATTCCACTTTTATGTATAACTATACTGCAGTGATTAGAAATGAATTAATAGAAGGAAAACCAATAGAATAGAAGAAGGGTGTCAGTGGGAGGAAGTCAGGGCGAGAATTGGGTAGTGCTTAGGATTGAAATGAAACAAATTATGTCATATGCATTTATGAATATGTAAAAACAAGCCACACAATTACGTGTAACTATAATGAATTAATTAAAAACTATTTAAAGGAAAAGAACAAAAAGTCAAAAAGAAGTTGGCTGGATTTTCAGTTAGCTGTTTACGATCATTGGATTGGAAGAGACAGATTTTGGTTTCATAATAACACTGATTTGTTTTCTGCTTTTGTTCTAGTGATGCTGTTTTCAGTCTTAATTTTGGCAGTGAGTTTACATATCAAATTTCTATGGGTAAGGTTTTAGACCAAAAAACAAAACAAAACAAAACAAAAGGCCTTCAGACTCCCTTGGCCAGACATTATTTTACCATATATACATGTATGTTGTATGATTACACTACCTGTGTGACTCTGCACCATGGACAGCCAGAGGAATGAGAAGTTGTACTCCATTTGTGTACAATGTGCATTCTACTGTCATGTATAACTAATTAGAACAAATTAAAAAAGAATAAGGTTTAATTTGATCTGCTAAGAAAGTAATGGAATATTTTGTTTCCAAGGCAAGCTAACCAGAGTATAAGAGATGAGGGATTAGAATTTGAAGAAATTGACAATAAGGTTAGAAAGGAGAGGTGTTTGAGGGTGCCTAGTGGTGATGGCTGACTAGTTAATTTTGAAAATCTGAGATATCTGTTTTGCAACCCAAAGTCATTCTGGATCATGGGCAGTACTTTACCCTGTGTAGCAGCTTTACTTCAGTAAAAACTATGATGAATGCTATATAGCTCTTGTTTAGGATAATGAGAGATAAAATAGTGAACAAGTATCACACCTAGAAAATAGTCAGATTAGCAGCTCTTGGTGGGAAAGGTGATCTGGAGCCATAATGCCCTTGTCCCCTAACTTTACAGTAAGGAGGAGATGAGAATGGGAAATAAATTATTAGAGATAAAGATGGGGTATAGTTAATGGTAGGTGCCATTGGTAAGGATTGAGGAATATTCAAAAAGTTGATAAAGCATTATTTACATGTGTGTGAGGATGTCTCTAGTAGAGATTGGTCTTTGTGTTGGTTGACTTCGTGGAGACCATTTTCATGGGCAGGTATCATCCAATTTTCTGGGGTCTGAACAGCAAAAGAAAGTAAAGGAAAAGATTTCCTCTCTTTTTCTCTTGGAATTGAGATACAGTCTTCTTCCCTTGCCTCTGAAAATCAGAATTTCCCTACGCTTTTTGTCCTTGAACTGCAGAATTTATGCAGAGATCCCTATGTGCTCAGACTTTTGGCCTTGGGCTGATGGTTACAACATCAGCTTTCTTGTTTGACTTTTTTAGACTTAGATTGTATCCCAGGGTTTCCAATTTACAGACAATCTGTCATGAAACTCTCAACGTGTACAATTGAGCAAGATAATCCCCCTAATAAGTCTCCTCTGACATATCTATATCTATATCTTTTTCAATATGTCAATAGATATAAAAGTCTTATAAATATTTTCACTCTAGAAGGAACTTGACTAAATTATAGATAAAATTAAAAGTATTTACTTAATTCCAAAAAATGATTTATTAATATAGAAACATTCCAGGAATAAGCATAATATAAAAGACACCATGTAATATAAGTATTTCATTGTCCAGTGGGACAGAGGTCTTAAAGCATGCACATGTAGACACATGCATACACACCGATAGGCATATTAAAATAAAATAGATTTCTTCAAAAGCTTTGGCAAAATTAAGTAATTATGACAAATGTATGATGACATGCATACACTATTTTGGTGATGATTTTACTATTTATAGTTTATATAAATCCTCTGTGCCTATTCATTTTTGCTGCCCGTCTTACCCACGACAACCATTATTTTTTTACTGTCAGTATGTTTTTGCTTTTTATATTATGTTGTATAGTTGAAATTACAAGACGTGTAAATTATTCAAATTGACCTACTTATCAGTATGAATTTTTATTTCTTCAATGTCTTTCTATAGTTTATTAGTTAATTTTGTTTTAGTGCTCTATAATATTTCATTGTTCAGATGTACTTCAGTTTTATTTATCCATTCGTCTATTGAAGAATATCTTGGTTGCTCCCAAGTTTTGACAATTAGAAATAAGCTGCTGGGCTGGGGATGTGGCTCAAGCGGTAGGTGCTCACCTGGCATGCGTGCGGCCCGGGTTCGATCCTCAGCACCACATACAAACAAAGATGTTGTGTCCGCGGAAAACTTAAATAAATATTAAAAAAAAAAAAAAAAGAAATAAGCTGCTGTAAGCATTTATTTGTAAGTTTTTGAGCAAAGGTAAATTTTTAGGTCTTTGGGCAAATGTCAACCATCCTGGAAGTTGGATTTATGATAAAACTAAATGTAGTTTTTAAAGAAATGTCCAAACTGTCTTTCACCTTGGAAAATGACACTGACTGACTGTATCATTCTGCATTCCTACCAATAATGAATGAATTCTTGATTCACATTTTGGCAAAATTAGCTGTTGTCAGTGTTTTCAATATTAGGCATTCTCATGAGTGTATAGTGAAATAATTTTTTGTTGTTTTAATTTGCATTTACTTGATGAAATATAAATATAAAATGGATCATCTTTTATATGCTTATTTAATATCTGTATTTGTGCTTTGGTGAGGTGTCTGCTAAAGTCTTTGATCCATTTTTTAATCAAATTGTTTGTGTTCTTATTATTGTATTTTAATCTTTTTATTGTGTTTTAAGTACCCTGCCCCCATATTTTGTATAGCAGACTTTATCTGATATGTCTTTTGCAAATATTTTTGTCCAGTCTGTGTCTCATCTTTGCATTTTCTTGACAGTGCCTTTTGAAGAGTATATACTTTTAGTTCTAATGAAATCCACCTAATCATTCTTTTTTAATAGATCATGCTTTTGATGTTGTAAATAAAATCTTCAACAAATAGATGTCATCTATATTTTCTTCTATATTATCATCTAGGAGTCTTGTAGTTTGAATTTTATGTTTAGGTTTTTTATTCATTTTGAATTAATTTATGTGAAGTGTATAAAATCTGTGTCTAGATTCCTGTTAATTTATTTACAGATTTTCAAATGAGTGTCTAGTTCTTACCACTCCATTTCTTGAAAGTGTTATTTTTTTTCTTCATTGTATTGACTTTGATCTTTTGTCAATTATCATTTGACTATATATGTGTGGGTCTATTTATGGGTTCTTCATTCTGTTCCATTGATCTGTCTATTCTTTCATGAATACCACCTTCTAGATTAATGTAGCTTTATAATAGCCTGAAGGAAGGCACTTTCTTGATTATTATTGCTTTCTTCCCCCTTCTTTTATCTTTTGAAGTGCTACAGATAGAACCTAATGCCCCACACATGCTAGGCAAGTTCTCTACCAATGAGTTACATCCCAGCCTTCGTTAATGTAGCTTTATAGTAGACACTGAAATCAGACACTGTCTATTTTCCAGCTTCATTATTTTCTGATATTATGTTGGCTCTTTAGGATTTTTGCTCCTCCATATAAATTTCAAAATCAGTTTGTCAATATCTATAAATTAACTTGACAGGCTATTGATTGAAATTACATTGAATCTAGATCAAATTAGGAAGAACTGACATCTTGACAATATTGAGTTTTCCCATGAATATATAATATCTCTCCATTAATTTTCTTCCTCTTAGATGTCTTTCATCAGAGGTTTACAGCTTTCCTCATATAAGTCTTATAAATATTTTATTTATGCCCAAGTATTTTATTCTTTGGGGTGCTAGTGCAAATGCTATTATATTAATATAAAATTTATCCTGCTCATTGCTGGTATATAGGAAAGTGATTTTGCATGTTAGTCTGGTATTCTGCAGTCTAGCTCCACTCACTTATTAGTTCCAGATATTTTGTTGTTGTTGATTCTTCAGATTTTTTATATACAAGTTTATGTCAACTATAAAAAAAAGTTTTATTCCTTCTCTCCAGTCATGTACACACTCTATTTCCTTTTCTCATCTCATTTAATTGGATTTCTAGTAGAATGCTTAAAAGCTGCTGAAAGGGATCCTTACCTTTGTCCTCACCATGGTGGGAACGTTTCTAGTGTCTTACCATTAAGTATGATGTTGACTGTTGGTTTTCTGATGATATTCTTCATTCTTCAAATTGAGTAGAATTCCTTTTTATTCCTCGTGTAATGAGTTTGTGTCATGCATGGGATTATTTGGTTTGGTTGGATATGTCAAATGTTTTCTTCTATGGATATTGACATAATTATGTGATTTTTCTCTTTACTTGGCATATTTGATGGATTAATTGATTTTCAAATATTTAAAAAGTTTGCATGCCTAGAATAAATCCCTCATTGTGGTGTATAGTTCTTTTTAAACACTATTTTATGTAAGTTATTAATGTTTTGTTGATGCTTTTGTATTTATGTTCCTGAGAGGTATTGGTCTTCAGACTTTGTATAATGTTTTCACTTGATTTTTTTCTGGATGAATATTGCATATCACATGCTAAAATATAGAAACTATAGCCTTGTATTTACCAGATTTTCTATTTCATTTGATGCTTTGTTTTCTGGAGATTTTCTGATCAGGGATGAACTGCCTCAGCCATAGGAAATGACCCGTCTGTGAGCATTTTTTTATATGAAAACCAGTGACTCATACTTTTATCCTCCTCCATTAGGGGGATCTTACATTTTGGAACACATTTCCCTGCCCTAATACCACATGCTCCTGTATTGGAGAACTATGCACAATCTCTATACTCTAGAGCTTACTGAAATTATTCAGATTTGCCTAATATGAACCTGCTTAGATTCATTTTTCTGATTTGCTCATTTCTTCTTACAGGAAATGTAATAAAGACTTTTTGACATTCTTAAGAATTACGTGAGTGTTCTGTTGTATGGTCTAGTATAACATATAGCATGATCAACTCTTTTTTGGAATTATGAGTATTAAACTATGTTTTCAATGGTAATTATCTCCTGATCTGTTGGTGTCATCATACTCTATAATAATAAACCTGAATTCTAAAGCAGAGTTGTTTTGCATTAATAAATCAAAAAAAAAAAAAGAATCCAATTGAACTACATTATTTCACTCTTTTAGACTTGTCAACTGATCCTCACTGTTATTAGAAACAATGCAAAGAAGTATATGTAAAGGCAACTGTAAAATTACATGTTGAGTATCAATCAAAATCAAGGTAGCTGATTTAAAAAAAATCTGTTGCCTTTTAATCAAAGTGTCACCTTAGGATGATATTAAAAATTAGCACTTTTTTCTATTAGTTATCCCAATGAAAATAGTAAGAAAATGCAAGTTCTAGTCTACAAAATCCTAGAAGTTAAATTTTAAGACTATTTTTTATTAGTATTGGCAGAGATTTAAGTATAGCCAGAAATGCTATAGAGTAAATCCAGTTGGCTCTGGATGATGCAAATAGCAATCTATTTAGTAAATCAAAGCCAAGATAATTAAAATTAAAACCGTTCTGTGAACCAAGATGCTTAGAGAAGAAGAAATAAGGCTACTAAGAATGGATATTTTGAAAATTCTAGTTATGAAGAATTTTTACCTGAACAAATGTAATTATTCCAAAAAAACTCATATATTTGTATTCTCCAAAAAATTTGTATTTTAGCTAATAAAGTAATGTCAAATCAATGAGTATTAGCAAAAGCGGATTGTAAACATGGAAATAACCTAATTTGTTTTAAGATTAGTTTCATTAGAATCAGAAAAATAAATCTCATTCACCTTAGCCATTTAATATTCCTAAAATATTGCCATTTCATGGCTGGTTCATTAGATGGCCATATACTGAGAATGCGTAAATTGCAGCTCAATTATTGATGTGCTCTCAGATGTACTTTCAATGAGGTATGCAATTTTTCAACAAAAACAAAACTATCCCTCCATAATGAGGACAGTAAAAATAAAGCAATTTCTTTCAGTGAAACATCTTAAATACTCCAATTCTGCCATAGGGATTTCTCTAAAACAGGAGAGATTGTCTCCATTAGTGAAGAGCGATGCATGTTTTGTATATATCTGTTGCCTGATATTTTTTAAAGAATACTCAAATAACAATTAAAGAAAAAAAAATAAATCACTCCTATTGGTCTTAGATGTTATGTAAATACTTTATCCAAAAGCAAACTCTGATCAACTTGTTCTGTCATTAAAAACAATACATACTAACATTTACTCTGTGGCATTGCACTATTTATTTTTAATTTATAATTAATGGAGAAAAAAATTTGTATAATAAAAATCTATAGAAAAAAATACTAGTTCCAGAGATGAAGTGGGGAAATGTGACCTGAAGCTTTGACTTTATAAATCATGCCCTCACTATTTACTGAAAGTTTTTGGGAAAGTTTTAGACTATTTTTAGTTTTATGTTCTTCTAAATAAGAAAGAAGATTCTATGTCCTTGGGTTCTTGTTAGGTTTACATGAAAAATAAAATTACAGAGCACCTCATAGCTAATTCTGTTTGAGCTCCTTTATCATTCAGTCCTTCCTATCACCTCTGCTCAGCACACACCAACTTGATTTCCAATGTTAACACCTCTGTTTCTCCTTAAGGGCTTTCAATGGTTACTTGAATCTACTACCCTTCCTGTGTGACAGAGTGTATGTGCCAGGAATAAATACCCTCCAGGAACAGCCCTTCACATTGACTCACAGAATTGGGTGTTTAAAGATCCTGGTACTCTCATTCTTCTGTGCTGTTTTCAGTAGTTATAAGAAGTAAATAACCTGTAGTTTACAGAGAAAACTAGCTTACTATATTTCATGTCTCCCTCTCTTTCCTGTCATTTTCCCCTTTACCTAAATTTAGTTCGGATTTATCTCAAACATTGGCATTTGGAGGACCTCATTCTAATATCATTATTTTCTAGAAGTAATTCTAGAAAACAAATATCCAGAAAAATATTTTTAAATAACAACAAGGAAATCATTGTCAGTGATATCTTGGGAGTATGGCATGCTATAGCATCAAACTTTCTGAGATTTCCATAAATAGATGAGTTAGGATGGATGCAAGTGACAAGGGATACATTGGTTTGTGCATCACCTCCAGTTTTGAAATACAGAGTAACCATAATAGTTTGAAGGATGATGAAAGGGTTTGTTCTCTGTAATATAAGTAATGAAGAAAGAGAATTTACAGGCTCATCTTAGCCAGTTGCCAATTTATGTCTTGATAAAAAAGTTAGTAGATACATCAGGCATCAGTGGAGGACTTTTAAGAGATAGCCTACCATAATTGAAGACAAACTAACTTAAAATTTATAAGGACTTATTTTTAAAAGTAGGCTAGTTATAAAGGAGGATAACATAAAGACCAGTATTTTTCTGTGAGATATAAATTTTATACAATACTGCTTATTGAAAGTGTTGATCCCTTATCAGCATGTGTCAAGTCCTGAATCAACCTATAGAAGGTTCATTTTTTTGGAGGGGAATGAGGTTGCTTATTCATTAAACAATGAGGAATAGCCTATTTGGAATGGGAAAAGGAGAATAATGTAGAGAGTGGTGATGGTCCACTCTAGATCAGGATTGACAGTGGTAGAGATTTTAAGGAGCAGAGCTATCTAATGTCATGAAAATGAGTAGCATGGCAATGATGATCAAAGAAAGTAGGGCTAATTCTTTATACAAAGAGTGACATAGGTTCACAATTAATGTTCAGGAAGCACTGTCCTAAAAAGGTAAATAATGATATATTAGATAGCTTTACATTACCACAATGAAACACCTGAGTCAGGTAACTTTATAAAGAGAAAAATGTTTATGTGGCTCATAGTTTTGGAGTCTCTAAGTCCTAATAGTTTATCACAATCTCAGCAAAGGCTAGTTGTTCACTGTATGACTTCATAACAAGTGACAGATGGCAATGATAGAAGTTCGTGTTGGAGTAAGTGGTCACAACTTCAGCCATGAATGGAGAGAAATGGGTAGGACCACCATTGTTCCTTTTATAACAGTACTCAGGGAAACTCTAGGGGTTCCTATAAAAACCATTAAAGATTGATTGAATATTACTTTATGCCCCAATGATCTTAGGACCTCCCACTGGGGCCCACATCCCTACCATTCAACCACTTCCTAACAGTGTCACCATGGGGATCATGTTTTTACTCATGAAATACCCTTGAGGAACACAAACATTTAAAACATAGGAAGTTCCAGACCAAGTCTGTAACAGTGGCTCCAATGAGTCTGCAGAATATAGTCTCCTCATATATGTTATATACTGAAATATTTCCCCAGTTTCTGAGTACGTGAGATATAAAGATAGTTTATGTGCTGGCTTAAGCATCACTTTATTTTTTTTTTAGAGAGAGAGAGAATTTTTTTTTAATATTTATTTTTCAGTTTTCGGCGGACACAACAACTTTGTTTGTATGTGGTGCTGAGGATCGAACCCCGGCCCCACGCATGCCAGGCGAGCGCGCTACCGCTTGAGCCACATCCCCAGCCTTCACCTTACTTTGTTAACCTGTATTTAGTAAAAGCCATAATGGTTGGAAGCTCAGGTAGACAAGTGAAAACTCTGGAATTAGATTCTGATTCTATAGAAAATTGAAAATCAGATACAAACTGGGGGTATAAATGAAGGATAGAGGTTAGTGATGGTAGCTTTGACTTAAATGATTTAGGAAGTGTTTTCTCAATAATCTTCTTATATAATTCATTATTCTAACCCCTGAAGAAGATGGATAATGGCAGATTGTGATGAGTTAATATCAAATTAATAAGGTGGTATCGACAGTTGCAGGTGCAGGCTAGATTTGGTACCTGCAATAGAATAGGTAAAACAAAATGACTCAATGTCATTAATCATCAGAGAAATACCATTAAAAATCATAATGCGATATTACATCATATCTATTAGGATGGCCATTGTCAAATAAGCACACATACACACACACACACAAATGATAGAATATGGAGAGCTTTGAACTTTGTGCAACACTGTTGGAAATGCAACAATGCAGCCCTTTGTAGTAACAATGCAGCCTTTTGTGGAAGAAAGAATGGAGTTTCATGGAAAAAATTTTTAAAAAGCTACCATATCATTCACCAGTCCCACTTCTGGGTATTTATACAAAAACACTGAGATCAGAATTTTCACTACCTTCCAGTAGGCATCACTCCCTCTTAGTAAAAGTTGTGAATTCCATTGTCATTATTTATCATTTCCCCTGTAATTTTAAATCCCCTAATTATCAGAGAGGCCAAGTATTTTGCTCTATTGTCATGTCTTCTCACTGTACAGTGGGTCCCTGTTTTAACAATTGAATGTTTATCTGTACCAGATGATTCCTGCACAGGATTTACCAGTAACCAGCAGGATTGTGTCCTTGATGTGAAAAGGCAGTCAGTGCCTCTATTTTACACCTCTTTCTTATCACTTGTTTCATCAGGTCATTCTTGGCATAATATATGCCACTTGGGGTTCTTCAATAATTAGAAGATGAGATGTAATTAGGAGAACAAGATGGTTATTAGTATTAGACAAGTGAAACTTGTGGAAGAAAAGAGGGAAATTAGGACTGGGTAGAGGACCAATAAGTTTCAGTGCAGATCTGAAAGAAGTTTCTGTCAGCCAGTGCTGAGCTTTGGAGAAAAGATTGCCTTTCAGGGAAGTCCCTTTGTTGGGACTTGTTTAACTTTTGTTTGTTTGTTTTTCGTTTTTGTGGTGCCGGGAATTGAACCAGGGCCTTGTGCGTGTGCAAGACCAGCTCTCTACCAACTGAGCTACATCCCCAGGCCAGGACTTGTTTAACTATGGCTAACATAATTGGTAGTAACAAGAGTGATCCCTCAACTACAGACTCCTTGCTATGTCATTTCCTGGAAGCAGGGTCCGAGAGAAACCTGGCATTTCCTTGAAACTGATGTAAGGCCAGAGGAAGCAAAGAGCTATTTCTAGCAGCTGAGCATGAAGTCTTCTCATGAAGGTGGATCTCAACAGTACATTCTTATGCTACCACAGATAGCTTACTGTTCTTGGGATACTACTGCACCTTTAGTTTGTAAACTATTCTTTGCAGATATGCTTTCCCAAAATGTCTTTCAAACATGTCCCATTTCAAAGCAAATGAAATATGTGTCAGTGTTTTACACTTTTGAATACAGTCATGGATGCTAATTTATATAAAGGGTAATATTGTTCATTTACTAATTGAAAAATCGTGTACTCTTGATGAAGTATTGTTGAAAATGTTATAATTATGAATAGTTTTGTTCAGTGCTCCTCTCTTAAGCCTTGGCTCTCCAATGAATTTGAGCATATTTAATTGTTTTGCCAGTATTTTACTGCTTCATGGAAAGTAAAATGACATAGATAAACTATTTCTTGTTCTTTCTTATTCCACTTACCAAATAATTGACATTTTGCTTAATCAATCTTCTCATGGATCTTTGGTTAATTTCTATTGTTGTGTGAAAAATAAGGAGCAATTACTTGAACATTTATTGCTGCAGTTTTATAGCAACACTTTATTACAACTGCAAATCTTTAGTTCATTTTGCTTTTAAGAATTGACAAATGATCTTAAAAGCGTGTTTTTCCTCTCTGTGTAAACCATATAAACTATCCCATAGAGTCAGATGTGGTGGCACAGAGGATAGATAACAATTTGCTTTGGTTCTGTTTCTCTGGAAAAGTATCTTTATCATGCTATAAAA
This sequence comes from Marmota flaviventris, assembly GCF_047511675.1. Lineage (NCBI taxonomy): Eukaryota > Metazoa > Chordata > Mammalia > Rodentia > Sciuridae > Marmota > Marmota flaviventris. Next base: position 82,047,764 of record NC_092505.1, read on the forward strand.
TAATCATTGCTGACACATTTCTATGTCACCAAGGTCTAATAATGTCTTAGATTTTAAGCAATCCAGAGCCCTCCTTATTTAAGGGGCATGTACAACGTAAGTTAGAGCAAATTAGGAAAAACACCTTTTGATTCTAATTTTGCAGTTATGAAGCCCCATTTTTTTCTCTACTGAAATGGTTTTCTAATTTAAAATTATTGCATAATATATACTACAATGGCTCTCCTTACTCTTTCCTCTCCAAAAAAGAGGACTCATAGAAATCACCAATATGATTCTCTACATTAGAAGAAACAATATGTCAGAGTAAATGTGTAAATTTTTCTTTTCCTGTATGAAATACAACTACCTTCACATTCACACAAATACTTGTTAGTTTGATAGAATGTACCCGTAATAAAATTTTTTACTAGTAGAAAAATAACCTAATTTACTAAGTAGAAGAGAATTTATTTAATCAGAAATTTATGAGTACCAATCAGAAATTATATAACAATTAGAAAAAGAAAAAAATACATTATATTACCTCTACCAGCTTTGTTAGCAAGCATTTATTCTTTCCATAAATATAAACATACAAGTATATATTTTTAAAAAATAAACTATGAGGAGGAATAAAGAGAAACAAAAGTTTTGAGACCTTGTTTTGAGAATCTGGGATTAATGATTTAGAATATTATCAAAAAAAGTTTAATATGATAGCATTCATTATTTTTGTTAGGCAATGCAAAGTAACACTACATGAATGACATTAAAAAATAATATAGTAAAATGATATATAAGATTATATTTTAAAAGTTAACCATTTCAAAATTTTGGAGATTCAGGAGAGACAAAAGAAATTAGTATATAAAGATGAGAAAAGTCACCAGTGATTGAGCCATCAAGTTGTAGGCTGTAGGGAAGAAAGAGATCACATTTGTATTTATTATTGGGAATAAGATTTGAAAAACAAGAAATGCAACCCAAGAGAATGAAGAAATTAAATGGCTTGTAAAATGAGTGTGATTTCTGAAAGTAGATACAATAGACTGGGGGCAAATTAACTAGGGAAACAAAAGTAAACAAATAGAAACCCAGCATGAATAAATGCCCCTCAGGAGAAACTAGAATGAAAAGTAGGGGACAATAAATTGTCTTAGTTACCTGTATTAGAAATGTCCACGGTGAGAAGAATAATTTAAAAAATAAACATTGTGACCAAACTTAAGAGAAAATTCACTGTTAGGATGAAAGCTAAGTCTTATCTTTGACTAGCAAGAGACATTACTTCTATTTCACTACAGGAAATTCATAAAACTTCTTCTATATCATATCACACTCATAGGGTACAACCCACAAATTCACTTTCTTAATTATGTAATAAGATAGCCAGCTATTGTTACACAAGTTAAAACAATGAAATTTTCACCCTCTCCTGTCTAACTTCTACATACACATCTAGTAATTCACAAAAGTTTGGTTACTTTATATTTAATATTTTTGCTACCCCTTAAATCATAGAATAGTATTGTTTAGATCGCCATTATTATCCAATTCTTTGCTTTTTTTTCTTTCTGATTTAAAATATTATCTTCCCCATCACTTTTAATTATCTTCTTAAAACAATAAGAATAATAGAAAAATATGATAAGTAACCAAGTGCTATAATTGCCACTCTTAGCATACCAAAGGAAACATCCTGGTGTGACTCAGGGCTTTTCAGTTTCCCCTCACCCTACTTTCTATTATTCACCATTTTTGCCTGTGTTACTTCTTTTCCCACAAGAATCTCATCAACATCACTCCTTTCTGAAAATATTCCTAATCATTTAATATATACTTTGTTGAATACTCTGGCAGAATGATAGATTTCACTCTCCACCTTATTCTCAGTTATCTTTCTGAAAAAGACATTTGTTAAGTGTTTTAGTCAACCTTTTCACCCCTGTGACTAGAAGGTCTAACCAGAAAGAGTGTAGTGGAGGGAAGCAGCTCTTATGATGATCATGAAGCAGAGAGAGATTTCCACTTGCCAGATACAAATATATATCCTAAAGCCACGCCCCCAGCGACTGGCCTTCTCCAGCCACACCATACCTTCCTCCAGTTTCCAATCAGTTAATTACATCAAAGGATTAATTCACTGACTGGGTTAAGTATCTCACAACCCAATCTTTTCCTTTCTGAACCCTCTCACATTGTTTCACACAGTGAGCTTTTGGGGGACACCTCCCATCCAGACCTTAACAATAATCTTACTCTCTAACAGAAACCACTGGTGCTTATTCTTAGCCAACATATTCCTCTTTCCCTACCCTGACCTTGAGGCTGGGTATAATATGGTCCTACCCACTCACCTCCATTTTCACATGCCATCAACTTGGAGATTACATTGTTCCCATCTTAGTCACTTGTGGTTGCCTGAAACAGGTCACCTTGTTTTCTACCCTCCTGTTATAAAACATACTGTTGCAAGGAACTTCTTTCTTCTGGACATTGGGTGACACTTCTCTTTGTTTAAATTTCTTTAGATTCTATCACTGGGAAAACCATCATGATTCCTTTAGAACAACATACCATTTTCTCCTAGTGCCACCCAAGTGTTTTGAACAATCTTGTTATTATTTATAATGTAACTCCATTTGATAAAATCTTTCTGTATCTCCTCTGTCTCTCTCTGTAAAGTACACACTTTTAGATTAAAGCTTTGTATTTCCATCAATTTTCTTCAAACATGGCAAAATCTCAGTCTTATGAGTAATGTTCAATAAGTATTGATTTATATTATCAGCTAAGTTTCATATGGCATACTACATGTATATCACTATGCATGTGAAACAGTTTTTTCCTAAGTTTTTTTCCAGTTTTAGACCCTGTCATGAAGTCATCCATCCACAATTTTATCTGATTAATTCTGTTTGTGCCTCAGGGTGTAGACCAAATGTCTCAATTGCTTTGATTGATGCTTTTGCTTTAATTGATGTATTAAATGCTCTTCCTTTGGACTGCTTTAACCCCTGCATGTATCTTTATCAGAATATTTACAGTACAGAATTAAATGTCCTTCTTTCTTCTTACAGTAACATTTTGTCAATATCTATGCTGCAAGGTTAAACATCATACCAGCTATATAGTAGATGAGGCCTATACTCAGTATACTAAATATCTATGTACTTAGATACTTAGAATGTATCTGTCCCAATTCTATGTGTAATAGTGCAGCCCAGATAAATGCTGTTTAGGTGACTTTTTGAGTCTAATCTTTAGCTTCGTAGTATATTAGAAATATTTATAGGAGAAAATCTCATTTTTTTGTGGAGGTTTTAAAATTTGAGGGTACAACTATAACAAAACAAGTGAAAAAATACAAAAAGCATAGAAAAGATTAATTGGAAGTGTGGAACCATTAACTTCCTGGGAAACACAACTTTTTAAATATAGGTGACTTTAAGTTCTGGATTTTAACATTGAGTTGGTACCTCAAAGTTATCATGACTATTAATTTCTGTTTTCCTTTTTCAGAGAGATTGATTAACATAACTATCCTTTGTTCATACTGTTAGTAGATGCTGAACTATCTTCTCTAAGTGGTCTTTTTTTCTGACCTGCAGACCCAAAGAGTCCATGAATAGTTAATAATAGATGTTTTCTTATCTTATGTATCTTTAATCAGAGCCTCAGCTATGTCTCATACCATAAAGTTTTTTTCTTACAATGACCCATATGCTCATTTAGAACAGAAGCAAAATTGACTTTTGCATTCCTTACTATCAGCACATACAACACACTACACTCCATCTTCATCACTCAACCTGCTGCTCTTCTCTGGTTGACTTCTTTTCTACCCTTATTCAGGAGCATGTTACACTGACTTTGATGACAACTCTGACATTCATATCTGGTCTTAACAATTTTTTTAAGAAATAAAATACTCTAGAAACTTGAAAGATACCCGCTGGTAAAAACATTATCATTCTCAACATTTTGATAATCTTTTTAATATTAATTAGAATACTGTTTGACATGTACAAGAATCTATTTATCAGGATTTAGTGTTGTAGGTATTCATAATATTCCAGGCAAGGCTTTAGGGTTTAAATTGAGTATTAAGAGATTTCCAAAGCCAAAGGAAGAAAACATATAAATAAAAATATTTTTTAATGTACTAATAAGGAGGTATATATAAACAGTGTTGGAAGCTGTAGTGATAGCAGGAAGAAACACTGAGTTAAACTCTAATGGAAGAATACAAGAAATGTTCAACAAAGGCTTCACTGAGGAACTAATATCTAAATTGAACTCTATGAAGTCCATGGCCTTCAATGCATATATTTAGACAAAAAAGGAAGCATCTAGAAGAATGACTTAGTGAAAAGCTATATATAATACACATTGGCTGGGATTCAGGAAGTAAAATTTAGGGAAGGGAAATGAATCTGGTAGACAGTGGCAAAACTTCCCAGGGACTGCTATGCATGATAAAGAGTCTGTGCTTTATAAGTGGAAAAGGACAATAAATAATAACAAAATCTACCATATTTCACTGCCTAAAATGTGTCACATAGTATGCCAGCTATTTAATAAATGTTGTTTAATTTAATCTTCAAAAAAATCATGAAAGGTATATATCTCCACTTGAGAGGTTTTTTTTTTTTTTTTTTTTTTTTAAAAAAGGTCCTAAGAAAACAAAGCTTTAAAACTACTAAATGGTTAAGAAAACAATCTAATCCAGTTGTTCTATTTGTAAAGTCATCTTAGTTCCAAATTAAGAACTTTAAAACAGTGTAATAGTGTTGATACTTACATAATATATTTGTTTTACAGAAATAAATCTGGAGATAAGAAAGGAGGAAAGCACTTAGGATATCCTAAGGAAAGATGTTGTGCTTGTGGAACAAGGCCACACAGTATGCAGGGCAAAGAGAACAACCTAGATATTTAACATACACAGTCCATATACATTGCTATAATGGAGCTATTTACAAACTTCGCTAGAATTATTTTAAAAAGAAAAACAAAATAAAATAATTCTGCTGAGAATGTTAAAGAAAGCTTTACAATCTATCTGACACTAAAGAGATGCATAGATACTTGTCAAGTTGATAAGTAGAGAGGAAAGAGGACTCTTCATAGGAAACATTCAATTTGTTCTCAATAACAGGGAATTCTGATAAATTAAGACTCTATATAGAGTTTTATATGCTAATGACAACTATATGTTAATGTATTTGCTTGCTTTTAAAATCTACTTTTTTCACTGGAATGCATGTTTCTGAATTGTTTTACTGGATTTCTAACATCGGATGATGGTGGTGGTAATTAAAACTTTTTATTTTACTTTTGTAAACATAGGACAGATTAATTTGTGTTTACTAAGATGTGTTTACTATAGTGACTATTAGAGTACTGGTAAAATATGCATGAAGAAATATTTTGGACTGGAAAATATAACTGCAAAATATTCCTAACTATTTCCTAAAAGAAAAATAAATTTTAATTTTATATCTATAAGTATAAAATATTTGCCAATGTAAAGTTTAGCATTTCATTGTCCAATTAAAGGAAAGTTGAACTTCTCCAATAGTTTATTACTCACAGGTATTGTTACTATTATTATTCTGAGTTTGGGATGTTGTTTATGAGAAAATGCATGAAAGAGAATATTTTAAAGGCTCTAAAGAGAAAAGGAAAACAAGCTTTGCATGAGAGGATAAGAAGAATATTGTGTGTGGGGACAGGGTAGCATATATGATAAAGGATAGAATTTTATTAAATATCACTTTTCCTTTCTATTTGAAATAAAAGAAATGGTATATAATTAAAGAGGAAAAATCAGACAGGAAATTTAATTTGCAAATTCAAGCAAGATAAAACATTTCTCAAAAGGAAAATAATTTCTTTTTGTAAGAAATAAAAAGATTTATATATGTAATACAACTGTATTATAGTTAGATTAAATAATTATTGTGATTATTTTTATCTATACTGTATACCTGAACTATGAATAAAGTTAGATGACCTCATCATAACTACATAATAGACAAAGATTGCCATGTTTCTGTTCACAATTGCATGCTGAAGTTTTCCACCATCAGGACAGAAGAATCACATTCAATTAACCATGTCTGGGTTCCACAAAATCAGAGCTAAGGAAAGAATCAACTAAAGGGAGTTTATCTGAAAATCAAGGATAGGCATCAGGCATGAATAACCAGGATAAGTGAAACAAAAAAGGAAGAGAAGGGAATTAGGAAAAACCAACAAATATTATAATAATGTTTGCCACCACTGAGGGTAATAGCTGTTCAATCCTACTGAATACCTAAGTAGTTTTATAGGATACATTTTAGAATTTTCTGCCTGAGCAATGAAAGAGAGAAGCATTTGTCTATTGTTCTGAACTCCTGTAGGGTTAAGGATTACTCTGGGGTGGGTGAGATGAATCTCTCTTGTTTCCATTTGGAGCCTATGTCCCATGTTGAGTGGATTCCTACAGATATTCACATGTCTGGAATCATAAAAGACATAAAAAGAAAACAAAAGACACATAACACATCTTGGTAGTGAGGTAATTTAAGCTCCAAATGGGAGCAAATCTACACAAAAATATTTTCTAAAAATGAGGTTGGAATCAGATGATACATCAGTAGATGAGGCCAAGAACAGGTGAAGCAATGCAAACGTGGTCTGTGTAGCCCACCGCTGTGTTCACATTTCTTATGCCCCATATCTGCCATCACCACCTAACCTTAGTTGAGTTAAATCCATCTCCAACTCTTCAGAGGGCAGATATTTGAAAATTCTATGAAAGACTAATGCAAGAAAACTTGGGAAACAAATAGCATATTTTAAAAAATATAATATCTAGTAAAAATTACCCAAATCATTTAAGCTGAGTTTCTCAAATTTTGTATGCTATATGTTTGCCCTTAATATATATTTAATTCATTATAATATCTTTGTTCCAAACATATAGGTATTTGTGCCTTTTCCTAGGGATAAGCGTATTTTTAAATGCTATTTTAAAAAATCATTCTTTATTTCAATATTCTCTCTCTGTGTTTGTATATTGTGATAAGCTCTATATTTGGTGTTGTATCTTCATTGAGACTATTAACATTAAACTAGGGAAGTTTTTTTTTACACAAAAACACTGAGCCAAATAAAAACACAGGTCTAGTGGAGTGTTAAAGAGCAATGATAAGTCACAAAGTGAATGTATGAAAGCTCACTTTAGCCAGATGGTTTATTCATTTAGTAAATCATAAGCAAATAATAGTGAGTCCGAACAGCTTGGCAAAAAATTGGAAGACAGACTCTCTAGCTGAGAAAACTACAGTGTACCACATAGTACCACAAGTGCCAACCAGACAAAGAACAAGTAAATGATTCAGTGCTCTGAAAGCCAAAGGTATGGCCAGGCAAGAATGGGGTTGATTAGAAGCTATAAACATATTCATTTGGATTGGAGGTGGCCAGTTCTGGGAACAAAAAATTTGGATCCATGTCACATTCTCAATATTGAATCTCAGACTTGCAAAAGCATTTCTTCCTGGAAGTTGACTTTTAGGTTATGAAACGGATTATGGTGCTCTCTGTTGGAGCTTGCACATGCCAACAGGTTAATGCAGACTGAAAGATCAGGTACTCCATGAAGCCTATGGTCTTGCTATAGGATAACATTTTTTCTGGATAATTTACTATGTTAGCATATCAAGTACCCAACACAGTTACCAAATATTTAAACCTAACACTGTCTAACAAATTGTTAAATGTTTTAAGTTTTTAATTTTTATATTAGTATATCTCACATTTCTGGAGCACTTATTGCATTTTCCATAACGTATTTTACTTAATTCTCTCAACAAATGCATATGTTAGATGATATTTCCCTATTTTTATCAATGCCAAAAAAAATAGTTCAGCTATATAAAGGACCCTGTCCAAATTCAAACAGCTAGAAAGTGTTGGAGAAAAATTTCAACACAGGAAATCAAACTTAGAGCTTGTGCTCACAGTTATGCTTTATAGATATTTATTTATGGCAAAGTCAATACCAGAAAATATGTTAGTTTTTACTGGAATATGATACTGTAATATGATAAAATATTTTATATAAATAATAATGTAGATTTTGATTCTGTTATATTCCTAGCACATCAATTACATGTAAGAAATAGCTACAATATTATATGCCAGGTATATAATATATAACTCTCCTTTCTCAATCCTATTGAGTATTTTCTACATTTTAAAAGACAAAGAGTATAAAATTCATAAAGTAAGTTACTGAGAGTCAAAATTCTATTAAGCAGATGAGAAAAGATTCCAAATGCTTTAACTTTTACCACTCTGCCAATGTATGGATAATTCATATAGGTGTAGTTATCCCACACACTGTTTTGCCTTCATGCTGCCCGGAGAACAATCACCCTACAGACAGGATGTTGGATAACCTCTTAGCAGGAACATGTACAAGGAGATAATGATCCTGTTAGCATAGCCATAGTAGAGAAAAAATCCTACCCTACCACAAACATACACAGTAACCTATAACTCTATATTGTTCTAATTCCTTTTCCTTTTCAGAGGTATCCTTTGTATTCCTAGTGTATTTACAAACCTTATGGCAATAAGATAAAGGGATTTCACAGCATATGATCCAAAGAACAGGGGATCAATCTATTTTCTGACCTCATGGTCTAATGTGATGTTCACTTCAGCATCATTTTAAAAATGCTGATTTTTCTGCCCTGTTTCCATACTACAAAAAGGAGAAAAAGAATCTGCAAGTTAAAAAGTGCTTGGTATTTAGTTTGTCTAGTTTCAATTCACTGATCTTGGTTGCTCAATTAACTATGAACACAGCCATGATCTGCTCAGTCATTCAATACGGCAGAATAAATGTGTTTAATAGCACTAAACAATCAATGTAGTCTTTTCTTTTGATTGGCTTGTCATCATTCCACTATAAATACCATTTTTTTGTGTGCTTTCACTTTTCCTATTTATGAATCCAGTGAGTCCTATACCCTCTTTATCCACATTAGGAAAAATAAGATATGGCAGCACTCCATGTTTTTTTGTTTTTTTGTTTGTTTGTTTTCCCTGTGAAGAGTCAGAGAATAGTTTTGACTTTCAGGTGAAAAAACACAGAAAATATGTAAGTGACTGATTCTCATTTTATTCCAATAACATTTAATCCATTATATTTTTATAGACATTATATTTTATAAGATTTTCATCATCTTAAAAAATTCTTCTTTTGATTTTTAAAATTATTATTAAAAATGTGCTTTTTTTTTCTTAGTTTTTGAGTTGTACAGAAGCAGGTGGGAGTTACTTTTTGGTCCACAAATTGTAATTTCTGAACACTGAGATAAAGAATAAAGAAAGGAAATAAACAAGGACTTTGTCTAAAAGGACTATGGCTCAGTATTAAGAGTCGTTGCTTTAGTATTTGCCAAGGACACTTTTAAATTAGAAATATTTAATGCAATTAAGTAACCATAACAAGAACTGTTTGACAACTAAAAGAGAGAAAATATGTAGTGCGGACAAATATACATGAGATGTAGGTACCTTATCAATTTAACCACTGATAATTTTATAAATTGAAGTAGAGAAACTTGTTTCTACATCCCTTTGAATCCTTATTTATAAGAATGTAACTAAGACTTAATTTTAAAATGTTACAAAAGTGCTCCATAAATAAATAAAAATGGTTGGTTCTCTTTTAGAATATAGTACAGAAAATGATAAATTGGTTGTGACTCAATGTATAAAAAGGTAAAAAAAATATGATATTCTGTAAATAAAAAATGAAAGAACCTTTATTACCATAACCAGGTCATCTTTAGAAAGTCTCATTTTCTTTTAAAGTAAAATATGATGATAAAAATAGGTATATTAGACTACTTATTAATTGATAAGATTTGTGGAATATTTAACATTTTGAATATGGTAAAATTTCTAAAAACATTGATATCATAGTAAACTCTATTAATAGTTGCACACGTTTGTTTTTTTTTAGAATTGAACAGTGTATAAAACTAAAGCAAAGAAATACACATCTATCAATTGAAAAATAATTTTAATCAATGTAAATAATTACAAGATCCAAAAACTTGCAAAATAGGAATAAAATACAATGAGTTCATAACAACTAAGTTCAAGGTTTAGTAATGAGTCCAATAAAGACAACGAACTATGAAATATACAATCAGAATTTCTGCCATACATTTTTTTTTTATTTCTTTCTGTGTTAAAAGCTGTAACCTCCAGGTACATCAAAATTTTCTTTATTCTAGTAAATATCCTGTATTTAATTATATTTTTATCTTTATTTATCTATGTTATAATAGACCTTAATTTCTCTCAGTTGATTTGAGAGTGATAAATTGATATTTTTCATGATGTCCCTAAAAGACACAGTAATATATTTTACTTTTCTTTAGCAAGTAAGTGTACTAAAATTAAATGATTGCCTTCAACTTATTGTTCTCTAGTTATTAATAAAGATATTAGGTCACAAATTTGTATGTAAAGAAGTTTATAAGGAACCTCATGGAGGTAAATACAATTTTGAATCTGAATCTTTTCATGAAGCTAGACAAAATAACTGGATAACAAAACCAAATATCACGTGGGCAACATTTCCAAAAATCCTAAGCAAGGAGTTACATTATCATACTAAAATGTAAGTGTTAAGAAAAGCCACCAAAAGGAAAAAGACTTTCAACATATCACCCTCTCTCTGATGGGGGGAGAAGAAAAAGCAATGTTATCTCATGTATAAACATAAGAAAAAGAACACATACTCACTTGGAAACATGGAAGAAGAATTTGAGAATAGAATCTGAAACTTGGAAGCATTTTGTCTAAATGAGTGCATCAGATTAAAAGGCTGCACAAATGTCAGGAACATAAATTTGTACAACTTAGTTTAATTTTACTATGAAAATTAACCAACCAGAGAACAATTCCAGAAATATCTCCACATTTAGGAGAAATTCTTGGGAACAGGATCTAAATTGTGTTAAAAGAACAATAGAGAGAGAGAGAAAAAAAAAGAAGATCAAAGAATAAAAGGGAAAGGACAAGGCCAGAGCTCACAGGACCCTTCCACAGTTTTTCCTATTATAGATAATAGTAGAAGAGGAAGCTCTGTAAAATCAGAAAAAGTATCTTGAAAAACATTTTTCTAAAAATTCAAGAAACCAAAGTTCATGAAAAATGAATTACAAAAATGAAAATTGTGAAATTCCATGCAATACTTTTATCAGGAAAAAAAAAGAATGAGGAAAAAAAAAACTCTATCTGTTGGAGTTGCAGAATAAAGCAGAACAGAATGGCATCCCTGAAAACACCAAAAACATATCAGCAAGATGTGTACACAAAAAAACATAAAAATTATAAAAGGATAAACTAGTGTGAGCTAGAAGAAATCAGTTAAAGAACATTATAACAAGACTCATAAGATTACAGAGCTAAAGAAAATATTAATAACAAAAAAAGGTAATTCAGACTTTAGTGAACACAAAGATAGCTATAAACAACAGGCAATAATTGTGTATCTGAATAAATGAAGAAAAGGATTACTGTTTAAAATATTATAATGAAACAAAAGAAAAGGGGATGTAAATGCAAGAAACATTGAAGATTAGTAAAGAGTATACATTACTCCAATGTTAAGAACTGAAGAAGCAAACCAATACAAGGAAACAGAACAAATTCTGGAACTGTATTCGAACAGCCTGTCCTGAATTGTAGAGAAATAAAATTAGTATTAAAATACCTCACCATACTCTTGGAAAGAAAGACTAACAAAAGAAGTTCTTATAAAATTACTGGGCTTTAATACAAGAGAAGAAATTTCTTGGGAATCAATGCCAATAGTTGCCCAGCTTATTCTATGCAGGACCAGGCACTACATACTTTAAGCAGTACACCTAACTGGACAGGAGCCTGGATTTTACATGGGAGAACTAGTTCATTGATTCATTATCTAATTAAAATAGGAGATGTATGAACAAAAGAAAGCTGTCTGTTTTAATTTTTATCTCCTTTATTGAGTAGTATCTTGTTCAACACTGTTATGAAAGAAATCTATCATATTCATTGAGGTAAAACAAAATTCAGAGGTTGTCAGAATTCAATGCAGTAGCAGATGAAGAAATGCAGATCTTTTCACATTTGAGGGAGAAACCAATCTTCTAGAGATACTTTGCTCAGTAATCCACAAGTCAGCAGGGTTGGCCATTAAACCCTTGTGAAGAAAGGACCATAGGAAACTTAAACATACACTACATAAGATTGAGAAATTCCAATAAATCTTATATTCATACATTATACTTTTTATAAACCAAAGACTTTGAAACCTATCCCAGAATAAATAAAAATAAGTAAGCAAATAAATAAATAAATATGCAAGTGGAATTCTTATTTATCCATTTTGGGAGAATCAGTGAATCTACTTTTTTTCTAGTGACTTCTATTTTTAAAATGCACCCTAGGCTAGGCCAGGCTCTGGTACATGATTGTGATCCAAGTGACTTGTTAGGCTATGGTGAAGGATACCATGTTTGAGGCCAGCCTCAGCAACTTAGCAAGATGCTTTGTCAAAACAAAAATTTCAGAAAGGGGCTATGGCTATAGTAGCTCAGTGGTAAAACAAACCTGATATTACTTGCCAGTACTTGTGGGGGAAAATACTACCCTAGTAGGTTTTTGAGCTTATCCTTCATGACATTTAGAGTAATTCATCTCTTTCTTGATCTAGACATAAATAGGAGTCATCTTATTACTAAATTATGTAATAAGAGCAAATAGGACTTTACTTAATTCAAAATGTTAATTTTATTTTCCTATGTCTTACACTGAAAAAGATGTGCCAAAGAAAAGATAAGAAAAGAGGAACAGGAACGGGAAGAGGAAGAAAAAGAAATTTATTCTGCAGTATATGTAAAAAGTTTCTTCCTGATTTAAGGCTTTGTGCCATTTAAATCTTGATTGGGACCAAATATTAAATCTTTATTGTATATGAATGCAATTATGACATTACAATTTCACTTTAATTGAAAAGGTAAATGAAGAATTGATCAAAACAATTCAGGAGGCTTCTCCTATATCCTAAGATCTAGAGGTACTTGGAATCAAAATAACCTTTGATGTGTGACATTTTTATGCTTTTTTTGATGAATAGTGCCAAAATATCTGTTTTGTTCCACTCTTTTTGGAAGACTATACCATAATTCATTAAATTTCAATTCCACTCCAATGATTTATTTAAAATAAATTTCCAGAGGGGTTCAGAAGTTTTGATACATCTCATTCTTCATTCTAAGGTGAGGGGAGCATTTTCTAAGGAAGGGAAGTCTCACAAATGAGCACTGACCAGAGTTCTTCTTTGAGGCCATACCCTATAACTTCCCATTTCTTATCATTGATACAGCAGGCTATCAAGTCCAATTGAATGCATTATTGAACAAAAGGAGAGATATTGTTATATTATATAAACCTTTGATTGATGTGGGAATGCTTGATTTACCTAGAAAAATATTATTGATATAAATCATCATGGTACATATTATGGTTTCCATAATTCTGTTTCTGCTCCTTCCCATGGATGAGTACCATGATGTAAGTTAAAATTCTGATGTTTATCTTTTCTGCTTTCAGCGATATATTAAATGTCTCTAGAAATACATGCGTGCACGCATACACACACACACACACACACATACACACCTGTTTGCATATTATTAATTGCTTCACCTTTGTTAAATATGTGTTAATTGTCCCCTTAATTCTTAAATTAAAAAGTTGTAGGGGAAAAGAAGATGGAGAAAAGGAAGAGGAAGAATTCAAGATTAGATAACAGGATTATGTATCAAAAACATTCAAATCATCCCACACAGCAGCCTTTCCTATTGTACATTTCAGTTTCGGATTTATGACAATTACCTAATGGAGTTCCTCCATGATGATCCATTTTTAAAAAAGATACTTTCCATGAAAGCAGAAAATCACTTCGTATCTTCACTGGGTATATAAAACATAAACACAAATATCTTATAAACTACTGAAGAATAAATAAAATTAAATTTTATTTACAATCTTTACAGTCTTTATTTAGTACATTTATTAAGTTTATTTCTTTATATGGAATGTTATAGGTCATAATATTTCTTCATAAATGGTTATAAAAGAGCTTACATATGAATGATTAATCCCTACATTTTTCCTAAATTTATATGAAATAATTTTGAAACTTCCATCAGAAACAACCATTTGTAAAACCTTGAATTTCATAAACACACTGCAGCTTTTAGAGTTACAAAATTATTATTTTTAACTCTGAAGAAATTTACTAAATAAATTCACTGAACTCCTTAAAATATCCATAATAACACATTTTTATTTGATTTCATTGTCTTTTTTTGTCTTTCAGTATATTGTCATTCTTTTTCATATAATAAATATATGCTTAGACAATATTACAGAATATTTATTTACATAATCATGGGCAGAAATCAAGTGTCAGACAATTAAAAACTCAAAAATCCTACAGAATAAGCACTTTCATTTGTAAAGATAAATCTTTGTTATTTACTAGATAAGCTCCTTTTATTGAAAATATTTTTGTAATATGAGGAAAACAATTTCTATTTTGTTTGATTATTTCTTTTGAAATCAGAGAACCCCAAGAAGTAGTGTATTAGTGTATTTTTTTTTTTTTTTTGGTAAAGTTTGTGCCAATTTTTTAGATGGTTGGTGATTGGCTTACCATTATCTTTTCATTTGATTCACATAGAATGATTGTAATGTTTTACAAGTGAAAAAAATATTTTGCATTACTAGCACTGTTGTATCATTTTGATGCAATTTGGCACACTATAAATATCTATTGATTTTAAACATTAATACAAGTTGCTTTAAGTTACTGACTTTAATATTACAATTTATGAGAATAAAATAGCAATATTTTTATCTAAATTTAAACTTTAGATTAAATCATGAACTACACCTGGAATAAGTTTGTTTTGATAAAGATTAACATTCTAAAAGTTAGTTTTCATTTATTAAATTTGCAAACCTAAGTAAGTATCTGAATTTATCTAGCATTAGAATGTATATACATCCAATAAAGCCTCTGTCACTATGTCACTGCATCTCACTTCAATACAATTTAAGGTCACTCAGTTTTGATAGCTTACAGCAAAGATTGATAACCCTTAATCTTTGTTAAGCTTCTTTATTGAAGACCATCAAGATTTAATTTTTTTAAATCTTACCACTTGGTAGATAAATGGCTTATGAGTCCCTTTCTTTTCTAACTTTTCTAATTAATCTGAATGTCATTTGAGAGGACAGGGAATAGAAGAGTTGAAGAAAAAAAAAATAGTCTTGCAAGCTAACTCTTACAAATATGTTTTTTATCAATGTTAACTCCAAGATAATGCCATCTGTGCTAATCCCTAACCCCCTCTACTATAGAGCCTTAAGTTGTCTTTCACTTTGATTTATCAGACAGCTGACCCTGGCCTAACCCTGTCAGCTTTAGTTCAGAGGAACTCTCACAAAAGATAGGCCTCTCATCTGACAAATTGATTGGCTGCAAGGAAGTTTAACTGGAAAAGGATCTCCCTAACAAGTGATAAAGCCTTTTTTATTCCCAGTTTGCAGTTTGGGGTATGTGGGCAGAATTTATAAAATATCCAACAGAAAAAGGAAACATTACAAGCACTTTTGGAAAGTTAAATATAAAGGAAAACAATAAAAGGTCTATAGCTTTCTGTTTAATAATAGCTTTGAAAAAAATAGCAACTATATTTCATTTAAAAGCTTTAAGTGGAGGCTAACTTGAAAAGATCATCCTAATTGGAAAACAATATTAAAATTCTCTTAATGTTTCCTAGCTCACTGTAAATAGAGCATAACAATTTGGTGTGGAGATAATAAACTACAATCTATAGAAAAGTGATTCATCAAATTAAGGAACATGTTGATATAATATCCTCTCTGATGAAGTTGTTAAGTAACATTTGTTCATAACACTTTGATTCTTGTCACATAATTTTGCCATTATCAATTAACATTTTGGTACGTCTTTGTCCAAAAGGCGTATGTCATTTATTACAACAGATATAGAAACAGTTTGATAATTTTTGTAAAAATCTTGAAAAATATTAAAAACTAATAAGAAATCCAAAAGCTCTATTCTCTAATATTCCTCATTGTCTTAACTATACCATATTGCAAAATTAGCACTAATCTTTTTTCTTTGACATTTCTTTCTTGTTTTTTTTTTTTTTTTTTTTTATCTATCTCATCTCTTTTTTCTATCTTTACTTGTTTCTTTTAATTTTTTTTTTCAATCTTCTACTCTACATCTGGTAGGTACTAAATGAACAACAGCTCTACATCTGTCTTCATCTTTGGGATATTCATGACAACTGCTCTTCTTATGATATATTCCAAACCAAATCAAAAATCAAAAAACAAAAAATGATTTTATGTTTCTATGGAAAGAACTACAACTCAGAAACACTGATTCAACCTTAGGAGGCAATAGAATACACACACAAACACACACACACACAAATATACACATATATTCTCAGTCCTCATTCTTGCCTGCAATGGCATATGAAGCTTGGAGGGAGGAATGGCATCCTGACAACAGACAGTTGAAAATCAATCATGATGGTAACATTAAAACTGAGAGTCTAACTTCACCCAGTAAAGGTTATAAGTAAGCAGTACTAACACTGGTAACTTGATAAAATCCTGTGGTCCTAACATCCATGCTAAGATTGACAATATGTTTTGTTCCTTTGCAATTAGCCTTATTGATTTCTATTTTTATTCTTACCTGGTCCCTTGGCCTTCCTGGCAATCATGTTAGCCATATGATTGTTTTCCCTTTCATTCTGCTCCTGTTAAAGTGAACCAGAGTTCACAGGAAACATAGTTGCAGTTGTCAGATCAGACATTTTAAACAAGGGAAAAAAGAACTCTAAAATGAAAGTCCATTTTTAAAATTTATAACTGAATACTACCAATTTTATATATGTGTGTATACATATATATATAATACTATCTATATATATAACTCTAAAAAATGTATGTGTGTATATATGCACATACACTATATAATATACATATATATTATATAATTAGGACAAGTATATGGAGTACTGCATACATACATGGCATATGTTAAGGGTATCTGAGTGGCAGGGCAATCCCCTTGTGCTGGGCGTGAGAAGGGCAGGCCACTTACTCCATAGGCACAGTCCTGGGCATGAGGCCATGTGTTTTAGTCCCTGAGCTTGCTCCATGGCCCACTCCTCAACTGGTCGCTGCAAGGACAGTTAGTAGAAATTGCATTGGTGGATGCCTGTAATCTGCTTAGCTACTGCCTGAGTATATATATAATGGTAACTGTGCCATAAAATCAGCCTTGCTTCCTGCTTAGTCTCTGGAGGTCTTGATTAGCAGCCACACTCTCCTTTACCCTGTTCCATGGACCTCTTTGCAGGACAAAAGAGAGCCCATGTGATATATATATAATTAACATATATGTGTATACACACACACACACACACACACACACATATATATATATATATATTTATATATGAAAAGAAAATCAAGTTTATTCAAGAGCTGGCCCCTTGAAATAAGGGAGCTATCATCAACAAAATAACAACTATCTTTTAGGAAACTGAGGTACATAAAGAGTATTTTATAGAGAGGAAAAGAAGATAGTGGGGTAAAGGACAGGAAGGCTATACTGAGTCATGCATCCAGGCTCAATAACCATCTCTGCCATTCAGGGGATGTTTTCTTTTCTTTTCTGCTGGGATATTCTTGCAATAACAACCAACCTTCATATCCTAGTCCAGTCACTATAATTGGTTACGAATCTACATTAGTTTCCTGTAATGTAAACATTATTCTACTTTGAACTAAAAAAACAGGATTAGCAAGTCCTTGGTCTACACTTTGATGTTATCTGAAGACCATCAGATATTCTGGATTCCAAAAAGTTAAAGAAAGATAACTAATTAGTCTAGAACCATTGTTTTACTGGTTCTCTTTCACATAAGAGCTGACTCCAGTTGTTTATGTCTCAGTCATTTAAAGTCAATTTCTTTAGAGTTTACAATATTTGGAAAAGAGATAATACTTTTAAAAGGGGCAGTTTACAAAATAGAGATAATCTAGAATAAGATGACATAAGACAATGGCAGTCATTATTGATGTTACTTACACCTCTACCCTTGATCTCTCCTCTTAGTAATTTTTTATCCATTGATTCCTCTCATTCTACACATAGATATATACTCTGACTTTCCCATTCAGAATGACCATGGTCTCTTCTCCCAATGCAATAGTTCCTGAATAGTTTTTTTTTTTTTTTTTGACCTTTTTCTTTCTTAGAGTGCTACATATAAAATATCACCTTTATTTTTTTCCTGAACATTTTATTTTTTAATTAGAGAATTATACATAGTAGTTGGTTTCATTTTGACAAAATCATATTTGCATGGAAGTTGATTTACTCAACTTCACCCCCCACTCCCCACATTTCCCTTCCCCTCCCCTCTTCTATTGATATTCACTTCACTTATTTATTTGTTTATTTTTGATTGGTGCTTTCTGCATATATTTAAAGGTAGAATTCACTTTGAGATATATAGAGAGAGATAGATAGATATAGATATATAAAGGATATAATAAAGGATATTACACACACACATATGATATAATCATATCCTTTGCTATGTTGAAGCTTTTTAGTTTGATGACATTTTACTTATTCTTAGTTTTATTTCTTGCATTTTATAAGGGTCTTATTATGCAAGCCAATGCCTGCACTAATATGATGCAGTGCTGACCCTATATTTTCTTCTAGAAGTTGCAAAGTTTCTTGTCTAATTCCTAGGTCTTTGATTCATTTTGAATTGAATTGTGTGCAGAGTGTACAAAATAGTTCTAGCTTCATTCTTCTATATATAGATATACAGTTTTCTCAATATCATTTGTTAAGCAGACTCTTTTTTCTCCAACATAAATTTTTGGCATATTTGTGGAATATCAAATGACATCTATGTGGATTTATCTTAGTGTTGTCTATTCCATTTTTCTTCTTGTCTGTTATAGTGCTAATATCATGTTGTTTTGTTACTATAACTCTGTAATGTGATTTAAGATCAGGTATTATGAGAGCTCAAGCATTGCTCAGAATTGTGTTGGCTATTCTGGTTCTTAATTATTCCAAATGAACTTTAGGACTATTTTTTTCTAGTTCTATTAAGAATTTCATTGGCATTTTGCTTTGATATGGCCATTTTGATAACATTAATTCTGCCTATCCAAGACCATGGAAGTTCTTTCCACCTTTAAAATTTTCTTCAATTTCTTTCTTCAATGTTCTATGATTTTCATTATAGAGCTCTTTTAACTTTTTGGTGAGATTAATTTCCAAGTATTTTATTTTATTTTTTTGAGTTTATTGTGAATGGGATAAGTTCCCTAATTTCTTCCTCCCCACAATCATTGTTGGAGTATAGGAAATCTATTGACTTATGTATGCTAATCTTGGATCCTGCTAATTTGATGAATTTATTCATCAGCTCCAGAAATCTTCTGGTGAAGTAATTTGGTATTTTTAGAAATAAGATCATGTCATCAGCAAACAGAGATAATTTGCCTTATTTTTGTATTTGTATACTTAAATTTTCTTCTCTTGTCTGATTGGCCTGGCTACATTTTTAAGATTTATATTGAATAAAGTGGTAAGAGTGGACATCCTTGTCTTGTTCCTGATTTTATAGGGAATCCTTTGACTTTTTCTCCATTCAGTATGATGTTGGCTTTAGATTTGTCATATACAGACTTTTTAATGTTGAAGTAAGTTCCTGTCATCCCTAGTTTCTCTAGCAATTTTAACATGGCTGATTGACTTTTAACATGGATTTTATCAAAGACTTGTCTACATATATTGAGATGATGATCATGAGATTCTTGTCCTTGATTCTATTTATGTGGTGAATTGTAGTTATTGATTTGCATATGTTGAACCAACCATAAAACCCTGCAAGTTTATCATTGTACACTTGATCATGGAGCATGATATTCTAGCCGTGTTTTTGAATGTGGTTTTCAAATGTTTTAACAAAGATTTTGTTTGTATGTTTAACAGACATTTGTATGAGTTTTCTTTTCCTGATGAGTCTTTGTATGATTTTTGGCATCAGGGTTGTACTGCTTTTCATAGAGCATATTTGACAGTGTAAACTCCCTTTTAATTTCATGGAATAATTTGATAAAGACTAGTGTTACTTATTCTTTAAAAATCTATTAGAACTCACCTGAGAATTCATCAGATCCTCCGTCTTTGTTTGTTGGAAAAAAATTTTTTAGGCCATATAATTTTACATTTATTCTTATGACCAATTAATCTCTGTTTCCCTTGGACCATAAATCCCACGAGGGCAGGACCGTCCTGATATCAGCGCCCTGCCTCTGGTCCAAGACGGGCCAGGTTGTGCCAGAACCAGAGAGGAATGAAGATGAGAAGGCACAACAGCGGCCACTCGCCTTCCCGGAATGCTCTGGGGGAGCTCAGGAAGGACCCCTGGAGCTGGGGACTAGAGGCTGTGAGGCCAGTCCTGTGGTCACCCAGCTAGTGTCTACAAAGGCCTGATGTCAAGATTCAAAATCTAGTGAAGTAAGTGCCCCCTCCCCAGGGACAGTTTACAGCCTTTCAATTATGTCCAGGGTCAGTACAACTGTCCAGGGACTCTGTTGGCTGTGGGTGACAGCACGATGACATTCAGATCACGTGCCCAGGACTGCCAGTCAGTGCACCGGACTCACAGGGTGTGAAGGCCATTCACCTTCAAATGTGGCCTGATGTGGCAGAAAGCTCAACGTGGAGGGTTCCCTAATGACCCAAGTGAGCCCTGGTAGGGAGATGGGGGGAACCAGCTCACATGGTCTCAGGGTCCCTCCAGTACCACACTGCACAAGTGGGCACATGCCCTGACCACCTTCTTCTCAACCAAGAAATGTCCACAGAGCAAGAGGAAGAGAAAGGGAAGTGGGGGGACAGCCATCCCAGCGGACCTGGCCCCAAGTGCAGCACCCAGATCTCCACCAGGGACTACAAAGACCCTCTTCCCCCGACCCATCGACTCAGGGGAAACCGTGGGCTCCTCTGTAGGACTTGCTCCCCCTGGCACCACCCACTTCCCTGAGCGCACGGTCTCCCAGGGCACAACCAGCTCACGACCCCAGAGCCTGTGGCACGGGATTGGATTTTATGTCACCTCTCTAGAAGCCCTAGCTGGTAACCACAGTGACGCACAGCAGCGCAGGCTGAGGGAAGCTTGATTTCCTTGCCCTGAGCCGAGACCAGACCTCTGCTCCTTTCACTTCAACCCATGAACAAGGAAAGTGCACGAGGATGCTCAATTCACAGATGAGGAAACCGAGGCCCTGAGACATTGTGACAGATGGTTGCCTGAATCGTCCCCAATCTGTTTATGCAGCCCTCCCACGGTGGCTCGGGCCTCAGCAGTGGGACACACTCTGGCCAATGAGAAAGAAGCAAGCCGGGTGCCCAGAGACCCAAGGGATGCCCTTCTGGCTTGTTCCCTTGTTGCCTCTGGGCCCCCTGCGGCCCCCGGAAGAAGCCAGGCTCATCTGCTGGGGGCTCAAGCCCACCCAGAGGAGGCCCGCACTGCCGTCCACTCCAGAGAGGGCCACATGAACCAGCCTGTCCCCTGGGAGTCCACCACTGATGGCAGACGCTCTAGGGAGCCCAGACAAGGTCATCAGGCCTCGCCCAGACCCCAGCAGCCCCGCTGATCACCAATGCAGCAGCTGCCTCGAGAACCACACGTGTCTGGGCCACCAGGCTGCGAGCTCTGGGTGCTAGAAGCCCAGGAAAAGCACAGGGCACAGAAAGGGCCCTTGGCCAAGGTTACTCGAGAGGGCTGGAATTCAAACCCGCCATTTGGGCCCTTGAAACGCACATGGTTAACCACAAAGCGTTAGTGTTCACGAGGTCACTTATTTTCCTTGAAGGCCCCCTCTGAGTCCCTGACTCCACCAGGGACAAGCTCAGAGACGTCAAGGGACCTATCTGAGGTCAGTTTGCCTGCCAGGGCTAGCTCGGGCCCTGGCCGAGGCAGCGGCCTGCTGCCCTGTGTCTCAGGATCCGACCTTGACCTTCCACTGTGAGGCCTCAGACGACGCAGGTGGCTCCTCAGCCAGGGACCTGGACAGGTGACCTGCCCCATCTGCCCCCCTCACCCTGCCCTCCCTGCCCGCTGGGAGCTGCTGGTTGTCCTGAACGTGACCTGCAAGGGAAGAGGGTGGCCTCCTGTGACAGGAGGAGGGACTTCTCAGATAGACAGAAACCAGAACCTTTCACCCAAACCCTAGAGCTGGCCTCGTCAGGCTGAAGCCAGTGTAGGGATCCTGAGGCCTCCATGACATCTCCGGGGGAAGAAGGATAGGCTTGGGGTCCGGGGTGGAGGGGGCCAGCCCCTCCCCACACACAAGCCCTGCAACTAGGGAGAGGGGGAAGGCCACGTGCAGAAGCTCCTCAGCTCGGGAGGGTTCACCCCCATGGACAGTCAGAATATCATACATTGGAAAAGCCCTCAACGCCGGTGTCCTGCTGAACGTCCCTGCTGGGCCCAGGTGTCCTAAACGTGCCCAGGCGACCGTCAGCCCGCGGCAAAGCTACCTTCATAACCAAGTATTGAGTGCTTCCTGCAGCTGACTGAGCACCCGACTAAAGGGGGACAGAGGGGAGCGGTGCACTCGCACACGTCACAGAGCTCAAATCCCCCCAGTTGCACCGTCTGTAGGAAGGAACCACCTGTCCCCATTTGGGTGGCAATGGCCCTTCTCTGCCTCCACCAAAAAAAAAATAAATAAATAAAGGAGGAAGAGTTGGCGGCGGCAGGAGGCAAAGCAAATGCCTGGGGTCACCCGGTGCCACATGGAGCCCGCGTCCTCCTGGTTGGGCAGCTCTCTTGGTCTCTCCAAGCCTCGGTTTTTCTTGGGGAAAACAGGAGAGGCCCTCGGGGTCTGGTGGGATGTTGAGAGACCCTTATCACCTGCAAATGCCACATGGGCAGAGGTGACAAGGAGACAGGGTGGTCCCGGGGTCCAGCCCCTGGCCCCACAGCCCAGGACGAAACCCATGACCTCTACTCACAGGACTCAAGGGGTCCTCGGAGGCCATCTGCCCTAAATGGCCAACTGGACACGTAGGAAAATGGAAACCAGAGAGATGGCTCTGGCTAGACCTAACCGCCAGGCAGAGCCGAACTGCCTAAACCAGGTCTCCTGGGCTGGGTCTCTCCTGCTCCATCTACAATCGGCCTGGGGTCCCTGCGGCTCCACTCTGTTGGAAATTTTTTATTTGCTACTTCAGTGTCATTACTTTACATTGGTTGGTCTAGACTTTCTATATTTTCCTGGTTAAATTGGGGTAGATCATATGTGTCTAGAAATTTGTCAATGTTGATATGTTTTCAAGTTTATTGGGGAATAAATTTTCAAAATAGCTTCTAATGATCCTCAATTTCAGAAGTGCCCATGGTGATATCTCATTTTTCATCTCCAATTTTGTTTATTTGGGTCTTCTCAATTCTTTGATTAGTTTGGCTAAAGATTTATAAATTTTGCCTATCTTTTCAAAAAGCCAATTTTTTTTATAGAACTTCTGTATTTTTTTAAAAATTTCTCAATTTAATTAATTTTGACTCTGATTCATATTATTTCCTGTGTTAAGGACTTAAGGTGGATCATAGTCTTATTTATTTGGGACCTCTCTCTTTTTTAAAATATAGGCACTCAATGCTATATGTTTTTTCAGTTAGAACTTCTTTCAGACTGCCTCAGATTTTGATATGTTGTATCTCTTTTTTCATTTGTTTTGAAGAATTTCTGAGTTTCTTCTTCCATTTCTTTTATAATCCATTATTAATTTAAGAGTACTATTTAATTTCTATATGTTTGTGGTTTCTATTTTTTTTTCTTGTGGTCTTATTTTATTCCATTATGATCTGATAAACTGCATGGAATTTTATTAATGTTCCGTATTTACTATGAAATTCATAGTGACCTAGAAAATGATTTATTGTGAAAAAAGATTTTATGAGATGCTGAAAAGAAGGTAAATTCGATTATTTTGGAATGAAATGTTGTATAGGTATCTATTAGTTCCACTTGAATTATAATATACACATACACAAATTACCTTTATTGATTTTATGTTTGGATGATCTATTAGTGGTATAAAGTCAGGTTAGACTGTCTTTGCCATACTAGATGGAGATGTTTTATATCTGGAGGTTGAAGCTTGGAAAGGAAGATAGACATTTAAAATATCAAACTGAGACAGCAAACCAAGAGTGATTCTGATTTTAAGTGTCAGTTTTTTGTTTTTGTTTTTTCTGCTGAACATCCCAATTTAATGTGCATGGCATTTT
Organism: Marmota flaviventris; assembly: GCF_047511675.1. Taxonomy (NCBI): domain Eukaryota; kingdom Metazoa; phylum Chordata; class Mammalia; order Rodentia; family Sciuridae; genus Marmota; species Marmota flaviventris. The sequence continues at coordinate 82,072,273 of NC_092505.1, forward strand.
GTCTGACCACACACAACTTAACTCTAACTACTATGAGAATGGAAGCTGCTATTGTTTAACTTCTACATTCAGTTAACTAGAGTTATGTATTCTTGCTAGATAGCCAAGAATTACAGAAGTGAAAACTATTTATCCTTAAACACATTTAAATTAGTAGCAGTATAAGCAAATATCAAACATTCATGCCTCTTTTCAAATTAATAACAAAAGTAAAGGATCCTTGGGTCTATAATATTTAGGAGAATTCATAGATATGTGCTTCGAGATCGAAAATCACAAATAAGGATATTCTCAATTGGTATAGTGAGAAATGGTAAAATATTTCAAATACAAAAATTATTTTAGAACAAGTGTCTTTCCATTTTCTTTTTAATAATAATGGCAAAATAATTTTTTTCTCAAAGAGTAAGTTAAATTGTCCAAGTACTTTCTTAACTTAGATGAACACTTTCTGCAAGATATTTTTTGTTTGTTTGTTTGTTTCAAATGAGGAGCTATTATCTTCATATTTAACCACAAACAATTAGTCTCAGGGTCAACCTAATGATTTCTATATTTCCAAGCCCTTAACTCTACCTTAAAGCTAATACAAACATGATATTCTAGCTGGAGAGTTCTTGTATTCCTTAGCTTTCACAAAAAAAGAAAAGAAAAGAAAAAGAAAAAAAAAGAAAAGAAAAGAAAAATATATTCATTTTTTTTTTTAGTAATTCTCTATGTCCTTAATTGTACTATTTTTCTTGGTAAAAAGAACAATGAAAGTAGTAATAGTAATAATGATATTATTCTCCTTAGGTTATATATAGCTTAGCATTTAGCCAACACCAAAAGACATTGATAAATCAAGGGAATATTTGATTATGAAACTCTTTTTACAAATTCAGCTGGAGAAATTTAAAGATGTAGCTCTACTAGGAACTGCAAGGCTGTTAATTAAGTTTCCTTAACCAGGTGGTAAGGGGATAGAGAAAAGAAAAAAAGAGACACAAAAAAATTTTCTCTACATAAATCATTGAAATAGTATTTTGAATTATAAAGTTGCCCTAATATTTTATTAAATCTGAAAATGTTTTAGTGTATATTTTGGCTAAAAATACAACAGACTTTTTAAATTTTGTTTAGTGGAAAACTGAATGACTAATTTGTTTAAACATATATATTAAATACTTTAATAAGAACAGATATCAAAAACATAAGACTAGACACTGATTATTAAAAATTAATTCTTAATATATTTTTACTCAACTAATTTTTAAAAGAAATTAGACTTCAATATAATTAAAAATTTGTTTACATTTTAAATCTACTTATTATATGTTTGCATCTGAGTTTAGTACTATAATTTAACATGTTGAATCATTCAGTCATGCTAGTTTTGATTCACATGCTTTCCAAGCCAGTTTAGTTATTTTCAGCACAGCATGAAAGAAGAATTTTCACTTTAATTCAAATCATTTGCTTCACATAATATCAATGTATACATGATAGTGTTAGCAGAAATTGTATCCAATATGCTATAATGCATGATGAATGAAAAACAAGAATGAAATTACTTTATCTCATTTAGGTTGAAATCATTGCTCCTTAGAAAGTATTTTAAAATATTTATTTATTTATTTGGCACTGGGGATTGAACTCAGAGGCACTCAACCACTGAGCCACATACCCAACCCTATTTTGTATTTTATTTAGGGACAGGGTTTCACTGAGTTGGTTAGTGCCCCACTTTTGCTGAGGCTGATTTGAGCTTGCAATACTTCTGCCTCAGAAACATCTAAAAATGTATGCCGTTTTCAAGATGTTTCTTTATAATGATGCTATTACATGTGTACATTTGCTTCCTTTGTTTTAAATCAGTTTTGGGTTATTTAATATTACTAGTTTCACATTTTACAAGAAGAGAAAACAAATAGCTCTGCTATGAAGACTTTAGCCATGAAACATTTCCTAACAAGCATTGCCATGTCAAATATAAGTGGATTGGCTTTAGAAGATTAGTCAAACTGCTTTACTATTTACCTGTGAAAATTGAGGTCCTCGGTTCACATAACTAAATGAATTTCCTTGAAAAGCATTTTTCTGAGTTGCTAAATCAAAACTAAATCAACCATTTCAGAAACAAAAGAACACTTATGTCTTATCCTATGCATTTCCTAAAATTCTAACAAGGATGGCTTAAAATACATAAATTTACATAAGAATGTACCCCAAATAATATTTGTTAACCATTTTCCTATCTTTTATCTCTGAGTTAAAGTGTGTGACATTTATTCTATATTGAGTATAGTTGTTATACAATTGGGAAAAGGAAGGTTTATTTAAAGATATTTAGGCATACTGAAGATCAATTTTGACAGAGAATATTAATTATTTTTTATTTTTAAAATTTTTGTATTAATATTTATTTTTTAGTTTTCGGTGGACACAACATCTTTGTTTGTATGTGGTGCTGAAGATCGAACCCGGGCCGCACGCATGCCAGGCAAGTGCGCTACCTCTTGAGCCACATCCCCAGCCCTGACAGATGAATTTTTTTTTTAAATTTTTTATTGTTGGTTGTTCAAAACATTACATAGTTCTTGATATATCATATTTCACACTTTGATTGAAGTGGATTATGAACTCCCATTTTTACCCCTTATACAAATTGCAGAATCACATCAGTTACACATCCATTGATTTACATATTGCCATACTAGTGTCTGTTGTATTCTGCTGCCTTTCCAATCCTCTACTATCCCCCCTCCCCTCACCTCACCTCTTCTCTCTCTACCCCCTCTACTGTCATTCATTTCTCCCCCTTGTATTATTTTCCCCTTTCCCCTCACTTCCTCTTGTATGAAATTTTTTATAACCCTGAGGGTCTCCTTCCATTTCCATGCAATTTCCCTTCTCTCTCCCTTTCCCTCCCACCTCTCATCCCTGTTTAATGTTAATCTACTTCTCATGCTTTTCATCCCTACTCTGTTCTTAGTTACTCTCCTTATATCAAAGAAGACATTTGGCATTTGTTTTTTAGGGATTGGCTAGCTTCACTTAGCATAATCTGCTCTAATGCCATCCATTTCCCTGCAAATTCTATGATTTTGTCATTTTTTAATGCAGAGTAATACTCCATTGTGTATAAATGCCACATTTTTTTTTATCCATTCATCTATTGAAGGGCATCTAGGTTGGTTCCACAGTCTTGCTATTGTGAATTGTGCTGCTATGAACATCGATGTAGCAGTGTCCCTGTAGCATGCTCTTTTTAGGTCTTTAGGGAATAGACCAAGAAGGGGAATAGCTGGGTCAAATGGTGGTTCCATTCCCAGCTTTCCAAGAAATCTCCATACTGCTTTCCAAATTGGCTGCACCAATTTACAGTCCCACCAGCAATGTACAAGTGTACCCTTTTCCCCACATCCTCGCCAGCACTTGTTGTTGTTTGACTTCATAATGGCTGCCAATCTTACTGGAGTGAGATGGTATCTTAGGGTGGTTTTGATTTGCATTTCTCTGACTGCTAGAGATGGTGAGCATTTTTTCATGTACTTGTTGATTGATTGTATGTCCTCCTCTGAGAAGTGTCTGTTCAGGTCCTTGGCCCATTTGTTGATTGGGTTATTTGTTATGTTATTGTCTAATTTTTTGAGCTCTTTGTATACTCTGGATATTAGGGCTCTATCTGAAGTGTGAGGAGTAAAGATTTGTTCCCAGGATGTAGGCTCCCTATTTACCTCTCTTATTGTTTCTTTTGCTGAGAAAAAACTTTTTAGGCATCCATAAATTTCTTAAGTCATATGATCTGCCCAGATTGAGTCAGGAGGATATAGACAACCTAAACAGACCAATATCAATTGAGGAAATAGAAGAAATCATCAAAAGACTACCAACTAAGAAAAGCCCAGGACCGGATGGGTATACAGCAGAGTTTTACAAAACCTTTAAAGAGGAACTAATACCAATACTTTTCAAGCTACTTCAGGAAATAGAAAAAGAGGGAGAACTTCCAAATTCATTCTATGAGGCCAACATCACCCTGATTCCTAAACCAGACAAAGACACTTCAAAGAAAGAAAACTACAGACCAATATCTCTAATGAACCTAGATGCAAAAATCCTCAATAAAATTTTGGCGAATCGGATAAAAAAAACATATCAAAAAAATTGTGCACCATGATCAAGTAGGATTCATCCCTGGGATGCAAGGCTGGTTCAGTATACGGAAATCAATAAATGTTATTCACCACATCAATAGACTTAAAAATAAGAACCATATGATCATCTCGATAGATGCGGAAAAAGCATTCGACAAAGTACAGCATCCCTTTATGTACAAAACTCTAGAAAAACTAGGGATAACAGGAACATACCTCAATATTGTAAAAGCAATCTATGCTAAGCCTCAGGCTAGCATCATTCTGAATGGAGAAAAACTGAAGGCATTCCCTCTAAAATCTGGAACAAGACAGGGATGCCCTCTCTCACCACTTCTGTTCAACATAGTTCTCGAAACACTGGCCAGAGCAATTAGACAGACGAACGAAATTAAAGGCACAAAAATAGGAAAAGAAGAACTTAAATTATCACTATTTGCAGCTGACATGATTCTATACCTAGCACACCCAAAAGGGTCTACAAAGAAACTATTAGAGCTAATAAATGAATTCAGCAAAGTGGCAGGATATAAAATCAACACGCATAAATCAAAGGCATTCCTGTATATCAGCGACAAATCCTCTGAAATGGAAATGAGGACAACCACTCCATTCACAATATCCTCAAAAAAAAAAAAAAAAAAAAAAAACTTGGGAATCAACCTAACAAAAGAGGTGAAAGATTTATACAATGAAAACTACAGAACCCTAAAGAGAGAAATAGAAGAAGATCTTAGAAGATGGAAAAATATACCCTGTTCATGGATAGGCAGAACTAACATCATCAAAATGGCGATATTACCAAAAGTTCTCTATAGGTTTAATGCAATGCCAATCAAAATCCCAACGGCATTTCTTGTAGAAATAGAGAAAGCAATCATGAAATTCATATGGAAAAATAAAAGACCCAGAATAGCAAAAACAATGCTAAGCAGGAAGTGTGAATCAGGCGGTATAGCGATACCAGACTTCAAACTATACTACAGAGCAATAGTAACAAAAACAGCATGGTACTGGTACCAAAACAGGCGGGTGGACCAATGGTACAGAATAGAAGACACAGAAACCAATCCACAAAACTACAACTATCTTATATTTGATAAAAGGACTAAAAGCATGCAATGGAGAAAGGATAGCATCTTCAACAAATGGTGCTGGGAAAACTGGAAATCCATATGCAACAAAATGAAACTGAATCCCTTTCTCTTGCCATGCACAAAAGTTAATTCAAAATGGATCAAGGAGCTTGATATCAAATCAGATGAATTTTAATAGCAACTAAATTAAGAGTAAACTAGAAACTGAATAGCAATTGACAACTTAATCAGACCCTCCATAGGGGAAGCGCATGAATTTAAAAATAATTTTTAAATGTTACAGAGTAAAATTTAGGGATAAAAATTCAAATGAATTATACATGCTATTAAATTGTTTAGTGTAATAAGATGAAATAGAAAGAAATTAAAAAATAATTCCCAAGGAGCTATGGTTATGGCTCAGTGGTGGAGCAATTACTCTGCATGTGCCTGGTACTGGCTTCAATACTTAGCACCACATAATAATAAACAAATAAAATAAAGGTACTGTTTCCATCTGCAATTTAAAAAAAGTAAAAAATAATAATAATTTCAAAATTATTAGTGCCAATTTCCTTGACACATAAATGATGTTTGGATACCTGATTAGACGATTGACATCTATAAAAACTAACACTATTTGTTATGCTTGAAATTTATGTTTAGGAATACTTTTATATGTTCTGATATTTTCATGTAAATATGGCTTAATTGCCTATAGTATATTTAATTTAATGTTTTTTTTACTTATTTTGAAACATTCTGTTTTCTAGTAAAATATCAACAAAAAATGTAGTTAAAATTGGTGTTTTGAAGACATCTCATCAGATACTAGGTTCCAATAAAATATAAATATGTCCTTTCTAATCTTGAAAATCTATAGAAAATGAGACTAATATGGTATTCTTCTAACTAAAATAGATATTAGTTTCTATGAATTTAATCAAATGCACAAAGAACTTATTACCTCTAATGGATTATCTCAGTCATATAATTTAAACATCACATAAATTATTGGTTAATAAATCAAGCAGCCTTAATTTTTCTGTCATCACAATGCAAAGACAAGCACAAAGACTTCATGTGCTCTATGAAAAGCAAATATCCAATTTAGAGTCATTGCGTGATTAGTCCTCCCTTGGGTAATGCAATGCTTAACTAAATGCTACAAACATTGGTGTGTCAAAGACCAAGATGGAGTTGATAAAGAATGTCCTTAAAAGGCAGACCAATTGTGAAAAAATTAACACCTTTACATTTATCAAAATTAAGAGTATGGCTGGCTGTCATAATCAATAACATGTCTGGGAACACATCTGATTATTTTAAAATTGCATCAATAAGGAATGGAGCACTAAGAGCAATAAATCTGGCCTCACCAATTATACAAAGTCCAATGACTCTGCAAAAGAAATCATATGTAATTTTTATGCAAGTTTAGTACTATAGAACTTATCACATAGCAATGGCATTTTAAAGAAATTCAAGAAATTTTCAGAAAAACAGTTTGATGTTTTTGAAATAATTATTTTCCTTCAAGAGGGTAGAACAACAAATTATAACTAATATTCACAATTTATAAAATAATGTGAACTTTTTTTTCATTTTTTAACAGATACCCTTTTTTAGAAAGCACATTTCAGTAACTAATCTGTATATTTCCAATGAATAGAACTATGTTTGTAATATAAATATAAAGATAAATTGAGATTTAAGTAGAAACCCTCTATCCTATTCCTAGAAAGTTTTACTATATTGATACCTCTGTGATATTCTTTTAATTAGTAAGCACTATACATTTTTCTGACACTAGGAAACTTAGCTCCTATGTAATATTTATACTTTCCAGAAATTCCTTGTCAAAATTATGGCATCTGTTGAAGAATGTGAGATTTATATTTCATCCTACTTTATCCTTCACATCAATAAATTCCATTTTTGCATTCTTGAAGCAATTAATTACATTTTTACAACACACAGGGAAATTCTATAATTAATACTTATGTGTAATTTTTTTCTGGTGGTAAAAATTGGTAATTGTTAGGTATGCAAATCACCAAACCCTTATAAGAAATGTACATTTTTTCTTTGTTAATGCTATTTCACTTATTCACCTTGGAAATTTAATTTAGCCTTCAATGCCAAATATAAGTCTTCAAATAAATAAAACTAAAACTTGCAATTGGTTTACTTCACTGGATTCAATTTCTTTAGCAAGAAATCAATTTATACATCTATAACCAATTTAATATGCCATTGATAAATTTGTTATCAATATATTTCAGACTTAATATGTCTTGATTCCCTTTCTCTTCAAAATCAAAAGATACCACTTTGTTTTCATGCCTTGTTTTTTTTAAAATTTATTTCTTACATACCTTGTTTTTTAATTTTCTAGATTTCTTCATACAAATAATTATTGCCAGCCTCATTTTATTAATGGAAAAATCACCTTGAGCTGATTATGCATAAAGTAAAAACCTTATAGAAGTAATTTGTGCTTAATGCTTTAATAAATCAACAAAAATGTGAAGGAAAACTTTTTTATGGTAAAATATTCTGAATTAGTCTTTTAAGCTTTTTTTTTGTTTTCTGATTTCAGTATTAATAATTTAAATTAAATGATCTATTTATATTGCCATCAAGAAAAATGATTTTTTAAAATTATTAATTATTTGGGTGGACTGAGGATTGAACCTAAGGACACTTTACCACTGACTTACATCCCCAAGTCTTTTTATTTATTTATTTATTTATTTATTTATTTATTTATTTATTTATTTATTTATTTATTTTATTTTGAGACAGGGTCTCTTTACACTGCTTAGGACCTCACTAAATTACTGAAGTCAACTTCAGACTTGTAATCCTCATGCCTCAGCTTCTGAAATTGCTGAGGTTACAGTTATGTATCACTGCACCTTGCTAAGACAAATAAATTTTTAAAGAAAAAAATCTGAGCTGGACCTAAAATGCACATGTAAATGTGTGTGTTTTGTGTGTATGCATGTGTATGTACACATTCAATTTTAAAGATACCTAGTAACACTGATAATATAGAATGTAATTAGGGAATCATAAGCCCATTGTTTCCAAATAGTTTCTTTCAATTTCATAGTATTTGTTTCAGGTATGTTAAATTTACTAAATTTTCTCTCATCTCTCTCCACCCCTCCTTAGTATTCCTTTAAATACCCTCTATTAGATTTTTATATAAAAAGAGATAAATAATATGAGCATAAATTAAAATAAGTAATAAAATTCAACTTTTCAAAAGTGGGAAATCCAAACATGGTGGTACACACTGGTAATTCAACTGAGGCAGGAAGGTCACAAGTTTGAGGACATTCTGGGAAATTTAGCAAGACCTGTCTCAAAAATAAAAAATAAAAATAAAAAGGACAGGTTATTGCTCAGTGGGAAGCACCCCTGTGTTCAGTCTCCAGGACTATAAAAAATAAGTTTAAAAGTGGAGATAAAATCATTGAGAATTCAAATTAAATTTGTAAAACTTAAAGATATTACTTTAATCAATGAACTAATTTAGTTTTATATTTTTAAATTCCTGTCCTCTCAAAATCTCCAGTGGCCTATTTCTTTACTTACCACAAAGCTTGATGATATAACCTTGGAATTGAATATGCATTTCTTTGACTTCTATGTTTTTGCTTTATTTGTTGACTCATTTTTTTCATTATTCATGACATTAAATATTTATGGAAAATGAGCATTGTGGTAGCTCTTGGAAATAAAGTAGTGACCAAAACATACATGACTATGAAGCATAAAATTTAGGGAACTAGGTAAACACTGAAACTTATAAATATTTGAAGTGTTTGGTGTGACAGTTGTCCTCATCTAATCATTGCACATTGTACACATGTATCAAATTATCACCCTGCACCCATAAATATATATGATTATTATGGGTCAACTAAAAATTAAAATTTTAATTTAAAAAATAATTTTAAAATATGTACATGTTTTCTTTCAATTTCATCCTTATGAATCTGAATATGAAATACAGAGTTCAAATGGAAGGGTGTACCTATATAGGAAAGACCACTATTTAGTGTGGAGGTGAGCAGGACTCTTGCTGTAGGGATGAGAGAAATACAAATACAGGAGATTTTTAGAAGAGAGAGAGAAGGGTCTTTTATTCCCTCTCAGTCAAGAGGAAAGAGCTAGCAAAGGCCAATAATAAAGAGAGAAATATCAGATAAACTGAAACAATATGATAAATATAGGCAGTAGAACTGAAGCAAAAAGTGTGGAGAAAGTACAAGAAATCGTTTTAGGTTCAAATAGTAAACGAAGTAAGAAGTATGTAGGCATTTTGATTTTGTCACAAAAGCAGTGTGGTGTCATAGATGGAACAGATGTGATCAGGCTTGGATCAGTCATAGCTCTCAGTCAATAGTGTGGAAAATAGATTAGAATCAGTAAGAGTGCAATATCTACTGTGAAAAATGGAGAAAGCGTGAAAAAATATTACATTTTTTATGAGTTACTTCTCTCTGTAGAGAGACATAAATTTATATTTATATACATTATGTAGATATATACATATATATAATATGTTTTAAATTTCTTATTGTAATCTACAGAAAAATCTAGATATCAAAATGTACATCATCTTCAAATTAGACACTGACACTATTTTCTTAGCAGACTCATTTGGGGTTTTTGAAAGCATGCCATTTCGGCATTGAAGAACACAGAAAAGCTAGCTTGCCAATTAGATTTAATTTTGTCCTAATTTCAAGGATATGATTAATCCATCAACCATTACTTATGCCAAGCAGCAGTCAAAGCAGAAAAAATGCATCAAATACATTTAATTCTCAAATTCCACGCAGTTTTTTAAAGATACAGTTATTTTCTCAAAGATGCTTTGATATTTTGACAAATTTGTAGGATGATCTCTATTTCTTCTGCAAACAAAATACATTTTACACTAATTGATCATTTTCCTCCAAACATTGATCTGTTATTGTTGAATAAATCTAGTTATTTGATTTGGTATCACATAATATTGTTTTCTTTCAATTTCCTCCTTATGAATATGTATATGAAATAGAGTTCAAAATATTTTTCTTAGTACTTTAATAACTCATAATTGAAATAAATCCTATCAATTGTGCTCTAAGTTTTTTTAGCGGTCATCAAATATATTGCTATTTTTAAACAATTATTCTGAGATAACTTGATAATAGCAATACATTTCAAATATCTTATATTTACTAATATATACTTGAGACAGCTTTTTGTTAAATTTCTGAGGTTGGCCTCCAACTTGTGGTTCTCTTCCTGCAGGCTCCCAGGTGTGTGCCACCATAGCTACAGGTGAGTAATGTTACCTTTTATGACTTTCATAAAAATGAGTTTTACTAAAATTAATAATTATTCAACAAAATTATTATTTTTATGTACGCTTTTGGGTTTGCTATTCTTTTTTCACTGGGCAAATCAAAATTGGTATATTATTTCTTTCATTGACAAAACTGATGAGCTTAACAAGTGTTCTTGCCTCAGTCTCTGGGTTCCTTACCTAACTGGTGCCAACTTTGACTTTTTTTAATACAGGGTTCCATAGAAATGTTATTCACTGGTCTAGTTTTTCATCATTTTTACACCATTGAAGGTTTTGAAAATAACATTTTTGTGTTAACATATATCCATAATTTATGACATAAAATTTAATCAGTGTCTAAAAAGTCTGTCTTAGACAACAGTATTGTATACTATGTTCCTGCTGTAACTTTATATTTATGTGAGCTTCTTTATGTCTAAGGCTTTTCATAAATTCATATTTTGAACTTATCAGCAAAGAGATTGATGCATATTTGCACTTCCATATTTTTTTCATGTGAAGTAAATCTCAATAATTTCTTTAAAAATATGAATAATTTTAAGTATTATCTTTAAGTAATATGTAGGTTAAAACAGGCATTTATAACAAACAAAACATAAATGTTCTTGTCTAATCACATTCTTCATGCATTTTAAATATCTATGAAATTCCATATTATCTATTTTTTCAATAAATATTTACTCTCTTATGTGCTTAGGATTCTTCTAGTAGGTGAGAATATAAAAAATTAATATACAAATTTATAATTGATTGGATGATCTTAAGATATTCTTTTTACACTCCCAAATATAGCAAGAGACAATGAGAGAGCAAGAGAGTAAAGAACTGTCTGAAAGAGCTAATTCTTGTGAAAAAAATATACTAGTATAAAGTCATTCACAGAAGATTTGTCTTGCAAAATGATAGAAAAGGAGGAGAATGGAGTTCCAGAAAACGGAAGGAATATGGAATAAGAGCATGGAAGTTACAAGGTGGTACAAGGGAATAATTTTGGAAAAATATCAAAGAAATTTGTTGTTGTAAACACAGAATTACCTTTTGGAAGACGGCATATGACATTTTAGTCCCATGTTTCTTTTTCATAAATGTGCTATTGAGTGAGTCTTCCCTGGAAGAATGTGGTATATTACTTAAATATATCCATTGCAGGAAATCAATGTATGAAGAAATGTGAAAATATTCAAACTAGATGCATTGAAGGCTGCAAGTCAAATTTATCAAGAGAAAATTTGCTTTTCCAAAATTCCTGGCTCTTGAAAGTAAAAATAAATAAATTTTATAAATGTTTTTATCATAAAATTAGGCAAGCAGAGCACTTTTCTCAGATTCACTGATTACTATTTAAAATCTATAAATACTGAGAAGTAATTAAATCAAATGGCAAATATTCTATTAAAATCCTCATTATTTAAATGAAGAGGACTGATTTTTTAGTAAGTTGTCAAAACCATATATTTAAGTTAACAATAGAAGAAAAAGCATTTGATTCAGTCATTCTTTTTTTCTATTTAAAAACATAAAAATGTCCATGAATTATGCTCTATCTGCTGGAAAGCATTTTTAGATTAATTTTAGCTATAATTCTTTTAAAGGTAAATACATAAGAATGTTCTTATTTTTTTCTGAGAGTATCACTTTTAGATATTTTTATTAATTTTTTATCTTAAGCATTTTTAATCATTTAGCAATAGCATTCATTCTATTCACTCTGCTGTGATACTGATCTCCAGAGCTTTTTGTAAAATTAAACCTCTACACCTTTTATTAAAAACTGCCCCTCACCCATTCTCCCAACATTGGTCACCATCATTCTAACTCTTTGTGCCTGTGAATTTGATTACTTTGAATGCCTCACAAAAGTGGAATTAAACAGTGTGTATCTTTCTGGGTGTGGGGCTGACACATTTCACTTAGCGTAATGTCCTGCATGTTCATTCATGTTATGGTTTGTGACAGGATCTTGTTCCTTTTGAAGGATAAGCTGTACTCTGTTATGAGTGACTTCACTGTTATGTTTATTCATTTATCCATTGATAGATATTAGGGTTGCTTTTACTTTTTGCCTCCTGTAGATAATGCTTCAATAAAAATGGGTACATGTACTTCTTTTCAAGACCCTGGTTAGGATTATTTTGGAAAAGTATTCACATGTGATATTTCTGTCAACTGTATTTTAAATTTATTGATAAGCCTCGATAAAATTTCCACAGTGCTTATGTCAGTTTAGTCTCATCAACGCTGAACAAGGTTCTAATTTATCCACATCCTCATCATCAATTTTTATTTTTGTTGTTGTTGTTTTTGTCAAAATTTTAATTTTCTGTGTGTTTAATAGTAACCATTCTAACATGTGTAAGGTGATATCACATTGTAGTCTTGATTTATTTCTATGGAGTAATTGTTGATGTTAGCTTATTAGCCTTTATATATCATATTTGGGGGAATGTCTATTCAATTCCTTGGTTCATTTTCTATTAGGTTTTTTTTTTCCTGTTGTAAATATATTTTACATCTAATTTTCCAATACAAAATTTCTCTCTAGTGTTAATTCTTTTTTAAAAAAGTAAAATTATTTGTAGTTTTATTTTAAAATTATCAATAGCCTTTATTATGTTGACATATGCACCTTCTATACCTTATATGTGCAGGTTTTTCCATGAAAGTTGGTGAATTTTACCAAACATCTTTACTGCATTGATTGAGATAATCACATTCCCCCCCCCATATATTCTGTTCATATGATATATCACATTTATTGATTTTTGTATGTTGAACTATTTTGCATCCCTCAGATAAACCTCAACTGACCATGGTGAATATGTTTGATTCGGTTTCATATTATTTTGTTGAGGATTTTTGCATTCATGTTCAACATGCTTGTAGATTTTATTGCTGTTATAGATTTGTCTCATTTTGATATCAGTATAGTGCTGGCATTCTAAAATGTGTTTGGGAGAGTTTCCTCCTGTTCAAGTTTTTGGAATAATTTTAGAGCAATTAGAAGTAATTCTTCACTATTAGTAAGACTAAGTAGTGAAGATATCAGGACCTGGGTTTTCCTTTGATAGGTTGATTTTTATAATTGATACAGTCTCCCACTTATTATTGGTCTGTCCCAGTTTTCTATTTCTTCAGTTTTTAAACTTGGTAAGGTGTATGTGCTCACAAATTTGTTCATTTCTTATAGATTTTAAAATATGTTGGCATATAATTCTTCACAAGGTTGTCTAATGATATTTTATATTCTGTGATGTCACTTGTAAAGTTTTTCTTCTTATCTCTGATTTTATTTATTTGACTCTTCTTTTTCCTTTTTTTTAATCTTTGTAAGTATCTGTCAACTTTATCATTTGAAGAACTAGCTCTTTTGTTTGGATTCTTTTTACTGTTTTGTTAGACTCTATTTCACACATTTTTAGTGTGATCTTTATTAATTCTTTGTACAAATTTTGAGTTTAGTCTTTTTCTGTTTGTTTGTTTGTTTGTTTCTTGAGATGCCATGACCGGTTTTTTGTTTGTTTGTTTTGTTTTAGAGCTTTTTTAAAAAAAATTAAATATTGATTGCTAAAAACTTCCTCTTAACTCTTCTTTTGCTGCCTCGCATGGTTCTTTGCCTTTCATATTCCCATTTTTTTAAATATTCTTTTTGTTTTTGTCCTTTATTCATTGGTTGTTCTGGAGTAAATTGCTTAATATTCATGCATACATTTATTTTGTTACTGATTTCTAATTATGACCAGAAAAACTGATATAGAGTAGTGATCAGGAAAGCTGTACAATATAATACAAGAGATCTTCAATAAGATCTCAGTTATTGAAAATTGGCTGAGATGTCTCTTGTGACCCACCAAATCGTCTAACCTGGAGAATATTCCATGTGATATTGAGATAAATGGATATTTGTCGTTGTTAAAAGCATGTTCTGTAGATGTCAATTACATTATTAACATCCATTCGGTCTAGAGGGTAATTTGACTACTGTTTCTTTGTTGATTTTCTCTTTGAGCAATCTGCTTACTGCTAAATGTACTTAATAAAGTCCATTAACACAGTAACATTAGTGTATTGAAATATCTCCCTTATTTAGATACATTAATTTTTGTTTTATATAATTGGATGCTCTGATATTTGATGTAGACATATCTATAATTGTTATTTCCTCTTATTGAAGTGATTCTTTTATTATTATATAGTAATTTTTTAACTCTTTTCATTTAAAGTCTACTTTGATAAATGTGGCTACTCCTGCTTCATTTGGATTCCATTTACATGACATCTTATTCATCCCTTCAATTTGTCTATGCATATCACTAGAGTTGAAAAAGTTTTTGTAATAATATTTAGTTGAATCTTATTATTTCTTATCTATTCAGTCACTGTACGTATTTTTATTGTAGTAATTAATCCATTTATATTTAAGGTAATTAATGATTCATATGGTCCTACTATACCCATCTTGTAACTTGGTTTCTAATTTTTTAGTTTGTTGTAGTTCCTTTCTTTTTCTATTATAGTCTTTCTTTTCAATTAAATGATTGATCTTAACAGTGTGTTTTGTCTCCTTGTTTATTACTTGTGGTTTGTCTATTGCAGATTTTTGATTTATTGTTACTATGAGGCTTATGAAATCTTCTTTGGGTCACAATGAGCTATTTTTAAATCATAATGTGATTATAAAAACGAGACACAAAAAGATAGTAAAACACTATAATTTTTTCTGCTCACATTTTGAATTTTTATTTATTTTTACACTTTTATTCTATGCCAATCTCTGAACATAATAATGGAGTCATTATTGCTTTATTTTTAATTTTTAGATTAAAGATATGAGTAAATTTGGCACCATGTTTGCAATTTAGAGCATTTTTTTTTTGTTTTGAAGTTACACATTTTATAAGTTGAATTTCTGCAGAACAATTTATGTTTTAGTTTTTATTTTATTATTTGTCTTATTTTGTATCTATATTGAAAGAACAAATCAACTTTTATTTTACTAGCTTATATGACAAGAATTAGGGGAATACGTTTTCAGGTTTAAAAAAAAGCAATAAAATTTCACCCATACACAAATAGTAAATTAGGCTCTAATTTCTGAATTACTTATATATTAAACTTTAATAGATAACGTCCCTGTATAGTTGAAATTTGAAATCCACAAATACATGATAAGATTATTATTCCTTTTTGTTGTTTGTTTTTTTTTTTTTTAAATTAGTTATACATACCGGCGGTAGAATGTATTTTGGCATATTATATATAGAGAGAGTATAACTTCTCATTGTTCTGGTTGTTCATGATGTAGAATTACCTGGATTGTTTAATCACATATTCACATAGGATAGTAATGTCCCATTCATTGTACTGTCTTTCCTATTTCCATTTCTTTTCCCTTCCTTTCATTCCTCTATGTTTAATCCAAAGTACTTCTTTTGTTTCTTAACCTCTCATCCTTACTGTGAATTAGCATATACATATAAAAAATGGACCTTTGGATTTTTGGTTTCATAGTTTAGCTCTTGTGAGTTGAGTTGCTATAAACATTGATGTGGCTGTGTCACTGTAGTATACTTAAGTCCCTTAGGTAGATGCTAACCAGTGAGATAACTGAGTCAAATGGTGGCTCCATTTCAAGTTTTCTGAGAAATCTACATAGGGCTTTCCATACTGGTTGCACCAATTTGCAGTCCCACCAGCATTGTCTGAGTGTACCCTATTCCCTATATCCTTGCCAATATTTATTGTTACATGTATTCTTGATAATTGTCATTCTGACTACAGTGAGATGAAATAAGATTGCCATTTCTAACTTTTCATATCCTAAGTATGACTATTACGTGGACGTGATCAAAGTAACATAAAAAATTATTTTATGGAACATAAAGTCCCATTGAAAACTGTTAAGATTTTTTCCTAAATTTTCAATCTTTGTAATGAATTATATTTAAAATAAGTAACATATGTAAAATAATTTGAATATAAGGTATTGAAGCAAAATACTAATTAAAAACACTAAAAATCCATGCCTGGAATACAATAAATTGTGTTCAAATTACTTAAGTGACCAAAAAAAGAGCATTTTGACTTAAAAGTTATACCTCCTTAGCATTATGTTCTCTAACTCCATCCATTTACCTGTAAATGCCATGATTTTAGTCTCTTTTATTGCTGAGTAATATTCCATCTTGTATATATGCCACATTTTTAATCCATTCATATATTGAAGGACATCTAGGTTGGTTCCACAGCTTAGCTATTGTCTTGCTATAAACATTGATGTGGCTGTGTCCCTGTAGTATGCTGTTTTTAAGTCCTTTGGGTATAGCCCAAGGAGAGGGATAGCTGGGTCAAATGGTGGTCCCATTCCCAATTTTCCAAGAAATCTCCATACTGCTTTCCATATTGGCTGCAACAATTTGCAATCACATCAGCAACGTATGAGTGTACCTTTTTCCCCACATCCTCGCCAACACTTCTTGTTTGTCTTCATAATAGCTGCCATTCTGCCTGGAGTGAGATGAAATCTTAGTTTTTATTTGCATTTCTCTAATTGCAAGCAATGATGAACCAAATGCTGAATGTTTTCTCTGATATAAGGAGGCTGATTCATTGTGGGGTAGGGAGGGAGAGCGTGGGAGGAATAGATGAATTCTAGATAGGGCAGAGGGGTGGGAGGGTAAGGGAGGGGGCATGGGGTTAGAAATGATGGTGGAATATGATGGACATTATTTCCAAAATACACGTATAAAACACAAATTGGTGTGAATATACTTTGTATACAACCAGAGGTATGAAAAATTGTGCTCTATATGTGTAATAAGGATTATAATGCATTCCGCTGTTATATATAAATAAAACAAATTTTTTAAAAGTTATACCTCCTTGGCATAGTACTGAATGTGAGAGACAAGAAAACTAAGTAAAGCACAACCTAGAAAACTAAATATAATGAATTATTATACTATTTTATCAGGATAGTTTTGGGAATGATATTTTGGAGTTCAATAATTTTAGGCTAGATAAAATTTATTTAGGTATTGTCATAATAACAATTTTAACATTATTTGAAATAAGAATAGAAAAGGCCAAGATCAAGATAAATTCCAGTCATATATTAATATTACTTTACTTTCTTTAGAATTATTACTAGTTTACTGGGTTAGACAGAATAATGTCATATCAAATGTCTCTACCCCAATTCTCAGAATGTGCAAATATGTATATGGAGTCAAGTAGTCTTGGGATAGGAGATTCTCCTTTTTTATCTAGGTTATTCCAGTGAATTCACAAGAGTCTGTAATGTGGAAGATGAAGGGAAAAAAAGGTGTAAGTATCACAGTGATATGATATAAAAAATATTTTATTGGCCTTTACTGACTGTACAGATGCAACAAGTTCACAACCAGTGACACTGTACAGCATCTGAGCAGCTGGAAAGTTCAGGAGAGCAGGTTTTTTCCAACTGCCTCCAGAATGAAATATACGAGGTGGATGCCTTGATTTTTAGCCCAGGTATATCCATTTCACATTTATAATTCCATAACTATAAAATCATATTATTGTATTTATTTAAACCTCTAATTTTTAGACCGAAATTATAAAACCGAATTTCCTTACTCTTCTTTCATTCTTAAAAATGTTTTCTCCCAGCTTTAAAAAAAATGTTCTAATTAGTTATACATGACAATAGAATGCATTTTGAGACATTGTACACAAATGGAGCACAACTTCTCATTCCTCTGGCTGTATAAGGTGCAAATTCACACGAATACTATAGTCATACATGTATATAAGATAATAAAGTCCATCTCATTCCACCATCCTTCTAACCTTCCAACATACTTGATATTATGTAAGCTTTTAGAGCTAGTATTGGAATGTGTGACCCTTTTCTGATCAATGAGGTTTAAGAAATAAAGTCAGAATAAGAATTATTCTACTACTGGGGGTAGCTCAGTGGTGAGTACTTGCCTAGTATGGTAATGCCCTGGCACCATCCTCAGCAACGCGCGCGCACACACACACACACACACACACAGAGACACACATAGAGACAAAAACAAAAACAAAGAAATCAGACTTTTTCTTTGTTTCTTTGTTTGTTTTTTAGAAAAGAGATGTATAAGGAAAATTCCAGCTTTCTCTAGTTGGATATGGTCCTATGTGTAAAGCACAAAGGGGCATTCAAGATCAGGAACCACGGAACAAGAATGAAGCACCCAAAGATGATTTATTGGGGGGCGCTCCTGGGTGAGGTTCACTGGTCCCGAAAGAGTGAGGTCCCGTGAAGTCGCACGCTGGAAAAGCAAGAACAATGCTAATAAGGGAAATTGGAGGTAGGAGGGAAGAGGCCATCTAAATTGCAGCTACTTACAGTAGGTTGGCTGAGCTGAGTTTAGGGGGATCCTGTCTGCTGTCGGTCGCAGGTTGGTCAGGGCTGATGTGAGATGACAGGGCAAATGTTTCAGCCAGTGGGAACCAAAGGTGGTTGGTGAAAAGTCCCCGCCCACAGCCACCATGAAAGGGAAGGGGGGAAAGGAAAGCTGCTAACCTAACCTTATGTATATGTGACATCTGAAAATATGACAATTGAGGATGGGAGAGTAGAAACCCAAAGCAGCCTGTTGATGAACTTACTATGAGGAATAATTTTGTATTCTTCCTATTTAACTAACTCTTTTTGGCTCAGATTTATTATTCCAGGCCACTAGAATCAATGCAACTCACAAAGTGCCAAATGCTTTACTGGCAATTTTTTAAAATATTTCTTCTGAATGCAGTTACCTGAAATACTAGGCTTGAAATACTATTAAGAAAGAATTAAAGCCATTATGCTATTACTTGATTTTATTGAGTCATTGACATGCACTGAATTTCATGAGAAATTCATATACCTTATAATACTTTGTTTTAAAATCTTACAAAGGGATCATTATAAGATTCTCTGTTCTAATGGAGCATGGGTTCAATATTTTTTTCTTTGCAAATTGGAATATTTACTAATTTTCTATAGGAAATTGATTTTCTTAGTTTCTTAAAAACTTTGTCTTTAATCATCAAATATATAAATTTCTTTTGTTGCTATAATATTATTTGATAAGCCCAGATATAAAAAACCTGAATTGGAATAATTTAGTTCAATATTTTTACGCATTAAATATTTCAAAACAAAAAGTTGACAGTGTACATGCTGAGAAAGTTGTCAAGAATCCCCATTTAAATTTGTGAACATGTGTGTAATATTTTCATTGGAATTTTATTTTAAACATGATTTTCTGACAATTTAGTTATTTTTCATGATTTTAAGGAAAAAATTATCATCTTTGGTAGAGAATTTTAGTCTACTTTCTTAGAGGATCTAGTGGTATAATTAAACAAGATCTAATACAAAAAAAAAATTTCCAATCACACTTTCTAGATGAAATCAGAATTGATGCATATTAGAAACTGCCACTTTAACTGTGGTTCTCTGTATTGCCAAGTTTATTCTTAGTATCACTGTAGGGCTCAAACCAAACTATCTTATTGTGCAACAATATAGGCATCAGTCTCCAAATCTAGTTACACTCAGCAGACAGGTAGTTATTTAGGGAGACCATCCACAAGGAGTGATTGGAGTCCCATCTGTTTAAGCACTGGCTGCCAGTGATAGCAAAAGATAGGAAAGATCCATCATTCTAAGTGAGGGATCAATGGCTGAGAGCACATTGTGAGAAAGCAAGTCAAGAGTGTTATTTTGTATTGGGGAAAAGTCAGAATGATATTGACCCACACTAAGTCATGTAGAATTGGATTTAGGGGACACACTTTCCACTGTGAGTGCTCCCTGTACCTTGTTAAAGTCATTCAAGCAGCAGTTAGACAAGACACTTCAAGTCAGTCCCTATCATTAAAAAGAATAAAAATATGTCCATTCAACCACTCTTCAGAGAAAAAGAAAAATGTCAATGTTGTAGGACTCCCAAATCTCTCCTGTCTTTTGAGATGAAACACACAAGTGAGCATTTAATACTCAAACACAATCTTCTCCCATCAAGCAGATGGGTTGTCTACTTGAACAGGATATAGTTCAATCAATAACGGAATCATAGGCTATTATCTCTGAAGGGTATCTATGATAATATCTAGTAAAATCTTCTCAAATTAAATGTGACCTAGAGAAGCTAAGTGACTGCTTCCGTGATTAAACACAAACAACAAAACGCTCTTGGAAGACTAAGGCATATATTTTATTCAAATCCTTAATTTATTATTTTATTCTACTTCTACAATATGTTGCCATCCCAATTAGCCACTTATCAGGTAATTATAATTTTAGGAATATATGAACATTTTATATAGCAACAACAGATTCATACAATACAATAAACTTGTAGAAAATACATTAAATTTATAACCAATATTCAACAATTCTTTTCTTATACTGTATAATCTGAAGACTAAAAATTCAGTTTCCTAGCATCTCTTGCCCCTTCCATACATATTAAAGCTCATTCAAATGGATTTATTCATACATGTTTTGGAAGTTTACAGTAAGGCAAGTGTCCCATTCTTGCAAGCAATACCAAGGAAGCCCTTATGTTTTTCTTTGGTCCCATTAACCAAGGTCTTCTTAACTATCCATGGGTATTGTGAAGCAGGCTTCAATGATATGTGGCATGGTATCAGTGCAGTCAATAATTTGGAGAAGCTTTCTCATTACAATTTTAAAGCTGAAGTGTTCATGTAATCATTGGTGCAGTGGCTTCTTGATTCCCCTTGATTGTGGCAGAATTAGTTTCTCTAGCTTTATAACTTAGTTCTATTTTTCTGTACATAATTCCTGCAATATTAAACAATGAAAAGTCTCCCTTTTAAAGTTCAAAAATTTAGAGAAACACGTTTTCATTTATGAATTCATTTCTTTTTTTCTGCTTGAAATAGTCTGTGTGTGTTTTGTTACATAAACCTGAATTCTGACTAACACAAAATTGGCATATCTTTGTTTAATAAAATATTCAAATGAAAAAGGGTATGAATTAAGACTTCAATATTAAAAGAAAACTTTATACAGGAAGCTGATCTAAACTTAGACTCTCATAAGGCTAAGATTTGATTGTTTAATAGATAAGAAAATGTCAGTTCAGTTGTCAGAGGCAACTTGAATTTAGGACAGCAGAAATAATCTTGCATACAGCTACTTTTCAACCATGTACAGATTGCCCATCACCAGTCAAGTAGTATAAATAACATGGGTTTGAATTAGTGTAGATACTGCCTTGGAGACTATGGGGCAATTTTGTAAATACAGTTAAATTAATGGGAAAATTAAACTAAAGAAGGTCCTGAAAGAGTAGAAGCTTTTGAAAGAAACATACTTTGAAAGGTTTTGAAGAGGAAGCGCCATGATAAAAATGATGTTTAAAGCCTAACATAGGTAGTAATATATAAAACAGTAGAGGATCTAGACTAGGAAAATATTAAGATTAATGATGCTGGAAAGAAGGCATAAATACGAGAGCAAGGTCTTTCCGGGAGAGATGCTGTCCATAGCATAGGGATTCATTTAGTGAGCAGTTAGCTTTAGAAGATAGACAGTAATAAAAATTTTCATATGAGACTATAATGGACTTGAAACCCCAAGTGTAAATAAAGAGCCATACTGAGCTAGGAATAGGGCAATTGTGCAGAGATGATATAGGACCTCAGAAATGAGAAGACTTTCTTCTCTGCAGTCTGTGGGCTAAAGTCAATGAAAAACTATTGTGAACAGAACCCAATGTAATCAAAGGATGTTTTGTAAGGTTATTTGGAGGGTTTATTTGGAAATTTTTAAGGACATGGGCAACAGTAAAGTTAGACAATATAAAACTTATATAGGTCAAGTCTACCTATGGTATTCCATGGCCCAGTCATAGAAAACAAAACAAAACAAAAACAACAATGACAAAAACAACAAAAGATCTATGGATATTCTTTTTTTAAAATGTGCATAAATATGGTAACTCCAGACAATCTTTATAATAAATAAATGATAACAAGTTTTGATACCAAGATTTTAAAATCATATTCAGGTTTAACATAAATACAAATAATGTCCCCAAATACCATATACACAATTCTCTTTTGTTTCATTTTTCTTCTGACGTTGAAAATGCAATGTAATGTTTAATGAAGAAGACAAGTAGTTATTCTGGGGAGACATTTGCTGTAGTAAGGAGAAGATTCAATGTACATCTCCTAATGAGAATACTCATCTTGTTCCATCCCAACTAATTAGCCTTATAGTCAATATCTCTTTCTTGGACAGACAGTTATTCCTCAGGTTAAAGAATTATGTTTTCCCCATCCTTCCTCAGCCTACATGACCAGTGAGGCTTGGAAGACCTGAAGGGCTTTCCTGGACCAGACATGGGGGCTTTCCTTCTTGAATACTACCTTCAGGAAACTTCAGAGAGTTTCACCAAGAAGTGTCACCTGTTTGAGTCCCAGTGTTAATAAAGGGAGCTACAATAGCACATCTGGGGAGTGAAAAGGAGCAGGGGATGAATAGGGTAAAGGAATGATAAACAGGACACTTACAGATAGGGTACCGAGCTCCTCATGGGAGAAGGAAGAATTAAGCTATCTTTGGTCTACCTCGCCCAGAAGAGGGAAGACTTATCCTCTCAGTATTTTTCTCATCTTCTGTTTTTATTTGAAACCACAGTTTGAGAATACAAAATGCTCTCTTCTTTCCCCTTAACAGCCTTCATTTTGGTAGTGACTATTTTTTCTTGAAACACAGTGTTGTTTCCACTAGAAACATCTGTAGACAATTTAGATGATCTCAAGTAGCTGGAAATATATGCCAGGGAGCACGCCAGAAGGTGAGAATATATCTTTAATGGTATCATGGAAAGCAATGTGAACTTAGCCTAAGACCCTCTGGACCAGAGAACAACTAATGCTGTGTCAGGTACTACTTCTACATAATGAGCTGGGGGGTGGGATACTTTTAGCTGCTTCTCCTACTGCTGGTGCTGCTGTTGCCACCAGGGGCTTCTTGCCTATTGCTCACCACCAACACACCTGCACCCCACAAACATGCCACTGTGGGCAATTCTTTTGAAGGACCTAAGAGTAGATTGGGGTGCAGGATATTAAGCAGAGGAAGAGTGCAGATAGTCAGTTATGGTGGGAGTAGCTTCTATTGCACTGATTGGAACTTGCCATTGGCCAAGGAACATCAGGGAAATCAATAACTGAGAGAATTTACTCACATGTATCCTTGGGCTGTGGTAGGTTAGAATTCAGAATAAGTAATGCTCTAAATGACACTATAACCCTGAGTCCTCCCTGCACTTCAGGATCAGGAGTACTTGAGCAGTGACATTGTGAGAGTGAAGATGATGACATAATTGATAAATGTTGAAATAAACCTTATCGTATACAGAGGCCATTGGATTTCTAGGCTGGTTGTAGGTACCACACACTCAGCAAGATCTTGGTTTGTTACAAGAATGAAAATACTTACACATGACTGATGCTGGCTAACATGGAAGAACAGAAGTAGATGCAGTCTATGCATGTCTTTTATTAACCTGTCAGACAAGCTAATGTAGGTTGAGAGACTCAGTTCTATGTTCATAAGTTTCTACATGGTTTAACAAGTTAATAAATAAGCTAAGTGTTGAACACACTTAAAAATGGGGCTGATGAAAAGGATTGATTCCCTCAACAAAAATTTACCATAGACCTCTGCAGGACAGGCACTAGTGTAATAATAAACACAACTGCTTCACATCCTCATGAAGCTTATAATGGTATAGAGCAGACAATGAAGCAAAAGAAATCAGGAAGCAAATGGTCTTTTTTATAGATAGTGGCTTTTAAATAATTCTAAGAAGAGTGTACTATAGTAATTTAAGAAGATTTTTAAATAGATATATCAATTGATACTCAGCATCTATCTCAGTCTTCTTTTATGCTATCAGTTACATAGAGTCTAGACAACCAACAGTCAGATTTTGAATGCTAGAAGTTCACAAGTTAGAAGGCCCAAAATGGTGTGTTGGAAACAAAAAAGTGAGATTTTGGGGGGGCTTATTGCTCCTAGAAAAAATGACTATCGAATTCAATGGTTTTGTTGTTGTTGTTATTGTTGCTAAAATCCCATCAAGTCACTTATTTTGTGAAAATTGAGAAGACGTGGTAAGTGCAGTTCATGGAATGCAGAGCCTTCTGGTTCCCCACATTTCTAGTTATAGCAGAAGTTGTATGTTATGGCTGCCTCTGATTGTTCTGGGAGTTATTGCTCAAGGTCCATATGATTGAATACTCCTTATAAAGAAGTCCAACTGATACAAGGAATTAATTTGGATTTTTTTTTTTTTTGGGGGGGAGGATTGTTTCTGAAGAAAGGAACTTTATTCTGATATCTGGGGTGATGATGCTTTTCAGGCAGAGAGAAGAGTACAAACAAAACGTTGACACTAAGAAAAATATTTTGAAAGTACTGAAAATAAGCCAGGGTGACTGGGCGATGGTGGGGAAGGGGATCGGGTTCATGATGGATGTTGTTACAGAAATAATGGGTTTATTATGTAGGGATAAACATTTTGAGAATTCTGTAAGTACAAGAGAGAGTGCTGAATATGTATACAAGGAGCATAACAAACCCATTTAGCTTCAAAAATATTTCTCAAATTATTTTTAGAGAACTGATAATAAGAAAAATGGATGTGGAGAATGTAATTAGAGTTCTATTGCAATGGTCTTAGCAAAAGTTGATGATGATATAGAATAGGGTGACTGGCATGAAGGAGACAAATTCCAGATTTAACATACAGCTAAGTCATGGAATTTAGAAGATAAGTGGCAGAACAAAAAAGTAGAATTTTTGGCTTATTTTGTTTTCATGCTTTTCTTCTAAGCCCATACTGAAATCTCGGGTGGTAGTAAATTGTGACAAAGACCATGCTAGGTCAAGCTTGCCAGGGAAGACAGCATTCATCTGGGCAAGTGATAATTTTAATTCCCAGGCTGAGGTCCTATTCTCCCAGTTTTGAATGTCCTCAGCTCAGAAGATTTCACAGTTGTATGTTTTGTCAAGGTTTTAGAAAAAGTTCTGGAAATAATCAGTTCAGTGCCAAATAGTTTGTTCTATGCTTTATCATTTTGTAGAAGTTAAATTTCTATATCTGTTAATTTTCCTGAATCTCTTTTTTTTTTTAACTTACCCAGTATCTCTCTCTCTCTCTTTTTTTTTTTTTATAACAACATGCTTAACTAATAGGGATATGAGGGATGAGTAAGTAGAGGAATTGCTTAAAAACTTTTAAACATTTCTTATTATGTGGAAATAAGAATTACTGTTAATCTAAATCTTCAAACATTTGATGTCTTTGTGTTATAAAGAATAAAAGCACATAAAATAAATTTATTTAGTTAAATTTAGAACTTGTACTATTGAAGCCAGAATTAGACAAGCAGTCAATATAGATAGGTAAATTGAGTCAGGTCAGATCAAGAAGGCCAATTTTGAGTTGAGTCCAGGAAGTTGGACACAGTGCGCTGAAAGATTGAAATGTTAATTTCTTCAGAGCCCTTCCTCCACCCCTATCAAGAACCTGCCACTGCTACAGCCTGTTGCCAAGGTAACTTGTCCCAGGAATTGCCCCTCCCTACAGGGAGCCAAAAGGTTGTTAATTAATGTATCCTTGGCTGCTCTAACCTGCCCTTCCCCCTTCAGCCCACCTGTTTCACCATTTGGCCAGCCCACAGAAAAGCATTTCCTAGGCCTACTCACATACTCAGAAAGGAAAAAGATAAGGAGAAGAGAGCAGGAGAACTAAGGAAACCTAAGACCTATAAAAAGGCAGAACACCCTCAGTACCAGGATACCAGCTATGACCCCCTTCTACCTCCTGGGAGAAGTCTATGTTACCCCTTAATAAATTAAACCTTGCTTGATATGCTTGCCTTGGTGTGCTTCTCTAATGTTCAAACTTCAACATGTGAGAAAGCAGGACTCATCACTGATAACTGGCGGTATCATAAAATCTGTGAAGCAGAAAGATTATCATCCATCCTAAGGAAAAAAATAAACTTTAAAAAAAGATATTAGCTTTCTTCTTAAATAGTAAGTTAGTCCATTCAATTTGGATGGACTGATTAGTGTACACCTTTTATAATCTAAGAATTTCAACTCTGAATATTACAACATTAACCCAGGAGACTTTGAGAAACACCTCATATCCAAACTAAAGCATGGTGGTAATTTGACATTACCCAGATGTCTATTCTTTTGTCATAGATTATTTTTGTTTCACTTAGTCCATTATTAGCTTTTTTCATTATGCTCACTGAGTTATGGACATGTAAGAATAAGAAACACAGTGGTATTATGGAGGAGTCAATATGAACTATCTTGTAAGACCAGTTCTCAAGTGCATAAAAGTTAACCTAGACTGAGAATCCAAAATTAAATAGTTGCTCTGAAATTGTTATACTAAGAGAATAAAATGTTTGCACTGCCTCCTTCCTTTAGCAATGAGTCTGCAGATGGTGTAAAACAGTACCAAGAGCTTTGGAAAGGATGTCAAAAGTTTAATCTCTAGCTCTTTCATTAAATGTTATTCAAGTAATTCTCCTTTGAAATCTATGGACCTCAATACATTCATTTGTAAAACACGGGGCTTGAATTAGATGGCAAGGAAAAAATAATATACTTAATTATCAATTAAAAATTGATAAAATTGAGAGTAAGCACTAAAAGGGTCCCTAAGCAGTAACAGAAAATGCTTAGATTACCTGATATTCATAAGAACTTACTTTGCATTAAGGTCATTGTTATCAATATTTAGAATTGCTTTATGTAAATCTGTCTTTATGTATTTTTAGATTTTATTATTAATTGCCCACAAATGTACAATAAATACTACTTTCTGGGAAATTGAAATCACTGTTCAATTATAATGTGAAAATACCTTCTCTTATACAACAATATAGCTATAATTTTTTTTTGCAGCTATAATTTTTTTGTAATTATCTTTGCTGGAAAAATGCATCTTTTAAATTTTTTATTTAACATTTTATAAATATAAGTCATATATATATATATATATATATATATATATATATATCTATCTATCTATCTCAGGTGAAAACATATCATTGAAATTTTTAAAAAGCAAATATTAAACTATTGTCTTTTAACTGGATACTGGATCATTTAACCCTTTTATATTTACTATATTTTTAAACATTTATCTATCAGATTTTAATATGTATTTTATTTTTTCTCTATTCCTTTTTCTTTTGTGATGTTTTATGTTTTCTTTAATTGATTTTATTATTCCTTCTTCTTGTAGCTTCTTGTACTTAATACTCTTTTTAGGTATCTAAAAAATGTTCTCATTTAATTTTTTTTGATTGATCTAGAGTTTACATTTTTCAAACTTAATTTTTGGACTTAAATTTAGTCATTCTTTTTTATACATTTTGATATGATACATTTTGAGCCCATTAACTGTTATTTAACATTCTTTGATTACATGACATTCAATTTAATTCTCTCTTTTTAATATTATTATTTTTTGGAATACATTATACTTATTGCTTTTTGGTACTTTCTTCTTTTTTTGCATCTAAGATCTTCTTTGATCATTTTATTTCCACATCAGATTTTCTTTTCATGAGAATCTATGGAAAATCCGCTATTATGGATTTATCTGAAATATATTTATTTTTCCTTTTTTGTATTAGCAATTTTAGGTCTGCTGTAACCTAGTAGCACAAGCTAGGTTACCTTAAACAACAAAACAATTGTCTCACAGATATATGTTAGAGTCTGTAAACAAGTCAAAATAACACCTGGCATTTTGCCAGGGGAATGTTAGAGTTCGTAAACAAGTCTGGATGGTGCCTGGCAAAATGCCAGAGGGAGTGGTTTGAGAAGTAACAAAAGCAAGCCATTAAGTGTGGAGATTCCTGATTGGTTGACTGATGTATCTAGTTTATGTTAATTAGATAAGCTGTGTGGAATGTATAAATACTGCTCCTGTCCTGCAATAAACGGCTCCCACTCCTGCTGTATCAACGTACACAAGTTATTCGTCACCCCCCCCCCCTCAAAAATCAAAGTGTCTGTAGACTTAATTCTTTCTCAAGACTTTAATGCCTTAAAGTCTTAATTCATCACTTCCTATGACTTGGTGGAACCCTGCCTCTTGCTTCCGCAATCAAAAAATCATTCTCAACACTAGTAAATCTACTGTTCTTACTGAGAATGGACATTTTGAGCATGTTACAGCAAACTGTTAAATTTTAGTGGATTTTCTTGTCACAATAGTCACTTTTCCCATACTCAAAATGGTCATTTATAGGACTATAATATATATATATACTGAGTCTGACACATAAACTAAAAAATACTAGTCAGAAAGTATCACTCAGCATTCTATAAATTAAAATTAAAAATAGTATTTCAATTCTTAGAGATAGAAAAAAATGCTGTCTGAAAGCAATCTTTTGTCATACCATTATCATTGAAATCTTTCAAAAAAGAAATTGATGGCAAACTTATTTGATAAGATTTATTTATTTTTTGATAAAGTATGTTTGTCTTGTATTTTGAAATATTTAATTCATCATTATAATTATTAATATTATTATTAATCTTATTTATTCTAAATAGAATGTTGCAGGCATAAGAATATGTATTATACAAATTGGTATCTGTTGGTCAAATAGATTTGCCAATTGTATAGAACCATAGTGTCATGGCACTGTTTTAAGCATGTCAAATATACAACACTGTGATACCTATACAAGCACATTTTGGATGTCATGGAAAACTTCTACAAGATTTATAAATATTCTGGTTTATTTGGTCTAATTTAACTTTAAATAAAGATTATGATTATATCTATTTGGAAATGTTCATATTACAAGTTGTCACATGTTTATCAATGTAGTCAGTGACACCACAGCTAGCAATACTTAAAACTTAAGGGAATCTTATTTCTTTTAAAAAAAACAAGCTATTTACTTTTAATAGAGGAATTTATGGTTTTGAAAATTGTGTAATCACACTTAATCTGTAACATATCTACTTAGATGAGTCAGTCATAGAGCATCACCTATGAGCCCTTCTGCTGAAAAGATGCTCAAGTTAACTGTCACTTTCTTAATTGTAAGTTCAGAGGTAATTCTCTCAATTTTTTCCAGCACACAGTTTAAAGATTTTCATAATTTAATATGAAAAAAAAGAACACATCCTACGGAACAGTGGCAGGTGTATAGGTTAATCACAACAGCAGCCTCTTCTGAAAGAGAAAGATTAAAAAGTCATCTGGTTTTTAACAGAGAACATTAGTGTACTGATTCAGATGAAATGTGAATCCAATAATACCTCTCAAAATTCAATAATCATATGAAACCCAGTGGTGTATAAAACAATGAGAAATAAAACTAACAATAAAAGATATTATCATGTTCAGGTTCAAATACTATTTAAGAAATAAGTCATTAGGTTTCATTATCAAACAAGGACCTGGGTAATACTATTACAGAGCTGGGACCTTCCAAGAAACTGAGGAAACGTGAACACACTTTCTTCAAACCCTGATTCTTGTGAACAGGTCAGAAAGATTTCAGACATGTCACTCAGAGTAACAGGAATGAGTTTATTGTAGAGATAGAAAAAAGGAAAGGGACCTCTCAAGGGAGAGAGTGGGTCCTCTCACAGAGGAGAGGAACAATGTGCCTTTCCTGCATTCCGATTTTATTGGGGATCCAGAGAAGTTCCCAGAGAGTCCAGCCCAGGTCCACTCTTGACTTTTGACAGACAGCAGGGTAATATTAGACTTTCAAAACCCCACTGTCATGGCAACTCTAGGTCACCTTGGCCCATGCTGAGCAGTTCTAATTGGATTCTTAACCATGCATTCTTACAGATTTTATGGTTAGGAGGAAGTATCCTTATCTCCCAGAGTTTCAGGTTCTGATCACAAAATCCTCCTCCTTCAAAGTAACTTGGGTTCCCTTTTCAACATTATTTTGAGTCTGCTTCTCTCCTTCAGTGAACAGGTAGTTTGCTGAGGAATGTGACATATCCTGTTCACTGAGGCCAGGCAGGGATATAGGTAAAGGCTTCTTGCAAAATAAAACATGTGGTGGTCAGAACAGTGGACTCATTTTATAGAATTATTTTTTTAACTTCATGTCCCCAACATCCTTGTCTGTTCCCTAACAATACAAGGAAATGGGTTTTGTGTGCATGTTTTGGCACAGAGATAAACAGCACCACTTGTATAGAGGTAACCAGCACCATGGGGCTACACTGGATGGTACACATTTCTCCCAATCCCAAGAACACAGACAAGTCAAAAGAGAAAAAAAATATTTGTTTATGTAAAATGATGGATAGATAAGCACACTAATAAAAGAACATATGAAGACCAGGAGACCTATTACTTCTGCTAGTCTCACTTCTCCCACTGACTATATTCTGGAGAGTGAATAATCTTTTAGATACTCATTACTTACAAGTTAGTTGATTAGGACGTTTGGGCAAACCCTGTGACAGAACAGTCCCACTCTCCTGACATGATGCATGAATTTTCCTGAGATCAGGCCAATCCGAAACATCCTCTTCTGAAAGCAACATTCTCACCTATATTAAGAGGTTTGGGAATACCAGTCAACAAATAGGAATTGATAAATACATTTTATTTCTAGAGGCCTATTAATCTTTTCCCATGATATCACTAGTTAACTGAGTTTTATTGTAAATGGCAATCATAATTTAAAACCCTAGTGAGTGTATTTGAACTCTTACAGCTTCATTTGAGTACAGGAGTTTTTGCCTTTGCTTTTAATGCAAAGTGAGCATGAGAGTTCCTGCTGTGTTGATGTTTAATAAGTGAATGTTTTTTTTTTCTTTTTCTTCCTAACATTATAATTGTAGGAATGCCATTCTATTTAACAATGTTTATAAATCTCTTATTGCATTATACAAACACTTAAAAATATTAAAGAGATATTGTACAGATATATAATATGAAAATAATCTGGTATTTCTCCTAAAACATCTGAAGATAGCTGAACACCCAGGTCACTGGAATCCATGTGATTTGCAAAAAAAAAATGACACTAAGGTCTCATTAGATTGCCTTTATCTAATTCAGAAATTGCTATACTTCAGCCTCATTTTAGGCTGACATTTATTTCTATAAGCTCTACAAGGAAAGAGTTTGTTAATCAAATTAATAGTATATATAAAGAGAAAGACTATTTCACACTACTTAAGATAATAAGTGTTTGGGGCACTTATAGTAATTTTGAAGCCCCCATTTGCTGTCAAATAATTGAAATGCTAATTTAAATAGTTCTTAGCTAAGCTATAAAATAGTTCTCTCAAGGGATTCTTCTAAGTAAGGTTTCCTCCTAGATGTACAATATCAATTTAATAGTATAGGTGAAAAATGTATATTTTTAAGAAGTCTATAATTCAGGATTTATATTAACTCAGAAAAAGATTTTCTCCAATTTTTAAATTAAGTTTTTATCATATTGTCAAAACAAACATGTGCATACACATGTTTAGGTGTTTTGTTTTTGTTTTGTTTTATTAAGTATACACCATGCCTATAATAGGAGGCTTAGATATGAGGATTGCAAATTCAAAGCCAACTTCAGCAACTTAGGGAAGTACTAAGCAACATAGCAAGACCCTGCTCAAAATAAAAAAAAATAAATAAATAAAAAGGGCTGGGGATGTGGCTCATTGGTCAAGAACCACTGGGTTTAATTTCTGGTACAAAAATAAATAAATATATAAATAAACATTGGTTTTAAATAGTTTATTGACTTTGGTATCTTAATGTATTTAATTATGACATGTGAAAGTTATGATATTGAACCACATTTTAAAAAGTATAGAATTTTTAATATTGTCAAAGATATTTTATTTCAAGTTTATAGCACTATTTTTCCATGTGAACTTGAAGATTAGCTAAAACCTATAACTACTCATTAAAAAGCAATAATAACACAGCAATACTGACATGTCACATCTAATAGACATAAGAAAAATGAAAAAATCACTAATAAATTACATTTTTATCTGACTTTGATTGATTTCCAATTAATTTTCATAGTTATGTGTTTTATGTTATGAATATATATTAAAAAACAGGCGAAGAAAATTATATGTGATCATAAAAACACCTTTGACTGAACCACAGTAAGTGGAAGGGTGGGATGAGAAGTAAGGAAATTATCCTAGATTGAGCTACATATTTTGTAGGTCCCTTTCTCTAATGTTATTACTTAGCATTGCAAGGGTGTCATCATTCATAATTAGTCTGGATTTATATAGCTAGCAAGCATAATCTGTTCCTCAAGAACTGATATAAAAAATATCATTTTACTAATAAATCTTTTGTTGCAATACATTTTTTATGCTTATAGTTTGAAATTTATAGACTGTAAATACTTAATTATGCTATGCATTCTTACAAATACATCAGATATTCTTCTGACATAAGGAGGCACTAGATGGTATAACAGATTTTTCTATAGTAGTAGAACACATATTTTCAATTTCTTTTTACTCTCTTGAATATTGGTTCTAATCCCCATTCTTACTAAAGAGGAATCAATAAGAAAGCTTCTTTGAATTCCAGTTATTTTCATGTCATGTATGTGTAAATAGCTTAACATAAAAACTTATTATATATACCATAAAATAATACCCTTGAGTGTTTGTATACTTTCACCATAAGAGGAAACCATTTAATAAAATGTATATGGCTCAGCTAAGTCATAAACTAACCAACAGTAGAGCTAGGACTAATTCCAAATTCTTTAAATTTGTAACTTCTTGTCTTTTCAGTACCTTAAAGCTGTAAAACAAAAGTAAACTGTTTTTATGCCTGTCAGATAAGAGATGAGCTAATAAATTGAAATGTGGAGGGGAATAGCAATGAGGAAAGGAAAAACTCTGCTAGTGAAGGATCAGTATGGGTTTCTTATAGGTAGATCCTTTGTAGATAAGATCTGAATGAAGTCTACAAAGAGGCAAGGACTTTGACAGATGGTTAGAGAATATTCCAAAGAAGGGAACCAACAGTTGAGTATTAATAGAAAAATGTGAAAAATCAGCGTGTATTAATTCAATGGAAGTAGAATTAGAACAATAAGATGTTACCATTTGAGGAGTTGAAGAGTAAAAGGTTGGCATTTAAATATGGGCTAAATTTTAGGGGTATTAATTCCAGCAACATTTATATTGGAAAAAGACTAATATAAGCCAAACAGCCAGGCTTTATGAAGCCAAAGAAGAAGATGCCTTGCCCATTCAGTGAAAATAATTGAAAATTTTATTGATGGTTTCAATGTTATATTGTTGAAGATATGAAGGAATAGTGTTCTGGAAGATGCAGAGCCAAGAGGAGGAGAACCTGGCACAAGCTGGGATTCTAAGACACCTTCCCTGGGAGATGCTGCCTGCAATGTAGATGATCAAATCAACTGGACAGTGGAGCAGGGAATACTAAGTTTAGAAATTCTGCTCACCAAAAATGCTGGAAAGAGCCTCTAAAGGCCTATCATAATGCATCTTCCACTTTGTGTCTACAACCTGTGACTAGGACAGCAGTGCTTTCTAAACATCCTTTAAAGTCAAGAATTTTGTGCCTTAAGTTGTGGTTTTCGAACATCACTTCTTTGTGGCTATTTACTCATAACTAAAAATCTTGTCTTCTTGAAGGAC
The DNA here is from genome assembly GCF_047511675.1 of Marmota flaviventris. Taxonomy (NCBI): domain Eukaryota; kingdom Metazoa; phylum Chordata; class Mammalia; order Rodentia; family Sciuridae; genus Marmota; species Marmota flaviventris. Next base: position 82,106,599 of record NC_092505.1, read on the forward strand.
TATTAAGGATTCAGAAAGGGATGTGGAGGGCAGGAGTGGGGACTTGAGAGAGTAGAAGGGAGGGTGGAAGTGATCAATGCGTATATGGAAATGTTACAGTAAAATTACTTCATTTGTGCAATTAATATGTGTGAAAAAATGAAGAATGGAACATAGATAATGTAACAACATGTGAATACCAAGTGTTCACCTAAATATTTAATGAGTTAATTTATGAATAAGTTGTTAATTTTCTTAAGAAAATTTAAAAAAAAAACAGGATTTAACTTGAAATTTTTTTTTTCTTTCAGACTCTTTCTGCTGCTCCTTCTCCCATTACGTTTTCTTCAGAGCTCTTTATTATCTCCACTTCCTGACTATTGTCTGGGGTTATTTGCTTGACCCAAATTAACAGTGCTACAAATGCTTGTTCTCGTGATTTTAAATAAACCTTAATCAGAGGAATATAATTCACAAGAAAAAAATATTGCAACCTTTTCATCAGATAAGTAAAGAAAGAGCTTCAAACAAATAAAATCCCCAAGTATGTACAGCTTGTAAGTGATACTGCTAAAAGCAGAATAGTGTAACCCTGATGCCATCCTGGACTTCTGTATGTCTGAGCCTCTGCAGAAACAGAATGTTCTGGACCACAAAGAATGACTCTACTTCCATCTCTGTATGTTCCAAATTAAGCTGTATAAACTTCATCTTAAAATGTTAGTTGACATATTAGATATTTCTTATTTTTGAGAACATGCTATTTTATTCATTTAGAGGGAAAGCAGGTATCTCACAGAAAAGGAGGAGACTCAGAGACAAAAATGTATTTAGAATAACAGGAATAATAATAATCTTTGATACCAGAGATTGAACCCAAGGTTGTTTAGCCAGTGAGCAACATCCCCAGCCCTTTTTAAAAAATATTTTATTTTGAGACAGGTTATCTCAATGGTTACCTAGGGCCTCACTAAGTTGCTGAGGCTGGCTTTGACTTTGGGATCCTCTTGCCTCAGCCTCCAGAGCCACTGGGATTACAGGTCTATACCACCACACCCAACTTTAATATAGTTTTTGATCTAAGTAAATAGATTTCTAAATGAAGCAATCTAAATCAGAGGAGGGAAGAAAATAGTTAAGTGACCTTAATTTGTTTCCTGGAAGTCTATACAAAATTATCATAAAGCAAAAGCCTAAAAGAGCTAGGGCTATGGCAAATCTAAAGAAAAGTGATTGTAGTAGTCACTGCGGTCTGAGGGAAGTTGTACGAGTCAGGGAGAAGGAATATATTTGCAGTTGAGTTGCAATGGAGTTGTCCAGGTTAGCAGGGCAGGAGTCAGCAGTTAATAACTGTGTGGCCTTACCAATTTCTATCTGAAATGAAGTCAATTCCTGCCTCACTTATTCCATCCCTTATATCTGTAAGGAGAAGTCAGTCTGTACCATGATGAGAGGAGCCCTGGGGATCCACTGTCCATAAATTACTATATTCTAACCCACTGGAAGCAAAACTTGAATACTGAAATTTTACAGGATATGAGAAAGACACCTACCTCCAAACTGTTATAGGTAGTAACTCAAAATGTCACCAAATTACTATTTATTTGGGTTTAAAATGGAACTACTCTATCATATGCTTCTTAGTACAATCTATCTTCTTATTTTCCTGACAAACTCTTCATTCATTAAAGTTAGATGAGCAAAGCCTCTATTGAATTCTTCCCCTGTTGCCCTGGGAAATAACTGACATCCATCTTCCTTTAATACCCTCACTTTAAAGTAGCTACATTTGAATTTATTATGTTTTATTGTACTGGAATAACTCAGAAAAATGATCTCATTGTTTACTGTTTTACATATATTTTAGTAATTATCACAGTATGTCTAGATTTGAAATCATTTCTAGTTTTCTTTCACCCTGTCTATAGCAAATATTTTAATATTTGAATAAATCCAATAACATTACGTTTTGTAAAGACTTACTGAATTTTTGACAATTGAAATAATTATCCCTACATATAATGATATTTGATTTTGATTATTTAAAATATATCAAGTTTACCTATGCAGATAATTCTAAAAAGTGAATTAAAATGTTCAACTCGACACTTATATTTCTTTACTAGTATATTATGTTATAATACTGCTTCTTATTTAATCATAAGTAGCTAGTAAAGCAATTCACTCTTGGTCATACACTAGAATTTAACTTTATGATTTGGAAGAGATTACTAACCTCTCTAAATCATAGTTACTCCAACTATAACTTATTGTTGTTTGAACTGATTAAATTAACGTGATGTGAAATACCTATAAGTAATGTAGGACCAAGTACATGCTTAGTAAATTATAGCCACTAACATTGTTTTGCTGCGTACATTGTAAAATTTATTGTCCACAAAATTCCTCCACTATACTGATAATTTCTCTTTATTCTTGGATCCTGGGCAATATGTGCCAATAATAAGTTTTAAAATGGCGATGTAGGCATTCTGGTAATGTAAATTTAGAATTTGATATAAAATACAGTACATTTCAAAAGACATTTTTATTTTGTATGTGACTAAACTGTATAGTATCTTTATAGTATTATTATTATAAACATGTATCAGTTGCTTTTTGAGGAATTCAGTGAAGAACTCTGAAGCTATGGTGAAGGATACAGCAGGGAGGGCACACAGACAATTTCTGAAGTTCTAGGAAATGAAAGAAGAAACAGTTTATCCCATGTGTTTTAGTCAGCTTTTTCACTGCTGTGACTAAAAGACCCAACCAGAACAAATGTAGAGGAGGAAATGTTTATTTGAGGGCTCACAGTTTCAGAGGTCTTACTCCATAGAAGGCCAGCTCCGTTCCTTAGGGCTTGAGGTTAGGCTGAACATCATGGTGGAGGAATGTGACAGAGGGAAGCAGCTCACATGGTGATCAAAAAGCAGAGAGAGAGAATCTACTTTCTACATATAAAATATACACTCCATAGCCATGCCACACACACACACACACAAAAAAAAAAACCCACTTTCTCTAGCCACACCCATATGTCTCCAGTCACTACTCAGTCAATCCCATAAGGGACTAATTCACTAATTAGATTAAGGCTATCACCCAATCATTTCTCCTCCAAACCTTCTTGCATTATCTCACAAGTGAGCTTTTGGGGGACACCATATCGAAACCATAGCTCCGTGTCTCAACTTCCCATGTATGACAAATTAAACTGAATTCTCAGTTACAAGATTTTTGTAATACTTATGAAGAAGGAAATAATGTTGCCACTTAATCTCCTTTTCTTGATTTTAAAGGAGGATGTCCACATGGCCCAAGCATCCTCCACACTCTACATTTATAGATGCCAACCACAGGATAGTGATGTCTCTATGACTTTTTTGCTGCCATGCTCAGATTTCATTTAGTATGCTTACTGTAGTTTGGATCTGAAGTGTTTTCCAAAGATCCAGGTTTTAAAGGCTTATTCTCTATACCACAGTGCTATTAGTAGGTGGTGGAGCCATTAGAATGTGGAGCCTAGTGGGAGGTCTTCAGTTCTTTGAGGATGCATCCTTGAAGGGGAATGTGGGACCCTAGACCTTTCCTCTTCTTTCTTTACTTTTCAGGAAGGAGGTAAGTAGTTTTGATCCACCATACTTTCCCTACCATGATGTGCAGCTTCTCCATAGACCCAAAACAATGAAGATGATTTATGCTGGAATAAAACCTCAAAACCACAAGAAAAAAAAAAAACTTTTCTCTTTATAAGTTGATTCATCTCAGGTATATTCTATTGTAACAGAAGGTTGATTAACAGTTTTCTCAAAAAAAAAAATCAAGTGTGGCCAAATGAACAAGTCAATACAATGCTTACACATATGAGTTTTGTAACCTATGATAATTGTCAATAATTAAAGTGAGGAAGAGATAGTTTATCTCTCATAATATTAATATCTGATAGATTTTTCCTCAGTGAATTTAGTCATTTAATTTAAAGCAGGCATGATGTACAAAATACTTATATACAGAGCAATACATTCATTCACTAGATGTGTAAGATCATTCACAAGTTACTTTAAGTATTATGCTTTTCTTTGGAGGCCCTGCCAAGCATCTAGCTAAGAAAGATTCATTCAGAGCAAATGGAGAATATTTTAATGAAACATTCACAGTCATGAGATTTCCATGGGTTTCATGTGGGTCACTGTGCATGGAAACCTAGTGGATAAAAATATCTGGTGTCTGGAAATGACCAGTGGACATTTTCTCTGGTCAATTGCCCAGGGACAGTGTGAATTTCTATCCTTCTTGGCCGTGACTTACACAGCACCTGAGATGGGTGTGATCTGCCAAGATGTCAATCAATCTACTGCCTGCAAGTCATCACTAAGCAAGACTCCACACTTGAAGCCTTATCCCTGCCTTTGATGTATCCCCTTAAATAAACCACTGGAACCATCTTTTCTTCAACTAGTTTCAGTACCAATGTGGATTATATCTATCAGGAGCTTCACTTTTATAAATGTATTTTTGATTATTTGTGTTTTGTTATTCACTAATTATTTGAGACTTTAAGTTTTAGGGTGGCTTACATCCTCTTGGGAAGGAAGAAGATTAATTCACAAAAACTTCACTAGACTCAAGTGATTAGATTGTCAATAATTTGTTAAATATAGGAGCAAAGAAATTCTTGAGTCAGGATGACATTCTAAAGGCTATCACGCACACAGGGATCATTGGGGTTATACCACATTTGTTTAAAGTCATTGACAAATGTGAATTATTATTAGTTAAAACTCTGTTTAGATTATATGAGGTTTTCTGAGGAAAATCAATTCTAACATTCATTATTTTAATTTCCAAACTTTATGGAAGTATGCAGAAATAAGCTTATACAAACATTTCATAAAAGTTAGTATAAATTTGATGTTTCAGAACCTCTGAGATTGATGTGCAAGAAGATTATGGGAAAATGACCCAGAAACAAGATCTATGAGAAACAAAAGCAATCAAGTTTGCACAGGAGTTGAACCTTGGCTCAGGCATAACAATGTTCTCAACTGATTTTATAAAGACAAACAAGAATTTCCTTGAATTAAAGCAAGTCTCTTGGCTTTTATGTCGTCTGGCATGAGCACTCTGTACACGAAAAGGTAGATATATTTTAGATTGGAAAGAGAGTATATTTTAGACAAAAGAAAATCTCCAGAAAAGGATTTACTTATCATGTTCCATTAGCCAATAATCTTAGAAGACAGGGAATGAGTGCCTTCCATCTGCAGGTGAATCCAAGTACAACACAATGACATTCACTACAGCCACTTGGTACCACTGGAATCTACTTGTATAATAGAAGTTCAACATTTTGAGAAAAGCATTCTCATGCATTTTAGTTCATCTGTTTTTCTTGATAAACATAAAAAAGTAATGTTAGAAAAACTACAGCCCTCACTAGGTAAATGGCCTGAAGAGCTGGTACTAAGTATCTCTATTCTGCCATATCAGTTCCAAATTCACCTGACCCCAGGCTGTCACCTCCACTCATGGGAGTGGCTTACATGATGCAATGACCCAGATTCTTGTCTCTATAGTTTCTGAGCCCATAGTCACCAACTCCTTCTCATGCTGTAATTTAGAATTTAAATTATGGCTGCATTGATTTAAAATTTAAAATTATCATGAGAATACTAAGAGATGCCCCAGAAGTGGGCCTGAATGAGTGTTGTGCTACTAACTGTGCAACAAACAGCTCTTTAGAAACAAAAGAAAATACATGATTTGAAGTATTTTCTGACTATTTTTTTTGTGTGTGTGAGATGATCCATTTGAGATCGATTTAGAGTTACCAACATATTGCAAATGAATGAAGACTAAAGAAGAAATATATATAACTAGCCCTGCAGAGCAGGTTTGAGAGCTGACACCAACATAACACTGCCAAGATATGCTATATGCAAAGCATATGCCCCCCAACCCTGCTGTGTAATGGCAGCTATATTTCCTCTTCATGCTCAGTCATTAATCTGCCAGGATGATGTCTTCTTTTCTTAACTGCTGGTCCCTTGACACAATGCCCAGATATCTGGATTGAAGTATAGCTTAAAGTTGGATTCTTTCTGTTTTGGCTATAGGAAGAAATCCTCCTCTGAGAACCCAAAACTTTGAAACTTCTTAGACTCGAATGCAAAGATAGGAAAGCAAACTCCCCCAGTGCATCATAAGGAGCCATAGTAAGCATAGTCTCTCCCAATCCTCTAGTTATCTGACCTATGAGTTCTGTCTACTAGAGGGACATGGCATCATGCAATTACCATTGAGGATAGTAACTGTTGCTCTCAAGGATCTTCTTGAAGTTGGCCCTACAGCAATGTCTCCAAAAGGTGCTTCAGCTGCGCTATTAGAATAGCAGCTTCTCAGAAGTACAGTAGTGATAGAAAAAAATCTCATAACCATGCATGTAGCACCATATCTCCTTTAAAAAAATTACTTTGGTATATACTAATGATATATAGCAGCTCTTGCCAGAGGAGTAAACATACTCTTGGCTTTCAAATTGCAGTACTGTCAGAATTGTGGAATGGTGGGAAGGAAATTAAACTCCATATCTGGAATGTGTATTAATTTCTGTCAGAGTTACTCACCTTCTCTTTCAGTATGGAAAGGACCCATTGTAATTAACCCATTATCAAATGTCATTGCTATTTCTTTGAGAGACTGAAATGAGGGCCTACCATTGGTCATTGCTGTGAGTAAATTTGACTTTAGCAGCAACAATTAGATAAAACTAGGCTGTGAGGTTCACACATACCCTCTTCTACTACCACCCAAACCAATGCATCCATGAAACCATGTACCAGCCTGGAATGTAATTAACAGATGGCCAACATCAGCTGGCTAAATCATTTTGTCTACTTTGTTGTTTTGTGGCTTTTCTGTGATAAATGCTCTTAGGTGGATGATACCATGTGATAATCTCACTCCAGTAGAATACCAGCTATTATGAAGACAAACAACAATTAGTGTTGGCAAGGATGGGAGGAAAAATGTACACTATACTCTGCTGGTGGGACTGCAAATTGTTGCAGCCAATACGAAAAGCAGTATGGAGATTTCTTGGAAAATTGGGAAGAAAACCATTATGTGACCCAGCTTTCCCTCTCCTAGGTCTATACACAAAGAATTTTAAAACAGCATAATACACGGACACACCCACATCAATGTTTATAGCAGCACAATTCATAATAGCTAAACTGTGGAGCCAACCTAGATGCCCTTCAACAGATGACTGGATTAAAAAATGTGATATATATATATATATATATATATATATATATATATATATATATATATATATATATACACACACACACACACACACACACACACACAAAATGGAATATTACTCAGCAATAAAAGAGGAATAAAATCATGGCATTTGCAGGTAAACGGATGGAGTTAGAGAAGATAATGCTAAGTAAAGTTAGCCAATCCCCCCCAAAAAATAAATGCTGTGTGTTTTCTCTGATATAAGGAAGCTGATTTATAGTGGGGTAGGGAGGGGGTGCATGGGAGGAATAGACTAACTCTAGATAGGGCAGAGGGGTGGGAAGGGAAGGGAAGGTGCATGGGGTTAGAAATGATAGTGGAATGTGATGGACATTGTTATCCAAAGTACATGTATGAAACTCAAATAGCTGTGAATATACTTTGTATACAACCAGAGATATGAAAAGTTATGCTCTATATGTGTAATAAGAATTGCAATGCCTTCTACTGTCGCATATAAGTAAAATAAATTTAAAATATTCTGTAATTTTCCAGTTTAATCCATAAATATTAAACATTTTAAAGTATTACAAAAATATTTTCATATTTTGTTGAAAGATAAGAGAGTCGTTTCTTTTAGTAACTACAAGGAACTACTATTTAGAAGCATTTCCCAACATTAGATATGCTAAATAAATCCATATTACAAATTAATGATAATCTTATTGGAAGATATTAAATTATTTTTTATATTTTTCTTTCTGAAATTAAGTAGCTATAAATATATTTATATTCACTGTTGGGTTTGGGGGTCAACAATTTGCATATTTGGAAATTTTCTCAAAATATAATCAATGATATTAAATTGTTTTTTAAATGTAATGATATTCTTTAAATGTAATACAAATAATTGTTTATATCATCTTACTTTTTATAGAAGATATTTTATAACTTTTTATTATTTTCAGTCCTAAGTTTTGTTTTATTTTTAAATTTATATTGAATACAGGGTTTTTATGTTGGTTTGTCCTAGAAGAACATGAAATAGCAGAGTTCCATGCCCTCTGTGGCTCCTGGGTAAATAGTATTGTTTGTTGTGACTGAATCCTTTTCTTCTATACACTCTCCTCTTCTGGCTTTTCATTCACACTTACTTTAATCTTACAAATGTTTCTATATCTTCTAACTTCCCAGGAATTTTATGTAACATTGAAATATATTGTAATTGGAAGCCTACTGACTTAGGAAATTTACTAAACCTGATTTTTTTTTCTTTGTAAATTTTAAAAAGTGATCTCTATGATAGGTGTTTGATAGATAATTAACTGCAAGATACTAATGGTTTCTGAGGTATTTCACACCTCATTTACTATCTTGAGATTTCTTAGTTTGTTAAAATAAATATATACAGAAGTAGAAAGATTTGCTGCAAAATTAGAGTGGGTCTGCTCTCAATTCTTTCTTTCTTTGACTTGTCATCCGTGGGTGCCTTTGTGATGTAGGTGTGTTGATGGAATTCTTCTGGATGACTGACAGCTTATGTAAAGACTTCCACATATATTATAAAACTCTCCATAAAACTCTCTCCAACACTTTAAACTCCATATTACTCATGATCTGAACATGCAGAGATAAATAGTGCTATTATATGGAAAGGGTTTACTTCGGGGATTCATAGTAATGACAAAAAATATAAAATATATGACTAGTGTACTTCAAATGGCAGTGTGTATGGATAATCAGCAATATAAAAATATTCAAATAAAATCATTGGAGATAATTACTATATTGAGTCTTTGTCATCACTATGCGATATGCCACTAGCAACTATCTATATCCATAGTAACCTAATCCTTTACCCCATTAGGGTTTTGTGGTTGTTTATGATAATTGGAAAAAGCAAGTATTTCTCTTTTGAGGACCATACTTATCTGAATATAATTAGGATACTCATTCTTTTATAACAAATGGGAGATTTTTATTTTCCAATTGTATGTATCATCCTAAAAATTAATATAACTTAAAAATGGGATAGATTAATCATAGAAATAACTATTAGTTTTGTTTTGTTTTATTTTTTGTACCAAGGATTGAACTCATGAGTGCTTAACCACTGAGCCACATACCCAACCCACCCACTTTTGTTATTTTGAGACAGGGTTTTGCTAATTTGCTTAGGGACTCCCAAAGTTGTTTAGGCTGGCTGAAAACTTGTGATCCTACTGGCTCAGCTTCCCAAGCCAATAATTATTATTTTAACTAAATAAGATTTATCCCACAAACTGATTCATAAAAGATATGTAAATGTCATGGAAAGTTGGTGGCATTACAACATGTACTAAAAACAGAGATTTGGGGAGATACAACTTGTGAAAGAAACTAGAGCTTTCCATAACTTTTTTGTAGAATTTTACAGTTTACTAGAGATGACATACTATAGATTATTTAAAAGTTTTTCTTCTTGAAAAAACAAAAACAGTTTATGAACCTATAAAAATAAAAACATTTTTGCAGATCACATAACATGAATCACACTATTTAAAACTCTAGGTATTTCTCCAGATGAATAGCTAAAGCAATTCTAAGCAGGAAGAGCAAAACAGGTGGTATATCGATACCAGATTTCAAACTATACTACAGAGCAATAGTAACAGAAACAGCATGGTACTAGTACCAAAACAGGCGGGTGGACCAATGGTACAGAATAGAGGACACAGAGATCAATCCACAAAATTACAACTACCTTATATTAGACAAAGGTGCTAAAAGCATGCAATGGAGAAAGGATAGCATCTTCAACAAATGGTGCTGGGAGAACTGGAAATCCATATGCAACAAAATGAAATTGAATCCCTTTCTCTCACCATGCACAAAAGTTAACTCAAGATGGATCAAGGAGCTAGGAATCAAACCAGAGACTCTGCTTGTAATAGAAGAAAAAGTTGCCCCTAATCTCCATCTCGTGGGGTCGGGCTCCAAATTCCTTAATAGGACACCTATAGCACAAGAGTTAAAATCAAGAATCAACAAATGGGACATATTCAAACTAAAAAGTTTTCTCTATTTTTTTTTTTTAAGAGAGAGTGAGAGTGTGAGAGAGAGAGAAAGAGAGAGATAATTTTTAATATTTATTTTTTAGTTTTCAGCAGACACAACATCTTTGTATGTGGTCCTGAGGATCGAACCCGGTCCGCACGCATGCCAGGCGAGCGGGCTACCGCTTGAACCACATCCCCAGCCCCAAGTTTTTTCTCAGCAAGAGAAATAATAAGGGAGGTAAATAGGGAGCCTACATCCTGGGAACAAATTTTTACTCCTCACACTTCAGATAGAGCGCTAATCTCCAGAGTATACAAAGAACTCAAAAAGTTAAAAAACCATAAAACAAATAACCCAATCAACAAATGGGCCAAGGACCTGAACAGACACTTCACAGAGGAGGAAATACAATCAATAAACAAGTACATGAAAAAATGCTCACCATCTCTAGCAATCAAAGAAATGCAAATTAAAACCACTCTAAGATAGCATCTCACTCCAGTAAGAAAGGCAGCCATTATGAAGTCAAACAATACCAAGTGCTGGCGAGGATGTGGGGAAAAGGGTACACTTGTACATTGCTGCTGGAACTGCAAATTGGTGCAGGGCTGGATGGAGATTCCTTGGAATGCTGGGAATGGAACCATCATTTGGCCCAGCTATTTCCCTTCTCAGACTATACCCAAAAGACCTAAAAAGCGCATACTACAGGGACACAGCTACATCAATGTTCATAGCAGTACAATTCACAATAGCTACGCTGTGGAACCAACCCAGATGCCCTTCAACAGGTGAATGGATTAAAAAATGTGGCATTTATACACTATGGAATATTACTCAGCACTAAAAAATAACAAAATCATGGCATTTGCACTAAATGGATGGTATTAGAGCAGATTATGCTAAGCAAAGTTAGACAATCCCTAAAAAAACAAATGCCGAATGTCTTCTCTGATATAAGAGGGGTGACTCAAAACAGAGTAGGAAGGAAGAGCATGAGAAGAAGATTACCACAAAACAAGGAAAAGAGGTGGAAGGGAAAGGGAGGGAGAAGGGGAATTGCACGGAAGAAGAAAGGAGATCCTCATGGGTTCACAAAATACATATATGATGGTGTGAGGGGGAAAGGAAAAAAAAAAGAGAGAGAGAGATAAGTGTCACAGTAGAATTGGTAGAGAATAGTGATGGGAGGGGAGGGGAGAAGAGAGGGGGATAGGGAGGGCAGCAGAATACAACTGACACTAGGATTGCTGTATGTATACACATGGATGTATAACCAATGGGATCCTGCAATTTGCACACGTGGAAAAATGAGAATTCATACCCTAGTTGAATCAAATGTATGATATGTTAAGATCATTGTATTGTCTTGAGCAACTAATAAAGAAAAAAGAAAAGTCTAGGTAATTAATTTAAATAATATATTTTAAATAATTTTTTGTTCAGAATATTTTGTTACAATACTATGGCTTTACCATGTATTGACATGATTTTCCATATTCAAGGTATACTTAAAATACTATGTAATACCTATCATGTATCGAAAATGATGAATTGTGTTCTGGGAAGTTACTGTAAATGAATATGCTCTTTCCATTCATGTGTATTTCTTATGATAGAGTGAAAATTTAAAAAAAAATAGATATTGAATTGATAACAATAAAAGTCAGAATGTAATTTGCATCTTGAAAAAAAATCCATTAGTAGTTTAAAATAAAGAATTATTCAAGAATAAGGCTAATAATAAAGGTATAAATGAAGAAAAGACATTTTAAACTTGTCACTAAATAGGTTGTTTTTGATAGTTAAAATGTTCTAGGACAGGGACATGAGAGAGTAAATCTTGTCATGAATGTTTAGAGGCCTTGCTAAAAATATTAAGTTTTTAAATTTAGCTGGGGTATAAGTAATGGGCAAACTTTTAATGAAAATGTAGTTAATAGTTCAACCCTGACTGCAGACAAGGAGAAGGAAAAATTTCATCATTAAGAGTTTGTCTTAATTTGGCATTGGAAAATCAGTAAAACATCAGAAGTAAATATAATGTTCCTTTATATTCCACAAATACTGATCGAAAAACCTTCATATCACAACTTTAAAATTATTTTCTGTGAGAAGGGTCCCCAAAGTAAACAAGTCTACCATTTCACATAAAGAAATCTTACTATGGCAGAAAGTCTAATATTTTTTAAAGACAATAATAACACTTAAGAGCTTCCAAGAATGGTATGCACAAGGATATTTCAATGGAAGAATCAGAAAAAAAATGATTGAAGGATGTATATTTGAGATAAATGTTGGAGGATTTTGAATGTCTCAGAAGGGAGGTAGCAAATGGGAAATATTTCAGACTTGGGTAATATCTGTTCAAACTGACAGGGACAAACTTGGGGGGAGATCTTAAAAAACAATTAATAGCTCTATAGTTAAAATAAAGGGTATATGCAGAGTACTAAAAGAAGGCAATTTTGTGAATTGCAGGGTCATCAAATTGGAGATTTATATGGATAAAATATGATATTACAAAATGTGATAGTTTACCATGACAAAATTTAGTCAGAAATCTTGTTAATGATCAAAGAAAAACATTAAAATTCTCATTGAAAGAGTAAAATTGAATAAAACAAATTCTCTCTTTCAAACACAATTAGTAAATTAAAAATAGGATTATATTAATGCTAGCAGTAGCTTTAATGAGTTGCTTATTTTTTATGGAACTCTTGAAAATTCTAAAAGAAAAAAATTACAGTGAAGAAATTAAGAGGTTATTACATAACACCTTGCTGGGGGACAGTTTATAATTGAAAAACAAAAATTTCTATAACTTTAAAAAGTATTGATTCAAAGGGATAAACAAAAATAAAAACAAAACTTCATGCTGGAATAATTTTGACTCAGTAATAAATAGAATTACTACTATGGAAAATCACTTTGCAAATTATTTTCTTTAGATTTGTTTTTATTTATAAGAAATATGTGGTTTTCTCTTGTAATATGAGTATACATTAAAGATAGTTTCAATACAAATTTTCTCCCAACAGCCTCAGGTACAGATGTACTTGTACTAATTTGAACAGCATCAGAAAATCTTACAGAACACTGATATTGTCTGATTCAAATTAGGCTTCACCTAATGCTCATGCATTTGTCCTATCTTCAGAGCTAGGGAAAAAATAATAAAAATAAAATTTATAGCAACTTTTTTTTTTTTGGTATGGGATATAAGGTAGCAGAAGAGCTACCTCATGAAGCAACAGCTCTTAGCTGCATTTTACTGGGTTAATATACTTGACTCCCAACTGCTATGAGTATTGGCTCCCAAATGCTGCAGCACCTGACCATTTTTTTTAACTGATGGGAATAACCTATGAACTCATTTCCCCATCCCAAACCTCCTAGGACATTCTACTGCTAAATGTGGACTTGTAAATAAAATTTATTTACTAATCCAATTCCCCTGCTTCACGGGGAGATGGGCACTGTGCAGTGGTTAAGAATCAAAACTCTCTCCTTTGGGTCACACTAAGGCTGACACTCCATCACTTCTTATCTCCTTCTCCTTTCATAACCTGTTCTATTTCATGACTTAGATCTTTATACTGAAGATTGGTCAATCTTTTATATTCATTTATTTTTATTCATCTATGACAACAGAATACATTACAATTCTTATTACACATATAGAACATATATTTTCATATCTGTGGTTGTATACAAAGTATATTCACACCAATTCGTGTCTTCATACATGTACTTTGGATAATAATGTTCATCACATTCCACCATAATTTCTAACCACATGCTCCTTCCCTTCCCCTCCCACCCTCTGCCTTATCTAGAGTTAGTCTATTCCTCCCATGCTGCCCCTTCCTACTCCATTATGAATCTCCTTAATTCAGAGAAAACAGTCAGCATTTGGTATTGTGGGATTTGCTAACAGCATTATCTTCTCTAACTCCATCCATTACCTGCAAATGCCATGATTTTTTTCTCTTTTATTGCTAAGTAATATTCCATTGTGTATATATGTCACATTTTAATCCATTCATTTATTGAAGGGCATCTAGGTTGGTTCCACAAGTTAACTATTATGAATTGTGCTGCTATAAACATTGATGTGGCTGTGGCCCTGTAGTATGCAGTTTTTAAGTCCTTTGTAGACCTAGGAGAGGGATAACTGGGTCAAATGGTGGCTCCATTCTCAATTTTCCAAGAAATCTCCAAACTGCTTTCCATATTGACTACAGAAATTGGCAGTCCCACTAGCAATATATGAGTGTACCTTTTTCTCCACATCCTTGCCAACACTTATTGCTGTTGATAGCTGTCATTCTGCCTGGAGTGAAATGAAATCTTAAGAGTAGTTTTGTTTTCATTTCTCTAATTGCTACAGATGGTGAACATTTTTTCATATATTTGATGATTGATAGTATATCCTCTTCTGAGAAGTGTCTGTTCAGGTCCTTGGCCTATTTATTGATTGGGTTATTTGGGGGTTTTTTGGTGTTTAACTTTTGAGTTCTTTATATACCTTAGAGACTGATGCTCTATGTGATGTGTTAGGAGTAAAGATTTGTTCCCAAGATGAAGGCTGTCTATTCACCTCACAGATTGTTTCTTTTGCTGAGAAGATATGTTTTAGTTTGAGTCATCCCATTTATTGATTCTAGATTTTAATTCCTGTGCCCTCTTCAGTCAGGTATGCAGCTTCCCCCTTGATTTTATTTTATTTTTTTCTATTTTCTATCTACAAGAGTCTTATTAAGGAAGTTGGGGCCTAATCACACTTGATGGAGATTAGGGCCTACTTTTTCTTCTATTAGATGCAGTGTCTCTGGTTTTATTCCTAGGTCCTTGATGCATTTTGAGTTGAGTTTTGTGCATGGTGAGAGATAGGGGTTTAATTTCATTTTGTTGCAAATGGATTTCCAGTTTTTCCAGCACCACTTGTTGAAGAGGCTATCTTTTCTCCAATGCATATTTTTGGTGTCTTTGTTTAAAATAAGATAATTGTAATTCTGTGGGTTAGTCTTTGTGTCCTCTATTCTGTACCATGGGTCTACCAGTCTGTTTTGGTGCCAATACTATGCTGTTTTTGTTATTATTGCTCAGTAGAATAGTTTTAGGTCTGGTATAGTGATGCCACCTGTTTCACTCTTCTTGCTAAGGATTGCTTTAGCTATTCTGGGTCTCTTATTTTTCGAGATGAATTTCATGACTGCTTTTTCCATTTCTATGATGAATGTCATTGGGATTTTGATCGTAATTGCGTTAAATCTGTATAGTGCTTTTGTTCGTATGGTCATTTTGATAATATTAATACTGCCTATCCAAGAGCAAGGTAGATCTTTATATCTTCTAAGGTCTTCTTTGATTTATTTCTGTTGGGTTCTGTAATTTTAATTATATAGATCTTTCACCTCTTTCGTTGATTCCCAAGTATTTTATTTATTTATTTATTTTTGTGTGTGGCTATTGTCAATGAGGTAGTTTTCCCTGTTTCCCTTTCTGAGGATTTGTCACTGATATACAGAAATGCCTTTAATTTATAGGTGTCAATTTTATATCTTGCTACTTTGCTGAATTCATCTACTTGTCTTAGATGTCTTCTGGTGGAACTTTTAGGGTCTTCTAGGTATAGAATCATATCATCAGCAAATAGTGCCAATTTGAGTTCTTCTTTTCCTATGTGTATACATTTAATTTCTTTCATCTGTCTAATTGCTCTTGTCAGTGTTTCAAAAAATATGTTAAATAGAAGTGGTGAAAGAGGGCATCCCTGTCTTGTTCCAGTTTTTAAAGGGAATGCCTTCAATTTTTCTCCATTTAGGATGATGTTGGCCTGGGGCATAGCACAGATAGCCTTTATGATGTTGAAATATGTTCCTGTTATCCCTAATATTTCTTGTGTCTTGAACATGAAAGGGTGCTGTCTTTTGTCAAATGCTTTTTCTGCATCTATTGAGAGGATCATAAGATTGATATCTTTGAGTCAATTGATGTGATGAATTACATTTATTGCTTTCAGTATGTTGAACCAACCTTGCATCCCTGGGATGAATCCCACTTGATTGTCTTGCATGATCTTTTTGATATGCTTTTGTATTTGATTTGCCAGAATTTTATTGAGAATTTTTGCATCTATGCTCATTAGAGATATAGGTCTAAAGTTTTTTTTTTCTTTTTTTTATTTGTCTTTGCCTGGATTTGGAATCAGGGTGATATTGGCCTCATAGAATGAGTTTGGAAGTGCTCCCTCTTTTTCTATTTCCTGAAATAAATTAAAGAATATTGGTATTAGTTCTTCTTTAAAGGTCTTGTAGAGCTTGGCTGTGTATCCATGTGGTTCTGGGCTTCTCTTGGTAGGTAGTCTTCTGATGGTGTCTTCTATTTCATCACTTGAAATTGAACTGTTTAAATTATCTATATCCTCCTGATTCAATTTGGGCAAATTATATGACTCTAGAAATTTATCTATGTCTTCAGTATTTTCTATTTTATTGGAGTACAGGTTTTCAAAATAATTTCTAATTATCATCTCTATTTATGTAGTGTCTGTTGTGATATTTCCTTTTTCATCACATAAGTGAGTAATTTGAATTTTCTTCCTCCTTCTTTTCATTAGCATGGCTAAGGATCTGTCAATTTTATTTATTTTTTCAAGGAACCAACTTTTTGTTCTGTAAATTTTTCAATTGTTTCTTTTGTTTCAGTTTTATTGATTTCAGCTCTGATTTTAATTATTTCCTGTCTTCTGCTGCTTTTGGTGTTGATTTGTTCTTCTTTTTCTAGGGCTTTGAGATTTAATGTTAAGACATTTATTGATTTTTTCTTCTTTTAAGGAATACACTCCATTCAATAAACTTTCCTCTTAGAACTGCTTTCAGATTTTGATATGTTGTATCTGTATTCTTATTTACCTCTAAAATATTTTTTTAATCTCCTCCTCTATGTCTTCAGCAACCCATTGTTCATTCTTCAGCATATTATTTAGTCTGCAGTTGTTGAGGTGAATTTTATTTCTTACTTTATCATTGATTTCTAATTTCAATCCATTATTATATGATAGAATATAGAGTAGTAGCTCTACTTTTTATATTTGCTATGAATTGCTTTGTGGCATAGAATTGGTCTATGCCACAAGGATCCATGTGCTGCTGAGAAGAAATTGTATTCTCTCGTTTAAAGATGAAATATTCTATATATGTCAGTTAAGTCTAAGTTATTGACTGTATTATTGAGTTCTGTAGTTTCTTTGTTCAGTTTTTTTTTTTTTTTTTTTTTTTTTTTTTTAAGATCTAGTGTTGAAAGAGGTGTGTTAAAGTCACCCAAAGTTATTGTATTGTGGTCTTGAACTTGAGAAGAGTTTGTTTGATGAACATAGCTTCTCCATTGTTTGGGACATGTATATTTATAATTGTAAGTTTTGTTAGTGTATGGTTCCCTTGAGTAGTATGTAGTGTCCTTATTTATCCTTTTTGATTGAATTTAGCTTGAAGTCTATTTGATATGAGGTTGGAAACCCACTGCTTACTTCCGTAGTTCATGTGAGTGGAGTGATTTTTCCCAATATTTCACCTTCAGACTGTGGATGTCTTTTCCTATGAAATGAGTCTTGTGGAGACAGCATATTGTTGGGTATTTTTTTAATCCAATCGGCTAGTCTATGTCTTTTGATTGGTGAGTTTAGGCCAATAACATTCAAGGTTATTAATGAAACACGATTTGTATTCCAAACCATTTTTGTTTAATTTTGGTATTTAACATGACTTGGTTTCTCCTCTGATTAGTGTAATAACTCCCTCTGCTGATTTTCATCATTGTTTTTCAACTCCTTTTTGTGGAATATTTTGCTGAGGATATTCTGTAGTGCAGGCTTTCTAGCTGTAAATTCTTTTAACTTTTGTTTATTATGGAAGGTTTTCATTTCATCATCAAATCTAAAGCTTAGTTTTACTGAATATAAGATTCTTGGTTGGCATCCATTTTCTTTCAGAACTTGTTATATGTTGTTCCACGATCTCCTGGCTTTGAGGGTCTGGGTTGAAAAATCTGCTGAGATACAAATTTATCTCTCCCTATATGTGATCTGATTCCTTTCTCTTGCAGCTTTTAAGATTCTATCCTCATTATGTATGCTAGGCATTTTCATTATAATGTGACTTGGTGTAGATCTGTTGTAATTTTGTACATTTGATGTCCTATAAGCCTCTTGCATTTGGTTTTAAAATTTGTTCTTAATGCTTGGGAAATTTTCTGATATTATCTCATTGAATAGCTTGTTCATTCCTTTGGTTTGAAACTCTGTGCCTTCCTCTATCCCAATAACTCTTATGTTTGGTCTTTTTGATCCTGTCACATAATTCTTGGAATGTTCAACCTGTATTTGCTCTCTTATCTCTTTTTTGGAATGGTCAATATTTGCCTGTATTTACTCATTTAGGTCATTCTTTAATTCACAGATCATTTTAATTATGAACCTTCTGAACTCCTTCTCTGACATTTCATCAACTTTGCTGTTCATGATTTCTGTTATTATAGTGTCCTGGTTTGTTTGGGGCACTTTCCTCCTTTGTTTTTCATGTTGTCTATGTGTCTTCTTGCTATGTGGATCTGAGATATTACAGTTTCTTCCCTATATTCTTGTAGTACTCATGCAGATTGTAACTCTCCTTGATACTGGGCTTCCATACCCTACTGGTGTCCCTCAATATAGGCTACTGCATCTAAAGGTGGTGACAGCAATAGCTGAGGTAACTCCAGATAATAGTTAAGGTGCCCCAAGATGGAAGCAATGTCTTATAGAGATGGGGCTGAAAGGGTGGGCCTCATATTCCCTTTGGAATGCCTGCTCTGAGATGCAGCTGCTTCTAGGCCTTGTCTGTTTTCAAAAAGTTAGGGGCTACTGGGTGGGGAAGGCTATGGAAATGACTGCAGTGTCCCAAGATAGAAGTGAGTTAAGCTTAGGCTCCCAGGTGAGGGGGAGCAAGCTTGGACCTACCCTGGACCTGGGTCCTGCACAAGTCATTGTGGATGGATCTGGGCCAGGCCTGGGCTCTTGTGGTAGTCTGCTAGTCAGAAGAGATTGTCCTGTGCTAGAGGCTGGGCTTGAGCTAGGTGCCTGCTAGTGGAGGGGTGGACCAAGGCCTACTGAGAGCCTGGGTCCCATGTGGGCTGGTGTGGGCAGATCTGGGTTGGGCCTGGGTTCTGTGGTAGTCTGCTGGTTGGAAGAGGCAGTCCTGTGCCAGAGGTGGGCTCTGCTGAGTGTCTGCTTAGCAGGTGGAGGGGTGGACCTGAACCTATTGTGAGCCTGGGTCCCATGCTGGCTGGTGTGGGTGGATATGATTGGTCAACCTTGTGTACTGGAATTTCTGTCTCAGACTTTATTCTAGGAAATTCACCCAAAAGGATAATTTTTCATAGTGCATGTAGACACTGCACAATAATAATATTTCATCCCTCACTTGCAATGGGAGCCCCTCTGTGCTCTCACTCCAATACTTCTCTATTGTTTTGGGGTTCAAGACACTCTGAGATCCTCCCAGTATATATGTGTTAGAGACTCTGGAAGTAAAGTGTGTTTGTGTGTGCACAGGGAGTGAAGGATCAGTGCTTTTTGGGTCAAACTTTATAGATATGAGAAAGAATGCCATAGATGAAGTATTCTTGCTTCTCTCTTCCTCCCCTTTTCCTGCCCATGGACTTCTGAGAGAGGAACAGGAGATAGAGTCTTTATTTTCTCCACTAAATACATCTTGAAATACATTGAGATATGAAGCAATCAGCTTGTCAAAAAGGGAATATGTTTGCTATTATTTTGCTATTATTTATTTTGTCTTTTTTTTTGTCTCTCTCTGTCTTCTCTCTTTCTCTATCTCTATTTACTTTCAGAGTTTCAGAGATAACAAACTCAATTAATGACAAACTATTTTGCTATTTTGGATAGTTTTTGTGAATATAAGAATCATTCATTTTTCCACAATAATTATTGTTCTATAGGTAATAAGTAGGGGAAGTAAGAAGATTTTGGAGGGAAGAAATTTTAAATTAGAAAAGAATTAAACTAAATCAATGTAATAAAAGGAAACACATGGAGAAATGATACACATGTATCCTATCAAAGGATACCCTCATAGATAGAACCAAATTGTCATAGAAGGGGCTCAGGCATACTTTAGAATTATTGGAGACAGGTGGCTAAATAAGACTATGTGTGAGAGATGAACAATCTTGTGGGTAAGGATCCATCTTCTTTGGAGGGAGGATCAAACTATATGCAAAGACAATGCCTCATTTCAAAAGATATGCCACCATTCTGAGCATCATTCCATTCCATCTCTTAAGTCATACAAAATTGCCTGAATCATATAATTATTCAGACTAAAGATGAAAGAATTACTTTCTGGAAAAGAGTGATCGGGATCATAATAATGCATTGCTTTTTAGCCTGTTTGAAGCAAGCAGGGAAAGTAAAAAAGTAAACTTAAAGGCTTAGGATACATGTTAGACATACAGGAAAGCATTCAGTTTTAAATGAGTTTTAGGGGAAATGATTTTAGCCATGTAAGTGAACAGATCTAATAACCTCTGATAATATTAAGAGCATTTTTAGTTACTAAAAAGATATTTTATAATTTTATTAGCTGTTTTCTTATTTCTGTTTGTAGAAAACATCTATCCTTTTAGAGTGAGTTGTGCACTGAGAATCCTTAATCCTCACAGGAGACCGGAGGTGCCTACGGGGAACAGGAGATAACAGTAAAACAAAAGACAGGACAGGAGTGATAGAAAATGATGTATATCTTGCCAACTGCTACAGAACTGTTTATAGTGAGACAACTCCCAATGATTCCTGCAAAAGCAAAAAGAAAGGGAGCTGCACAGTGCGAACAGAAACAGCAAAGAAGAAAATGAGCAGAACAGATGGGGTGAAAAAAAGAGGCCTTCAACTTTGTTAATTCTTTTAATCTGTCCATCTTGAAATTTTTCCTCCTTAATTTTCAATACACTTTGTGTCAAAGTAAAAGAACTAGATCATTACCTAAAAGACAAAGATGAAGGAGTTAACTGGCTTCCATCTTGGAATCAGAAAAATGAACATCTACCTTTCTGTTCCTCATAGATAACAAAGCTCAGGCAAGCTCAGGAGCATAAGCAGCAGGAGTCAGGACTGCTCATGTGCAGTACTCCTCAGGTGCAGCTGCACTGAAGGAAAAATGATGCTGTTTAGGCTAATGAGATAAAACACAATAAAGGCCAATGTAACCCAGCAGAAATGGTCCTAAATGCACAGATCTATCAGCTGCTGTCTCTTTCTCCATCTGGTCTTATTTTTTTTTCCTCTGTATAATTTGTTCATTTCCCTACAGTCCCCCCTTAACATTTTCTGATTCTGGGCCAAGCTGATATTGATTATTTATTGTGAGTGTCCTAAAACTGATAAAATTTGATTTTCTCCTATTCACGAGTCCTAAAATGAAATTAACTATGTTTTTCAAATCCTAAAATTCATATAAGACACCCGCATCAGAATAAGTTTGTAAGTGTCCTTTCAAATACAAAACAATTTGGCAAGGCTTGAAAATATACTTGCATCAAAAATGTAGTTTCTTATAAGGGGATAACATGGGCAAGGCTTGTGTTGCAGTTTTGAGTGACATTAAGCAAAACACTTTTCTTCAATCCTGTAATTGAAACACATTAAGATGAAAGAAAAAGAAGACAATCTTACTAGTAAATTTGACTGGGGAATGTGGCTTTGATTTTAGAGGATCCTTAAACTAGGAAATTTTACCATCTTAAAAGAATTGAAAGCTTGGTTTTCTCACAGGTGTTAAAGATTTTACCTTATAGCTCACTCCAAAGGATAAATACACTGTATCAAGAAGATAGCAAGAGCAACTTTAGCAGCAATAACAAAATCTCACAATGTCTTGCTAGGACTTGAAGAGATCAATGTTGTAGTTACTTTTCCTAGGGAAAAGGACTAGAAGAATTTCCCTGAAGTAGAAGCATCTTCCTCTCCCTGGAACCTCTAAAAAGAAGGATAAGTCTCAGGTCTCTCCTAATGCCCCCTCCTGCCAGGACAACCAATGCATAGGTCTTCTCTATGTGGACACAACAGAGCAGAAGGTGCCTTATGCAGGAGCTTCCCCAACAGTCTTCCTCCCAGTAGTATTCCAGCAAAGCATCTCAACAAATCACTGCCTTATGACCTGGGAGCTGTTGCTTTGTGGGATATTTATATAACATTTATATTTGTATATATATACACACATATACATACACATACACACACCATAACTCCTCTTGCATGGACACTTTTAGACTTCTTTTAGCACTTACTTAAACCAGTCTGAAAAGAACAGATTCCAAACTCCCCTTAGGTACAATGTAAACACATCTTACAGAAAGCATTTCAGTGAGCTCTGCTTCCACTTTCAGTCATCAAAACTACTGAGATTCCCAGAATTTAAAGCTTTTACTTAATTTCTTAACTTAGTAATTTACTTAATTTACTAAAATAAAATGTAACAATTGAAGCCACCTTGATTTCTTATATTACACTAATGTTCCAGTGGATATGTTTCTGTTACTATTTATTATGGGATCTTTTTTGTAACAGAACTCTACATTTGTAAATATTTTAAGACACTTTAATTTTACATTTTTGGATTTTTTAAGTGATAATTAAGGGTAAAACTCAAACTCAAATTTAAATTTATTTTTTCTTTTTTTAAATTTTAATTGATTTAAAAAAAAGTAAATGACAGCAGAATGCATTACAATTCTTATTATGCATATACATTATAATTTTTCATATCTTTGGTTGTATATAAAGTTATATTCACACCAATTCATGTCTTCATACATGTACTTTGGGTAATGATGTCCATCACATTTTACAAAGATTTGACTCTGAGAACTTCATTTATTTTAATAAGCCTAATAATTCAGGTATAAAAAATAAAACTATTTTTCAAATTTTGGCTTAATTCATAAATTGAATTCCATTATCTCTGAAGAAAAAGTAAATTAGTTAATTCCAGTTGAACTTTGTGACCTCTTGTTTTTTTATTAGCATTTGTGTTATAATTATGGTATATGATGGGGTAAGTGATCTATAATAACGTGAGAGTCTAAGCATCTAACAATGACATATTATCTGCTGTCCCTGTTTTTCTGCCTAGTGAGCATAACTTTGTTGTCACACATTCAGGTGTGGGCTTCTCCTGGTCTCCAGAGTTTAGCTCTTACATACTCCTTATCTCGACTCTAGATTCATAAGGATTTTCTGGCCATGCCTTTGCATGTCTGGGAGAGCAGGAGAACTGTGATCTGTGGAATGATCTCAGTTTTTATCTCCCAGGTTTTTTTCTTTTTAAGCCAAAGTCTGCACTTTTGTGACATCATTTCCTGTGAGACAGGGTTGTCTGACAAAACTTCCAAACCGTTGGATATTCCTATTATTCACCCTTCTGGTGATATTTTTGAGGAGAACTGGAAAGGAGCAAGAGTGCAGGGAATGAAGAACTGGATGAGTCATGGCTTGTAAAAAACACAGGTGTACAACCTTTAGATTAACCTCACTACCACCATAACCCACTATGAGCAGGGACAGCGGCATAGAATATTTAAATGAAGGTAAAGCAAATAACTGTGCTTAATTTGCTTATCTAAGAAGGCCACATCATGCAGGAAAGATAGGATCAGGGAGGATGGTGTATGGTGTGTATTTGATTTTCAACAAAAAGTTCATGCAAATATTTTTTAAAGATTTATATTGAAGAGTTTCACTTTTTAATTTTCCTATTATATTTGATATTGGTATAATTTTAAATTCCATGTTTATTTTTAGATTATGGAAATATAATTTGCGTTTGTATATTGATGTTGTTTTCTACAAGTTATCTCAGGTGTCTTATTAGATTTAAGGCATTTAAAATTTTTGTTGATATCTTTTATGGTGATATTCATATCATTTGCAAATAGTGATAGTTTATTTCTAATCTGTTTATATTTATTCTTTATATTAAAATGTAACATATATGTATGTGTGTGTATGTATATGTGTATATACATATATATATAATGGAGCTTGATTAGCCTTAAAGAAAATGAAATCATGGCACTGGCTGCTACATGAATAGTACTGGAGAACATCATGCAAGTGAAATAAACCAGCCTCAGAAAGTCAAGGGTCAAATGTTTTCTCTATATATACTGAAGCTAGAGCAAAAAGGGTAAAAGAAACATGTGGAGGATAATCTCATGAAAATAGAGATCAGTGGAGTAGAGGAAGGGGGCAAAGTGGGAGGGTAGAGGAACATGAAAAGGGAGGAACTGCAGAATGAAATGGGCCAAATTATGCTATATACATATATGAATATAGCACTGAGAATTTCATCTATTTGTGTATCTATAAATCAAAAATTTTAAAAATTTTTTGATTGGTCAATAGAAGGAAGGCTAGAGATTAGAAGAGGGAAAAAATGGAGGAGGGAGGAGATGAAAAGATGAAATATTGGAGACTAAAATGGAGCAAATTCGATTCTATGATTATGTCAAAATGAACCCTAACATTGTGTATAATACACTAATATAAATATGCTAAAATGCATCATATGAATATATCACATAATTTTACATAATCAATTTTATTTTCTTTAGTTTTACTATATTTTACATTATCATTTCATTTCATTTATTATTTAATAATTTTTTGAGATATAATTGATACTAAAGATTATCCAACATGGGGATGTAGCTCAATGGTAAAGTACTTGCAATAGCCTGCATGAAGCCCTCTGTTCAATCTCCAGCAGCACAAAACAAACAAACAAAATACAATTTAATGGGCTTGAGCATTTGTATCCCTCCTGCCTTTTATTTTATTTTTTAAAATTATTCCCATGGCTAATTCTTTCAATATTACATAGACCAGGAGTGTTCAGAGACAATATCCCTGTCTTCTAACAGATGATAGAAAGAATTCAGCATTTTAAATGTGTGTCTTTATCATTTTCTTTCAATTAAATTTAGTCTGCACATATGAGAAAATTACCAGTTTTCTTCTTTTCACCTCTTCTTATAGTGAATAAATAAAGTGATTTATTGATATTGAAATAACCTTATTTCACCCACATCATGTATATATTTCTTTATATATTCTGGATCATATTTGCTAATACTGATTGATGGTATTCCTGTTTAACTTAATGAGAAAAATCTATGTCTAGTATGCTTTTCTGTTAATGTTTTGGTGTAGTTTTGTTTTCAGTTTAAGGCTCTTTTTCATGGAGAGGAAGAACCTATTCATACCTATTTGTCATGGTTACTCTTTGTTTCCCCGAGGCCTCCACTGTAAGTAGTGCTTTTTCAGGCCTCAGGACACTTTGTTAGGAGTACTTGAAACAGTTCATAAATAAGAACCTCTAAAAGCTGCACTGATCACTCACACCTTTGATCTCCAGGGATTCTATATTCGCTTATCAGCTACACCAAGCCTTGAGCACTTCTTTCTCTCTTTTAACAAGTCCTGGTTTCTTCTTAGATTTTAGGATAATTGTTTTTCTTTAGATCTCTGTTACCAGTGAGTAAAACAAAACTCATGGGTCTTCAACCCCTTAGCTTTGTTTTTATTGTTATGAAAAATAAAGGAATGTTCTTTACCTCCCTCTCAGTCCTACCTTTAAAAAGGAATCCTTGGAAGTTCATCTGTTCAATATTCCCAGCTCCTGGCAAGTGCCCCATTGTTTAAGATGATTAAGCATGCAGTGCATAAGATGAGAACTATTTATCTTCTCTCCTCAAACAAGGATGTAACCTGGGCTAAATGGATATGTACCTTCCAACTCCTCCATAAGAAAAGAACCCTTCATTCTCATCACTAGTAAGTATTTTTTTTTCATAGAAGTTCTCTTGCCTTCTCTACTATTTATTACTCATTTGATACCTATAGGAAATAGAATATCCCATTATTGTTTTGAGAGGTTTTGGGAAGCAAAAGGGAGACATATATTATTTTCTGAATGGTAAAGATATTGCATTTCTGAGTAACTGTGTTCTATATTTTATTTCACCCAATAAACCTAACTGTAGGTGAAATGAAAAAAATTAAGGGTCTTCCTATAATCTCTTACATTGTCAGTGGCACACTATGAAACCACATGTCATGTTAGTTCAACCAATTTTACATTTCATATAACTATATCAAAATTCTTCAGATTGTATGATTAAAACATTTTGGAACTATGAATTTTTGCCTTTGAATAATTCACTTATGTATTTTAGAAGGAAATTAGAAAATAATGCTTTTGAGATGTAAACCACATATTATTTTGAACTATGAAAATTTAAAATAGATATCAGAAAAGTTATATGATGCTTTTCTCACTACCTTTTTATTAAATATAAGAAATAAGATAAAATACAAAGTGATCATATTAGTATTTATCTCAAATGATAAAGCATCTGAAAATTTTGTCCTAAATTATAATATTTTTTTTTCTTTGTGTGTGTGTGTGTGTTTGTGTTTGTGTGTGCTGGGGATAGAACCCAGGGCCTTGTGCATATGAGGCAAACACTCTACCAACTAAGCTACAGCCCCAGCCCATGAGACCTATATTGAAACCCCTAATTGCCCTATAATTAAGAAATGTGAACCGTTTTGAAGTACAGGTGTACTTTAAAATCATGACACACTTAAGCAGTTTAAGATTCAAGGATGAATTCCCACCCTAAAACACAGAGGAGGACTTCATAAAATTGTAAATAAATACTATGTATCTGGGTTTCTCTTTGCAGAGGCATTTAGTAATACTCACTGACCTGTTATAACAATATTTTTTATTATTTATTTCCAGGTGCTCTAATAAATTTATTTATTACTATCACTAAAACATTTTTATAATTAGTACCAGAAAAATGAATATTAGATGTCTAGTCAGCTGGCTTATCAATTTGAGCAGAGACTTTGGTAATGTTTTATGACATTTCAGCATAATTTAGAAATAAATCTTTAGTGAGAACAATGGATTCTAGTAATGTACCAGAAAGAACAGGGTAATTGAGCAACTGGATTAGTAGATGAAAAAATATTCAAAGTTTTGGTATGCTTCACAAAGGCTAATCTTTCTGCAGCAAATTGTTAAAGTAAATTGACTTATATGTGAGCCTCTAAAAAGATCTGCTTCTTAGAATCATAGAATAATATGAACATTTGAAATAATCTAGTATAATCTTCTATTCTAGAAGTAAAAACAAATGTGGACTAACAATGGTGAAAGGCCTCTCAATTGATATTTGTAGTAGAGGAAGTCATAAGACTCTGTAGCCTCTCTCAAGAAATTCATAAAATTGGTAAAGTTTTAGGTGATTCATTTTGAGACTTAAAATATATGTTAGTGTACATGTCTGAAAAGGAATATGTCACCTAAATATCCAAATAAAAACTGTGCATATTACAACAGATGAGTATTTAAACTGTGGTTCAGAAACTAGATTAATAACATAGGTAACTGCAATATAACTTCTTTTAGAAAGAAAGCAATGCTACTAACTCAATCTAAAATTGATAAAATATGTAAAATACATAAAATTCAGTTATATTCATTTAACTACATATGTATTATATTATTAGTAACATTCCAAACTTGTTTTCAAAACTTACAAATTTAAAATGCTTTTATTCAGAATTTTCAATATCAATATAATTTAAAAGTCTATGTATTTTAATGTTTATTAATTATTTTAAAATATAAAGTCCAAATAAAAATGTGAATCAAGTGTAAATTTTATAAATGTATTAAAAATATATAGATAGATAGATAGAAGCATGGTTGGCATGCATTTTAAATGTATTTTATATGTGTTATGACACAGAATAAATAATTGAATAATAATAATGTGATATGTAACAATAACTGTGGGATTTGACTTAGAAAGTACTACTAGTATTATTACAAAATGAAGGAAATGGTTGAATTGCTTTGCTTGTCCATAAACTAACATCCATCAAATGTGTTTTGTTAGTTAATTTTTAGTTAAGATGTGAAGTTCATTTTATTTTTTCAAATTATGTGCCAGATATTAACAGAGTGAAAAAATGTTAGTTCTTCTCTTCAGGATGGCTTGTATTTACCATTGGGTAATATTATTTTATCCAATAGAATAATGCAAAACAAAGACACTAGGAAGGTAAGAAGGAAGGAAGAAAATACACACTTCTAATAGGAAGTATAACAAATATGAATCCTTTTTAAAGACAGTCTCAGGCTGGGGATGTAGCTGAATGGTGGATTGCTTGCTTGGCATATGTGAGCACCTGGATTCAATCCGTACCCTGCCCCTCCACCAAAAAAAAAAAAAAAAAAAAAAAAAAAAAAAAGAAGTTTAAAAAGTTGAGGTATTAAATGAAATGCAGGAATCTCTAGTATAGTTTGCAGATGAATGATGAACAAGGATATAAGTGTTAATTTCTTTAAATTTACACAAAATTGCCACTTTTCACCTTCTTACTTGTACCATACAGTTACATTCTGCTGCTTAAACTTCATGTTCTTTAACTTGGTCCTCCCATCTGTCAACACAGCATCTATATTGAATTGCAAATGCAAATCAAATAATCACCTTGTACTGAATGGGATCCAAGGAGGTCTTCAAAAGGGAAAAGGGGAAATCAATTCAGCTTTTGCAGGTTCTTGATTCACACCACAGAAAGAAATTTCAGAATGAGTCAAATGAGGCAGCAGTACAGGGGCTGGGGATGTGGCTCAAGAGGTAGCGCACTCTCCTGATGTGCATACAGCCCCGGGTTTGATCCTCAGCACCACATACAAACAAAGATGTTGTGTCTGCCGAAAAACTAAAAAATAAATATTAAAAATCCTCTCTCTCTCTCCTCTTTCTTTCTCTCTCTCTCTCTCTCTCTCTCTCTCTTAAAAAAAAAAAAAGAGGCAGCAGTAGAGATTTATTCAATGATGTAAGATTTACTCAGAAAAGCAAATGATAGAACTGGATACACACTCAAAGACTTAGTGCAGGTAGTCCAGAATGAGACAGGATTTTGGGGTGCCTCAGGCTTCTTCTGTTATAAGAAACCTTGTAAATGGTAAGCATGAGAAGCATCTGGGTGGCATCAGGACAAGATCTCCATCCCTTTAAAGAGTATCAAGTTTGCCATGGTTATCTGGATCTTCTCAGAATCTTCAGTTGATGTTATCTACCTAATAGCACCTGGACTGCACCCATATCATGGATCTCTAGCAATATCTATTTGCAGACTTTTTTAAATGAGCCTAAAAATACATTCGGCAGTGGCTGGGTTTGTGGCTCAATGGTTGAACACTTGCCTAATGTGTGGGACACTGAGTTTGATCCCCAGAACCACATAAAAATAAATTAAATAAAGGTCCATTGACAACTAAAAAAAATTTTAAAGTACATTCTTCAAACTAACAAAGTATATAGCCACTAATTAACTGAATTGAAATAACTTTGCTGGACCATTTAAGAAATCAAGCATGGAGAAATACAGGTCTTGGGATGAAAGTGAGGATTTCTTTTTTTTTGGAGTTTATGGTGTTTTTAAATATAAAACTATAAATTGATCAATTTGTTCATTCATTTTCCTTCCTTTCTTCCTCCCCTGTTAGTCTCCTTTCTACCCATCCATATTTCTTCTTTCCTGCTTCAATCTCACTCCCCTACTTGACTACCTTCACTAGTTCTCAACCACACTTGGATTAAAATTAGATGTATCTCAGGTCTCTTTCAAAATGCTAGATTAGTCCTTCATTTTCCTGGCTTGCTAGACTGTAGAACATTTTCAGATTTTTAAATGAACAAACATCCTTTGTACTCAACTTTGCCTGGAATAATCTTTCCCAGATCTCTGCATAGTTGATTCCTTCTTGTCAAAGTCACCTCTTTAGAGGGAACCCTTCTAACTACCCAGTCTCAGGAAATCACAAACAACTCTGTCTTTTCATGCCACTTTCGTTCACTATGTAGTGAGGTATGCTCCCTGTATTACAGTGTGTACTATCTCATTTGTTTATTCATTGGCTTCTCCCCAAAGTAGAGATTTAGGCCATTCTTTTTTGATGTAGTTGTTGTCGTTGAATTTTTATACCACAGTGGGTACTTAATGAGCATTTATCAACAAGCTATATAGATGAACATCCATCTGGTTTGATATGATATTCGTATTCTACATAAGCTCAATAGTCATATACGTCTCTCACCACTTATATTAAAGTACAAACTCAAACCTAGAACTGTACCTATATCTGTATCATTTCCGAGACCTTAGTATTACAATAAACAATTGCCTTACACCTTGAGTTAAGTCTTAAAATCACTGAAGGTTGGTATAAAGCAAGACTATTCTCTTTTTTTTCAGCATTTTTCACTTTATTCACATTCCAATATTCTTTACTTTCTTTTTTTTTTTTAATTTTTTATTGTTGGCTGTTCAAAACATTACATAGTACTTGATATATCATATTTCACAATTTGATTCAAGTGGGTTATGAGCTCCCATTTTTACCCCATATACAGATTGCAGAATCACATCAGTTACACATCCATTGATTTACATATTGCCATACTAGTGTCTGTTGTATTCTGCTGCCTTTCCTATCCTCTACTATCCCCCCTCCCCTCCCCTCCCCTCCCCTCTTCTCTCTCTGCCCCCTCTACTGACATTTGTTTGTCCCCCTTGTATTATTTTTTCCCTTCCCCTCACTTCCTCTTGTATGTACTTTTGTATAACTCTGAGGGTCTCCTTCCATTTCCATGCATTTTCCCTTCTCTCTCCCTTTCCCTCCCACCTCTCATCCCTGTTTAATGTTAATCTTCTTCTCATGCTCTTCGACCCTACTCTGTTCTTTATTCTTTACTTTCTTAGGAGATCTTTGGAGGATATTAAATGCATGCCCTATTACTATATTTATATTAGTTGTGTCTATCCTTGTACTTAAAACAAAGCACATGGTTTTTATATTTATAGTTAATTTATATTCTTTATTTTAATCCATTTGTTATTATTAATACTCAAACCTATCTTTTTGAGATCTACCATGTTGCTTTTAGTACATGAAATTAATAGCTTCATAGTGCTAAATAGTATTCCACTATAGGCAAACACTATAATTCCTTTATCTAGTGATAAAAAATGAGACAAATCATATAGAAAAAAGATGAATTTACAACATTAAAATTAAAGATTTATGCTTAGCAAATAACATAATAAAAATAAATTAATGGAATGTAACAGACTAGCAAAATATATTTGTAACATTTACAATCTATGGGGGAACCATAAGAGTAATATACAAGAATTTTTTTCAATGTATAAAACTCAAGGAGAATCGGTATGGGATATGGGTAGATAATTCTCTTATCTTAGTTTTTTCCTACTAATATATTGTTATTCCTTTAAAAAATTCATAAACACACACATATATCCTACATAAGAACAGAGATAACTGAATAAATGAATACATGAAAAAAATGAATGTACATATTATAAATGACACTATTACTTAGGCTTTTACATATATATGTTCATATATATATGCATGTAAATGTAAATAAATCAATCCTTATATGTGAATAAGGTTAAATCATTTTTAATACAACATACATACACATTTACTTCAGCCCTATTTCATGGTGAAATTAAAATTTCATGTGATCATTAATACAATGTTCCCTCAGAAATAAAATTTTAGCAAGTTTTATTAAAGGGAGAAAAATATCCTGGAAAAATTGGTTTGCTGAAAATGAAAATTAATATTTAAGTATTTACATCTTTCTTGTTGATACCTAAAACAATATTATCTAACATAGTTTTCATTGTATATGATTTTGTAGTTTTCAAAAATTTGTTCATATCTGATGATTTTTCTTCCCTTTTGTTTATTGTGGTAGTTAGCATACATTTATTTTATTACTTGATATTGTGTTGTGTTTTCTAATCCTCTACATAATATTTTATAACATGATATCCCTTGTGCGTTTTTCTTGCCCCTTGGCCTTGGCTCTTTTAAGTTTATCACTGTTCAATGCTCCCACAATTTTGACACAGGAGGACATCCCTCAGTGTGATGTACTTTCATCAGGTGTCTAACTGATAGAGTCGATTGGAACTTATTGGACCTTTTTTTCTCCCCAATTTAGGGTTTGTTGTTGAGAAAAGTGGAAAACAAGCATTATACAGTAAAATAGAAAGAAAAATAGCTTTAGTTTTAATCATAGAAAATTCCAACTTTAAAAAAATATATTTATATAAGCAGAAGAGCTAAGAAACCAACAGGTAATAGAGTAAGCCATTAACCTTGGTCTCTTGTGTGGTGCTAAGAAAGTCAGTTTGTTTCAAAACGATTAACAGTTCATTTTTCTAACAACCTTCAATAACTAGACTGCAGATAAACTTTACAGCATTTTTTGAAGAAAATACATCATGGTTTTAAAAAAGAATCTGGATTCTCAGGTCAGCAGCAAAGTAAGGGAAATTACATTTGGATCAAGACCCACATGGAGGTCACTAGCAATTCTCCCAGATGTTTTTCCTAAAATTAAACTGCAAATGCTATAAATAATCATTCATGGGACTTGAAGGAAATATTGCTTACCTAATATGATGACCCCTGAAGTGACATTCTAGATCTAAGTGGTACTTTATTCTCAGAAATAGTGTCCAAATAACATTTTTGTGTTCAAGGGGAAAATTTAAGGCAACCTAGTGTCAAATAGTGCCAACTAAAAGGAATTTAGTTATATGTCAAAACTGTTTACCCAAGCAGAGAGTCAATTATTAGTTAATAGGTTATTTTTTATATCAAAGCTTGTTAATATTTTTTTAAAATTTATTTCATTCATTTTTTTTTGAAATATAATTAGCACTCACAGCACAAAACTAAAAATCTACAAAAAAGTTTTCATGTAAAGTAAATCTCCTTCCTGTTTCTTCTCTAAGCTACACATTCAATTCTCAGTAGCTACATCGGATTCCATCTTTTGTGTATCCTTCCTAGAGAGTTCTTGACTCATGTTAGGATAGAAATATGTACCAGCACAAGCTCAGTACTGTATGCTCCTGGGACTTGGTCTACATAGACTATGATGGAAATGCTGCCCAAGAGTAGAGCAACACAGGAGGTCCACTGTCAATAGAAACATGTTTATATGGACAGCAGCCTGAAACATAACCTATTCTGCATTATTGTTCTCTTTAAGAGTTTCATACTGCATATATAAGGCTATATCATCTTTTGGCAGATTATGGTATTCCAATTTATGAATATACTATCACTTACTTAACTAATATTTATTTATTTATTATTTGAAAAATAAAAATTACATATGTTTAAATTGTATATCATGATATATTTTGTTATATGCATACATGTTAAAATATGTATAAAAGATTAAGGCTAACTAATGTGGCCTTACATGCTCACATATATTTTGTGGTATGCATACATAAGACCTACTCTACTTTTTTAAGTATATATTACTCGTAGTATCTATTATGTTGTTTAATAAGGCTCTTGAACTTATTTCTCCAATCCAGCTAAACTTTTATATCCTTTGACTGACATCTTCTCAATTGTTCCACTCAGCATCTGATAGCCAGTATTATATTCTAACCAACATTTATTAATGAATTGGACATTTGACATGAAAGCAATGCTAATAATAATATACCCTACATTTTTATATTCAAAGTTTTGTCAGATTGTTCCTAATAGTTGTAACCAATTTATAGCCCCACTAACCAACAATGCAATGAAATATTTAATTTTTATTTTGTTATAACAGGAATTGAACCCAGGGGAATTTATTCACTGAGCCACATAACCAGTCCTTTTTTATTTTTTACTTATTTTAAGACAAGGTCTTGCCAAGTTGCTTAGGACCTTGCTAAATTGCTGAGGCTTCCCTCAAACTCATTATCTTCCTGCCTCATCCTCCTGAGTCTCTGGGATTACAGTGTGTGCCACCACACCCCACTAATTGTTGATCATTAATCAGATAGGCAATAAAAGTGTATCTCATTATATTTTGAAATACAAACTATAAATCAACTATCCACAAGAATTAAAAATACATTCGGGCAAGAAAAATAATGATAAGTGTATATGCAAATCAATAAAATATACTTTAAATTTTAACTTCACAATTTACAAGATTTTTCCAAATTTTTGAATTGCACAATTTGTAATTAAGTAGATCTCAATCATACTTCAATAAAGATGTCATAAGTTTAAAAATAATGAGGATTCTGTTTAATGTTGATTTTAAATATACTATTTTATGTAATGATATATTCTGTTTTTCTGGTTGATGATGACCTTGGTTGTATCCACCTGTGCCTATTATTCCTCAAGCTAGCTATTCTGGGCATGTTCTTATTCATGAAAAAGCAAGATTAATAAGAGAACAAGACTCAAGTCCATGCTGGCATCCTTTTTTGGCATCCTAATTTCTAAAGAAAGTCACATAGGTGGACAAGAGCGCCGCAATCCCATTGGAAGAAGCAAAGTCAAGAATGAAGAAAATATACTGTATATGTAGTATGAGTTTAGAGGATGAGATATACTATAACTGTGATATAAAATTGGAGAATAAAGTTTCTGCATGAGTCAAATATTTCATTGTCATTAATAAAAAATATGGACACATATAATATATATTTCTAAACAGCATAAAATTATTTGTTATTATAGAAATTGAAGAAAAATCAC